>NC_083719.1:162732970-164065034 GCF_028564815.1 Eubalaena glacialis | reverse complement strand
TTGGGAGAGCTACATTTCCTCAGCACTCCAACAGCTCCAGGTAATCTGTTCTCTCACGTCCTACATGTCATGCAAATTGCCTCAATGCCCTAGGCTGAGCGGCACTGAGATATCAAAACTGCTTCGCATTCCTTCTACAAAGTCATACCTTAAGACCGCATAGTTAGAGGAGAAACTCGGCTTGCGTTCCTCCTGTAACCAAAGCACAGTTCTTCCTCTTACACTGCAGGGTTTTAGAAGAGCCTAAGCCCCGATAGCGTTACCAAAGCGTTCCTTGGGAGAGGCAGTTCGCTACATGCAGAACTCCGTGCCAAGAAAACATTCTTCAGGGAAGGGACCATTGTGTAGTTTGAGGGAATATTTACTTGGTAGACATCACAAGGGGGTAGGCTGCGTGCTCACTGGAAACGGAGACCTGATGGCACAAGGCTTGCTTTCCCATTTTGAAAGCTCCATTCATGCTGCCTTGAAGCTACCTAAATACCAGTATTTTGGACGAGTCTCTAGTCACTGTAGGCAGGGCTGTGGGAAGGGAACGAGTTTTCTCTAAATCAACAGGGTGCTTTCGTAGCCTGGTGGGAGCTCCACCTAGAAGCTCTAGAGCTCAAAGGAAACTTGACGTGAGTCGTTTCCTCAAGGTAAAGCCTTGAACAGCCCTGCTGAAGCCAAAGCGTGGAGCAGTTTCCTGGAGACACGAGTTGCAGTTCTGCTTTCTTTGAACGTTAGTACGCTTATGAAGACACCTAGTAACTCCCGTGGGCACCCTATTCCCTGCAAGAACACCGAGGACCGGCATGCTCGACTGGGAAGCTCAGAAACATCAAGGCCCGGAAACCTTTCCCAGTCACTCTGTGTATGCTAAGTGTAGGGCAACACACTGCACGCCTCCTTGGGAGAGCTAGATTTCCTCAGCACTCCAACAGCTCCAGGCAATCTGTTGTCTCACGTCTACATGTCATGCATATCTGCCTCAATGCCCTAGGCTGAGCGGCACTGAGTAACCAATACTGTTTCACAGTCCTTCTACAAAGTCATACCTTAAGACCCCATACTTACAGGAGAAAGTTGGCTTGCATTCCTCCTGTAACCAAAGCACAGTTCTTCCTCTTACACTGCAGGGATTTAGAAGAGTCTAAGCACCGAAAGCGTTACCAAAGCGCTCCTTGGGAGAGGCAGTTCGCCACATGCAGAACTCCGTGCCAAGAAAACATTCTTCAGGGAAGGGACCATTGTGTAGTTTGAGGGAATATTTACTTGGTAGACATCACAAGGGGGTAGGCTGCGTGCTCACTGGAAACGGAGACCTGATGGCACAAGGCTTGCTTTCCCATTTTGAAAGCTCCATTCATGCCGCCTTGAACCTACCTAAATACCAGAGTTTTGGACGAGTTTCTAGTCACTGTAGGCAGGGCTCTGGGAAGGGAACGAGTTTTCTCTAAATCAACAGGGTGCTTTCATAGCCTGGGTGGGAGCTCCTCCTGAGACGCTCTAGAGCCTCAAGGAAACTTGACGTGAGTCCTTTCCTCAAGGTAAAGCCTTGAAGAGCCCTGCTGAAGCGGAACGTGGAGAAGTTTCCTTGAGACATGAGTTGCAGTTCTCCTTTCTTTTAACATTAGTACGCTTTTCAAGACACCTAGGATCTCGCCTGGGCACCCTATTCCGTGCAAGAACACCGAGTACCGGCAGGCTCCACTGGGTTGCTAAGAAACATCCAGGCCCGGATACCTTTCCCAGTCACTCTGTGTATGCTAAGTGTAGGGCAACACACTGCACTCTTCCTTGGGAGAGCTACATTTCCTCAGCACTCCAACAGCTCCAGGTAATCTGTTCTCTCACGTCCTACATGTCATGCAAATTGCCTCAATGCCCTAGGCTGAGCGGCACTGAGAAATCAAAACTGCTTCGCATTCCTTCTACAAAGTCATACCTTAAGACCCCATACTTACAGGAGAACCTCTGCTTGCGTTCCTCCTGTAACCAAAGCACAGTTCTTCCTCTTACACTGCAGGGTTTTAGAAGAGCCTAAGCCCCGATAGTGTTACCAAAGCGTTCCTTGGGAGAGGCAGTTCGCTACATGCAGAACTCCGTGCCAAGAAAACATTCTTCAGGGAAGGGACCATTGTGTAGTTTGAGGGAATATTTACTTGGTAGACATCACAAGGGGGTAGGCTGCGTGTTCCCTGGAAACGGAGACCTGATGGCACAAGGCTTGCTTTCCCATTTTGAAAGCTCCATTCATGCTGCCTTGAAGCTACCTAAATACCAGTGTTTTGGACGGGTCTCTAGTCACTGTAGGCAGGGCTGTGGGAAGGGAACGAGTTTTCTCTAAATCAACAGGGTGCTTTCGTAGCCTGGGTGGGAGCTCCAACTGAGACGCTCTAGAGCTCAAAGGAAACTTGACGTGAGTCGTTTCCTCAAGGTAAAGCCTTGAAGGGCCCTGCTGAAGCCGAAGCGTGGAGCAGTTTCCTGGAGACATGAGTTGCAGTTCTGCTTTCTTTGATTGTTAGTACGCTTATGAAGACACCTAGTAACTCTCATGGGCACCCTATTCCCTGCAAGAACACCGAGGACCGGCATGCTCGACTGGGAAGCTCAGAAACATCTAGGCCCGGAAACCTTTCCCAGTCACTCTCAATATGCTAAGTGTAAGGCAACACACTGCACGCCTCCTTGAAAGAGCTAGATTTCCTCAGCACTCCAACAGCTCCAGGCAATCTGTTGTCTCACGTCTACATGTCATGCATATCTGGCTCAGTGCCCTAGGCTGAGCGGCACTCAGAAACCAATACTCTTTCACATTCCTTCTACAAAGTCATACCTTAAGACCCCATACTTACAGGAGAATGTTGCCTTGCGTTCCTGCTGTAACCAAAGCACAGTTCTTCCTCTTACACTGCAGGGTTTTAGAAGAGCCTAAGCCCCGATAGCGTTACCAAAGCGTTCCTTGGGAGAGGCAGTTCGCTACATGCAGAACTCCGTGCCAAGAAAACATTCTTCAGGGAAGGGACCATTGTGTAGTTTGAGGGAATATTTACTTGGTAGACATCACAAGGGTGTAGGCTGCGTGTTACCTGGAAACGGAGACCTGATGGCACAAGGCTTGCTTTCCCATTTTGAAAGCTCCATTCATGCTGCCTTGAAGCTACCTAAATACCAGTGTTTTGGACGGGTCTCTAGTCACTGTAGGCAGGGCTCTGGGAAGGGAACGAGTTTTCTCTAAATCAACAGGGTGCTTTCGTAGCCTGGGTGGGAGCTCCACCTGAGACGCTCTAGAGCTCAAAGGAAACTTGACGTGAGTCGTTTCCTCAAGGTAAAGCCTTGAAGAGCCCTGCTGAAGCCGAAGCGTGGAGCAGTTTCCTGGAGACATGAGTTGCAGTTCTGCTTTCTTTGAACGTTAGTACACTTATGAAGACACCTAGTAACTCCCGTGGGCACCCTATTCCCTGCAAGAACACCGAGGACCGGCATGCTCGACTGGGAAGCTCAGAAACATCCAGGTCCGGAAACCTTTCCCAGTCACTCTCAATATGCTAAGTGTAGGGCAACACACTGCACGCCTCCTTGGGAGAGCTAGATTTCCTCAGCACTCCAACAGCTCAAGGCAATCTGTTGTCTCACATCTACATGTCATGCATATCTGCCTCAGTGCCCTAGGCTGAGCGGCACTGAGAAACCAATACTCTTTCACATTCCTTCTACAAAGTCATACCTTACGACCCCATACTTACAGGAGAAAGTTGGCTTGCGTTCCTGCTGTAACCAAAGCACAGTTCTTCCTCTTACACTGCAGGGTTTTAGAAGAGGCTAAGCCCCTATAGCGTACCTAGAGCATTCCTTGGGAGAGGCAGTTCGCTACATGCAGAACTCCGTGCCAAGAACACGTTATTCAGGGAAGGGACCAGTGTGTCACTAGAGTGTATATTAACTTGGTAGAAATCACAAGGAGGTAGGCTGCGTGTTCACTGGAAACGGGGACCTGATGGCACAAGGCTTGCTTTCCCATTTTGAAAGCTCCATTCATGCCGCCTTGAACCTACCTAAATACCAGTGTTTTGGACGAGTTTCTAGTCACTGTAGGCAGGGCTCTGGGAAGGGAACGAGTTTTCTCTAAATCAACAGGGTGCTTTCGTAGCCTGGGTGGGAGCTCCTCCTGAGACGCTCTAGAGCTACAAGGAAACTTGACGTGAGTCCTTTCCTCAAGGTAAAGCCTTGAAGAGCCCTGCTGAAGCGGCACGTGGAGAATTTTCCTTGAGACATGAGTTGCAGTTCTCCTTTCTTTTAACGTTACTACGCTTATCAAGACACCTAGGATCTCGCCTGGGCACCCTATTCCGTGCAAGAACACCGAGTACCGGCAGGCTCCACTGGGTTGCTAAGAAACATCCAGGCCCGGATACCTTTCCCAGTCACTCTGTGTATGCTAAGTGTAGGGCAACACACTGCACTCTTCCTTGGGAGAGCTACATTTCCTCAGCACTCCAACAGCTCCAGGTAATCTGTTCTCTCACGTCCTACATGTCATGCAAATTGCCTCAATGCCCTAGGCTGAGCGGCACTGAGAAATCAAAACTGCTTCGCATTCCTTCTACAAAGTCATACCTTAAGACCGCATAGTTAGAGGAGAAACTCGGCTTGCGTTCCTCCTGTAACCAAAGCACAGTTCTTCCTCTTACACTGCAGGGTTTTAGAAGAGCCTAAGCCCCGATAGCGTTACCAAAGCGTTCCTTGGGAGAGGCAGTTCGCTACATGCAGAACTCCGTGCCAAGAAAACATTCTTCAGGGAAGGGACCATTGTGTAGTTTGAGGGAATATTTACTTGGTAGACATCACAAGGGGGTAGGCTGCGTGCTCACTGGAAACGGAGACCTGATGGCACAAGGCTTGCTTTCCCATTTTGAAAGCTCCATTCATGCTGCCTTGAAGCTACCTAAATACCAGTGTTTTGGACGGGTCTCTAGTCACTGTAGGCAGGGCTGTGGGAAGGGAACGAGTTTTCTCTAAATCAACAGGGTGCTTTCGTAGCCTGGGTGGGAGCTCCAACTGAGACGCTCTAGAGCTGAAAGGAAACTTGACGTGAGTCGTTTCCTCAAGGTAAAGCCTTGAAGGGCCCTGCTGAAGCCGAAGCGTGGAGCAGTTTGCTGGAGACATGAGTTGCAGTTCTGCTTTCTTTGATTGTTAGTACGCTTATGAAGACACCTAGTAACTCTCGTGGGCACCCTATTCCCTGCAAGAACACCGAGGACCGGCATGCTCGACTGGGAAGCTCAGAAACATCTAGGCCCGGAAACCTTTCCCAGTCACTCTCAATATCCTAAGTGTAAGGCAACACACTGCACGCCTCCTTGAAAGAGCTAGATTTCCTCAGCACTCCAACAGCTCCAGGCAATCTGTTGTCTCACGTCTACATGTCATGCATATCTGCCTCAATGCCCTAGGCTGAGCGGCACTGAGAAACCAATACTCTTTCACATTCCTTCTACAAAGTCATACCTTAAGACCCCATACTTACAGGAGAAAGTTGGCTTGCGTTCCTGCTGTAACCAAAGCACAGTTCTTCCTCTTACACTGCAGGGTTTTAGAAGAGCCTAAGCCCCGATAGCGTTACCAAAGCGTTCCTTGGGAGAGGCAGTTCGCTACATGCAGAACTCCGTGCCAAGAAAACATTCTTCAGGGAAGGGACCATTGTGTAGTTTGAGGGAATATTTACTTGGTAGACATCACAAGGGGGTAGGCTGCGTGCTCACTGGAAACGGAGACCTGATGGCACAAGGCTTGCTTTCCCATTTTGAAAGCTCCATTCATGCTGCCTTGAAGCTACCTAAATACCAGTGTTTTGGACGGGTCTCTAGTCACTGTAGGCAGGGCTCTGGGAAGGGAACGAGTTTTCTCTAAATCAACAGGGTGCTTTCGTAGCCTGGGTGGGAGCTCCACCTGAGACGCTCTAGAGCTCAAAGGAAACTTGACGTGAGTCGTTTCCTCAAGGTAAAGCCTTGAAGAGCCCTGCTGAAGCCGAAGCGTGGAGCAGTTTCCTGGAGACATGAGTTGCAGTTCTGCTTTCTTTGAACGTTAGTACGCTTATGAAGACACCTAGTAACTCCCGTGGGCACCCTATTCCCTGCAAGAACACCGAGGACCGGCATGCTCGACTGGGAAGCTCAGAAACATCCAGGCCCGGAAACCTTTCCCAGTCACTCTCAATATGCTAAGGGTAGGGCAACACACTGCACGCCTCCTTGGGAGAGCTAGATTTCCTCAGCACTCCAACAGCTCCAGGCAATCTGTTGTCTCACGTCTACATGTCATGCATATCTGCCTCAATGCCCTAGGCTGAGAGGCACTGAGAAACCAATACTCTTTCACATTCCTTCTACAAAGTCATACCTTAAGACCCCATACTTACAGGAGAAAGTTGGCTTGCGTTCCTGCTGTAACCAAAGCACAGTTCTTCCTCTTACACTGCAGGGTTTTAGAAGAGGCTAAGCCCCTATAGCGTACCTAGAGCATTCCTTGGGAGAGGCAGTTCGCTACATGCAGAACTCCGTGCCAAGAACACGTTATTCAGGGAAGGGTCCAGTGTGTCGCTAGAATGTATATTAACTTGGTAGAAATCACAGGGAGGTAGGCTGCGTGTTCACTGGAAACGGGGACCTGATGGCACAAGGCTTGCTTTCCCATTTTGAAAGCTCCATTCATGCCGCCTTGAACCTACCTAAATACCAGTGTTTTGGACGAGTTTCTAGTCACTGTAGGCAGGGCTCTGGGAAGGGAACGAGTTTTCTCTAAATCAACAGGGTGCTTTCATAGCCTGGGTGGGAGCTCCTCCTGAGACGCTCTAGAGCTACAAGGAAACTTGACGTGAGTCCTTTCCTCAAGGTAAAGCCTTGAAGAGCCCTGCTGAAGCGGCACGTGGAGAAGTTTCCTTGAGACATGAGTTGCAGTTCTCCTTTCTTTTAAGGTTACTACGCTTTTCAAGACACCTAGGATCTCCCCTGGGCACCCTATTCCGTGCAAGAACACCGAGTACCGGCAGGCTCCACTGGGTTGCTAAGAAACATCCAGGCCCGGATACCTTTCCCAGTCACTCTGTGTATGCTAAGTGTAGGGCAACACACTGCACTCTTCCTTGGGAGAGCTACATTTCCTCAGCACTCCAACAGCTCCAGGTAATCTCTTCTCTCACGTCCTACATGTCATGCAAATTGCCTCAATGCCCTAGGCTGAGCGGCACTGAGAAATCAAAACTGCTTCGCATTCCTTCTACAAAGTCATACCTTAAGACCCCATACTTACAGGAGAAACTCGGCTTGCGTTCCTCCTGTAACCAAAGCACAGTTCTTCCTCTTACACTGCAGGGTTTTAGAAGAGCCTAAGCACCGAAAGCGTTACCAAAGCGTTCCTTGGGAGAGGCAGTTCGCTACATGCAGAACTCCGTGCCAAGAAAACATTCTTCAGGGAAGGGACCATTGTGTAGTTTGAGGGAATATTTACTTGGTAGACATCACAAGGGGGTAGGCTGCGTGCTCACTGGAAATGGAGACCTGATGGCACAAGGCTTGCTTTCCCATTTTGAAAGCTCCTTTCATGCTGCCTTGAAGCTACCTAAATACCAGTGTTCTGGACGGGTCTCTAGTCACTGTAGGCAGGGCTCTGGGAAGGGAACGAGTTTTCTCTAAATCAACAGGGTGCTTTCGTAAACTGGGTGGGAGCTCCACCTGAGACGCTCTAGAGCTGAAAGGAAACTTGACGTGAGTCGTTTCCTCAAGGTAAAGCCTTGAAGAGCCCTGTTGAAGCCAAAGCGTGGAGCAGTTTCCTGGAGACACGAGTTGCAGTTCTGCTTTCTTTGAACGTTAGTACGCTTATGAAGACACCTAGTAACTCTCGTGGGCACCCTATTCCCTGCACGAACACCGAGGACCGGCATGCTCAACTGGGAAGCTCAGAAACATCCAGGCCCGGAAAACTTTCCCAGTCACTCTCAATATGTTAAGTGTAGGGCAACACACTGCACGCCTCCTTGGGAGAGCTAGATTTCCTCAGCACTCCAGCAGCTCCAGGCAATCTGTTGTCTCACGTCTACATGTCATGCATATGTGCCTCAATGCCCTAGGCTGAGCGGCACTGAGAAACCAATACTCTTTCACATTCCTTCTACAAAGTCATACCTTAAGACCCCATACTTACAGGAGAAAGTTGCCTTGCGTTCCTGCTGTAACCAAAGCACAGTTCTTCCTCTTACACTGCAGGGTTTTAGAAGAGGCTAAGCCCCTATAGCGTACCTAGAGCATTCCTTGGGAGAGGCAGTTCGCTACATGCAGAACTCCGTGCCAAGAACACGTTATTCAGGGAAGGGACCAGTGTGTCGCTAGAGTGTATATTAACTTGGTAGAAATCACAAGGAGGTAGGCTGCGTGTTCACTGGAAATGGGGACCTGATGGCACAAGGCTTGCTTTCCCATTTTGAAAGCTCCATTCATGCCGCCTTGAACCTACCTAAATACCAGTGTTTTGGACGAGTTTCTAGTCACTGTAGGCAGGGCTCTGGGAAGGGAACGAGTTTTCTCTAAATCAACAGGGTGCTTTCATAGCCTGGGTGGGAGCTCCTCCTGAGACGCTCTAGAGCTACAAGGAAACTTGACGTGAGTCCTTTCCTCAAGGTAAAGCCTTGAAGAGCCCTGCTGAAGCGGCACGTGGAGAAGTTTCCTTGAGACATGAGTTGCAGTTCTCCTTTCTTTTAAGGTTACTACGCTTTTCAAGACACCTAGGATCTCGCCTGGGCACCCTATTCCGTGCAAGAACACCGAGTACCGGCAGGCTCCACTGGGTTGCTAAGAAACATCCAGGCCCGGATACCTTTCCCAGTCACTCTGTGTATGCTAAGTGTAGGGCAACACACTGCACTCTTCCTTGGGAGAGCTACATTTCCTCAGCACTCCAACAGCTCCAGGTAATCTGTTCTCTCACGTCCTACATGTCATGCAAATTGCCTCAATGCCCTAGGCTGAGCGGCACTGAGAAATCAAAACTGCTTCGCATTCCTTCTACAAAGTCATACCTTAAGACCCCATACTTACAGGAGAAACTCGGCTTGCGTTCCTCCTGTAACCAAAGCACAGTTCTTCCTCTTACACTGCAGGGTTTTAGAAGAGCCTAAGCACCGAAAGCGTTACCAAAGCGTTCCTTGGGAGAGGCAGTTCGCTACATGCAGAACTCCGTGCCAAGAAAACATTCTTCAGGGAAGGGACCATTGTGTAGTTTGAGGGAATATTTACTTGGTAGACATCACAAGGGGGTAGGCTGCGTGCTCACTGGAAACGGAGACCTGATGGCACAAGGCTTGCTTTCCCATTTTGAAAGCTCCATTCATGCTGCCTTGAAGCTACCTAAATACCAGTGTTCTGGACGGGTCTCTAGTCACTGTAGGCAGGGCTCTGGGAAGGGAACGAGTTTTCTCTAAATCAACAGGGTGCTTTCATAGCCTGGGTGGGAGCTCCTCCTGAGACGCTCTAGAGCTACAAGGAAACTTGACGTGAGTCCTTTCCTCAAGGTAAAGCCTTGAAGAGCCCTGCTGAAGCGGCACGTGGAGAAGTTTCCTTGAGACAGGAGTTGCAGTTCTCCTTTCTTTTAACGTTACTACGCTTTTCAAGACACCTAGGATCTCGCCTGGGCACCCTATTCCGTGCAAGAACACCGAGTACCGGCAGGCTCCACTGGGTTGCTAAGAAACATCCAGGCCCGGATACCTTTCCCAGTCACTCTGTGTATGCTAAGTGTAGGGCAACACACTGCACTCTTCCTTGGGAGAGCTACATTTCCTCAGCACTCCAACAGCTCCAGGTAATCTGTTCTCTCACGTCCTACATGTCATGCAAATTGCCTCAATGCCCTAGGCTGAGCGGCACTGAGAAATCAAAACTGCTTTGCATTCCTTCTACAAAGTCATACCTTAAGACCCCATACTTACAGGAGAAACTCGGCTTGCGTTCCTCCTGTAACCAAAGCACAGTTCTTCCTCTTACACTGCAGGGTTTTAGAAGAGCCTAAGCCCCGATAGCGTTACCAAAGCGTTCCTTGGGAGAGGCAGTTCGCTACATGCAGAACTCCGTGCCAAGAAAACATTCTTCAGGGAAGGGACCATTGTGTAGTTTGAGGGAATATTTACTTGGTAGACATCACAAGGGGGTAGGCTGCGTGTTCCCTGGAAATGGAGACCTGATGGCACAAGGCTTGCTTTCCCATTTTGAAAGCTCCATTCATGCTGCCTTGAAGCTACCTAAATACCAGTGTTTTGGACGGGTCTCTAGTCACTGTAGGCAGGGCTGTGGGAAGGGAACGAGTTTTCTCTAAATCAACAGGGTGCTTTCGTAGCCTGGGTGGGAGCTCCACCTGAGACGCTCTAGAGCTGAAAGGAAACTTGACGTGAGTCGTTTCCTCAAGGTAAAGCCTTGAAGAGCCCTGTTGAAGCCAAAGCGTGGAGCAGTTTCCTGGAGACACGAGTTGCAGTTCTGCTTTCTTTGAACATTAGTACGCTTATGAAGACACCTAGTAACTCTCGTGGGCACCCTATTCCCTGCACGAACACCGAGGACCGGCATGCTCGACTGGGAAGCTCAGAAACATCCAGGCCCGGAAACCTTTCCCAGTCACTCTCAATATGCTAAGTGTAGGGCAACACACTGCACGCCTCCTTGGGTGAGCTAGATTTCCTCAGCACTCCAACAGCTCAAGGCAATCTGTTGTCTCACATCTACATGTCATGCATATCTGCCTCAGTGCCCTAGGCTGAGCGGCACTGAGTAACCAATACTGTTTCACCGTCCTTCTACAAAGTCATACCTTAAGACCCCATACTTACAGGAGAAAGTTGGCTTGCATTCCTCCTGTAACCAAAGCACAGTTCTTCCTCTTACACTGCAGGGTTTTAGAAGAGCCTAAGCACCGAAAGCGTTACCAAAGCGTTCCTTGGGAGAGGCAGTTCGCTACATGCAGAACTCCGGGCCAAGAAAACATTCTTCAGGGAAGGGACCATTGTGTAGTTTGAGGGAATATTTACTTGGCAGACATCACAAGGGGGTAGGCTGCGTGCTCACTGGAAACGGAGACCTGATGGCACAAGTCTTGCTTTCCCATTTTGAAAGCTCCATTCATGCCGCCTTGAACCTACCTAAATACCAGAGTTTTGGACGAGTTTCTAGTCACTGTAGGCAGGGCTCTGGGAAGGGAACGAGTTTTCTCTAAATCAAAAGGGTGCTTTCATAGCCTAGGTGGGAGCTCCTCCTGAGACGCTCTAGAGCCTCAAGGAAACTTGACGTGAGTCCTTTCCTCAAGGTAAAGCCTTGAAGAGCCCTGCTGAAGCGGAACGTGGAGAAGTTTCCTTGAGACATGAGTTGCAGTTCTCCTTTCTTTTAACATTAGTACGCTTTTCAAGACACCTAGGATCTCGCCTGGGCACCCTATTCCGTGCAAGAACACTGAGTACCGGCAGGCTCCACTGGGTTGCTAAGAAACATCCAGGCCCGGATACCTTTCCCAGTCACTCTGTGTATGCTAAGTGTAGGGCAACACACTGCACTCTTCCTTGGGAGAGCTACATTTCCTCAGCACTCCAACAGCTCCAGGTAATCTGTTCTCTCACGTCCTACATGTCATGCAAATTGCCTCAATGTCCTAGGCTGAGCAGCACTGAGAAATCAAAACTGCTTCGCATTCCTTCTACAAAGTCATACCTTAAGACCCCATACTTAGAGGAGAAACTCGGCTTGCGTTCCTCCTGTAACCAAAGCACAGTTCTTCCTCTTACACTGCAGGGTTTTAGAAGAGCCTAAGCCCCGATAGCGTTACCAAAGCGTTCCTTGGGAGAGGCAGTTCGCTACATGCAGAACTCCGTGCCAAGAAAACATTCTTCAGGGAAGGGACCATTGTGTAGTTTGAGGGAATATTTACTTGGTAGACATCACAAGGGGGTAGGCTGCGTGTTCCCTGGAAACGGAGACCTGATGGCACAAGGCTTGCTTTCCCATTTTGAAAGCTCCATTCATGCTGCCTTGAAGCTACCTAAATACCAGTGTTTTGGACGGGTCTCTAGTCACTGTAGGCAGGGCTGTGGGAAGGGAACGAGTTTTCTCTAAATCAACAGGGTGCTTTCGTAGCCTGGGTGGGAACTCCACCTGAGACGCTCTAGAGCTCAAAGGAAACTTGACGTGAGTCGTTTCCTCAAGGTAAAGCCTTGAAGAGCCCTGCTGAAGCCGAAGCGTGGAGCAGTTTCCTGGAGACATGAGTTGCAGTTCTGCTTTCTTTGAACGTTAGTACGCTTATGAAGACACCTAGTAACTCCCGTGGGCACCCTATTCCCTGCAAGAACACCGAGGACCGGCATGCTCGACTGGGAAGCTCAGAAACATCCAGGCCCGGAAACCTTTCCCAGTCACTCTCAATATGCTAAGTGTAGGGCAACACACTGCACGCCTCCTTGGGAGAGCTAGATTTCCTCAGCACTCCAACAGCTCAAGGCAATCTGTTGTCTCACATCGACATGTCATGCATATCTGCCTCAGTGCCCTAGGCTGAGCGGCACTGAGAAACCAATACTCTTTCACATTCCTTCTATAAAGTCATACCTTACGACCCCATACTTACAGGAGAAAGTTGGCTTGCGTTCCTGCTGTAACCAAAGCACAGTTCTTCCTCTTACACTGCAGGGTTTTAGAAGAGGCTAAGCCCCTATAGCGTACCTAGAGCATTCCTTGGGAGAGGCAGTTCGCTACATGCAGAACTCCGTGCCAAGAACACGTTATTCAGGGAAGGGACCAGTGTGTCACTAGAGTGTATATTAACTTGGTAGAAATCACAAGGAGGTAGGCTGCGTGTTCACTGGAAACGGGGACCTGATGGCACAAGGCTTGCTTTCCCATTTTGAAAGCTCCATTCATGCCGCCTTGAACCTACCTAAATACCAGTGTTTTGGACGAGTTTGTAGCCACTGTAGGCAGGGCTCTGGGAAGGGAACGAGTTTTCTCGAAATCAACAGGGTGCTTTCGTAGCCTGGGTGGGAGCTCCTCCTGAGACGCTCTAGAGCTACAAGGAAACTTGACGTGAGTCCTTTCCTCAAGGTAAAGCCTTGAAGAGCCCTGCTGAAGCGGCACGTGGAGAAGTTTCCTTGAGACATGAGTTGCAGTTCTCCTTTCTTTTAACGTTACTACGCTTTTCAAGACACCTAGGATCTCGCCTGGGCACCCTATTCCGTGCAAGAACACCGAGTACCGGCAGGCTCCACTGGGTTGCTAAGAAACATCCAGGCCCGGATACCTTTCCCAGTCACTCTGTGTATGCTAAGTGTAGGGCAACACACTGCACTCTTCCTTGGGAGAGCTACATTTCCTCAGCACTCCAACAGCTCCAGGTAATCTGTTCTCTCACGTCCTACATGTCATGCAAATTGCCTCAATGCCCTAGGCTGAGCGGCACTGAGAAATCAAAACTGCTTCGCATTCCTTCTACAAAGTCATACCTTAAGACCGCATAGTTAGAGGAGAAACTCGGCTTGCGTTCCTCCTGTAACCAAAGCACAGTTCTTCCTCTTACACTGCAGGGTTTTAGAAGAGCCTAAGCCCCGATAGCGTTACCAAAGCGTTCCTTGGGAGAGGCAGTTCGCTACATGCAGAACTCCGTGCCAAGAAAACATTCTTCAGGGAAGGGACCATTGTGTAGTTTGAGGGAATATTTACTTGGTAGACATCACAAGGGGGTAGGCTGCGTGTTCCCTGGAAACGGAGACCTGATGGCACAAGGCTTGCTTTCCCATTTTGAAAGCTCCATTCATGCTGCCTTGAAGCTACCTAAATACCAGTGTTTTGGACGGGTCTCTAGTCACTGTAGGCAGGGCTGTGGGAAGGGAACGAGTTTTCTCTAAATCAACAGGGTGCTTTCGTAGCCTGGGTGGGAGCTCCACCTAGAAGCTCTAGAGCTCAAAGGAAACTTGACGTGAGTCGTTTCCTCAAGGTAAAGCCTTGAAGAGCCCTGCTGAAGCCGAAGCGTGGAGCAGTTTCCTGGAGACATGAGTTGCAGTTCTGCTTTCTTTGAACGTTAGTACGCTTATGAAGACACCTAGTAACTCTCGTGGGCACCCTATTCCCTGCAAGAACACCGAGGACCGGCATGCTCGACTGGGAAGCTCAGAAACATCCAGGCCCGGAAACCTTTCCCAGTCACTCTCAATATGCTAAGTGTAGGGCAACACACTGCACGCCTCCTTGGGAGAGCTAGATTTCCTCAACACTCCAACAGCTGCAGGCAATCTGTTGTCTCACGTCTACATGTCATGCATATCTGCCTCAATGCCCTAGGCTGAGTGGCACTGAGTAACCAATACTCTTTCACATTCCTTCTACAAAGTCATACCTTAAGACCCCATACTTACAGGAGAAAGTTGCCTTGCGTTCCTGCTGTAACCAAAGCACAGTTCTTCCTCTTACACTGCAGGGTTTTAGAAGAGGCTAAGCCCCTATAGCGTACCTAGAGCATTCCTTGGGAGAGGCAGTTCGCTACATGCAGAACTCCGTGCCAAGAACACGTTATTCAGGGAAGGGACCAGTGTGTCGCTAGAGTGTATATTAACTTGGTAGAAATCACAAGGAGGTAGGCTGCGTGTTCACTGGAAACGGGGACCTGATGGCACAAGGCTTGCTTTCCCATTTTGAAAGCTCCATTCATGCCGCCTTGAACCTACCTAAATACCAGTGTTTTGGACGAGTTTCTAGTCACTGTAGGCAGGGCTCTGGGAAGGGAACGAGTTTTCTCGAAATCAACAGGGTGCTTTCATAGCCTGGGTGGGAGCTCCTCCTGAGACGCTCTAGAGCTACAAGGAAACTTGACGTGAGTCCTTTCCTCAAGGTAAAGCCTTGAAGAGCCCTGCTGAAGCGGCACGTGGAGAAGTTTCCTTGAGACAGGAGTTGCAGTTCTCCTTTCTTTTAACGTTACTACGCTTTTCAAGACACCTAGGATCTCGCCTGGGCACCCTATTCCGTGCAAGAACACCGAGTACCGGCAGGCTCCACTGGGTTGCTAAGAAACATCCAGGCCCGGATACCTTTCCCAGTCACTCTGTGTATGCTAAGTGTAGGGCAACACACTGCACTCTTCCTTGGGAGAGCTACATTTCCTCAGCACTCCAACAGCTCCAGGTAATCTGTTCTCTCACGTCCTACATGTCATGCAAATTGCCTCAATGCCCTAGGCTGAGCGGCACTGAGAAATCAAAACTGCTTCGCATTCCTTCTACAAAGTCATACCTTAAGACCGCATAGTTAGAGGAGAAACTCGGCTTGCGTTCCTCCTGTAACCAAAGCACAGTTCTTCCTCTTACACTGCAGGGTTTTAGAAGAGCCTAAGCCCCGATAGCGTTACCAAAGCGTTCCTTGGGAGAGGCAGTTCGCTACATGCAGAACTCCGTGCCAAGAAAACATTCTTCAGGGAAGGGACCATTGTGTAGTTTGAGGGAATATTTACTTGGTAGACATCACAAGGGGGTAGGCTGCGTGTTCCCTGGAAACGGAGACCTGATGGCACAAGGCTTGCTTTCCCATTTTGAAAGCTCCATTCATGCTGCCTTGAAGCTACCTAAATACCAGTATTTTGGACGAGTCTCTAGTCACTGTAGGCAGGGCTGTGGGAAGGGAACGAGTTTTCTCTAAATCAACAGGGTGCTTTCGTAGCCTGGTGGGAGCTCCACCTAGAAGCTCTAGAGCTCAAAGGAAACTTGACGTGAGTCGTTTCCTCAAGGTAAAGCCTTGAACAGCCCTGCTGAAGCCAAAGCGTGGAGCAGTTTCCTGGAGACACGAGTTGCAGTTCTGCTTTCTTTGAACGTTAGTACGCTTATGAAGACACCTAGTAACTCCCGTGGGCACCCTATTCCCTGCAAGAACACCGAGGACCGGCATGCTCGACTGGGAAGCTCAGAAACATCAAGGCCCGGAAACCTTTCCCAGTCACTCTGTGTATGCTAAGTGTAGGGCAACACACTGCACGCCTCCTTGGGAGAGCTAGATTTCCTCAGCACTCCAACAGCTCCAGGCAATCTGTTGTCTCACGTCTACATGTCATGCATATCTGCCTCAATGCCCTAGGCTGAGCGGCACTGAGTAACCAATACTGTTTCACAGTCCTTCTACAAAGTCATACCTTAAGACCCCATACTTACAGGAGAAAGTTGGCTTGCATTCCTCCTGTAACCAAAGCACAGTTCTTCCTCTTACACTGCAGGGATTTAGAAGAGTCTAAGCACCGAAAGCGTTACCAAAGCGTTCCTTGGGAGAGGCAGTTCGCTACATGCAGAACTCCGTGCCAAGAAAACATTCTTCAGGGAAGGGACCATTGTGTAGTTTGAGGGAATATTTACTTGGTAGACATCACAAGGGGGTAGGCTGCGTGCTCACTGGAAACGGAGACCTGATGGCACAAGGCTTGCTTTCCCATTTTGAAAGCTCCATTCATGCCGTCTTGAACCTACCTAAATACCAGAGTTTTGGACGAGTTTCTAGTCACTGTAGGCAGGGCTCTGGGAAGGGAACGAGTTTTCTCTAAATCAACAGGGTGCTTTCATAGCCTGGGTGGGAGCTCCTCCTGAGACACTCTAGAGCCTCAAGGAAACTTGACGTGAGTCCTTTCCTCAAGGTAAAGCCTTGAAGAGCCCTGCTGAAGCGGAACGTGGAGAAGTTTCCTTGAGACATGAGTTGCAGTTCTCCTTTCTTTTAACATTAGTACGCTTTTCAAGACACCTAGGATCTCGCCTGGGCACCCTATTCCGTGCAAGAACACCGAGTACCGGCAGGCTCCACTGGGTTGCTAAGAAACATCCAGGCCCGGATACCTTTCCCAGTCACTCTGTGTATGCTAAGTGTAGGGCAACACACTGCACTCTTCCTTGGGAGAGCTACATTTCCTCAGCACTCCAACAGCTCCAGGTAATCTGTTCTCTCACGTCCTACATGTCATGCAAATTGCCTCAATGCCCTAGGCTGAGCGGCACTGAGAAATCAAAACTGCTTCGCATTCCTTCTACAAAGTCATACCTTAAGACCGCATAGTTAGAGGAGAAACTCGGCTTGCGTTCCTCCTGTAACCAAAGCACAGTTCTTCCTCTTACACTGCAGGGTTTTAGAAGAGCCTAAGCCCCGATAGCGTTACCAAAGCGTTCCTTGGGAGAGGCAGTTCGCTACATGCAGAACTCCGTGCCAAGAAAACATTCTTCAGGGAAGGGACCATTGTGTAGTTTGAGGGAATATTTACTTGGTAGACATCACAAGGGGGTAGGCTGCGTGCTCACTGGAAACGGAGACCTGATGGCACAAGGCTTGCTTTCCCATTTTGAAAGCTCCATTCATGCTGCCTTGAAGCTACCTAAATACCAGTGTTTTGGACGGGTCTCTAGTCACTGTAGGCAGGGCTGTGGGAAGGGAACGAGTTTTCTCTAAATCAACAGGGTGCTTTCGTAGCCTGGGTGGGAGCTCCAACTGAGACGCTCTAGAGCTGAAAGGAAACTTGACGTGAGTCGTTTCCTCAAGGTAAAGCCTTGAAGGGCCCTGCTGAAGCCGAAGCGTGGAGCAGTTTGCTGGAGACATGAGTTGCAGTTCTGCTTTCTTTGATTGTTAGTACGCTTATGAAGACACCTAGTAACTCTCGTGGGCACCCTATTCCCTGCAAGAACACCGAGGACCGGCATGCTCGACTGGGAAGCTCAGAAACATCTAGGCCCGGAAACCTTTCCCAGTCACTCTCAATATCCTAAGTGTAAGGCAACACACTGCACGCCTCCTTGAAAGAGCTAGATTTCCTCAGCACTCCAACAGCTCCAGGCAATCTGTTGTCTCACGTCTACATGTCATGCATATCTGCCTCAATGCCCTAGGCTGAGCGGCACTGAGAAACCAATACTCTTTCACATTCCTTCTACAAAGTCATACCTTAAGACCCCATACTTACAGGAGAAAGTTGGCTTGCGTTCCTGCTGTAACCAAAGCACAGTTCTTCCTCTTACACTGCAGGGTTTTAGAAGAGCCTAAGCCCCGATAGCGTTACCAAAGCGGTCCTTGGGAGAGGCAGTTCGCTACATGCAGAACTCCGTGCCAAGAAAACATTCTTCAGGGAAGGGACCATTGTGTAGTTTGAGGGAATATTTACTTGGTAGACATCACAAGGGGGTAGGCTGCGTGCTCACTGGAAACGGAGACCTGATGGCACAAGGCTTGCTTTCCCATTTTGAAAGCTCCATTCATGCTACCTTGAAGCTACCTAAATACCAGTGTTTTGGACGGGTCTCTAGTCACTGTAGGCAGGGCTCTGGGAAGGGAACGAGTTTTCTCTAAATCAACAGGGTGCTTTCGTAGCCTGGGTGGGAGCTCCACCTGAGACGCTCTAGAGCTCAAAGGAAACTTGACGTGAGTCGTTTCCTCAAGGTAAAGCCTTGAAGAGCCCTGCTGAAGCCGAAGCGTGGAGCAGTTTCCTGGAGACATGAGTTGCAGTTCTGCTTTCTTTGAACGTTAGTACGCTTATGAAGACACCTAGTAACTCCCGTGGGCACCCTATTCCCTGCAAGAACACCGAGGACCGGCATGCTCGACTGGGAAGCTCAGAAACATCCAGGCCCGGAAACCTTTCCCAGTCACTCTCAATATGCTAAGGGTAGGGCAACACACTGCACGCCTCCTTGGGAGAGCTAGATTTCCTCAGCACTCCAACAGCTCCAGGCAATCTGTTGTCTCACGTCTACATGTCATGCATATCTGCCTCAATGCCCTAGGCTGAGAGGCACTGAGAAACCAATACTCTTTCACATTCCTTCTACAAAGTCATACCTTAAGACCCCATACTTACAGGAGAAAGTTGGCTTGCGTTCCTGCTGTAACCAAAGCACAGTTCTTCCTCTTACACTGCAGGGTTTTAGAAGAGGCTAAGCCCCTATAGCGTACCTAGAGCATTCCTTGGGAGAGGCAGTTCGCTACATGCAGAACTCCGTGCCAAGAACACGTTATTCAGGGAAGGGTCCAGTGTGTCGCTAGAATGTATATTAACTTGGTAGAAATCACAGGGAGGTAGGCTGCGTGTTCACTGGAAACGGGGACCTGATGGCACAAGGCTTGCTTTCCCATTTTGAAAGCTCCATTCATGCCGCCTTGAACCTACCTAAATACCAGTGTTTTGGACGAGTTTCTAGTCACTGTAGGCAGGGCTCTGGGAAGGGAACGAGTTTTCTCTAAATCAACAGGGTGCTTTCATAGCCTGGGTGGGAGCTCCTCCTGAGACGCTCTAGAGCTACAAGGAAACTTGACGTGAGTCCTTTCCTCAAGGTAAAGCCTTGAAGAGCCCTGCTGAAGCGGCACGTGGAGAAGTTTCCTTGAGACATGAGTTGCAGTTCTCCTTTCTTTTAAGGTTACTACGCTTTTCAAGACACCTAGGATCTCCCCTGGGCACCCTATTCCGTGCAAGAACACCGAGTACCGGCAGGCTCCACTGGGTTGCTAAGAAACATCCAGGCCCGGATACCTTTCCCAGTCACTCTGTGTATGCTAAGTGTAGGGCAACACACTGCACTCTTCCTTGGGAGAGCTACATTTCCTCAGCACTCCAACAGCTCCAGGTAATCTCTTCTCTCACGTCCTACATGTCATGCAAATTGCCTCAATGCCCTAGGCTGAGCGGCACTGAGAAATCAAAACTGCTTCGCATTCCTTCTACAAAGTCATACCTTAAGACCCCATACTTACAGGAGAAACTCGGCTTGCGTTCCTCCTGTAACCAAAGCACAGTTCTTCCTCTTACACTGCAGGGTTTTAGAAGAGCCTAAGCACCGAAAGCGTTACCAAAGCGTTCCTTGGGAGAGGCAGTTCGCTACATGCAGAACTCCGTGCCAAGAAAACATTCTTCAGGGAAGGGACCATTGTGTAGTTTGAGGGAATATTTACTTGGTAGACATCACAAGGGGGTAGGCTGCGTGCTCACTGGAAATGGAGACCTGATGGCACAAGGCTTGCTTTCCCATTTTGAAAGCTCCTTTCATGCTGCCTTGAAGCTACCTAAATACCAGTGTTCTGGACGGGTCTCTAGTCACTGTAGGCAGGGCTCTGGGAAGGGAACGAGTTTTCTCTAAATCAACAGGGTGCTTTCGTAAACTGGGTGGGAGCTCCACCTGAGACGCTCTAGAGCTGAAAGGAAACTTGACGTGAGTCGTTTCCTCAAGGTAAAGCCTTGAAGAGCCCTGTTGAAGCCAAAGCGTGGAGCAGTTTCCTGGAGACACGAGTTGCAGTTCTGCTTTCTTTGAACGTTAGTACGCTTATGAAGACACCTAGTAACTCTCGTGGGCACCCTATTCCCTGCACGAACACCGAGGACCGGCATGCTCAACTGGGAAGCTCAGAAACATCCAGGCCCGGAAACCTTTCCCAGTCACTCTCAATATGTTAAGTGTAGGGCAACACACTGCACGCCTCCTTGGGAGAGCTAGATTTCCTCAGCACTCCAGCAGCTCCAGGCAATCTGTTGTCTCACGTCTACATGTCATGCATATGTGCCTCAATGCCCTAGGCTGAGCGGCACTGAGAAACCAATACTCTTTCACATTCCTTCTACAAAGTCATACCTTAAGACCCCATACTTACAGGAGAAAGTTGCCTTGCGTTCCTGCTGTAACCAAAGCACAGTTCTTCCTCTTACACTGCAGGGTTTTAGAAGAGGCTAAGCCCCTATAGCGTACCTAGAGCATTCCTTGGGAGAGGCAGTTCGCTACATGCAGAACTCCGTGCCAAGAACACGTTATTCAGGGAAGGGACCAGTGTGTCGCTAGAGTGTATATTAACTTGGTAGAAATCACAAGGAGGTAGGCTGCGTGTTCACTGGAAACGGGGACCTGATGGCACAAGGCTTGCTTTCCCATTTTGAAAGCTCCATTCATGCCGCCTTGAACCTACCTAAATACCAGTGTTTTGGACGAGTTTCTAGTCACTGTAGGCAGGGCTCTGGGAAGGGAACGAGTTTTCTCTAAATCAACAGGGTGCTTTCATAGCCTGGGTGGGAGCTCCTCCTGAGACGCTCTAGAGCTACAAGGAAACTTGACGTGAGTCCTTTCCTCAAGGTAAAGCCTTGAAGAGCCCTGCTGAAGCGGCACGTGGAGAAGTTTCCTTGAGACATGAGTTGCAGTTCTCCTTTCTTTTAAGGTTACTACGCTTTTCAAGACACCTAGGATCTCGCCTGGGCACCCTATTCCGTGCAAGAACACCGAGTACCGGCAGGCTCCACTGGGTTGCTAAGAAACATCCAGGCCCGGATACCTTTCCCAGTCACTCTGTGTATGCTAAGTGTAGGGCAACACACTGCACTCTTCCTTGGGAGAGCTACATTTCCTCAGCACTCCAACAGCTCCAGGTAATCTGTTCTCTCACGTCCTACATGTCATGCAAATTGCCTCAATGCCCTAGGCTGAGCGGCACTGAGAAATCAAAACTGCTTCGCATTCCTTCTACAAAGTCATACCTTAAGACCCCATACTTACAGGAGAAACTCGGCTTGCGTTCCTCCTGTAACCAAAGCACAGTTCTTCCTCTTACACTGCAGGGTTTTAGAAGAGCCTAAGCACCGAAAGCGTTACCAAAGCGTTCCTTGGGAGAGGCAGTTCGCTACATGCAGAACTCCGTGCCAAGAAAACATTCTTCAGGGAAGGGACCATTGTGTAGTTTGAGGGAATATTTACTTGGTAGACATCACAAGGGGGTAGGCTGCGTGCTCACTGGAAACGGAGACCTGATGGCACAAGGCTTGCTTTCCCATTTTGAAAGCTCCATTCATGCTGCCTTGAAGCTACCTAAATACCAGTGTTCTGGACGGGTCTCTAGTCACTGTAGGCAGGGCTCTGGGAAGGGAACGAGTTTTCTCTAAATCAACAGGGTGCTTTCATAGCCTGGGTGGGAGCTCCTCCTGAGACGCTCTAGAGCTACAAGGAAACTTGACGTGAGTCCTTTCCTCAAGGTAAAGCCTTGAAGAGCCCTGCTGAAGCGGCACGTGGAGAAGTTTCCTTGAGACAGGAGTTGCAGTTCTCCTTTCTTTTAACGTTACTACGCTTTTCAAGACACCTAGGATCTCGCCTGGGCACCCTATTCCGTGCAAGAACACCGAGTACCGGCAGGCTCCACTGGGTTGCTAAGAAACATCCAGGCCCGGATACCTTTCCCAGTCACTCTGTGTATGCTAAGTGTAGGGCAACACACTGCACTCTTCCTTGGGAGAGCTACATTTCCTCAGCACTCCAACAGCTCCAGGTAATCTGTTCTCTCACGTCCTACATGTCATGCAAATTGCCTCAATGCCCTAGGCTGAGCGGCACTGAGAAATCAAAACTGCTTTGCATTCCTTCTACAAAGTCATACCTTAAGACCCCATACTTACAGGAGAAACTCGGCTTGCGTTCCTCCTGTAACCAAAGCACAGTTCTTCCTCTTACACTGCAGGGTTTTAGAAGAGCCTAAGCCCCGATAGCGTTACCAAAGCGTTCCTTGGGAGAGGCAGTTCGCTACATGCAGAACTCCGTGCCAAGAAAACATTCTTCAGGGAAGGGACCATTGTGTAGTTTGAGGGAATATTTACTTGGTAGACATCACAAGGGGGTAGGCTGCGTGTTCCCTGGAAATGGAGACCTGATGGCACAAGGCTTGCTTTCCCATTTTGAAAGCTCCATTCATGCTGCCTTGAAGCTACCTAAATACCAGTGTTTTGGACGGGTCTCTAGTCACTGTAGGCAGGGCTGTGGGAAGGGAACGAGTTTTCTCTAAATCAACAGGGTGCTTTCGTAGCCTGGGTGGGAGCTCCACCTGAGACGCTCTAGAGCTGAAAGGAAACTTGACGTGAGTCGTTTCCTCAAGGTAAAGCCTTGAAGAGCCCTGTTGAAGCCAAAGCGTGGAGCAGTTTCCTGGAGACACGAGTTGCAGTTCTGCTTTCTTTGAACATTAGTACGCTTATGAAGACACCTAGTAACTCTCGTGGGCACCCTATTCCCTGCACGAACACCGAGGACCGGCATGCTCGACTGGGAAGCTCAGAAACATCCAGGCCCGGAAACCTTTCCCAGTCACTCTCAATATGCTAAGGGTAGGGCAACACACTGCACGCCTCCTTGGGAGAGCTGGATTTCCTGAGCACTCCAACAGCTCCAGGCAATCTGTTGTCTCACGTCTACATGTCATGCATATCTGCCTCAATGCCCTAGGCTGAGCGGCAATGAGAAACCAATACTGTTTCACATTCCTTCTACAAAGTCATACCTTAAGACCCCATACTTACAGGAGAAAGTTGGCTTGCATTCCTCCTGTAACCAAAGCACAGTTCTTCCTCTTACACTGCAGGGTTTTAGAAGAGCCTAAGCACCGAAAGCGTTTCCAAAGCGTTCCTTGAGAGAGGCAGTTCGCTACATGCAGAACTCCGTGCCAAGAAAACATTCTTCAGGGAAGGGACCATTGTGTAGTTTGAGGGAATATTTACTTGGTAGACATCACAAGGGGGTATGCTGCGTGCTCACTGGAAACGGAGACCTGATGGCACAAGGCTTGCTTTCCCATTTTGAAAGCTCCATTCATGCCGCCTTGAACCTACCTAAATACCAGTGTTTTGGACGAGTTTCTAGTCACTGTAGGCAGGGCTCTGGGAATGGAATGAGTTTTCTCTAAATCAACAGGGTGCTTTCATAGCCTGGGTGGGAGCTCCTCCTGAGACGCTCTAGAGCTACAAGGAAACTTGACGTGAGTCCTTTCCTCAAGGTAAAGCCTTGAAGAGCCCTGCTGAAGCGGCACGTGGAGAAGTTTCCTTGAGACAGGAGTTGCAGTTCTCCTTTCTTTTAACGTTACTACGCTTTTCAAGACACCTAGGATCTCGCCTGGGCACCCTATTCCGTGCAAGAACACCGAGTACCGGCAGGCTCCACTGGGTTGCTAAGAAACATCCAGGCCCGGATACCTTTCCCAGTCACTCTGTGTATGCTAAGTGTAGGGCAACACACTGCACTCTTCCTTGGGAGAGCTACATTTCCTCAGCACTCCAACAGCTCCAAGTAATCTGTTCTCTCATGTCCTACATGTCATGCAAATTGCCTCAATGCCCTAGGCTGAGCGGCACTGAGAAATCAAAACTGCTTCGCATTCCTTCTAAAAAGTCATACCTTAAGACCCCATACTTACAGGAGAAACTCGGCTTGCGTTCCTCCTGTAACCAAAGCACAGTTCTTCCTCTTACACTGCAGGGTTTTAGAAGAGCCTAAGCCCCGATAGCGTTACCAAAGCGTTCCTTGGGAGAGGCAGTTCGCTACATGCAGAACTCCGTGCCAAGAAAACATTCTTCAGGGAAGGGACCATTGTGTAGTTTGAGGGAATATTTACTTGGTAGACATCACAAGGGGGTAGGCTGCGTGCTCACTGGAAACGGAGACCTGATGGCACAAGGCTTGCTTTCCCATTTTGAAAGCTCCATTCATGCTGCCTTGAAGCTACCTAATACCAGTGTTTTGGACGGGTCTCTAGTCACTGTAGGCAGGGCTCTGGGAAGGGAACGAGTTTTCTCTAAATCAACAGGGTGCTCTCGTAGCCTGGGTGGGAGCTCCACCTGAGACGCTCTAGAGCTCAAAGGAAACTTGACGTGAGTCGTTTCCTCAAGGTAAAGCCTTGAAGAGCCCTGCTGAAGCCGAAGCGTGGAGCAGTTTCCTGGAGACATGATTTGCAGTTCTGCTTTCTTTGAACGTTAGTACGCTTATTTAGACACCTAGTAACTCTCGTGGGCACCCTATTCCCTGCACGAACACCGAGGACCGGCATGCTCGACTGGGAAGCTCAGAAACATCCAGGCCCGGAAACCTTTCCCAGTCACTCTCAATATGCTAAGGGTAGGGCAACACACTGCACGCCTCCTTGGGAGAGCTAGATTTCCTCAGCACTCCAACAGCTCCAGGCAATCTGTTGTCTCACGTCTACATGTCATGCATATCTGCCTCAATGCCCTAGGCTGAGCGGCACTGAGAAACCAATACTCTTTCACATTCCTTCTACAAAGTCATACCTTAAGACCCCATACTTACAGGAGAAAGTTGGCTTGCGTTCCTGCTGTAACCAAAGCACAGTTCTTCCACTTACACTGCAGGGTTTTAGAAGAGGCTAAGCCCCTATAGCGTACCTAGAGCATTCCTTGGGAGAGGCAGTTCGCTACATGCAGAACTCCGTGCCAAGAACACGTTATTCAGGGAAGGGACCAGTGTGTCGCTAGAATGTATATTAACTTGGTAGAAATCACAGGGAGGTAGGCTGCGTGTTCACTGGAAACGGGGACCTGATGGCACAAGGCTTGCTTTCCCATTTTGAAAGCTCCATTCATGCCGCCTTGAACCTACCTAAATACCAGTGTTTTGGACGAGTTTCTAGTCACTGTAGGCAGGGCTCTGGGAAGGGAACGAGTTTTCTCTAAATCAACAGGGTGCTTTCATAGCCTGGGTGGGAGCTCCTCCTGAGACGCTCTAGAGCTACAAGGAAACTTGACGTGAGTCCTTTCCTCAAGGTTAAGCCTTGAAGAGCCCTGCTGAAGCGGCACGTGGAGAAGTTTCCTTGAGACATGAGTTGCAGTTCTCCTTTCTTTTAACGTTACTACGCTTTTCAAGACACCTAGGATCTCGCCTGGGCACCCTATTCCGTGCAAGAACACCGAGTACCGGCAGGCTCCACTGGGTTGCTAAGAAACATCCAGGCCCGGATACCTTTCCCAGTCACTCTGTGTATGCTAAGTGTAGGGCAACACACTGCACTCTTCCTTGGGAGAGCTACATTTCCTCAGCACTCAAACAGCTCCAAGTAATCTGTTCTCTCATGTCCTACATGTCATGCAAATTGCCTCAATGCCCTAGGCTGAGCGGCACTGAGAAATCAAAACTGCTTCGCATTCCTTCTACAAAGTCATACCTTAAGACCCCATACTTACAGGAGAAACTCGGCTTGCGTTCCTCCTGTAACCAAAGCACAGTTCTTCCTCTTACACTGCAGGGTTTTAGAAGAGCCTAAGCCCCGATAGCGTTACCAAAGCGTTCCTTGGGAGAGGCAGTTCGCTACATGCAGAACTCCGTGCCAAGAAAACATTCTTCAGGGAAGGGACCATTGTGTAGTTTGAGGGAATATTTACTTGGTAGACATCACAAGGGGGTAGGCTGCGTGCTCACTGGAAACGGAGACCTGATGGCACAAGGCTTGCTTTCCCATTTTGAAAGCTCCATTCATGCTGCCTTGAAGCTACCTAATACCAGTGTTTTGGACGGGTCTCTAGTCACTGTAGGCAGGGCTGTGGGAAGGGAACGAGTTTTCTCTAAATCAACAGGGTGCTCTCGTAGCCTGGGTGGGAGCTCCACCTGAGACGCTCTAGAGCTCAAAGGAAACTTGACGTGAGTCGTTTCCTCAAGGTAAAGCCTTGAAGAGCCCTGCTGAAGCCGAAGCGTGGAGCAGTTTCCTGGAGACATGAGTTGCAGTTCTGCTTTCTTTGAACGTTAGTACGCTTATTTAGACACCTAGTAACTCTCGTGGGCACCCTATTCCCTGCACGAACACCGAGGACCGGCATGCTCGACTGGGAAGCTCAGAAACATCCAGGCCCGGAAACCTTTCCCAGTCACTCTCAATATGCTAAGGGTAGGGCAACACACTGCACGCCTCCTTGGGAGAGCTAGATTTCCTCAGCACTCCAACAGCTCCAGGCAATCTGTTGTCTCACGTCTACATGTCATGCATATCTGCCTCAATGCCCTAGGCTGAGCGGCACTGAGAAACCAATACTGTTTCACATTCCTTCTACAAAGTCATACCTTAAGACCCCATACTTACAGGAGAAAGTTGCCTTGCGTTCCTGCTGTAACCAAAGCACAGTTCTTCCTCTTACACTGCAGGGTTTTAGAAGAGGCTAAGCCCCTATAGCGTACCTAGAGCATTCCTTGGGAGAGGCAGTTCGCTACATGTAGAACTCCGTGCCAAGAACACGTTATTCAGGGAAGGGACCAGTGTGTCGCTAGAGTGTATATTAACTTGGTAGAAATCACAAGGACGTAGGCTGCGTGTTCACTGGAAACGGGGACCTGATGGCACAAGGCTTGCTTTCCCATTTTGAAAGCTCCATTCATGCCGCCTTGAACCTACCTAAATACCAGTGTTTTGGACGAGTTTCTAGTCACTGTAGGCAGGGCTCTGGGAAGGGAACGAGTTTTCTCTAAATCAACAGGGTGCTTTCATAGCCTGGGTGGGAGCTCCTCCTGAGACGCTCTAGAGCTACAAGGAAACTTGACGTGAGTCCTTTCCTCAAGGTAAAGCCTTGAAGAGCCCTGCTGAAGCGGCACGTGGAGAAGTTTCCTTGAGACATGAGTTGCAGTTCTCCTTTCTTTTAACGTTACTACGCTTTTCCAGACACCTAGGATCTCGCCTGGGCACCCTATTCCGTGCAAGAACACCGAGTACCGGCAGGCTCCACTGGGTTGCTAAGAAACATCCAGGCCCGGATACCTTTCCCAGTCACTCTGTGTATGCTAAGTGTAGGGCAACACACTGCACTCTTCCTTGGGAGAGCTACATTTCCTCAGCACTCCAACAGCTCCAGGTAATCTGTTCTCTCACGTCCTACATGTCATGCAAATTGCCTCAATGCCCTAGGCTGAGCGGCACTGAGAAATCAAAACTGCTTTGCATTCCTTCTACAAAGTCATACCTTAAGACCCCATACTTACAGGAGAAACTCGGCTTGCGTTCCTCCTGTAACCAAAGCACGGTTCTTCCTCTTACACTGCAGGGTTTTAGAAGAGCCTAAGCCCCGATAGCGTTACCAAAGCGTTCCTTGGGAGAGGCAGTTCGCTACATGCAGAACTCCGTGCCAAGAAAACATTCTTCAGGGAAGGGACCATTGTGTAGTTTGAGGGAATATTTACTTGGTAGACATCACAAGGGGGTAGGCTGCGTGTTCCCTGGAAACGGAGACCTGATGGCAAAAGGCTTGCTTTCCCATTTTGAAAGCTCCATTCATACTGCCTTGAAGCTACCTAAATACCAGTGTTCTGGACGGGTCTCTAGTCACTGTAGGCAGGGCTCTGGGAAGGGAACGAGTTTTCTCTAAATCAACAGGGTGCTTTCGTAAACTGGGTGGGAGCTCCACCTGAGACGCTCTAGAGCTGAAAGGAAACTTGACGTGAGTCGTTTCCTCAAGGTAAAGCCTTGAAGAGCCCTGTTGAAACCAAAGCGTGGAGCAGTTTCCTGGAGACACGAGTTGCAGTTCTGCTTTCTTTGAACATTAGTACGCTTATGAAGACACCTAGTAACTCTCGTGGGCACCCTATTCCCTGCACGAACACCGAGGACCGGCATGCTCGACTGGGAAGCTCAGAAACATCCAGGCCCGGAAACCTTTCCCAGTCACTCTCAATATGCTAAGGGTAGGGCAACACACTGCACGCCTCCTTGGGAGAGCTGGATTTCCTGAGCACTCCAACAGCTCCAGGCAATCTGTTGTCTCACGTCTACATGTCATGCATATCTGCCTCAATGCCCTAGGCTGAGCGGCAATGAGAAACCAATACTGTTTCACATTCCTTCTACAAAGTCATACCTTAAGACCCCATACTTACAGGAGAAAGTTGGCTTGCATTCCTCCTGTAACCAAAGCACAGTTCTTCCTCTTACACTGCAGGGTTTTAGAAGAGCCTAAGCACCGAAAGCGTTTCCAAAGCGTTCCTTGAGAGAGGCAGTTCGCTACATGCAGAACTCCGTGCCAAGAAAACATTCTTCAGGGAAGGGACCATTGTGTAGTTTGAGGGAATATTTACTTGGTAGACATCACAAGGGGGTAGGCTGCGTGCTCACTGGAAACGGAGACCTGATGGCACAAGGCTTGCTTTCCCATTTTGAAAGCTCCATTCATGCCGCCTTGAACCTACCTAAATACCAGTGTTTTGGACGAGTTTCTAGTCACTGTAGGCAGGGCTCTGGGAATGGAATGAGTTTTCTCTAAATCAACAGGGTGCTTTCATAGCCTGGGTGGGAGCTCCTCCTGAGACGCTCTAGAGCTACAAGGAAACTTGACGTGAGTCCTTTCCTCAAGGTAAAGCCTTGAAGAGCCCTGCTGAAGCGGCACGTGGAGAAGTTTCCTTGAGACAGGAGTTGCAGTTCTCCTTTCTTTTAACGTTACTACGCTTTTCAAGACACCTAGGATCTCGCCTGGGCACCCTATTCCGTGCAAGAACACCGAGTACCGGCAGGCTCCACTGGGTTGCTAAGAAACATCCAGTCCCGGATACCTTTCCCAGTCACTCTGTGTATGCTAAGTGTAGGGCAACACACTGCACTCTTCCTTGGGAGAGCTACATTTCCTCAGCACTCCAACAGCTCCAGGTAATCTCTTCTCTCACGTCCTACATGTCATGCAAATTGCCTCAATGCCCTAGGCTGAGCGGCACTGAGAAATCAAAACTGCTTTGCATTCCTTCTACAAAGTCATACCTTAAGACCCCATACTTACAGGAGAAACTCGGCTTGCGTTCCTCCTGTAACCAAAGCACAGTTCTTCCTCTTACACTGCAGGGTTTTAGAAGAGCCTAAGCCCCGATAGCGTTACCAAAGCGTTCCTTGGGAGAGGCAGTTCGCTACATGCAGAACTCCGTGCCAAGAAAACATTCTTCAGGGAAGGGACCATTGTGTAGTTTGAGGGAATATTTACTTGGTAGACATCACAAGGGGGTAGGCTGCGTGTTCCCTGGAAACGGAGACCTGATGGCACAAGGCTTGCTTTCCCATTTTGAAAGCTCCATTCATGCTGCCTTGAAGCTACCTAAATACCAGTGTTTTGGACGGGTCTCTAGTCACTGTAGGCAGGGCTGTGGGAAGGGAACGAGTTTTCTCTAAATCAACAGGGTGCTTTCGTAGCCTGGGTGGGAGCTCCAACTGAGACGCTCTAGAGCTCAAAGGAAACTTGACGTGAGTCGTTTCCTCAAGGTAAAGCCTTGAAGGGCCCTGCTGAAGCCGAAGCGTGGAGCAGTTTCCTGGAGACATGAGTTGCAGTTCTGCTTTCTTTGAACGTTAGTACGCTTATTTAGACACCTAGTAACTCTCGTGGGCACCCTATTCCCTGCACGAACACCAAGGACCGGCATGCTCGACTGGGAAGCTCAGAAACATCCAGGCCCGGAAACCTTTCCCAGTCACTCTCAATATGCTAAGGGTAGGGCAACACACTGCACGCCTCCTTGGGAGAGCTAGATTTCCTCAGCACTCCAACAGCTCCAGGCAATCTGTTGTCTCACGTCTACATGTCATGCATATCTGCCCCAATGCCCTAGGCTGAGCCGCACTGAGAAACCAATACTCTTTCACATTCCTTCTACAAAGTCATACCTTAAGACCCCATACTTACAGGAGAAAGTTGCCTTGCGTTCCTGCTGTAACCAAAGCACAGTTCTTCCTCTTACACTGCAGGGTTTTAGAAGAGGCTAAGCCCCTATAGCGTACCTAGAGCATTCCTTGGGAGAGGCAGTTCGCTACATGCAGAATTCCGTGCCAAGAACACGTTATTCAGGGAAGGGTCCAGTGTGTCGCTAGAATGTATATTAACTTGGTAGAAATCACAGGGAGGTAGGCTGCGTGTTCACTGGAAACGGGGACCTGATGGCACAAGGCTTGCTTTCCCATTTTGAAAGCTCCATTCATGCCGCCTTGAACCTACCTAAATACCAGTGTTTTGGACGAGTTTCTAGTCACTGTAGGCAGGGCTCTGGGAAGGGAACGAGTTTTCTCGAAATCAACAGGGTGCTTTCATAGCCTGGCTGGGAGCTCCTCCTGAGACGCTCTAGAGCTACAAGGAAACTTGACGTGAGTCCTTTCCTCAAGGTAAAGCCTTGAAGAGCCCTGCTGAAGCGGCACGTGGAGAAGTTTCCTTGAGACAGGAGTTGCAGTTCTCCTTTCTTTTAACGTTACTACGCTTTTCAAGACACCTAGGATCTCGCCTGGGCACCCTATTCCGTGCAAGAACACCGAGTACCGGCAGGCTCCACTGGGTTGCTAAGAAACATCCAGGCCCGGATACCTTTCCCAGTCACTCTGTGTATGCTAAGTGTAGGGCAACACACTGCACTCTTCCTTGGGAGAGCTACATTTCCTCAGCACTCCAACAGCTCCAAGTAATCTGTTCTCTCATGTCCTACATGTCATGCAAATTGCCTCAATGCCCTAGGCTGAGCGGCACTGAGAAATCAAAACTGCTTCGCATTCCTTCTACAAAGTCATACCTTAAGACCCCATACTTACAGGAGAAACTCGGCTTGCGTTCCTCCTGTAACCAAAGCACAGTTCTTCCTCTTACACTGCAGGGTTTTAGAAGAGCCTAAGCCCCGATAGCGTTACCAAAGCGTTCCTTGGGAGAGGCAGTTCGCTACATGCAGAACTCCGTGCCAAGAAAACATTCTTCAGGGAAGGGACCATTGTGTAGTTTGAGGGAATATTTACTTGGTAGACATCACAAGGGGGTAGGCTGCGTGCTCACTGGAAACGGAGACCTGATGGCACAAGGCTTGCTTTCCCATTTTGAAAGCTCCATTCATGCTGCCTTGAAGCTACCTAATACCAGTGTTTTGGACGGGTCTCTAGTCACTGTAGGCAGGGCTGTGGGAAGGGAACGAGTTTTCTCTAAATCAACAGGGTGCTCTCGTAGCCTGGGTGGGAGCTCCACCTGAGACGCTCTAGAGCTGAAAGGAAACTTGACGTGAGTCGTTTCCTCAAGGTAAAGCCTTGAAGAGCCCTGCTGAAGCCGAAGCGTGGAGCAGTTTCCTGGAGACATGAGTTGCAGTTCTGCTTTCTTTGAACGTTAGTACGCTTATTTAGACACCTAGTAACTCTCGTGGGCACCCTATTCCCTGCACGAACACCGAGGACCGGCATGCTCGACTGGGAAGCTCAGAAACATCCAGGCCCGGAAACCTTTCCCAGTCACTCTCAATATGCTAAGGGTAGGGCAACACACTGCACGCCTCCTTGGGAGAGCTAGATTTCCTCAGCACTCCAACAGCTCCAGGCAATCTGTTGTCTCACGTCTACATGTCATGCATATCTGCCTCAATGCCCTAGGCTGAGCGGCACTGAGAAACCAATACTCTTTCACATTCCTTCTACAAAGTCATACCTTAAGACCCCATACTTACAGGAGAAAGTTGCCTTGCGTTCCTGCTGTAACCAAAGCACAGTTCTTCCTCTTACACTGCAGGGTTTTAGAAGAGGCTAAGCCCCTATAGCGTACCTAGAGCATTCCTTGGGAGAGGCAGTTCGCTACATGCAGAACTCCGTGCCAAGAACACGTTATTCAGGGAAGGGACCAGTGTGTCGCTAGAATGTATATTAACTTGGTAGAAATCACAGGGAGGTAGGCTGCGTGTTCACTGGAAACGGGGACCTGATGGCACAAGGCTTGCTTTCCCATTTTGAAAGCTCCATTCATGCCGCCTTGAACCTACCTAAATACCAGTGTTTTGGACGAGTTTCTAGTCACTGTAGGCAGGGCTCTGGGAAGGGAACGAGTTTTCTCGAAATCAACAGGGTGCTTTCATAGCCTGGGTGGGAGCTCCTCCTGAGACGCTCTAGAGCTACAAGGAAACTTGACGTGAGTCCTTTCCTCAAGGTAAAGCCTTGAAGAGCCCTGCTGAAGCGGCACGTGGAGAAGTTTCCTTGAGACAGGAGTTGCAGTTCTCCTTTCTTTTAACGTTACTACGCTTTTCAAGACACCTAGGATCTCGCCTGGGCACCCTATTCCGTGCAAGAACACCGAGTACCGGCAGGCTCCACTGGGTTGCTAAGAAACATCCAGGCCCGGATACCTTTCCCAGTCACTCTGTGTATGCTAAGTGTAGGGCAACACACTGCACTCTTCCTTGGGAGAGCTACATTTCCTCAGCACTCCAACAGCTCCAAGTAATCTGTTCTCTCATGTCCTACATGTCATGCAAATTGCCTCAATGCCCTAGGCTGAGCGGCACTGAGAAATCAAAACTGCTTCGCATTCCTTCTACAAAGTCATACCTTAAGACCCCATACTTACAGGAGAAACTCGGCTTGCGTTCCTCCTGTAACCAAAGCACAGTTCTTCCTCTTACACTGCAGGGTTTTAGAAGAGCCTAAGCCCCGATAGCGTTACCAAAGCGTTCCTTGGGAGAGGCAGTTCGCTACATGCAGAACTCCGTGCCAAGAAAACATTCTTCAGGGAAGGGACCATTGTGTAGTTTGAGGGAATATTTACTTGGTAGACATCACAAGGGGGTAGGCTGCGTGCTCCCTGGAAACGGAGACCTGATGGCACAAGGCTTGCTTTCCCATTTTGAAAGCTCCATTCATGCTGCCTTGAAGCTACTTAATACCAGTGTTTTGGACGGGTCTCTAGTCACTGTAGGCAGGGCTCTGGGAAGGGAACGAGTTTTCTCTAAATCAACAGGGTGCTCTCGTAGCCTGGGTGGGAGCTCCACCTGAGACGCTCTAGAGCTCAAAGGAAACTTGACGTGAGTCGTTTCCTCAAGGTAAAGCCTTGAAGAGCCCTGTTGAAGCCAAAGCGTGGAGCAGTTTCCTGGAGACACGAGTTGCAGTTCTGCTTTCTTTGAACGTTAGTACGCTTATTTAGACACCTAGTAACTCTCGTGGGCACCCTATTCCCTGCACGAACACCGAGGACCGGCATGCTCGACTGGGAAGCTCAGAAACATCCAGGACCGGAAACCTTTCCCAGTCACTCTCAATATGCTAAGGGTAGGGCAACACACTGCACGCCTCCTTGGGAGAGCTAGATTTCCTCAGCACTCCAACAGCTCCAGGCAATCTGTTGTCTCACGTCTACATGTCATGCATATCTGCCTCAATGCCCTAGGCTGAGCGGCACTGAGAAACCAATACTCTTTCACATTCCTTCTACAAAGTCATACCTTAAGACCCCATACTTACAGGAGAAAGTTGGCTTGCGTTCCTGCTGTAACCAAAGCACAGTTCTTCCTCTTACACTGCAGGGTTTTAGAAGAGGCTAAGCCCCTATAGCGTACCTAGAGCATTCCTTGGGAGAGGCAGTTCGCTACATGCAGAACTCCGTGCCAAGAACACGTTATTCAGGGAAGGGACCAGTGTGTCGCTAGAATGTATATTAACTTGGTAGAAATCACAGGGAGGTAGGCTGTGTGTTCACTGGAAACGGGGACCTGATGGCACAAGGCTTGCTTTCCCATTTTGAAAGCTCCATTCATGCCGCCTTGAACCTACCTAAATACCAGTGTTTTGGACGAGTTTCTAGTCACTGTAGGCAGGGCTCTGGGAAGGGAACGAGTTTTCTCGAAATCAACAGGGTGCTTTCATAGCCTGGGTGGGAGCTCCTCCTGAGACGCTCTAGAGCTACAAGGAAACTTGACGTGAGTCCTTTCCTCAAGGTAAAGCCTTGAAGAGCCCTGCTGAAGCGGCACGTGGAGAAGTTTCCTTGAGACATGAGTTGCAGTTCTCCTTTCTTTTAACGTTACTACGCTTTTCAAGACACCTAGGATCTCGCCTGGGCACCCTATTCCGTGCAAGAACACCGAGTACCGGCAGGCTCCACTGGGTTGCTAAGAAACATCCAGGCCCGGATACCTTTCCCAGTCACTCTGTGTATGCTAAGTGTAGGGCAACACACTGCACTCTTCCTTGGGAGAGCTACATTTCCTCAGCACTCCAACAGCTCCAAGTAATCTGTTCTCTCATGTCCTACATGTCATGCAAATTGCCTCAATGCCCTAGGCTGAGCGGCACTGAGAAATCAAAACTGCTTCGCATTCCTTCTACAAAGTCATACCTTAAGACCCCAAACTTACAGGAGAAACTCGGCTTGCGTTCCTCCTGTAACCAAAGCACAGTTCTTCCTCTTACACTGCAGGGTTTTAGAAGAGCCTAAGCCCCGATAGCGTTACTAAAGCGTTCCTTGGGAGAGGCAGTTCGCTACATGCAGAACTCCGTGCCAAGAAAACATTCTTCAGGGAAGGGACCATTGTGTAGTTTGAGGGAATATTTACTTGGTAGACATCACAAGGGGGTAGGCTGCGTGCTCACTGGAAACGGAGACCTGATGGCACAAGGCTTGCTTTCCCATTTTGAAAGCTCCATTCATGCTGCCTTGAAGCTACCTAATACCAGTGTTTTGGACGGGTCTCTAGTCACTGTAGGCAGGGCTCTGGGAAGGGAACGAGTTTTCTCTAAATCAACAGGGTGCTCTCGTAGCCTGGGTGGGAGCTCCACCTGAGACGCTCTAGAGCTCAAAGGAAACTTGACGTGAGTCGTTTCCTCAAGGTAAAGCCTTGAAGAGCCCTGCTGAAGCCGAAGCGTGGAGCAGTTTCCTGGAGACATGAGTTGCAGTTCTGCTTTCTTTGAACGTTAGTACGCTTATTTAGACACCTAGTAACTCTCGTGGGCACCCTATTCCCTGCACGAACACCGAGGACCGGCATGCTCGACTGGGAAGCTCAGAAACATCCAGGCCCGGAAACCTTTCCCAGTCACTCTCAATATGCTAAGGGTAGGGCAACACACTGCACGCCTCCTTGGGAGAGCTAGATTTCCTCAGCACTCCAACAGCTCCAGGCAATCTGTTGTCTCACGTCTACATGTCATGCATATCTGCCTCAATGCCCTAGGCTGAGCGGCACTGAGAAACCAATACTGTTTCACATTCCTTCTACAAAGTCATACCTTAAGACCCCATACTTACAGGAGAAAGTTGCCTTGCGTTCCTGCTGTAACCAAAGCACAGTTCTTCCTCTTACACTGCAGGGTTTTAGAAGAGGCTAAGCCCCTATAGCGTACCTAGAGCATTCCTTGGGAGAGGCAGTTCGCTACATGCAGAACTCCGTGCCAAGAACACGTTATTCAGGGAAGGGACCAGTGTGTCGCTAGAGTGTATATTAACTTGGTAGAAATCACAAGGAGGTAGGCTGCGTGTTCACTGGAAACGGGGACCTGATGGCACAAGGCTTGCTTTCCCATTTTGAAAGCTGCATTCATGCCGCCTTGAACCTACCTAAATACCAGTGTTTTGGACGAGTTTCTAGTCACTGTAGGCAGGGCTCTGGGAAGGGAACGAGTTTTCTCTAAATCAACAGGGTGCTTTCATAGCCTGGGTGGGAGCTCCTCCTGAGACACTCTAGAGCTACAAGGAAACTTGACGTGAGTCCTTTCCTCAAGGTAAAGCCTTGAAGAGCCCTGCTAAAGCGGCACGTGGAGAAGTTTCCTTGAGACAGGAGTTGCAGTTCTCCTTTCTTTTAACGTTACTACGCTTTTCAAGACACCTAGGATCTCGCCTGGGCACCCTATTCCGTGCAAGAACACCGAGTACCGGCAGGCTCCACTGGGTTGCTAAGAAACATCCAGGCCCGGATACCTTTCCCAGTCACTCTGTGTATGCTAAGTGTAGGGCAACACACTGCACTCTTCCTTGGGAGAGCTACATTTCCTCAGCACTCCAACAGCTCCAGGTAATCTGTTCTCTCACGTCCTACATGTCATGCAAATTGCCTCAATGCCCTAGGCTGAGCGGCACTGAGAAATCAAAACTGCTTTGCATTCCTTCTACAAAGTCATACCTTAAGACCCCATACTTACAGGAGAAACTCGGCTTGCGTTCCTCCTGTAACCAAAGCACAGTTCTTCCTCTTACACTGCAGGGTTTTAGAAGAGCCTAAGCCCCGATAGCGTTACCAAAGCGTTCCTTGGGAGAGGCAGTTCGCTACATGCAGAACTCCGTGCCAAGAAAACATTCTTCAGGGAAGGGACCATTGTGTAGTTTGAGGGAATATTTACTTGGTAGACATCACAAGGGGGTAGGCTGCGTGCTCACTGGAAACGGAGACCTGATGGCACAAGGCTTGCTTTCCCATTTTGAAAGCTCCATTCATGCTGCCTTGAAGCTACCTAATACCAGTGTTTTGGACGGGTCTCTAGTCACTGTAGGCAGGGCTCTGGGAAGGGAACGAGTTTTCTCTAAATCAACAGGGTGCTCTCGTAGCCTGGGTGGGAGCTCCACCTGAGACGCTCTAGAGCTCAAAGGAAACTTGACGTGAGTCGTTTCCTCAAGGTAAAGCCTTGAAGAGCCCTGCTGAAGCCGAAGCGTGGAGCAGTTTCCTGGAGACATGAGTTGCAGTTCTGCTTTCTTTGAACGTTAGTACGCTTATTTAGACACCTAGTAACTCTCGTGGGCACCCTATTCCCTGCACGAACACCGAGGACCGGCATGCTCGACTGGGAAGCTCAGAAACATCCAGGCCCGGAAACCTTTCCCAGTCACTCTCAATATGCTAAGGGTAGGGCAACACACTGCACGCCTCCTTGGGAGAGCTAGATTTCCTCAGCACTCCAACAGCTCCAGGCAATCTGTTGTCTCACGTCTACATGTCATGCATATCTGCCTCAATGCCCTAGGCTGAGCGGCACTGAGAAACCAATACTCTTTCACATTCCTTCTACAAAGTCATACCTTAAGACCCCATACTTACAGGAGAAAGTTGGCTTGCGTTCCTGCTGTAACCAAAGCACAGTTCTTCCTCTTACACTGCAGGGTTTTAGAAGAGGCTAAGCCCCTATAGCGTACCTAGAGCATTCCTTGGGAGAGGCAGTTCGCTACATGCAGAACTCCGTGCCAAGAACACGTTATTCAGGGAAGGGACCAGTGTGTCGCTAGAATGTATATTAACTTGGTAGAAATCACAGGGAGGTAGGCTGCGTGTTCACTGGAAACGGGGACCTGATGGCACAAGGCTTGCTTTCCCATTTTGAAAGCTCCATTCATGCCGCCTTGAACCTACCTAAATACCAGTGTTTTGGACGAGTTTCTAGTCACTGTAGGCAGGGCTCTGGGAAGGGAACGAGTTTTCTCGAAATCAACAGGGTGCTTTCATAGCCTGGGTGGGAGCTCCTCCTGAGACGCTCTAGAGCTACAAGGAAACTTGACGTGAGTCCTTTCCTCAAGGTAAAGCCTTGAAGAGCCCTGCTGAAGCGGCACGTGGAGAAGTTTCCTTGAGACATGAGTTGCAGTTCTCCTTTCTTTTAACGTTACTACGCTTTTCAAGACACCTAGGATCTCGCCTGGGCACCCTATTCCGTGCAAGAACACCGAGTACCGGCAGGCTCCACTGGGTTGCTAAGAAACATCCAGGCCCGGATACCTTTCCCAGTCACTCTGTGTATGCTAAGTGTAGGGCAACACACTGCACTCTTCCTTGGGAGAGCTACATTTCCTCAGCACTCCAACAGCTCCAAGTAATCTGTTCTCTCATGTCCTACATGTCATGCAAATTGCCTCAATGCCCTAGGCTGAGCGGCACTGAGAAATCAAAACTGCTTCGCATTCCTTCTACAAAGTCATACCTTAAGACCCCATACTTAGAGGAGAAACTCGGCTTGCGTTCCTCCTGTAACCAAAGCACAGTTCTTCCTCTTACACTGCAGGGTTTTAGAAGAGCCTAAGCCCCGATAGCGTTACCAAAGCGTTCCTTGGGAGAGGCAGTTCGCTACATGCAGAACTCCGTGCCAAGAAAACATTCTTCAGGGAAGGGACCATTGTGTAGTTTGAGGGAATATTTACTTGGTAGACAACACAAGGGGGTAGGCTGCGTGTTCCCTGGAAACGGAGACCTGATGGCACAAGGCTTGCTTTCCCATTTTGAAAGCTCCATTCATGCTGCCTTGAAGCTACCTAAATACCAGTGATTTGGACCGGTCTCTAGTCACTGTAGGCAGGGCTGTGGGAAGGGAACGAGTTTTCTCTAAATCAACAGGGTGCTTTCGTAGCCTGGGTGGGAGCTCCTCCTGAGACGCTCTAGAGCTGAAAGGAAACTTGACGTGAGTCGTTTCCTCAAGGTAAAGCCTTGAAGAGCCCTGTTGAAGCCAAAGCGTGGAGCAGTTTCCTGGAGACACGAGTTGCAGTTCTGCTTTCTTTGAACGTTAGTACGCTTATGAAGACACCTAGTAACTCTCGTGGGCACCCTATTCCCTGCACGAACACCGAGGACCGGCATGCTCGACTGGGAAGCTCAGAAACATCCAGGCCCGGAAACCTTTCCCAGTCACTCTCAATATGCTAAGGGTAGGGCAACACACTGCACGCCTCCTTGGGAGAGCTAGATTTCCTCAGCACTCCAACAGCTCCAGGCAATCTGTTGTCTCACGTCTACATGTCATGCATATCTGCCTCAATGCCCTAGGCTGAGCGGCACTGAGAAACCAATACTGTTTCACATTCCTTCTACAAAGTCATACCTTAAGACCCCATACTTACAGGAGAAAGTTGCCTTGCGTTCCCGCTGTAACCAAAGCACAGTCCTTCCTCTTACACTGCAGGGTTTTAGAAGAGGCTAAGCCCCTATAGCGTACCTAGAGCATTCCTTGGGAGAGGCAGTTCGCTACATGCAGAACTCCGTGCCAAGAACACGTTATTCAGGGAAGGGACCAGTGTGTCGCTAGAGTGTATATTAACTTGGTAGAAATCACAAGGAGGTAGGCTGCGTGTTCACTGGAAACGGGGACCTGATGGCACAAGGCTTGCTTTCCCATTTTGAAAGCTCCATTCATGCCGCCTTGAACCTACCTAAATACCAGTGTTTTGGACGAGTTTCTAGTCACTGTAGGCAGGGCTCTGGGAAGGGAACGAGTTTTCTCTAAATCAACAGGGTGCTTTCAAAGCCTGGGTGGGAGCTCCTCCTGAGACACTCTAGAGCTACAAGGAAACTTGACGTGAGTCCTTTCCTCAAGGTAAAGCCTTGAAGAGCCCTGCTGAAGCGGCACGTGGAGAAGTTTCCTTGAGACAGGAGTTGCAGTTCTCCTTTCTTTTAACGTTACTACGCTTTTCAAGACACCTAGGATCTCGCCTGGGCACCCTATTCCGTGCAAGAACACCGAGTACCGGCAGGCTCCACTGGGTTGCTAAGAAACATCCAGGCCCGGATACCTTTCCCAGTCACTCTGTGTATGCTAAGTGTAGGGCAACACACTGCACTCTTCCTTGGGAGAGCTACATTTCCTCAGCACTCCAACAGCTCCAGGTAATCTGTTCTCTCACGTCCTACATGTCATGCAAATTGCCTCAATGCCCTAGGCTGAGCGGCACTGAGAAATCAAAACTGCTTTGCATTCCTTCTACAAAGTCATACCTTAAGACCCCATACTTACAGGAGAAACTCGGCTTGCGTTCCTCCTGTAACCAAAGCACAGTTCTTCCTCTTACACTGCAGGGTTTTAGAAGAGCCTAAGCCCCGATAGCGTTACCAAAGCGTTCCTTGGGAGAGGCAGTTCGCTACATGCAGAACTCCGTGCCAAGAAAACATTCTTCAGGGAAGGGACCATTGTGTAGTTTGAGGGAATATTTACTTGGTAGACATCACAAGGGGGTAGGCTGCGTGCTCACTGGAAACGGAGACCTGATGGCACAAGGCTTGCTTTCCCATTTTGAAAGCTCCATTCATGCTGCCTTGAAGCTACCTAATACCAGTGTTTTGGATGGGTCTCTAGTCACTGTAGGCAGGGCTCTGGGAAGGGAATGAGTTTTCTCTAAATCAACAGGGTGCTCTCGTAGCCTGGGTGGGAGCTCCACCTGAGACGCTCTAGAGCTCAAAGGAAACTTGACGTGAGTCGTTTCCTCAAGGTAAAGCCTTGAAGAGCCCTGCTGAAGCCGAAGCGTGGAGCAGTTTCCTGGAGACATGAGTTGCAGTTCTGCTTTCTTTGAACGTTAGTACGCTTATTTAGACACCTAGTAACTCTCGTGGGCACCCTATTCCCTGCACGAACACCGAGGACCGGCATGCTCGACTGGGAAGCTCAGAAACATCCAGGCCCGGAAACCTTTCCCAGTCACTCTCAATATGCTAAGGGTAGGGCAACACACTGCACGCCTCCTTGGGAGAGCTAGATTTCCTCAGCACTCCAACAGCTCCAGGCAATCTGTTGTCTCACGTCTACATGTCATGCATATCTGCCTCAATGCCCTAGGCTGAGCCGCACTGAGAAACCAATACTCTTTCACATTCCTTCTACAAAGTCATACCTTAAGACCCCATACTTACAGGAGAAAGTTGCCTTGCGTTCCTGCTGTAACCAAAGCACAGTTCTTCCTCTTACACTGCAGGGTTTTAGAAGAGCCTAAGCCCCGATAGCGTTACCAAAGCATTCCTTGGGAGAGGCAGTTCGCTACATGCAGAACTCCGTGCCAAGAAAACATTCTTCAGGGAAGGGACCATTGTGTAGTTTGAGGGAATATTTACTTGGTAGACATCACAAGGGGGTAGGCTGCGTGTTCCCTGGAAACGGAGACCTGATGGCACAAGGCTTGCTTTCCCATTTTGAAAGCTCCATTCATGCTGCCTTGAAGCTACCTAAATACCAGTGTTCTGGACGGGTCTCTAGTCACTGTAGGCAGGGCTCTGGGAAGGGAACGAGTTTTCTCTAAATCAACAGGGTGCTTTCGTAAACTGGGTGGGAGCTCCACCTGAGACGCTCTAGAGCTGAAAGGAAACTTGACGTGAGTCGTTTCCTCAAGGTAAAGCCTTGAAGAGCCCTGTTGAAGCCAAAGCGTGGAGCAGTTTCCTGGAGACACGAGTTGCAGTTCTGCTTTCTTTGAACGTTAGTAGGCTTATTTAGACACCTAGTAACTCTCGTGGGCACCCTATTCCCTGCACGAACACCGAGGACCGGCATGCTCGACTGGGAAGCTCAGAAACATCCAGGCCCGGAAACCTTTCCCAGTCACTCTCAATATGCTAAGGGTAGGGCAACACACTGCACGCCTCCCTGGGAGAGCTGGATTTCCTGAGCACTCCAACAGCTCCAGGCAATCTGTTGTCTCACGTCTACATGTCATGCATATCGGCCTCAATGCCCTAGGCTGAGCGGCACTGAGTAACCAATACTGTTTCACATTCCTTCTACAAAGTCATACCTTAAGACCCCATACTTACAGGAGAAAGTTGCCTTGCGTTCCCGCTGTAACCAAAGCACAGTCCTTCCTCTTACACTGCAGGGTTTTAGAAGAGGCTAAGCCCCTATAGCGTACCTAGAGCATTCCTTGGGAGAGGCAGTTCGCTACATGCAGAACTCCGTGCCAAGAACACGTTATTCAGGGAAGGGACCAGTGTGTCGCTAGAGTGTATATTAACTTGGTAGAAATCACAAGGAGGTAGGCTGCGTGTTCACTGGAAACGGGGACCTGATGGCACAAGGTTTGCTTTCCCATTTTGAAAGCTCCATTCATGCCGCCTTGAACCTACCTAAATACCAGTGTTTTGGACGAGTTTCTAGTCACTGTAGGCAGGGCTCTGGGAAGGGAACGAGTTTTCTCTAAATCAACAGGGTGCTTTCAAAGCCTGGGTGGGAGCTCCTCCTGAGACACTCTAGAGCTACAAGGAAACTTGACGTGAGTCCTTTCCTCAAGGTAAAGCCTTGAAGAGCCCTGCTGAAGCGGCACGTGGAGAAGTTTCCTTGAGACAGGAGTTGCAGTTCTCCTTTCTTTTAACGTTACTACGCTTTTCAAGACACCTAGGATCTCGCCTGGGCACCCTATTCCGTGCAAGAACACCGAGTACCGGCAGGCTCCACTGGGTTGCTAAGAAACATCCAGGCCCGGATACCTTTCCCAGTCACTCTGTGTATGCTAAGTGTAGGGCAACACACTGCACTCTTCCTTGGGAGAGCTACATTTCCTCAGCACTCCAACAGCTCCAGGTAATCTGTTCTCTCACGTCCTACATGTCATGCAAATTGCCTCAATGCCCTAGGCTGAGCGGCACTGAGAAATCAAAACTGCTTTGCATTCCTTCTACAAAGTCATACCTTAAGACCCCATACTTACAGGAGAAACTCGGCTTGCGTTCCTCCTGTAACCAAAGCACAGTTCTTCCTCTTACACTGCAGGGTTTTAGAAGAGCCTAAGCCCCGATAGCGTTACCAAAGCGTTCCTTGGGAGAGGCAGTTCGCTACATGCAGAACTCCGTGCCAAGAAAACATTCTTCAGGGAAGGGACCATTGTGTAGTTTGAGGGAATATTTACTTGGTAGACATCACAAGGGGGTAGGCTGCGTGCTCACTGGAAACGGAGACCTGATGGCACAAGACTTGCTTTCCCATTTTGAAAGCTCCATTCATGCTGCCTTGAAGCTACCTAATACCAGTGTTTTGGATGGGTCTCTAGTCACTGTAGGCAGGGCTCTGGGAAGGGAATGAGTTTTCTCTAAATCAACAGGGTGCTCTCGTAGCCTGGGTGGGAGCTCCACCTGAGACGCTCTAGAGCTCAAAGGAAACTTGACGTGAGTCGTTTCCTCAAGGTAAAGCCTTGAAGAGCCCTGCTGAAGCCGAAGCGTGGAGCAGTTTCCTGGAGACATGAGTTGCAGTTCTGCTTTCTTTGAACGTTAGTACGCTTATTTAGACACCTAGTAACTCTCGTGGGCACCCTATTCCCTGCACGAACACCGAGGACCGGCATGCTCGACTGGGAAGCTCAGAAACATCCAGGCCCGGAAACCTTTCCCAGTCACTCTCAATATGCTAAGGGTAGGGCAACACACTGCACGCCTCCTTGGGAGAGCTAGATTTCCTCAGCACTCCAACAGCTCCAGGCAATCTGTTGTCTCACGTCTACATGTCATGCATATCTGCCTCAATGCCCTAGGCTGAGCCGCACTGAGAAACCAATACTCTTTCACATTCCTTCTACAAAGTCATACCTTAAGACCCCATACTTACAGGAGAAAGTTGCCTTGCGTTCCTGCTGTAACCAAAGCACAGTTCTTCCTCTTACACTGCAGGGTTTTAGAAGAGCCTAAGCCCCGATAGCGTTACCAAAGCATTCCTTGGGAGAGGCAGTTCGCTACATGCAGAACTCCGTGCCAAGAAAACATTCTTCAGGGAAGGGACCATTGTGTAGTTTGAGGGAATATTTACTTGGTAGACATCACAAGGGGGTAGGCTGCGTGTTCCCTGGAAACGGAGACCTGATGGCACAAGGCTTGCTTTCCCATTTTGAAAGCTCCATTCATGCTGCCTTGAAGCTACCTAAATACCAGTGTTCTGGACGGGTCTCTAGTCACTGTAGGCAGGGCTCTGGGAAGGGAACGAGTTTTCTCTAAATCAACAGGGTGCTTTCGTAAACTGGGTGGGAGCTCCACCTGAGACGCTCTAGAGCTGAAAGGAAACTTGACGTGAGTCGTTTACTCAAGGTAAAGCCTTGAAGAGCCCTGTTGAAGCCAAAGCGTGGAGCAGTTTCCTGGAGACACGAGTTGCAGTTCTGCTTTCTTTGAACGTTAGTAGGCTTATTTAGACACCTAGTAACTCTCGTGGGCACCCTATTCCCTGCACGAACACCGAGGACCGGCATGCTCGACTGGGAAGCTCAGAAACATCCAGGCCCGGAAACCTTTCCCAGTCACTCTCAATATGCTAAGGGTAGGGCAACACACTGCACGCCTCCTTGGGAGAGCTAGATTTCCTGAGCACTCCAACAGCTCCAGGCAATCTGTTGTCTCACGTCTACATGTCATGCATATCTGCCTCAATGCCCTAGGCTGAGCGGCACTGAGAAACCAATACTCTTTCACATTCCTTCTACAAAGTCATACCTTAAGACCCCATACTTACAGGAGAAAGTTGGCTTGCGTTCCTGCTGTAACCAAAGCACAGTTCTTCCTCTTACACTGCAGGGTTTTAGAAGAGGCTAAGCCCCTATAGCGTACCTAGAGCATTCCTTGGGAGAGGCAGTTCGCTACATGCAGAACTCCGTGCCAAGAACACGTTATTCAGGGAAGGGACCAGTGTGTCGCTAGAATGTATATTAACTTGGTAGAAATCACAGGGAGGTAGGCTGCGTGTTCACTGGAAACGGGGACCTGATGGCACAAGGCTTGCTTTCCCATTTTGAAAGCTCCATTCATGCCGCCTTGAACCTACCTAAATACCAGTGTTTTGGACGAGTTTCTAGTCACTGTAGGCAGGGCTCTGGGAAGGGAACGAGTTTTCTCTAAATCAACAGGGTGCTTTCATAGCCTGGGTGGGAGCTCCTCCTGAGACGCTCTAGAGCTACAAGGAAACTTGACGTGAGTCCTTTCCTCAAGGTAAAGCCTTGAAGAGCCCTGCTGAAGCGGCACGTGGAGAAGTTTCCTTGAGACATGAGTTGCAGTTCTCCTTTCTTTTAACGTTACTACGCTTTTCAAGACACCTAGGATCTCGCCTGGGCACCCTATTCCGTGCAAGAACACCGAGTACCGGCAGGCTCCACTGGGTTGCTAAGAAACATCCAGGCCCGGATACCTTTCCCAGTCACTCTGTGTATGCTAAGTGTAGGGCAACACACTGCACTCTTCCTTGGGAGAGCTACATTTCCTCAGCACTCCAACAGCTCCAAGTAATCTGTTCTCTCACGTCCTACATGTCATGCAAATTGCCTCAATGCCCTAGGCTGAGCGGCACTGAGAAATCAAAACTGCTTTGCATTCCTTCTACAAAGTCATACCTTAAGACCCCATACTTACAGGAGAAACTCGGCTTGCGTTCCTCCTGTAACCAAAGCACAGTTCTTCCTCTTACACTGCAGGGTTTTAGAAGAGCCTAAGCCCCGATAGCGTTACCAAAGCGTTCCTTGGGAGAGGCAGTTCGCTACATGCAGAACTCCGTGCCAAGAAAACATTCTTCAGGGAAGGGACCATTGTGTAGTTTGAGGGAATATTTACTTGGTAGACATCACAAGGGGGTAGGCTGCGTGCTCACTGGAAACGGAGACCTGATGGCACAAGGCTTGCTTTCCCATTTTGAAAGCTCCATTCATGCTGCCTTGAAGCTACCTAATACCAGTGTTTTGGATGGGTCTCTAGTCACTGTAGGCAGGGCTCTGGGAAGGGAATGAGTTTTCTCTAAATCAACAGGGTGCTCTCGTAGCCTGGGTGGGAGCTCCACCTGAGACGCTCTAGAGCTCAAAGGAAACTTGACGTGAGTCGTTTCCTCAAGGTAAAGCCTTGAAGAGCCCTGCTGAAGCCGAAGCGTGGAGCAGTTTCCTGGAGACATGAGTTGCAGTTCTGCTTTCTTTGAACGTTAGTACGCTTATTTAGACACCTAGTAACTCTCGTGGGCACCCTATTCCCTGCACGAACACCGAGGACCGGCATGCTCGACTGGGAAGCTCAGAAACATCCAGGCCCGGAAACCTTTCCCAGTCACTCTCAATATGCTAAGGGTAGGGCAACACACTGCACGCCTCCTTGGGAGAGCTAGATTTCCTCAGCACTCCAACAGCTCCAGGCAATCTGTTGTCTCACGTCTACATGTCATGCATATCTGCCTCAATGCCCTAGGCTGAGCCGCACTGAGAAACCAATACTCTTTCACATTCCTTCTACAAAGTCATACCTTAAGACCCCATACTTACAGGAGAAAGTTGCCTTGCGTTCCTGCTGTAACCAAAGCACAGTTCTTCCTCTTACACTGCAGGGTTTTAGAAGAGGCTAAGCCCCTATAGCGTACCTAGAGCATTCCTTGAGAGAGGCAGTTCGCTACATGCAGAACTCCGTGCCAAGAACACGTTATTCAGGGAAGGGACCAGTGTGTCTCTAGAGTGTATATTAACTTGGTAGAAATCACAAGGAGGTAGGCTGCGTGTTCACTGGAAACGGGGACCTGATGGCACAAGGCTTGCTTTCCCATTTTGAAAGCTCCATTCATGCCGCCTTGAACCTACCTAAATACCAGTGTTTTGGACGAGTTTCTAGTCACTGTAGGCAGGGCTCTGGGAAGGGAACGAGTTTTCTCGAAATCAACAGGGTGCTTTCGTAGCCTGGGTGGGAGCTCCTCCTGAGACGCTCTAGAGCTACAAGGAAACTTGACGTGAGTCCTTTCCTCAAGGTAAAGCCTTGAAGAGCCCTGCTGAAGCGGCACGTGGAGAAGTTTCCTTGAGACAGGAGTTGCAGTTTTCCTTTCTTTTAACGTTACTACGCTTTTCAAGACACCTAGGATCTCGCCTGGGCACCCTATTCCGTGCAAGAACACCGAGTACCGGCAGGCTCCACTGGGTTGCTAAGAAACATCCAGGCCCGGATAATTTTCCCAGTCACTCTGTGTATGCTAAGTGTAGGGCAACACACTGCACTCTTCCTTGGGAGAGCTACATTTCCTCAGCACTCCAACAGCTCCAGGTAATCTGTTCTCTCACGTCCTACATGTCATGCAAATTGCCTCAATGCCCTAGGCTGAGCGGCACTGAGAAATCAAAACTGCTTCGCATTCCTTCTACAAAGTCATACCTTAAGACCCCATACTTACAGGAGAAACTCGGCTTGCGTTCCTCCTGTAACCAAAGCACAGTTCTTCCTCTTACACTGCAGGGTTTTAGAAGAGCCTAAGCCCCGATAGCGTTACCAAAGCGTTCCTTGGGAGAGGCAGTTCGCTACATGCAGAACTCCGTGCCAAGAAAACATTCTTCAGGGAAGGGACCATTGTGTAGTTTGAGGGAATATTTACTTGGTAGACATCACAAGGGGGTAGGCTGCGTGTTACCTGGAAACGGAGACCTGATGGCACAAGGCTTGCTTTCCCATTTTGAAAGCGCCATTCATGCTGCCTTGAAGCTACCTAAATACCAGTATTTTGGACGGGTCTCTAGTCACTGTAGGCAGGGCTGTGGGAAGGGAACGAGTTTTCTCTAAATCAACAGGGTGCTTTCGTAGCCTGGTGGGAGCTCCACCTAGAAGCTCTAGAGCTCAAAGGAAACTTGACGTGAGTCGTTTCCTCAAGGTAAAGCCTTGAAGAGCCCTGCTGAAGCCAAAGCGTGGAGCAGTTTCCTGGAGACATGAGTTGCAGTTCTGCTTTCTTTGAACGTTAGTACGCTTATGAAGACACCTAGTAACTCCCGTGGGCACCCTATTCCCTGCAAGAACACCGAGGACCGGCATGCTCGAATGGGAAGCTCAGAAACATCAAGGCCCGGAAACCTTTCCCAGTCACTCTGTGTATGCTAAGTGTAGGGCAACACACTGCACGCCTCCTTGGGAGAGCTAGATTTCCTCAGCACTCCAACAGCTCCAGGCAATCTGTTGTCTCACGTCTACATGTCATGCATATCTGCCTCAATGCCCTAGGCTGAGCGGCACTGAGTAACCAATACTGTTTCACAGTCCTTCTACAAAGTCATACCTTAAGACCCCATACTTACAGGAGAAAGTTGGCTTGCATTCCTCCTGTAACCAAAGCACAGTTCTTCCTCTTACACTGCAGGGTTTTAGAAGAGCCTAAGCACCGAAAGCGTTACCAAAGCGTTCCTTGGGAGAGGCAGTTCGCTACATGCAGAACTCCGTGCCAAGAAAACATTCTTCAGGGAAGGGACCATTGTGTAGTTTGAGGGAATATTTACTTGGTAGACATCACAAGGGGGTAGGCTGCGTGCTCACTGGAAACGGAGACCTGATGGCACAAGTCTTGCTTTCCCATTTTGAAAGCTCCATTCATGCCGCCTTGAACCTACCTAAATACCAGAGTTTTGGACGAGTTTCTAGTCACTGTAGGCAGGGCTCTGGGAAGGGATCGAGTTTTCTCTAAATCAACAGGGTGCTTTCATAGCCTGGGTGGGAGCTCCTCCTGAGACGCTCTAGAGCCTCAAGGAAACTTGACGTGAGTCCTTTCCTCAAGGTAAAGCCTTGAAGAGCCCTGCTGAAGCGGAACGTGGAGAAGTTTCCTTGAGACATGAGTTGCAGTTCTCCTTTCTTTTAACATTAGTACGCTTTTCAAGACACCTAGGATCTCGCCTGGGCACCCTATTCCGTGCAAGAACACCGAGTACCGGCAGGCTCCACTGGGTTGCTAAGAAACATCCAGGCCCGGATACCTTTCCCAGTCACTCTGTGTATGCTAAGTGTAGGGCAACACACTGCACTCTTCCTTGGGAGAGCTACATTTCCTCAGCACTCCAACAGCTCCAGGTAATCTGTTCTCTCACGTCCTACATGTCATGCAAATTGCCTCAATGCCCTAGGCTGAGCGGCACTGAGAAATCAAAACTGCTTTGCATTCGTTCTACAAAGTCATACCTTAAGACCCCATACTTACAGGAGAAACTCGGCTTGCGTTCCTCCTGTAACCAAAGCACAGTTCTTCCTCTTACACTGCAGGGTTTTAGAAGAGCCTAAGCCCCGATAGCGTTACCAAAGCGTTCCTTGGGAGAGGCAGTTCGCTACATGCAGAACTCCGTGCCAAGAAAACATTCTTCAGGGAAGGAACCATTGTGTAGTTTGAGGGAATATTTACTTGGTACACATCACAAGGGGGTAGGCTGCGTGCTCACTGGAAACGGAGACCTGATGGCACAAGGCTTGCTTTCCCATTTTGAAAGCTCCATTCATGCTGCCTTGAAGCTACCTAAATACCAGTGTTTTGGACGGGTCTCTAGTAACTGTAGGCAGGGCTCTGGGAAGGGAACGAGTTTTCTCTAAATCAACAGGGTGCTTTCGTAGCCTGGGTGGGAGCTCCACCTGAGACGCTCTAGAGCTCAAAGGAAACTTGACGTGAGTCGTTTCCTCAAGGTAAAGCCTTGAAGAGCCCTGCTGAAGCCGAAGCGTGGAGCAGTTTCCTGGAGACACGAGTTGCAGTTCTGCTTTCTTTGAACGTTAGTACGCTTATGAAGACACCTAGTAACTCCCGTGGGCACCCTATTCCCTGCAAGAACACCGAGGACCGGCATGCTCGACTGGGAAGCTCAGAAACATCAAGGCCCGGAAACCTTTCCCAGTCACTCTCAATATGCTAAGTGTAGGGCAACACACTGCACGCCTCCTTGGGAGAGCTAGATTTCCTCAGCACTCCAACAGCTCAAGGCAATCTGTTGTCTCACATCTACATGTCATGCATATCTGCCTCAGTGCCCTAGGCTGAGCGGCACTGAGTAACCAATACTGTTTCACAGTCCTTCTACAAAGTCATACCTTAAGACCCCATACTTACAGGAGAAAGTTGGCTTGCATTCCTCCTGTAACCAAAGCACAGTTCTTCCTCTTACACTGCAGGGTTTTAGAAGAGCCTAAGCACCGAAAGCGTTACCAAAGCGTTCCTTGGGAGAGGCAGTTCGCTACATGCAGAACTCCGTGCCAAGAACACGTTATTCAGGGAAGGGACCATTGTGTAGTTTGAGGGAATATTTACTTGGTAGACATCACAAGGGGGTAGGCTGCGTGTTCCCTGGAAACGGAGACCTGATGGCACAAGGCTTGCTTTCCCATTTTGAAAGCTCCATTCATGCTGCCTTGAAGCTACCTAAATACCAGTGTTCTGGACGGGTCTCTAGTCACTGTAGGCAGGGCTCTGGGAAGGGAACGAGTTTTCTCTAAATCAACAGGGTGCTTTCGTAAACTGGGTGGGAGCTCCACCTGAGACGCTCTAGAGCTGAAAGGAAACTTGACGTGAGTCGTTTCCTCAAGGTAAAGCCTTGAAGAGCCCTGTTGAAGCCAAAGCGTGGAGCAGTTTCCTGGAGACACGAGTTGCAGTTCTGCTTTCTTTGAACGTTAGTAGGCTTATTTAGACACCTAGTAACTCTCGTGGGCACCCTATTCCCTGCACGAACACCGAGGACCGGCATGCTCGACTGGGAAGCTCAGAAACATCCAGGCCCGGAAACCTTTCCCAGTCACTCTCAATATGCTAAGGGTAGGGCAACACACTGCACGCCTCCCTGGGAGAGCTGGATTTCCTGAGCACTCCAACAGCTCCAGGCAATCTGTTGTCTCACGTCTACATGTCATGCATATCGGCCTCAATGCCCTAGGCTGAGCGGCACTGAGTAACCAATACTGTTTCACATTCCTTCTACAAAGTCATACCTTAAGACCCCATACTTACAGGAGAAAGTTGCCTTGCGTTCCCGCTGTAACCAAAGCACAGTCCTTCCTCTTACACTGCAGGGTTTTAGAAGAGGCTAAGCCCCTATAGCGTACCTAGAGCATTCCTTGGGAGAGGCAGTTCGCTACATGCAGAACTCCGTGCCAAGAACACGTTATTCAGGGAAGGGACCAGTGTGTCGCTAGAGTGTATATTAACTTGGTAGAAATCACAAGGAGGTAGGCTGCGTATTCACTGGAAACGGGGACCTGATGGCACAAGGTTTGCTTTCCCATTTTGAAAGCTCCATTCATGCCGCCTTGAACCTACCTAAATACCAGTGTTTTGGACGAGTTTCTAGTCACTGTAGGCAGGGCTCTGGGAAGGGAACGAGTTTTCTCTAAATCAACAGGGTGCTTTCAAAGCCTGGGTGGGAGCTCCTCCTGAGACACTCTAGAGCTACAAGGAAACTTGACGTGAGTCCTTTCCTCAAGGTAAAGCCTTGAAGAGCCCTGCTGAAGCGGCACGTGGAGAAGTTTCCTTGAGACAGGAGTTGCAGTTCTCCTTTCTTTTAACGTTACTACGCTTTTCAAGACACCTAGGATCTCGCCTGGGCACCCTATTCCGTGCAAGAACACCGAGTACCGGCAGGCTCCACTGGGTTGCTAAGAAACATCCAGGCCCGGATACCTTTCCCAGTCACTCTGTGTATGCTAAGTGTAGGGCAACACACTGCACTCTTCCTTGGGAGAGCTACATTTCCTCAGCACTCCAACAGCTCCAGGTAATCTGTTCTCTCACGTCCTACATGTCATGCAAATTGCCTCAATGCCCTAGGCTGAGCGGCACTGAGAAATCAAAACTGCTTTGCATTCCTTCTACAAAGTCATACCTTAAGACCCCATACTTACAGGAGAAACTCGGCTTGCGTTCCTCCTGTAACCAAAGCACAGTTCTTCCTCTTACACTGCAGGGTTTTAGAAGAGCCTAAGCCCCGATAGCGTTACCAAAGCGTTCCTTGGGAGAGGCAGTTCGCTACATGCAGAACTCCGTGCCAAGAAAACATTCTTCAGGGAAGGGACCATTGTGTAGTTTGAGGGAATATTTACTTGGTAGACATCACAAGGGGGTAGGCTGCGTGCTCACTGGAAACGGAGACCTGATGGCACAAGACTTGCTTTCCCATTTTGAAAGCTCCATTCATGCTGCCTTGAAGCTACCTAATACCAGTGTTTTGGATGGGTCTCTAGTCACTGTAGGCAGGGCTCTGGGAAGGGAATGAGTTTTCTCTAAATCAACAGGGTGCTCTCGTAGCCTGGGTGGGAGCTCCACCTGAGACGCTCTAGAGCTCAAAGGAAACTTGACGTGAGTCGTTTCCTCAAGGTAAAGCCTTGAAGAGCCCTGCTGAAGCCGAAGCGTGGAGCAGTTTCCTGGAGACATGAGTTGCAGTTCTGCTTTCTTTGAACGTTAGTACGCTTATTTAGACACCTAGTAACTCTCGTGGGCACCCTATTCCCTGCACGAACACCGAGGACCGGCATGCTCGACTGGGAAGCTCAGAAACATCCAGGCCCGGAAACCTTTCCCAGTCACTCTCAATATGCTAAGGGTAGGGCAACACACTGCACGCCTCCTTGGGAGAGCTAGATTTCCTCAGCACTCCAACAGCTCCAGGCAATCTGTTGTCTCACGTCTACATGTCATGCATATCTGCCTCAATGCCCTAGGCTGAGCCGCACTGAGAAACCAATACTCTTTCACATTCCTTCTACAAAGTCATACCTTAAGACCCCATACTTACAGGAGAAAGTTGCCTTGCGTTCCTGCTGTAACCAAAGCACAGTTCTTCCTCTTACACTGCAGGGTTTTAGAAGAGCCTAAGCCCCGATAGCGTTACCAAAGCATTCCTTGGGAGAGGCAGTTCGCTACATGCAGAACTCCGTGCCAAGAAAACATTCTTCAGGGAAGGGACCATTGTGTAGTTTGAGGGAATATTTACTTGGTAGACATCACAAGGGGGTAGGCTGCGTGTTCCCTGGAAACGGAGACCTGATGGCACAAGGCTTGCTTTCCCATTTTGAAAGCTCCATTCATGCTGCCTTGAAGCTACCTAAATACCAGTGTTCTGGACGGGTCTCTAGTCACTGTAGGCAGGGCTCTGGGAAGGGAACGAGTTTTCTCTAAATCAACAGGGTGCTTTCGTAAACTGGGTGGGAGCTCCACCTGAGACGCTCTAGAGCTGAAAGGAAACTTGACGTGAGTCGTTTACTCAAGGTAAAGCCTTGAAGAGCCCTGTTGAAGCCAAAGCGTGGAGCAGTTTCCTGGAGACACGAGTTGCAGTTCTGCTTTCTTTGAACGTTAGTAGGCTTATTTAGACACCTAGTAACTCTCGTGGGCACCCTATTCCCTGCACGAACACCGAGGACCGGCATGCTCGACTGGGAAGCTCAGAAACATCCAGGCCCGGAAACCTTTCCCAGTCACTCTCAATATGCTAAGGGTAGGGCAACACACTGCACGCCTCCTTGGGAGAGCTAGATTTCCTCAGCACTCCAACAGCTCCAGGCAATCTGTTGTCTCACGTCTACATGTCATGCATATCTGCCTCAATGCCCTAGGCTGAGCGGCACTGAGAAACCAATACTCTTTCACATTCCTTCTACAAAGTCATACCTTAAGACCCCATACTTACAGGAGAAAGTTGGCTTGCGTTCCTGCTGTAACCAAAGCACAGTTCTTCCTCTTACACTGCAGGGTTTTAGAAGAGGCTAAGCCCCTATAGCGTACCTAGAGCATTCCTTGGGAGAGGCAGTTCGCTACATGCAGAACTCCGTGCCAAGAACACGTTATTCAGGGAAGGGACCAGTGTGTCGCTAGAATGTATATTAACTTGGTAGAAATCACAGGGAGGTAGGCTGCGTGTTCACTGGAAACGGGGACCTGATGGCACAAGGCTTGCTTTCCCATTTTGAAAGCTCCATTCATGCCGCCTTGAACCTACCTAAATACCAGTGTTTTGGACGAGTTTCTAGTCACTGTAGGCAGGGCTCTGGGAAGGGAACGAGTTTTCTCTAAATCAACAGGGTGCTTTCATAGCCTGGGTGGGAGCTCCTCCTGAGACGCTCTAGAGCTACAAGGAAACTTGACGTGAGTCCTTTCCTCAAGGTAAAGCCTTGAAGAGCCCTGCTGAAGCGGCACGTGGAGAAGTTTCCTTGAGACATGAGTTGCAGTTCTCCTTTCTTTTAACGTTACTACGCTTTTCAAGACACCTAGGATCTCGCCTGGGCACCCTATTCCGTGCAAGAACACCGAGTACCGGCAGGCTCCACTGGGTTGCTAAGAAACATCCAGGCCCGGATACCTTTCCCAGTCACTCTGTGTATGCTAAGTGTAGGGCAACACACTGCACTCTTCCTTGGGAGAGCTACATTTCCTCAGCACTCCAACAGCTCCAAGTAATCTGTTCTCTCACGTCCTACATGTCATGCAAATTGCCTCAATGCCCTAGGCTGAGCGGCACTGAGAAATCAAAACTGCTTTGCATTCCTTCTACAAAGTCATACCTTAAGACCCCATACTTACAGGAGAAACTCGGCTTGCGTTCCTCCTGTAACCAAAGCACAGTTCTTCCTCTTACACTGCAGGGTTTTAGAAGAGCCTAAGCCCCGATAGCGTTACCAAAGCGTTCCTTGGGAGAGGCAGTTCGCTACATGCAGAACTCCGTGCCAAGAAAACATTCTTCAGGGAAGGGACCATTGTGTAGTTTGAGGGAATATTTACTTGGTAGACATCACAAGGGGGTAGGCTGCGTGCTCACTGGAAACGGAGACCTGATGGCACAAGGCTTGCTTTCCCATTTTGAAAGCTCCATTCATGCTGCCTTGAAGCTACCTAATACCAGTGTTTTGGATGGGTCTCTAGTCACTGTAGGCAGGGCTCTGGGAAGGGAATGAGTTTTCTCTAAATCAACAGGGTGCTCTCGTAGCCTGGGTGGGAGCTCCACCTGAGACGCTCTAGAGCTCAAAGGAAACTTGACGTGAGTCGTTTCCTCAAGGTAAAGCCTTGAAGAGCCCTGCTGAAGCCGAAGCGTGGAGCAGTTTCCTGGAGACATGAGTTGCAGTTCTGCTTTCTTTGAAAGTTAGTACGCTTATTTAGACACCTAGTAACTCTCGTGGGCACCCTATTCCCTGCACGAACACCGAGGACCGGCATGCTCGACTGGGAAGCTCAGAAACATCCAGGCCCGGAAACCTTTCCCAGTCACTCTCAATATGCTAAGGGTAGGGCAACACACTGCACGCCTCCTTGGGAGAGCTAGATTTCCTCAGCACTCCAACAGCTCCAGGCAATCTGTTGTCTCACGTCTACATGTCATGCATATCTGCCTCAATGCCCTAGGCTGAGCCGCACTGAGAAACCAATACTCTTTCACATTCCTTCTACAAAGTCATACCTTAAGACCCCATACTTACAGGAGAAAGTTGCCTTGCGTTCCTGCTGTAACCAAAGCACAGTTCTTCCTCTTACACTGCAGGGTTTTAGAAGAGGCTAAGCCCCTATAGCGTACCTAGAGCATTCCTTGAGAGAGGCAGTTCGCTACATGCAGAACTCCGTGCCAAGAACACGTTATTCAGGGAAGGGACCAGTGTGTCTCTAGAGTGTATATTAACTTGGTAGAAATCACAAGGAGGTAGGCTGCGTGTTCACTGGAAACGGGGACCTGATGGCACAAGGCTTGCTTTCCCATTTTGAAAGCTCCATTCATGCCGCCTTGAACCTACCTAAATACCAGTGTTTTGGACGAGTTTCTAGTCACTGTAGGCAGGGCTCTGGGAAGGGAACGAGTTTTCTCGAAATCAACAGGGTGCTTTCGTAGCCTGGGTGGGAGCTCCTCCTGAGACGCTCTAGAGCTACAAGGAAACTTGACGTGAGTCCTTTCCTCAAGGTAAAGCCTTGAAGAGCCCTGCTGAAGCGGCACGTGGAGAAGTTTCCTTGAGACAGGAGTTGCAGTTTTCCTTTCTTTTAACGTTACTACGCTTTTCAAGACACCTAGGATCTCGCCTGGGCACCCTATTCCGTGCAAGAACACCGAGTACCGGCAGGCTCCACTGGGTTGCTAAGAAACATCCAGGCCCGGATAATTTTCCCAGTCACTCTGTGTATGCTAAGTGTAGGGCAACACACTGCACTCTTCCTTGGGAGAGCTACATTTCCTCAGCACTCCAACAGCTCCAGGTAATCTGTTCTCTCACGTCCTACATGTCATGCAAATTGCCTCAATGCCCTAGGCTGAGCGGCACTGAGAAATCAAAACTGCTTCGCATTCCTTCTACAAAGTCATACCTTAAGACCCCATACTTACAGGAGAAACTCGGCTTGCGTTCCTCCTGTAACCAAAGCACAGTTCTTCCTCTTACACTGCAGGGTTTTAGAAGAGCCTAAGCCCCGATAGCGTTACCAAAGCGTTCCTTGGGAGAGGCAGTTCGCTACATGCAGAACTCCGTGCCAAGAAAACATTCTTCAGGGAAGGGACCATTGTGTAGTTTGAGGGAATATTTACTTGGTAGACATCACAAGGGGGTAGGCTGCGTGTTACCTGGAAACGGAGACCTGATGGCACAAGGCTTGCTTTCCCATTTTGAAAGCGCCATTCATGCTGCCTTGAAGCTACCTAAATACCAGTATTTTGGACGGGTCTCTAGTCACTGTAGGCAGGGCTGTGGGAAGGGAACGAGTTTTCTCTAAATCAACAGGGTGCTTTCGTAGCCTGGTGGGAGCTCCACCTAGAAGCTCTAGAGCTCAAAGGAAACTTGACGTGAGTCGTTTCCTCAAGGTAAAGCCTTGAAGAGCCCTGCTGAAGCCAAAGCGTGGAGCAGTTTCCTGGAGACATGAGTTGCAGTTCTGCTTTCTTTGAACGTTAGTACGCTTATGAAGACACCTAGTAACTCCCGTGGGCACCCTATTCCCTGCAAGAACACCGAGGACCGGCATGCTCGAATGGGAAGCTCAGAAACATCAAGGCCCGGAAACCTTTCCCAGTCACTCTGTGTATGCTAAGTGTAGGGCAACACACTGCACGCCTCCTTGGGAGAGCTAGATTTCCTCAGCACTCCAACAGCTCCAGGCAATCTGTTGTCTCACGTCTACATGTCATGCATATCTGCCTCAATGCCCTAGGCTGAGCGGCACTGAGTAACCAATACTGTTTCACAGTCCTTCTACAAAGTCATACCTTAAGACCCCATACTTACAGGAGAAAGTTGGCTTGCATTCCTCCTGTAACCAAAGCACAGTTCTTCCTCTTACACTGCAGGGTTTTAGAAGAGCCTAAGCACCGAAAGCGTTACCAAAGCGTTCCTTGGGAGAGGCAGTTCGCTACATGCAGAACTCCGTGCCAAGAAAACATTCTTCAGGGAAGGGACCATTGTGTAGTTTGAGGGAATATTTACTTGGTAGACATCACAAGGGGGTAGGCTGCGTGCTCACTGGAAACGGAGACCTGATGGCACAAGTCTTGCTTTCCCATTTTGAAAGCTCCATTCATGCCGCCTTGAACCTACCTAAATACCAGAGTTTTGGACGAGTTTCTAGTCACTGTAGGCAGGGCTCTGGGAAGGGATCGAGTTTTCTCTAAATCAACAGGGTGCTTTCATAGCCTGGGTGGGAGCTCCTCCTGAGACGCTCTAGAGCCTCAAGGAAACTTGACGTGAGTCCTTTCCTCAAGGTAAAGCCTTGAAGAGCCCTGCTGAAGCGGAACGTGGAGAAGTTTCCTTGAGACATGAGTTGCAGTTCTCCTTTCTTTTAACATTAGTACGCTTTTCAAGACACCTAGGATCTCGCCTGGGCACCCTATTCCGTGCAAGAACACCGAGTACCGGCAGGCTCCACTGGGTTGCTAAGAAACATCCAGGCCCGGATACCTTTCCCAGTCACTCTGTGTATGCTAAGTGTAGGGCAACACACTGCACTCTTCCTTGGGAGAGCTACATTTCCTCAGCACTCCAACAGCTCCAGGTAATCTGTTCTCTCACGTCCTACATGTCATGCAAATTGCCTCAATGCCCTAGGCTGAGCGGCACTGAGAAATCAAAACTGCTTTGCATTCCTTCTACAAAGTCATACCTTAAGACCCCATACTTACAGGAGAAACTCGGCTTGCGTTCCTCCTGTAACCAAAGCACAGTTCTTCCTCTTACACTGCAGGGTTTTAGAAGAGCCTAAGCCCCGATAGCGTTACCAAAGCGTTCCTTGGGAGAGGCAGTTCGCTACATGCAGAACTCCGTGCCAAGAAAACATTCTTCAGGGAAGGAACCATTGTGTAGTTTGAGGGAATATTTACTTGGTACACATCACAAGGGGGTAGGCTGCGTGCTCACTGGAAACGGAGACCTGATGGCACAAGGCTTGCTTTCCCATTTTGAAAGCTCCATTCATGCTGCCTTGAAGCTACCTAAATACCAGTGTTTTGGACGGGTCTCTAGTAACTGTAGGCAGGGCTCTGGGAAGGGAACGAGTTTTCTCTAAATCAACAGGGTGCTTTCGTAGCCTGGGTGGGAGCTCCACCTGAGACGCTCTAGAGCTCAAAGGAAACTTGACGTGAGTCGTTTCCTCAAGGTAAAGCCTTGAAGAGCCCTGCTGAAGCCGAAGCGTGGAGCAGTTTCCTGGAGACACGAGTTGCAGTTCTGCTTTCTTTGAACGTTAGTACGCTTATGAAGACACCTAGTAACTCCCGTGGGCACCCTATTCCCTGCAAGAACACCGAGGACCGGCATGCTCGACTGGGAAGCTCAGAAACATCAAGGCCCGGAAACCTTTCCCAGTCACTCTCAATATGCTAAGTGTAGGGCAACACACTGCACGCCTCCTTGGGAGAGCTAGATTTCCTCAGCACTCCAACAGCTCAAGGCAATCTGTTGTCTCACATCTACATGTCATGCATATCTGCCTCAGTGCCCTAGGCTGAGCGGCACTGAGTAACCAATACTGTTTCACAGTCCTTCTACAAAGTCATACCTTAAGACCCCATACTTACAGGAGAAAGTTGGCTTGCATTCCTCCTGTAACCAAAGCACAGTTCTTCCTCTTACACTGCAGGGTTTTAGAAGAGCCTAAGCACCGAAAGCGTTACCAAAGCGTTCCTTGGGAGAGGCAGTTCGCTACATGCAGAACTCCGTGCCAAGAACACGTTATTCAGGGAAGGGACCAGTGTGTCACTAGAGTGTATATTAACTTGGTAGAAATCACAAGGAGGTAGGCTGCGTGTTCACTGGAAACGGGGACCTGATGGCACAAAGCTTGCTTTCCCATTTTGAAAGCTCCATTCATGCCGCCTTGAACCTACCTAAATACCAGTGTTTTGGACGAGTTTCTAGCCACTGTAGGCAGGGCTCTGGGAAGGGAACGAGTTTTCTCGAAATCAACAGGGTGCTTTCGTAGCCTGGGTGGGAGCTCCTCCTGAGACGCTCTAGAGCTACAAGGAAACTTGACGTGAGTCCTTTCCTCAAGGTAAAGCCTTGAAGAGCCCTGCTGAAGCGGCACGTGGAGAAGTTTCCTTGAGACAGGAGTTGCAGTTCTCCTTTCTTTTAACGTTACTACGCTTTTCAAGACACCTAGGATCTCGCCTGGGCACCCTATTCCGTGCAAGAACACCGAGTACCGGCAGGCTCCACTGGGTTGCTAAGAAACATCCAGGCCCGGATACCTTTCCCAGTCACTCTGTGTATGCTAAGTGTAGGGCAACACACTGCACTCTTCCTTGGGAGAGCTACATTTCCTCAGCACTCCAACAGCTCCAGGTAATCTGTTCTCTCACGTCCTACATGTCATGCAAATTGCCTCAATGCCCTAGGCTGAGCGGCACTGAGAAATCAAAACTGCTTCGCATTCCTTCTACAAAGTCATACCTTAAGACCCCATACTTACAGGAGAAACTCGGCTTGCGTTACTCCTGTAACCAAAGCACAGCTCTTCCTCTTACACTGCAGGGTTTTAGAAGAGCCTAAGCCCCGATAGCGTTACCAAAGCGTTCCTTGGGAGAGGCAGTTCGCTACATGCAGAACTCCGTGCCAAGAAAACATTCTTCAGGGAAGGGACCATTGTGTAGTTTGAGGGAATATTTACTTGGTAGACATCACAAGGGGGTAGGCTGCGTGTTCCCTGGAAACGGAGACCTGATGGCACAAGGCTTGCTTTCCCATTTTGAAAGCTCCATTCATGCTGCCTTGAAGCTACCTAAATACCAGTGTTTTGGACGGGTCTCTAGTCACTGTAGGCAGGGCTCTGGGAAGGGAACGAGTTTTCTCTAAATCAACAGGGTGCTTTCGTAGCCTGGGTGGGAGCTCCACCTGAGACGCTCTAGAGCTCAAAGGAAACTTGACGTGAGTCGTTTCCTCAAGGTAAAGCCTTGAAGAGCCCTGCTGAAGCCGAAGCGTGGAGCAGTTTCCTGGAGACATGAGTTGCAGTTCTGCTTTCTTTGAACGTTAGTACGCTTATGAAGACACCTAGTAACTCTCGTGGGCACCCTATTCCCTGCAAGAACACCGAGGACCGGCATGCTCGACTGGGAAGCTCAGAAACATCCAGGCCCGGAAACCTTTCCCAGTCACTCTCAATATGCTAAGGGTAGGGCAACACACTGCACGCCTCCTTGGGAGAGCTAGATTTCCTCAACACTCCAACAGCTGCAGGCAATCTGTTGTCTCACGTCTACATGTCATGCATATCTGCCTCAATGCCCTAGGCTGAGTGGCACTGAGTAACCAATACTCTTTCACATTCCTTCTACAAAGTCATACCTTAAGACCCCATACTTACAGGAGAAAGTTGCCTTGCGTTCCTGCTGTAACCAAAGCACAGTTCTTCCACTTACACTGCAGGGTTTTAGAAGAGGCTAAGCCCCTATAGCGTACCTAGAGCATTCCTTGGGAGAGGCAGTTCGCTACATGCAGAACTCCGTGCCAAGAACACGTTATTCAGGGAAGGGACCAGTGTGTCGCTAGAGTGTATATTAACTTGGTAGAAATCACAAGGAGGTAGGCTGCGTGTTCCCTGGAAACGGAGACCTGATGGCACAAGGCTTGCTTTCCCATTTTGAAAGCTCCATTCATGCTGCCTTGAAGCTACCTAAATACCAGTGTTTTGGACGGGTCTCTAGTCACTGTAGGCAGGGCTCTGGGAAGGGAACGAGTTTTCTCTAAATCAACAGGGTGCTTTCGTAGCCTGGGTGGGAGCTCCACCTGAGACGCTCTAGAGCTCAAAGGAAACTTGACGTGAGTCGTTTCCTCAAGGTAAAGCCTTGAAGAGCCCTGCTGAAGCCGAAGCGTAGAGCAGTTTCCTGGAGACACGAGTTGCAGTTCTGCTTTCTTTGAACGTTAGTACGCTTATGAAGACACCTAGTAACTCCCGTGGGCACCCTATTCCCTGCAAGAACACCGAGGACCGGCATGCTCGACTGGGAAGCTCAGAAACATCAAGGCCCGGAAACCTTTCCCAGTCACTCTCAATATGCTAAGTGTAGGGCAACACACTGCACGCCTCCTTGGGAGAGCTAGATTTCCTCAGCACTCCAACAGCTCAAGGCAATCTGTTGTCTCACATCTACATGTCATGCATATCTGCCTCAGTGCCCTAGGCTGAGCGGCACTGAGAAACCAATACTCTTTCACATTCCTTCTACAAAGTCATACCTTACGACCCCATACTTACAGGAGAAAGTTGGCTTGCGTTCCTGCTGTAACCAAAGCACAGTTCTTCCTCTTACACTGCAGGGTTTTAGAAGAGGCTAAGCCCCTATAGCGTACCTAGAGCATTCCTTGGGAGAGGCAGTTCGCTACATGCAGAACTCCGTGCCAAGAACACGTTATTCAGGGAAGGGACCAGTGTGTCACTAGAGTGTATATTAACTTGGTAGAAATCACAAGGAGGTAGGCTGCGTGTTCACTGGAAACGGGGACCTGATGGCACAAGGCTTGCTTTCCCATTTTGAAAGCTCCATTCATGCCGCCTTGAACCTACCTAAATACCAGTGTTTTGGACGAGTTTCTAGTCACTGTAGGCAGGGCTCTGGGAAGGGAACGAGTTATCTCGAAATCAACAGGGTGCTTTCGTAGCCTGGGTGGGAGCTCCTCCTGAGATGCTCTAGAGCTACAAGGAAACTTGACGTGAGTCCTTTCCTCAAGGTAAAGCCTTGAAGAGCCCTGCTGAAGCGGCACGTGGAGAAGTTTCCTTGAGACAGGAGTTGCAGTTCTCCTTTCTTTTAACGTTACTACGCTTTTCAAGACACCTAGGATCTCGCCTGGGCACCCTATTCCGTGCAAGAACACCGAGTACCGGCAGGCTCCACTGGGTTGCTAAGAAACATCCAGGCCCGGATACCTTTCCCAGTCACTCTGGGTATTCTAAGTGTAGGGCAACACACTGCACTCTTCCTTGGGAGAGCTACATTTCCTCAGCACTCCAACAGCTCCAGGTAATCTGTTCTCTCACGTCCTACATGTCATGCAAATTGCCTCAATGCCCTAGGCTGAGCGGCACTGAGAAATCAAAACTGCTTCGCATTCCTTCTACAAAGTCATACCTTAAGACCCCATACTTACAGGAGAAACTCGGCTTGCGTTCCTCCTGTAACCAAAGCACAGTTCTTCCTCTTACACTGCAGGGTTTTAGAAGAGCCTAAGCCCCGATAGCGTTACCAAAGCGTTCCTTGGGAGAGGCAGTTCGCTACATGCAGAACTCCGTGCCAAGAACACGTTATTCAGGGAAGGGACCAGTGTGTCTCTAGAGTGTATATTAACTTGGTAGAAATCACAAGGAGGTAGGCTGCGTGTTCACTGGAAACGGGGACCTGATGGCACAAGGCTTGCTTTCCCATTTTGAAAGCTCCATTCATGCCGCCTTGAACCTACCTAAATACCAGTGTTTTGGACGAGTTTCTAGTCACTGTAGGCAGGCCTCTGGGAAGGGAACGAGTTTTCTCGAAATCAACAGGGTGCTTTCGTAGCCTGGGTGGGAGCTCCTCCTGAGACGCTCTAGAGCTACAAGGAAACTTGACGTGAGTCCTTTCCTCAAGGTAAAGCCTTGAAGAGCCCTGCTGAAGCGGCACGTGGAGAAGTTTCCTTGAGACATGAGTTGCAGTTCTCCTTTCTTTTAACGTTACTACGCTTTTCAAGACACCTAGGATCTCGCCTGGGCACCCTATTCCGTGCAAGAACACCGAGTACCGGCAGGCTCCACTGGGTTGCTAAGAAACATCCAGGCCCGGATACCTTTCCCAGTCACTCTGTGTATGCTAAGTGTAGGGCAACACACTGCACTCTTCCTTGGGAGAGCTACATTTCCTCAGCACTCCAACAGCTCCAGGTAATCTGTTCTCTCACGTCCTACATGTCATGCAAATTGCCTCAATGCCCTAGGCTGAGCGGCACTGAGAAATCAAAACTGCTTTGCATTCCTTCTACAAAGTCATACCTTAAGACCCCATACTTAGAGGAGAAACTCGGCTTGCGTTCCTCCTGTAACCAAAGCACAGTTCTTCCTCTTACACTGCAGGGTTGTAGAAGAGCCTAAGCCCCGATAGCGTTACCAAAGCGTTCCTTGGGAGAGGCAGTTCGCTACATGCAGAACTCCGTGCCAAGAAAACATTCTTCAGGGAAGGGACCATTGTGTAGTTTGAGGGAATATTTACTTGGAAGACATCACAAGGGGGTAGGCTGCGTGTTACCTGGAAACGGAGACCTGATGGCACAAGGCTTGCTTTCCCATTTTGAAAGCTCCATTCATGCTGCCTTGAAGCTACCTAAATACCAGTGTTTTGGACGGGTCTCTAGTTACTGTAGGCAGAGCTGTGGGAAGGGAACGAGTTTTCTCTAAATCAACAGGGTGCTTTCGTAGCCTGGTGGGAGCTCCACCTAGAAGCTCTAGAGCTCAAAGGAAACTTGACGTGAGTCGTTTCCTCAAGGTAAAGCCTTGAAGAGCCCTGCTGAAGCCAAAGCGTGGAGCAGTTTCCTGGAGACACGAGTTGCAGTTCTGCTTTCTTTGAACGTTAGTACGCTTATGAAGACACCTAGTAACTCCCGTGGGCACCCTATTCCCTGCAAGAACACCGAGGACCGGCATGCTCGACTGGGAAGCTCAGAAACATCAAGGCCCGGAAACCTTTCCCAGTCACTCTGTGTATGCTAAGTGTAGGGCAACACACTGCACGCCTCCTTGGGAGAGCTAGATTTCCTCAGCACTCCAACAGCTCCAGGCAATCTGTTGTCTCACGTCTACATGTCATGCATATCTGCCTCAATGCCCTAGGCTGAGCGGCACTGAGTAATCAATACTGTTTCACAGTCCTTCTACAAAGTCATACCTTAAGACCCCATACTTACAGGAGAAAGTTGGCTTGCATTCCTCCTGTAACCAAAGCACAGTTCTTCCTCTTACACTGCAGGGTTTTAGAAGAGCCTAAGCACCGAAAGCGTTACCAAAGCGTTCCTTGGGAGAGGCAGTTCGCTACATGCAGAACTCCGTGCCAAGAAAACATTCTTCAGGGAAGGGACCATTGTGTAGTTTGAGGGAATATTTACTTGGTAGACATCACAAGGGGGTAGGCTGCGTGCTCACTGGAAACGGAGACCTGATGGCACAAGTCTTGCTTTCCCATTTTGAAAGCTCCATTCATGCCGCCTTGAACCTACCTAAATACCAGAGTTTTGGACGAGTTTCTAGTCACTGTAGGCAGGGCTCTGGGAAGGGAACGAGTTTTCTCTAAATCAACAGGGTGCTTTCATAGCCTGGGTGGGAGCTCCTCCTGAGACGCTCTAGAGCCTCAAGGAAACTTGACGTGAGTCCTTTCCTCAAGGTAAAGCCTTGAAGAGCCCTGCTGAAGCGGAACGTGGAGAAGTTTCCTTGAGACATGAGTTGCAGTTCTCCTTTCTTTTAACATTAGTACGCTTTTCAAGACACCTAGGATCTCGCCTGGGCACCTTATTCCGTGCAAGAACACAGAGTACCGGCAGGCTCCACTGGGTTGCTAAGAAACATCCAGGCCCGGATACCTTTCCCAGTCACTCTGTGTATGCTAAGTGTAGGGCAACACACTGCACTCTTCCTTGGGAGAGCTACATTTCCTCAGCACTCCAACAGCTCCAGGTAATCTGTTCTCTCACGTCCTACATGCCATGCAAATTGCCTCAATGCCCTAGGCTGAGCGGCACTGAGAAATCAAAACTGCTTCGCATTCCTTCTACAAAGTCATACATTAAGACCGCATAGTTAGAGGAGAAACTCGGCTTGCGTTCCTCCTGTAACCAAAGCACAGTTCTTCCTCTTACACTGCAGGGTTTTAGAAGAGCCTAAGCCCCGATAGCGTTACCAAAGCGTTCCTTGGGAGAGGCAGTTCGCTACATGCAGAACTCCGTGCCAAGAAAACATTCTTCAGGGAAGGGACCATTGTGTAGTTTGAGGGAATATTTACTTGGTAGACATCACAAGGGGGTAGGCTGCGTGTTCCCTGGAAACGGAGACCTGATGGCACAAGGCTTGCTTTCCCATTTTGAAAGCTCCATTCATGCTGCCTTGAAGCTACCTAAATACCAGTGTTTTGGACGGGTCTCTAGTCACTGTAGGCAGGGCTCTGGGAAGGGAACGAGTTTTCTCTAAATCAACAGGGTGCTTTCGTAGCCTGGGTGGGAGCTCCACCTGAGACGCTCTAGAGCTCAAAGGAAACTTGACGTGAGTCGTTTCCTCAAGGTAAAGCCTTGAAGAGCCCTGCTGAAGCCGAAGCGTGGAGCAGTTTCCTGGAGACATGAGTTGCAGTTCTGCTTTCTTTGAACGTTAGTACGCTTATGAAGACACCTAGTAACTCTCCTGGGCACCCTATTCCCTGCAAGAACACCGAGGACCGGCATGCTCGACTGGGAAGCTCAGAAACATCCAGGCCCGGAAACCTTTCCCAGTGACTCTCAATATGCTAAAGGTAGGGCAACACACTGCACGCCTCCTTGGGAGAGCTAGATTTCCTCAGCACTCCAACAGCTCCAGGCAATCTGTTGTCTCACGTCTACATGTCATCCATATCTGCCTCAATGCCCTAGGCTGAGTGGCACTGAGTAACCAATACTCTTTCACATTCCTTCTACAAAGTCATACCTTAAGACCCCATACTTACAGGAGAAAGTTGCCTTGTGTTCCTGCTGTAACCAAAGCACAGTTCTTCCTCTTACACTGCAGGGTTTTAGAAGAGGCTAAGCCCCTATAGCGTACCTAGAGCATTCCTTGAGAGAGGCAGTTCGCTACATGCAGAACTCCGTGCCAAGAACACGTTATTCAGGGAAGGGACCAGTGTGTCTCTAGAGTGTATATTAACTTGGTAGAAATCACAAGGAGGTAGGCTGCGTGTTCACTGGAAACGGGGACCTGATGGCACAAGGCTTGCTTTCCCATTTTGAAAGCTCCATTCATGCCGCCTTGAACCTACCTAAATACCAGTGTTTTGGACGAGTTTCTAGTCACTGTAGGCAGGGCTCTGGGAAGGGAACGAGTTTTCTCGAAATCAACAGGGTGCTTTCGTAGCCTGGGTGGGAGCTCCTCCTGAGACGCTCTAGAGCTACAAGGAAACTTGACGTGAGTCCTTTCCTCAAGGTAAAGCCTTGAAGAGCCCTGCTGAAGCGGCACGTGGAGAAGTTTCCTTGAGACAGGAGTTGCAGTTTTCCTTTCTTTTAACGTTACTACGCTTTTCAAGACACCTAGGATCTCGCCTGGGCACCCTATTCCGTGCAAGAACACCGAGTACCGGCAGGCTCCACTGGGTTGCTAAGAAACATCCAGGCCCGGATACCTTTCCCAGTCACTCTGTGTATGCTAAGTGTAGGGCAACACACTGCACTCTTCCTTGTGAGAGCTACATTTCCTCAGCACTCCAACAGCTCCAGGTAATCTGTTCTCTCACGTCCTACATGTCATGCAAATTGCCTCAATGCCCTAGGCTGAGCGGCACTGAGAAATCAAAACTGCTTCGCATTCCTTCTACAAAGTCATACCTTAAGACCCCATACTTACAGGAGAAACTCGGCTTGCGTTCCTCCTGTAACCAAAGCACAGTTCTTCCTCTTACACTGCAGGGTTTTAGAAGAGCCTAAGCCCCGATAGCGTTACCAAAGCGTTCCTTGGGAGAGGCAGTTCGCTACATGCAGAACTCCGTGCCAAGAAAACATTCTTCAGGGAAGGGACCATTGTGTAGTTTGAGGGAATATTTACTTGGTAGACATCACAAGGGGGTAGGCTGCGTGTTACCTGGAAACGGAGACCTGATGGCACAAGGCTTGCTTTCCCATTTTGAAAGCTCCATTCATGCTGCCTTGAAGCTACCTAAATACCAGTGTTTTGGACGGGTCTCTAGTTACTGTAGGCAGAGCTGTGGGAAGGGAACGAGTTTTCTCTAAATCAACAGGGTGCTTTCGTAGCCTGGTGGGAGCTCCACCTAGAAGCTCTAGAGCTCAAAGGAAACTTGACGTGAGTCGTTTCCTCAAGGTAAAGCCTTGAAGAGCCCTGCTGAAGCCAAAGCGTGGAGCAGTTTCCTGGAGACACGAGTTGCAGTTCTGCTTTCTTTGAACGTTAGTACGCTTATGAAGACACCTAGTAACTCCCGTGGGCACCCTATTCCCTGCAAGAACACCGAGGACCGGCATGCTCGACTGGGAAGCTCAGAAACATCAAGGCCCGGAAACCTTTCCCAGTCACTCTGTGTATGCTAAGTGTAGGGCAACACACTGCACGCCTCCTTGGGAGAGCTAGATTTCCTCAGCACTCCAACAGCTCCAGGCAATCTGTTGTCTCACGTCTACATGTCATGCATATCTGCCTCAATGCCCTAGGCTGAGCGGCACTGAGTAATCAATACTGTTTCACAGTCCTTCTACAAAGTCATACCTTAAGACCCCATACTTACAGGAGAAAGTTGGCTTGCATTCCTCCTGTAACCAAAGCACAGTTCTTCCTCTTACACTGCAGGGTTTTAGAAGAGCCTAAGCACCGAAAGCGTTACCAAAGCGTTCCTTGGGAGAGGCAGTTCGCTACATGCAGAACTCCGTGCCAAGAAAACATTCTTCAGGGAAGGGACCATTGTGTAGTTTGAGGGAATATTTACTTGGTAGACATCACAAGGGGGTAGGCTGCGTGCTCACTGGAAACGGAGACCTGATGGCACAAGGCTTGCTTTCCCATTTTGAAAGCTCCATTCATGCCGCCTTGAACCTACCTAAATACCAGAGTTTTGGACGAGTTTCTAGTCACTGTAGGCAGGGCTCTGGGAAGGGAACGAGTTTTCTCTAAATCAACAGGGTGCTTTCATAGCCTGGGTGGGAGCTCCTCCTGAGACGCTCTAGAGCCTCAAGGAAACTTGACGTGAGTCCTTTCCTCAAGGTAAAGCCTTGAAGAGCCCTGCTGAAGCGGAACGTGGAGAAGTTTCCTTGAGACATGAGTTGCAGTTCTCCTTTCTTTTAACATTAGTACGCTTTTCAAGACACCTAGGATCTCGCCTGGGCACCTTATTCCGTGCAAGAACACAGAGTACCGGCAGGCTCCACTGGGTTGCTAAGAAACATCCAGGCCCGGATACCTTTCCCAGTCACTCTGTGTATGCTAAGTGTAGGGCAACACACTGCACTCTTCCTTGGGAGAGCTACATTTCCTCAGCACTCCAACAGCTCCAGGTAATCTGTTCTCTCACGTCCTACATGCCATGCAAATTGCCTCAATGCCCTAGGCTGAGCGGCACTGAGAAATCAAAACTGCTTCGCATTCCTTCTACAAAGTCATACCTTAAGACCGCATAGTTAGAGGAGAAACTCGGCTTGCGTTCCTCCTGTAACCAAAGCACAGTTCTTCCTCTTACACTGCAGGGTTTTAGAAGAGCCTAAGCCCCGATAGCGTTACCAAAGCGTTCCTTGGGAGAGGCAGTTCGCTACATGCAGAACTCCGTGCCAAGAAAACATTCTTCAGGGAAGGGACCATTGTGTAGTTTGAGGGAATATTTACTTGGTAGACATCACAAGGGGGTAGGCTGCGTGTTCCCTGGAAACGGAGACCTGATGGCACAAGGCTTGCTTTCCCATTTTGAAAGCTCCATTCATGCTGCCTTGAAGCTACCTAAATACCAGTGTTTTGGACGGGTCTCTAGTCACTGTAGGCAGGGCTCTGGGAAGGGAACGAGTTTTCTCTAAATCAACAGGGTGCTTTCGTAGCCTGGGTGGGAGCTCCACCTGAGACGCTCTAGAGCTCAAAGGAAACTTGACGTGAGTCGTTTCCTCAAGGTAAAGCCTTGAAGAGCCCTGCTGAAGCCGAAGCGTGGAGCAGTTTCCTGGAGACATGAGTTGCAGTTCTGCTTTCTTTGAACGTTAGTACGCTTATGAAGACACCTAGTAACTCTCCTGGGCACCCTATTCCCTGCAAGAACACCGAGGACCGGCATGCTCGACTGGGAAGCTCAGAAACATCCAGGCCCGGAAACCTTTCCCAGTCACTCTCAATATGCTAAGGGTAGGGCAACACACTGCACGCCTCCTTGGGAGAGCTAGATTTCCTCAGCACTCCAACAGCTCCAGGCAATCTGTTGTCTCACGTCTACATGTCATGCATATCTGCCTCAATGCCCTAGGCTGAGTGGCACTGAGTAACCAATACTCTTTCACATTCCTTCTACAAAGTCATACCTTAAGACCCCATACTTACAGGAGAAAGTTGCCTTGCGTTCCTGCTGTAACCAAAGCACAGTTCTTCCTCTTACACTGCAGGGTTTTAGAAGAGGCTAAGCCCCTATAGCGTACCTAGAGCATTCCTTGAGAGAGGCAGTTCGCTACATGCAGAACTCCGTGCCAAGAACACGTTATTCAGGGAAGGGACCAGTGTGTCTCTAGAGTGTATATTAACTTGGTAGAAATCACAAGGAGGTAGGCTGCGTGTTCACTGGAAACGGGGACCTGATGGCACAAGGCTTGCTTTCCCATTTTGAAAGCTCCATTCATGCCGCCTTGAACCTACCTAAATACCAGTGTTTTGGACGAGTTTCTAGTCACTGTAGGCAGGGCTCTGGGAAGGGAACGAGTTTTCTCGAAATCAACAGGGTGCTTTCGTAGCCTGGGTGGGAGCTCCTCCTGAGACGCTCTAGAGCTACAAGGAAACTTGACGTGAGTCCTTTCCTCAAGGTAAAGCCTTGAAGAGCCCTGCTGAAGAGGCACGTGGAGAAGTTTCCTTGAGACAGGAGTTGCAGTTTTCCTTTCTTTTAACGTTACTACGCTTTTCAAGACACCTAGGATCTCGCCTGGGCACCCTATTCCGTGCAAGAACACCGAGTACCGGCAGGCTCCACTGGGTTGCTAAGAAACATCCAGGCCCGGATACCTTTCCCAGTCACTCTGTGTATGCTAAGTGTAGGGCAACACACTGCACTCTTCCTTGGGAGAGCTACATTTCCTCAGCACTCCAACAGCTCCAGGCAATCTGTTGTCTCACGTCTACATGTCATGCATATCTGCCTCAATGCCCTAGGCTGAGCGGCACTGAGTAATCAATACTGTTTCACAGTCCTTCTACAAAGTCATACCTTAAGACCCCATACTTACAGGAGAAAGTTGGCTTGCATTCCTCCTGTAACCAAAGCACAGTTCTTCCTCTTACACTGCAGGGTTTTAGAAGAGCCTAAGCCCCGATAGCGTTACCAAAGCGTTCCTTGGGAGAGGCAGTTCGCTACATGCAGAACTCCGTGCCAAGAAAACATTCTTCAGGGAAGGGACCATTGTGTAGTTTGAGGGAATATTTACTTGGTAGACATCACAAGGGGGTAGGCTGCGTGCTCACTGGAAACGGAGACCTGATGGCACAAGGCTTGCTTTCCCATTTTGAAAGCTCCATTCATGCTGCCTTGAAGCTACCTAAATACCAGTGTTTTGGACGGGTCTCTAGTTACTGTAGGCAGAGCTGTGGGAAGGGAACGAGTTTTCTCTAAATCAACAGGGTGCTTTCGTAGCCTGGTGGGAGCTCCACCTAGAAGCTCTAGAGCTCAAAGGAAACTTGACGTGAGTCGTTTCCTCAAGGTAAAGCCTTGAAGAGCCCTGCTGAAGCCAAAGCGTGGAGCAGTTTCCTGGAGACACGAGTTGCAGTTCTGCTTTCTTTGAACGTTAGTACGCTTATGAAGACACCTAGTAACTCCCGTGGGCACCCTATTCCCTGCAAGAACACCGAGGACCGGCATGCTCGACTGGGAAGCTCAGAAACATCAAGGCCCGGAAACCTTTCCCAGTCACTCTCAATATGCTAAGTGTAGGGCAACACACTGCACGCCTCCTTGGGAGAGCTAGATTTCCTCAGCACTCCAACAGCTCCAGGCAATCTGTTGTCTCACGTCTACATGTCATGCATATCTGCCTCAATGCCCTAGGCTGAGCGGCACTGAGTAATCAATACTGTTTCACAGTCCTTCTACAAAGTCATACCTTACGACCCCATACTTACAGGAGAAAGTTGGCTTGCGTTCCTGCTGTAACCAAAGCACAGTTCTTCCTCTTACACTGCAGGGTTTTAGAAGAGCCTAAGCACCGAAAGCGTTACCAAAGCGTTCCTTGGGAGAGGCAGTTCGCTACATGCAGAACTCCGTGCCAAGAAAACATTCTTCAGGGAAGGGACCATTGTGTAGTTTGAGGGAATATTTACTTGGTAGACATCACAAGGGGGTAGGCTGCGTGCTCACTGGAAACGGAGACCTGATGGCACAAGTCTTGCTTTCCCATTTTGAAAGCTCCATTCATGCCGCCTTGAACCTACCTAAATACCAGAGTTTTGGACGAGTTTCTAGTCACTGTAGGCAGGGCTCTGGGAAGGGAACGAGTTTTCTCTAAATCAACAGGGTGCTTTCATAGCCTGGGTGGGAGCTCCTCCTGAGACGCTCTAGAGCCTCAAGGAAACTTGACGTGAGTCCTTTCCTCAAGGTAAAGCCTTGAAGAGCCCTGCTGAAGCGGAACGTGGAGAAGTTTCCTTGAGACATGAGTTGCAGTTCTCCTTTCTTTTAACATTAGTACGCTTTTCAAGACACCTAGGATCTCGCCTGGGCACCTTATTCCGTGCAAGAACACAGAGTACCGGCAGGCTCCACTGGGTTGCTAAGAAACATCCAGGCCCGGATACCTTTCCCAGTCACTCTGTGTATGCTAAGTGTAGGGCAACACACTGCACTCTTCCTTGGGAGAGCTACATTTCCTCAGCACTCCAACAGCTCCAGGTAATCTGTTCTCTCACGTCCTACATGCCATGCAAATTGCCTCAATGCCTTAGGCTGAGCGGCACTGAGAAATCAAAACTGCTTCGCATTCCTTCTACAAAGTCATACCTTAAGACCGCATAGTTAGAGGAGAAACTCGGCTTGCGTTCCTCCTGTAACCAAAGCACAGTTCTTCCTCTTACACTGCAGGGTTTTAGAAGAGCCTAAGCCCCGATAGCGTTACCAAAGCGTTCCTTGGGAGAGGCAGTTCGCTACATGCAGAACTCCGTGCCAAGAAAACATTCTTCAGGGAAGGGACCATTGTGTAGTTTGAGGGAATATTTACTTGGTAGACATCACAAGGGGGTAGGCTGCATGTTACCTGGAAACGGAGACCTGATGGCACAAGGCTTGCTTTCCCATTTTGAAAGCTCCATTCATGCTGCCTTGAAGCTACCTAAATACCAGTGTTTTGGACGGGTCTCTAGTTACTGTAGGCAGAGCTGTGGGAAGGGAACGAGTTTTCTCTAAATCAACAGGGTGCTTTCGTAGCCTGGTGGGAGCTCCACCTAGAAGCTCTAGAGCTCAAAGGAAACTTGACGTGAGTCGTTTCCTCAAGGTAAAGCCTTGAAGAGCCCTGCTGAAGCCAAAGCGTGGAGCAGTTTCCTGGAGACACGAGTTGCAGTTCTGCTTTCTTTGAACGTTAGTACGCTTATGAAGACACCTAGTAACTCCCGTGGGCACCCTATTCCCTGCAAGAACACCGAGGACCGGCATGCTCGACTGGGAAGCTCAGAAACATCAAGGCCCGGAAACCTTTCCCAGTCACTCTGTGTATGCTAAGTGTAGGGCAACACACTGCACGCCTCCTTGGGAGAGCTAGATTTCCTCAGCACTCCAACAGCTCCAGGCAATCTGTTGTCTCACGTCTACATGTCATGCATATCTGCCTCAATGCCCTAGGCTGAGCGGCACTGAGTAATCAATACTGTTTCACAGTCCTTCTACAAAGTCATACCTTAAGACCCCATACTTACAGGAGAAAGTTGGCTTGCATTCCTCCTGTAACCAAAGCACAGTTCTTCCTCTTACACTGCAGGGTTTTAGAAGAGCCTAAGCACCGAAAGCGTTACCAAAGCGTTCCTTGGGAGAGGCAGTTCGCTACATGCAGAACTCCGTGCCAAGAAAACATTCTTCAGGGAAGGGACCATTGTGTAGTTTGAGGGAATATTTACTTGGTAGACATCACAAGGGGGTAGGCTGCGTGCTCACTGGAAACGGAGACCTGATGGCACAAGTCTTGCTTTCCCATTTTGAAAGCTCCATTCATGCCGCCTTGAACCTACCTAAATACCAGAGTTTTGGACGAGTTTCTAGTCACTGTAGGCAGGGCTCTGGGAAGGGAACGAGTTTTCTCTAAATCAACAGGGTGCTTTCATAGCCTGGGTGGGAGCTCCTCCTGAGACGCTCTAGAGCCTCAAGGAAACTTGACGTGAGTCCTTTCCTCAAGGTAAAGCCTTGAAGAGCCCTGCTGAAGCGGAACGTGGAGAAGTTTCCTTGAGACATGAGTTGCAGTTCTCCTTTCTTTTAACATTAGTACGCTTTTCAAGACACCTAGGATCTCGCCTGGGCACCTTATTCCGTGCAAGAACACAGAGTACCGGCAGGCTCCACTGGGTTGCTAAGAAACATCCAGGCCCGGATACCTTTCCCAGTCACTCTGTGTATGCTAAGTGTAGGGCAACACACTGCACTCTTCCTTGGGAGAGCTACATTTCCTCAGCACTCCAACAGCTCCAGGTAATCTGTTCTCTCACGTCCTACATGCCATGCAAATTGCCTCAATGCCTTAGGCTGAGCGGCACTGAGAAATCAAAACTGCTTCGCATTCCTTCTACAAAGTCATACCTTAAGACCGCATAGTTAGAGGAGAAACTCGGCTTGCGTTCCTCCTGTAACCAAAGCACAGTTCTTCCTCTTACACTGCAGGGTTTTAGAAGAGCCTAAGCCCCGATAGCGTTACCAAAGCGTTCCTTGGGAGAGGCAGTTCGCTACATGCAGAACTCCGTGCCAAGAAAACATTCTTCAGGGAAGGGACCATTGTGTAGTTTGAGGGAATATTTACTTGGTAGACATCACAAGGGGGTAGGCTGCGTGTTCCCTGGAAACGGAGACCTGATGGCACAAGGCTTGCTTTCCCATTCTGAAAGCTCCATTCATGCTGCCTTGAAGCTACCTAAATACCAGTGTTTTGGACGGGTCTCTAGTCACTGTAGGCAGGGCTCTGGGAAGGGAACGAGTTTTCTCTAAATCAACAGGGTGCTTTCGTAGCCTGGGTGGGAGCTCCACCTGAGACGCTCTAGAGCTCAAAGGAAACTTGACGTGAGTCGTTTCCTCAAGGTAAAGCCTTGAAGAGCCCTGCTGAAGCCGAAGCGTGGAGCAGTTTCCTGGAGACATGAGTTGCAGTTCTGCTTTCTTTGAACGTTAGTACGCTTATGAAGACACCTAGTAACTCTCCTGGGCACCCTATTCCCTGCAAGAACACCGAGGACCGGCATGCTCGACTGGGAAGCTCAGAAACATCCAGGCCCGGAAACCTTTCCCAGTGACTCTCAATATGCTAAAGGTAGGGCAACACACTGCACGCCTCCTTGGGAGAGCTAGATTTCCTCAGCACTCCAACAGCTCAAGGCAATCTGTTGTCTCACATCTACATGTCATGCATATCTGCCTCAGTGCCCTAGGCTGAGCGGCACTGAGAAACCAATACTCTTTCACATTCCTTCTACAAAGTCATACCTTACGACCCCATACTTACAGGAGAAAGTTGGCTTGCGTTCCTGCTGTAACCAAAGCACAGTTCTTCCTCTTACACTGCAGGGTTTTAGAAGAGGCTAAGCCCCTATAGCGTACCTAGAGCATTCCTTGGGAGAGGCAGTTCGCTACATGCAGAACTCCGTGCCAAGAACACGTTATTCAGGGAAGGGACCAGTGTGTCACTAGAGTGTATATTAACTTGGTAGAAATCACAAGGAGGTAGGCTGCGTGTTCACTGGAAACGGGGACCTGATGGCACAAGGCTTGCTTTCCCATTTTGAAAGCTCCATTCATGGCGCCTTGAACCTACCTAAATACCAGTGTTTTGGACGAGTTTCTAGTCACTGTAGGCAGGGCTCTGGGAAGGGAACGAGTTTTCTCGAAATCAACAGGGTGCTTTCGTAGCCTGGGTGGGAGCTCCTCCTGAGATGCTCTAGAGCTAGAAGGAAACTTGACGTGAGTCCTTTCCTCAAGGTAAAGCCTTGAAGAGCCCTGCTGAAGCGGCACGTGGAGAAGTTTCCTTGAGACAGGATTTGCAGTTCTCCTTTCTTTTAACGTTACTACGCTTTTCAAGACACCTAGGATCTCGCCTAGGCACCCTATTCCGTGCAAGAACACCGAGTACCGGCAGGCTCCACTGGGTTGCTAAGAAACATCCAGGCCCGGATACCTTTCCCAGTCACTCTGGGTATTCTAAGTGTAGGGCAACACACTGCACTCTTCCTTGGGAGAGCTACATTTCCTCAGCACTCCAACAGCTCCAGGTAATCTGTTCTCTCACGTCCTACATGTCATGCAAATTGCCTCAATGCCCTAGGCTGAGCGGCACTGAGAAATCAAAACTGCTTCGCATTCCTTCTACAAAGTCATACCTTAAGACCCCATACTTACAGGAGAAACTCGGCTTGCGTTCCTCCTGTAACCAAAGCACAGTTCTTCCTCTTACACTGCAGGGTTTTAGAAGAGCCTAAGCCCCGATAGCGTTACCAAAGCGTTCCTTGGGAGAGGCAGTTCGCTACATGCAGAACTCCGTGCCAAGAACACGTTATTCAGGGAAGGGACCAGTGTGTCTCTAGAGTGTATATTAACTTGGTAGAAATCACAAGGAGGTAGGCTGCGTGTTCACTGGAAACGGGGACCTGATGGCACAAGGCTTGCTTTCCCATTTTGAAAGCTCCATTCATGCCGCCTTGAACCTACCTAAATACCAGTGTTTTGGACGAGTTTCTAGTCACTGTAGGCAGGCCTCTGGGAAGGGAACGAGTTTTCTCGAAATCAACAGGGTGCTTTCGTAGCCTGGGTGGGAGCTCCTCCTGAGACGCTCTAGAGCTACAAGGAAACTTGACGTGAGTCCTTTCCTCAAGGTAAAGCCTTGAAGAGCCCTGCTGAAGCGGCACGTGGAGAAGTTTCCTTGAGACATGAGTTGCAGTTTTCCTTTCTTTTAACGTTACTACGCTTTTCAAGACACCTAGGATCTCGCCTGGGCACCCTATTCCGTGCAAGAACACCGAGTACCGGCAGGCTCCACTGGGTTGCTAAGAAACATCCAGGCCCGGATACCTTTCCCAGTCACTCTGTGTATGCTAAGTGTAGGGCAACACACTGCACTCTTCCTTGGGAGAGCTACATTTCCTCAGCACTCCAACAGCTCCAGGTAATCTGTTCTCTCACGTCCTACATGTCATGCAAATTGCCTCAATGCCCTAGGCTGAGCGGCACTGAGAAATCAAAACTGCTTTGCATTCCTTCTACAAAGTCATACCTTAAGACCCCATACTTAGAGGAGAAACTCGGCTTGCGTTCCTCCTGTAACCAAAGCACAGTTCTTCCTCTTACACTGCAGGGTTGTAGAAGAGCCTAAGCCCCGATAGCGTTACCAAAGCGTTCCTTGGGAGAGGCAGTTCGCTACATGCAGAACTCCGTGCCAAGAAAACATTCTTCAGGGAAGGGACCATTGTGTAGTTTGAGGGAATATTTACTTGGTAGACATCACAAGGGGGTAGGCTGCGTGTTACCTGGAAACGGAGACCTGATGGCACAAGGCTTGCTTTCCCATTTTGAAAGCTCCATTCATGCTGCCTTGAAGCTACCTAAATACCAGTGTTTTGGACGGGTCTCTAGTTACTGTAGGCAGAGCTGTGGGAAGGGAACGAGTTTTCTCTAAATCAACAGGGTGCTTTCGTAGCCTGGTGGGAGCTCCACCTAGAAGCTCTAGAGCTCAAAGGAAACTTGACGTGAGTCGTTTCCTCAAGGTAAAGCCTTGAAGAGCCCTGCTGAAGCCAAAGCGTGGAGCAGTTTCCTGGAGACACGAGTTGCAGTTCTGCTTTCTTTGAACGTTAGTACGCTTATGAAGACACCTAGTAACTCCCGTGGGCACCCTATTCCCTGCAAGAACACCGAGGACCGGCATGCTCGACTGGGAAGCTCAGAAACATCAAGGCCTGGAAACCTTTCCCAGTCACTCTGTGTATGCTAAGTGTAGGGCAACACACTGCACGCCTCCTTGGGAGAGCTAGATTTCCTCAGCACTCCAACAGCTCCAGGCAATCTGTTGTCTCACGTCTACATGTCATGCATATCTGCCTCAATGCCCTAGGCTGAGCGGCACTGAGTAATCAATACTGTTTCACAGTCCTTCTACAAAGTCATACCTTAAGACCCCATACTTACAGGAGAAAGTTGGCTTGCATTCCTCCTGTAACCAAAGCACAGTTCTTCCTCTTACACTGCAGGGTTTTAGAAGAGCCTAAGCACCGAAAGCGTTACCAAAGCGTTCCTTGGGAGAGGCAGTTCGCTACATGCAGAACTCCGTGCCAAGAAAACATTCTTCAGGGAAGGGACCATTGTGTAGTTTGAGGGAATATTTACTTGGTAGACATCACAAGGGGGTAGGCTGCGTGCTCACTGGAAACGGAGACCTGATGGCACAAGTCTTGCTTTCCCATTTTGAAAGCTCCATTCATGCCGCCTTGAACCTACCTAAATACCAGAGTTTTGGACGAGTTTCTAGTCACTGTAGGCAGGGCTCTGGGAAGGGAACGAGTTTTCTCTAAATCAACAGGGTGCTTTCATAGCCTGGGTGGGAGCTCCTCCTGAGACGCTCTAGAGCCTCAAGGAAACTTGACGTGAGTCCTTTCCTCAAGGTAAAGCCTTGAAGAGCCCTGCTGAAGCGGAACGTGGAGAAGTTTCCTTGAGACATGAGTTGCAGTTCTCCTTTCTTTTAACATTAGTACGCTTTTCAAGACACCTAGGATCTCGCCTGGGCACCTTATTCCGTGCAAGAACACAGAGTACCGGCAGGCTCCACTGGGTTGCTAAGAAACATCCAGGCCCGGATACCTTTCCCAGTCACTCTGTGTATGCTAAGTGTAGGGCAACACACTGCACTCTTCCTTGGGAGAGCTACATTTCCTCAGCACTCCAACAGCTCCAGGTAATCTGTTCTCTCACGTCCTACATGCCATGCAAATTGCCTCAATGCCCTAGGCTGAGCGGCACTGAGAAATCAAAACTGCTTCGCATTCCTTCTACAAAGTCATACCTTAAGACCGCATAGTTAGAGGAGAAACTCGGCTTGCGTTCCTCCTGTAACCAAAGCACAGTTCTTCCTCTTACACTGCAGGGTTTTAGAAGAGCCTAAGCCCCGATAGCGTTACCAAAGCGTTCCTTGGGAGAGGCAGTTCGCTACATGCAGAACTCCGTGCCAAGAAAACATTCTTCAGGGAAGGGACCATTGTGTAGTTTGAGGGAATATTTACTTGGTAGACATCACAAGGGGGTAGGCTGCGTGTTCCCTGGAAACGGAGACCTGATGGCACAAGGCTTGCTTTCCCATTTTGAAAGCTCCATTCATGCTGCCTTGAAGCTACCTAAATACCAGTGTTTTGGACGGGTCTCTAGTCACTGTAGGCAGGGCTCTGGGAAGGGAACGAGTTTTCTCTAAATCAACAGGGTGCTTTCGTAGCCTGGGTGGGAGCTCCACCTGAGACGCTCTAGAGCTCAAAGGAAACTTGACGTGAGTCGTTTCCTCAAGGTAAAGCCTTGAAGAGCCCTGCTGAAGCCGAAGCGTGGAGCAGTTTCCTGGAGACATGAGTTGCAGTTCTGCTTTCTTTGAACGTTAGTACGCTTATGAAGACACCTAGTAACTCTCCTGGGCACCCTATTCCCTGCAAGAACACCGAGGACCGGCATGCTCGACTGGGAAGCTCAGAAACATCCAGGCCCGGAAACCTTTCCCAGTGACTCTCAATATGCTAAAGGTAGGGCAACACACTGCACGCCTCCTTGGGAGAGCTAGATTTCCTCAGCACTCCAACAGCTCCAGGCAATCTGTTGTCTCACGTCTACATGTCATGCATATCTGCCTCAATGCCCTAGGCTGAGTGGCACTGAGTAACCAATACTCTTTCACATTCCTTCTACAAAGTCATACCTTAAGACCCCATACTTACAGGAGAAAGTTGCCTTGCGTTCCTGCTGTAACCAAAGCACAGTTCTTCCTCTTACACTGCAGGGTTTTAGAAGAGGCTAAGCCCCTATAGCGTACCTAGAGCATTCCTTGAGAGAGGCAGTTCGCTACATGCAGAACTCCGTGCCAAGAACACGTTATTCAGGGAAGGGACCAGTGTGTCTCTAGAGTGTATATTAACTTGGTAGAAATCACAAGGAGGTAGGCTGCGTGTTCACTGGAAACGGGGACCTGATGGCACAAGGCTTGCTTTCCCATTTTGAAAGCTCCATTCATGCCGCCTTGAACCTACCTAAATACCAGTGTTTTGGACGAGTTTCTAGTCACTGTAGGCAGGGCTCTGGGAAGGGAACGAGTTTTCTCGAAATCAACAGGGTGCTTTCGTAGCCTGGGTGGGAGCTCCTCCTGAGACGCTCTAGAGCTACAAGGAAACTTGACGTGAGTCCTTTCCTCAAGGTAAAGCCTTGAAGAGCCCTGCTGAAGCGGCACGTGGAGAAGTTTCCTTGAGACAGGAGTTGCAGTTTTCCTTTCTTTTAACGTTACTACGCTTTTCAAGACACCTAGGATCTCGCCTGGGCACCCTATTCCGTGCAAGAACACCGAGTACCGGCAGGCTCCACTGGGTTGCTAAGAAACATCCAGGCCCGGATACCTTTCCCAGTCACTCTGTGTATGCTAAGTGTAGGGCAACACACTGCACTCTTCCTTGGGAGAGCTACATTTCCTCAGCACTCCAACAGCTCCAGGTAATCTGTTCTCTCACGTCCTACATGTCATGCAAATTGCCTCAATGCCCTAGGCTGAGCGGCACTGAGAAATCAAAACTGCTTCGCATTCCTTCTACAAAGTCATACCTTAAGACCCCATACTTACAGGAGAAACTCGGCTTGCGTTCCTCCTGTAACCAAAGCACAGTTCTTCCTCTTACACTGCAGGGTTTTAGAAGAGCCTAAGCCCCGATAGCGTTACCAAAGCGTTCCTTGGGAGAGGCAGTTCGCTACATGCAGAACTCCGTGCCAAGAAAACATTCTTCAGGGAAGGGACCATTGTGTAGTTTGAGGGAATATTTACTTGGTAGACATCACAAGGGGGTAGGCTGCGTGTTCCCTGGAAACGGAGACCTGATGGCACAAGGCTTGCTTTCCCATTTTGAAAGCGCCATTCATGCTGCCTTGAAGCTACCTAAATACCAGTGTTTTGGACGGGTCTCTAGTCACTGTAGGCAGGGCTCTGGGAAGGGAACGAGTTTTCTCTAAATCAACAGGGTGCTTTCGTAGCCTGGGTGGGAGCTCCACCTGAGACGCTCTAGAGCTCAAAGGAAACTTGACGTGAGTCGTTTCCTCAAGGTAAAGCCTTGAAGAGCCCTGCTGAAGCCGAAGCGTGGAGCAGTTTCCTGGAGACATGAGTTGCAGTTCTGCTTTCTTTGAACGTTAGTACGCTTATGAAGACACCTAGTAACTCTCCTGGGCACCCTATTCCCTGCAAGAACACCGAGGACCGGCATGCTCGACTGGGAAGCTCAGAAACATCCAGGCCCGGAAACCTTTCCCAGTGACTCTCAATATGCTAAAGGTAGGGCAACACACTGCACGCCTCCTTGGGAGAGCTAGATTTCCTCAGCACTCCAACAGCTCCAGGCAATCTGTTGTCTCACGTCTACATGTCATGCATATCTGCCTCAATGCCCTAGGCTGAGTGGCACTGAGTAACCAATACTCTTTCACATTCCTTCTACAAAGTCATACCTTAAGACCCCATACTTACAGGAGAAAGTTGCCTTGCGTTCCTGCTGTAACCAAAGCACAGTTCTTCCTCTTACACTGCAGGGTTTTAGAAGAGGCTAAGCCCCTATAGCGTACCTAGAGCATTCCTTGAGAGAGGCAGTTCGCTACATGCAGAACTCCGTGCCAAGAACACGTTATTCAGGGAAGGGACCAGTGTGTCTCTAGAGTGTATATTAACTTGGTAGAAATCACAAGGAGGTAGGCTGCGTGTTCACTGGAAACGGGGACCTGATGGCACAAGGCTTGCTTTCCCATTTTGAAAGCTCCATTCATGCCGCCTTGAACCTACCTAAATACCAGTGTTTTGGACGAGTTTCTAGTCACTGTAGGCAGGGCTCTGGGAAGGGAACGAGTTTTCTCGAAATCAACAGGGTGCTTTCGTAGCCTGGGTGGGAGCTCCTCCTGAGACGCTCTAGAGCTACAAGGAAACTTGACGTGAGTCCTTTCCTCAAGGTAAAGCCTTGAAGAGCCCTGCTGAAGCGGCACGTGGAGAAGTTTCCTTGAGACAGGAGTTGCAGTTTTCCTTTCTTTTAACGTTACTACGCTTTTCAAGACACCTAGGATCTCGCCTGGGCACCCTATTCCGTGCAAGAACACCGAGTACCGGCAGGCTCCACTGGGTTGCTAAGAAACATCCAGGCCCGGATACCTTTCCCAGTCACTCTGTGTATGCTAAGTGTAGGGCAACACACTGCACTCTTCCTTGGGAGAGCTACATTTCCTCAGCACTCCAACAGCTCCAGGTAATCTGTTCTCTCACGTCCTACATGTCATGCAAATTGCCTCAATGCCCTAGGCTGAGCGGCACTGAGAAATCAAAACTGCTTCGCATTCCTTCTACAAAGTCATACCTTAAGACCCCATACTTACAGGAGAAACTCGGCTTGCGTTCCTCCTGTAACCAAAGCACAGTTCTTCCTCTTACACTGCAGGGTTTTAGAAGAGCCTAAGCCCCGATAGCGTTACCAAAGCGTTCCTTGGGAGAGGCAGTTCGCTACATGCAGAACTCCGTGCCAAGAAAACATTCTTCAGGGAAGGGACCATTGTGTAGTTTGAGGGAATATTTACTTGGTAGACATCACAAGGGGGTAGGCTGCGTGCTCACTGGAAACGGAGACTTGATGGCACAAGGCTTGCTTTCCCATTTTGAAAGCGCCATTCATGCTGCCTTGAAGCTACCTAAATACCAGTATTTTGGACGGGTCTCTAGTCACTGTAGGCAGGGCTGTGGGAAGGGAACGAGTTTTCTCTAAATCAACAGGGTGCTTTCGTAGCCTGGTGGGAGCTCCACCTAGAAGCTCTAGAGCTCAAAGGAAACTTGACGTGAGTCGTTTCCTCAAGGTAAAGCCTTGAAGAGCCCTGCTGAAGCCAAAGCGTGGAGCAGTTTCCTGGAGACATGAGTTGCAGTTCTGCTTTCTTTGAACGTTAGTACGCTTATGAAGACACCTAGTAACTCCCGTGGGCACCCTATTCCCTGCAAGAACACCGAGGACCGGCATGCTCGAATGGGAAGCTCAGAAACATCAAGGCCCGGAAACCTTTCCCAGTCACTCTGTGTATGCTAAGTGTAGGGCAACACACTGCACGCCTCCTTGGGAGAGCTAGATTTCCTCAGCACTCCAACAGCTCCAGGCAATCTGTTGTCTCACGTCTACATGTCATGCATATCTGCCTCAATGCCCTAGGCTGAGCGGCACTGAGTAACCAATACTGTTTCACAGTCCTTCTACAAAGTCATACCTTAAGACCCCATACTTACAGGAGAAAGTTGGCTTGCATTCCTCCTGTAACCAAAGCACAGTTCTTCCTCTTACACTGCAGGGTTTTAGAAGAGCCTAAGCACCGAAAGCGTTACCAAAGCGTTCCTTGGGAGAGGCAGTTCGCTACATGCAGAACTCCGTGCCAAGAAAACATTCTTCAGGGAAGGGACCATTGTGTAGTTTGAGGGAATATTTACTTGGTAGACATCACAAGGGGGTAGGCTGCGTGCTCACTGGAAACGGAGACCTGATGGCACAAGTCTTGCTTTCCCATTTTGAAAGCTCCATTCATGCCGCCTTGAACCTACCTAAATACCAGAGTTTTGGACGAGTTTCTAGTCACTGTAGGCAGGGCTCTGGGAAGGGATCGAGTTTTCTCTAAATCAACAGGGTGCTTTCATAGCCTGGGTGGGAGCTCCTCCTGAGACGCTCTAGAGCCTCAAGGAAACTTGACGTGAGTCCTTTCCTCAAGGTAAAGCCTTGAAGAGCCCTGCTGAAGCGGAACGTGGAGAAGTTTCCTTGAGACATGAGTTGCAGTTCTCCTTTCTTTTAACATTAGTACGCTTTTCAAGACACCTAGGATCTCGCCTGGGCACCCTATTCCATGCAAGAACACCGAGTACCGGCAGGCTCCACTGGGTTGCTAAGAAACATCCAGGCCCGGATACCTTTCCCAGTCACTCTGTGTATGCTAAGTGTAGGGCAACACACTGCACTCTTCCTTGGGAGAGCTACATTTCCTCAGCACTCCAACAGCTCCAGGTAATCTGTTCTCTCACGTCCTACATGTCATGCAAATTGCCTCAATGCCCTAGGCTGAGCGGCACTGAGAAATCAAAACTGCTTTGCATTCCTTCTACAAAGTCATACCTTAAGACCCCATACTTACAGGAGAAACTCGGCTTGCGTTCCTCCTGTAACCAAAGCACAGTTCTTCCTCTTACACTGCAGGGTTTTAGAAGAGCCTAAGCCCCGATAGCGTTACCAAAGCGTTCCTTGGGAGAGGCAGTTCGCTACATGCAGAACTCCGTGCCAAGAAAACATTCTTCAGGGAAGGAACCATTGTGTAGTTTGAGGGAATATTTACTTGGTACACATCACAAGGGGGTAGGCTGCGTGCTCACTGGAAACGGAGACCTGATGGCACAAGGCTTGCTTTCCCATTTTGAAAGCTCCATTCATGCTGCCTTGAAGCTACCTAAATACCAGTGTTTTGGACGGGTCTCTAGTAACTGTAGGCAGGGCTCTGGGAAGGGAACGAGTTTTCTCTAAATCAACAGGGTGCTTTCGTAGCCTGGGTGGGAGCTCCACCTGAGACGCTCTAGAGCTCAAAGGAAACTTGACGTGAGTCGTTTCCTCAAGGTAAAGCCTTGAAGAGCCCTGCTGAAGCCGAAGCGTGGAGCAGTTTCCTGGAGACACGAGTTGCAGTTCTGCTTTCTTTGAAAGTTAGTACGCTTATGAAGACACCTAGTAACTCCCGTGGGCACCCTCTTCCCTGCAAGAACACCGAGGACCGGCATGCTCGACTGGGAAGCTCAGAAACATCAAGGCCCGGAAACCTTTCCCAGTCACTCTCAATATGCTAAGTGTAGGGCAACACACTGCACGCCTCCTTGGGTGAGCTAGATTTCCTCAGCACTCCAACAGCTCAAGGCAATCTGTTGTCTCACATCTACATGTCATGCATATCTGCCTCAGTGCCCTAGGCTGAGCGGCACTGAGTAACCAATACTGTTTCACAGTCCTTCTACAAAGTCATACCTTAAGACCCCATACTTACAGGAGAAAGTTGGCTTGCATTCCTCCTGTAACCAAAGCACAGTTCTTCCTCTTACACTGCAGGGTTTTAGAAGAGCCTAAGCACCGAAAGCGTTACCAAAGCGTTCCTTGGGAGAGGCAGTTCGCTACATGCAGAACTCCGGGCCAAGAAAACATTCTTCAGGGAAGGGACCATTGTGTAGTTTGAGGGAATATTTACTTGGTAGACATCACAAGGGGGTAGGCTGCGTGCTCACTGGAAACGGAGACCTGATGGCACAAGTCTTGCTTTCCCATTTTGAAAGCTCCATTCATGCCGCCTTGAACCTACCTAAATACCAGAGTTTTGGACGAGTTTCTAGTCACTGTAGGCAGGGCTCTGGGAAGGGAACGAGTTTTCTCTAAATCAACAGGGTGCTTTCATAGCCTAGGTGGGAGCTCCTCCTGAGACGCTCTAGAGCCTCAAGGAAACTTGACGTGAGTCCTTTCCTCAAGGTAAAGCCTTGAAGAGCCCTGCTGAAGCGGAACGTGGAGAAGTTTCCTTGAGACATGAGTTGCAGTTCTCCTTTCTTTTAACATTAGTACGCTTTTCAAGACACCTAGGATCTCGCCTGGGCACCCTATTCCGTGCAAGAACACTGAGTACCGGCAGGCTCCACTGGGTTGCTAAGAAACATCCAGGCCCGGATACCTTTCCCAGTCACTCTGTGTATGCTAAGTGTAGGGCAACACACTGCACTCTTCCTTGGGAGAGCTACATTTCCTCAGCACTCCAACAGCTCCAGGTAATCTGTTCTCTCACGTCCTACATGTCATGCAAATTGCCTCAATGTCCTAGGCTGAGCAGCACTGAGAAATCAAAACTGCTTCGCATTCCTTCTACAAAGTCATACCTTAAGACCCCATACTTAGAGGAGAAACTCGGCTTGCGTTCCTCCTGTAACCAAAGCACAGTTCTTCCTCTTACACTGCAGGGTTTTAGAAGAGCCTAAGCCCCGATAGCGTTACCAAAGCGTTCCTTGGGAGAGGCAGTTCGCTACATGCAGAACTCCGTGCCAAGAAAACATTCTTCAGGGAAGGGACCATTGTGTAGTTTGAGGGAATATTTACTTGGTAGACATCACAAGGGGGTAGGCTGCGTGTTCCCTGGAAACGGAGACCTGATGGCACAAGGCTTGCTTTCCCATTTTGAAAGCTCCATTCATGCTGCCTTGAAGCTACCTAAATACCAGTGTTTTGGACGGGTCTCTAGTCACTGTAGGCAGGGCTGTGGGAAGGGAACGAGTTTTCTCTAAATCAACAGGGTGCTTTCGTAGCCTGGGTGGGAACTCCACCTGAGACGCTCTAGAGCTCAAAGGAAACTTGACGTGAGTCGTTTCCTCAAGGTAAAGCCTTGAAGAGCCCTGCTGAAGCCGAAGCGTGGAGCAGTTTCCTGGAGACATGAGTTGCAGTTCTGCTTTCTTTGAACGTTAGTACGCTTATGAAGACACCTAGTAACTCCCGTGGGCACCCTATTCCCTGCAAGAACACCGAGGACCGGCATGCTCGACTGGGAAGCTCAGAAACATCCAGGCCCGGAAACCTTTCCCAGTCACTCTCAATATGCTAAGTGTAGGGCAACACACTGCACGCCTCCTTGGGAGAGCTAGATTTCCTCAGCACTCCAACAGCTCAAGGCAATCTGTTGTCTCACATCGACATGTCATGCATATCTGCCTCAGTGCCCTAGGCTGAGCGGCACTGAGAAACCAATACTCTTTCACATTCCTTCTACAAAGTCATACCTTACGACCCCATACTTACAGGAGAAAGTTGGCTTGCGTTCCTGCTGTAACCAAAGCACAGTTCTTCCTCTTACACTGCAGGGTTTTAGAAGAGGCTAAGCCCCTATAGCGTACCTAGAGCATTCCTTGGGAGAGGCAGTTCGCTACATGCAGAACTCCGTGCCAAGAACACGTTATTCAGGGAAGGGACCAGTGTGTCACTAGAGTGTATATTAACTTGGTAGAAATCACAAGGAGGTAGGCTGCGTGTTCACTGGAAACGGGGACCTGATGGCACAAGGCTTGCTTTCCCATTTTGAAAGCTCCATTCATGCCGCCTTGAACCTACCTAAATACCAGTGTTTTGGACGAGTTTCTAGCCACTGTAGGCAGGGCTCTGGGAAGGGAACGAGTTTTCTCGAAATCAACAGGGTGCTTTCGTAGCCTGGGTGGGAGCTCCTCCTGAGACGCTCTAGAGCTACAAGGAAACTTCACGTGAGTCCTTTCCTCAAGGTAAAGCCTTGAAGAGCCCTGCTGAAGCGGCACGTGGAGAAGTTTCCTTGAGACATGAGTTGCAGTTCTCCTTTCTTTTAACGTTACTACGCTTTTCAAGACACCTAGGATCTCGCCTGGGCACCCTATTCCGTGCAAGAACACCGAGTACCGGCAGGCTCCACTGGGTTGCTAAGAAACATCCAGGCCCGGATACCTTTCCCAGTCACTCTGTGTATGCTAAGTGTAGGGCAACACACTGCACTCTTCCTTGGGAGAGCTACATTTCCTCAGCACTCCAACAGCTCCAGGTAATCTGTTCTCTCACGTCCTACATGTCATGCAAATTGCCTCAATGCCCTAGGCTGAGCGGCACTGAGAAATCAAAACTGCTTCGCATTCCTTCTACAAAGTCATACCTTAAGACCCCATACTTACAGGAGAAACTCGGCTTGCGTTACTCCTGTAACCAAAGCACAGCTCTTCCTCTTACACTGCAGGGTTTTAGAAGAGCCTAAGCCCCGATAGCGTTACCAAAGCGTTCCTTGGGAGAGGCAGTTCGCTACATGCAGAACTCCGTGCCAAGAAAACATTCTTCAGGGAAGGGACCATTGTGTAGTTTGAGGGAATATTTACTTGGTAGACATCACAAGGGGGTAGGCTGCGTGTTCCCTGGAAACGGAGACCTGATGGCACAAGGCTTGCTTTCCCATTTTGAAAGCTCCATTCATGCTGCCTTGAAGCTACCTAAATACCAGTGTTTTGGACGGGTCTCTAGTCACTGTAGGCAGGGCTGTGGGAAGGGAACGAGTTTTCTCTAAATCAACAGGGTGCTTTCGTAGCCTGGGTGGGAGCTCCACCTAGAAGCTCTAGAGCTCAAAGGAAACTTGACGTGAGTCGTTTCCTCAAGGTAAAGCCTTGAAGAGCCCTGCTGAAGCCGAAGCGTGGAGCAGTTTCCTGGAGACATGAGTTGCAGTTCTGCTTTCTTTGAACGTTAGTACGCTTATGAAGACACCTAGTAACTCTCGTGGGCACCCTATTCCCTGCAAGAACACCGAGGACCGGCATGCTCGACTGGGAAGCTCAGAAACATCCAGGCCCGGAAACCTTTCCCAGTCACTCTCAATATGCTAAGTGTAGGGCAACACACTGCACGCCTCCTTGGGAGAGCTAGATTTCCTCAACACTCCAACAGCTGCAGGCAATCTGTTGTCTCACGTCTACATGTCATGCATATCTGCCTCAATGCCCTAGGCTGAGTGGCACTGAGTAACCAATACTCTTTCACATTCCTTCTACAAAGTCATACCTTAAGACCCCATACTTACAGGAGAAAGTTGCCTTGCGTTCCTGCTGTAACCAAAGCACAGTTCTTCCTCTTACACTGCAGGGTTTTAGAAGAGGCTAAGCCCCTATAGCGTACCTAGAGCATTCCTTGGGAGAGGCAGTTCGCTACATGCAGAACTCCGTGCCAAGAACACGTTATTCAGGGAAGGGACCAGTGTGTCGCTAGAGTGTATATTAACTTGGTAGAAATCACAAGGAGGTAGGCTGCGTGTTCACTGGAAACGGGGACCTGATGGCACAAGGCTTGCTTTCCCATTTTGAAAGCTCCATTCATGCCGCCTTGAACCTACCTAAATACCAGTGTTTTGGACGAGTTTCTAGTCACTGTAGGCAGGGCTCTGGGAAGGGAACGAGTTTTCTCGAAATCAACAGGGTGCTTTCATAGCCTGGGTGGGAGCTCCTCCTGAGACGCTCTAGAGCTACAGGAAACTTGACGTGAGTCCTTTCCTCAAGGTAAAGCCTTGAAGAGCCCTGCTGAAGCGGCACGTGGAGAAGTTTCCTTGAGACAGGAGTTGCAGTTCTCCTTTCTTTTAACGTTACTACGCTTTTCAAGACACCTAGGATCTCGCCTGGGCACCCTATTCCGTGCAAGAACACCGAGTACCGGCAGGCTCCACTGGGTTTCTAAGAAACATCCAGGCCCGGATACCTTTCCCAGTCACTCTGTGTATGCTAAGTGTAGGGCAACACACTGCACTCTTCCTTGGGAGAGCTACATTTCCTCAGCACTCCAACAGCTCCAGGTAATCTGTTCTCTCACGTCCTACATGTCATGCAAATTGCCTCAATGCCCTAGGCTGAGCGGCACTGAGAAATCAAAACTGCTTCGCATTCCTTCTACAAAGTCATACCTTAAGACCGCATAGTTAGAGGAGAAACTCGGCTTGCGTTCCTCCTGTAACCAAAGCACAGTTCTTCCTCTTACACTGCAGGGTTTTAGAAGAGCCTAAGCCCCGATAGCGTTACCAAAGCGTTCCTTGGGAGAGGCAGTTCGCTACATGCAGAACTCCGTGCCAAGAAAACATTCTTCAGGGAAGGGACCATTGTGTAGTTTGAGGGAATATTTACTTGGTAGACATCACAAGGGGGTAGGCTGCGTGTTCCCTGGAAACGGAGACCTGATGGCACAAGGCTTGCTTTCCCATTTTGAAAGCTCCATTCATGCTGCCTTGAAGCTACCTAAATACCAGTGTTTTGGACGGGTCTCTAGTCACTGTAGGCAGGGCTGTGGGAAGGGAACGAGTTTTCTCTAAATCAACAGGGTGCTTTCGTAGCCTGGGTGGGAGCTCCACCTAGAAGCTCTAGAGCTCAAAGGAAACTTGACGTGAGTCGTTTCCTCAAGGTAAAGCCTTGAAGAGCCCTGCTGAAGCCGAAGCGTGGAGCAGTTTCCTGGAGACATGAGTTGCAGTTCTGCTTTCTTTGAACGTTAGTACGCTTATGAAGACACCTAGTAACTCTCGTGGGCACCCTATTCCCTGCAAGAACACCGAGGACCGGCATGCTCGACTGGGAAGCTCAGAAACATCCAGGCCCAGAAACCTTTCCCAGTCACTCTCAATATGCTAAGTGTAGGGCAACACACTGCACGCCTCCTTGGGAGAGCTAGATTTCCTCAACACTCCAACAGCTGCAGGCAATCTGTTGTCTCACGTCTACATGTCATGCATATCTGCCTCAATGCCCTAGGCTGAGTGGCACTGAGTAACCAATACTCTTTCACATTCCTTCTACAAAGTCATACCTTAAGACCCCATACTTACAGGAGAAAGTTGCCTTGCGTTCCTGCTGTAACCAAAGCACAGTTCTTCCTCTTACACTGCAGGGTTTTAGAAGAGGCTAAGCCCCTATAGCGTACCTAGAGCATTCCTTGGGAGAGGCAGTTCGCTACATGCAGAACTCCGTGCCAAGAACACGTTATTCAGGGAAGGGACCAGTGTGTCGCTAGAGTGTATATTAACTTGGTAGAAATCACAAGGAGGTAGGCTGCGTGTTCACTGGAAACGGGGACCTGATGGCACAAGGCTTGCTTTCCCATTTTGAAAGCTCCATTCATGCCGCCTTGAACCTACCTAAATACCAGTGTTTTGGACGAGTTTCTAGTCACTGTAGGCAGGGCTCTGGGAAGGGAACGAGTTTTCTCGAAATCAACAGGGTGCTTTCATAGCCTGGGTGGGAGCTCCTCCTGAGACGCTCTAGAGCTACAAGGAAACTTGACGTGAGTCCTTTCCTCAAGGTAAAGCCTTGAAGAGCCCTGCTGAAGCGGCACGTGGAGAAGTTTCCTTGAGACAGGAGTTGCAGTTCTCCTTTCTTTTAACGTTACTACGCTTTTCAAGACACCTAGGATCTCGCCTGGGCACCCTATTCCGTGCAAGAACACCGAGTACCGGCAGGCTCCACTGGGTTGCTAAGAAACATCCAGGCCCGGATACCTTTCCCAGTCACTCTGTGTATGCTAAGTGTAGGGCAACACACTGCACTCTTCCTTGGGAGAGCTACATTTCCTCAGCACTCCAACAGCTCCAGGTAATCTGTTCTCTCACGTCCTACATGTCATGCAAATTGCCTCAATGCCCTAGGCTGAGCGGCACTGAGAAATCAAAACTGCTTCGCATTCCTTCTACAAAGTCATACCTTAAGACCCCATACTTACAGGAGAAACTCGGCTTGCGTTACTCCTGTAACCAAAGCACAGCTCTTCCTCTTACACTGCAGGGTTTTAGAAGAGCCTAAGCCCCGATAGCGTTACCAAAGCGTTCCTTGGGAGAGGCAGTTCGCTACATGCAGAACTCCGTGCCAAGAAAACATTCTTCAGGGAAGGGACCATTGTGTAGTTTGAGGGAATATTTACTTGGTAGACATCACAAGGGGGTAGGCTGCGTGTTCCCTGGAAACGGAGACCTGATGGCACAAGGCTTGCTTTCCCATTTTGAAAGCTCCATTCATGCTGCCTTGAAGCTACCTAAATACCAGTGTTTTGGACGGGTCTCTAGTCACTGTAGGCAGGGCTGTGGGAAGGGAACGAGTTTTCTCTAAATCAACAGGGTGCTTTCGTAGCCTGGGTGGGAGCTCCACCTAGAAGCTCTAGAGCTCAAAGGAAACTTGACGTGAGTCGTTTCCTCAAGGTAAAGCCTTGAAGAGCCCTGCTGAAGCCGAAGCGTGGAGCAGTTTCCTGGAGACATGAGTTGCAGTTCTGCTTTCTTTGAACGTTAGTACGCTTATGAAGACACCTAGTAACTCTCGTGGGCACCCTATTCCCTGCAAGAACACCGAGGACCGGCATGCTCGACTGGGAAGCTCAGAAACATCCAGGCCCGGAAACCTTTCCCAGTCACTCTCAATATGCTAAGTGTAGGGCAACACACTGCACGCCTCCTTGGGAGAGCTAGATTTCCTCAACACTCCAACAGCTGCAGGCAATCTGTTGTCTCACGTCTACATGTCATGCATATCTGCCTCAATGCCCTAGGCTGAGTGGCACTGAGTAACCAATACTCTTTCACATTCCTTCTACAAAGTCATACCTTAAGACCCCATACTTACAGGAGAAAGTTGCCTTGCGTTCCTGCTGTAACCAAAGCACAGTTCTTCCTCTTACACTGCAGGGTTTTAGAAGAGGCTAAGCCCCTATAGCGTACCTAGAGCATTCCTTGGGAGAGGCAGTTCGCTACATGCAGAACTCCGTGCCAAGAACACGTTATTCAGGGAAGGGACCAGTGTGTCGCTAGAGTGTATATTAACTTGGTAGAAATCACAAGGAGGTAGGCTGCGTGTTCACTGGAAACGGGGACCTGATGGCACAAGGCTTGCTTTCCCATTTTGAAAGCTCCATTCATGCCGCCTTGAACCTACCTAAATACCAGTGTTTTGGACGAGTTTCTAGTCACTGTAGGCAGGGCTCTGGGAAGGGAACGAGTTTTCTCGAAATCAACAGGGTGCTTTCATAGCCTGGGTGGGAGCTCCTCCTGAGACGCTCTAGAGCTACAAGGAAACTTGACGTGAGTCCTTTCCTCAAGGTAAAGCCTTGAAGAGCCCTGCTGAAGCGGCACGTGGAGAAGTTTCCTTGAGACAGGAGTTGCAGTTCTCCTTTCTTTTAACGTTACTACGCTTTTCAAGACACCTAGGATCTCGCCTGGGCACCCTATTCCGTGCAAGAACACCGAGTACCGGCAGGCTCCACTGGGTTGCTAAGAAACATCCAGGCCCGGATACCTTTCCCAGTCACTCTGTGTATGCTAAGTGTAGGGCAACACACTGCACTCTTCCTTGGGAGAGCTACATTTCCTCAGCACTCCAACAGCTCCAGGTAATCTGTTCTCTCACGTCCTACATGTCATGCAAATTGCCTCAATGCCCTAGGCTGAGCGGCACTGAGAAATCAAAACTGCTTCGCATTCCTTCTACAAAGTCATACCTTAAGACCGCATAGTTAGAGGAGAAACTCGGCTTGCGTTCCTCCTGTAACCAAAGCACAGTTCTTCCTCTTACACTGCAGGGTTTTAGAAGAGCCTAAGCCCCGATAGCGTTACCAAAGCGTTCCTTGGGAGAGGCAGTTCGCTACATGCAGAACTCCGTGCCAAGAAAACATTCTTCAGGGAAGGGACCATTGTGTAGTTTGAGGGAATATTTACTTGGTAGACATCACAAGGGGGTAGGCTGCGTGTTCCCTGGAAACGGAGACCTGATGGCACAAGGCTTGCTTTCCCATTTTGAAAGCTCCATTCATGCTGCCTTGAAGCTACCTAAATACCAGTGTTTTGGACGGGTCTCTAGTCACTGTAGGCAGGGCTGTGGGAAGGGAACGAGTTTTCTCTAAATCAACAGGGTGCTTTCGTAGCCTGGGTGGGAGCTCCACCTAGAAGCTCTAGAGCTCAAAGGAAACTTGACGTGAGTCGTTTCCTCAAGGTAAAGCCTTGAAGAGCCCTGCTGAAGCCGAAGCGTGGAGCAGTTTCCTGGAGACATGAGTTGCAGTTCTGCTTTCTTTGAACGTTAGTACGCTTATGAAGACACCTAGTAACTCTCGTGGGCACCCTATTCCCTGCAAGAACACCGAGGACCGGCATGCTCGACTGGGAAGCTCAGAAACATCCAGGCCCGGAAACCTTTCCCAGTCACTCTCAATATGCTAAGTGTAGGGCAACACACTGCACGCCTCCTTGGGAGAGCTAGATTTCCTCAACACTCCAACAGCTGCAGGCAATTTGTTGTCTCACGTCTACATGTCATGCATATCTGCCTCAATGCCCTAGGCTGAGTGGCACTGAGTAACCAATACTCTTTCACATTCCTTCTACAAAGTCATACCTTAAGACCCCATACTTACAGGAGAAAGTTGCCTTGCGTTCCTGCTGTAACCAAAGCACAGTTCTTCCTCTTACACTGCAGGGTTTTAGAAGAGGCTAAGCCCCTATAGCGTACCTAGAGCATTCCTTGGGAGAGGCAGTTCGCTACATGCAGAACTCCGTGCCAAGAACACGTTATTCAGGGAAGGGACCAGTGTGTCGCTAGAGTGTATATTAACTTGGTAGAAATCACAAGGAGGTAGGCTGCGTGTTCACTGGAAACGGGGACCTGATGGCACAAGGCTTGCTTTCCCATTTTGAAAGCTCCATTCATGCCGCCTTGAACCTACCTAAATACCAGTGTTTTGGACGAGTTTCTAGTCACTGTAGGCAGGCCTCTGGGAAGGGAACGAGTTTTCTCGAAATCAACAGGGTGCTTTCATAGCCTGGGTGGGAGCTCCTCCTGAGACGCTCTAGAGCTACAAGGAAACTTGACGTGAGTCCTTTCCTCAAGGTAAAGCCTTGAAGAGCCCTGCTGAAGCGGCACGTGGAGAAGTTTCCTTGAGACAGGAGTTGCAGTTCTCCTTTCTTTTAACGTTACTACGCTTTTCAAGACACCTAGGATCTCGCCTGGGCACCCTATTCCGTGCAAGAACACCGAGTACCGGCAGGCTCCACTGGGTTGCTAAGAAACATCCAGGCCCGGATACCTTTCCCAGTCACTCTGTGTATGCTAAGTGTAGGGCAACACACTGCACTCTTCCTTGGGAGAGCTACATTTCCTCAGCACTCCAACAGCTCCAGGTAATCTGTTCTCTCACGTCCTACATGTCATGCAAATTGCCTCAATGCCCTAGGCTGAGCGGCACTGAGAAATCAAAACTGCTTCGCATTCCTTCTACAAAGTCATACCTTAAGACCGCATAGTTAGAGGAGAAACTCGGCTTGCGTTCCTCCTGTAACCAAAGCACAGTTCTTCCTCTTACACTGCAGGGTTTTAGAAGAGCCTAAGCCCCGATAGCGTTACCAAAGCGTTCCTTGGGAGAGGCAGTTCGCTACATGCAGAACTCCGTGCCAAGAAAACATTCTTCAGGGAAGGGACCATTGTGTAGTTTGAGGGAATATTTACTTGGTAGACATCACAAGGGGGTAGGCTGCGTGTTCCCTGGAAACGGAGACCTGATGGCACAAGGCTTGCTTTCCCATTTTGAAAGCTCCATTCATGCTGCCTTGAAGCTACCTAAATACCAGTGTTTTGGACGGGTCTCTAGTCACTGTAGGCAGGGCTGTGGGAAGGGAACGAGTTTTCTCTAAATCAACAGGGTGCTTTCGTAGCCTGGGTGGGAGCTCCACCTAGAAGCTCTAGAGCTCAAAGGAAACTTGACGTGAGTCGTTTCCTCAAGGTAAAGCCTTGAAGAGCCCTGCTGAAGCCGAAGCGTGGAGCAGTTTCCTGGAGACATGAGTTGCAGTTCTGCTTTCTTTGAACGTTAGTACGCTTATGAAGACACCTAGTAACTCTCGTGGGCACCCTATTCCCTGCAAGAACACCGAGGACCGGCATGCTCGACTGGGAAGCTCAGAAACATCCAGGCCCGGAAACCTTTCCCAGTCACTCTCAATATGCTAAGTGTAGGGCAACACACTGCACGCCTCCTTGGGAGAGCTAGATTTCCTCAACACTCCAACAGCTGCAGGCAATCTGTTGTCTCACGTCTACATGTCATGCATATCTGCCTCAATGCCCTAGGCTGAGTGGCACTGAGTAACCAATACTCTTTCACATTCCTTCTACAAAGTCATACCTTAAGACCCCATACTTACAGGAGAAAGTTGCCTTGCGTTCCTGCTGTAACCAAAGCACAGTTCTTCCTCTTACACTGCAGGGTTTTAGAAGAGGCTAAGCCCCTATAGCGTACCTAGAGCATTCCTTGGGAGAGGCAGTTCGCTACATGCAGAACTCCGTGCCAAGAACACGTTATTCAGGGAAGGGACCAGTGTGTCGCTAGAGTGTATATTAACTTGGTAGAAATCACAAGGAGGTAGGCTGCGTGTTCTCTGGAAACGGGGACCTGATGGCACAAGGCTTGCTTTCCCATTTTGAAAGCTCCATTCATGCCGCCTTGAACCTACCTAAATACCAGTGTTTTGGACGAGTTTCTAGTCACTGTAGGCAGGGCTCTGGGAAGGGAACGAGTTTTCTCGAAATCAACAGGGTGCTTTCATAGCCTGGGTGGGAGCTCCTCCTGAGACGCTCTAGAGCTACAAGGAAACTTGACGTGAGTCCTTTCCTCAAGGTAAAGCCTTGAAGAGCCCTGCTGAAGCGGCACGTGGAGAAGTTTCCTTGAGACAGGAGTTGCAGTTCTCCTTTCTTTTAACGTTACTACGCTTTTCAAGACACCTAGGATCTCGCCTGGGCACCCTATTCCGTGCAAGAACACCGAGTACCGGCAGGCTCCACTGGGTTGCTAAGAAACATCCAGGCCCGGATACCTTTCCCAGTCACTCTGTGTATGCTAAGTGTAGGGCAACACACTGCACTCTTCCTTGGGAGAGCTACATTTCCTCAGCACTCCAACAGCTCCAGGTAATCTGTTCTCTCACGTCCTACATGTCATGCAAATTGCCTCAATGCCCTAGGCTGAGCGGCACTGAGAAATCAAAACTGCTTCGCATTCCTTCTACAAAGTCATACCTTAAGACCGCATAGTTAGAGGAGAAACTCGGCTTGCGTTCCTCCTGTAACCAAAGCACAGTTCTTCCTCTTACACTGCAGGGTTTTAGAAGAGCCTAAGCCCCGATAGCGTTACCAAAGCGTTCCTTGGGAGAGGCAGTTCGCTACATGCAGAACTCCGTGCCAAGAAAACATTCTTCAGGGAAGGGACCATTGTGTAGTTTGAGGGAATATTTACTTGGTAGACATCACAAGGGGGTAGGCTGCGTGTTCCCTGGAAACGGAGACCTGATGGCACAAGGCTTGCTTTCCCATTTTGAAAGCTCCATTCATGCTGCCTTGAAGCTACCTAAATACCAGTGTTTTGGACGGGTCTCTAGTCACTGTAGGCAGGGCTGTGGGAAGGGAACGAGTTTTCTCTAAATCAACAGGGTGCTTTCGTAGCCTGGGTGGGAGCTCCACCTAGAAGCTCTAGAGCTCAAAGGAAACTTGACGTGAGTCGTTTCCTCAAGGTAAAGCCTTGAAGAGCCCTGCTGAAGCCGAAGCGTGGAGCAGTTTCCTGGAGACATGAGTTGCAGTTCTGCTTTCTTTGAACGTTAGTACGCTTATGAAGACACCTAGTAACTCTCGTGGGCACCCTATTCCCTGCAAGAACACCGAGGACCGGCATGCTCGACTGGGAAGCTCAGAAACATCCAGGCCCGGAAACCTTTCCCAGTCACTCTCAATATGCTAAGTGTAGGGCAACACACTGCACGCCTCCTTGGGAGAGCTAGATTTCCTCAACACTCCAACAGCTGCAGGCAATTTGTTGTCTCACGTCTACATGTCATGCATATCTGCCTCAATGCCCTAGGCTGAGTGGCACTGAGTAACCAATACTCTTTCACATTCCTTCTACAAAGTCATACCTTAAGACCCCATACTTACAGGAGAAAGTTGCCTTGCGTTCCTGCTGTAACCAAAGCACAGTTCTTCCTCTTACACTGCAGGGTTTTAGAAGAGGCTAAGCCCCTATAGCGTACCTAGAGCATTCCTTGGGAGAGGCAGTTCGCTACATGCAGAACTCCGTGCCAAGAACACGTTATTCAGGGAAGGGACCAGTGTGTCGCTAGAGTGTATATTAACTTGGTAGAAATCACAAGGAGGTAGGCTGCGTGTTCACTGGAAACGGGGACCTGATGGCACAAGGCTTGCTTTCCCATTTTGAAAGCTCCATTCATGCCGCCTTGAACCTACCTAAATACCAGTGTTTTGGACGAGTTTCTAGTCACTGTAGGCAGGGCTCTGGGAAGGGAACGAGTTTTCTCGAAATCAACAGGGTGCTTTCATAGCCTGGGTGGGAGCTCCTCCTGAGACGCTCTAGAGCTACAAGGAAACTTGACGTGAGTCCTTTCCTCAAGGTAAAGCCTTGAAGAGCCCTGCTGAAGCGGCACGTGGAGAAGTTTCCTTGAGACAGGAGTTGCAGTTCTCCTTTCTTTTAACGTTACTACGCTTTTCAAGACACCTAGGATCTCGCCTGGGCACCCTATTCCGTGCAAGAACACCGAGTACCGGCAGGCTCCACTGGGTTGCTAAGAAACATCCAGGCCCGGATACCTTTCCCAGTCACTCTGTGTATGCTAAGTGTAGGGCAACACACTGCACTCTTCCTTGGGAGAGCTACATTTCCTCAGCACTCCAACAGCTCCAGGTAATCTGTTCTCTCACGTCCTACATGTCATGCAAATTGCCTCAATGCCCTAGGCTGAGCGGCACTGAGAAATCAAAACTGCTTCGCATTCCTTCTACAAAGTCATACCTTAAGACCGCATAGTTAGAGGAGAAACTCGGCTTGCGTTCCTCCTGTAACCAAAGCACAGTTCTTCCTCTTACACTGCAGGGTTTTAGAAGAGCCTAAGCCCCGATAGCGTTACCAAAGCGTTCCTTGGGAGAGGCAGTTCGCTACATGCAGAACTCCGTGCCAAGAAAACATTCTTCAGGGAAGGGACCATTGTGTAGTTTGAGGGAATATTTACTTGGTAGACATCACAAGGGGGTAGGCTGCGTGTTCCCTGGAAACGGAGACCTGATGGCACAAGGCTTGCTTTCCCATTTTGAAAGCTCCATTCATGCTGCCTTGAAGCTACCTAAATACCAGTATTTTGGACGAGTCTCTAGTCACTGTAGGCAGGGCTGTGGGAAGGGAACGAGTTTTCTCTAAATCAACAGGGTGCTTTCGTAGCCTGGTGGGAGCTCCACCTAGAAGCTCTAGAGCTCAAAGGAAACTTGACGTGAGTCGTTTCCTCAAGGTAAAGCCTTGAACAGCCCTGCTGAAGCCAAAGCGTGGAGCAGTTTCCTGGAGACACGAGTTGCAGTTCTGCTTTCTTTGAACGTTAGTACGCTTATGAAGACACCTAGTAACTCCCGTGGGCACCCTATTCCCTGCAAGAACACCGAGGACCGGCATGCTCGACTGGGAAGCTCAGAAACATCAAGGCCCGGAAACCTTTCCCAGTCACTCTGTGTATGCTAAGTGTAGGGCAACACACTGCACGCCTCCTTGGGAGAGCTAGATTTCCTCAGCACTCCAACAGCTCCAGGCAATCTGTTGTCTCACGTCTACATGTCATGCATATCTGCCTCAATGCCCTAGGCTGAGCGGCACTGAGTAACCAATACTGTTTCACAGTCCTTCTACAAAGTCATACCTTAAGACCACATACTTACAGGAGAAAGTTGGCTTGCATTCCTCCTGTAACCAAAGCACAGTTCTTCCTCTTACACTGCAGGGATTTAGAAGAGTCTAAGCACCGAAAGCGTTACCAAAGCGTTCCTTGGGAGAGGCAGTTCGCTACATGCAGAACTCCGTGCCAAGAAAACATTCTTCAGGGAAGGGACCATTGTGTAGTTTGAGGGAATATTTACTTGGTAGACATCACAAGGGGGTAGGCTGCGTGCTCACTGGAAACGGAGACCTGATGGCACAAGGCTTGCTTTCCCATTTTGAAAGCTCCATTCATGCCGCCTTGAACCTACCTAAATACCAGAGTTTTGGACGAGTTTCTAGTCACTGTAGGCAGGGCTCTGGGAAGGGAACGAGTTTTCTCTAAATCAACAGGGTGCTTTCATAGCCTGGGTGGGAGCTCCTCCTGAGACGCTCTAGAGCCTCAAGGAAACTTGACGTGAGTCCTTTCCTCAAGGTAAAGCCTTGAAGAGCCCTGCTGAAGCGGAACGTGGAGAAGTTTCCTTGAGACATGAGTTGCAGTTCTCCTTTCTTTTAACATTAGTACGCTTTTCAAGACACCTAGGATCTCGCCTGGGCACCCTATTCCGTGCAAGAACACCGAGTACCGGCAGGCTCCACTGGGTTGCTAAGAAACATCCAGGCCCGGATACCTTTCCCAGTCACTCTGTGTATGCTAAGTGTAGGGCAACACACTGCACTCTTCCTTGGGAGAGCTACATTTCCTCAGCACTCCAACAGCTCCAGGTAATCTGTTCTCTCACGTCCTACATGTCATGCAAATTGCCTCAATGCCCTAGGCTGAGCGGCACTGAGAAATCAAAACTGCTTCGCATTCCTTCTACAAAGTCATACCTTAAGACCCCATACTTACAGGAGAACCTCTGCTTGCGTTCCTCCTGTAACCAAAGCACAGTTCTTCCTCTTACACTGCAGGGTTTTAGAAGAGCCTAAGCCCCGATAGTGTTACCAAAGCGTTCCTTGGGAGAGGCAGTTCGCTACATGCAGAACTCCGTGCCAAGAAAACATTCTTCAGGGAAGGGACCATTGTGTAGTTTGAGGGAATATTTACTTGGTAGACATCACAAGGGGGTAGGCTGCGTGTTCCCTGGAAACGGAGACCTGATGGCACAAGGCTTGCTTTCCCATTTTGAAAGCTCCATTCATGCTGCCTTGAAGCTACCTAAATACCAGTGTTTTGGACGGGTCTCTAGTCACTGTAGGCAGGGCTGTGGGAAGGGAACGAGTTTTCTCTAAATCAACAGGGTGCTTTCGTAGCCTGGGTGGGAGCTCCAACTGAGACGCTCTAGAGCTCAAAGGAAACTTGACGTGAGTCGTTTCCTCAAGGTAAAGCCTTGAAGGGCCCTGCTGAAGCCGAAGCGTGGAGCAGTTTCCTGGAGACATGAGTTGCAGTTCTGCTTTCTTTGATTGTTAGTACGCTTATGAAGACACCTAGTAACTCTCATGGGCACCCTATTCCCTGCAAGAACACCGAGGACCGGCATGCTCGACTGGGAAGCTCAGAAACATCTAGGCCCGGAAACCTTTCCCAGTCACTCTCAATGTGCTAAGTGTAAGGCAACACACTGCATGCCTCCTTGAAAGAGCTAGATTTCCTCAGCACTCCAACAGCTCCAGGCAATCTGTTGTCTCACGTCTACATGTCATGCATATCTGGCTCAGTGCCCTAGGCTGAGCGGCACTCAGAAACCAATACTCTTTCACATTCCTTCTACAAAGTCATACCTTAAGACCCCATACTTACAGGAGAATGTTGCCTTGCGTTCCTGCTGTAACCAAAGCACAGTTCTTCCTCTTACACTGCAGGGTTTTAGAAGAGCCTAAGCCCCGATAGCGTTACCAAAGCGTTCCTTGGGAGAGGCAGTTCGCTACATGCAGAACTCCGTGCCAAGAAAACATTCTTCAGGGAAGGGACCATTGTGTAGTTTGAGGGAATATTTACTTGGTAGACATCACAAGGGGGTAGGCTGCGTGTTACCTGGAATCGGAGACCTGATGGCACAAGGCTTGCTTTCCCATTTTGAAAGCTCCATTCATGCTGCCTTGAAGCTACCTAAATACCAGTGTTTTGGACGGGTCTCTAGTCACTGTAGGCAGGGCTCTGGGAAGGGAACGAGTTTTCTCTAAATCAACAGGGTGCTTTCGTAGCCTGGGTGGGAGCTCCACCTGAGACGCTCTAGAGCTCAAAGGAAACTTGACGTGAGTCGTTTCCTCAAGGTAAAGCCTTGAAGAGCCCTGCTGAAGCCGAAGCGTGGAGCAGTTTCCTGGAGACATGAGTTGCAGTTCTGCTTTCTTTGAACGTTAGTACACTTATGAAGACACCTAGTAACTCCCGTGGGCACCCTATTCCCTGCAAGAACACCGAGGACCGGCATGCTCGACTGGGAAGCTCAGAAACATCCAGGCCCGGAAACCTTTCCCAGTCACTCTCAATATGCTAAGTGTAGGGCAACACACTGCACGCCTCCTTGGGAGAGCTAGATTTCCTCAGCACTCCAACAGCTCAAGGCAATCTGTTGTCTCACATCTACATGTCATGCATATCTGCCTCAGTGCCCTAGGCTGAGCGGCACTGAGAAACCAATACTCTTTCACATTCCTTCTACAAAGTCATACCTTACGACCCCATACTTACAGGAGAAAGTTGGCTTGCGTTCCTGCTGTAACCAAAGCACAGTTCTTCCTCTTACACTGCAGGGTTTTAGAAGAGGCTAAGCCCCTATAGCGTACCTAGCGCATTCCTTGGGAGAGGCAGTTCGCTACATGCAGAACTCCGTGCCAAGAACACGTTATTCAGGGAAGGGACCAGTGTGTCACTAGAGTGTATATTAACTTGGTAGAAATCACAAGGAGGTAGGCTGCGTGTTCACTGGAAACGGGGACCTGATGGCACAAGGCTTGCTTTCCCATTTTGAAAGCTCCATTCATGCCGCCTTGAACCTACCTAAATACCAGTGTTTTGGACGAGTTTCTAGTCACTGTAGGCAGGGCTCTGGGAAGGGAACGAGTTTTCTCTAAATCAACAGGGTGCTTTCGTAGCCTGGGTGGGAGCTCCTCCTGAGACGCTCTAGAGCTACAAGGAAACTTGACGTGAGTCCTTTCCTCAAGGTAAAGCCTTGAAGAGCCCTGCTGAAGCGGCACGTGGAGAATTTTCCTTGAGACATGAGTTGCAGTTCTCCTTTCTTTTAACGTTACTACGCTTATCAAGACACCTAGGATCTCGCCTGGGCACCCTATTCCGTGCAAGAACACCGAGTACCGGCAGGCTCCACTGGGTTGCTAAGAAACATCCAGGCCCGGATACCTTTCCCAGTCACTCTGTGTATGCTAAGTGTAGGGCAACACACTGCACTCTTCCTTGGGAGAGCTACATTTCCTCAGCACTCCAACAGCTCCAGGTAATCTGTTCTCTCACGTCCTACATGTCATGCAAATTGCCTCAATGCCCTAGGCTGAGCGGCACTGAGAAATCAAAACTGCTTTGCATTCCTTCTACAAAGTCATACCTTAAGACCGCATAGTTAGAGGAGAAACTCGGCTTGCGTTCCTCCTGTAACCAAAGCACAGTTCTTCCTCTTACACTGCAGGGTTTTAGAAGAGCCTAAGCCCCGATAGCATTACCAAAGCGTTCCTTGGGAGAGGCAGTTCGCTACATGCAGAACTCCGTGCCAAGAAAACATTCTTCAGGGAAGGGACCATTGTGTAGCTTGAGGGAATATTTACTTGGTAGACATCACAAGGGGGTAGGCTGCGTGCTCACTGGAAACGGAGACCTGATGGCACAAGGCTTGCTTTCCCATTTTGAAAGCTCCATTCATGCTGCCTTGAAGCTACCTAAATACCAGTGTTTTGGACGGGTCTCTAGTCACTGTAGGCAGGGCTGTGGGAAGGGAACGAGTTTTCTCTAAATCAACAGGGTGCTTTCGTAGCCTGGGTGGGAGCTCCAACTGAGACGCTCTAGAGCTGAAAGGAAACTTGACGTGAGTCGTTTCCTCAAGGTAAAGCCTTGAAGGGCCCTGCTGAAGCCGAAGCGTGGAGCAGTTTGCTGGAGACATGAGTTGCAGTTCTGCTTTCTTTGATTGTTAGTACGCTTATGAAGACACCTAGTAACTCTCGTGGGCACCCTATTCCCTGCAAGAACACCGAGGACCGGCATGCTCGACTGGGAAGCTCAGAAACATCTAGGCCCGGAAACCTTTCCCAGTCACTCTCAATATCCTAAGTGTAAGGCAACACACTGCACGCCTCCTTGAAAGAGCTAGATTTCCTCAGCACTCCAACAGCTCCAGGCAATCTGTTGTCTCACGTCTACATGTCATGCATATCTGCCTCAATGCCCTAGGCTGAGCGGCACTGAGAAACCAATACTCTTTCACATTCCTTCTACAAAGTCATACCTTAAGACCCCATACTTACAGGAGAAAGTTGGCTTGCGTTCCTGCTGTAACCAAAGCACAGTTCTTCCTCTTACACTGCAGGGTTTTAGAAGAGGCTAAGCCCCTATAGCGTACCTAGAGCATTCCTTGGGAGAGGCAGTTCGCTACATGCAGAACTCCGTGCCAAGAACACGTTATTCAGGGAAGGGTCCAGTGTGTCGCTAGAATGTATATTAACTTGGTAGAAATCACAGGGAGGTAGGCTGCGTGTTCACTGGAAACGGGGACCTGATGGCACAAGGCTTGCTTTCCCATTTTGAAAGCTCCATTCATGCCGCCTTGAACCTACCTAAATACCAGTGTTTTGGACGAGTTTCTAGTCACTGTAGGCAGGGCTCTGGGAAGGGAACGAGTTTTCTCTAAATCAACAGGGTGCTTTCATAGCCTGGGTGGGAGCTCCTCCTGAGACGCTCTAGAGCTACAAGGAAACTTGACGTGAGTCCTTTCCTCAAGGTAAAGCCTTGAAGAGCCCTGCTGAAGCGGCACGTGGAGAAGTTTCCTTGAGACATGAGTTGCAGTTCTCCTTTCTTTTAAGGTTACTACGCTTTTCAAGACACCTAGGATCTCGCCTGGGCACCCTATTCCGTGCAAGAACACCGAGTACCGGCAGGCTCCACTGGGTTGCTAAGAAACATCCAGGCCCGGATACCTTTCCCAGTCACTCTGTGTATGCTAAGTGTAGGGCAACACACTGCACTCTTCCTTGGGAGAGCTACATTTCCTCAGCACTCCAACAGCTCCAGGTAATCTCTTCTCTCACGTCCTACATGTCATGCAAATTGCCTCAATGCCCTAGGCTGAGCGGCACTGAGAAATCAAAACTGCTTCGCATTCCTTCTACAAAGTCATACCTTAAGACCCCATACTTACAGGAGAAACTCGGCTTGCGTTCCTCCTGTAACCAAAGCACAGTTCTTCCTCTTACACTGCAGGGTTTTAGAAGAGCCTAAGCACCGAAAGCGTTACCAAAGCGTTCCTTGGGAGAGGCAGTTCGCTACATGCAGAACTCCGTGCCAAGAAAACATTCTTCAGGGAAGGGACCATTGTGTAGTTTGAGGGAATATTTACTTGGTAGACATCACAAGGGGGTAGGCTGCGTGCTCACTGGAAATGGAGACCTGATGGCACAAGGCTTGCTTTCCCATTTTGAAAGCTCCTTTCATGCTGCCTTGAAGCTACCTAAATACCAGTGTTCTGGACGGGTCTCTAGTCACTGTAGGCAGGGCTCTGGGAAGGGAACGAGTTTTCTCTAAATCAACAGGGTGCTTTCGTAAACTGGGTGGGAGCTCCACCTGAGACTCTCTAGAGCTGAAAGGAAACTTGACGTGAGTCGTTTCCTCAAGGTAAAGCCTTGAAGAGCCCTGTTGAAGCCAAAGCGTGGAGCAGTTTCCTGGAGACACGAGTTGCAGTTCTGCTTTCTTTGAACGTTAGTACGCTTATGAAGACACCTAGTAACTCTCGTGGGCACCCTATTCCCTGCACGAACACCGAGGACCGGCATGCTCAACTGGGAAGCTCAGAAACATCCAGGCCCGGAAACCTTTCCCAGTCACTCTCAATATGTTAAGGGTAGGGCAACACACTGCACGCCTCCTTGGGAGAGCTAGATTTCCTCAGCACTCCAGCAGCTCCAGGCAATCTGTTGTCTCACGTCTACATGTCATGCATATGTGCCTCAATGCCCTAGGCTGAGCGGCACTGAGAAACCAATACTATTTCACATTCCTTCTACAAAGTCATACCTTAAGACCCCATACTTACAGGAGAAAGTTGCCTTGCGTTCCTGCTGTAACCAAAGCACAGTTCTTCCTCTTACACTGCAGGGTTTTAGAAGAGGCTAAGCCCCTATAGCGTACCTAGAGCATTCCTTGGGAGAGGCAGTTCGCTACATGCAGAACTCCGTGCCAAGAACATGTTATTCAGGGAAGGGACCAGTGTGTCGCTAGAGTGTATATTAACTTGGTAGAAATCACAAGGAGGTAGGCTGCGTGTTCACTGGAAACGGGGACCTGATGGCACAAGGCTTGCTTTCCCATTTTGAAAGCTCCATTCATGCCGCCTTGAACCTACCTAAATACCAGTGTTTTGGACGAGTTTCTAGTCACTGTAGGCAGGGCTCTGGGAAGGGAACGAGTTTTCTCGAAATCAACAGGGTGCTTTCATAGCCTGGGTGGGAGCTCCTCCTGAGACGCTCTAGAGCTACAAGGAAACTTGACGTGAGTCCTTTCCTCAAGGTAAAGCCTTGAAGAGCCCTGCTGAAGCGGCACGTGGAGAAGTTTCCTTGAGACATGAGTTGCAGTTCTCCTTTCTTTTAAGGTTACTACGCTTTTCAAGACACCTAGGATCTCGCCTGGGCACCCTATTCCGTGCAAGAACACCGAGTACCGGCAGGCTCCACTGGGTTGCTAAGAAACATCCAGGCCCGGATACCTTTCCCAGTCACTCTGTGTATGCTAAGTGTAGGGCAACACACTGCACTCTTCCTTGGGAGAGCTACATTTCCTCAGCACTCCAACAGCTCCAGGTAATCTGTTCTCTCACGTCCTACATGTCATGCAAATTGCCTCAATTCCCTAGGCTGAGCGGCACTGAGAAATCAAAACTGCTTCGCATTCCTTCTACAAAGTCATACCTTAAGACCCCATACTTACAGGAGAAACTCGGCTTGCGTTCCTCCTGTAACCAAAGCACAGTTCTTCCTCTTACACTGCAGGGTTTTAGAAGAGCCTAAGCACCGAAAGCGTTACCAAAGCGTTCCTTGGGAGAGGCAGTTCGCTACATGCAGAACTCCGTGCCAAGAAAACATTCTTCAGGGAAGGGACCATTGTGTAGTTTGAGGGAATATTTACTTGGTAGACATCACAAGGGGGTAGGCTGCGTGCTCACTGGAAACGGAGACCTGATGGCACAAGGCTTGCTTTCCCATTTTGAAAGCTCCATTCATGCTGCCTTGAAGCTACCTAAATACCAGTGTTCTGGACGGGTCTCTAGTCACTGTAGGCAGGGCTCTGGGAAGGGAACGAGTTTTCTCTAAATCAACAGGGTGCTTTCATAGCCTGGGTGGGAGCTCCTCCTGAGACGCTCTAGAGCTACAAGGAAACTTGACGTGAGTCCTTTCCTCAAGGTAAAGCCTTGAAGAGCCCTGCTGAAGCGGCACGTGGAGAAGTTTCCTTGAGACAGGAGTTGCAGTTCTCCTTTCTTTTAACGTTACTACGCTTTTCAAGACACCTAGGATCTCGCCTGGGCACCCTATTCCGTGCAAGAACACCGAGTACCGGCAGGCTCCACTGGGTTGCTAAGAAACATCCAGGCCCGGATACCTTTCCCAGTCACTCTGTGTATGCTAAGTGTAGGGCAACACACTGCACTCTTCCTTGGGAGAGCTACATTTCCTCAGCACTCCAACAGCTCCAGGTAATCTGTTCTCTCACGTCCTACATGTCATGCAAATTGCCTCAATGCCCTAGGCTGAGCGGCACTGAGAAATCAAAACTGCTTTGCATTCCTTCTACAAAGTCATACCTTAAGACCCCATACTTACAGGAGAAACTCGGCTTGCGTTCCTCCTGTAACCAAAGCACAGTTCTTCCTCTTACACTGCAGGGTTTTAGAAGAGCCTAAGCCCCGATAGCGTTACCAAAGCGTTCCTTGGGAGAGGCAGTTCGCTACATGCAGAACTCCGTGCCAAGAAAACATTCTTCAGGGAAGGGACCATTGTGTAGTTTGAGGGAATATTTACTTGGTAGACATCACAAGGGGGTAGGCTGCGTGTTCCCTGGAAATGGAGACCTGATGGCACAAGGCTTGCTTTCCCATTTTGAAAGCTCCATTCATGCTGCCTTGAAGCTACCTAAATACCAGTGTTTTGGACGGGTCTCTAGTCACTGTAGGCAGGGCTGTGGGAAGGGAACGAGTTTTCTCTAAATCAACAGGGTGCTTTCGTAGCCTGGGTGGGAGCTCCACCTGAGACGCTCTAGAGCTGAAAGGAAACTTGACGTGAGTCGTTTCCTCAAGGTAAAGCCTTGAAGAGCCCTGTTGAAGCCAAAGCGTGGAGCAGTTTCCTGGAGACACGAGTTGCAGTTCTGCTTTCTTTGAACATTAGTACGCTTATGAAGACACCTAGTAACTCTCGTGGGCACCCTATTCCCTGCACGAACACCGAGGACCGGCATGCTCGACTGGGAAGCTCAGAAACATCCAGGCCCGGAAACCTTTCCCAGTCACTCTCAATATGCTAAGGGTAGGGCAACACACTGCACGCCTCCTTGGGAGAGCTGGATTTCCTGAGCACTCCAACAGCTCCAGGCAATCTGTTGTCTCACGTCTACATGTCATGCATATCTGCCTCAATGCCCTAGGCTGAGCGGCAATGAGAAACCAATACTGTTTCACATTCCTTCTACAAAGTCATACCTTAAGACCCCATACTTACAGGAGAAAGTTGGCTTGCATTCCTCCTGTAACCAAAGCACAGTTCTTCCTCTTACACTGCAGGGTTTTAGAAGAGCCTAAGCACCGAAAGCGTTTCCAAAGCGTTCCTTGAGAGAGGCAGTTCGCTACATGCAGAACTCCGTGCCAAGAAAACATTCTTCAGGGAAGGGACCATTGTGTAGTTTGAGGGAATATTTACTTGGTAGACATCACAAGGGGGTATGCTGCGTGCTCACTGGAAACGGAGACCTGATGGCACAAGGCTTGCTTTCCCATTTTGAAAGCTCCATTCATGCCGCCTTGAACCTACCTAAATACCAGTGTTTTGGACGAGTTTCTAGTCACTGTAGGCAGGGCTCTGGGAATGGAATGAGTTTTCTCTAAATCAACAGGGTGCTTTCATAGCCTGGGTGGGAGCTCCTCCTGAGACGCTCTAGAGCTACAAGGAAACTTGACGTGAGTCCTTTCCTCAAGGTAAAGCCTTGAAGAGCCCTGCTGAAGCGGCACGTGGAGAAGTTTCCTTGAGACAGGAGTTGCAGTTCTCCTTTCTTTTAACGTTACTACGCTTTTCAAGACACCTAGGATCTCGCCTGGGCACCCTATTCCGTGCAAGAACACCGAGTACCGGCAGGCTCCACTGGGTTGCTAAGAAACATCCAGGCCCGGATACCTTTCCCAGTCACTCTGTGTATGCTAAGTGTAGGGCAACACACTGCACTCTTCCTTGGGAGAGCTACATTTCCTCAGCACTCCAACAGCTCCAAGTAATCTGTTCTCTCATGTCCTACATGTCATGCAAATTGCCTCAATGCCCTAGGCTGAGCGGCACTGAGAAATCAAAACTGCTTCGCATTCCTTCTACAAAGTCATACCTTAAGACCCCATACTTACAGGAGAAACTCGGCTTGCGTTCCTCCTGTAACCAAAGCACAGTTCTTCCTCTTACACTGCAGGGTTTTAGAAGAGCCTAAGCCCCGATAGCGTTACCAAAGCGTTCCTTGGGAGAGGCAGTTCGCTACATGCAGAACTCCGTGCCAAGAAAACATTCTTCAGGGAAGGGACCATTGTGTAGTTTGAGGGAATATTTACTTGGTAGACATCACAAGGGGGTAGGCTGCGTGCTCACTGGAAACGGAGACCTGATGGCACAAGGCTTGCTTTCCCATTTTGAAAGCTCCATTCATGCTGCCTTGAAGCTACCTAATACCAGTGTTTTGGACGGGTCTCTAGTCACTGTAGGCAGGGCTCTGGGAAGGGAACGAGTTTTCTCTAAATCAACAGGGTGCTCTCGTAGCCTGGGTGGGAGCTCCACCTGAGACGCTCTAGAGCTCAAAGGAAACTTGACGTGAGTCGTTTCCTCAAGGTAAAGCCTTGAAGAGCCCTGCTGAAGCCGAAGCGTGGAGCAGTTTCCTGGAGACATGATTTGCAGTTCTGCTTTCTTTGAACGTTAGTACGCTTATTTAGACACCTAGTAACTCTCGTGGGCACCCTATTCCCTGCACGAACACCGAGGACCGGCATGCTCGACTGGGAAGCTCAGAAACATCCAGGCCCGGAAACCTTTCCCAGTCACTCTCAATATGCTAAGGGTAGGGCAACACACTGCACGCCTCCTTGGGAGAGCTAGATTTCCTCAGCACTCCAACAGCTCCAGGCAATCTGTTGTCTCACGTCTACATGTCATGCATATCTGCCTCAATGCCCTAGGCTGAGCGGCACTGAGAAACCAATACTCTTTCACATTCCTTCTACAAAGTCATACCTTAAGACCCCATACTTACAGGAGAAAGTTGGCTTGCGTTCCTGCTGTAACCAAAGCACAGTTCTTCCTCTTACACTGCAGGGTTTTAGAAGAGGCTAAGCCCCTATAGCGTACCTAGAGCATTCCTTGGGAGAGGCAGTTCGCTACATGCAGAACTCCGTGCCAAGAACACGTTATTCAGGGAAGGGACCAGTGTGTCGCTAGAATGTATATTAACTTGGTAGAAATCACAGGGAGGTAGGCTGCGTGTTCACTGGAAACGGGGACCTGATGGCACAAGGCTTGCTTTCCCATTTTGAAAGCTCCATTCATGCCGCCTTGAACCTACCTAAATACCAGTGTTTTGGACGAGTTTCTAGTCACTGTAGGCAGGGCTCTGGGAAGGGAACGAGTTTTCTCTAAATCAACAGGGTGCTTTCATAGCCTGGGTGGGAGCTCCTCCTGAGACGCTCTAGAGCTACAAGGAAACTTGACGTGAGTCCTTTCCTCAAGGTAAAGCCTTGAAGAGCCCTGCTGAAGCGGCACGTGGAGAAGTTTCCTTGAGACATGAGTTGCAGTTCTCCTTTCTTTTAACGTTACTACGCTTTTCAAGACACCTAGGATCTCGCCTGGGCACCCTATTCCGTGCAAGAACACCGAGTACCGGCAGGCTCCACTGGGTTGCTAAGAAACATCCAGGCCCGGATACCTTTCCCAGTCACTCTGTGTATGCTAAGTGTAGGGCAACACACTGCACTCTTCCTTGGGAGAGCTACATTTCCTCAGCACTCAAACAGCTCCAAGTAATCTGTTCTCTCATGTCCTACATGTCATGCAAATTGCCTCAATGCCCTAGGCTGAGCGGCACTGAGAAATCAAAACTGCTTCGCATTCCTTCTACAAAGTCATACCTTAAGACCCCATACTTACAGGAGAAACTCGGCTTGCGTTCCTCCTGTAACCAAAGCACAGTTCTTCCTCTTACACTGCAGGGTTTTAGAAGAGCCTAAGCCCCGATAGCGTTACCAAAGCGTTCCTTGGGAGAGGCAGTTCGCTACATGCAGAACTCCGTGCCAAGAAAACATTCTTCAGGGAAGGGACCATTGTGTAGTTTGAGGGAATATTTACTTGGTAGACATCACAAGGGGGTAGGCTGCGTGCTCACTGGAAACGGAGACCTGATGGCACAAGGCTTGCTTTCCCATTTTGAAAGCTCCATTCATGCTGCCTTGAAGCTACCTAATACCAGTGTTTTGGACGGGTCTCTAGTCACTGTAGGCAGGGCTGTGGGAAGGGAACGAGTTTTCTCTAAATCAACAGGGTGCTCTCGTAGCCTGGGTGGGAGCTCCACCTGAGACGCTCTAGAGCTCAAAGGAAACTTGACGTGAGTCGTTTCCTCAAGGTAAAGCCTTGAAGAGCCCTGCTGAAGCCGAAGCGTGGAGCAGTTTCCTGGAGACATGAGTTGCAGTTCTGCTTTCTTTGAACGTTAGTACGCTTATTTAGACACCTAGTAACTCTCGTGGGCACCCTATTCCCTGCACGAACACCGAGGACCGGCATGCTCGACTGGGAAGCTCAGAAACATCCAGGCCCGGAAACCTTTCCCAGTCACTCTCAATATGCTAAGGGTAGGGCAACACACTGCACGCCTCCTTGGGAGAGCTAGATTTCCTCAGCACTCCAACAGCTCCAGGCAATCTGTTGTCTCACGTCTACATGTCATGCATATCTGCCTCAATGCCCTAGGCTGAGCGGCACTGAGAAACCAATACTGTTTCACATTCCTTCTACAAAGTCATACCTTAAGACCCCATACTTACAGGAGAAAGTTGCCTTGCGTTCCTGCTGTAACCAAAGCACAGTTCTTCCTCTTACACTGCAGGGTTTTAGAAGAGGCTAAGCCCCTATAGCGTACCTAGAGCATTCCTTGGGAGAGGCAGTTCGCTACATGTAGAACTCCGTGCCAAGAACACGTTATTCAGGGAAGGGACCAGTGTGTCGCTAGAGTGTATATTAACTTGGTAGAAATCACAAGGACGTAGGCTGCGTGTTCACTGGAAACGGGGACCTGATGGCACAAGGCTTGCTTTCCCATTTTGAAAGCTCCATTCATGCCGCCTTGAACCTACCTAAATACCAGTGTTTTGGACGAGTTTCTAGTCACTGTAGGCAGGGCTCTGGGAAGGGAACGAGTTTTCTCTAAATCAACAGGGTGCTTTCATAGCCTGGGTGGGAGCTCCTCCTGAGACGCTCTAGAGCTACAAGGAAACTTGACGTGAGTCCTTTCCTCAAGGTAAAGCCTTGAAGAGCCCTGCTGAAGCGGCACGTGGAGAAGTTTCCTTGAGACATGAGTTGCAGTTCTCCTTTCTTTTAACGTTACTACGCTTTTCCAGACACCTAGGATCTCGCCTGGGCACCCTATTCCGTGCAAGAACACCGAGTACCGGCAGGCTCCACTGGGTTGCTAAGAAACATCCAGGCCCGGATACCTTTCCCAGTCACTCTGTGTATGCTAAGTGTAGGGCAACACACTGCACTCTTCCTTGGGAGAGCTACATTTCCTCAGCACTCCAACAGCTCCAGGTAATCTGTTCTCTCACGTCCTACATGTCATGCAAATTGCCTCAATGCCCTAGGCTGAGCGGCACTGAGAAATCAAAACTGCTTTGCATTCCTTCTACAAAGTCATACCTTAAGACCCCATACTTACAGGAGAAACTCGGCTTGCGTTCCTCCTGTAACCAAAGCACGGTTCTTCCTCTTACACTGCAGGGTTTTAGAAGAGCCTAAGCCCCGATAGCGTTACCAAAGCGTTCCTTGGGAGAGGCAGTTCGCTACATGCAGAACTCCGTGCCAAGAAAACATTCTTCAGGGAAGGGACCATTGTGTAGTTTGAGGGAATATTTACTTGGTAGACATCACAAGGGGGTAGGCTGCGTGTTCCCTGGAAACGGAGACCTGATGGCAAAAGGCTTGCTTTACCATTTTGAAAGCTCCATTCATACTGCCTTGAAGCTACCTAAATACCAGTGTTCTGGACGGGTCTCTAGTCACTGTAGGCAGGGCTCTGGGAAGGGAACGAGTTTTCTCTAAATCAACAGGGTGCTTTCGTAAACTGGGTGGGAGCTCCACCTGAGACGCTCTAGAGCTGAAAGGAAACTTGACGTGAGTCGTTTCCTCAAGGTAAAGCCTTGAAGAGCCCTGTTGAAACCAAAGCGTGGAGCAGTTTCCTGGAGACACGAGTTGCAGTTCTGCTTTCTTTGAACATTAGTACGCTTATGAAGACACCTAGTAACTCTCGTGGGCACCCTATTCCCTGCACGAACACCGAGGACCGGCATGCTCGACTGGGAAGCTCAGAAACATCCAGGCCCGGAAACCTTTCCCAGTCACTCTCAATATGCTAAGGGTAGGGCAACACACTGCACGCCTCCTTGGGAGAGCTGGATTTCCTGAGCACTCCAACAGCTCCAGGCAATCTGTTGTCTCACGTCTACATGTCATGCATATCTGCCTCAATGCCCTAGGCTGAGCGGCAATGAGAAACCAATACTGTTTCACATTCCTTCTACAAAGTCATACCTTAAGACCCCATACTTACAGGAGAAAGTTGGCTTGCATTCCTCCTGTAACCAAAGCACAGTTCTTCCTCTTACACTGCAGGGTTTTAGAAGAGCCTAAGCACCGAAAGCGTTTCCAAAGCGTTCCTTGAGAGAGGCAGTTCGCTACATGCAGAACTCCGTGCCAAGAAAACATTCTTCAGGGAAGGGACCATTGTGTAGTTTGAGGGAATATTTACTTGGTAGACATCACAAGGGGGTAGGCTGCGTGCTCACTGGAAACGGAGACCTGATGGCACAAGGCTTGCTTTCCCATTTTGAAAGCTCCATTCATGCCGCCTTGAACCTACCTAAATACCAGTGTTTTGGACGAGTTTCTAGTCACTGTAGGCAGGGCTCTGGGAATGGAATGAGTTTTCTCTAAATCAACAGGGTGCTTTCATAGCCTGGGTGGGAGCTCCTCCTGAGACGCTCTAGAGCTACAAGGAAACTTGACGTGAGTCCTTTCCTCAAGGTAAAGCCTTGAAGAGCCCTGCTGAAGCGGCACGTGGAGAAGTTTCCTTGAGACAGGAGTTGCAGTTCTCCTTTCTTTTAACGTTACTACGCTTTTCAAGACACCTAGGATCTCGCCTGGGCACCCTATTCCGTGCAAGAACACTGAGTACCGGCAGGCTCCACTGGGTTGCTAAGAAACATCCAGTCCCGGATACCTTTCCCAGTCACTCTGTGTATGCTAAGTGTAGGGCAACACACTGCACTCTTCCTTGGGAGAGCTACATTTCCTCAGCACTCCAACAGCTCCAGGTAATCTCTTCTCTCACGTCCTACATGTCATGCAAATTGCCTCAATGCCCTAGGCTGAGCGGCACTGAGAAATCAAAACTGCTTTGCATTCCTTCTACAAAGTCATACCTTAAGACCCCATACTTACAGGAGAAACTCGGCTTGCGTTCCTCCTGTAACCAAAGCACAGTTCTTCCTCTTACACTGCAGGGTTTTAGAAGAGCCTAAGCCCCGATAGCGTTACCAAAGCGTTCCTTGGGAGAGGCAGTTCGCTACATGCAGAACTCCGTGCCAAGAAAACATTCTTCAGGGAAGGGACCATTGTGTAGTTTGAGGGAATATTTACTTGGTAGACATCACAAGGGGGTAGGCTGCGTGTTCCCTGGAAACGGAGACCTGATGGCACAAGGCTTGCTTTCCCATTTTGAAAGCTCCATTCATGCTGCCTTGAAGCTACCTAAATACCAGTGTTTTGGACGGGTCTCTAGTCACTGTAGGCAGGGCTGTGGGAAGGGAACGAGTTTTCTCTAAATCAACAGGGTGCTTTCGTAGCCTGGGTGGGAGCTCCAACTGAGACGCTCTAGAGCTCAAAGGAAACTTGACGTGAGTCGTTTCCTCAAGGTAAAGCCTTGAAGGGCCCTGCTGAAGCCGAAGCGTGGAGCAGTTTCCTGGAGACATGAGTTGCAGTTCTGCTTTCTTTGAACGTTAGTACGCTTATTTAGACACCTAGTAACTCTCGTGGGCACCCTATTCCCTGCACGAACACCGAGGACCGGCATGCTCGACTGGGAAGCTCAGAAACATCCAGGCCCGGAAACCTTTCCCAGTCACTCTCAATATGCTAAGGGTAGGGCAACACACTGCACGCCTCCTTGGGAGAGCTAGATTTCCTCAGCACTCCAACAGCTCCAGGCAATCTGTTGTCTCACGTCTACATGTCATGCATATCTGCCCCAATGCCCTAGGCTGAGCCGCACTGAGAAACCAATACTCTTTCACATTCCTTCTACAAAGTCATACCTTAAGACCCCATACTTACAGGAGAAAGTTGCCTTGCGTTCCTGCTGTAACCAAAGCACAGTTCTTCCTCTTACACTGCAGGGTTTTAGAAGAGGCTAAGCCCCTATAGCGTACCTAGAGCATTCCTTGGGAGAGGCAGTTCGCTACATGCAGAATTCCGTGCCAAGAACACGTTATTCAGGGAAGGGTCCAGTGTGTCGCTAGAATGTATATTAACTTGGTAGAAATCACAGGGAGGTAGGCTGCGTGTTCACTGGAAACGGGGACCTGATGGCACAAGGCTTGCTTTCCCATTTTGAAAGCTCCATTCATGCCGCCTTGAACCTACCTAAATACCAGTGTTTTGGACGAGTTTCTAGTCACTGTAGGCAGGGCTCTGGGAAGGGAACGAGTTTTCTCGAAATCAACAGGGTGCTTTCATAGCCTGGGTGGGAGCTCCTCCTGAGACGCTCTAGAGCTACAAGGAAACTTGACGTGAGTCCTTTCCTCAAGGTAAAGCCTTGAAGAGCCCTGCTGAAGCGGCACGTGGAGAAGTTTCCTTGAGACAGGAGTTGCAGTTCTCCTTTCTTTTAACGTTACTACGCTTTTCAAGACACCTAGGATCTCGCCTGGGCACCCTATTCCGTGCAAGAACACCGAGTACCGGCAGGCTCCACTGGGTTGCTAAGAAACATCCAGGCCCGGATACCTTTCCCAGTCACTCTGTGTATGCTAAGTGTAGGGCAACACACTGCACTCTTCCTTGGGAGAGCTACATTTCCTCAGCACTCCAACAGCTCCAAGTAATCTGTTCTCTCATGTCCTACATGTCATGCAAATTGCCTCAATGCCCTAGGCTGAGCGGCACTGAGAAATCAAAACTGCTTCGCATTCCTTCTACAAAGTCATACCTTAAGACCCCATACTTACAGGAGAAACTCGGCTTGCGTTCCTCCTGTAACCAAAGCACAGTTCTTCCTCTTACACTGCAGGGTTTTAGAAGAGCCTAAGCCCCGATAGCGTTACCAAAGCGTTCCTTGGGAGAGGCAGTTCGCTACATGCAGAACTCCGTGCCAAGAAAACATTCTTCAGGGAAGGGACCATTGTGTAGTTTGAGGGAATATTTACTTGGTAGACATCACAAGGGGGTAGGCTGCGTGCTCACTGGAAACGGAGACCTGATGGCACAAGGCTTGCTTTCCCATTTTGAAAGCTCCATTCATGCTGCCTTGAAGCTACCTAATACCAGTGTTTTGGACGGGTCTCTAGTCACTGTAGGCAGGGCTGTGGGAAGGGAACGAGTTTTCTCTAAATCAACAGGGTGCTCTCGTAGCCTGGGTGGGAGCTCCACCTGAGACGCTCTAGAGCTCAAAGGAAACTTGACGTGAGTCGTTTCCTCAAGGTAAAGCCTTGAAGAGCCCTGCTGAAGCCGAAGCGTGGAGCAGTTTCCTGGAGACATGAGTTGCAGTTCTGCTTTCTTTGAACGTTAGTACGCTTATTTAGACACCTAGTAACTCTCGTGGGCACCCTATTCCCTGCACGAACACCGAGGACCGGCATGCTCGACTGGGAAGCTCAGAAACATCCAGGCCCGGAAACCTTTCCCAGTCACTCTCAATATGCTAAGGGTAGGGCAACACACTGCACGCCTCCTTGGGAGAGCTAGATTTCCTCAGCACTCCAACAGCTCCAGGCAATCTGTTGTCTCACGTCTACATGTCATGCATATCTGCCTCAATGCCCTAGGCTGAGCGGCACTGAGAAACCAATACTCTTTCACATTCCTTCTACAAAGTCATACCTTAAGACCCCATACTTACAGGAGAAAGTTGGCTTGCGTTCCTGCTGTAACCAAAGCACAGTTCTTCCTCTTACACTGCAGGGTTTTAGAAGAGGCTAAGCCCCTATAGCGTACCTAGAGCATTCCTTGGGAGAGGCAGTTCGCTACATGCAGAACTCCGTGCCAAGAACACGTTATTCAGGGAAGGGACCAGTGTGTCGCTAGAATGTATATTAACTTGGTAGAAATCACAGGGAGGTAGGCTGCGTGTTCACTGGAAACGGGGACCTGATGGCACAAGGCTTGCTTTCCCATTTTGAAAGCTCCATTCATGCCGCCTTGAACCTACCTAAATACCAGTGTTTTGGACGAGTTTCTAGTCACTGTAGGCAGGGCTCTGGGAAGGGAACGAGTTTTCTCGAAATCAACAGGGTGCTTTCATAGCCTGGGTGGGAGCTCCTCCTGAGACGCTCTAGAGCTACAAGGAAACTTGACGTGAGTCCTTTCCTCAAGGTAAAGCCTTGAAGAGCCCTGCTGAAGCGGCACGTGGAGAAGTTTCCTTGAGACAGGAGTTGCAGTTCTCCTTTCTTTTAACGTTACTACGCTTTTCAAGACACCTAGGATCTCGCCTGGGCACCCTATTCCGTGCAAGAACACCGAGTACCGGCAGGCTCCACTGGGTTGCTAAGAAACATCCAGGCCCGGATACCTTTCCCAGTCACTCTGTGTATGCTAAGTGTAGGGCAACACACTGCACTCTTCCTTGGGAGAGCTACATTTCCTCAGCACTCCAACAGCTCCAAGTAATCTGTTCTCTCATGTCCTACATGTCATGCAAATTGCCTCAATGCCCTAGGCTGAGCGGCACTGAGAAATCAAAACTGCTTCGCATTCCTTCTACAAAGTCATACCTTAAGACCCCATACTTACAGGAGAAACTCGGCTTGCGTTCCTCCTGTAACCAAAGCACAGTTCTTCCTCTTACACTGCAGGGTTTTAGAAGAGCCTAAGCCCCGATAGCGTTACCAAAGCGTTCCTTGGGAGAGGCAGTTCGCTACATGCAGAACTCCGTGCCAAGAAAACATTCTTCAGGGAAGGGACCATTGTGTAGTTTGAGGGAATATTTACTTGGTAGACATCACAAGGGGGTAGGCTGCGTGCTCCCTGGAAACGGAGACCTGATGGCACAAGGCTTGCTTTCCCATTTTGAAAGCTCCATTCATGCTGCCTTGAAGCTACCTAATACCAGTGTTTTGGACGGGTCTCTAGTCACTGTAGGCAGGGCTCTGGGAAGGGAACGAGTTTTCTCTAAATCAACAGGGTGCTCTCGTAGCCTGGGTGGGAGCTCCACCTGAGACGCTCTAGAGCTCAAAGGAAACTTGACGTGAGTCGTTTCCTCAAGGTAAAGCCTTGAAGAGCCCTGTTGAAGCCAAAGCGTGGAGCAGTTTCCTGGAGACACGAGTTGCAGTTCTGCTTTCTTTGAACGTTAGTACGCTTATTTAGACACCTAGTAACTCTCGTGGGCACCCTATTCCCTGCACGAACACCGAGGACCGGCATGCTCGACTGGGAAGCTCAGAAACATCCAGGACCGGAAACCTTTCCCAGTCACTCTCAATATGCTAAGGGTAGGGCAACACACTGCACGCCTCCTTGGGTGAGCTAGATTTCCTCAGCACTCCAACAGCTCCAGGCAATCTGTTGTCTCACGTCTACATGTCATGCATATCTGCCTCAATGCCCTAGGCTGAGCGGCACTGAGAAACCAATACTCTTTCACATTCCTTCTACAAAGTCATACCTTAAGACCCCATACTTACAGGAGAAAGTTGGCTTGCGTTCCTGCTGTAACCAAAGCACAGTTCTTCCTCTTACACTGCAGGGTTTTAGAAGAGGCTAAGCCCCTATAGCGTACCTAGAGCATTCCTTGGGAGAGGCAGTTCGCTACATGCAGAACTCCGTGCCAAGAACACGTTATTCAGGGAAGGGACCAGTGTGTCGCTAGAATGTATATTAACTTGGTAGAAATCACAGGGAGGTAGGCTGTGTGTTCACTGGAAACGGGGACCTGATGGCACAAGGCTTGCTTTCCCATTTTGAAAGCTCCATTCATGCCGCCTTGAACCTACCTAAATACCAGTGTTTTGGACGAGTTTCTAGTCACTGTAGGCAGGGCTCTGGGAAGGGAACGAGTTTTCTCTAAATCAACAGGGTGCTTTCATAGCCTGGGTGGGAGCTCCTCCTGAGACGCTCTAGAGCTACAAGGAAACTTGACGTGAGTCCTTTCCTCAAGGTAAAGCCTTGAAGAGCCCTGCTGAAGCGGCACGTGGAGAAGTTTCCTTGAGACATGAGTTGCAGTTCTCCTTTCTTTTAACGTTACTACGCTTTTCAAGACACCTAGGATCTCGCCTGGGCACCCTATTCCGTGCAAGAACACCGAGTACCGGCAGGCTCCACTGGGTTGCTAAGAAACATCCAGGCCCGGATACCTTTCCCAGTCACTCTGTGTATGCTAAGTGTAGGGCAACACACTGCACTCTTCCTTGGGAGAGCTACATTTCCTCAGCACTCCAACAGCTCCAAGTAATCTGTTCTCTCATGTCCTACATGTCATGCAAATTGCCTCAATGCCCTAGGCTGAGCGGCACTGAGAAATCAAAACTGCTTCGCATTCCTTCTACAAAGTCATACCTTAAGACCCCAAACTTACAGGAGAAACTCGGCTTGCGTTCCTCCTGTAACCAAAGCACAGTTCTTCCTCTTACACTGCAGGGTTTTAGAAGAGCCTAAGCCCCGATAGCGTTACTAAAGCGTTCCTTGGGAGAGGCAGTTCGCTACATGCAGAACTCCGTGCCAAGAAAACATTCTTCAGGGAAGGGACCATTGTGTAGTTTGAGGGAATATTTACTTGGTAGACATCACAAGGGGGTAGGCTGCGTGCTCACTGGAAACGGAGACCTGATGGCACAAGGCTTGCTTTCCCATTTTGAAAGCTCCATTCATGCTGCCTTGAAGCTACCTAATACCAGTGTTTTGGACGGGTCTCTAGTCACTGTAGGCAGGGCTGTGGGAAGGGAACGAGTTTTCTCTAAATCAACAGGGTGCTCTCGTAGCCTGGGTGGGAGCTCCACCTGAGACGCTCTAGAGATACAAGGAAACTTGACGTGAGTCGTTTCCTCAAGGTAAAGCCTTGAAGAACCCTGCTGAAGCCGAAGCGTGGAGCAGCTTCCTGGAGACATGAGTTGCAGTTCTGCTTTCTTTGAACGTTAGTACGCTTATGAAGACACCTAGTAACTCTCGTGGGCACCCTATTCCCTGCACGAACACCGAGGACCGGCATGCTCGACTGGGAAGCTCAGAAACATCCAGGCCCGGAAACCTTTCCCAGTCACTCTCAATATGCTAAGGGTAGGGCAACACACTGCACGCCTCCTTGGGAGAGCTAGATTTCCTCAGCACTCCAACAGCTCCAGGCAATCTGTTGTCTCACGTCTACATGTCATGCATATCTGCCTCAATGCCCTAGGCTGAGCGGCACTGAGAAACCAATACTGTTTCACATTCCTTCTACAAAGTCATACCTTAAGACCCCATATTTACAGGAGAAAGTTGCCTTGCGTTCCTGCTGTAACCAAAGCACAGTTCTTCCTCTTACACTGCAGGGTTTTAGAAGAGGCTAAGCCCCTATAGCGTACCTAGAGCATTCCTTGGGAGAGGCAGTTCGCTACATGCAGAACTCCGTGCCAAGAACACGTTATTCAGGGAAGGGACCAGTGTGTCGCTAGAGTGTATATTAACTTGGTAGAAATCACAAGGAGGTAGGCTGCGTGTTCACTGGAAACGGGGACCTGATGGCACAAGGCTTGCTTTCCCATTTTGAAAGCTGCATTCATGCCGCCTTGAACCTACCTAAATACCAGTGTTTTGGACGAGTTTCTAGTCACTGTAGGCAGGGCTCTGGGAAGGGAACGAGTTTTCTCTAAATCAACAGGGTGCTTTCATAGCCTGGGTGGGAGCTCCTCCTGAGACACTCTAGAGCTACAAGGAAACTTGACGTGAGTCCTTTCCTCAAGGTAAAGCCTTGAAGAGCCCTGCTAAAGCGGCACGTGGAGAAGTTTCCTTGAGACAGGAGTTGCAGTTCTCCTTTCTTTTAACGTTACTACGCTTTTCAAGACACCTAGGATCTCGCCTGGGCACCCTATTCCGTGCAAGAACACCGAGTACCGGCAGGCTCCACTGGGTTGCTAAGAAACATCCAGGCCCGGATACCTTTCCCAGTCACTCTGTGTATGCTAAGTGTAGGGCAACACACTGCACTCTTCCTTGGGAGAGCTACATTTCCTCAGCACTCCAACAGCTCCAGGTAATCTGTTCTCTCACGTCCTACATGTCATGCAAATTGCCTCAATGCCCTAGGCTGAGCGGCACTGAGAAATCAAAACTGCTTTGCATTCCTTCTACAAAGTCATACCTTAAGACCCCATACTTACAGGAGAAACTCGGCTTGCGTTCCTCCTGTAACCAAAGCACAGTTCTTCCTCTTACACTGCAGGGTTTTAGAAGAGCCTAAGCCCCGATAGCGTTACCAAAGCGTTCCTTGGGAGAGGCAGTTCGCTACATGCAGAACTCCGTGCCAAGAAAACATTCTTCAGGGAAGGGACCATTGTGTAGTTTGAGGGAATATTTACTTGGTAGACATCACAAGGGGGTAGGCTGCGTGCTCACTGGAAACGGAGACCTGATGGCACAAGGCTTGCTTTCCCATTTTGAAAGCTCCATTCATGCTGCCTTGAAGCTACCTAATACCAGTGTTTTGGACGGGTCTCTAGTCACTGTAGGCAGGGCTCTGGGAAGGGAACGAGTTTTCTCTAAATCAACAGGGTGCTCTCGTAGCCTGGGTGGGAGCTCCACCTGAGACGCTCTAGAGCTCAAAGGAAACTTGACGTGAGTCGTTTCCTCAAGGTAAAGCCTTGAAGAGCCCTGCTGAAGCCGAAGCGTGGAGCAGTTTCCTGGAGACATGAGTTGCAGTTCTGCTTTCTTTGAACGTTAGTACGCTTATTTAGACACCTAGTAACTCTCGTGGGCACCCTATTCCCTGCACGAACACCGAGGACCGGCATGCTCGACTGGGAAGCTCAGAAACATCCAGGCCCGGAAACCTTTCCCAGTCACTCTCAATATGCTAAGGGTAGGGCAACACACTGCACGCCTCCTTGGGAGAGCTAGATTTCCTCAGCACTCCAACAGCTCCAGGCAATCTGTTGTCTCACGTCTACATGTCATGCATATCTGCCTCAATGCCCTAGGCTGAGCGGCACTGAGAAACCAATACTCTTTCACATTCCTTCTACAAAGTCATACCTTAAGACCCCATACTTACAGGAGAAAGTTGGCTTGCGTTCCTGCTGTAACCAAAGCACAGTTCTTCCTCTTACACTGCAGGGTTTTAGAAGAGGCTAAGCCCCTATAGCGTACCTAGAGCATTCCTTGGGAGAGGCAGTTCGCTACATGCAGAACTCCGTGCCAAGAACACGTTATTCAGGGAAGGGACCAGTGTGTCGCTAGAATGTATATTAACTTGGTAGAAATCACAGGGAGGTAGGCTGCATGTTCACTGGAAACGGGGACCTGATGGCACAAGGCTTGCTTTCCCATTTTGAAAGCTCCATTCATGCCGCCTTGAACCTACCTAAATACCAGTGTTTTGGACGAGTTTCTAGTCACTGTAGGCAGGGCTCTGGGAAGGGAACGAGTTTTCTCGAAATCAACAGGGTGCTTTCATAGCCTGGGTGGGAGCTCCTCCTGAGACGCTCTAGAGCTACAAGGAAACTTGACGTGAGTCCTTTCCTCAAGGTAAAGCCTTGAAGAGCCCTGCTGAAGCGGCACGTGGAGAAGTTTCCTTGAGACATGAGTTGCAGTTCTCCTTTCTTTTAACGTTACTACGCTTTTCAAGACACCTAGGATCTCGCCTGGGCACCCTATTCCGTGCAAGAACACCGAGTACCGGCAGGCTCCACTGGGTTGCTAAGAAACATCCAGGCCCGGATACCTTTCCCAGTCACTCTGTGTATGCTAAGTGTAGGGCAACACACTGCACTCTTCCTTGGGAGAGCTACATTTCCTCAGCACTCCAACAGCTCCAAGTAATCTGTTCTCTCATGTCCTACATGTCATGCAAATTGCCTCAATGCCCTAGGCTGAGCGGCACTGAGAAATCAAAACTGCTTCGCATTCCTTCTACAAAGTCATACCTTAAGACCCCATACTTAGAGGAGAAACTCGGCTTGCGTTCCTCCTGTAACCAAAGCACAGTTCTTCCTCTTACACTGCAGGGTTTTAGAAGAGCCTAAGCCCCGATAGCGTTACCAAAGCGTTCCTTGGGAGAGGCAGTTCGCTACATGCAGAACTCCGTGCCAAGAAAACATTCTTCAGGGAAGGGACCATTGTGTAGTTTGAGGGAATATTTACTTGGTAGACAACACAAGGGGGTAGGCTGCGTGTTCCCTGGAAACGGAGACCTGATGGCACAAGGCTTGCTTTCCCATTTTGAAAGCTCCATTCATGCTGCCTTGAAGCTACCTAAATACCAGTGATTTGGACCGGTCTCTAGTCACTGTAGGCAGGGCTGTGGGAAGGGAACGAGTTTTCTCTAAATCAACAGGGTGCTTTCGTAGCCTGGGTGGGAGCTCCTCCTGAGACGCTCTAGAGCTGAAAGGAAACTTGACGTGAGTCGTTTCCTCAAGGTAAAGCCTTGAAGAGCCCTGTTGAAGCCAAAGCGTGGAGCAGTTTCCTGGAGACACGAGTTGCAGTTCTGCTTTCTTTGAACGTTAGTACGCTTATTTAGACACCTAGTAACTCTCGTGGGCACCCTATTCCCTGCACGAACACCGAGGACCGGCATGCTCGACTGGGAAGCTCAGAAACATCCAGGCCCGGAAACCTTTCCCAGTCACTCTCAATATGCTAAGGGTAGGGCAACACACTGCACGCCTCCTTGGGAGAGCTAGATTTCCTCAGCACTCCAACAGCTCCAGGCAATCTGTTGTCTCACGTCTACATGTCATGCATATCTGCCTCAATGCCCTAGGCTGAGCGGCACTGAGAAACCAATACTGTTTCACATTCCTTCTACAAAGTCATACCTTAAGACCCCATACTTACAGGAGAAAGTTGCCTTGCGTTCCCGCTGTAACCAAAGCACAGTCCTTCCTCTTACACTGCAGGGTTTTAGAAGAGGCTAAGCCCCTATAGCGTACCTAGAGCATTCCTTGGGAGAGGCAGTTCGCTACATGCAGAACTCCGTGCCAAGAACACGTTATTCAGGGAAGGGACCAGTGTGTCGCTAGAGTGTATATTAACTTGGTAGAAATCACAAGGAGGTAGGCTGCGTGTTCACTGGAAACGGGGACCTGATGGCACAAGGCTTGCTTTCCCATTTTGAAAGCTCCATTCATGCCCCCTTGAACCTACCTAAATACCAGTGTTTTGGACGAGTTTCTAGTCACTGTAGGCAGGGCTCTGGGAAGGGAACGAGTTTTCTCTAAATCAACAGGGTGCTTTCAAAGCCTGGGTGGGAGCTCCTCCTGAGACACTCTAGAGCTACAAGGAAACTTGACGTGAGTCCTTTCCTCAAGGTAAAGCCTTGAAGAGCCCTGCTGAAGCGGCACGTGGAGAAGTTTCCTTGAGACAGGAGTTGCAGTTCTCCTTTCTTTTAACGTTACTACGCTTTTCAAGACACCTAGGATCTCGCCTGGGCACCCTATTCCGTGCAAGAACACCGAGTACCGGCAGGCTCCACTGGGTTGCTAAGAAACATCCAGGCCCGGATACCTTTCCCAGTCACTCTGTGTATGCTAAGTGTAGGGCAACACACTGCACTCTTCCTTGGGAGAGCTACATTTCCTCAGCACTCCAACAGCTCCAGGTAATCTGTTCTCTCACGTCCTACATGTCATGCAAATTGCCTCAATGCCCTAGGCTGAGCGGCACTGAGAAATCAAAACTGCTTTGCATTCCTTCTACAAAGTCATACCTTAAGACCCCATACTTACAGGAGAAACTCGGCTTGCGTTCCTCCTGTAACCAAAGCACAGTTCTTCCTCTTACACTGCAGGGTTTTAGAAGAGCCTAAGCCCCGATAGCGTTACCAAAGCGTTCCTTGGGAGAGGCAGTTCGCTACATGCAGAACTCCGTGCCAAGAAAACATTCTTCAGGGAAGGGACCATTGTGTAGTTTGAGGGAATATTTACTTGGTAGACATCACAAGGGGGTAGGCTGCGTGCTCACTGGAAACGGAGACCTGATGGCACAAGGCTTGCTTTCCCATTTTGAAAGCTCCATTCATGCTGCCTTGAAGCTACCTAATACCAGTGTTTTGGATGGGTCTCTAGTCACTGTAGGCAGGGCTCTGGGAAGGGAATGAGTTTTCTCTAAATCAACAGGGTGCTCTCGTAGCCTGGGTGGGAGCTCCACCTGAGACGCTCTAGAGCTCAAAGGAAACTTGACGTGAGTCGTTTCCTCAAGGTAAAGCCTTGAAGAGCCCTGCTGAAGCCGAAGCGTGGAGCAGTTTCCTGGAGACATGAGTTGCAGTTCTGCTTTCTTTGAACGTTAGTACGCTTATTTAGACACCTAGTAACTCTCGTGGGCACCCTATTCCCTGCACGAACACCGATGACCGGCATGCTCGACTGGGAAGCTCAGAAACATCCAGGCCCGGAAACCTTTCCCAGTCACTCTCAATATGCTAAGGGTAGGGCAACACACTGCACGCCTCCTTGGGAGAGCTAGATTTCCTCAGCACTCCAACAGCTCCAGGCAATCTGTTGTCTCACGTCTACATGTCATGCATATCTGCCTCAATGCCCTAGGCTGAGCCGCACTGAGAAACCAATACTCTTTCACATTCCTTCTACAAAGTCATACCTTAAGACCCCATACTTACAGGAGAAAGTTGCCTTGCGTTCCTGCTGTAACCAAAGCACAGTTCTTCCTCTTACACTGCAGGGTTTTAGAAGAGCCTAAGCCCCGATAGCGTTACCAAAGCATTCCTTGGGAGAGGCAGTTCGCTACATGCAGAACTCCGTGCCAAGAAAACATTCTTCAGGGAAGGGACCATTGTGTAGTTTGAGGGAATATTTACTTGGTAGACATCACAAGGGGGTAGGCTGCGTGTTCCCTGGAAACGGAGACCTGATGGCACAAGGCTTGCTTTCCCATTTTGAAAGCTCCATTCATGCTGCCTTGAAGCTACCTAAATACCAGTGTTCTGGACGGGTCTCTAGTCACTGTAGGCAGGGCTCTGGGAAGGGAACGAGTTTTCTCTAAATCAACAGGGTGCTTTCGTAAACTGGGTGGGAGCTCCTCCTGAGACGCTCTAGAGCTACAAGGAAACTTGACGTGAGTCCTTTCCTCAAGGTAAAGCCTTGAAGAGCCCTGCTGAAGCGGCACGTGGAGAAGTTTCCTTGAGACATGAGTTGCAGTTCTCCTTTCTTTTAACGTTACTACGCTTTTCAAGACACCTAGGATCTCGCCTGGGCACCCTATTCCGTGCAAGAACACCGAGTACCGGCAGGCTCCACTGGGTTGCTAAGAAACATCCAGGCCCGGATACCTTTCCCAGTCACTCTGTGTATGCTAAGTGTAGGGCAACACACTGCACTCTTCCTTGGGAGAGCTACATTTCCTCAGCACTCCAACAGCTCCAAGTAATCTGTTCTCTCATGTCCTACATGTCATGCAAATTGCCTCAATGCCCTAGGCTGAGCGGCACTGAGAAATCAAAACTGCTTCGCATTCCTTCTACAAAGTCATACCTTAAGACCCCATACTTAGAGGAGAAACTCGGCTTGCGTTCCTCCTGTAACCAAAGCACAGTTCTTCCTCTTACACTGCAGGGTTTTAGAAGAGCCTAAGCCCCGATAGCGTTACCAAAGCGTTCCTTGGGAGAGGCAGTTCGCTACATGCAGAACTCCGTGCCAAGAAAACATTCTTCAGGGAAGGGACCATTGTGTAGTTTGAGGGAATATTTACTTGGTAGACAACACAAGGGGGTAGGCTGCGTGTTCCCTGGAAACGGAGACCTGATGGCACAAGGCTTGCTTTCCCATTTTGAAAGCTCCATTCATGCTGCCTTGAAGCTACCTAAATACCAGTGATTTGGACCGGTCTCTAGTCACTGTAGGCAGGGCTGTGGGAAGGGAACGAGTTTTCTCTAAATCAACAGGGTGCTTTCGTAGCCTGGGTGGGAGCTCCTCCTGAGACGCTCTAGAGCTGAAAGGAAACTTGACGTGAGTCGTTTCCTCAAGGTAAAGCCTTGAAGAGCCCTGTTGAAGCCAAAGCGTGGAGCAGTTTCCTGGAGACACGAGTTGCAGTTCTGCTTTCTTTGAACGTTAGTACGCTTATTTAGACACCTAGTAACTCTCGTGGGCACCCTATTCCCTGCACGAACACCGAGGACCGGCATGCTCGACTGGGAAGCTCAGAAACATCCAGGCCCGGAAACCTTTCCCAGTCACTCTCAATATGCTAAGGGTAGGGCAACACACTGCACGCCTCCTTGGGAGAGCTAGATTTCCTCAGCACTCCAACAGCTCCAGGCAATCTGTTGTCTCACGTCTACATGTCATGCATATCTGCCTCAATGCCCTAGGCTGAGCGGCACTGAGAAACCAATACTGTTTCACATTCCTTCTACAAAGTCATACCTTAAGACCCCATACTTACAGGAGAAAGTTGCCTTGCGTTCCCGCTGTAACCAAAGCACAGTCCTTCCTCTTACACTGCAGGGTTTTAGAAGAGGCTAAGCCCCTATAGCGTACCTAGAGCATTCCTTGGGAGAGGCAGTTCGCTACATGCAGAACTCCGTGCCAAGAACACGTTATTCAGGGAAGGGACCAGTGTGTCGCTAGAGTGTATATTAACTTGGTAGAAATCACAAGGAGGTAGGCTGCGTGTTCACTGGAAACGGGGACCTGATGGCACAAGGCTTGCTTTCCCATTTTGAAAGCTCCATTCATGCCCCCTTGAACCTACCTAAATACCAGTGTTTTGGACGAGTTTCTAGTCACTGTAGGCAGGGCTCTGGGAAGGGAACGAGTTTTCTCTAAATCAACAGGGTGCTTTCAAAGCCTGGGTGGGAGCTCCTCCTGAGACACTCTAGAGCTACAAGGAAACTTGACGTGAGTCCTTTCCTCAAGGTAAAGCCTTGAAGAGCCCTGCTGAAGCGGCACGTGGAGAAGTTTCCTTGAGACAGGAGTTGCAGTTCTCCTTTCTTTTAACGTTACTACGCTTTTCAAGACACCTAGGATCTCGCCTGGGCACCCTATTCCGTGCAAGAACACCGAGTACCGGCAGGCTCCACTGGGTTGCTAAGAAACATCCAGGCCCGGATACCTTTCCCAGTCACTCTGTGTATGCTAAGTGTAGGGCAACACACTGCACTCTTCCTTGGGAGAGCTACATTTCCTCAGCACTCCAACAGCTCCAGGTAATCTGTTCTCTCACGTCCTACATGTCATGCAAATTGCCTCAATGCCCTAGGCTGAGCGGCACTGAGAAATCAAAACTGCTTTGCATTCCTTCTACAAAGTCATACCTTAAGACCCCATACTTACAGGAGAAACTCGGCTTGCGTTCCTCCTGTAACCAAAGCACAGTTCTTCCTCTTACACTGCAGGGTTTTAGAAGAGCCTAAGCCCCGATAGCGTTACCAAAGCGTTCCTTGGGAGAGGCAGTTCGCTACATGCAGAACTCCGTGCCAAGAAAACATTCTTCAGGGAAGGGACCATTGTGTAGTTTGAGGGAATATTTACTTGGTAGACATCACAAGGGGGTAGGCTGCGTGCTCACTGGAAACGGAGACCTGATGGCACAAGGCTTGCTTTCCCATTTTGAAAGCTCCATTCATGCTGCCTTGAAGCTACCTAATACCAGTGTTTTGGATGGGTCTCTAGTCACTGTAGGCAGGGCTCTGGGAAGGGAATGAGTTTTCTCTAAATCAACAGGGTGCTCTCGTAGCCTGGGTGGGAGCTCCACCTGAGACGCTCTAGAGCTCAAAGGAAACTTGACGTGAGTCGTTTCCTCAAGGTAAAGCCTTGAAGAGCCCTGCTGAAGCCGAAGCGTGGAGCAGTTTCCTGGAGACATGAGTTGCAGTTCTGCTTTCTTTGAACGTTAGTACGCTTATTTAGACACCTAGTAACTCTCGTGGGCACCCTATTCCCTGCACGAACACCGATGACCGGCATGCTCGACTGGGAAGCTCAGAAACATCCAGGCCCGGAAACCTTTCCCAGTCACTCTCAATATGCTAAGGGTAGGGCAACACACTGCACGCCTCCTTGGGAGAGCTAGATTTCCTCAGCACTCCAACAGCTCCAGGCAATCTGTTGTCTCACGTCTACATGTCATGCATATCTGCCTCAATGCCCTAGGCTGAGCCGCACTGAGAAACCAATACTCTTTCACATTCCTTCTACAAAGTCATACCTTAAGACCCCATACTTACAGGAGAAAGTTGCCTTGCGTTCCTGCTGTAACCAAAGCACAGTTCTTCCTCTTACACTGCAGGGTTTTAGAAGAGCCTAAGCCCCGATAGCGTTACCAAAGCATTCCTTGGGAGAGGCAGTTCGCTACATGCAGAACTCCGTGCCAAGAAAACATTCTTCAGGGAAGGGACCATTGTGTAGTTTGAGGGAATATTTACTTGGTAGACATCACAAGGGGGTAGGCTGCGTGTTCCCTGGAAACGGAGACCTGATGGCACAAGGCTTGCTTTCCCATTTTGAAAGCTCCATTCATGCTGCCTTGAAGCTACCTAAATACCAGTGTTCTGGACGGGTCTCTAGTCACTGTAGGCAGGGCTCTGGGAAGGGAACGAGTTTTCTCTAAATCAACAGGGTGCTTTCGTAAACTGGGTGGGAGCTCCACCTGAGACGCTCTAGAGCTGAAAGGAAACTTGACGTGAGTCGTTTCCTCAAGGTAAAGCCTTGAAGAGCCCTGTTGAAGCCAAAGCGTGGAGCAGTTTCCTGGAGACACGAGTTGCAGTTCTGCTTTCTTTGAACGTTAGTAGGCTTATTTAGACACCTAGTAACTCTCGTGGGCACCCTATTCCCTGCACGAACACCGAGGACCGGCATGCTCGACTGGGAAGCTCAGAAACATCCAGGCCCGGAAACCTTTCCCAGTCACTCTCAATATGCTAAGGGTAGGGCAACACACTGCACGCCTCCCTGGGAGAGCTGGATTTCCTGAGCACTCCAACAGCTCCAGGCAATCTGTTGTCTCACGTCTACATGTCATGCATATCGGCCTCAATGCCCTAGGCTGAGCGGCACTGAGTAACCAATACTGTTTCACATTCCTTCTACAAAGTCATACCTTAAGACCCCATACTTACAGGAGAAAGTTGCCTTGCGTTCCCGCTGTAACCAAAGCACAGTCCTTCCTCTTACACTGCAGGGTTTTAGAAGAGGCTAAGCCCCTATAGCGTACCTAGAGCATTCCTTGGGAGAGGCAGTTCGCTACATGCAGAACTCCGTGCCAAGAACACGTTATTCAGGGAAGGGACCAGTGTGTCGCTAGAGTGTATATTAACTTGGTAGAAATCACAAGGAGGTAGGCTGCGTGTTCACTGGAAACGGGGACCTGATGGCACAAGGTTTGCTTTCCCATTTTGAAAGCTCCATTCATGCCGCCTTGAACCTACCTAAATACCAGTGTTTTGGACGAGTTTCTAGTCACTGTAGGCAGGGCTCTGGGAAGGGAACGAGTTTTCTCTAAATCAACAGGGTGCTTTCAAAGCCTGGGTGGGAGCTCCTCCTGAGACACTCTAGAGCTACAAGGAAACTTGACGTGAGTCCTTTCCTCAAGGTAAAGCCTTGAAGAGCCCTGCTGAAGCGGCACGTGGAGAAGTTTCCTTGAGACAGGAGTTGCAGTTCTCCTTTCTTTTAACGTTACTACGCTTTTCAAGACACCTAGGATCTCGCCTGGGCACCCTATTCCGTGCAAGAACACCGAGTACCGGCAGGCTCCACTGGGTTGCTAAGAAACATCCAGGCCCGGATACCTTTCCCAGTCACTCTGTGTATGCTAAGTGTAGGGCAACACACTGCACTCTTCCTTGGGAGAGCTACATTTCCTCAGCACTCCAACAGCTCCAGGTAATCTGTTCTCTCACGTCCTACATGTCATGCAAATTGCCTCAATGCCCTAGGCTGAGCGGCACTGAGAAATCAAAACTGCTTTGCATTCCTTCTACAAAGTCATACCTTAAGACCCCATACTTACAGGAGAAACTCGGCTTGCGTTCCTCCTGTAACCAAAGCACAGTTCTTCCTCTTACACTGCAGGGTTTTAGAAGAGCCTAAGCCCCGATAGCGTTACCAAAGCGTTCCTTGGGAGAGGCAGTTCGCTACATGCAGAACTCCGTGCCAAGAAAACATTCTTCAGGGAAGGGACCATTGTGTAGTTTGAGGGAATATTTACTTGGTAGACATCACAAGGGGGTAGGCTGCGTGCTCACTGGAAACGGAGACCTGATGGCACAAGGCTTGCTTTCCCATTTTGAAAGCTCCATTCATGCTGCCTTGAAGCTACCTAATACCAGTGTTTTGGATGGGTCTCTAGTCACTGTAGGCAGGGCTCTGGGAAGGGAATGAGTTTTCTCTAAATCAACAGGGTGCTCTCGTAGCCTGGGTGGGAGCTCCACCTGAGACGCTCTAGAGCTCAAAGGAAACTTGACGTGAGTCGTTTCCTCAAGGTAAAGCCTTGAAGAGCCCTGCTGAAGCCGAAGCGTGGAGCAGTTTCCTGGAGACATGAGTTGCAGTTCTGCTTTCTTTGAACGTTAGTACGCTTATTTAGACACCTAGTAACTCTCGTGGGCACCCTATTCCCTGCACGAACACCGAGGACCGGCATGCTCGACTGGGAAGCTCAGAAACATCCAGGCCCGGAAACCTTTCCCAGTCACTCTCAATATGCTAAGGGTAGGGCAACACACTGCACGCCTCCTTGGGAGAGCTAGATTTCCTCAGCACTCCAACAGCTCCAGGCAATCTGTTGTCTCACGTCTACATGTCATGCATATCTGCCTCAATGCCCTAGGCTGAGCCGCACTGAGAAACCAATACTCTTTCACATTCCTTCTACAAAGTCATACCTTAAGACCCCATACTTACAGGAGAAAGTTGCCTTGCGTTCCTGCTGTAACCAAAGCACAGTTCTTCCTCTTACACTGCAGGGTTTTAGAAGAGCCTAAGCCCCGATAGCGTTACCAAAGCATTCCTTGGGAGAGGCAGTTCGCTACATGCAGAACTCCGTGCCAAGAAAACATTCTTCAGGGAAGGGACCATTGTGTAGTTTGAGGGAATATTTACTTGGTAGACATCACAAGGGGGTAGGCTGCGTGTTCCCTGGAAACGGAGACCTGATGGCACAAGGCTTGCTTTCCCATTTTGAAAGCTCCATTCATGCTGCCTTGAAGCTACCTAAATACCAGTGTTCTGGACGGGTCTCTAGTCACTGTAGGCAGGGCTCTGGGAAGGGAACGAGTTTTCTCTAAATCAACAGGGTGCTTTCGTAAACTGGGTGGGAGCTCCACCTGAGACGCTCTAGAGCTGAAAGGAAACTTGACGTGAGTCGTTTCCTCAAGGTAAAGCCTTGAAGAGCCCTGTTGAAGCCAAAGCGTGGAGCAGTTTCCTGGAGACACGAGTTGCAGTTCTGCTTTCTTTGAACGTTAGTAGGCTTATTTAGACACCTAGTAACTCTCGTGGGCACCCTATTCCCTGCACGAACACCGAGGACCGGCATGCTCGACTGGGAAGCTCAGAAACATCCAGGCCCGGAAACCTTTCCCAGTCACTCTCAATATGCTAAGGGTAGGGCAACACACTGCACGCCTCCTTGGGAGAGCTAGATTTCCTCAGCACTCCAACAGCTCCAGGCAATCTGTTGTCTCACGTCTACATGTCATGCATATCTGCCTCAATGCCCTAGGCTGAGCGGCACTGAGAAACCAATACTCTTTCACATTCCTTCTACAAAGTCATACCTTAAGACCCCATACTTACAGGAGAAAGTTGGCTTGCGTTCCTGCTGTAACCAAAGCACAGTTCTTCCTCTTACACTGCAGGGTTTTAGAAGAGGCTAAGCCCCTATAGCGTACCTAGAGCATTCCTTGGGAGAGGCAGTTCGCTACATGCAGAACTCCGTGCCAAGAACACGTTATTCAGGGAAGGGACCAGTGTGTCGCTAGAATGTATATTAACTTGGTAGAAATCACAGGGAGGTAGGCTGCGTGTTCACTGGAAACGGGGACCTGATGGCACAAGGCTTGCTTTCCCATTTTGAAAGCTCCATTCATGCCGCCTTGAACCTACCTAAATACCAGTGTTTTGGACGAGTTTCTAGTCACTGTAGGCAGGGCTCTGGGAAGGGAACGAGTTTTCTCTAAATCAACAGGGTGCTTTCATAGCCTGGGTGGGAGCTCCTCCTGAGACGCTCTAGAGCTACAAGGAAACTTGACGTGAGTCCTTTCCTCAAGGTAAAGCCTTGAAGAGCCCTGCTGAAGCGGCACGTGGAGAAGTTTCCTTGAGACATGAGTTGCAGTTCTCCTTTCTTTTAACGTTACTACGCTTTTCAAGACACCTAGGATCTCGCCTGGGCACCCTATTCCGTGCAAGAACACCGAGTACCGGCAGGCTCCACTGGGTTGCTAAGAAACATCCAGGCCCGGATACCTTTCCCAGTGACTCTGTGTATGCTAAGTGTAGGGCAACACACTGCACTCTTCCTTGGGAGAGCTACATTTCCTCAGCACTCCAACAGCTCCAAGTAATCTGTTCTCTCATGTCCTACATGTCATGCAAATTGCCTCAATGCCCTAGGCTGAGCGGCACTGAGAAATCAAAACTGCTTCGCATTCCTTCTACAAAGTCATACCTTAAGACCCCATACTTAGAGGAGAAACTCGGCTTGCGTTCCTCCTGTAACCAAAGCACAGTTCTTCCTCTTACACTGCAGGGTTTTAGAAGAGCCTAAGCCCCGATAGCGTTACCAAAGCGTTCCTTGGGAGAGGCAGTTCGCTACATGCAGAACTCCGTGCCAAGAAAACATTCTTCAGGGAAGGGACCATTGTGTAGTTTGAGGGAATATTTACTTGGTAGACAACACAAGGGGGTAGGCTGCGTGTTCCCTGGAAACGGAGACCTGATGGCACAAGGCTTGCTTTCCCATTTTGAAAGCTCCATTCATGCTGCCTTGAAGCTACCTAAATACCAGTGATTTGGACCGGTCTCTAGTCACTGTAGGCAGGGCTGTGGGAAGGGAACGAGTTTTCTCTAAATCAACAGGGTGCTTTCGTAGCCTGGGTGGGAGCTCCACCTGAGACGCTCTAGAGCTGAAAGGAAACTTGACGTGAGTCGTTTCCTCAAGGTAAAGCCTTGAAGAGCCCTGTTGAAGCCAAAGCGTGGAGCAGTTTCCTGGAGACACGAGTTGCAGTTCTGCTTTCTTTGAACGTTAGTACGCTTATGAAGACACCTAGTAACTCTCGTGGGCACCCTATTCCCTGCAAGAACACCGAGGACCGGCATGCTCGACTGGGAAGCTCAGAAACATCCAGGCCCGGAAACCTTTCCCAGTCACTCTCAATATGCTAAGGGTAGGGCAACACACTGCACGCCTCCTTGGGAGAGCTAGATTTCCTCAGCACTCCAACAGCTCCAGGCAATCTGTTGTCTCACGTCTACATGTCATGCATATCTGCCTCAATGCCCTAGGCTGAGCGGCACTGAGAAACCAATACTGTTTCACATTCCTTCTACAAAGTCATACCTTAAGACCCCATACTTACAGGAGAAAGTTGCCTTGCGTTCCCGCTGTAACCAAAGCAAAGTCCTTCCTCTTACACTGCAGGGTTTTAGAAGAGGCTAAGCCCCTATAGCGTACCTAGAGCATTCCTTGGGAGAGGCAGTTCGCTACATGCAGAACTCCGTGCCAAGAACACGTTATTCAGGGAAGGGACCAGTGTGTCGCTAGAGTGTATATTAACTTGGTAGAAATCACAAGGAGGTAGGCTGCGTGTTCACTGGAAACGGGGACCTGATGGCACAAGGCTTGCTTTCCCATTTTGAAAGCTCCATTCATGCCGCCTTGAACCTACCTAAATACCAGTGTTTTGGACGAGTTTCTAGTCACTGTAGGCAGGGCTCTGGGAAGGGAACGAGTTTTCTCTAAATCAACAGGGTGCTTTCAAAGCCTGGGTGGGAGCTCCTCCTGAGACACTCTAGAGCTACAAGGAAACTTGACGTGAGTCCTTTCCTCAAGGTAAAGCCTTGAAGAGCCCTGCTGAAGCGGCACGTGGAGAAGTTTCCTTGAGACAGGAGTTGCAGTTCTCCTTTCTTTTAACGTTACTACGCTTTTCAAGACACCTAGGATCTCGCCTGGGCACCCTATTCCGTGCAAGAACACCGAGTACCGGCAGGCTCCACTGGGTTGCTAAGAAACATCCAGGCCCGGATACCTTTCCCAGTCACTCTGTGTATGCTAAGTGTAGGGCAACACACTGCACTCTTCCTTGGGAGAGCTACATTTCCTCAGCACTCCAACAGCTCCAGGTAATCTGTTCTCTCACGTCCTACATGTCATGCAAATTGCCTCAATGCCCTAGGCTGAGCGGCACTGAGAAATCAAAACTGCTTTGCATTCCTTCTACAAAGTCATACCTTAAGACCCCATACTTACAGGAGAAACTCGGCTTGCGTTCCTCCTGTAACCAAAGCACAGTTCTTCCTCTTACACTGCAGGGTTTTAGAAGAGCCTAAGCCCCGATAGCGTTACCAAAGCGTTCCTTGGGAGAGGCAGTTCGCTACATGCAGAACTCCGTGCCAAGAAAACATTCTTCAGGGAAGGGACCATTGTGTAGTTTGAGGGAATATTTACTTGGTAGACATCACAAGGGGGTAGGCTGCGTGCTCACTGGAAACGGAGACCTGATGGCACAAGGCTTGCTTTCCCATTTTGAAAGCTCCATTCATGCTGCCTTGAAGCTACCTAATACCAGTGTTTTGGATGGGTCTCTAGTCACTGTAGGCAGGGCTCTGGGAAGGGAATGAGTTTTCTCTAAATCAACAGGGTGCTCTCGTAGCCTGGGTGGGAGCTCCACCTGAGACGCTCTAGAGCTCAAAGGAAACTTGACGTGAGTCGTTTCCTCAAGGTAAAGCCTTGAAGAGCCCTGCTGAAGCCGAAGCGTGGAGCAGTTTCCTGGAGACATGAGTTGCAGTTCTGCTTTCTTTGAACGTTAGTACGCTTATTTAGACACCTAGTAACTCTCGTGGGCACCCTATTCCCTGCACGAACACCGAGGACCGGCATGCTCGACTGGGAAGCTCAGAAACATCCAGGCCCGGAAACCTTTCCCAGTCACTCTCAATATGCTAAGGGTAGGGCAACACACTGCACGCCTCCTTGGGAGAGCTAGATTTCCTCAGCACTCCAACAGCTCCAGGCAATCTGTTGTCTCACGTCTACATGTCATGCATATCTGCCTCAATGCCCTAGGCTGAGCCGCACTGAGAAACCAATACTCTTTCACATTCCTTCTACAAAGTCATACCTTAAGACCCCATACTTACAGGAGAAAGTTGCCTTGCGTTCCTGCTGTAACCAAAGCACAGTTCTTCCTCTTACACTGCAGGGTTTTAGAAGAGCCTAAGCCCCGATAGCGTTACCAAAGCATTCCTTGGGAGAGGCAGTTCGCTACATGCAGAACTCCGTGCCAAGAAAACATTCTTCAGGGAAGGGACCATTGTGTAGTTTGAGGGAATATTTACTTGGTAGACATCACAAGGGGGTAGGCTGCGTGTTCCCTGGAAACGGAGACCTGATGGCACAAGGCTTGCTTTCCCATTTTGAAAGCTCCATTCATGCTGCCTTGAAGCTACCTAAATACCAGTGTTCTGGACGGGTCTCTAGTCACTGTAGGCAGGGCTCTGGGAAGGGAACGAGTTTTCTCTAAATCAACAGGGTGCTTTCGTAAACTGGGTGGGAGCTCCACCTGAGACGCTCTAGAGCTGAAAGGAAACTTGACGTGAGTCGTTTCCTCAAGGTAAAGCCTTGAAGAGCCCTGTTGAAGCCAAAGCGTGGAGCAGTTTCCTGGAGACACGAGTTGCAGTTCTGCTTTCTTTGAACGTTAGTAGGCTTATTTAGACACCTAGTAACTCTCGTGGGCACCCTATTCCCTGCACGAACACCGAGGACCGGCATGCTCGACTGGGAAGCTCAGAAACATCCAGGCCCGGAAACCTTTCCCAGTCACTCTCAATATGCTAAGGGTAGGGCAACACACTGCACGCCTCCTTGGGAGAGCTAGATTTCCTCAGCACTCCAACAGCTCCAGGCAATCTGTTGTCTCACGTCTACATGTCATGCATATCTGCCTCAATGCCCTAGGCTGAGCGGCACTGAGAAACCAATACTCTTTCACATTCCTTCTACAAAGTCATACCTTAAGACCCCATACTTACAGGAGAAAGTTGGCTTGCGTTCCTGCTGTAACCAAAGCACAGTTCTTCCTCTTACACTGCAGGGTTTTAGAAGAGGCTAAGCCCCTATAGCGTACCTAGAGCATTCCTTGGGAGAGGCAGTTCGCTACATGCAGAACTCCGTGCCAAGAACACGTTATTCAGGGAAGGGACCAGTGTGTCGCTAGAATGTATATTAACTTGGTAGAAATCACAGGGAGGTAGGCTGCGTGTTCACTGGAAACGGGGACCTGATGGCACAAGGCTTGCTTTCCCATTTTGAAAGCTCCATTCATGCCGCCTTGAACCTACCTAAATACCAGTGTTTTGGACGAGTTTCTAGTCACTGTAGGCAGGGCTCTGGGAAGGGAACGAGTTTTCTCTAAATCAACAGGGTGCTTTCATAGCCTGGGTGGGAGCTCCTCCTGAGACGCTCTAGAGCTACAAGGAAACTTGACGTGAGTCCTTTCCTCAAGGTAAAGCCTTGAAGAGCCCTGCTGAAGCGGCACGTGGAGAAGTTTCCTTGAGACAGGAGTTGCAGTTCTCCTTTCTTTTAACGTTACTACGCTTTTCAAGACACCTAGGATCTCGCCTGGGCACCCTATTCCGTGCAAGAACACCGAGTACCGGCAGGCTCCACTGGGTTGCTAAGAAACATCCAGGCCCGGATACCTTTCCCAGTGACTCTGTGTATGCTAAGTGTAGGGCAACACACTGCACTCTTCCTTGGGAGAGCTACATTTCCTCAGCACTCCAACAGCTCCAAGTAATCTGTTCTCTCATGTCCTACATGTCATGCAAATTGCCTCAATGCCCTAGGCTGAGCGGCACTGAGAAATCAAAACTGCTTCGCATTCCTTCTACAAAGTCATACCTTAAGACCCCATACTTAGAGGAGAAACTCGGCTTGCGTTCCTCCTGTAACCAAAGCACAGTTCTTCCTCTTACACTGCAGGGTTTTAGAAGAGCCTAAGCCCCGATAGCGTTACCAAAGCGTTCCTTGGGAGAGGCAGTTCGCTACATGCAGAACTCCGTGCCAAGAAAACATTCTTCAGGGAAGGGACCATTGTGTAGTTTGAGGGAATATTTACTTGGTAGACAACACAAGGGGGTAGGCTGCGTGTTCCCTGGAAACGGAGACCTGATGGCACAAGGCTTGCTTTCCCATTTTGAAAGCTCCATTCATGCTGCCTTGAAGCTACCTAAATACCAGTGATTTGGACCGGTCTCTAGTCACTGTAGGCAGGGCTGTGGGAAGGGAACGAGTTTTCTCTAAATCAACAGGGTGCTTTCGTAGCCTGGGTGGGAGCTCCACCTGAGACGCTCTAGAGCTGAAAGGAAACTTGACGTGAGTCGTTTCCTCAAGGTAAAGCCTTGAAGAGCCCTGTTGAAGCCAAAGCGTGGAGCAGTTTCCTGGAGACACGAGTTGCAGTTCTGCTTTCTTTGAACGTTAGTACGCTTATGAAGACACCTAGTAACTCTCGTGGGCACCCTATTCCCTGCAAGAACACCGAGGACCGGCATGCTCGACTGGGAAGCTCAGAAACATCCAGGCCCGGAAACCTTTCCCAGTCACTCTCAATATGCTAAGGGTAGGGCAACACACTGCACGCCTCCTTGGGAGAGCTAGATTTCCTCAGCACTCCAACAGCTCCAGGCAATCTGTTGTCTCACGTCTACATGTCATGCATATCTGCCTCAATGCCCTAGGCTGAGCGGCACTGAGAAACCAATACTGTTTCACATTCCTTCTACAAAGTCATACCTTAAGACCCCATACTTACAGGAGAAAGTTGCCTTGCGTTCCCGCTGTAACCAAAGCAAAGTCCTTCCTCTTACACTGCAGGGTTTTAGAAGAGGCTAAGCCCCTATAGCGTACCTAGAGCATTCCTTGGGAGAGGCAGTTCGCTACATGCAGAACTCCGTGCCAAGAACACGTTATTCAGGGAAGGGACCAGTGTGTCGCTAGAGTGTATATTAACTTGGTAGAAATCACAAGGAGGTAGGCTGCGTGTTCACTGGAAACGGGGACCTGATGGCACAAGGCTTGCTTTCCCATTTTGAAAGCTCCATTCATGCCGCCTTGAACCTACCTAAATACCAGTGTTTTGGACGAGTTTCTAGTCACTGTAGGCAGGGCTCTGGGAAGGGAACGAGTTTTCTCTAAATCAACAGGGTGCTTTCAAAGCCTGGGTGGGAGCTCCTCCTGAGACACTCTAGAGCTACAAGGAAACTTGACGTGAGTCCTTTCCTCAAGGTAAAGCCTTGAAGAGCCCTGCTGAAGCGGCACGTGGAGAAGTTTCCTTGAGACAGGAGTTGCAGTTCTCCTTTCTTTTAACGTTACTACGCTTTTCAAGACACCTAGGATCTCGCCTGGGCACCCTATTCCGTGCAAGAACACCGAGTACCGGCAGGCTCCACTGGGTTGCTAAGAAACATCCAGGCCCGGATACCTTTCCCAGTCACTCTGTGTATGCTAAGTGTAGGGCAACACACTGCACTCTTCCTTGGGAGAGCTACATTTCCTCAGCACTCCAACAGCTCCAGGTAATCTGTTCTCTCACGTCCTACATGTCATGCAAATTGCCTCAATGCCCTAGGCTGAGCGGCACTGAGAAATCAAAACTGCTTTGCATTCCTTCTACAAAGTCATACCTTAAGACCCCATACTTACAGGAGAAACTCGGCTTGCGTTCCTCCTGTAACCAAAGCACAGTTCTTCCTCTTACACTGCAGGGTTTTAGAAGAGCCTAAGCCCCGATAGCGTTACCAAAGCGTTCCTTGGGAGAGGCAGTTCGCTACATGCAGAACTCCGTGCCAAGAAAACATTCTTCAGGGAAGGGACCATTGTGTAGTTTGAGGGAATATTTACTTGGTAGACATCACAAGGGGGTAGGCTGCGTGCTCACTGGAAACGGAGACCTGATGGCACAAGGCTTGCTTTCCCATTTTGAAAGCTCCATTCATGCTGCCTTGAAGCTACCTAATACCAGTGTTTTGGATGGGTCTCTAGTCACTGTAGGCAGGGCTCTGGGAAGGGAATGAGTTTTCTCTAAATCAACAGGGTGCTCTCGTAGCCTGGGTGGGAGCTCCACCTGAGACGCTCTAGAGCTCAAAGGAAACTTGACGTGAGTCGTTTCCTCAAGGTAAAGCCTTGAAGAGCCCTGCTGAAGCCGAAGCGTGGAGCAGTTTCCTGGAGACATGAGTTGCAGTTCTGCTTTCTTTGAACGTTAGTACGCTTATTTAGACACCTAGTAACTCTCGTGGGCACCCTATTCCCTGCACGAACACCGAGGACCGGCATGCTCGACTGGGAAGCTCAGAAACATCCAGGCCCGGAAACCTTTCCCAGTCACTCTCAATATGCTAAGGGTAGGGCAACACACTGCACGCCTCCTTGGGAGAGCTAGATTTCCTCAGCACTCCAACAGCTCCAGGCAATCTGTTGTCTCACGTCTACATGTCATGCATATCTGCCTCAATGCCCTAGGCTGAGCCGCACTGAGAAACCAATACTCTTTCACATTCCTTCTACAAAGTCATACCTTAAGACCCCATACTTACAGGAGAAAGTTGCCTTGCGTTCCTGCTGTAACCAAAGCACAGTTCTTCCTCTTACACTGCAGGGTTTTAGAAGAGCCTAAGCCCCGATAGCGTTACCAAAGCATTCCTTGGGAGAGGCAGTTCGCTACATGCAGAACTCCGTGCCAAGAAAACATTCTTCAGGGAAGGGACCATTGTGTAGTTTGAGGGAATATTTACTTGGTAGACATCACAAGGGGGTAGGCTGCGTGTTCCCTGGAAACGGAGACCTGATGGCACAAGGCTTGCTTTCCCATTTTGAAAGCTCCATTCATGCTGCTTTGAAGCTACCTAAATACCAGTGTTCTGGACGGGTCTCTAGTCACTGTAGGCAGGGCTCTGGGAAGGGAACGAGTTTTCTCTAAATCAACAGGGTGCTTTCGTAAACTGGGTGGGAGCTCCACCTGAGACGCTCTAGAGCTGAAAGGAAACTTGACGTGAGTCGTTTCCTCAAGGTAAAGCCTTGAAGAGCCCTGTTGAAGCCAAAGCGTGGAGCAGTTTCCTGGAGACACGAGTTGCAGTTCTGCTTTCTTTGAACGTTAGTAGGCTTATTTAGACACCTAGTAACTCTCGTGGGCACCCTATTCCCTGCACGAACACCGAGGACCGGCATGCTCGACTGGGAAGCTCAGAAACATCCAGGCCCGGAAACCTTTCCCAGTCACTCTCAATATGCTAAGGGTAGGGCAACACACTGCACGCCTCCCTGGGAGAGCTGGATTTCCTGAGCACTCCAACAGCTCCAGGCAATCTGTTGTCTCACGTCTACATGTCATGCATATCGGCCTCAATGCCCTAGGCTGAGCGGCACTGAGTAACCAATACTGTTTCACATTCCTTCTACAAAGTCATACCTTAAGACCCCATACTTACAGGAGAAAGTTGCCTTGCGTTCCCGCTGTAACCAAAGCACAGTCCTTCCTCTTACACTGCAGGGTTTTAGAAGAGGCTAAGCCCCTATAGCGTACCTAGAGCATTCCTTGGGAGAGGCAGTTCGCTACATGCAGAACTCCGTGCCAAGAACACGTTATTCAGGGAAGGGACCAGTGTGTCGCTAGAGTGTATATTAACTTGGTAGAAATCACAAGGAGGTAGGCTGCGTGTTCACTGGAAACGGGGACCTGATGGCACAAGGCTTGCTTTCCCATTTTGAAAGCTCCATTCATGCCGCCTTGAACCTACCTAAATACCAGTGTTTTGGACGAGTTTCTAGTCACTGTAGGCAGGGCTCTGGGAAGGGAACGAGTTTTCTCTAAATCAACAGGGTGCTTTCAAAGCCTGGGTGGGAGCTCCTCCTGAGACACTCTAGAGCTACAAGGAAACTTGACGTGAGTCCTTTCCTCAAGGTAAAGCCTTGAAGAGCCCTGCTGAAGCGGCACGTGGAGAAGTTTCCTTGAGACAGGAGTTGCAGTTCTCCTTTCTTTTAACGTTACTACGCTTTTCAAGACACCTAGGATCTCGCCTGGGCACCCTATTCCGTGCAAGAACACCGAGTACCGGCAGGCTCCACTGGGTTGCTAAGAAACATCCAGGCCCGGATACCTTTCCCAGTCACTCTGTGTATGCTAAGTGTAGGGCAACACACTGCACTCTTCCTTGGGAGAGCTACATTTCCTCAGCACTCCAAGAGCTCCAGGTAATCTGTTCTCTCACGTCCTACATGTCATGCAAATTGCCTCAATGCCCTAGGCTGAGCGGCACTGAGAAATCAAAACTGCTTTGCATTCCTTCTACAAAGTCATACCTTAAGACCCCATACTTACAGGAGAAACTCGGCTTGCGTTCCTCCTGTAACCAAAGCACAGTTCTTCCTCTTACACTGCAGGGTTTTAGAAGAGCCTAAGCCCCGATAGCGTTACCAAAGCGTTCCTTGGGAGAGGCAGTTCGCTACATGCAGAACTCCGTGCCAAGAAAACATTCTTCAGGGAAGGGACCATTGTGTAGTTTGAGGGAATATTTACTTGGTAGACATCACAAGGGGGTAGGCTGCGTGCTCACTGGAAACGGAGACCTGATGGCACAAGGCTTGCTTTCCCATTTTGAAAGCTCCATTCATGCTGCCTTGAAGCTACCTAATACCAGTGTTTTGGATGGGTCTCTAGTCACTGTAGGCAGGGCTCTGGGAAGGGAATGAGTTTTCTCTAAATCAACAGGGTGCTCTCGTAGCCTGGGTGGGAGCTCCACCTGAGACGCTCTAGAGCTCAAAGGAAACTTGACGTGAGTCGTTTCCTCAAGGTAAAGCCTTGAAGAGCCCTGCTGAAGCCGAAGCGTGGAGCAGTTTCCTGGAGACATGAGTTGCAGTTCTGCTTTCTTTGAACGTTAGTACGCTTATTTAGACACCTAGTAACTCTCGTGGGCACCCTATTCCCTGCACGAACACCGAGGACCGGCATGCTCGACTGGGAAGCTCAGAAACATCCAGGCCCGGAAACCTTTCCCAGTCACTCTCAATATGCTAAGGGTAGGGCAACACACTGCACGCCTCCTTGGGAGAGCTAGATTTCCTCAGCACTCCAACAGCTCCAGGCAATCTGTTGTCTCACGTCTACATGTCATGCATATCTGCCTCAATGCCCTAGGCTGAGCCGCACTGAGAAACCAATACTCTTTCACATTCCTTCTACAAAGTCATACCTTAAGACCCCATACTTACAGGAGAAAGTTGCCTTGCGTTCCTGCTGTAACCAAAGCACAGTTCTTCCTCTTACACTGCAGGGTTTTAGAAGAGCCTAAGCCCCGATAGCGTTACCAAAGCATTCCTTGGGAGAGGCAGTTCGCTACATGCAGAACTCCGTGCCAAGAAAACATTCTTCAGGGAAGGGACCATTGTGTAGTTTGAGGGAATATTTACTTGGTAGACATCACAAGGGGGTAGGCTGCGTGTTCCCTGGAAACGGAGACCTGATGGCACAAGGCTTGCTTTCCCATTTTGAAAGCTCCATTCATGCTGCCTTGAAGCTACCTAAATACCAGTGTTCTGGACGGGTCTCTAGTCACTGTAGGCAGGGCTGTGGGAAGGGAACGAGTTTTCTCTAAATCAACAGGGTGCTTTCGTAAACTGGGTGGGAGCTCCACCTGAGACGCTCTAGAGCTGAAAGGAAACTTGACGTGAGTCGTTTCCTCAAGGTAAAGCCTTGAAGAGCCCTGTTGAAGCCAAAGCGTGGAGCAGTTTCCTGGAGACACGAGTTGCAGTTCTGCTTTCTTTGAACGTTAGTAGGCTTATTTAGACACCTAGTAACTCTCGTGGGCACCCTATTCCCTGCACGAACACCGAGGACCGGCATGCTCGACTGGGAAGCTCAGAAACATCCAGGCCCGGAAACCTTTCCCAGTCACTCTCAATATGCTAAGGGTAGGGCAACACACTGCACGCCTCCCTGGGAGAGCTGGATTTCCTGAGCACTCCAACAGCTCCAGGCAATCTGTTGTCTCACGTCTACATGTCATGCATATCGGCCTCAATGCCCTAGGCTGAGCGGCACTGAGTAACCAATACTGTTTCACATTCCTTCTACAAAGTCATACCTTAAGACCCCATACTTACAGGAGAAACTCGGCTTGCATTCCTCCTATAACCAAAGCACAGTTCTTCCTCTTACACTGCAGGGTTTTAGAAGAGCCTAAGCACCGAAAGCGTTACCAAAGCGTTCCTTGGGAGAGGCAGTTCGCTACATGCAGAACTCCGTGCCAAGAAAACATTCTTCAGGGAAGGGACCATTGTGTAGTTTGAGGGAATATTTACTTGGTAGACATCACAAGGGGGTAGGCTGCGTGTTCCCTGGAAATGGAGACCTGATGGCACAAGGCTTGCTTTCCCATTTTGAAAGCTCCATTCATGCCGCCTTGAACCTACCTAAATACCAGTGTTTTGGACGGGTCTCTAGTCACTGTAGGCAGGGCTCTGGGAAGGGAACGAGTTTTCTCTAAATCAACAGGGTGATTTCATAGCCTGGGTGGGAGCTCCTCCTGAGACGCTCTAGAGCTACAAGGAAACTTGACGTGAGTCCTTTCCTCAAGGTAAAGCCTTGAAGAGCCCTGCTGAAGCGGCACGTGGAGAAGTTTCCTTGAGACAGGAGTTGCAGTTCTCCTTTCTTTTAACGTTACTACGCTTTTCAAGACACCTAGGATCTCGCCTGGGCACCCTATTCCGTGCAAGAACACCGAGTACCGGCAGGCTCCACTGGGTTGCTAAGAAACATCCAGGCCCGGATACCTTTCCCAGTCACTCTGTGTATGCTAAGTGTAGGGCAACACACTGCACTCTTCCTTGGGAGAGCTACATTTCCTCAGCACTCCAACAGCTCCAAGTAATCTGTTCTCTCATGTCCTACATGTCATGCAAATTGCCTCAATGCCCTAGGATGAGCGGCACTGAGAAATCAAAACTGCTTCGCATTCCTTCTACAAAGTCATACCTTAAGACCCCATACTTACAGGAGAAACTCGGCTTGCGTTCCTCCTGTAACCAAAGCACAGTTCTTCCTCTTACACTGCAGGGTTTTAGAAGAGCCTAAGCCCCGATAGCGTTACCAAAGCGTTCCTTGGGAGAGGCAGTTCGCTACATGCAGAACTCCGTGCCAAGAACACGTTATTCAGGGAAGGGACCATTGTGTAGTTTGAGGGAATATTTACTTGGTAGACATCACAAGGGGGTAGGCTGCGTGCTCACTGGAAACGGAGACCTGATGGCACAAGGCTTGCTTTCCCGTTTTGAAAGCTCCATTCATGCTGCCTTGAAGCTACCTAATACCAGTGTTTTGGACGGGTCTCTAGTCACTGTAGGCAGGGCTGTGGGAAGGGAACGAGTTTTCTCTAAATCAACAGGGTGCTCTCGTAGCCTGGGTGGGAGCTCCACCTGAGACGCTCTAGAGCTCAAAGGAAACTTGACGTGAGTCGTTTCCTCAAGGTAAAGCCTTGAAGAGCCCTGCTGAATCCGAAGCGTGGAGCAGTTTCCTGGAGACATGAGTTGCAGTTCTGCTTTCTTTGAACGTTAGTACGCTTATGAAGACACCTAGTAACTTTCGTGGGCAAACTATTTCCTGCAAGAACACCGAGGACCGGCATGCTCGACTGGGAAGCTCAGAAACATCCAGGCCCGGAAACCTTTCCCAGTCACTCTCAATATGTTAAGTGTAGGGCAACACACTGCACGCCTCCTTGGGAGAGCTAGATTTCCTCAGCACTCCAGCAGCTCCAGGCAATCTGTTGTCTCACGTCTACATGTCATGCATATCTGCCTCAATGCCCTAGGCTGAGCCGCACTGAGAAACCAATACTGTTTCACATTCCTTCTACAAAGTCATACTTTAAGACCCCATACTTACAGGGGAAAGTTGCCTTGCGTTCCTGCTGTAACCAAAGCACAGTTCTTCCTCTTACACTGCAGGGTTTTAGAAGAGCCTAAGCCCCGATAGCGTTACCAAAGCGTTCCTTGGGACAGGCAGTTCGCTACATGCAGAACTCCGTGCCAAGAAAACATTCTTCAGGGAAGGGACCATTGTGTAGTTTGAGGGAATATTTACTTGGTAGACATCACAAGGGGGTAGGCTGCGTGTTCTCTGGAAACGGAGACCTGATGGCACAAGGCTTGCTTTCCCATTTTGAAAGCTCCATTCATGCTGCCTTGAAGCTACCTAAATACCAGTGTTCTGGACGGTCTCTAGTCACTGTAGGCAGGGCTCTGGGAAGGGAACGAGTTTTCTCTAAATCAACAGGGTGCTTTCGTAAACTGGGTGGGAGCTCCACCTGAGACGCTCTAGAGCTGAAAGGAAACTTGACGTGAGTCGTTTCCTCAAGGTAAAGCCTTGAAGAGCCCTGTTGAAGCCAAAGCGTGGAGCAGTTTCCTGGAGACACGAGTTGCAGTACTGCTTTCTTTGAACGTTAGTACGCTTATGAAGACACCTAGTAACTCTCGTGGGCACCCTATTCCCTGCACGAACACCGAGGACCGGCATGCTCGACTGGGAAGCTCAGAAACATCCAGGCCCGGAAACCTTTCCCAGTCACTCTCAATATGCTAAGGGTAGGGCAACACACTGCACGCCTCCTTGGGAGAGCTGGATTTCCTGAGCACTCCAACAGCTCCAGGCAATCTGTTGTCTCACGTCTACATGTCATGCATATCTGCCTCAATGCCCTAGGCTGAGCCGCACTGAGAAACCAATACTCTTTCACATTCCTTCTACAAAGTCATACCTTAAGACCCCATACTTACAGGAGAAAGTTGCCTTGCGTTCCTGCTGTAACCAAAGCACAGTTCTTCCTCTTACACTGCAGGGTTTTAGAAGAGCCTAAGCCCCGATAGCGTTACCAAAGCATTCCTTGGGAGAGGCAGTTCGCTACATGCAGAACTCCGTGCCAAGAAAACATTCTTCAGGGAAGGGACCATTGTGTAGTTTGAGGGAATATTTACTTGGTAGACATCACAAGGGGGTAGGCTGCGTGTTCCCTGGAAACGGAGACCTGATGGCACAAGGCTTGCTTTCCCATTTTGAAAGCTCCATTCATGCTGCCTTGAAGCTACCTAAATACCAGTGTTCTGGACGGGTCTCTAGTCACTGTAGGCAGGGCTGTGGGAAGGGAACGAGTTTTCTCTAAATCAACAGGGTGCTTTCGTAAACTGGGTGGGAGCTCCACCTGAGACGCTCTAGAGCTGAAAGGAAACTTGACGTGAGTCGTTTCCTCAAGGTAAAGCCTTGAAGAGCCCTGTTGAAGCCAAAGCGTGGAGCAGTTTCCTGGAGACACGAGTTGCAGTTCTGCTTTCTTTGAACGTTAGTACGCTTATGAAGACACCTAGTAACTCTCGTGGGCACCCTATTCCCTGCACGAACACCGAGGACCGGCATGCTCGACTGGGAAGCTCAGAAACATCCAGGCCCGGAAACCTTTCCCAGTCACTCTCAATATGCTAAGGGTAGGGCAACACACTGCACGCCTCCCTGGGAGAGCTGGATTTCCTGAGCACTCCAACAGCTCCAGGCAATCTGTTGTCTCACGTCTACATGTCATGCATATCGGCCTCAATGCCCTAGGCTGAGCGGCACTGAGTAACCAATACTGTTTCACATTCCTTCTACAAAGTCATACCTTAAGACCCCATACTTACAGGAGAAACTCGGCTTGCATTCCTCCTATAACCAAAGCACAGTTCTTCCTCTTACACTGCAGGGTTTTAGAAGAGCCTAAGCACCGAAAGCGTTACCAAAGCGTTCCTTGGGAGAGGCAGTTCGCTACATGCAGAACTCCGTGCCAAGAAAACATTCTTCAGGGAAGGGACCATTGTGTAGTTTGAGGGAATATTTACTTGGTAGACATCACAAGGGGGTAGGCTGCGTGTTCCCTGGAAATGGAGACCTGATGGCACAAGGCTTGCTTTCCCATTTTGAAAGCTCCATTCATGCCGCCTTGAACCTACCTAAATACCAGTGTTTTGGACGGGTCTCTAGTCACTGTAGGCAGGGCTCTGGGAAGGGAACGAGTTTTCTCTAAATCAACAGGGTGATTTCATAGCCTGGGTGGGAGCTCCTCCTGAGACGCTCTAGAGCTACAAGGAAACTTGACGTGAGTCCTTTCCTCAAGGTAAAGCCTTGAAGAGCCCTGCTGAAGCGGCACGTGGAGAAGTTTCCTTGAGACAGGAGTTGCAGTTCTCCTTTCTTTTAACGTTACTACGCTTTTCAAGACACCTAGGATCTCGCCTGGGCACCCTATTCCGTGCAAGAACACCGAGTACCGGCAGGCTCCACTGGGTTGCTAAGAAACATCCAGGCCCGGATACCTTTCCCAGTCACTCTGTGTATGCTAAGTGTAGGGCAACACACTGCACTCTTCCTTGGGAGAGCTACATTTCCTCAGCACTCCAACAGCTCCAAGTAATCTGTTCTCTCATGTCCTACATGTCATGCAAATTGCCTCAATGCCCTAGGATGAGCGGCACTGAGAAATCAAAACTGCTTCGCATTCCTTCTACAAAGTCATACCTTAAGACCCCATACTTACAGGAGAAACTCGGCTTGCGTTCCTCCTGTAACCAAAGCACAGTTCTTCCTCTTACACTGCAGGGTTTTAGAAGAGCCTAAGCCCCGATAGCGTTACCAAAGCGTTCCTTGGGAGAGGCAGTTCGCTACATGCAGAACTCCGTGCCAAGAACACGTTATTCAGGGAAGGGACCATTGTGTAGTTTGAGGGAATATTTACTTGGTAGACATCACAAGGGGGTAGGCTGCGTGCTCACTGGAAACGGAGACCTGATGGCACAAGGCTTGCTTTCCCGTTTTGAAAGCTCCATTCATGCTGCCTTGAAGCTACCTAATACCAGTGTTTTGGACGGGTCTCTAGTCACTGTAGGCAGGGCTCTGGGAAGGGAACGAGTTTTCTCTAAATCAACAGGGTGCTCTCGTAGCCTGGGTGGGAGCTCCACCTGAGACGCTCTACAGCTCAAAGGAAACTTGACGTGAGTCGTTTCCTCAAGGTAAAGCCTTGAAGAGCCCTGCTGAATCCGAAGCGTGGAGCAGTTTCCTGGAGACATGAGTTGCAGTTCTGCTTTCTTTGAACGTTAGTACGCTTATGAAGACACCTAGTAACTTTCGTGGGCAAACTATTTCCTGCAAGAACACCGAGGACCGGCATGCTCGACTGGGAAGCTCAGAAACATCCAGGCCCGGAAACCTTTCCCAGTCACTCTCAATATGTTAAGTGTAGGGCAACACACTGCACGCCTCCTTGGGAGAGCTAGATTTCCTCAGCACTCCAGCAGCTCCAGGCAATCTGTTGTCTCACGTCTACATGTCATGCATATCTGCCTCAATGCCCTAGGCTGAGCCGCACTGAGAAACCAATACTCTTTCACATTCCTTCTACAAAGTCATACCTTAAGACCCCATACTTACAGGAGAAAGTTGCCTTGCGTTCCTGCTGTAACCAAAGCACAGTTCTTCCTCTTACACTGCAGGGTTTTAGAAGAGCCTAAGCCCCGATAGCGTTACCAAAGCATTCCTTGGGAGAGGCAGTTCGCTACATGCAGAACTCCGTGCCAAGAAAACATTCTTCAGGGAAGGGACCATTGTGTAGTTTGAGGGAATATTTACTTGGTAGACATCACAAGGGGGTAGGCTGCGTGTTCCCTGGAAACGGAGACCTGATGGCACAAGGCTTGCTTTCCCATTTTGAAAGCTCCATTCATGCTGCCTTGAAGCTACCTAAATACCAGTGTTCTGGACGGGTCTCTAGTCACTGTAGGCAGGGCTGTGGGAAGGGAACGAGTTTTCTCTAAATCAACAGGGTGCTTTCGTAAACTGGGTGGGAGCTCCACCTGAGACGCTCTAGAGCTGAAAGGAAACTTGACGTGAGTCGTTTCCTCAAGGTAAAGCCTTGAAGAGCCCTGTTGAAGCCAAAGCGTGGAGCAGTTTCCTGGAGACACGAGTTGCAGTTCTGCTTTCTTTGAACGTTAGTAGGCTTATTTAGACACCTAGTAACTCTCGTGGGCACCCTATTCCCTGCACGAACACCGAGGACCGGCATGCTCGACTGGGAAGCTCAGAAACATCCAGGCCCGGAAACCTTTCCCAGTCACTCTCAATATGCTAAGGGTAGGGCAACACACTGCACGCCTCCCTGGGAGAGCTGGATTTCCTGAGCACTCCAACAGCTCCAGGCAATCTGTTGTCTCACGTCTACATGTCATGCATATCGGCCTCAATGCCCTAGGCTGAGCGGCACTGAGTAACCAATACTGTTTCACATTCCTTCTACAAAGTCATACCTTAAGACCCCATACTTACAGGAGAAACTCGGCTTGCATTCCTCCTATAACCAAAGCACAGTTCTTCCTCTTACACTGCAGGGTTTTAGAAGAGCCTAAGCACCGAAAGCGTTACCAAAGCGTTCCTTGGGAGAGGCAGTTCGCTACATGCAGAACTCCGTGCCAAGAAAACATTCTTCAGGGAAGGGACCATTGTGTAGTTTGAGGGAATATTTACTTGGTAGACATCACAAGGGGGTAGGCTGCGTGCTCACTGGAAACGGAGACCTGATGGCACAAGGCTTGCTTTCCCATTTTGAAAGCTCCATTCATGCTGCCTTGAAGCTACCTAAATACCAGTGTTTTGTACGGGTCTCTAGTCACTGTAGGCAGGGCTCTGGGAAGGGAACGAGTTTTCTCTAAATCAACAGGGTGCTTTCGTAGCCTGGGTGGGAGCTCCTCCTGAGACGCTCTAGAGCTACAAGGAAACTTGACCTGAGTCCTTTCCTCAAGGTAAAGCCTTGAAGAGCCCTGCTGAAGCGGCACGTGGAGAAGTTTCCTTGAGACAGGAGTTGCAGTTCTCCTTTCTTTTAACGTTACTACGCTTTTCAAGACACCTAGGATCTCGCCTGGGCACCCTATTCCGTGCAAGAACACCGAGTACCGGCAGGCTCCACTGGGTTGCTAAGAAACATCCAGGCCCGGATACCTTTCCCAGTCACTCTGTGTATGCTAAGTGTAGGGCAACACACTGCACTCTTCCTTGGGAGAGCTACATTTCCTCAGCACTCCAACAGCTCCAGGCAATCTGTTGTCTCACGTCTACATGTCATGCATATCTGCCTCAATGCCCTAGGCTGAGCGGCACTGAGAAATCAAAACTGCTTCGCATTCCTTCTACAAAGTCTTACCTTAAGACCCCATACTTACAGGAGAAACTCGGCTTGCGTTCCTCCTGTAACCAAAGCACAGTTCTTCCTCTTACACTGCAGGGTTTTAGCAGAGCCTAAACCCCGATAGCGTTACCAAAGCGTTCCTTGGGAGAGGCAGTTCGCTACATGCAGAACTCCGTGCCAAGAAAACATTCTTCAGGGAGGGGACCATTGTGTAGTTTGAGGGAATATTTACTTGGTAGACATCACAAGGGGGTAGGCTGCGTGTTCCCTGGAAACGGAGACCTGATGGCACAAGGCTTGCTTTCCCATTTTGAAAGCTCCATTCATGCTGCCTTGAAGCTACCTAAATACCAGTGTTTTGGACGGGTCTCTAGTCACTGTAGGCAGGGCTGTGGGAAGGGAACGAGTTTTCTCTAAATCAACAGGGTGCTTTCGTAGCCTGGGTGGGAGCTCCAACTGAGACGCTCTAGAGCTCAAAGGAAACTTGACGTGAGTCGTTTCCTCAAGGTAAAGCCTTGAAGGGCCCTGCTGAAGCCGAAGCGTGGAGCAGTTTCCTGGAGACATGAGTTGCAGTTCTGCTTTCTTTGAACGTTAGTACGCTTATGAAGACACCTAGTAACTCTCGTGGGCACCCTATTCCCTGCACGAACACCGAGGACTGGCATGCTCGACTGGGAAGCTCAGAAACATCCAGGCCCGGAAACCTTTCCCAGTCACTCTCAATATGCTAAGGGTAGGGCAACACACTGCACTCTTCCTTGGGAGAGCTACATTTCCTCAGCACTCCAACAGCTCCAGGTAATCTGTTCTCTCACGTCCTACATGTCATGCAAATTGCCTCAATGCCCTAGGCTGAGCGGCACTGAGAAATCAAAACTGCTTCTCATTCCTTCTACAAAGTCATACCTTAAGACCCCATACTTAGAGGAGAAACTCGGCTTGCGTTCCTCCTGTAACCAAAGCACAGTTCTTCCTCTTACACTGCAGGGTTTTAGAAGAGGCTAAGCCCCTATAGCGTACCTAGAGCATTCCTTGGGAGAGGCAGTTCGCTACATGCAGAACTCCGTGAAAAGAACACGTTATTCAGGGGAGGGACCAGTGTGTTGCTAGAATGTATATTAACTTGGTAGAAATCACAAGGAGGTAGGCTGCGTGTTCACTGGAAACGGGGACCTGATGGCACAAGGCTTGCTTTCCCATTTTGAAAGCTCCATTCATGCCGCCTTGAACCTACCTAAATACCAGTGTTTTGGATGAGTTTCTAGTTACTGTAGGCAGGGCTCTGGGAAGGGAACGAGTTTTCTCTAAATCAACAGGGTGCTTTCGTAGCCTGGGTGGGAGCTCCTCCTGAGATGCTCTAGAGCTACAAGGAAACTTGACGTGAGTCCTTTCCTCAAGGTAAAGCCTTGAAGAGCCCTGCTGAAGCGGAACGTGGAGAAGTTTCCTTGAGACATGAGTTGCAGTTCTCCTTTCTTTTAACGTTACTACGCTTTTCAAGACACCTAGGATCTCGCCTGGGCACCCTATTCCGTGCAAGAACACCGAGTACCGGCAGGCTCCACTGGGTTGCTAAGAAACATCCAGGCCCGGATACCTTTCCCAGTCACTCTGTGTATGCTAAGTGTAGGGCAACACACTGCACTCTTCCTTGGGAGAGCTACATTTCCTCAGCACTCCAACAGCTCCAAGTAATCTGTTCTCTCATGTCCTACATGTCATGCAAATTGCCTCAATGCCCTAGGCTGAGCGGCACTGAGAAATCAAAACTGCTTCGCATTCCTTCTACAAAGTCATACCTTAAGACCCCATACTTACAGGAGAAACTCGGCTTGCGTTCCTCCTGTAACCAAAGCACAGTTCTTCCTCTTACACTGCAGGGTTTTAGAAGAGCCTAAGCCCCGATAGCGTTACCAAAGCGTTCCTTGGGAGAGGCAGTTCGCTACATGCAGAACTCCGTGCCAAGAAAACATTCTTCAGGGAAGGGACCATTGTGTAGTTTGAGGGAATATTTACTTGGTAGACAACACAAGGGGGTAGGCTGCGTGCTCACTGGAAACGGAGACCTGATGGCACAAGGCTTGCTTTCCCATTTTGAAAGCTCCATTCATGCTGCCTTGAAGCTACCTAAATACCAGTGTTTTGGACGGGTCTCTAGTCACTGTAGGCAGGGCTCTAGGAAGGGAACGAGTTTTCTCTAAATCAACAGGGTGCTTTCGTAGCCTGGGTGGGAGCTCCACCTGAGACGCTCTGGAGCTCAAAGGAAACTTGACGTGAGTCGTTTCCTCAAGGTAAAGCCTTAAGAGCCCTGCTGAAGCCGAAGCGTGGAGCAGCTTCCTGGAGACATGAGTTGTAGTTCTGCTTTCTTTGAACGTTAGTACGCTTATGAAGACACCTAGTAACTCTCGTGGGCACCCTATTCCCTGCACGAACACCGAGGACTGGCATGCTCGACTGGGAAGCTCAGAAACATCCAGGCCCGGAAACCTTTCCCAGTCACTCTCAATATGCTAAGTGTAAGGCAACACACTGCACGCCTCCTTGGGAGAGCTAGATTTCCTCAGCACTCCAACAGCTCCAGGCAATCTGTTGTCTCACGTCTACATGTCATGCATATCTGCCTCAGTGCCCTAGGCTGAGCGGCACTGAGAAACCAATACTCTTTCACATTCCTTCTACAAAGTCATACCTTAAGACCCCATACTTACAGGAGAAAGTTGCCTTGCGTTCCTGCTGTAACCAAAGCACAGTTCTTCCTCTTACACTGCAGGGTTTTAGAAGAGCCTAAGCCCCGATAGCGTTACCAAAGCGTTCCTTGGGAGAGGCAGTTCGCTACATGCAGAACTCCGTGCCAAGAAAACATTCTTCAGGGAAGGGACCATTGTGTAGTTTGAGGGAATATTTACTTGGTAGACATCACAAGGGGGTAGGCTGCGTGCTCACTGGAAACGGAGACCTGATGGCACAAGGCTTGCTTTCCCATTTTGAAAGCTCCATTCATGCTGCCTTGAAGCTACCTAAATACCAGTGTTTTGGACGGGTCTCTAGTCACTGTAGGCAGGGCTCTAGGAAGGGAACGAGTTTTCTCTAAATCAACAGGGTGCTTTCGTAGCCTGGGTGGGAGCTCCACCTGAGACGCTCTAGAGCTCAAAGGAAACTTGACGTGAGTCGTTTCCTCAAGGTAAAGCCTTAAGAGCCCTGCTGAAGCCGAAGCGTGGAGCAGCTTCCTGGAGACATGAGTTGTAGTTCTGCTTTCTTTGAACGTTAGTACGCTTATGAAGACACCTAGTAACTCTCGTGGGCACCCTATTCCCTGCACGAACACCGAGGACTGGCATGCTCAACTGGGAAGCTCAGAAACATCCAGGCCCGGAAACCTTTCCCAGTCACTCTCAATATGCTAAGTGTAAGGCAACACACTGCACGCCTCCTTGGGAGAGCTAGATTTCCTCAGCACTCCAACAGCTCCAGGCAATCTGTTGTCTCACGTCTACATGTCATGCATATCTGCCTCAGTGCCCTAGGCTGAGCGGCACTGAGAAACCAATACTCTTTCACATTCCTTCTACAAAGTCATACCTTAAGACCCCATACTTACAGGAGAAAGTTGGCTTGCGTTCCTGCTGTAACCAAAGCACAGTTCTTCCTCTTACACTGCAGGGTTTTAGAAGAGCCTAAGCCCCGATAGCGTTACCAAAGCGTTCCTTGGGAGAGGCAGTTCGCTACATGCAGAACTCCGTGCCAAGCAAACATTCTTCAGGGAAGGGACCATTGTGTAGTTTGAGGGAATATTTACTTGGTAGACATCACAAGGGGGTAGGCTGCGTGCTCACTGGAAACGGAGACCTGATGGCACAAGGCTTGCTTTCCCATTTTGAAAGCTCCATTCATGCTGCCTTGAAGCTACCTAATACCAGTGTTTTGGACGGGTCTCTAGTCACTGTAGGCAGGGCTCTGGGAAGGGAACGAGTTTTCTCTAAATCAACAGGGTGCTCTCGTAGCCTGGGTGGGAGCTCCACCTGAGACGCTCTAGAGCACAAAGGAAACTTGACGTGAGTCGTTTCCTCAAGGTAAAGCCTTGAAGAGCCCTGCTGAAGCCGAAGCGTGGAGCAGTTTCCTGGAGACATGAGTTGCAGTTCTGCTTTCTTTGAACGTTAGTACGCTTATGAAGACACCTAGTAACTCTCGTGGGCAAACTATTCCCTGCAAGAACACCGAGGACCGGCATGCTCGACTGGGAAGCTCAGAAACATCCAGGCCCGGAAACCTTTCCCAGTCACTCTCAATATGCTAAGGGTAGGGCAACACACTGCACGCCTCCTTGGGAGAGCTAGATTTCCTCAGCACTCCAGCAGCTCCAGGCAATCTGTTGTCTCACGTCTACATGTCATGCATATCTGCCTCAATGCCCTAGGCTGAGCGGCACTGAGAAACCAATACTGTTTCACATTGCTTCTACAAAGTCATACCTTAAGACCCCATACTTACAGGAGAAAGTTGCCTTGCGTTCCTGCTGTAACCAAAGCACAGTTCTTCCTCTTACACTGCAGGGTTTTAGAAGAGGCTAAGCCCCTATAGCGTACCTAGAGCATTCCTTGGGAGAGGCAGTTCGCTACATGCATAACTCCGTGCCAAGAACACGTTATTCAGGGAAGGGACCAGTGTGTCGCTAGAGTGTATATTAACTTGGTAGAAATCACAAGGAGGTAGGCTGCGTGTTCACTGGAAACGGGGACCTGATGGCACAAGGCTTGCTTTCCCATTTTGAAAGCTCCATTCATGCCGCCTTGAACCTACCTAAATACCAGTGTTTTGGACGAGTTTCTAGTCACTGTAGGCAGGGCTCTGGGAAGGGAACGAGTTTTCTCTAAATCAACAGGGTGCTTTCATAGCCTGGGTGGGAGCTCCTCCTGAGACGCTCTAGAGCTACAAGGAAACTTGACGTGAGTCCTTTCCTCAAGGTAAAGCCTTGAAGAGCCCTGCTGAAGCGGCACGTGGAGAAGTTTCCTTGAGACATGAGTTGCAGTTCTCCTTTCTTTTAACGTTACTACGCTTTTCAAGACACCTAGGATCTCGCCTGGGCACCCTATTCCGTGCAAGAACCCCGAGTACCGGCAGGCTCCACTGGGTTGCTAAGAAACATCCAGGCCCGGATACCTTTCCCAGTCACTCTGTGTATGCTAAGTGTAGGGCAACACACTGCACTCTTCCTTGGGAGAGCTACATTTCCTCTGCACTCCAACAGCTCCAGGTAATCTGTTCTCTCACGTCCTACATGTCATGCAAATTGCCTCAATGCCCTAGGCTGAGCGGCACTGAGAAACCAATACTCTTTCACATTCCTTCTACAAAGTCATACCTTAAGACCCCATACTTACAGGAGAAAGTTGCCTTGCGTTCCTGCTGTAACCAAAGCACAGTTCTTCCTCTTACACTGCAGGGTTTTAGAAGAGCCTAAGCCCCGATAGCGTTACCAAAGCGTTCCTTGGGAGAGGCAGTTCGCTACATGCAGAACTCCGTGCCAAGAAAACATTCTTCAGGGAAGGGACCATTGTGTAGTTTGAGGGAATATTTACTTGGTAGACATCACAAGGGGGTAGGCTGCGTGCTCACTGGAAACGGAGACCTGATGGCACAAGGCTTGCTTTCCCATTTTGAAAGCTCCATTCATGCTGCCTTGAAGCTACCTAATACCAGTGTTTTGGACGGGTCTCTAGTCACTGTAGGCAGGGCTCTGGGAAGGGAACGAGTTTTCTCTAAATCAACAGGGTGCTCTCGTAGCCTGGGTGGGAGCTCCACCTGAGACGCTCTAGAGCTCAAAGGAAACTTGACGTGAGTCGTTTCCTCAAGGTAAAGCCTTGAAGAGCCCTGCTGAAGCCGAAGCGTGGAGCAGTTTCCTGGAGACATGAGTTGCAGTTCTGCTTTCTTTGAACGTTAGTACGCTTATGAAGACACCTAGTAACTTTCGTGGGCAAACTATTTCCTGCAAGAACACCGAGGACCGGCATGCTCGACTGGGAAGCTCAGAAACATCCAGGCCCGGAAACCTTTCCCAGTCACTCTCAATATGCTAAGTGTAGGGCAACACACTGCACGCCTCCTTGGGAGAGCTAGATTTCCTCAGCACTCCAGCAGCTCCAGGCAATCTGTTGTCTCACGTCTACATGTCATGCATATCTGCCTCAATGCCCTAGGCTGAGCCGCACTGAGAAACCAATACTGTTTCACATTCCTTCTACAAAGTCTTACCTTAAGACCCCATACTTACAGGGGAAAGTTGCCTTGCGTTCCTGCTGTAACCAAAGCACAGTTCTTCCTCTTACACTGCAGGGTTTTAGAAGAGCCTAAGCCCCGATAGCGTTACCAAAGCGTTCCTTGGGACAGGCAGTTCGCTACATGCAGAACTCCGTGCCAAGAAAACATTCTTCAGGGAAGGGACCATTGTGTAGTTTGAGGGAATATTTACTTGGTAGACATCACAAGGGGGTAGGCTGCGTGTTCTCTGGAAACGGAGACCTGATGGCACAAGGCTTGCTTTCCCATTTTGAAAGCTCCATTCATGCTGCCTTGAAGCTACCTAAATACCAGTGTTCTGGACGGTCTCTAGTCACTATAGGCAGGGCTCTGGGAAGGGAACGAGTTTTCTCTAAATCAACAGGGTGCTTTCGTAAACTGGGTGGGAGCTCCACCTGAGACGCTCTAGAGCTCAAAGGAAACTTGACGTGAGTCGTTTCCTCAAGGTAAAGCCTTGAAGAGCCCTGTTGAAGCCAAAGCGTGGAGCAGTTTCCTGGAGACACGAGTTGCAGTTCTGCTTTCTTTGAACGTTAGTACGCTTATGAAGACACCTAGTAACTCTCGTGGGCACCCTATTCCCTGCACGAACACCGAGGACCGGCATGCTCGACTGGGAAGCTCAGAAACATCCAGGCCCGGAAACCTTTCCCAGTCACTCTCAATATGCTAAGGGTAGGGCAACACACTGCACGCCTCCTTGGGAGAGCTGGATTTCCTGAGCACTCCAACAGCTCCAGGCAATCTGTTGTCTCACGTCTACATGTCATGCATATCTGCCTCAATGCCCTAGGCTGAGCCGCACTGAGAAACCAATACTGTTTCACATTCCTTCTACAAAGTCATACCTTAAGACCCCATACTTACAGGAGAAAGTTGGCTTGCATTCCTGTTGTAACCAAAGCACAGTTCTTCCTCTTACACTGCAGGGTTTTAGAAGAGCCTAAGCACCGAAAGCGTTTCCAAAGCGTTCCTTGAGAGAGGCAGTTCGCTACATGCAGAACTCCGTGCCAAGAAAACATTCTTCAGGGAAGGGACCATTGTGTAGTTTGAGGGAATATTTACTTGGTAGACATCACAAGGGGGTAGGCTGCGTGCTCACTGGAAACGGAGACCTGATGGCACAAGGCTTGCTTTCCCATTTTGAAAGCTCCATTCATGCTGCCTTGAAGCTACCTAAATACCAGTGTTTTGTACGGGTCTCTAGTCACTGTAGGCAGGGCTCTGGGAAGGGAACGAGTTTTCTCTAAATCAACAGGGTGCTTTCGTAGCCTGGGTGGGAGCTCCAACTGAGACGCTCTAGAGCTCAAAGGAAACTTGACGTGAGTCGTTTCCTCAAGGTAAAGCCTTGAAGAGCCCTGTTGAAGCCAAAGCGTGGAGCAGTTTCCTGGAGACACGAGTTGCAGTTCTGCTTTCTTTGAACGTTAGTACGCTTATGAAGACACCTAGTAACTCTCGTGGGCACCCTATTCCCTGCACGAACACCGAGGACCGGCATGCTCGACTGGGAAGCTCAGAAACATCCAGGCCCGGAAACCTTTCCCAGTCACTCTCAATATGCTAAGGGTAGGGCAACACACTGCACGCCTCCCTGGGAGAGCTGGATTTCCTGAGCACTCCAACAGCTCCAGGCAATCTGTTGTCTCACGTCTACATGTCATGCATATCTGCCTCAATGCCCTAGGCTGAGCGGCACTGAGAAACCAATACTGTTTCACATTCCTTCTACAAAGTCATACCTTAAGACCCCATACTTACAGGAGAAAGTTGCCTTGCGTTCCTGCTGTAACCAAAGCACAGTTCTTCCTCTTACACTGCAGGGTTTTAGAAGAGGCTAAGCCCCTATAGCGTACCTAGAGCATTCCTTGGGAGAGGCAGTTCGCTACATGCAGAACTCCGTGCCAAGAACAAGTTATTCAGGGAAGGGACCAGTGTGTCGCTAGAGTGTATATTAACTTGGTAGAAATCACAAGTAGCTAGGCTGCGTGTTCACTGGAAACGGGGACCTGATGGCACAAGGCTTGCTTTCCCATTTTGAAAGCTCCATTCATGCCGCCTTGAACCTACCTAAATACCAGTGTTTTGGACGAGTTTCTAGTCACTGTAGGCAGGGCTCTGGGAAGGGAACGAGTTTTCTCTAAATCAACAGGGTGCTTTCATAGCCTGGGTGGGAGTTCCTCCTGAGACGCTCTAGAGCTACAAGGAAACTTGACGTGAGTCCTTTCCTCAAGGTAAAGCCTTGAAGAGCCCTGCTGAAGCGGCACGTGGAGAAGTTTCCTTGAGACAGGAGTTGCAGTTCTCCTTTCTTTTAACGTTACTACGCTTTTCAAGACACCTAGGATCTCGCCTGGGCACCCTATTCCGTGCAAGAACACCGAGTACCGGCAGGCTCCACTGGGTTGCTAAGAAACATCCAGGCCCGGATACCTTTCCCAGTCACTCTGTGTATGCTAAGTGTAGGGCAACACACTGCACTCTTCCTTGGGATAGCTACATTTCCTCAGCACTCCAACAGCTCCAAGTAATCTGTTCTCTCATGTCCTACATTTCATGCAAATTGCCTCAATGCCCTAGGCTGAGCGGCACTGAGAAATCAAAACTGCTTCGCATTCCTTCTACAAAGTCTTACCTTAAGACCCCATACTTACAGGAGAAACTCGGCTTGCGTTCCTCCTGTAACCAAAGCACAGTTCTTCCTCTTACACTGCAGGGTTTTAGCAGAGCCTACGCCCCGATAGCGTTACCAAAGCGTTCCTTGGGAGAGGCAGTTCGCTACATGCAGAACTCCGTGCCAAGAAAACATTCTTCAGGGAGGGGACCATTGTGTAGTTTGAGGGAATATTTACTTGGTAGACATCACAAGGGGGTAGGCTGCGTGTTCCCTGGAAACGGAGACCTGATGGCACAAGGCTTGCTTTCCCATTTTGAAAGCTCCATTCATGCTGCCTTGAAGCTACCTAATACCAGTGTTTTGGACGGGTCTCTAGTCACTGTAGGCAGGGCTCTGGGAAGGGAACGAGTTTTCTCTAAATCAACAGGGTGCTCTCGTAGCCTGGGTGGGAGCTCCACCTGAGACGCTCTAGAGCTCAAAGGAAACTTGACGTGAGTCGTTTCCTCAAGGTAAAGCCTTGAAGAGCCCTGCTGAAGCCGAAGCGTGGAGCAGTTTCCTGGAGACATGAGTTGCAGTTCTGCTTTCTTTGAACGTTAGTACGCTTATGAAGACACCTAGTAACTCTCGTGGGCAAACTATTCCCTGCAAGAACACCGAGGACCGGCATGCTCGACTGGGAAGCTCAGAAACATCCAGGCCCGGAAACCTTTCCCAGTCACTCTCAATATGCTAAGGGTAGGGCAACACACTGCACGCCTCCTTGGGAGAGCTAGATTTCCTCAGCACTCCAACAGCTCCAGGCAATCTGTTGTCTCACGTCTACATGTCATGCATATCTGCCTCAATGCCCTAGGCTGAGCGGCACTGAGAAACCAATACTGTTTCACATTCCTTCTACAAAGTCATACCTTAAGACCCCATACTTACAGGAGAAAGTTGCCTTGCGTTCCTGCTGTAACCAAAGCACAGTTCTTCCTCTTACACTGCAGGGTTTTAGAAGAGGCTAAGCCCCTATAGCGTACCTAGAGCATTCCTTGGGAGAGGCAGTTCGCTACATGCAGAACTCCGTGCCAAGAACACGTTATTCAGGGAAGGGACCAGTGTGTCACTAGAGTGTATATTAACTTGGTAGAAATCACAAGGAGGTAGGCTGCGTGTTCACTGGAAACGGGGACCTGATGGCACAAGGCTTGCTTTCCCATTTTAAAAGCTCCATTCATGCCGCCTTGAACATACCTAAATACCAGTGTTTTGGACGAGTTTCTAGTCACTGTAGGCAGGGCTCTGGGAAGGGAACGAGTTTTCTCTAAATCAACAGGGTGCTTTCATAGCCTGGGTGGGAGCTCCTCCTGAGACGCTCTAGAGCTACAAGGAAACTTGACGTGAGTCCTTTCCTCAAGGTAAAGCCTTGAAGAGCCCTGCTGAAGCGGCACGGGGAGAAGTTTCCTTGAGACAGGAGTTGCAGTTCTCCTTTCTTTTAACGTTACTACGCTTTTCAAGACACCTAGGATCTCGCCTGGGCACCCTATTCCGTGCAAGAACACCGAGTACCGGCAGGCTCCACTGGGTTGCTAAGAAACATCCAGGCCCGGATACCTTTCCCAGTCACTCTGTGTATGCTAAGTGTAGGGCAACACACTGCACTCTTCCTTGGGAGAGCTACATTTCCTCAGCACTCCAACAGCTCCAGGTAATCTGTTCTCTCACGTCCTACATGTCATGCAAATTGCCTCAATGACCTAGGCTGAGCGGCACTGAGAAATCAAAACTGCTTTGCATTCCTTCTACAAATCATACCTTAAGACCCCATACTTACAGGAGAAACTCGGCTTGCGTTCCTCCTGTAACCAAAGCACAGTTCTTCCTCTTACACTGCAGGGTTTTAGAAGAGCCTAAGCCCCGATAGCGTTACCACAGCGTTCCTTGGGAGAGGCAGTTCGCTACATGCAGAACTCCGTGCCAAGAAAACATTCTTCAGGGAAGGGACCATTGTGTAGTTTGAGGGAATATTTACTTGGTAGACATCACAAGGGGGTAGGCTGCGTGTTCCCTGGAAACGGAGACCTGATGGCACAAGGCTTGCTTTCCCATTTTGAAAGCTCCATTCATGCTGCCTTGAAGCTACCTAAATACCAGTGTTCTGGACGGGTCTCTAGTCACTGTAGGCAGGGCTCTGGGAAGGGAACGAGTTTTCTCTAAATCAACAGGGTGCTTTCGTAAACTGGGTGGGAGCTCCACCTGAGACGCTCTAGAGCTGAAAGGAAACTTGACCTGAGTCGTTTCCTCAAGGTAAAGCCTTGAAGAGCCCTGCTGAAGCCAAAGCGTGGAGCAGTTTCCTGGAGACACGAGTTGCAGTTCTGCTTTCTTTGAACGTTAGTATGCTTATGAAGACACCTAGTAACTCTCGTGGGCACCCTATTCCCTGCACGAACACCGAGGACCGGCATGCTCGACTGGGAAGCTCAGAAACATCCAGGCCCGGAAACCTTTCCCAGTCACTCTCAATATGCTAAAGGTAGGGCAACACACTGCACGCCTCCTTGGGAGAGCTGGATTTCCTGAGCACTCCAACAGCTCCAGGCAATCTGTTGTCTCACGTCTATATGTCTTGCATATCGGCCTCAATGCCCTAGGCTGAGCGGCACTGAGTAACCAATACTGTTTCACATTCCTTCTACAAAGTCATACCTTACGACCCCATACTTACAGGAGAAAGTTGGCTTGCGTTCCTGCTGTAACCAAAGCACAGTTCTTCCTCTTACACTGCAGGGTTTTAGAAGAGGCTAAGCCCCTATAGCGTACCTAGAGCATTCCTTGGGAGAGGCAGTTCGCTACATGCAGAACTCCGTGCCAAGAACACGTTATTCAGGGAAGGGACCAGTGTGTCACTAGAGTGTATATTAACTTGGTAGAAATCACAAGGAGGTAGGCTGCGTGTTCACTGGAAACGGGGACCTGATGGCACAAGGCTTGCTTTCCCATTTTGAAAGCTCCATTCATGCCGCCTTGAACCTACCTAAATACCAGTGTTTTGGACGAGTTTCTAGTCACTGTAGGCAGGGCTCTGGGAAGGGAACGAGTTTACTCTAAATCAACAGGGTGCTTTCGTAGCCTGGGTGGGAGCTCCTCCTGAGACGCTCTAGAGCTACAAGGAAACTTGACGTGAGTCCTTTCCTCAAGGTAAAGCCTTGAAGAGCCCTGCTGAAGCGGCACGTGGAGAAGTTTCCTTGAGACATGAGTTGCAGTTCTCCTTTCTTTTAAGGTTACTACGCTTTTCAAGACACCTAGGATCTCGCCTGGGCACCCTATTCCGTGCAAGAACACCGAGTACCGGCAGGCTCCACTGGGTTGCTAAGAAACATCCAGGCCCGGATACCTTTCCCAGTCACTCTGTGTATGCTAAGTGTAGGGCAACACACTGCACTCTTCCTTGGGAGAGCTACATTTCCTCAGCACTCCAACAGCTCCAGGTAATCTGTTCTCTCACGTCCTACATGTCATGCAAATTGCCTCAGCGCCCTAGGCTGAGCGGCACTGAAAAATCAAAACTGCTTCTCATTCCTTCTACAAAGTCATACCTTAAGACCCCATACTTACAGGAGAAACTCGGCTTGCGTTCCTCCTGTAACCAAAGCACAGTTCTTCCTCTTACACTGCAGGGTTTTAGAAGAGGCTAAGCCCCTATAGCGTACCTAGAGCATTCCTTGGGAGAGGCAGTTCGCTACATGCAGAACTCCGTGCCAAGAACACGTTATTCAGGGAAGGGACCAGTGTGTTGCTAGAATGTATATTAACTTGGTAGAAATCACAAGGAGGTAGGCTGCGTGTTCACTGGAAACGGGGACCTGATGGCACAAGGCTTGCTTTCCCATTTTGAAAGCTCCATTCATGCCGCCTTGAACCTACCTAAATACCAGTGTTTTGGACGAGTTTCTAGTCACTGTAGGCAGGGCTCTGGGAAGGGAACGAGTTTTCTCTAAATCAACAGGGTGCTTTCGTAGCCTGGGTGGGAGCTCCTCCTGAGACGCTCTAGAGCTACAAGGTAACTTGACGTGAGTCCTTTCCTCAAGGTAAAGCCTTGAAGAGCCCTGCTGAAGCGGCACGTGGAGAAGTTTCCTTGAGACATGAGTTGCAGTTCTCCTTTCTTTTAACGTTACTACGCTTTTCAAGACACCTAGGATCTCGCCTGGGCACCCTATTCCGTGCAAGAACACCGAGTACCGGCAGGCTCCACTGGGTTGCTAAGAAACATCCAGGCCCGGATACCTTTCCCAGTCACTCTGTGTATGCTAAGTGTAGGGCAACACACTGCACTCTTCCTTGGGAGAGCTACATTTCCTCAGCACTCCAACAGCTCCAAGTAATCTGTTCTCTCATGTCCTATATGTCATGCAAATTGCCTCAATGCCCTAGGATGAGCGGCACTGAGAAATCAAAACTGCTTCGCATTCCTTCTACAAAGTCATACCTTAAGACCCCATACTTACAGGAGAAACTCGGCTTGCGTTCCTCCTGTAACCAAAGCACAGTTCTTCCTCTTACACTGCAGGGTTTTAGAAGAGCCTAAGCCCCGATAGCGTTACCAAAGCGTTCCTTGGGAGAGGCAGTTCGCTACATGCAGAACTCCGTGCCAAGAAAACATTCTTCAGGGAAGGGACCATTGTGTAGTTTGAGGGAATATTTACTTGGTAGACATCACAAGGGGGTAGGCTGCGTGCTCACTGGAAACGGAGACCTGATGGCACAAGGCTTGCTTTCCCATTTTGAAATCTCCATTCATGCTGCCTTGAAGCTACCTAAATACCAGTGTTTTGGACGGGTCTCTAGTCACTGTAGGCAGGGCTCTAGGAAGGGAACGAGTTTTCTCTAAATCAACAGGGTGCTTTCGTAGCCTGGGTGGGAGCTCCACCTGAGACGCTCTAGAGCTCAAAGGAAACTTGACGTGAGTCGTTTCCTCAAGGTAAAGCCTTAAGAGCCCTGCTGAAGCCGAAGCGTGGAGCAGCTTCCTGGAGACATGAGTTGTAGTTCTGCTTTCTTTGAACGTTAGTACGCTTATGAAGACACCTAGTAACTCTCGTGGGCACCCTATTCCCTGCACGAACACCGAGGACTGGCATGCTCGACTGGGAAGCTCAGAAACATCCAGGCCCGGAAACCTTTCCCAGTCACTCTCAATATGCTAAGTGTAAGGCAACACACTGCACGCCTCCTTGGGAGAGCTAGATTTCCTCAGCACTCCAACAGCTCCAGGCAATCTGTTGTCTCACGTCTACATGTCATGCATATCTGCCTCAGTGCCCTAGGCTGAGCGGCACTGAGAAACCAATACTCTTTCACATTCCTTCTACAAAGTCATACCTTAAGACCCATACTTACAGGAGAAAGTTGCCTTGCGTTCCTGCTGTAACCAAAGCACAGTTCTTCCTCTTACACTGCAGGGTTTTAGAAGAGCCTAAGCCCCGATAGCATTACCAAAGCGTTCCTTGGGAGAGGCAGTTCGCTACATGCAGAACTCCGTGCCAAGAAAACATTCTTCAGGGAAGGGACCATTGTGTAGTTTGAGGGAATATTTACTTGGTAGACATCACAAGGGGGTAGGCTGCGTGCTCACTGGAAACGGAGACCTGATGGCACAAGGCTTGCTTTCCCATTTTGAAAGCTCCATTCATGCTGCCTTGAAGCTACCTAATACCAGTGTTTTGGACGGGTCTCTAGTCACTGTAGGCAGGGCTCTGGGAAGGGAACGAGTTTTCTCTAAATCAACAGGGTGCTCTCGTAGCCTGGGTGGGAGCTCCACCTGAGACGCTCTAGAGCACAAAGGAAACTTGACGTGAGTCGTTTCCTCAAGGTAAAGCCTTGAAGAGCCCTGCTGAAGCCGAAGCGTGGAGCAGTTTCCTGGAGACATGAGTTGCAGTTCTGCTTTCTTTGAACGTTAGTACGCTTATGAAGACACCTAGTAACTCCCGTGGGCACCCTTTTCCCTGCAAGAACACCGAGGACCGGCATGCTCGACTGGGAAGCTCAGAAACATCCAGGCCCGGAAACCTTTCCCAGTCACTCTCAATATGCTAAGGGTAGGGCAACACACTGCATGCCTCCTTGGGAGAGCTAGATTTCCTCAGCACTCCAGCAGCTCCAGGCAATCTGTTGTCTCACGTCTACATGTCATGCATATCTGCCTCAATGCCCTAGGCTGAGCGGCACTGAGAAACCAATACTGTTTCACATTCCTTCTACAAAGTCATACCTTAAGACCCCATACTTACAGGAGAAAGTTGCCTTGCGTTCCTGCTATAACCAAAGCACAATTCTTCCTCTTACACTGCAGGGTTTTAGAAGAGGCTAAGCCCCTATAGCGTACCTAGAGCATTCCTTGGGAGAGGCAGTTCGCTACATGCATAACTCCGTGCCAAGAACACGTTATTCAGGGAAGGGACCAGTGTGTCGCTAGAGTGTATATTAACTTGGTAGAAATCACAAGGAGGTAGGCTGCGTGTTCACTGGAAACGGGGACCTGATGGCACAAGGCTTGCTTTCCCATTTTGAAAGCTCCATTCATGCCGCCTTGAACCTACCTAAATACCAGTGTTTTGGACGAGTTTCTAGTCACTGTAGGCAGGGCTCTGGGAAGGGAACGAGTTTTCTGTAAATCAACAGGGTGCTTTCATAGCCTGGGTGGGAGCTCCTCCTGAGACGCTCTAGAGCTACAAGGAAACTTGACGTGAGTCCTTTCCTCAAGGTAAAGCCTTGAAGAGCCCTGCTGAAGCGGCACGTGGAGAAGTTTCCTTGAGACATGAGTTGCAGTTCTCCTTTCTTTTAACGTTACTACGCTTTTCAAGACACCTAGGATCTCGCCTGGGCACCCTATTCCGTGCAAGAACCCCGAGTACCGGCAGGCTCCACTGGGTTGCTAAGAAACATCCAGGCCCGGATACCTTTCCCAGTCACTCTGTGTATGCTAAGTGTAGGGCAACACACTGCACTCTTCCTTGGGAGAGCTACATTTCCTCAGCACTCCAACAGCTCCAGGTAATCTGTTCTCTCACGTCCTACATGTCATGCAAATTGCCTCAATGCCCTAGGCTGAGCGGCACTGAGAAATCTAAACTGCTTTGCATTCCTTCTACAAAGTCATACCTTAAGACCCCATACTTACAGGAGAAACTCGGCTTGCGTTCCTCCTGTAACCAAAGCACAGTTCTTCCTCTTACACTGCAGGGTTTTAGAAGAGCCTAAGCCCCGATAGCGTTACCAAAGCGTTCCTTGGGAGAGGCAGTTCGCTACATGCAGAACTCCGTGCCAAGAAAACATTCTTCAGGGAAGGGACCATTGTGTAGTTTGAGGGAATATTTACTTGGTAGACATCACAAGGGGGTAGGCTGCGTGTTCCCTGGAAACGGAGACCTGATGGCACAAGGCTTGCTTTCCCATTTTGAAAGCTCCATTCATGCTGCCTTGAAGCTACCTAAATACCAGTGTTCTGGACGGGTCTCTAGTCACTGTAGGCAGGGCTCTGGGAAGGGAACGAGTTTTCTCTAAATCAACAGGGTGCTTTCGTAAACTGGGTGGGAGCTCCACCTGAGACGCTCTAGAGCTGAAAGGAAACTTGACGTGAGTCGTTTCCTCAAGGTAAAGCCTTGAAGAGCCCTGTTGAAGCCAAAGCGTGGAGCAGTTTCCTGGAGACACGAGTTGCAGTTCTGCTTTCTTTGAACGTTAGTACGCTTATGAAGACACCTAGTAACTCTCGTGGGCACCCTATTCCCTGCACGAACACCGAGGACCGGCATGCTCGACTGGGAAGCTCAGAAACATCCAGGCCCGGAAACCTTTCCCAGTCACTCTCAATATGCTAAGGGTAGGGCAACACACTGCACGCCTCCTTGGGAGAGCTGGATTTCCTGAGCACTCCAACAGCTCCAGGCAATCTGTTGTCTCACGTCTACATGTCATGCATATCGGCCTCAATGCCCTAGGCTGAGCGGCACTGAGAAACCAATACTGTTTCACATTCCTTCTACAAAGTCATACCTTAAGACCCCATACTTACAGGAGAAAGTTGGCTTGCATTCCTCCTGTAACCAAAGCACAGTTCTTCCTCTTACACTGCAGGGTTTTAGAAGAGCCTAAGCACCGAAAGCGTTTCCAAAGAGTTCCTTGAGAGAGGCAGTTCGCTACATGCAGAACTCCGTGCCAAGAAAACATTCTTCAGGGAAGGGACCATTGTGTAGTTTGAGGGAATATTTACTTGGTAGACATCACAAGGGGGTAGGCTGCGTGCTCACTGGAAACGGAGACCTGATGGCACAAGGCTTGCTTTCCCATTTTGAAAGCTCCATTCATGCTGCCTTGAAGCTACCTAAATACCAGTGTTTTGGACGGGTCTCTAGTCACTGTAGGCAGGGCTCTGGGAAGGGAACGAGTTTTCTCGAAATCAACAGGGTGCTTTCGTAGCCTGGGTGGGAGCTCCAACTGAGACGCTCTAGAGCTCAAAGGAAACTTGACGTGAGTCGTTTCCTCAAGGTAAAGCCTTGAAGGGCCCTGCTGAAGCCAAAGCGTGGAGCAGTTTCCTGGAGACACGAGTTGCAGTTCTGCTTTCTTTGAACGTTAGTACGCTTATGAAGACACCTAGTAACTCTCGTGGGCACCCTATTCCCTGCAAGAACACCGAGGACCGGCATGCTCGACTGGGAAGCTCAGAAACATCCAGGCCCGGAAACCTTTCCCAGTCACTCTCAATATGCTAAGGGTAGGGCAACACACTGCACGCCTCCTTGGGAGAGCTGGATTTCCTCAGCACTCCAACAGCTCCAGGCAATCTGTTGTCTCACGTCTACATGTCATGCATATCTGCCTCAATGCCCTAGGCTGAGCTGCACTGAGAAACCAATACTCTTTCACATTCCTTCTACAAAGTCATAACTTAAGACCCCATACTTACAGGAGAAACTCGGCTTGCGTTCCTCCTGTAACCAAAGCACAGTTCTTCCTCTTACACTGCAGGGTTTTAGAAGAGCCTAAGCCCCGATAGCGTTACCAAAGCGTTCCTTGGGAGAGGCAGTTCGCTACATGCAGAACTCCGTGCCAAGAAAACATTCTTCAGGGAAGGGACCATTGTGTAGTTTGAGGGAATATTTACTTGGTAGACATCACAAGGGGGTAGGCTGCGTGTTCCCTGGAAACGGAGACCTGATGGCACAAGGCTTGCTTTCCCATTTTGAAAGCTCCATTCATGCTGCCTTGAAGCTACCTAAATACCAGTGTTTTGGACGGGTCTCTAGTCACTGTAGGCAGGGCTCTGGGAAGGGAACGAGTTTTCTCTAAATCTACAGGGTTCTTTCGTAGCCTGGGTGGGAGCTCCAACTGAGACGCTCTAGAGCTCAAAGGAAACTTGACGTGAGTCGTTTCCTCAAGGTAAAGCCTTGAAGGGCCCTGCTGAAGCCGAAGCGTGGAGCAGTTTCCTGGAGACATGAGTTGCAGTTCTGCTTTCTTTGAACGTTAGTACGCTTATGAAGACACCTAGTAACTCTCGTGGGCACCCTATTCCCTGCAAGAACACCGAGGACCGGCATGCTCGACTGGGAAGCTCAGAAACATCCAGGCCCGGAAACCTTTCCCAGTCACTCTCAATATGCTAAGGGTAGGGCAACACACTGCACGCCTCCTTGGGAGAGCTAGATTTCCTCAGCACTCCAACAGCTCCAGGCAATCTGTTGTCTCACGTCTACATGTCATGCATATCTGCCTCAATGCCCTAGGCTGAGCCGCACTGAGAAACCAATACTCTTTCACATTCCTTCTACAAAGTCATACCTTAAGACCCCATACTTACAGGAGAAAGTTGCCTTGCGTTCCTGCTGTAACCAAAGCACAGTTCTTCCTCTTACACTGCAGGGTTTTAGAAGAGGCTAAGCCCCTATAGCGTACCTAGAGCATTCCTTGGGAGAGGCAGTTCGCTACATGCAGAACTCCGTGCCAAGAACACGTTATTCAGGGAAGGGACCAGTGTGTCGCTAGAGTTTATATTAACTTGGTAGAAATCACAAGGAGGTAGGCTGCGTGTTCACTGGAAACGGGGACCTGATGGCACAAGGCTTGCTTTCCCATTTTGAAAGCTCCATTCATGCCGCCTTGAACCTACCTAAATACCAGTGTTTTGGACGAGTTTCTAGTCACTGTAGGCAGGGCACTGGGAAGGGAACGAGTTTTCTGTAAATCAACAGGGTGCTTTCATAGCCTGGGTGGGAGCTCCTCCTGAGACGCTCTAGTGCTACAAGGAAACTTGACGTGAGTCCTTTCCTCAAGGTAAAGCCTTGAAGAGCCCTGCTGAAGCGGCACGTGGAGAAGTTTCCTTGAGACAGGAGTTGCAGTTCTCCTTTCTTTTAACGTTACTACGCTTTTCAAGACACCTAGGATCTCGCCTGGGCACCCTATTCCGTGCAAGAACACCGAGTACCGGCAGGCTCCACTGGGTTGCTAAGAAACATCCAGGCCCGGATACCTTTCCCAGTCACTCTGTGTATGCTAAGTGTAGGGCAACACACTGCACTCTTCCTTGGGAGAGCTACATTTCCTCAGCACTCCAACAGCTCCAGGTAATCTGTTCTCTCACGTCCTACATGTCATGCAAATTGCCTCAATGCCCTAGGCTGAGCGGCACTGAGAAATCAAAACTGCTTTGCATTCCTTCTACAAAGTCATACCTTAAGACCCCATACTTACAGGAGAAACTCGGCTTGCGTTCCTCCTGTAACCAAAGCACAGTTCTTCCTCTTACACTGCAGGGTTTTAGAAGAGCCTAAGCCCCGATAGCGTTACCAAAGCGTTCCTTGGGAGAGGCAGTTCGCTACATGCAGAACTCCGTGCCAAGAAAACATTCTTCAGGGAAGGGACCATTGTGTAGTTTGAGGGAATATTTACTTGGTAGACATCACAAGGGGGTAGGCTGCGTGTTCCCTGGAAACGGAGACCTGATGGCACAAGGCTTGCTTTCCCATTTTGAAAGCTCCATTCATGCTGCCTTGAAGCTACCTAAATACCAGTGTTTTGGACGGGTCTCTAGTCACTGTAGGCAGGGCTGTGGGAAGGGAACGAGTTTTCTCTAAATCAACAGGGTGCTTTCGTAGCCTGGGTGGGAGCTCCAACTGAGACGCTCTAGAGCTCAAAGGAAACTTGACGTGAATCGTTTCCTCAAGGTAAAGCCTTGAAGGGCCCTGCTGAAGCCGAAGCGTGGAGCAGTTTCCTGGAGACATGAGTTGCAGTTCTGCTTTCTTTGAACGTTAGTACGCTTATGAAGACACCTAGTAACTCTCGTGGGCACCCTATTCCCTGCAAGAACACCGAGGACCGGCATGCTCGACTGGGAAGCTCAGAAACATCCAGGCCCGGAAACCTTTCCCAGTCACTCTCAATATGCTAAGGGTAGGGCAACACACTGCACGCCTCCTTGGGAGAGCTGGATTTCCTCAGCACTCCAACAGCTCCAGGCAATCTGTTGTCTCACGTCTACATGTCATGCATATCTGCCTCAATGCCCTAGGCTGAGCGGCACTGAGTAACCAATACTGTTTCACATTCCTTCTACAATGTCATACCTTAAGACCCCATACTTACAGGAGAAAGTTGGCTTGCATTCCTCCTGTAACCAAAGCACAGTTCTTCCTCTTACACTGCAGGGTTTTAGAAGAGCCTAAGCACCGAAAGCGTTACCAAAGCGTTCCTTGGGAGAGGCAGTTCGCTACATGCAGGACTCCGTGCCAAGAACACGTTATTCAGGGAAGGGACCAGTGTGTCGCTAGAATGTATATTAACTTTGTAGAAATCACAGGGAGGTAGGCTGCGTGTTCACTGGAAACGGGGACCTGATGGCACAAGGCTTGCTTTCCCATTTTGAAAGCTCCATTCATGCCGCCTTGAACCTACCTAAATACCAGTGTTTTGGACGAGTTTCTAGTCACTGTAGGCAGGGCTCTGGGAAGGGAACGAGTTTTCTCGAAATCAACAGGGTGCTTTCGTAGCCTGGGTGGGAGCTCCTCCTGAGACGCTCTAGAGCTACAAGGTAACTTGACGTGAGTCCTTTCCTCAAGGTAAAGCCTTGAAGAGCCCTGCTGAAGCGGCACGTGGAGAAGTTTCCTTGAGACATGAGTTGCAGTTCTCCTTTCTTTTAACGTTACTACGCTTTTCAAGACACCTAGGATCTCGCCTGGGCACCCTATTCCGTGCAAGAACACCGAGTACCGGCAGGCTCCACTGGGTTGCTAAGAAACATCCAGGCCCGGATACCTTACCCAGTCACTCTGTGTATGCTAAGTGTAGGGCAACACACTGCACTCTTCCTTGGGAGAGCTACATTTCCTCAGCACTCCAACAGCTCCAGGTAATCTCTTCTCTCACGTCCTACATGTCATGCAAATTGCCTCAATGCCCTAGGCTGAGCGGCACTGAGAAATCAAAACTGCTTCGCATTCCTTCTACAAAGTCATACCTTAAGACCCCATACTTACAGGAGAAACTCGGCTTGCGTTCCTCCTGTAACCAAAGCACAGTTCTTCCTCTTACACTGCAGGGTTTTAGAAGAGCCTAAGCCCCGATAGCGTTACCAAAGCGTTCCTTGGGAGAGGCAGTTCGCTACATGCAGAACTCCGTGCCAAGAAAACATTCTTCAGGGAAGGGACCATTGTGTAGTTTGAGGGAATATTTACTTGGTAGACATCACAAGGGGGTAGGCTGCGTGCTCACTGGAAACGGAGACCTGATGGCACAAGGCTTGCTTTCCCATTTTGAAATCTCCATTCATGCTGCCTTGAAGCTACCTAAATACCAGTGTTTTGGACGGGTCTCTAGTCACTGTAGGCAGGGCTCTAGGAAGGGAACGAGTTTTCTCTAAATCAACAGGGTGCTTTCGTAGCCTGGGTGGGAGCTCCACCTGAGACGCTCTAGAGCTCAAAGGAAACTTGACGTGAGTCGTTTCCTCAAGGTAAAGCCTTAAGAGCCCTGCTGAAGCCGAAGCGTGGAGCAGCTTCCTGGAGACATGAGTTGTAGTTCTGCTTTCTTTGAACGTTAGTACGCTTATGAAGACACCTAGTAACTCTCGTGGGCACCCTATTCCCTGCACGAACACCGAGGACTGGCATGCTCGACTGGGAAGCTCAGAAACATCCAGGCCCGGAAACCTTTCCCAGTCACTCTCAATATGCTAAGTGTAAGGCAACACACTGCACGCCTCCTTGGGAGAGCTAGATTTCCTCAGCACTCCAACAGCTCCAGGCAATCTGTTGTCTCACGTCTACATGTCATGCATATCTGCCTCAGTGCCCTAGGCTGAGCGGCACTGAGAAACCAATACTCTTTCACATTCCTTCTACAAAGTCATACCTTAAGACCCATACTTACAGGAGAAAGTTGCCTTGCGTTCCTGCTGTAACCAAAGCACAGTTCTTCCTCTTACACTGCAGGGTTTTAGAAGAGCCTAAGCCCCGATAGCATTACCAAAGCGTTCCTTGGGAGAGGCAGTTCGCTACATGCAGAACTCCGTGCCAAGAAAACATTCTTCAGGGAAGGGACCATTGTGTAGTTTGAGGGAATATTTACTTGGTAGACATCACAAGGGGGTAGGCTGCGTGCTCACTGGAAACGGAGACCTGATGGCACAAGGCTTGCTTTCCCATTTTGAAAGCTCCATTCATGCTGCCTTGAAGCTACCTAATACCAGTGTTTTGGACGGGTCTCTAGTCACTGTAGGCAGGGCTCTGGGAAGGGAACGAGTTTTCTCTAAATCAACAGGGTGCTCTCGTAGCCTGGGTGGGAGCTCCACCTGAGACGCTCTAGAGCACAAAGGAAACTTGACGTGAGTCGTTTCCTCAAGGTAAAGCCTTGAAGAGCCCTGCTGAAGCCGAAGCGTGGAGCAGTTTCCTGGAGACATGAGTTGCAGTTCTGCTTTCTTTGAACGTTAGTACGCTTATGAAGACACCTAGTAACTCCCGTGGGCACCCTTTTCCCTGCAAGAACACCGAGGACCGGCATGCTCGACTGGGAAGCTCAGAAACATCCAGGCCCGGAAACCTTTCCCAGTCACTCTCAATATGCTAAGGGTAGGGCAACACACTGCATGCCTCCTTGGGAGAGCTAGATTTCCTCAGCACTCCAGCAGCTCCAGGCAATCTGTTGTCTCACGTCTACATGTCATGCATATCTGCCTCAATGCCCTAGGCTGAGCGGCACTGAGAAACCAATACTGTTTCACATTCCTTCTACAAAGTCATACCTTAAGACCCCATACTTACAGGAGAAAGTTGCCTTGCGTTCCTGCTATAACCAAAGCACAATTCTTCCTCTTACACTGCAGGGTTTTAGAAGAGGCTAAGCCCCTATAGCGTACCTAGAGCATTCCTTGGGAGAGGCAGTTCGCTACATGCATAACTCCGTGCCAAGAACACGTTATTCAGGGAAGGGACCAGTGTGTCGCTAGAGTGTATATTAACTTGGTAGAAATCACAAGGAGGTAGGCTGCGTGTTCACTGGAAACGGGGACCTGATGGCACAAGGCTTGCTTTCCCATTTTGAAAGCTCCATTCATGCCGCCTTGAACCTACCTAAATACCAGTGTTTTGGACGAGTTTCTAGTCACTGTAGGCAGGGCTCTGGGAAGGGAACGAGTTTTCTGTAAATCAACAGGGTGCTTTCATAGCCTGGGTGGGAGCTCCTCCTGAGACGCTCTAGAGCTACAAGGAAACTTGACGTGAGTCCTTTCCTCAAGGTAAAGCCTTGAAGAGCCCTGCTGAAGCGGCACGTGGAGAAGTTTCCTTGAGACATGAGTTGCAGTTCTCCTTTCTTTTAACGTTACTACGCTTTTCAAGACACCTAGGATCTCGCCTGGGCACCCTATTCCGTGCAAGAACCCCGAGTACCGGCAGGCTCCACTGGGTTGCTAAGAAACATCCAGGCCCGGATACCTTTCCCAGTCACTCTGTGTATGCTAAGTGTAGGGCAACACACTGCACTCTTCCTTGGGAGAGCTACATTTCCTCAGCACTCCAACAGCTCCAGGTAATCTGTTCTCTCACGTCCTACATGTCATGCAAATTGCCTCAATGCCCTAGGCTGAGCGGCACTGAGAAATCTAAACTGCTTTGCATTCCTTCTACAAAGTCATACCTTAAGACCCCATACTTACAGGAGAAACTCGGCTTGCGTTCCTCCTGTAACCAAAGCACAGTTCTTCCTCTTACACTGCAGGGTTTTAGAAGAGCCTAAGCCCCGATAGCGTTACCAAAGCGTTCCTTGGGAGAGGCAGTTCGCTACATGCAGAACTCCGTGCCAAGAAAACATTCTTCAGGGAAGGGACCATTGTGTAGTTTGAGGGAATATTTACTTGGTAGACATCACAAGGGGGTAGGCTGCGTGTTCCCTGGAAACGGAGACCTGATGGCACAAGGCTTGCTTTCCCATTTTGAAAGCTCCATTCATGCTGCCTTGAAGCTACCTAAATACCAGTGTTTTGGACGGGTCTCTAGTCACTGTAGGCAGGGCTCTGGGAAGGGAACGAGTTTTCTCTAAATCTACAGGGTTCTTTCGTAGCCTGGGTGGGAGCTCCAACTGAGACGCTCTAGAGCTCAAAGGAAACTTGACGTGAGTCGTTTCCTCAAGGTAAAGCCTTGAAGGGCCTTGCTGAAGCCGAAGCGTGGAGCAGTTTCCTGGAGACATGAGTTGCAGTTCTGCTTTCTTTGAACGTTAGTACGCTTATGAAGACACCTAGTAACTCTCGTGGGCTCCCTATTCCCTGCAAGAACACCGAGGACCGGCATGCTCGACTGGGAAGCTCAGAAACATCCAGGCCCGGAAACCTTTCCCAGTCACTCTCAATATGCTAAGGGTAAGGCAACACACTGCACGCCTCCTTGGGAGAGCTAGATTTCCTCAGCACTCCAACAGCTCCAGGCAATCTGTTGTCTCACGTCTACATGTCATGCATATCTGCCTCAATGCCCTAGGCTGAGCCGCACTGAGAAACCAATACTCTTTCACATTCCTTCTACAAAGTCATACCTTAAGACCCCATACTTACAGGAGAAAGTTGCCTTGCGTTCCTGCTGTAACCAAAGCACAGTTCTTCCTCTTACACTGCAGGGTTTTAGAAGAGGCTAAGCCCCTATAGCGTACCTAGAGCATTCCTTGGGAGAGGCAGTTCGCTACATGCAGAACTCCGTGCCAAGAACACGTTATTCAGGGAAGGGACCAGTGTGTCGCTAGAGTTTATATTAACTTGGTAGAAATCACAAGGAGGTAGGCTGCGTGTTCACTGGAAACGGGGACCTGATGGCACAAGGCTTGCTTTCCCATTTTGAAAGCTCCATTCATGCCGCCTTGAACCTACCTAAATACCAGTGTTTTGGACGAGTTTCTAGTCACTGTAGGCAGGGCACTGGGAAGGGAACGAGTTTTCTGTAAATCAACAGGGTGCTTTCATAGCCTGGGTGGGAGCTCCTCCTGAGACGCTCTAGTGCTACAAGGAAACTTGACGTGAGTCCTTTCCTCAAGGTAAAGCCTTGAAGAGCCCTGCTGAAGCGGCACGTGGAGAAGTTTCCTTGAGACAGGAGTTGCAGTTCTCCTTTCTTTTAACGTTACTACGCTTTTCAAGACACCTAGGATCTCGCCTGGGCACCCTATTCCGTGCAAGAACACCGAGTACCGGCAGGCTCCACTGGGTTGCTAAGAAACATCCAGGCCCGGATACCTTTCCCAGTCACTCTGTGTATGCTAAGTGTAGGGCAACACACTGCACTCTTCCTTGGGAGAGCTACATTTCCTCAGCACTCCAACAGCTCCAGGTAATCTGTTCTCTCACGTCCTACATGTCATGCAAATTGCCTCAATGCCCTAGGCTGAGCGGCACTGAGAAATCAAAACTGCTTTGCATTCCTTCTACAAAGTCATACCTTAAGACCCCATACTTACAGGAGAAACTCGGCTTGCGTTCCTCCTGTAACCAAAGCACAGTTCTTCCTCTTACACTGCAGGGTTTTAGAAGAGCCTAAGCCCCGATAGCGTTACCAAAGCGTTCCTTGGGAGAGGCAGTTCGCTACATGCAGAACTCCGTGCCAAGAAAACATTCTTCAGGGAAGGGACCATTGTGTAGTTTGAGGGAATATTTACTTGGTAGACATCACAAGGGGGTAGGCTGCGTGTTCCCTGGAAACGGAGACCTGATGGCACAAGGCTTGCTTTCCCATTTTGAAAGCTCCATTCATGCTGCCTTGAAGCTACCTAAATACCAGTGTTCTGGACGGGTCTCTAGTCACTGTAGGCAGGGCTCTGGGAAGGGAACGAGTTTTCTCTAAATCAACAGGGTGCTTTCGTAAACTGGGTGGGAGCTCCACCTGAGACGCTCTAGAGCTGAAAGGAAACTTGACGTGAGTCGTTTCCTCAAGGTAAAGCCTTGAAGAGCCCTGTTGAAGCCAAAGCGTGGAGCAGTTTCCTGGAGACACGAGTTGCAGTTCTGCTTTCTTTGAACGTTAGTACGCTTATGAAGACACCTAGTAACTCTCGTGGGCACCCTATTCCCTGCACGAACACCGAGGACCGGCATGCTCAACTGGGAAGCTCAGAAACATCCAGGCCCGGAAACCTTTCCCAGTCACTCTCAATATGTTAAGTGTAGGGCAACACACTGCACGCCTCCTTGGGAGAGCTAGATTTCCTCAGCACTCCAGCAGCTCCAGGCAATCTGTTGTCTCACGTCTACATGTCATGCATATGTGCCTCAATGCCCTAGGCTGAGCGGCACTGAGAAACCAATACTCTTTCACATTCCTTCTACAAAGTCATACCTTAAGACCCCATACTTACAGGAGAAAGTTGCCTTGCGTTCCTGCTGTAACCAAAGCACAGTTCTTCCTCTTACACTGCAGGGTTTTAGAAGAGGCTAAGCCCCTATAGCGTACCTAGAGCATTCCTTGGGAGAGGCAGTTCGCTACATGCAGAACTCCGTGCCAAGAACACGTTATTCAGGGAAGGGACCAGTGTGTCGCTAGAGTGTATATTAACTTGGTAGAAATCACAAGGAGGTAGGCTGCGTGTTCACTGGAAACGGGGACCTGATGGCACAAGGCTTGCTTTCCCATTTTGAAAGCTCCATTCATGCCGCCTTGAACCTACCTAAATACCAGTGTTTTGGACGAGTTTCTAGTCACTGTAGGCAGGGCTCTGGGAAGGGAACGAGTTTTCTCTAAATCAACAGGGTGCTTTCATAGCCTGGGTGGGAGCTCCTCCTGAGACGCTCTAGAGCTACAAGGAAACTTGACGTGAGTCCTTTCCTCAAGGTAAAGCCTTGAAGAGCCCTGCTGAAGCGGCACGTGGAGAAGTTTCCTTGAGACATGAGTTGCAGTTCTCCTTTCTTTTAAGGTTACTACGCTTTTCAAGACACCTAGGATCTCGCCTGGGCACCCTATTCCGTGCAAGAACACCGAGTACCGGCAGGCTCCACTGGGTTGCTAAGAAACATCCAGGCCCGGATACCTTTCCCAGTCACTCTGTGTATGCTAAGTGTAGGGCAACACACTGCACTCTTCCTTGGGAGAGCTACATTTCCTCAGCACTCCAACAGCTCCAGGTAATCTGTTCTCTCACGTCCTACATGTCATGCAAATTGCCTCAATGCCCTAGGCTGAGCGGCACTGAGAAATCAAAACTGCTTCGCATTCCTTCTACAAAGTCATACCTTAAGACCCCATACTTACAGGAGAAACTCGGCTTGCGTTCCTCCTGTAACCAAAGCACAGTTCTTCCTCTTACACTGCAGGGTTTTAGAAGAGCCTAAGCACCGAAAGCGTTACCAAAGCGTTCCTTGGGAGAGGCAGTTCGCTACATGCAGAACTCCGTGCCAAGAAAACATTCTTCAGGGAAGGGACCATTGTGTAGTTTGAGGGAATATTTACTTGGTAGACATCACAAGGGGGTAGGCTGCGTGCTCACTGGAAACGGAGACCTGATGGCACAAGGCTTGCTTTCCCATTTTGAAAGCTCCATTCATGCTGCCTTGAAGCTACCTAAATACCAGTGTTCTGGACGGGTCTCTAGTCACTGTAGGCAGGGCTCTGGGAAGGGAACGAGTTTTCTCTAAATCAACAGGGTGCTTTCATAGCCTGGGTGGGAGCTCCTCCTGAGACGCTCTAGAGCTACAAGGAAACTTGACGTGAGTCCTTTCCTCAAGGTAAAGCCTTGAAGAGCCCTGCTGAAGCGGCACGTGGAGAAGTTTCCTTGAGACAGGAGTTGCAGTTCTCCTTTCTTTTAACGTTACTACGCTTTTCAAGACACCTAGGATCTCGCCTGGGCACCCTATTCCGTGCAAGAACACCGAGTACCGGCAGGCTCCACTGGGTTGCTAAGAAACATCCAGGCCCGGATACCTTTCCCAGTCACTCTGTGTATGCTAAGTGTAGGGCAACACACTGCACTCTTCCTTGGGAGAGCTACATTTCCTCAGCACTCCAACAGCTCCAGGTAATCTGTTCTCTCACGTCCTACATGTCATGCAAATTGCCTCAATGCCCTAGGCTGAGCGGCACTGAGAAATCAAAACTGCTTTGCATTCCTTCTACAAAGTCATACCTTAAGACCCCATACTTACAGGAGAAACTCGGCTTGCGTTCCTCCTGTAACCAAAGCACAGTTCTTCCTCTTACACTGCAGGGTTTTAGAAGAGCCTAAGCCCCGATAGCGTTACCAAAGCGTTCCTTGGGAGAGGCAGTTCGCTACATGCAGAACTCCGTGCCAAGAAAACATTCTTCAGGGAAGGGACCATTGTGTAGTTTGAGGGAATATTTACTTGGTAGACATCACAAGGGGGTAGGCTGCGTGTTCCCTGGAAATGGAGACCTGATGGCACAAGGCTTGCTTTCCCATTTTGAAAGCTCCATTCATGCTGCCTTGAAGCTACCTAAATACCAGTGTTTTGGACGGGTCTCTAGTCACTGTAGGCAGGGCTGTGGGAAGGGAACGAGTTTTCTCTAAATCAACAGGGTGCTTTCGTAGCCTGGGTGGGAGCTCCACCTGAGACGCTCTAGAGCTGAAAGGAAACTTGACGTGAGTCGTTTCCTCAAGGTAAAGCCTTGAAGAGCCCTGTTGAAGCCAAAGCGTGGAGCAGTTTCCTGGAGACACGAGTTGCAGTTCTGCTTTCTTTGAACATTAGTACGCTTATGAAGACACCTAGTAACTCTCGTGGGCACCCTATTCCCTGCACGAACACCGAGGACCGGCATGCTCGACTGGGAAGCTCAGAAACATCCAGGCCCGGAAACCTTTCCCAGTCACTCTCAATATGCTAAGGGTAGGGCAACACACTGCACGCCTCCTTGGGAGAGCTGGATTTCCTGAGCACTCCAACAGCTCCAGGCAATCTGTTGTCTCACGTCTACATGTCATGCATATCTGCCTCAATGCCCTAGGCTGAGCGGCAATGAGAAACCAATACTGTTTCACATTCCTTCTACAAAGTCATACCTTAAGACCCCATACTTACAGGAGAAAGTTGGCTTGCATTCCTCCTGTAACCAAAGCACAGTTCTTCCTCTTACACTGCAGGGTTTTAGAAGAGCCTAAGCACCGAAAGCGTTTCCAAAGCGTTCCTTGAGAGAGGCAGTTCGCTACATGCAGAACTCCGTGCCAAGAAAACATTCTTCAGGGAAGGGACCATTGTGTAGTTTGAGGGAATATTTACTTGGTAGACATCACAAGGGGGTATGCTGCGTGCTCACTGGAAACGGAGACCTGATGGCACAAGGCTTGCTTTCCCATTTTGAAAGCTCCATTCATGCCGCCTTGAACCTACCTAAATACCAGTGTTTTGGACGAGTTTCTAGTCACTGTAGGCAGGGCTCTGGGAATGGAATGAGTTTTCTCTAAATCAACAGGGTGCTTTCATAGCCTGGGTGGGAGCTCCTCCTGAGACGCTCTAGAGCTACAAGGAAACTTGACGTGAGTCCTTTCCTCAAGGTAAAGCCTTGAAGAGCCCTGCTGAAGCGGCACGTGGAGAAGTTTCCTTGAGACAGGAGTTGCAGTTCTCCTTTCTTTTAACGTTACTACGCTTTTCAAGACACCTAGGATCTCGCCTGGGCACCCTATTCCGTGCAAGAACACCGAGTACCGGCAGGCTCCACTGGGTTGCTAAGAAACATCCAGGCCCGGATACCTTTCCCAGTCACTCTGTGTATGCTAAGTGTAGGGCAACACACTGCACTCTTCCTTGGGAGAGCTACATTTCCTCAGCACTCCAACAGCTCCAAGTAATCTGTTCTCTCATGTCCTACATGTCATGCAAATTGCCTCAATGCCCTAGGCTGAGCGGCACTGAGAAATCAAAACTGCTTCGCATTCCTTCTAAAAAGTCATACCTTAAGACCCCATACTTACAGGAGAAACTCGGCTTGCGTTCCTCCTGTAACCAAAGCACAGTTCTTCCTCTTACACTGCAGGGTTTTAGAAGAGCCTAAGCCCCGATAGCGTTACCAAAGCGTTCCTTGGGAGAGGCAGTTCGCTACATGCAGAACTCCGTGCCAAGAAAACATTCTTCAGGGAAGGGACCATTGTGTAGTTTGAGGGAATATTTACTTGGTAGACATCACAAGGGGGTAGGCTGCGTGCTCACTGGAAACGGAGACCTGATGGCACAAGGCTTGCTTTCCCATTTTGAAAGCTCCATTCATGCTGCCTTGAAGCTACCTAATACCAGTGTTTTGGACGGGTCTCTAGTCACTGTAGGCAGGGCTCTGGGAAGGGAACGAGTTTTCTCTAAATCAACAGGGTGCTCTCGTAGCCTGGGTGGGAGCTCCACCTGAGACGCTCTAGAGCTCAAAGGAAACTTGACGTGAGTCGTTTCCTCAAGGTAAAGCCTTGAAGAGCCCTGCTGAAGCCGAAGCGTGGAGCAGTTTCCTGGAGACATGATTTGCAGTTCTGCTTTCTTTGAACGTTAGTACGCTTATTTAGACACCTAGTAACTCTCGTGGGCACCCTATTCCCTGCACGAACACCGAGGACCGGCATGCTCGACTGGGAAGCTCAGAAACATCCAGGCCCGGAAACCTTTCCCAGTCACTCTCAATATGCTAAGGGTAGGGCAACACACTGCACGCCTCCTTGGGAGAGCTAGATTTCCTCAGCACTCCAACAGCTCCAGGCAATCTGTTGTCTCACGTCTACATGTCATGCATATCTGCCTCAATGCCCTAGGCTGAGCGGCACTGAGAAACCAATACTCTTTCACATTCCTTCTACAAAGTCATACCTTAAGACCCCATACTTACAGGAGAAAGTTGGCTTGCGTTCCTGCTGTAACCAAAGCACAGTTCTTCCACTTACACTGCAGGGTTTTAGAAGAGGCTAAGCCCCTATAGCGTACCTAGAGCATTCCTTGGGAGAGGCAGTTCGCTACATGCAGAACTCCGTGCCAAGAACACGTTATTCAGGGAAGGGACCAGTGTGTCGCTAGAATGTATATTAACTTGGTAGAAATCACAGGGAGGTAGGCTGCGTGTTCACTGGAAACGGGGACCTGATGGCACAAGGCTTGCTTTCCCATTTTGAAAGCTCCATTCATGCCGCCTTGAACCTACCTAAATACCAGTGTTTTGGACGAGTTTCTAGTCACTGTAGGCAGGGCTCTGGGAAGGGAACGAGTTTTCTCTAAATCAACAGGGTGCTTTCATAGCCTGGGTGGGAGCTCCTCCTGAGACGCTCTAGAGCTACAAGGAAACTTGACGTGAGTCCTTTCCTCAAGGTTAAGCCTTGAAGAGCCCTGCTGAAGCGGCACGTGGAGAAGTTTCCTTGAGACATGAGTTGCAGTTCTCCTTTCTTTTAACGTTACTACGCTTTTCAAGACACCTAGGATCTCGCCTGGGCACCCTATTCCGTGCAAGAACACCGAGTACCGGCAGGCTCCACTGGGTTGCTAAGAAACATCCAGGCCCGGATACCTTTCCCAGTCACTCTGTGTATGCTAAGTGTAGGGCAACACACTGCACTCTTCCTTGGGAGAGCTACATTTCCTCAGCACTCAAACAGCTCCAAGTAATCTGTTCTCTCATGTCCTACATGTCATGCAAATTGCCTCAATGCCCTAGGCTGAGCGGCACTGAGAAATCAAAACTGCTTCGCATTCCTTCTACAAAGTCATACCTTAAGACCCCATACTTACAGGAGAAACTCGGCTTGCGTTCCTCCTGTAACCAAAGCACAGTTCTTCCTCTTACACTGCAGGGTTTTAGAAGAGCCTAAGCCCCGATAGCGTTACCAAAGCGTTCCTTGGGAGAGGCAGTTCGCTACATGCAGAACTCCGTGCCAAGAAAACATTCTTCAGGGAAGGGACCATTGTGTAGTTTGAGGGAATATTTACTTGGTAGACATCACAAGGGGGTAGGCTGCGTGCTCACTGGAAACGGAGACCTGATGGCACAAGGCTTGCTTTCCCATTTTGAAAGCTCCATTCATGCTGCCTTGAAGCTACCTAATACCAGTGTTTTGGACGGGTCTCTAGTCACTGTAGGCAGGGCTGTGGGAAGGGAACGAGTTTTCTCTAAATCAACAGGGTGCTCTCGTAGCCTGGGTGGGAGCTCCACCTGAGACGCTCTAGAGCTCAAAGGAAACTTGACGTGAGTCGTTTCCTCAAGGTAAAGCCTTGAAGAGCCCTGCTGAAGCCGAAGCGTGGAGCAGTTTCCTGGAGACATGAGTTGCAGTTCTGCTTTCTTTGAACGTTAGTACGCTTATTTAGACACCTAGTAACTCTCGTGGGCACCCTATTCCCTGCACGAACACCGAGGACCGGCATGCTCGACTGGGAAGCTCAGAAACATCCAGGCCCGGAAACCTTTCCCAGTCACTCTCAATATGCTAAGGGTAGGGCAACACACTGCACGCCTCCTTGGGAGAGCTAGATTTCCTCAGCACTCCAACAGCTCCAGGCAATCTGTTGTCTCACGTCTACATGTCATGCATATCTGCCTCAATGCCCTAGGCTGAGCGGCACTGAGAAACCAATACTGTTTCACATTCCTTCTACAAAGTCATACCTTAAGACCCCATACTTACAGGAGAAAGTTGCCTTGCGTTCCTGCTGTAACCAAAGCACAGTTCTTCCTCTTACACTGCAGGGTTTTAGAAGAGGCTAAGCCCCTATAGCGTACCTAGAGCATTCCTTGGGAGAGGCAGTTTGCTACATGTAGAACTCCGTGCCAAGAACACGTTATTCAGGGAAGGGACCAGTGTGTCGCTAGAGTGTATATTAACTTGGTAGAAATCACAAGGACGTAGGCTGCGTGTTCACTGGAAACGGGGACCTGATGGCACAAGGCTTGCTTTCCCATTTTGAAAGCTCCATTCATGCCGCCTTGAACCTACCTAAATACCAGTGTTTTGGACGAGTTTCTAGTCACTGTAGGCAGGGCTCTGGGAAGGGAACGAGTTTTCTCTAAATCAACAGGGTGCTTTCATAGCCTGGGTGGGAGCTCCTCCTGAGACGCTCTAGAGCTACAAGGAAACTTGACGTGAGTCCTTTCCTCAAGGTAAAGCCTTGAAGAGCCCTGCTGAAGCGGCACGTGGAGAAGTTTCCTTGAGACATGAGTTGCAGTTCTCCTTTCTTTTAACGTTACTACGCTTTTCCAGACACCTAGGATCTCGCCTGGGCACCCTATTCCGTGCAAGAACACCGAGTACCGGCAGGCTCCACTGGGTTGCTAAGAAACATCCAGGCCCGGATACCTTTCCCAGTCACTCTGTGTATGCTAAGTGTAGGGCAACACACTGCACTCTTCCTTGGGAGAGCTACATTTCCTCAGCACTCCAACAGCTCCAGGTAATCTGTTCTCTCACGTCCTACATGTCATGCAAATTGCCTCAATGCCCTAGGCTGAGCGGCACTGAGAAATCAAAACTGCTTTGCATTCCTTCTACAAAGTCATACCTTAAGACCCCATACTTACAGGAGAAACTCGGCTTGCGTTCCTCCTGTAACCAAAGCACGGTTCTTCCTCTTACACTGCAGGGTTTTAGAAGAGCCTAAGCCCCGATAGCGTTACCAAAGCGTTCCTTGGGAGAGGCAGTTCGCTACATGCAGAACTCCGTGCCAAGAAAACATTCTTCAGGGAAGGGACCATTGTGTAGTTTGAGGGAATATTTACTTGGTAGACATCACAAGGGGGTAGGCTGCGTGTTCCCTGGAAACGGAGACCTGATGGCAAAAGGCTTGCTTTCCCATTTTGAAAGCTCCATTCATACTGCCTTGAAGCTACCTAAATACCAGTGTTCTGGACGGGTCTCTAGTCACTGTAGGCAGGGCTCTGGGAAGGGAACGAGTTTTCTCTAAATCAACAGGGTGCTTTCGTAAACTGGGTGGGAGCTCCACCTGAGACGCTCTAGAGCTGAAAGGAAACTTGACGTGAGTCGTTTCCTCAAGGTAAAGCCTTGAAGAGCCCTGTTGAAACCAAAGCGTGGAGCAGTTTCCTGGAGACACGAGTTGCAGTTCTGCTTTCTTTGAACATTAGTACGCTTATGAAGACACCTAGTAACTCTCGTGGGCACCCTATTCCCTGCACGAACACCGAGGACCGGCATGCTCGACTGGGAAGCTCAGAAACATCCAGGCCCGGAAACCTTTCCCAGTCACTCTCAATATGCTAAGGGTAGGGCAACACACTGCACGCCTCCTTGGGAGAGCTGGATTTCCTGAGCACTCCAACAGCTCCAGGCAATCTGTTGTCTCACGTCTACATGTCATGCATATCTGCCTCAATGCCCTAGGCTGAGCGGCAATGAGAAACCAATACTGTTTCACATTCCTTCTACAAAGTCATACCTTAAGACCCCATACTTACAGGAGAAAGTTGGCTTGCATTCCTCCTGTAACCAAAGCACAGTTCTTCCTCTTACACTGCAGGGTTTTAGAAGAGCCTAAGCACCGAAAGCGTTTCCAAAGCGTTCCTTGAGAGAGGCAGTTCGCTACATGCAGAACTCCGTGCCAAGAAAACATTCTTCAGGGAAGGGACCATTGTGTAGTTTGAGGGAATATTTACTTGGTAGACATCACAAGGGGGTAGGCTGCGTGCTCACTGGAAACGGAGACCTGATGGCACAAGGCTTGCTTTCCCATTTTGAAAGCTCCATTCATGCCGCCTTGAACCTACCTAAATACCAGTGTTTTGGACGAGTTTCTAGTCACTGTAGGCAGGGCTCTGGGAATGGAATGAGTTTTCTCTAAATCAACAGGGTGCTTTCATAGCCTGGGTGGGAGCTCCTCCTGAGACGCTCTAGAGCTACAAGGAAACTTGACGTGAGTCCTTTCCTCAAGGTAAAGCCTTGAAGAGCCCTGCTGAAGCGGCACGTGGAGAAGTTTCCTTGAGACAGGAGTTGCAGTTCTCCTTTCTTTTAACGTTACTACGCTTTTCAAGACACCTAGGATCTCGCCTGGGCACCCTATTCCGTGCAAGAACACCGAGTACCGGCAGGCTCCACTGGGTTGCTAAGAAACATCCAGTCCCGGATACCTTTCCCAGTCACTCTGTGTATGCTAAGTGTAGGGCAACACACTGCACTCTTCCTTGGGAGAGCTACATTTCCTCAGCACTCCAACAGCTCCAGGTAATCTCTTCTCTCACGTCCTACATGAAATGCAAATTGCCTCAATGCCCTAGGCTGAGCGGCACTGAGAAATCAAAACTGCTTTGCATTCCTTCTACAAAGTCATACCTTAAGACCCCATACTTACAGGAGAAACTCGGCTTGCGTTCCTCCTGTAACCAAAGCACAGTTCTTCCTCTTACACTGCAGGGTTTTAGAAGAGCCTAAGCCCCGATAGCGTTACCAAAGCGTTCCTTGGGAGAGGCAGTTCGCTACATGCAGAACTCCGTGCCAAGAAAACATTCTTCAGGGAAGGGACCATTGTGTAGTTTGAGGGAATATTTACTTGGTAGACATCACAAGGGGGTAGGCTGCGTGTTCCCTGGAAACGGAGACCTGATGGCACAAGGCTTGCTTTCCCATTTTGAAAGCTCCATTCATGCTGCCTTTAAGCTACCTAAATACCAGTGTTTTGGACGGGTCTCTAGTCACTGTAGGCAGGGCTGTGGGAAGGGAACGAGTTTTCTCTAAATCAACAGGGTGCTTTCGTAGCCTGGGTGGGAGCTCCAACTGAGACGCTCTAGAGCTCAAAGGAAACTTGACGTGAGTCGTTTCCTCAAGGTAAAGCCTTGAAGGGCCCTGCTGAAGCCGAAGCGTGGAGCAGTTTCCTGGAGACATGAGTTGCAGTTCTGCTTTCTTTGAACGTTAGTACGCTTATTTAGACACCTAGTAACTCTCGTGGGCACCCTATTCCCTGCACGAACACCAAGGACCGGCATGCTCGACTGGGAAGCTCAGAAACATCCAGGCCCGGAAACCTTTCCCAGTCACTCTCAATATGCTAAGGGTAGGGCAACACACTGCACGCCTCCTTGGGAGAGCTAGATTTCCTCAGCACTCCAACAGCTCCAGGCAATCTGTTGTCTCACGTCTACATGTCATGCATATCTGCCCCAATGCCCTAGGCTGAGCCGCACTGAGAAACCAATACTCTTTCACATTCCTTCTACAAAGTCATACCTTAAGACCCCATACTTACAGGAGAAAGTTGCCTTGCGTTCCTGCTGTAACCAAAGCACAGTTCTTCCTCTTACACTGCAGGGTTTTAGAAGAGGCTAAGCCCCTATAGCGTACCTAGAGCATTCCTTGGGAGAGGCAGTTCGCTACATGCAGAATTCCGTGCCAAGAACACGTTATTCAGGGAAGGGTCCAGTGTGTCGCTAGAATGTATATTAACTTGGTAGAAATCACAGGGAGGTAGGCTGCGTGTTCACTGGAAACGGGGACCTGATGGCACAAGGCTTGCTTTCCCATTTTGAAAGCTCCATTCATGCCGCCTTGAACCTACCTAAATACCAGTGTTTTGGACGAGTTTCTAGTCACTGTAGGCAGGGCTCTGGGAAGGGAACGAGTTTTCTCGAAATCAACAGGGTGCTTTCATAGCCTGGCTGGGAGCTCCTCCTGAGACGCTCTAGAGCTACAAGGAAACTTGACGTGAGTCCTTTCCTCAAGGTAAAGCCTTGAAGAGCCCTGCTGAAGCGGCACGTGGAGAAGTTTCCTTGAGACAGGAGTTGCAGTTCTCCTTTCTTTTAACGTTACTACGCTTTTCAAGACACCTAGGATCTCGCCTGGGCACCCTATTCCGTGCAAGAACACCGAGTACCGGCAGGCTCCACTGGGTTGCTAAGAAACATCCAGGCCCGGATACCTTTCCCAGTCACTCTGTGTATGCTAAGTGTAGGGCAACACACTGCACTCTTCCTTGGGAGAGCTACATTTCCTCAGCACTCCAACAGCTCCAAGTAATCTGTTCTCTCATGTCCTACATGTCATGCAAATTGCCTCAATGCCCTAGGCTGAGCGGCACTGAGAAATCAAAACTGCTTCGCATTCCTTCTACAAAGTCATACCTTAAGACCCCATACTTACAGGAGAAACTCGGCTTGCGTTCCTCCTGTAACCAAAGCACAGTTCTTCCTCTTACACTGCAGGGTTTTAGAAGAGCCTAAGCCCCGATAGCGTTACCAAAGCGTTCCTTGGGAGAGGCAGTTCGCTACATGCAGAACTCCGTGCCAAGAAAACATTCTTCAGGGAAGGGACCATTGTGTAGTTTGAGGGAATATTTACTTGGTAGACATCACAAGGGGGTAGGCTGCGTGCTCACTGGAAACGGAGACCTGATGGCACAAGGCTTGCTTTCCCATTTTGAAAGCTCCATTCATGCTGCCTTGAAGCTACCTAATACCAGTGTTTTGGACGGGTCTCTAGTCACTGTAGGCAGGGCTGTGGGAAGGGAACGAGTTTTCTCTAAATCAACAGGGTGCTCTCGTAGCCTGGGTGGGAGCTCCACCTGAGACGCTCTAGAGCTGAAAGGAAACTTGACGTGAGTCGTTTCCTCAAGGTAAAGCCTTGAAGAGCCCTGCTGAAGCCGAAGCGTGGAGCAGTTTCCTGGAGACATGAGTTGCAGTTCTGCTTTCTTTGAACGTTAGTACGCTTATTTAGACACCTAGTAACTCTCGTGGGCACCCTATTCCCTGCACGAACACCGAGGACCGGCATGCTCGACTGGGAAGCTCAGAAACATCCAGGCCCGGAAACCTTTCCCAGTCACTCTCAATATGCTAAGGGTAGGGCAACACACTGCACGCCTCCTTGGGAGAGCTAGATTTCCTCAGCACTCCAACAGCTCCAGGCAATCTGTTGTCTCACGTCTACATGTCATGCATATCTGCCTCAATGCCCTAGGCTGAGCGGCACTGAGAAACCAATACTCTTTCACATTCCTTCTACAAAGTCATACCTTAAGACCCCATACTTACAGGAGAAAGTTGGCTTGCGTTCCTGCTGTAACCAAAGCACAGTTCTTCCTCTTACACTGCAGGGTTTTAGAAGAGGCTAAGCCCCTATAGCGTACCTAGAGCATTCCTTGGGAGAGGCAGTTCGCTACATGCAGAACTCCGTGCCAAGAACACGTTATTCAGGGAAGGGACCAGTGTGTCGCTAGAATGTATATTAACTTGGTAGAAATCACAGGGAGGTAGGCTGCGTGTTCACTGGAAACGGGGACCTGATGGCACAAGGCTTGCTTTCCCATTTTGAAAGCTCCATTCATGCCGCCTTGAACCTACCTAAATACCAGTGTTTTGGACGAGTTTCTAGTCACTGTAGGCAGGGCTCTGGGAAGGGAACGAGTTTTCTCGAAATCAACAGGGTGCTTTCATAGCCTGGGTGGGAGCTCCTCCTGAGACGCTCTAGAGCTACAAGGAAACTTGACGTGAGTCCTTTCCTCAAGGTAAAGCCTTGAAGAGCCCTGCTGAAGCGGCACGTGGAGAAGTTTCCTTGAGACAGGAGTTGCAGTTCTCCTTTCTTTTAACGTTACTACGCTTTTCAAGACACCTAGGATCTCGCCTGGGCACCCTATTCCGTGCAAGAACACCGAGTACCGGCAGGCTCCACTGGGTTGCTAAGAAACATCCAGGCCCGGATACCTTTCCCAGTCACTCTGTGTATGCTAAGTGTAGGGCAACACACTGCACTCTTCCTTGGGAGAGCTACATTTCCTCAGCACTCCAACAGCTCCAAGTAATCTGTTCTCTCATGTCCTACATGTCATGCAAATTGCCTCAATGCCCTAGGCTGAGCGGCACTGAGAAATCAAAACTGCTTCGCATTCCTTCTACAAAGTCATACCTTAAGACCCCATACTTACAGGAGAAACTCGGCTTGCGTTCCTCCTGTAACCAAAGCACAGTTCTTCCTCTTACACTGCAGGGTTTTAGAAGAGCCTAAGCCCCGATAGCGTTACCAAAGCGTTCCTTGGGAGAGGCAGTTCGCTACATGCAGAACTCCGTGCCAAGAAAACATTCTTCAGGGAAGGGACCATTGTGTAGTTTGAGGGAATATTTACTTGGTAGACATCACAAGGGGGTAGGCTGCGTGCTCCCTGGAAACGGAGACCTGATGGCACAAGGCTTGCTTTCCCATTTTGAAAGCTCCATTCATGCTGCCTTGAAGCTACCTAATACCAGTGTTTTGGACGGGTCTCTAGTCACTGTAGGCAGGGCTCTGGGAAGGGAACGAGTTTTCTCTAAATCAACAGGGTGCTCTCGTAGCCTGGGTGGGAGCTCCACCTGAGACGCTCTAGAGCTCAAAGGAAACTTGACGTGAGTCGTTTCCTCAAGGTAAAGCCTTGAAGAGCCCTGTTGAAGCCAAAGCGTGGAGCAGTTTCCTGGAGACACGAGTTGCAGTTCTGCTTTCTTTGAACGTTAGTACGCTTATTTAGACACCTAGTAACTCTCGTGGGCACCCTATTCCCTGCACGAACACCGAGGACCGGCATGCTCGACTGGGAAGCTCAGAAACATCCAGGCCCGGAAACCTTTCCCAGTCACTCTCAATATGCTAAGGGTAGGGCAACACACTGCACGCCTCCTTGGGAGAGCTAGATTTCCTCAGCACTCCAACAGCTCCAGGCAATCTGTTGTCTCACGTCTACATGTCATGCATATCTGCCTCAATGCCCTAGGCTGAGCGGCACTGAGAAACCAATACTGTTTCACATTCCTTCTACAAAGTCATACCTTAAGACCCCATACTTACAGGAGAAAGTTGGCTTGCGTTCCTGCTGTAACCAAAGCACAGTTCTTCCTCTTACACTGCAGGGTTTTAGAAGAGGCTAAGCCCCTATAGCGTACCTAGAGCATTCCTTGGGAGAGGCAGTTCGCTACATGCAGAACTCCGTGCCAAGAACACGTTATTCAGGGAAGGGACCAGTGTGTCGCTAGAATGTATATTAACTTGGTAGAAATCACAGGGAGGTAGGCTGTGTGTTCACTGGAAACGGGGACCTGATGGCACAAGGCTTGCTTTCCCATTTTGAAAGCTCCATTCATGCCGCCTTGAACCTACCTAAATACCAGTGTTTTGGACGAGTTTCTAGTCACTGTAGGCAGGGCTCTGGGAAGGGAACGAGTTTTCTCGAAATCAACAGGGTGCTTTCATAGCCTGGGTGGGAGCTCCTCCTGAGACGCTCTAGAGCTACAAGGAAACTTGACGTGAGTCCTTTCCTCAAGGTAAAGCCTTGAAGAGCCCTGCTGAAGCGGCACGTGGAGAAGTTTCCTTGAGACAGGAGTTGCAGTTCTCCTTTCTTTTAACGTTACTACGCTTTTCAAGACACCTAGGATCTCGCCTGGGCACCCTATTCCGTGCAAGAACACCGAGTACCGGCAGGCTCCACTGGGTTGCTAAGAAACATCCAGGCCCGGATACCTTTCCCAGTCACTCTGTGTATGCTAAGTGTAGGGCAACACACTGCACTCTTCCTTGGGAGAGCTACATTTCCTCAGCACTCCAACAGCTCCAAGTAATCTGTTCTCTCATGTCCTACATGTCATGCAAATTGCCTCAATGCCCTAGGCTGAGCGGCACTGAGAAATCAAAACTGCTTCGCATTCCTTCTACAAAGTCATACCTTAAGACCCCAAACTTACAGGAGAAACTCGGCTTGCGTTCCTCCTGTAACCAAAGCACAGTTCTTCCTCTTACACTGCAGGGTTTTAGAAGAGCCTAAGCCCCGATAGCGTTACTAAAGCGTTCCTTGGGAGAGGCAGTTCGCTACATGCAGAACTCCGTGCCAAGAAAACATTCTTCAGGGAAGGGACCATTGTGTAGTTTGAGGGAATATTTACTTGGTAGACATCACAAGGGGGTAGGCTGCGTGCTCACTGGAAACGGAGACCTGATGGCACAAGGCTTGCTTTCCCATTTTGAAAGCTCCATTCATGCTGCCTTGAAGCTACCTAATACCAGTGTTTTGGACGGGTCTCTAGTCACTGTAGGCAGGGCTCTGGGAAGGGAACGAGTTTTCTCTAAATCAACAGGGTGCTCTCGTAGCCTGGGTGGGAGCTCCACCTGAGACGCTCTAGAGCTCAAAGGAAACTTGACGTGAGTCGTTTCCTCAAGGTAAAGCCTTGAAGAGCCCTGCTGAAGCCGAAGCGTGGAGCAGTTTCCTGGAGACATGAGTTGCAGTTCTGCTTTCTTTGAACGTTAGTACGCTTATTTAGACACCTAGTAACTCTCGTGGGCACCCTATTCCCTGCACGAACACCGAGGACCGGCATGCTCGACTGGGAAGCTCAGAAACATCCAGGCCCGGAAACCTTTCCCAGTCACTCTCAATATGCTAAGGGTAGGGCAACACACTGCACGCCTCCTTGGGAGAGCTAGATTTCCTCAGCACTCCAACAGCTCCAGGCAATCTGTTGTCTCACGTCTACATGTCATGCATATCTGCCTCAATGCCCTAGGCTGAGCGGCACTGAGAAACCAATACTGTTTCACATTCCTTCTACAAAGTCATACCTTAAGACCCCATACTTACAGGAGAAAGTTGCCTTGCGTTCCTGCTGTAACCAAAGCACAGTTCTTCCTCTTACACTGCAGGGTTTTAGAAGAGGCTAAGCCCCTATAGCGTACCTAGAGCATTCCTTGGGAGAGGCAGTTCGCTACATGCAGAACTCCGTGCCAAGAACACGTTATTCAGGGAAGGGACCAGTGTGTCGCTAGAGTGTATATTAACTTGGTAGAAATCACAAGGAGGTAGGCTGCGTGTTCACTGGAAACGGGGACCTGATGGCACAAGGCTTGCTTTCCCATTTTGAAAGCTGCATTCATGCCGCCTTGAACCTACCTAAATACCAGTGTTTTGGACGAGTTTCTAGTCACTGTAGGCAGGGCTCTGGGAAGGGAACGAGTTTTCTCTAAATCAACAGGGTGCTTTCATAGCCTGGGTGGGAGCTCCTCCTGAGACACTCTAGAGCTACAAGGAAACTTGACGTGAGTCCTTTCCTCAAGGTAAAGCCTTGAAGAGCCCTGCTAAAGCGGCACGTGGAGAAGTTTCCTTGAGACAGGAGTTGCAGTTCTCCTTTCTTTTAACGTTACTACGCTTTTCAAGACACCTAGGATCTCGCCTGGGCACCCTATTCCGTGCAAGAACACCGAGTACCGGCAGGCTCCACTGGGTTGCTAAGAAACATCCAGGCCCGGATACCTTTCCCAGTCACTCTGTGTATGCTAAGTGTAGGGCAACACACTGCACTCTTCCTTGGGAGAGCTACATTTCCTCAGCACTCCAACAGCTCCAGGTAATCTGTTCTCTCACGTCCTACATGTCATGCAAATTGCCTCAATGCCCTAGGCTGAGCGGCACTGAGAAATCAAAACTGCTTTGCATTCCTTCTACAAAGTCATACCTTAAGACCCCATACTTACAGGAGAAACTCGGCTTGCGTTCCTCCTGTAACCAAAGCACAGTTCTTCCTCTTACACTGCAGGGTTTTAGAAGAGCCTAAGCCCCGATAGCGTTACCAAAGCGTTCCTTGGGAGAGGCAGTTCGCTACATGCAGAACTCCGTGCCAAGAAAACATTCTTCAGGGAAGGGACCATTGTGTAGTTTGAGGGAATATTTACTTGGTAGACATCACAAGGGGGTAGGCTGCGTGCTCACTGGAAACGGAGACCTGATGGCACAAGGCTTGCTTTCCCATTTTGAAAGCTCCATTCATGCTGCCTTGAAGCTACCTAATACCAGTGTTTTGGACGGGTCTCTAGTCACTGTAGGCAGGGCTCTGGGAAGGGAACGAGTTTTCTCTAAATCAACAGGGTGCTCTCGTAGCCTGGGTGGGAGCTCCACCTGAGACGCTCTAGAGCTCAAAGGAAACTTGACGTGAGTCGTTTCCTCAAGGTAAAGCCTTGAAGAGCCCTGCTGAAGCCGAAGCGTGGAGCAGTTTCCTGGAGACATGAGTTGCAGTTCTGCTTTCTTTGAACGTTAGTACGCTTATTTAGACACCTAGTAACTCTCGTGGGCACCCTATTCCCTGCACGAACACCGAGGACCGGCATGCTCGACTGGGAAGCTCAGAAACATCCAGGCCCGGAAACCTTTCCCAGTCACTCTCAATATGCTAAGGGTAGGGCAACACACTGCACGCCTCCTTGGGAGAGCTAGATTTCCTCAGCACTCCAACAGCTCCAGGCAATCTGTTGTCTCACGTCTACATGTCATGCATATCTGCCTCAATGCCCTAGGCTGAGCGGCACTGAGAAACCAATACTCTTTCACATTCCTTCTACAAAGTCATACCTTAAGACCCCATACTTACAGGAGAAAGTTGGCTTGCGTTCCTGCTGTAACCAAAGCACAGTTCTTCCTCTTACACTGCAGGGTTTTAGAAGAGGCTAAGCCCCTATAGCGTACCTAGAGCATTCCTTGGGAGAGGCAGTTCGCTACATGCAGAACTCCGTGCCAAGAACACGTTATTCAGGGAAGGGACCAGTGTGTCGCTAGAATGTATATTAACTTGGTAGAAATCACAGGGAGGTAGGCTGCGTGTTCACTGGAAACGGGGACCTGATGGCACAAGGCTTGCTTTCCCATTTTGAAAGCTCCATTCATGCCGCCTTGAACCTACCTAAATACCAGTGTTTTGGACGAGTTTCTAGTCACTGTAGGCAGGGCTCTGGGAAGGGAACGAGTTTTCTCGAAATCAACAGGGTGCTTTCATAGCCTGGGTGGGAGCTCCTCCTGAGACGCTCTAGAGCTACAAGGAAACTTGACGTGAGTCCTTTCCTCAAGGTAAAGCCTTGAAGAGCCCTGCTGAAGCGGCACGTGGAGAAGTTTCCTTGAGACATGAGTTGCAGTTCTCCTTTCTTTTAACGTTACTACGCTTTTCAAGACACCTAGGATCTCGCCTGGGCACCCTATTCCGTGCAAGAACACCGAGTACCGGCAGGCTCCACTGGGTTGCTAAGAAACATCCAGGCCCGGATACCTTTCCCAGTCACTCTGTGTATGCTAAGTGTAGGGCAACACACTGCACTCTTCCTTGGGAGAGCTACATTTCCTCAGCACTCCAACAGCTCCAAGTAATCTGTTCTCTCATGTCCTACATGTCATGCAAATTGCCTCAATGCCCTAGGCTGAGCGGCACTGAGAAATCAAAACTGCTTCGCATTCCTTCTACAAAGTCATACCTTAAGACCCCATACTTAGAGGAGAAACTCGGCTTGCGTTCCTCCTGTAACCAAAGCACAGTTCTTCCTCTTACACTGCAGGGTTTTAGAAGAGCCTAAGCCCCGATAGCGTTACCAAAGCGTTCCTTGGGAGAGGCAGTTCGCTACATGCAGAACTCCGTGCCAAGAAAACATTCTTCAGGGAAGGGACCATTGTGTAGTTTGAGGGAATATTTACTTGGTAGACAACACAAGGGGGTAGGCTGCGTGTTCCCTGGAAACGGAGACCTGATGGCACAAGGCTTGCTTTCCCATTTTGAAAGCTCCATTCATGCTGCCTTGAAGCTACCTAAATACCAGTGATTTGGACCGGTCTCTAGTCACTGTAGGCAGGGCTGTGGGAAGGGAACGAGTTTTCTCTAAATCAACAGGGTGCTTTCGTAGCCTGGGTGGGAGCTCCTCCTGAGACGCTCTAGAGCTGAAAGGAAACTTGACGTGAGTCGTTTCCTCAAGGTAAAGCCTTGAAGAGCCCTGTTGAAGCCAAAGCGTGGAGCAGTTTCCTGGAGACACGAGTTGCAGTTCTGCTTTCTTTGAACGTTAGTACGCTTATGAAGACACCTAGTAACTCTCGTGGGCACCCTATTCCCTGCACGAACACCGAGGACCGGCATGCTCGACTGGGAAGCTCAGAAACATCCAGGCCCGGAAACCTTTCCCAGTCACTCTCAATATGCTAAGGGTAGGGCAACACACTGCACGCCTCCTTGGGAGAGCTAGATTTCCTCAGCACTCCAACAGCTCCAGGCAATCTGTTGTCTCACGTCTACATGTCATGCATATCTGCCTCAATGCCCTAGGCTGAGCGGCACTGAGAAACCAATACTGTTTCACATTCCTTCTACAAAGTCATACCTTAAGACCCCATACTTACAGGAGAAAGTTGCCTTGCGTTCCCGCTGTAACCAAAGCACAGTCCTTCCTCTTACACTGCAGGGTTTTAGAAGAGGCTAAGCCCCTATAGCGTACCTAGAGCATTCCTTGGGAGAGGCAGTTCGCTACATGCAGAACTCCGTGCCAAGAACACGTTATTCAGGGAAGGGACCAGTGTGTCGCTAGAGTGTATATTAACTTGGTAGAAATCACAAGGAGGTAGGCTGCGTGTTCACTGGAAACGGGGACCTGATGGCACAAGGCTTGCTTTCCCATTTTGAAAGCTCCATTCATGCCGCCTTGAACCTACCTAAATACCAGTGTTTTGGACGAGTTTCTAGTCACTGTAGGCAGGGCTCTGGGAAGGGAACGAGTTTTCTCTAAATCAACAGGGTGCTTTCAAAGCCTGGGTGGGAGCTCCTCCTGAGACACTCTAGAGCTACAAGGAAACTTGACGTGAGTCCTTTCCTCAAGGTAAAGCCTTGAAGAGCCCTGCTGAAGCGGCACGTGGAGAAGTTTCCTTGAGACAGGAGTTGCAGTTCTCCTTTCTTTTAACGTTACTACGCTTTTCAAGACACCTAGGATCTCGCCTGGGCACCCTATTCCGTGCAAGAACACCGAGTACCGGCAGGCTCCACTGGGTTGCTAAGAAACATCCAGGCCCGGATACCTTTCCCAGTCACTCTGTGTATGCTAAGTGTAGGGCAACACACTGCACTCTTCCTTGGGAGAGCTACATTTCCTCAGCACTCCAACAGCTCCAGGTAATCTGTTCTCTCACGTCCTACATGTCATGCAAATTGCCTCAATGCCCTAGGCTGAGCGGCACTGAGAAATCAAAACTGCTTTGCATTCCTTCTACAAAGTCATACCTTAAGACCCCATACTTACAGGAGAAACTCGGCTTGCGTTCCTCCTGTAACCAAAGCACAGTTCTTCCTCTTACACTGCAGGGTTTTAGAAGAGCCTAAGCCCCGATAGCGTTACCAAAGCGTTCCTTGGGAGAGGCAGTTCGCTACATGCAGAACTCCGTGCCAAGAAAACATTCTTCAGGGAAGGGACCATTGTGTAGTTTGAGGGAATATTTACTTGGTAGACATCACAAGGGGGTAGGCTGCGTGCTCACTGGAAACGGAGACCTGATGGCACAAGGCTTGCTTTCCCATTTTGAAAGCTCCATTCATGCTGCCTTGAAGCTACCTAATACCAGTGTTTTGGATGGGTCTCTAGTCACTGTAGGCAGGGCTCTGGGAAGGGAATGAGTTTTCTCTAAATCAACAGGGTGCTCTCGTAGCCTGGGTGGGAGCTCCACCTGAGACGCTCTAGAGCTCAAAGGAAACTTGACGTGAGTCGTTTCCTCAAGGTAAAGCCTTGAAGAGCCCTGCTGAAGCCGAAGCGTGGAGCAGTTTCCTGGAGACATGAGTTGCAGTTCTGCTTTCTTTGAACGTTAGTACGCTTATTTAGACACCTAGTAACTCTCGTGGGCACCCTATTCCCTGCACGAACACCGAGGACCGGCATGCTCGACTGGGAAGCTCAGAAACATCCAGGCCCGGAAACCTTTCCCAGTCACTCTCAATATGCTAAGGGTAGGGCAACACACTGCACGCCTCCTTGGGAGAGCTAGATTTCCTCAGCACTCCAACAGCTCCAGGCAATCTGTTGTCTCACGTCTACATGTCATGCATATCTGCCTCAATGCCCTAGGCTGAGCCGCACTGAGAAACCAATACTCTTTCACATTCCTTCTACAAAGTCATACCTTAAGACCCCATACTTACAGGAGAAAGTTGCCTTGCGTTCCTGCTGTAACCAAAGCACAGTTCTTCCTCTTACACTGCAGGGTTTTAGAAGAGCCTAAGCCCCGATAGCGTTACCAAAGCATTCCTTGGGAGAGGCAGTTCGCTACATGCAGAACTCCGTGCCAAGAAAACATTCTTCAGGGAAGGGACCATTGTGTAGTTTGAGGGAATATTTACTTGGTAGACATCACAAGGGGGTAGGCTGCGTGTTCCCTGGAAACGGAGACCTGATGGCACAAGGCTTGCTTTCCCATTTTGAAAGCTCCATTCATGCTGCCTTGAAGCTACCTAAATACCAGTGTTCTGGACGGGTCTCTAGTCACTGTAGGCAGGGCTCTGGGAAGGGAACGAGTTTTCTCTAAATCAACAGGGTGCTTTCGTAAACTGGGTGGGAGCTCCACCTGAGACGCTCTAGAGCTGAAAGGAAACTTGACGTGAGTCGTTTCCTCAAGGTAAAGCCTTGAAGAGCCCTGTTGAAGCCAAAGCGTGGAGCAGTTTCCTGGAGACACGAGTTGCAGTTCTGCTTTCTTTGAACGTTAGTAGGCTTATTTAGACACCTAGTAACTCTCGTGGGCACCCTATTCCCTGCACGAACACCGAGGACCGGCATGCTCGACTGGGAAGCTCAGAAACATCCAGGCCCGGAAACCTTTCCCAGTCACTCTCAATATGCTAAGGGTAGGGCAACACACTGCACGCCTCCCTGGGAGAGCTGGATTTCCTGAGCACTCCAACAGCTCCAGGCAATCTGTTGTCTCACGTCTACATGTCATGCATATCGGCCTCAATGCCCTAGGCTGAGCGGCACTGAGTAACCAATACTGTTTCACATTCCTTCTACAAAGTCATACCTTAAGACCCCATACTTACAGGAGAAAGTTGCCTTGCGTTCCCGCTGTAACCAAAGCACAGTCCTTCCTCTTACACTGCAGGGTTTTAGAAGAGGCTAAGCCCCTATAGCGTACCTAGAGCATTCCTTGGGAGAGGCAGTTCGCTACATGCAGAACTCCGTGCCAAGAACACGTTATTCAGGGAAGGGACCAGTGTGTCGCTAGAGTGTATATTAACTTGGTAGAAATCACAAGGAGGTAGGCTGCGTGTTCACTGGAAACGGGGACCTGATGGCACAAGGTTTGCTTTCCCATTTTGAAAGCTCCATTCATGCCGCCTTGAACCTACCTAAATACCAGTGTTTTGGACGAGTTTCTAGTCACTGTAGGCAGGGCTCTGGGAAGGGAACGAGTTTTCTCTAAATCAACAGGGTGCTTTCAAAGCCTGGGTGGGAGCTCCTCCTGAGACACTCTAGAGCTACAAGGAAACTTGACGTGAGTCCTTTCCTCAAGGTAAAGCCTTGAAGAGCCCTGCTGAAGCGGCACGTGGAGAAGTTTCCTTGAGACAGGAGTTGCAGTTCTCCTTTCTTTTAACGTTACTACGCTTTTCAAGACACCTAGGATCTCGCCTGGGTACCCTATTCCGTGCAAGAACACCGAGTACCGGCAGGCTCCACTGGGTTGCTAAGAAACATCCAGGCCCGGATACCTTTCCCAGTCACTCTGTGTATGCTAAGTGTAGGGCAACACACTGCACTCTTCCTTGGGAGAGCTACATTTCCTCAGCACTCCAACAGCTCCAGGTAATCTGTTCTCTCACGTCCTACATGTCATGCAAATTGCCTCAATGCCCTAGGCTGAGCGGCACTGAGAAATCAAAACTGCTTTGCATTCCTTCTACAAAGTCATACCTTAAGACCCCATACTTACAGGAGAAACTCGGCTTGCGTTCCTCCTGTAACCAAAGCACAGTTCTTCCTCTTACACTGCAGGGTTTTAGAAGAGCCTAAGCCCCGATAGCGTTACCAAAGCGTTCCTTGGGAGAGGCAGTTCGCTACATGCAGAACTCCGTGCCAAGAAAACATTCTTCAGGGAAGGGACCATTGTGTAGTTTGAGGGAATATTTACTTGGTAGACATCACAAGGGGGTAGGCTGCGTGCTCACTGGAAACGGAGACCTGATGGCACAAGACTTGCTTTCCCATTTTGAAAGCTCCATTCATGCTGCCTTGAAGCTACCTAATACCAGTGTTTTGGATGGGTCTCTAGTCACTGTAGGCAGGGCTCTGGGAAGGGAATGAGTTTTCTCTAAATCAACAGGGTGCTCTCGTAGCCTGGGTGGGAGCTCCACCTGAGACGCTCTAGAGCTCAAAGGAAACTTGACGTGAGTCGTTTCCTCAAGGTAAAGCCTTGAAGAGCCCTGCTGAAGCCGAAGCGTGGAGCAGTTTCCTGGAGACATGAGTTGCAGTTCTGCTTTCTTTGAACGTTAGTACGCTTATTTAGACACCTAGTAACTCTCGTGGGCACCCTATTCCCTGCACGAACACCGAGGACCGGCATGCTCGACTGGGAAGCTCAGAAACATCCAGGCCCGGAAACCTTTCCCAGTCACTCTCAATATGCTAAGGGTAGGGCAACACACTGCACGCCTCCTTGGGAGAGCTAGATTTCCTCAGCACTCCAACAGCTCCAGGCAATCTGTTGTCTCACGTCTACATGTCATGCATATCTGCCTCAATGCCCTAGGCTGAGCCACACTGAGAAACCAATACTCTTTCACATTCCTTCTACAAAGTCATACCTTAAGACCCCATACTTACAGGAGAAAGTTGCCTTGCGTTCCTGCTGTAACCAAAGCACAGTTCTTCCTCTTACACTGCAGGGTTTTAGAAGAGCCTAAGCCCCGATAGCGTTACCAAAGCATTCCTTGGGAGAGGCAGTTCGCTACATGCAGAACTCCGTGCCAAGAAAACATTCTTCAGGGAAGGGACCATTGTGTAGTTTGAGGGAATATTTACTTGGTAGACATCACAAGGGGGTAGGCTGCGTGTTCCCTGGAAACGGAGACCTGATGGCACAAGGCTTGCTTTCCCATTTTGAAAGCTCCATTCATGCTGCCTTGAAGCTACCTAAATACCAGTGTTCTGGACGGGTCTCTAGTCACTGTAGGCAGGGCTCTGGGAAGGGAACGAGTTTTCTCTAAATCAACAGGGTGCTTTCGTAAACTGGGTGGGAGCTCCACCTGAGACGCTCTAGAGCTGAAAGGAAACTTGACGTGAGTCGTTTACTCAAGGTAAAGCCTTGAAGAGCCCTGTTGAAGCCAAAGCGTGGAGCAGTTTCCTGGAGACACGAGTTGCAGTTCTGCTTTCTTTGAACGTTAGTAGGCTTATTTAGACACCTAGTAACTCTCGTGGGCACCCTATTCCCTGCACGAACACCGAGGACCGGCATGCTCGACTGGGAAGCTCAGAAACATCCAGGCCCGGAAACCTTTCCCAGTCACTCTCAATATGCTAAGGGTAGGGCAACACACTGCACGCCTCCTTGGGAGAGCTAGATTTCCTCAGCACTCCAACAGCTCCAGGCAATCTGTTGTCTCACGTCTACATGTCATGCATATCTGCCTCAATGCCCTAGGCTGAGCGGCACTGAGAAACCAATACTCTTTCACATTCCTTCTACAAAGTCATACCTTAAGACCCCATACTTACAGGAGAAAGTTGGCTTGCGTTCCTGCTGTAACCAAAGCACAGTTCTTCCTCTTACACTGCAGGGTTTTAGAAGAGGCTAAGCCCCTATAGCGTACCTAGAGCATTCCTTGGGAGAGGCAGTTCGCTACATGCAGAACTCCGTGCCAAGAACACGTTATTCAGGGAAGGGACCAGTGTGTCGCTAGAATGTATATTAACTTGGTAGAAATCACAGGGAGGTAGGCTGCGTGTTCACTGGAAACGGGGACCTGATGGCACAAGGCTTGCTTTCCCATTTTGAAAGCTCCATTCATGCCGCCTTGAACCTACCTAAATACCAGTGTTTTGGACGAGTTTCTAGTCACTGTAGGCAGGGCTCTGGGAAGGGAACGAGTTTTCTCTAAATCAACAGGGTGCTTTCATAGCCTGGGTGGGAGCTCCTCCTGAGACGCTCTAGAGCTACAAGGAAACTTGACGTGAGTCCTTTCCTCAAGGTAAAGCCTTGAAGAGCCCTGCTGAAGCGGCACGTGGAGAAGTTTCCTTGAGACATGAGTTGCAGTTCTCCTTTCTTTTAACGTTACTACGCTTTTCAAGACACCTAGGATCTCGCCTGGGCACCCTATTCCGTGCAAGAACACCGAGTACCGGCAGGCTCCACTGGGTTGCTAAGAAACATCCAGGCCCGGATACCTTTCCCAGTCACTCTGTGTATGCTAAGTGTAGGGCAACACACTGCACTCTTCCTTGGGAGAGCTACATTTCCTCAGCACTCCAACAGCTCCAAGTAATCTGTTCTCTCACGTCCTACATGTCATGCAAATTGCCTCAATGCCCTAGGCTGAGCGGCACTGAGAAATCAAAACTGCTTTGCATTCCTTCTACAAAGTCATACCTTAAGACCCCATACTTACAGGAGAAACTCGGCTTGCGTTCCTCCTGTAACCAAAGCACAGTTCTTCCTCTTACACTGCAGGGTTTTAGAAGAGCCTAAGCCCCGATAGCGTTACCAAAGCGTTCCTTGGGAGAGGCAGTTCGCTACATGCAGAACTCCGTGCCAAGAAAACATTCTTCAGGGAAGGGACCATTGTGTAGTTTGAGGGAATATTTACTTGGTAGACATCACAAGGGGGTAGGCTGCGTGCTCACTGGAAACGGAGACCTGATGGCACAAGGCTTGCTTTCCCATTTTGAAAGCTCCATTCATGCTGCCTTGAAGCTACCTAATACCAGTGTTTTGGATGGGTCTCTAGTCACTGTAGGCAGGGCTCTGGGAAGGGAATGAGTTTTCTCTAAATCAACAGGGTGCTCTCGTAGCCTGGGTGGGAGCTCCACCTGAGACGCTCTAGAGCTCAAAGGAAACTTGACGTGAGTCGTTTCCTCAAGGTAAAGCCTTGAAGAGCCCTGCTGAAGCCGAAGCGTGGAGCAGTTTCCTGGAGACATGAGTTGCAGTTCTGCTTTCTTTGAACGTTAGTACGCTTATTTAGACACCTAGTAACTCTCGTGGGCACCCTATTCCCTGCACGAACACCGAGGACCGGCATGCTCGACTGGGAAGCTCAGAAACATCCAGGCCCGGAAACCTTTCCCAGTCACTCTCAATATGCTAAGGGTAGGGCAACACACTGCACGCCTCCTTGGGAGAGCTAGATTTCCTCAGCACTCCAACAGCTCCAGGCAATCTGTTGTCTCACGTCTACATGTCATGCATATCTGCCTCAATGCCCTAGGCTGAGCCGCACTGAGAAACCAATACTCTTTCACATTCCTTCTACAAAGTCATACCTTAAGACCCCATACTTACAGGAGAAAGTTGCCTTGCGTTCCTGCTGTAACCAAAGCACAGTTCTTCCTCTTACACTGCAGGGTTTTAGAAGAGGCTAAGCCCCTATAGCGTACCTAGAGCATTCCTTGAGAGAGGCAGTTCGCTACATGCAGAACTCCGTGCCAAGAACACGTTATTCAGGGAAGGGACCAGTGTGTCTCTAGAGTGTATATTAACTTGGTAGAAATCACAAGGAGGTAGGCTGCGTGTTCACTGGAAACGGGGACCTGATGGCACAAGGCTTGCTTTCCCATTTTGAAAGCTCCATTCATGCCGCCTTGAACCTACCTAAATACCAGTGTTTTGGACGAGTTTCTAGTCACTGTAGGCAGGGCTCTGGGAAGGGAACGAGTTTTCTCGAAATCAACAGGGTGCTTTCGTAGCCTGGGTGGGAGCTCCTCCTGAGACGCTCTAGAGCTACAAGGAAACTTGACGTGAGTCCTTTCCTCAAGGTAAAGCCTTGAAGAGCCCTGCTGAAGCGGCACGTGGAGAAGTTTCCTTGAGACAGGAGTTGCAGTTTTCCTTTCTTTTAACGTTACTACGCTTTTCAAGACACCTAGGATCTCGCCTGGGCACCCTATTCCGTGCAAGAACACCGAGTACCGGCAGGCTCCACTGGGTTGCTAAGAAACATCCAGGCCCGGATAATTTTCCCAGTCACTCTGTGTATGCTAAGTGTAGGGCAACACACTGCACTCTTCCTTGGGAGAGCTACATTTCCTCAGCACTCCAACAGCTCCAGGTAATCTGTTCTCTCACGTCCTACATGTCATGCAAATTGCCTCAATGCCCTAGGCTGAGCGGCACTGAGAAATCAAAACTGCTTCGCATTCCTTCTACAAAGTCATACCTTAAGACCCCATACTTACAGGAGAAACTCGGCTTGCGTTCCTCCTGTAACCAAAGCACAGTTCTTCCTCTTACACTGCAGGGTTTTAGAAGAGCCTAAGCCCCGATAGCGTTACCAAAGCGTTCCTTGGGAGAGGCAGTTCGCTACATGCAGAACTCCGTGCCAAGAAAACATTCTTCAGGGAAGGGACCATTGTGTAGTTTGAGGGAATATTTACTTGGTAGACATCACAAGGGGGTAGGCTGCGTGTTACCTGGAAACGGAGACCTGATGGCACAAGGCTTGCTTTCCCATTTTGAAAGCGCCATTCATGCTGCCTTGAAGCTACCTAAATACCAGTATTTTGGACGGGTCTCTAGTCACTGTAGGCAGGGCTGTGGGAAGGGAACGAGTTTTCTCTAAATCAACAGGGTGCTTTCGTAGCCTGGTGGGAGCTCCACCTAGAAGCTCTAGAGCTCAAAGGAAACTTGACGTGAGTCGTTTCCTCAAGGTAAAGCCTTGAAGAGCCCTGCTGAAGCCAAAGCGTGGAGCAGTTTCCTGGAGACATGAGTTGCAGTTCTGCTTTCTTTGAACGTTAGTACGCTTATGAAGACACCTAGTAACTCCCGTGGGCACCCTATTCCCTGCAAGAACACCGAGGACCGGCATGCTCGACTGGGAAGCTCAGAAACATCAAGGCCCGGAAACCTTTCCCAGTCACTCTGTGTATGCTAAGTGTAGGGCAACACACTGCACGCCTCCTTGGGAGAGCTAGATTTCCTCAGCACTCCAACAGCTCCAGGCAATCTGTTGTCTCACGTCTACATGTCATGCATATCTGCCTCAATGCCCTAGGCTGAGCGGCACTGAGTAACCAATACTGTTTCACAGTCCTTCTACAAAGTCATACCTTAAGACCCCATACTTACAGGAGAAAGTTGGCTTGCATTCCTCCTGTAACCAAAGCACAGTTCTTCCTCTTACACTGCAGGGTTTTAGAAGAGCCTAAGCACCGAAAGCGTTACCAAAGCGTTCCTTGGGAGAGGCAGTTCGCTACATGCAGAACTCCGTGCCAAGAAAACATTCTTCAGGGAAGGGACCATTGTGTAGTTTGAGGGAATATTTACTTGGTAGACATCACAAGGGGGTAGGCTGCGTGCTCACTGGAAACGGAGACCTGATGGCACAAGTCTTGCTTTCCCATTTTGAAAGCTCCATTCATGCCGCCTTGAACCTACCTAAATACCAGAGTTTTGGACGAGTTTCTAGTCACTGTAGGCAGGGCTCTGGGAAGGGATCGAGTTTTCTCTAAATCAACAGGGTGCTTTCATAGCCTGGGTGGGAGCTCCTCCTGAGACGCTCTAGAGCCTCAAGGAAACTTGACGTGAGTCCTTTCCTCAAGGTAAAGCCTTGAAGAGCCCTGCTGAAGCGGAACGTGGAGAAGTTTCCTTGAGACATGAGTTGCAGTTCTCCTTTCTTTTAACATTAGTACGCTTTTCAAGACACCTAGGATCTCGCCTGGGCACCCTATTCCGTGCAAGAACACCGAGTACCGGCAGGCTCCACTGGGTTGCTAAGAAACATCCAGGCCCGGATACCTTTCCCAGTCACTCTGTGTATGCTAAGTGTAGGGCAACACACTGCACTCTTCCTTGGGAGAGCTACATTTCCTCAGCACTCCAACAGCTCCAGGTAATCTGTTCTCTCACGTCCTACATGTCATGCAAATTGCCTCAATGCCCTAGGCTGAGCGGCACTGAGAAATCAAAACTGCTTTGCATTCCTTCTACAAAGTCATACCTTAAGACCCCATACTTACAGGAGAAACTCGGCTTGCGTTCCTCCTGTAACCAAAGCACAGTTCTTCCTCTTACACTGCAGGGTTTTAGAAGAGCCTAAGCCCCGATAGCGTTACCAAAGCGTTCCTTGGGAGAGGCAGTTCGCTACATGCAGAACTCCGTGCCAAGATAACATTCTTCAGGGAAGGAACCATTGTGTAGTTTGAGGGAATATTTACTTGGTACACATCACAAGGGGGTAGGCTGCGTGCTCACTGGAAACGGAGACCTGATGGCACAAGGCTTGCTTTCCCATTTTGAAAGCTCCATTCATGCTGCCTTGAAGCTACCTAAATACCAGTGTTTTGGACGGGTCTCTAGTAACTGTAGGCAGGGCTCTGGGAAGGGAACGAGTTTTCTCTAAATCAACAGGGTGCTTTCGTAGCCTGGGTGGGAGCTCCACCTGAGACGCTCTAGAGCTCAAAGGAAACTTGACGTGAGTCGTTTCCTCAAGGTAAAGCCTTGAAGAGCCCTGCTGAAGCCGAAGCGTGGAGCAGTTTCCTGGAGACACGAGTTGCAGTTCTGCTTTCTTTGAACGTTAGTACGCTTATGAAGACACCTAGTAACTCCCGTGGGCACCCTATTCCCTGCAAGAACACCGAGGACCGGCATGCTCGACTGGGAAGCTCAGAAACATCAAGGCCCGGAAACCTTTCCCAGTCACTCTCAATATGCTAAGTGTAGGGCAACACACTGCACGCCTCCTTGGGAGAGCTAGATTTCCTCAGCACTCCAACAGCTCAAGGCAATCTGTTGTCTCACATCTACATGTCATGCATATCTGCCTCAGTGCCCTAGGCTGAGCGGCACTGAGTAACCAATACTGTTTCACAGTCCTTCTACAAAGTCATACCTTAAGACCCCATACTTACAGGAGAAAGTTGGCTTGCATTCCTCCTGTAACCAAAGCACAGTTCTTCCTCTTACACTGCAGGGTTTTAGAAGAGCCTAAGCACCGAAAGCGTTACCAAAGCGTTCCTTGGGAGAGGCAGTTCGCTACATGCAGAACTCCGTGCCAAGAACACGTTATTCAGGGAAGGGACCAGTGTGTCACTAGAGTGTATATTAACTTGGTAGAAATCACAAGGAGGTAGGCTGCGTGTTCACTGGAAACGGGGACCTGATGGCACAAAGCTTGCTTTCCCATTTTGAAAGCTCCATTCATGCCGCCTTGAACCTACCTAAATACCAGTGTTTTGGACGAGTTTCTAGCCACTGTAGGCAGGGCTCTGGGAAGGGAACGAGTTTTCTCGAAATCAACAGGGTGCTTTCGTAGCCTGGGTGGGAGCTCCTCCTGAGACGCTCTAGAGCTACAAGGAAACTTGACGTGAGTCCTTTCCTCAAGGTAAAGCCTTGAAGAGCCCTGCTGAAGCGGCACGTGGAGAAGTTTCCTTGAGACAGGAGTTGCAGTTCTCCTTTCTTTTAACGTTACTACGCTTTTCAAGACACCTAGGATCTCGCCTGGGCACCCTATTCCGTGCAAGAACACCGAGTACCGGCAGGCTCCACTGGGTTGCTAAGAAACATCCAGGCCCGGATACCTTTCCCAGTCACTCTGTGTATGCTAAGTGTAGGGCAACACACTGCACTCTTCCTTGGGAGAGCTACATTTCCTCAGCACTCCAACAGCTCCAGGTAATCTGTTCTCTCACGTCCTACATGTCATGCAAATTGCCTCAATGCCCTAGGCTGAGCGGCACTGAGAAATCAAAACTGCTTCGCATTCCTTCTACAAAGTCATACCTTAAGACCCCATACTTACAGGAGAAACTCGGCTTGCGTTACTCCTGTAACCAAAGCACAGCTCTTCCTCTTACACTGCAGGGTTTTAGAAGAGCCTAAGCCCCGATAGCGTTACCAAAGCGTTCCTTGGGAGAGGCAGTTCGCTACATGCAGAACTCCGTGCCAAGAAAACATTCTTCAGGGAAGGGACCATTGTGTAGTTTGAGGGAATATTTACTTGGTAGACATCACAAGGGGGTAGGCTGCGTGTTCCCTGGAAACGGAGACCTGATGGCACAAGGCTTGCTTTCCCATTTTGAAAGCTCCATTCATGCTGCCTTGAAGCTACCTAAATACCAGTGTTTTGGACGGGTCTCTAGTCACTGTAGGCAGGGCTCTGGGAAGGGAACGAGTTTTCTCTAAATCAACAGGGTGCTTTCGTAGCCTGGGTGGGAGCTCCACCTGAGACGCTCTAGAGCTCAAAGGAAACTTGACGTGAGTCGTTTCCTCAAGGTAAAGCCTTGAAGAGCCCTGCTGAAGCCGAAGCGTGGAGCAGTTTCCTGGAGACATGAGTTGCAGTTCTGCTTTCTTTGAACGTTAGTACGCTTATGAAGACACCTAGTAACTCTCGTGGGCACCCTATTCCCTGCAAGAACACCGAGGACCGGCATGCTCGACTGGGAAGCTCAGAAACATCCAGGCCCGGAAACCTTTCCCAGTCACTCTCAATATGCTAAGGGTAGGGCAACACACTGCACGCCTCCTTGGGAGAGCTAGATTTCCTCAACACTCCAACAGCTGCAGGCAATCTGTTGTCTCACGTCTACATGTCATGCATATCTGCCTCAATGCCCTAGGCTGAGTGGCACTGAGTAACCAATACTCTTTCACATTCCTTCTACAAAGTCATACCTTAAGACCCCATACTTACAGGAGAAAGTTGCCTTGCGTTCCTGCTGTAACCAAAGCACAGTTCTTCCTCTTACACTGCAGGGTTTTAGAAGAGGCTAAGCCCCTATAGCGTACCTAGAGCATTCCTTGGGAGAGGCAGTTCGCTACATGCAGAACTCCGTGCCAAGAACACGTTATTCAGGGAAGGGACCAGTGTGTCGCTAGAGTGTATATTAACTTGGTAGAAATCACAAGGAGGTAGGCTGCGTGTTCCCTGGAAACGGAGACCTGATGGCACAAGGCTTGCTTTCCCATTTTGAAAGCTCCATTCATGCTGCCTTGAAGCTACCTAAATACCAGTGTTTTGGACGGGTCTCTAGTCACTGTAGGCAGGGCTCTGGGAAGGGAACGAGTTTTCTCTAAATCAACAGGGTGCTTTCGTAGCCTGGGTGGGAGCTCCACCTGAGACGCTCTAGAGCTCAAAGGAAACTTGACGTGAGTCGTTTCCTCAAGGTAAAGCCTTGAAGAGCCCTGCTGAAGCCGAAGCGTAGAGCAGTTTCCTGGAGACACGAGTTGCAGTTCTGCTTTCTTTGAACGTTAGTACGCTTATGAAGACACCTAGTAACTCCCGTGGGCACCCTATTCCCTGCAAGAACACCGAGGACCGGCATGCTCGACTGGGAAGCTCAGAAACATCAAGGCCCGGAAACCTTTCCCAGTCACTCTCAATATGCTAAGTGTAGGGCAACACACTGCACGCCTCCTTGGGAGAGCTAGATTTCCTCAGCACTCCAACAGCTCAAGGCAATCTGTTGTCTCACATCTACATGTCATGCATATCTGCCTCAGTGCCCTAGGCTGAGCGGCACTGAGAAACCAATACTCTTTCACATTCCTTCTACAAAGTCATACCTTACGACCCCATACTTACAGGAGAAAGTTGGCTTGCGTTCCTGCTGTAACCAAAGCACAGTTCTTCCTCTTACACTGCAGGGTTTTAGAAGAGGCTAAGCCCCTATAGCGTACCTAGAGCATTCCTTGGGAGAGGCAGTTCGCTACATGCAGAACTCCGTGCCAAGAACACGTTATTCAGGGAAGGGACCAGTGTGTCACTAGAGTGTATATTAACTTGGTAGAAATCACAAGGAGGTAGGCTGCGTGTTCACTGGAAACGGGGACCTGATGGCACAAGGCTTGCTTTCCCATTTTGAAAGCTCCATTCATGCCGCCTTGAACCTACCTAAATACCAGTGTTTTGGACGAGTTTCTAGTCACTGTAGGCAGGGCTCTGGGAAGGGAACGAGTTATCTCGAAATCAACAGGGTGCTTTCGTAGCCTGGGTGGGAGCTCCTCCTGAGATGCTCTAGAGCTACAAGGAAACTTGACGTGAGTCCTTTCCTCAAGGTAAAGCCTTGAAGAGCCCTGCTGAAGCGGCACGTGGAGAAGTTTCCTTGAGACAGGAGTTGCAGTTCTCCTTTCTTTTAACGTTACTACGCTTTTCAAGACACCTAGGATCTCGCCTGGGCACCCTATTCCGTGCAAGAACACCGAGTACCGGCAGGCTCCACTGGGTTGCTAAGAAACATCCAGGCCCGGATACCTTTCCCAGTCACTCTGGGTATTCTAAGTGTAGGGCAACACACTGCACTCTTCCTTGGGAGAGCTACATTTCCTCAGCACTCCAACAGCTCCAGGTAATCTGTTCTCTCACGTCCTACATGTCATGCAAATTGCCTCAATGCCCTAGGCTGAGCGGCACTGAGAAATCAAAACTGCTTCGCATTCCTTCTACAAAGTCATACCTTAAGACCCCATACTTACAGGAGAAACTCGGCTTGCGTTCCTCCTGTAACCAAAGCACAGTTCTTCCTCTTACACTGCAGGGTTTTAGAAGAGCCTAAGCCCCGATAGCGTTACCAAAGCGTTCCTTGGGAGAGGCAGTTCGCTACATGCAGAACTCCGTGCCAAGAACACGTTATTCAGGGAAGGGACCAGTGTGTCTCTAGAGTGTATATTAACTTGGTAGAAATCACAAGGAGGTAGGCTGCGTGTTCACTGGAAACGGGGACCTGATGGCACAAGGCTTGCTTTCCCATTTTGAAAGCTCCATTCATGCCGCCTTGAACCTACCTAAATACCAGTGTTTTGGACGAGTTTCTAGTCACTGTAGGCAGGCCTCTGGGAAGGGAACGAGTTTTCTCGAAATCAACAGGGTGCTTTCGTAGCCTGGGTGGGAGCTCCTCCTGAGACGCTCTAGAGCTACAAGGAAACTTGACGTGAGTCCTTTCCTCAAGGTAAAGCCTTGAAGAGCCCTGCTGAAGCGGCACGTGGAGAAGTTTCCTTGAGACATGAGTTGCAGTTCTCCTTTCTTTTAACGTTACTACGCTTTTCAAGACACCTAGGATCTCGCCTGGGCACCCTATTCCGTGCAAGAACACCGAGTACCGGCAGGCTCCACTGGGTTGCTAAGAAACATCCAGGCCCGGATACCTTTCCCAGTCACTCTGTGTATGCTAAGTGTAGGGCAACACACTGCACTCTTCCTTGGGAGAGCTACATTTCCTCAGCACTCCAACAGCTCCAGGTAATCTGTTCTCTCACGTCCTACATGTCATGCAAATTGCCTCAATGCCCTAGGCTGAGCGGCACTGAGAAATCAAAACTGCTTTGCATTCCTTCTACAAAGTCATACCTTAAGACCCCATACTTAGAGGAGAAACTCGGCTTGCGTTCCTCCTGTAACCAAAGCACAGTTCTTCCTCTTACACTGCAGGGTTGTAGAAGAGCCTAAGCCCCGATAGCGTTACCAAAGCGTTCCTTGGGAGAGGCAGTTCGCTACATGCAGAACTCCGTGCCAAGAAAACATTCTTCAGGGAAGGGACCATTGTGTAGTTTGAGGGAATATTTACTTGGAAGACATCACAAGGGGGTAGGCTGCGTGTTACCTGGAAACGGAGACCTGATGGCACAAGGCTTGCTTTCCCATTTTGAAAGCTCCATTCATGCTGCCTTGAAGCTACCTAAATACCAGTGTTTTGGACGGGTCTCTAGTTACTGTAGGCAGAGCTGTGGGAAGGGAACGAGTTTTCTCTAAATCAACAGGGTGCTTTCGTAGCCTGGTGGGAGCTCCACCTAGAAGCTCTAGAGCTCAAAGGAAACTTGACGTGAGTCGTTTCCTCAAGGTAAAGCCTTGAAGAGCCCTGCTGAAGCCAAAGCGTGGAGCAGTTTCCTGGAGACACGAGTTGCAGTTCTGCTTTCTTTGAACGTTAGTACGCTTATGAAGACACCTAGTAACTCCCGTGGGCACCCTATTCCCTGCAAGAACACCGAGGACCGGCATGCTCGACTGGGAAGCTCAGAAACATCAAGGCCCGGAAACCTTTCCCAGTCACTCTGTGTATGCTAAGTGTAGGGCAACACACTGCACGCCTCCTTGGGAGAGCTAGATTTCCTCAGCACTCCAACAGCTCCAGGCAATCTGTTGTCTCACGTCTACATGTCATGCATATCTGCCTCAATGCCCTAGGCTGAGCGGCACTGAGTAATCAATACTGTTTCACAGTCCTTCTACAAAGTCATACCTTAAGACCCCATACTTACAGGAGAAAGTTGGCTTGCATTCCTCCTGTAACCAAAGCACAGTTCTTCCTCTTACACTGCAGGGTTTTAGAAGAGCCTAAGCACCGAAAGCGTTACCAAAGCGTTCCTTGGGAGAGGCAGTTCGCTACATGCAGAACTCCGTGCCAAGAAAACATTCTTCAGGGAAGGGACCATTGTGTAGTTTGAGGGAATATTTACTTGGTAGACATCACAAGGGGGTAGGCTGCGTGCTCACTGGAAACGGAGACCTGATGGCACAAGTCTTGCTTTCCCATTTTGAAAGCTCCATTCATGCCGCCTTGAACCTACCTAAATACCAGAGTTTTGGACGAGTTTCTAGTCACTGTAGGCAGGGCTCTGGGAAGGGAACGAGTTTTCTCTAAATCAACAGGGTGCTTTCATAGCCTGGGTGGGAGCTCCTCCTGAGACGCTCTAGAGCCTCAAGGAAACTTGACGTGAGTCCTTTCCTCAAGGTAAAGCCTTGAAGAGCCCTGCTGAAGCGGAACGTGGAGAAGTTTCCTTGAGACATGAGTTGCAGTTCTCCTTTCTTTTAACATTAGTACGCTTTTCAAGACACCTAGGATCTCGCCTGGGCACCTTATTCCGTGCAAGAACACAGAGTACCGGCAGGCTCCACTGGGTTGCTAAGAAACATCCAGGCCCGGATACCTTTCCCAGTCACTCTGTGTATGCTAAGTGTAGGGCAACACACTGCACTCTTCCTTGGGAGAGCTACATTTCCTCAGCACTCCAACAGCTCCAGGTAATCTGTTCTCTCACGTCCTACATGCCATGCAAATTGCCTCAATGCCCTAGGCTGAGCGGCACTGAGAAATCAAAACTGCTTCGCATTCCTTCTACAAAGTCATACATTAAGACCGCATAGTTAGAGGAGAAACTCGGCTTGCGTTCCTCCTGTAACCAAAGCACAGTTCTTCCTCTTACACTGCAGGGTTTTAGAAGAGCCTAAGCCCCGATAGCGTTACCAAAGCGTTCCTTGGGAGAGGCAGTTCGCTACATGCAGAACTCCGTGCCAAGAAAACATTCTTCAGGGAAGGGACCATTGTGTAGTTTGAGGGAATATTTACTTGGTAGACATCACAAGGGGGTAGGCTGCGTGTTCCCTGGAAACGGAGACCTGATGGCACAAGGCTTGCTTTCCCATTTTGAAAGCTCCATTCATGCTGCCTTGAAGCTACCTAAATACCAGTGTTTTGGACGGCTCTCTAGTCACTGTAGGCAGGGCTCTGGGAAGGGAACGAGTTTTCTCTAAATCAACAGGGTGCTTTCGTAGCCTGGGTGGGAGCTCCACCTGAGACGCTCTAGAGCTCAAAGGAAACTTGACGTGAGTCGTTTCCTCAAGGTAAAGCCTTGAAGAGCCCTGCTGAAGCCGAAGCGTGGAGCAGTTTCCTGGAGACATGAGTTGCAGTTCTGCTTTCTTTGAACGTTAGTACGCTTATGAAGACACCTAGTAACTCTCCTGGGCACCCTATTCCCTGCAAGAACACCGAGGACCGGCATGCTCGACTGGGAAGCTCAGAAACATCCAGGCCCGGAAACCTTTCCCAGTGACTCTCAATATGCTAAAGGTAGGGCAACACACTGCACGCCTCCTTGGGAGAGCTAGATTTCCTCAGCACTCCAACAGCTCCAGGCAATCTGTTGTCTCACGTCTACATGTCATGCATATCTGCCTCAATGCCCTAGGCTGAGTGGCACTGAGTAACCAATACTCTTTCACATTCCTTCTACAAAGTCATACCTTAAGACCCCATACTTACAGGAGAAAGTTGCCTTGTGTTCCTGCTGTAACCAAAGCACAGTTCTTCCTCTTACACTGCAGGGTTTTAGAAGAGGCTAAGCCCCTATAGCGTACCTAGAGCATTCCTTGAGAGAGGCAGTTCGCTACATGCAGAACTCCGTGCCAAGAACACGTTATTCAGGGAAGGGACCAGTGTGTCTCTAGAGTGTATATTAACTTGGTAGAAATCACAAGGAGGTAGGCTGCGTGTTCACTGGAAACGGGGACCTGATGGCACAAGGCTTGCTTTCCCATTTTGAAAGCTCCATTCATGCCGCCTTGAACCTACCTAAATACCAGTGTTTTGGACGAGTTTCTAGTCACTGTAGGCAGGGCTCTGGGAAGGGAACGAGTTTTCTCGAAATCAACAGGGTGCTTTCGTAGCCTGGGTGGGAGCTCCTCCTGAGACGCTCTAGAGCTACAAGGAAACTTGACGTGAGTCCTTTCCTCAAGGTAAAGCCTTGAAGAGCCCTGCTGAAGCGGCACGTGGAGAAGTTTCCTTGAGACAGGAGTTGCAGTTTTCCTTTCTTTTAACGTTACTACGCTTTTCAAGACACCTAGGATCTCGCCTGGGCACCCTATTCCGTGCAAGAACACCGAGTACCGGCAGGCTCCACTGGGTTGCTAAGAAACATCCAGGCCCGGATACCTTTCCCAGTCACTCTGTGTATGCTAAGTGTAGGGCAACACACTGCACTCTTCCTTGTGAGAGCTACATTTCCTCAGCACTCCAACAGCTCCAGGTAATCTGTTCTCTCACGTCCTACATGTCATGCAAATTGCCTCAATGCCCTAGGCTGAGCGGCACTGAGAAATCAAAACTGCTTCGCATTCCTTCTACAAAGTCATACCTTAAGACCCCATACTTACAGGAGAAACTCGGCTTGCGTTCCTCCTGTAACCAAAGCACAGTTCTTCCTCTTACACTGCAGGGTTTTAGAAGAGCCTAAGCCCCGATAGCGTTACCAAAGCGTTCCTTGGGAGAGGCAGTTCGCTACATGCAGAACTCCGTGCCAAGAAAACATTCTTCAGGGAAGGGACCATTGTGTAGTTTGAGGGAATATTTACTTGGTAGACATCACAAGGGGGTAGGCTGCGTGTTACCTGGAAACGGAGACCTGATGGCACAAGGCTTGCTTTCCCATTTTGAAAGCTCCATTCATGCTGCCTTGAAGCTACCTAAATACCAGTGTTTTGGACGGGTCTCTAGTTACTGTAGGCAGAGCTGTGGGAAGGGAACGAGTTTTCTCTAAATCAACAGGGTGCTTTCGTAGCCTGGTGGGAGCTCCACCTAGAAGCTCTAGAGCTCAAAGGAAACTTGACGTGAGTCGTTTCCTCAAGGTAAAGCCTTGAAGAGCCCTGCTGAAGCCAAAGCGTGGAGCAGTTTCCTGGAGACACGAGTTGCAGTTCTGCTTTCTTTGAACGTTAGTACGCTTATGAAGACACCTAGTAACTCCCGTGGGCACCCTATTCCCTGCAAGAACACCGAGGACCGGCATGCTCGACTGGGAAGCTCAGAAACATCAAGGCCCGGAAACCTTTCCCAGTCACTCTGTGTATGCTAAGTGTAGGGCAACACACTGCACGCCTCCTTGGGAGAGCTAGATTTCCTCAGCACTCCAACAGCTCCAGGCAATCTGTTGTCTCACGTCTACATGTCATGCATATCTGCCTCAATGCCCTAGGCTGAGCGGCACTGAGTAATCAATACTGTTTCACAGTCCTTCTACAAAGTCATACCTTAAGACCCCATACTTACAGGAGAAAGTTGGCTTGCATTCCTCCTGTAACCAAAGCACAGTTCTTCCTCTTACACTGCAGGGTTTTAGAAGAGCCTAAGCACCGAAAGCGTTACCAAAGCGTTCCTTGGGAGAGGCAGTTCGCTACATGCAGAACTCCGTGCCAAGAAAACATTCTTCAGGGAAGGGACCATTGTGTAGTTTGAGGGAATATTTACTTGGTAGACATCACAAGGGGGTAGGCTGCGTGCTCACTGGAAACGGAGACCTGATGGCACAAGGCTTGCTTTCCCATTTTGAAAGCTCCATTCATGCCGCCTTGAACCTACCTAAATACCAGAGTTTTGGACGAGTTTCTAGTCACTGTAGGCAGGGCTCTGGGAAGGGAACGAGTTTTCTCTAAATCAACAGGGTGCTTTCATAGCCTGGGTGGGAGCTCCTCCTGAGACGCTCTAGAGCCTCAAGGAAACTTGACGTGAGTCCTTTCCTCAAGGTAAAGCCTTGAAGAGCCCTGCTGAAGCGGAACGTGGAGAAGTTTCCTTGAGACATGAGTTGCAGTTCTCCTTTCTTTTAACATTAGTACGCTTTTCAAGACACCTAGGATCTCGCCTGGGCACCTTATTCCGTGCAAGAACACAGAGTACCGGCAGGCTCCACTGGGTTGCTAAGAAACATCCAGGCCCGGATACCTTTCCCAGTCACTCTGTGTATGCTAAGTGTAGGGCAACACACTGCACTCTTCCTTGGGAGAGCTACATTTCCTCAGCACTCCAACAGCTCCAGGTAATCTGTTCTCTCACGTCCTACATGCCATGCAAATTGCCTCAATGCCCTAGGCTGAGCGGCACTGAGAAATCAAAACTGCTTCGCATTCCTTCTACAAAGTCATACCTTAAGACCGCATAGTTAGAGGAGAAACTCGGCTTGCGTTCCTCCTGTAACCAAAGCACAGTTCTTCCTCTTACACTGCAGGGTTTTAGAAGAGCCTAAGCCCCGATAGCGTTACCAAAGCGTTCCTTGGGAGAGGCAGTTCGCTACATGCAGAACTCCGTGCCAAGAAAACATTCTTCAGGGAAGGGACCATTGTGTAGTTTGAGGGAATATTTACTTGGTAGACATCACAAGGGGGTAGGCTGCGTGTTCCCTGGAAACGGAGACCTGATGGCACAAGGCTTGCTTTCCCATTTTGAAAGCTCCATTCATGCTGCCTTGAAGCTACCTAAATACCAGTGTTTTGGACGGGTCTCTAGTCACTGTAGGCAGGGCTCTGGGAAGGGAACGAGTTTTCTCTAAATCAACAGGGTGCTTTCGTAGCCTGGGTGGGAGCTCCACCTGAGACGCTCTAGAGCTCAAAGGAAACTTGACGTGAGTCGTTTCCTCAAGGTAAAGCCTTGAAGAGCCCTGCTGAAGCCGAAGCGTGGAGCAGTTTCCTGGAGACATGAGTTGCAGTTCTGCTTTCTTTGAACGTTAGTACGCTTATGAAGACACCTAGTAACTCTCCTGGGCACCCTATTCCCTGCAAGAACACCGAGGACCGGCATGCTCGACTGGGAAGCTCAGAAACATCCAGGCCCGGAAACCTTTCCCAGTCACTCTCAATATGCTAAGGGTAGGGCAACACACTGCACGCCTCCTTGGGAGAGCTAGATTTCCTCAGCACTCCAACAGCTCCAGGCAATCTGTTGTCTCACGTCTACATGTCATGCATATCTGCCTCAATGCCCTAGGCTGAGTGGCACTGAGTAACCAATACTCTTTCACATTCCTTCTACAAAGTCATACCTTAAGACCCCATACTTACAGGAGAAAGTTGCCTTGCGTTCCTGCTGTAACCAAAGCACAGTTCTTCCTCTTACACTGCAGGGTTTTAGAAGAGGCTAAGCCCCTATAGCGTACCTAGAGCATTCCTTGAGAGAGGCAGTTCGCTACATGCAGAACTCCGTGCCAAGAACACGTTATTCAGGGAAGGGACCAGTGTGTCTCTAGAGTGTATATTAACTTGGTAGAAATCACAAGGAGGTAGGCTGCGTGTTCACTGGAAACGGGGACCTGATGGCACAAGGCTTGCTTTCCCATTTTGAAAGCTCCATTCATGCCGCCTTGAACCTACCTAAATACCAGTGTTTTGGACGAGTTTCTAGTCACTGTAGGCAGGGCTCTGGGAAGGGAACGAGTTTTCTCGAAATCAACAGGGTGCTTTCGTAGCCTGGGTGGGAGCTCCTCCTGAGACGCTCTAGAGCTACAAGGAAACTTGACGTGAGTCCTTTCCTCAAGGTAAAGCCTTGAAGAGCCCTGCTGAAGAGGCACGTGGAGAAGTTTCCTTGAGACAGGAGTTGCAGTTTTCCTTTCTTTTAACGTTACTACGCTTTTCAAGACACCTAGGATCTCGCCTGGGCACCCTATTCCGTGCAAGAACACCGAGTACCGGCAGGCTCCACTGGGTTGCTAAGAAACATCCAGGCCCGGATACCTTTCCCAGTCACTCTGTGTATGCTAAGTGTAGGGCAACACACTGCACTCTTCCTTGGGAGAGCTACATTTCCTCAGCACTCCAACAGCTCCAGGCAATCTGTTGTCTCACGTCTACATGTCATGCATATCTGCCTCAATGCCCTAGGCTGAGCGGCACTGAGTAATCAATACTGTTTCACAGTCCTTCTACAAAGTCATACCTTAAGACCCCATACTTACAGGAGAAAGTTGGCTTGCATTCCTCCTGTAACCAAAGCACAGTTCTTCCTCTTACACTGCAGGGTTTTAGAAGAGCCTAAGCCCCGATAGCGTTACCAAAGCGTTCCTTGGGAGAGGCAGTTCGCTACATGCAGAACTCCGTGCCAAGAAAACATTCTTCAGGGAAGGGACCATTGTGTAGTTTGAGGGAATATTTACTTGGTAGACATCACAAGGGGGTAGGCTGCGTGCTCACTGGAAACGGAGACCTGATGGCACAAGGCTTGCTTTCCCATTTTGAAAGCTCCATTCATGCTGCCTTGAAGCTACCTAAATACCAGTGTTTTGGACGGGTCTCTAGTTACTGTAGGCAGAGCTGTGGGAAGGGAACGAGTTTTCTCTAAATCAACAGGGTGCTTTCGTAGCCTGGTGGGAGCTCCACCTAGAAGCTCTAGAGCTCAAAGGAAACTTGACGTGAGTCGTTTCCTCAAGGTAAAGCCTTGAAGAGCCCTGCTGAAGCCAAAGCGTGGAGCAGTTTCCTGGAGACACGAGTTGCAGTTCTGCTTTCTTTGAACGTTAGTACGCTTATGAAGACACCTAGTAACTCCCGTGGGCACCCTATTCCCTGCAAGAACACCGAGGACCGGCATGCTCGACTGGGAAGCTCAGAAACATCAAGGCCCGGAAACCTTTCCCAGTCACTCTCAATATGCTAAGTGTAGGGCAACACACTGCACGCCTCCTTGGGAGAGCTAGATTTCCTCAGCACTCCAACAGCTCCAGGCAATCTGTTGTCTCACGTCTACATGTCATGCATATCTGCCTCAATGCCCTAGGCTGAGCGGCACTGAGTAATCAATACTGTTTCACAGTCCTTCTACAAAGTCATACCTTAAGACCCCATACTTACAGGAGAAAGTTGGCTTGCATTCCTCCTGTAACCAAAGCACAGTTCTTCCTCTTACACTGCAGGGTTTTAGAAGAGCCTAAGCACCGAAAGCGTTACCAAAGCGTTCCTTGGGAGAGGCAGTTCGCTACATGCAGAACTCCGTGCCAAGAAAACATTCTTCAGGGAAGGGACCATTGTGTAGTTTGAGGGAATATTTACTTGGTAGACATCACAAGGGGGTAGGCTGCGTGCTCACTGGAAACGGAGACCTGATGGCACAAGTCTTGCTTTCCCATTTTGAAAGCTCCATTCATGCCGCCTTGAACCTACCTAAATACCAGAGTTTTGGACGAGTTTCTAGTCACTGTAGGCAGGGCTCTGGGAAGGGAACGAGTTTTCTCTAAATCAACAGGGTGCTTTCATAGCCTGGGTGGGAGCTCCTCCTGAGACGCTCTAGAGCCTCAAGGAAACTTGACGTGAGTCCTTTCCTCAAGGTAAAGCCTTGAAGAGCCCTGCTGAAGCGGAACGTGGAGAAGTTTCCTTGAGACATGAGTTGCAGTTCTCATTTCTTTTAACATTAGTACGCTTTTCAAGACACCTAGGATCTCGCCTGGGCACCTTATTCCGTGCAAGAACACAGAGTACCGGCAGGCTCCACTGGGTTGCTAAGAAACATCCAGGCCCGGATACCTTTCCCAGTCACTCTGTGTATGCTAAGTGTAGGGCAACACACTGCACTCTTCCTTGGGAGAGCTACATTTCCTCAGCACTCCAACAGCTCCAGGTAATCTGTTCTCTCACGTCCTACATGCCATGCAAATTGCCTCAATGCCTTAGGCTGAGCGGCACTGAGAAATCAAAACTGCTTCGCATTCCTTCTACAAAGTCATACCTTAAGACCGCATAGTTAGAGGAGAAACTCGGCTTGCGTTCCTCCTGTAACCAAAGCACAGTTCTTCCTCTTACACTGCAGGGTTTTAGAAGAGCCTAAGCCCCGATAGCGTTACCAAAGCGTTCCTTGGGAGAGGCAGTTCGCTACATGCAGAACTCCGTGCCAAGAAAACATTCTTCAGGGAAGGGACCATTGTGTAGTTTGAGGGAATATTTACTTGGTAGACATCACAAGGGGGTAGGCTGCATGTTACCTGGAAACGGAGACCTGATGGCACAAGGCTTGCTTTCCCATTTTGAAAGCTCCATTCATGCTGCCTTGAAGCTACCTAAATACCAGTGTTTTGGACGGGTCTCTAGTTACTGTAGGCAGAGCTGTGGGAAGGGAACGAGTTTTCTCTAAATCAACAGGGTGCTTTCGTAGCCTGGTGGGAGCTCCACCTAGAAGCTCTAGAGCTCAAAGGAAACTTGACGTGAGTCGTTTCCTCAAGGTAAAGCCTTGAAGAGCCCTGCTGAAGCCAAAGCGTGGAGCAGTTTCCTGGAGACACGAGTTGCAGTTCTGCTTTCTTTGAACGTTAGTACGCTTATGAAGACACCTAGTAACTCCCGTGGGCACCCTATTCCCTGCAAGAACACCGAGGACCGGCATGCTCGACTGGGAAGCTCAGAAACATCAAGGCCCGGAAACCTTTCCCAGTCACTCTGTGTATGCTAAGTGTAGGGCAACACACTGCACGCCTCCTTGGGAGAGCTAGATTTCCTCAGCACTCCAACAGCTCCAGGCAATCTGTTGTCTCACGTCTACATGTCATGCATATCTGCCTCAATGCCCTAGGCTGAGCGGCACTGAGTAATCAATACTGTTTCACAGTCCTTCTACAAAGTCATACCTTAAGACCCCATACTTACAGGAGAAAGTTGGCTTGCATTCCTCCTGTAACCAAAGCACAGTTCTTCCTCTTACACTGCAGGGTTTTAGAAGAGCCTAAGCACCGAAAGCGTTACCAAAGCGTTCCTTGGGAGAGGCAGTTCGCTACATGCAGAACTCCGTGCCAAGAAAACATTCTTCAGGGAAGGGACCATTGTGTAGTTTGAGGGAATATTTACTTGGTAGACATCACAAGGGGGTAGGCTGCGTGCTCACTGGAAACGGAGACCTGATGGCACAAGTCTTGCTTTCCCATTTTGAAAGCTCCATTCATGCCGCCTTGAACCTACCTAAATACCAGAGTTTTGGACGAGTTTCTAGTCACTGTAGGCAGGGCTCTGGGAAGGGAACGAGTTTTCTCTAAATCAACAGGGTGCTTTCATAGCCTGGGTGGGAGCTCCTCCTGAGACGCTCTAGAGCCTCAAGGAAACTTGACGTGAGTCCTTTCCTCAAGGTAAAGCCTTGAAGAGCCCTGCTGAAGCGGAACGTGGAGAAGTTTCCTTGAGACATGAGTTGCAGTTCTCCTTTCTTTTAACATTAGTACGCTTTTCAAGACACCTAGGATCTCGCCTGGGCACCTTATTCCGTGCAAGAACACAGAGTACCGGCAGGCTCCACTGGGTTGCTAAGAAACATCCAGGCCCGGATACCTTTCCCAGTCACTCTGTGTATGCTAAGTGTAGGGCAACACACTGCACTCTTCCTTGGGAGAGCTACATTTCCTCAGCACTCCAACAGCTCCAGGTAATCTGTTCTCTCACGTCCTACATGCCATGCAAATTGCCTCAATGCCTTAGGCTGAGCGGCACTGAGAAATCAAAACTGCTTCGCATTCCTTCTACAAAGTCATACCTTAAGACCGCATAGTTAGAGGAGAAACTCGGCTTGCGTTCCTCCTGTAACCAAAGCACAGTTCTTCCTCTTACACTGCAGGGTTTTAGAAGAGCCTAAGCCCCGATAGCGTTACCAAAGCGTTCCTTGGGAGAGGCAGTTCGCTACATGCAGAACTCCGTGCCAAGAAAACATTCTTCAGGGAAGGGACCATTGTGTAGTTTGAGGGAATATTTACTTGGTAGACATCACAAGGGGGTAGGCTGCGTGTTCCCTGGAAACGGAGACCTGATGGCACAAGGCTTGCTTTCCCATTCTGAAAGCTCCATTCATGCTGCCTTGAAGCTACCTAAATACCAGTGTTTTGGACGGGTCTCTAGTCACTGTAGGCAGGGCTCTGGGAAGGGAACGAGTTTTCTCTAAATCAACAGGGTGCTTTCGTAGCCTGGGTGGGAGCTCCACCTGAGACGCTCTAGAGCTCAAAGGAAACTTGACGTGAGTCGTTTCCTCAAGGTAAAGCCTTGAAGAGCCCTGCTGAAGCCGAAGCGTGGAGCAGTTTCCTGGAGACATGAGTTGCAGTTCTGCTTTCTTTGAACGTTAGTACGCTTATGAAGACACCTAGTAACTCTCCTGGGCACCCTATTCCCTGCAAGAACACCGAGGACCGGCATGCTCGACTGGGAAGCTCAGAAACATCCAGGCCCGGAAACCTTTCCCAGTGACTCTCAATATGCTAAAGGTAGGGCAACACACTGCACGCCTCCTTGGGAGAGCTAGATTTCCTCAGCACTCCAACAGCTCAAGGCAATCTGTTGTCTCACATCTACATGTCATGCATATCTGCCTCAGTGCCCTAGGCTGAGCGGCACTGAGAAACCAATACTCTTTCACATTCCTTCTACAAAGTCATACCTTACGACCCCATACTTACAGGAGAAAGTTGGCTTGCGTTCCTGCTGTAACCAAAGCACAGTTCTTCCTCTTACACTGCAGGGTTTTAGAAGAGGCTAAGCCCCTATAGCGTACCTAGAGCATTCCTTGGGAGAGGCAGTTCGCTACATGCAGAACTCCGTGCCAAGAACACGTTATTCAGGGAAGGGACCAGTGTGTCACTAGAGTGTATATTAACTTGGTAGAAATCACAAGGAGGTAGGCTGCGTGTTCACTGGAAACGGGGACCTGATGGCACAAGGCTTGCTTTCCCATTTTGAAAGCTCCATTCATGGCGCCTTGAACCTACCTAAATACCAGTGTTTTGGACGAGTTTCTAGTCACTGTAGGCAGGGCTCTGGGAAGGGAACGAGTTTTCTCGAAATCAACAGGGTGCTTTCGTAGCCTGGGTGGGAGCTCCTCCTGAGATGCTCTAGAGCTAGAAGGAAACTTGACGTGAGTCCTTTCCTCAAGGTAAAGCCTTGAAGAGCCCTGCTGAAGCGGCACGTGGAGAAGTTTCCTTGAGACAGGATTTGCAGTTCTCCTTTCTTTTAACGTTACTACGCTTTTCAAGACACCTAGGATCTCGCCTAGGCACCCTATTCCGTGCAAGAACACCGAGTACCGGCAGGCTCCACTGGGTTGCTAAGAAACATCCAGGCCCGGATACCTTTCCCAGTCACTCTGGGTATTCTAAGTGTAGGGCAACACACTGCACTCTTCCTTGGGAGAGCTACATTTCCTCAGCACTCCAACAGCTCCAGGTAATCTGTTCTCTCACGTCCTACATGTCATGCAAATTGCCTCAATGCCCTAGGCTGAGCGGCACTGAGAAATCAAAACTGCTTCGCATTCCTTCTACAAAGTCATACCTTAAGACCCCATACTTACAGGAGAAACTCGGCTTGCGTTCCTCCTGTAACCAAAGCACAGTTCTTCCTCTTACACTGCAGGGTTTTAGAAGAGCCTAAGCCCCGATAGCGTTACCAAAGCGTTCCTTGGGAGAGGCAGTTCGCTACATGCAGAACTCCGTGCCAAGAACACGTTATTCAGGGAAGGGACCAGTGTGTCTCTAGAGTGTATATTAACTTGGTAGAAATCACAAGGAGGTAGGCTGCGTGTTCACTGGAAACGGGGACCTGATGGCACAAGGCTTGCTTTCCCATTTTGAAAGCTCCATTCATGCCGCCTTGAACCTACCTAAATACCAGTGTTTTGGACGAGTTTCTAGTCACTGTAGGCAGGCCTCTGGGAAGGGAACGAGTTTTCTCGAAATCAACAGGGTGCTTTCGTAGCCTGGGTGGGAGCTCCTCCTGAGACGCTCTAGAGCTACAAGGAAACTTGACGTGAGTCCTTTCCTCAAGGTAAAGCCTTGAAGAGCCCTGCTGAAGCGGCACGTGGAGAAGTTTCCTTGAGACATGAGTTGCAGTTTTCCTTTCTTTTAACGTTACTACGCTTTTCAAGACACCTAGGATCTCGCCTGGGCACCCTATTCCGTGCAAGAACACCGAGTACCGGCAGGCTCCACTGGGTTGCTAAGAAACATCCAGGCCCGGATACCTTTCCCAGTCACTCTGTGTATGCTAAGTGTAGGGCAACACACTGCACTCTTCCTTGGGAGAGCTACATTTCCTCAGCACTCCAACAGCTCCAGGTAATCTGTTCTCTCACGTCCTACATGTCATGCAAATTGCCTCAATGCCCTAGGCTGAGCGGCACTGAGAAATCAAAACTGCTTTGCATTCCTTCTACAAAGTCATACCTTAAGACCCCATACTTAGAGGAGAAACTCGGCTTGCGTTCCTCCTGTAACCAAAGCACAGTTCTTCCTCTTACACTGCAGGGTTGTAGAAGAGCCTAAGCCCCGATAGCGTTACCAAAGCGTTCCTTGGGAGAGGCAGTTCGCTACATGCAGAACTCCGTGCCAAGAAAACATTCTTCAGGGAAGGGACCATTGTGTAGTTTGAGGGAATATTTACTTGGTAGACATCACAAGGGGGTAGGCTGCGTGTTACCTGGAAACGGAGACCTGATGGCACAAGGCTTGCTTTCCCATTTTGAAAGCTCCATTCATGCTGCCTTGAAGCTACCTAAATACCAGTGTTTTGGACGGGTCTCTAGTTACTGTAGGCAGAGCTGTGGGAAGGGAACGAGTTTTCTCTAAATCAACAGGGTGCTTTCGTAGCCTGGTGGGAGCTCCACCTAGAAGCTCTAGAGCTCAAAGGAAACTTGACGTGAGTCGTTTCCTCAAGGTAAAGCCTTGAAGAGCCCTGCTGAAGCCAAAGCGTGGAGCAGTTTCCTGGAGACACGAGTTGCAGTTCTGCTTTCTTTGAACGTTAGTACGCTTATGAAGACACCTAGTAACTCCCGTGGGCACCCTATTCCCTGCAAGAACACCGAGGACCGGCATGCTCGACTGGGAAGCTCAGAAACATCAAGGCCTGGAAACCTTTCCCAGTCACTCTGTGTATGCTAAGTGTAGGGCAACACACTGCACGCCTCCTTGGGAGAGCTAGATTTCCTCAGCACTCCAACAGCTCCAGGCAATCTGTTGTCTCACGTCTACATGTCATGCATATCTGCCTCAATGCCCTAGGCTGAGCGGCACTGAGTAATCAATACTGTTTCACAGTCCTTCTACAAAGTCATACCTTAAGACCCCATACTTACAGGAGAAAGTTGGCTTGCATTCCTCCTGTAACCAAAGCACAGTTCTTCCTCTTACACTGCAGGGTTTTAGAAGAGCCTAAGCACCGAAAGCGTTACCAAAGCGTTCCTTGGGAGAGGCAGTTCGCTACATGCAGAACTCCGTGCCAAGAAAACATTCTTCAGGGAAGGGACCATTGTGTAGTTTGAGGGAATATTTACTTGGTAGACATCACAAGGGGGTAGGCTGCGTGCTCACTGGAAACGGAGACCTGATGGCACAAGTCTTGCTTTCCCATTTTGAAAGCTCCATTCATGCCGCCTTGAACCTACCTAAATACCAGAGTTTTGGACGAGTTTCTAGTCACTGTAGGCAGGGCTCTGGGAAGGGAACGAGTTTTCTCTAAATCAACAGGGTGCTTTCATAGCCTGGGTGGGAGCTCCTCCTGAGACGCTCTAGAGCCTCAAGGAAACTTGACGTGAGTCCTTTCCTCAAGGTAAAGCCTTGAAGAGCCCTGCTGAAGCGGAACGTGGAGAAGTTTCCTTGAGACATGAGTTGCAGTTCTCCTTTCTTTTAACATTAGTACGCTTTTCAAGACACCTAGGATCTCGCCTGGGCACCTTATTCCGTGCAAGAACACAGAGTACCGGCAGGCTCCACTGGGTTGCTAAGAAACATCCAGGCCCGGATACCTTTCCCAGTCACTCTGTGTATGCTAAGTGTAGGGCAACACACTGCACTCTTCCTTGGGAGAGCTACATTTCCTCAGCACTCCAACAGCTCCAGGTAATCTGTTCTCTCACGTCCTACATGCCATGCAAATTGCCTCAATGCCCTAGGCTGAGCGGCACTGAGAAATCAAAACTGCTTCGCATTCCTTCTACAAAGTCATACCTTAAGACCGCATAGTTAGAGGAGAAACTCGGCTTGCGTTCCTCCTGTAACCAAAGCACAGTTCTTCCTCTTACACTGCAGGGTTTTAGAAGAGCCTAAGCCCCGATAGCGTTACCAAAGCGTTCCTTGGGAGAGGCAGTTCGCTACATGCAGAACTCCGTGCCAAGAAAACATTCTTCAGGGAAGGGACCATTGTGTAGTTTGAGGGAATATTTACTTGGTAGACATCACAAGGGGGTAGGCTGCGTGTTCCCTGGAAACGGAGACCTGATGGCACAAGGCTTGCTTTCCCATTTTGAAAGCTCCATTCATGCTGCCTTGAAGCTACCTAAATACCAGTGTTTTGGACGGGTCTCTAGTCACTGTAGGCAGGGCTCTGGGAAGGGAACGAGTTTTCTCTAAATCAACAGGGTGCTTTCGTAGCCTGGGTGGGAGCTCCACCTGAGACGCTCTAGAGCTCAAAGGAAACTTGACGTGAGTCGTTTCCTCAAGGTAAAGCCTTGAAGAGCCCTGCTGAAGCCGAAGCGTGGAGCAGTTTCCTGGAGACATGAGTTGCAGTTCTGCTTTCTTTGAACGTTAGTACGCTTATGAAGACACCTAGTAACTCTCCTGGGCACCCTATTCCCTGCAAGAACACCGAGGACCGGCATGCTCGACTGGGAAGCTCAGAAACATCCAGGCCCGGAAACCTTTCCCAGTGACTCTCAATATGCTAAAGGTAGGGCAACACACTGCACGCCTCCTTGGGAGAGCTAGATTTCCTCAGCACTCCAACAGCTCCAGGCAATCTGTTGTCTCACGTCTACATGTCATGCATATCTGCCTCAATGCCCTAGGCTGAGTGGCACTGAGTAACCAATACTCTTTCACATTCCTTCTACAAAGTCATACCTTAAGACCCCATACTTACAGGAGAAAGTTGCCTTGCGTTCCTGCTGTAACCAAAGCACAGTTCTTCCTCTTACACTGCAGGGTTTTAGAAGAGGCTAAGCCCCTATAGCGTACCTAGAGCATTCCTTGAGAGAGGCAGTTCGCTACATGCAGAACTCCGTGCCAAGAACACGTTATTCAGGGAAGGGACCAGTGTGTCTCTAGAGTGTATATTAACTTGGTAGAAATCACAAGGAGGTAGGCTGCGTGTTCACTGGAAACGGGGACCTGATGGCACAAGGCTTGCTTTCCCATTTTGAAAGCTCCATTCATGCCGCCTTGAACCTACCTAAATACCAGTGTTTTGGACGAGTTTCTAGTCACTGTAGGCAGGGCTCTGGGAAGGGAACGAGTTTTCTCGAAATCAACAGGGTGCTTTCGTAGCCTGGGTGGGAGCTCCTCCTGAGACGCTCTAGAGCTACAAGGAAACTTGACGTGAGTCCTTTCCTCAAGGTAAAGCCTTGAAGAGCCCTGCTGAAGCGGCACGTGGAGAAGTTTCCTTGAGACAGGAGTTGCAGTTTTCCTTTCTTTTAACGTTACTACGCTTTTCAAGACACCTAGGATCTCGCCTGGGCACCCTATTCCGTGCAAGAACACCGAGTACCGGCAGGCTCCACTGGGTTGCTAAGAAACATCCAGGCCCGGATACCTTTCCCAGTCACTCTGTGTATGCTAAGTGTAGGGCAACACACTGCACTCTTCCTTGGGAGAGCTACATTTCCTCAGCACTCCAACAGCTCCAGGTAATCTGTTCTCTCACGTCCTACATGTCATGCAAATTGCCTCAATGCCCTAGGCTGAGCGGCACTGAGAAATCAAAACTGCTTCGCATTCCTTCTACAAAGTCATACCTTAAGACCCCATACTTACAGGAGAAACTCGGCTTGCGTTCCTCCTGTAACCAAAGCACAGTTCTTCCTCTTACACTGCAGGGTTTTAGAAGAGCCTAAGCCCCGATAGCGTTACCAAAGCGTTCCTTGGGAGAGGCAGTTCGCTACATGCAGAACTCCGTGCCAAGAAAACATTCTTCAGGGAAGGGACCATTGTGTAGTTTGAGGGAATATTTACTTGGTAGACATCACAAGGGGGTAGGCTGCGTGTTCCCTGGAAACGGAGACCTGATGGCACAAGGCTTGCTTTCCCATTTTGAAAGCGCCATTCATGCTGCCTTGAAGCTACCTAAATACCAGTGTTTTGGACGGGTCTCTAGTCACTGTAGGCAGGGCTCTGGGAAGGGAACGAGTTTTCTCTAAATCAACAGGGTGCTTTCGTAGCCTGGGTGGGAGCTCCACCTGAGACGCTCTAGAGCTCAAAGGAAACTTGACGTGAGTCGTTTCCTCAAGGTAAAGCCTTGAAGAGCCCTGCTGAAGCCGAAGCGTGGAGCAGTTTCCTGGAGACATGAGTTGCAGTTCTGCTTTCTTTGAACGTTAGTACGCTTATGAAGACACCTAGTAACTCTCCTGGGCACCCTATTCCCTGCAAGAACACCGAGGACCGGCATGCTCGACTGGGAAGCTCAGAAACATCCAGGCCCGGAAACCTTTCCCAGTGACTCTCAATATGCTAAAGGTAGGGCAACACACTGCACGCCTCCTTGGGAGAGCTAGATTTCCTCAGCACTCCAACAGCTCCAGGCAATCTGTTGTCTCACGTCTACATGTCATGCATATCTGCCTCAATGCCCTAGGCTGAGTGGCACTGAGTAACCAATACTCTTTCACATTCCTTCTACAAAGTCATACCTTAAGACCCCATACTTACAGGAGAAAGTTGCCTTGCGTTCCTGCTGTAACCAAAGCACAGTTCTTCCTCTTACACTGCAGGGTTTTAGAAGAGGCTAAGCCCCTATAGCGTACCTAGAGCATTCCTTGAGAGAGGCAGTTCGCTACATGCAGAACTCCGTGCCAAGAACACGTTATTCAGGGAAGGGACCAGTGTGTCTCTAGAGTGTATATTAACTTGGTAGAAATCACAAGGAGGTAGGCTGCGTGTTCACTGGAAACGGGGACCTGATGGCACAAGGCTTGCTTTCCCATTTTGAAAGCTCCATTCATGCCGCCTTGAACCTACCTAAATACCAGTGTTTTGGACGAGTTTCTAGTCACTGTAGGCAGGGCTCTGGGAAGGGAACGAGTTTTCTCGAAATCAACAGGGTGCTTTCGTAGCCTGGGTGGGAGCTCCTCCTGAGACGCTCTAGAGCTACAAGGAAACTTGACGTGAGTCCTTTCCTCAAGGTAAAGCCTTGAAGAGCCCTGCTGAAGCGGCACGTGGAGAAGTTTCCTTGAGACAGGAGTTGCAGTTTTCCTTTCTTTTAACGTTACTACGCTTTTCAAGACACCTAGGATCTCGCCTGGGCACCCTATTCCGTGCAAGAACACCGAGTACCGGCAGGCTCCACTGGGTTGCTAAGAAACATCCAGGCCCGGATACCTTTCCCAGTCACTCTGTGTATGCTAAGTGTAGGGCAACACACTGCACTCTTCCTTGGGAGAGCTACATTTCCTCAGCACTCCAACAGCTCCAGGTAATCTGTTCTCTCACGTCCTACATGTCATGCAAATTGCCTCAATGCCCTAGGCTGAGCGGCACTGAGAAATCAAAACTGCTTCGCATTCCTTCTACAAAGTCATACCTTAAGACCCCATACTTACAGGAGAAACTCGGCTTGCGTTCCTCCTGTAACCAAAGCACAGTTCTTCCTCTTACACTGCAGGGTTTTAGAAGAGCCTAAGCCCCGATAGCGTTACCAAAGCGTTCCTTGGGAGAGGCAGTTCGCTACATGCAGAACTCCGTGCCAAGAAAACATTCTTCAGGGAAGGGACCATTGTGTAGTTTGAGGGAATATTTACTTGGTAGACATCACAAGGGGGTAGGCTGCGTGCTCACTGGAAACGGAGACTTGATGGCACAAGGCTTGCTTTCCCATTTTGAAAGCGCCATTCATGCTGCCTTGAAGCTACCTAAATACCAGTATTTTGGACGGGTCTCTAGTCACTGTAGGCAGGGCTGTGGGAAGGGAACGAGTTTTCTCTAAATCAACAGGGTGCTTTCGTAGCCTGGTGGGAGCTCCACCTAGAAGCTCTAGAGCTCAAAGGAAACTTGACGTGAGTCGTTTCCTCAAGGTAAAGCCTTGAAGAGCCCTGCTGAAGCCAAAGCGTGGAGCAGTTTCCTGGAGACATGAGTTGCAGTTCTGCTTTCTTTGAACGTTAGTACGCTTATGAAGACACCTAGTAACTCCCGTGGGCACCCTATTCCCTGCAAGAACACCGAGGACCGGCATGCTCGAATGGGAAGCTCAGAAACATCAAGGCCCGGAAACCTTTCCCAGTCACTCTGTGTATGCTAAGTGTAGGGCAACACACTGCACGCCTCCTTGGGAGAGCTAGATTTCCTCAGCACTCCAACAGCTCCAGGCAATCTGTTGTCTCACGTCTACATGTCATGCATATCTGCCTCAATGCCCTAGGCTGAGCGGCACTGAGTAACCAATACTGTTTCACAGTCCTTCTACAAAGTCATACCTTAAGACCCCATACTTACAGGAGAAAGTTGGCTTGCATTCCTCCTGTAACCAAAGCACAGTTCTTCCTCTTACACTGCAGGGTTTTAGAAGAGCCTAAGCACCGAAAGCGTTACCAAAGCGTTCCTTGGGAGAGGCAGTTCGCTACATGCAGAACTCCGTGCCAAGAAAACATTCTTCAGGGAAGGGACCATTGTGTAGTTTGAGGGAATATTTACTTGGTAGACATCACAAGGGGGTAGGCTGCGTGCTCACTGGAAACGGAGACCTGATGGCACAAGTCTTGCTTTCCCATTTTGAAAGCTCCATTCATGCCGCCTTGAACCTACCTAAATACCAGAGTTTTGGACGAGTTTCTAGTCACTGTAGGCAGGGCTCTGGGAAGGGATCGAGTTTTCTCTAAATCAACAGGGTGCTTTCATAGCCTGGGTGGGAGCTCCTCCTGAGACGCTCTAGAGCCTCAAGGAAACTTGACGTGAGTCCTTTCCTCAAGGTAAAGCCTTGAAGAGCCCTGCTGAAGCGGAACGTGGAGAAGTTTCCTTGAGACATGAGTTGCAGTTCTCCTTTCTTTTAACATTAGTACGCTTTTCAAGACACCTAGGATCTCGCCTGGGCACCCTATTCCATGCAAGAACACCGAGTACCGGCAGGCTCCACTGGGTTGCTAAGAAACATCCAGGCCCGGATACCTTTCCCAGTCACTCTGTGTATGCTAAGTGTAGGGCAACACACTGCACTCTTCCTTGGGAGAGCTACATTTCCTCAGCACTCCAACAGCTCCAGGTAATCTGTTCTCTCACGTCCTACATGTCATGCAAATTGCCTCAATGCCCTAGGCTGAGCGGCACTGAGAAATCAAAACTGCTTTGCATTCCTTCTACAAAGTCATACCTTAAGACCCCATACTTACAGGAGAAACTCGGCTTGCGTTCCTCCTGTAACCAAAGCACAGTTCTTCCTCTTACACTGCAGGGTTTTAGAAGAGCCTAAGCCCCGATAGCGTTACCAAAGCGTTCCTTGGGAGAGGCAGTTCGCTACATGCAGAACTCCGTGCCAAGAAAACATTCTTCAGGGAAGGAACCATTGTGTAGTTTGAGGGAATATTTACTTGGTACACATCACAAGGGGGTAGGCTGCGTGCTCACTGGAAACGGAGACCTGATGGCACAAGGCTTGCTTTCCCATTTTGAAAGCTCCATTCATGCTGCCTTGAAGCTACCTAAATACCAGTGTTTTGGACGGGTCTCTAGTAACTGTAGGCAGGGCTCTGGGAAGGGAACGAGTTTTCTCTAAATCAACAGGGTGCTTTCGTAGCCTGGGTGGGAGCTCCACCTGAGACGCTCTAGAGCTCAAAGGAAACTTGACGTGAGTCGTTTCCTCAAGGTAAAGCCTTGAAGAGCCCTGCTGAAGCCGAAGCGTGGAGCAGTTTCCTGGAGACACGAGTTGCAGTTCTGCTTTCTTTGAAAGTTAGTACGCTTATGAAGACACCTAGTAACTCCCGTGGGCACCCTCTTCCCTGCAAGAACACCGAGGACCGGCATGCTCGACTGGGAAGCTCAGAAACATCAAGGCCCGGAAACCTTTCCCAGTCACTCTCAATATGCTAAGTGTAGGGCAACACACTGCACGCCTCCTTGGGTGAGCTAGATTTCCTCAGCACTCCAACAGCTCAAGGCAATCTGTTGTCTCACATCTACATGTCATGCATATCTGCCTCAGTGCCCTAGGCTGAGCGGCACTGAGTAACCAATACTGTTTCACAGTCCTTCTACAAAGTCATACCTTAAGACCCCATACTTACAGGAGAAAGTTGGCTTGCATTCCTCCTGTAACCAAAGCACAGTTCTTCCTCTTACACTGCAGGGTTTTAGAAGAGCCTAAGCACCGAAAGCGTTACCAAAGCGTTCCTTGGGAGAGGCAGTTCGCTACATGCAGAACTCCGGGCCAAGAAAACATTCTTCAGGGAAGGGACCATTGTGTAGTTTGAGGGAATATTTACTTGGTAGACATCACAAGGGGGTAGGCTGCGTGCTCACTGGAAACGGAGACCTGATGGCACAAGTCTTGCTTTCCCATTTTGAAAGCTCCATTCATGCCGCCTTGAACCTACCTAAATACCAGAGTTTTGGACGAGTTTCTAGTCACTGTAGGCAGGGCTCTGGGAAGGGAACGAGTTTTCTCTAAATCAACAGGGTGCTTTCATAGCCTAGGTGGGAGCTCCTCCTGAGACGCTCTAGAGGCTCAAGGAAACTTGACGTGAGTCCTTTCCTCAAGGTAAAGCCTTGAAGAGCCCTGCTGAAGCGGAACGTGGAGAAGTTTCCTTGAGACATGAGTTGCAGTTCTCCTTTCTTTTAACATTAGTACGCTTTTCAAGACACCTAGGATCTCGCCTGGGCACCCTATTCCGTGCAAGAACACTGAGTACCGGCAGGCTCCACTGGGTTGCTAAGAAACATCCAGGCCCGGATACCTTTCCCAGTCACTCTGTGTATGCTAAGTGTAGGGCAACACACTGCACTCTTCCTTGGGAGAGCTACATTTCCTCAGCACTCCAACAGCTCCAGGTAATCTGTTCTCTCACGTCCTACATGTCATGCAAATTGCCTCAATGTCCTAGGCTGAGCAGCACTGAGAAATCAAAACTGCTTCGCATTCCTTCTACAAAGTCATACCTTAAGACCCCATACTTAGAGGAGAAACTCGGCTTGCGTTCCTCCTGTAACCAAAGCACAGTTCTTCCTCTTACACTGCAGGGTTTTAGAAGAGCCTAAGCCCCGATAGCGTTACCAAAGCGTTCCTTGGGAGAGGCAGTTCGCTATATGCAGAACTCCGTGCCAAGAAAACATTCTTCAGGGAAGGGACCATTGTGTAGTTTGAGGGAATATTTACTTGGTAGACATCACAAGGGGGTAGGCTGCGTGTTCCCTGGAAACGGAGACCTGATGGCACAAGGCTTGCTTTCCCATTTTGAAAGCTCCATTCATGCTGCCTTGAAGCTACCTAAATACCAGTGTTTTGGACGGGTCTCTAGTCACTGTAGGCAGGGCTGTGGGAAGGGAACGAGTTTTCTCTAAATCAACAGGGTGCTTTCGTAGCCTGGGTGGGAACTCCACCTGAGACGCTCTAGAGCTCAAAGGAAACTTGACGTGAGTCGTTTCCTCAAGGTAAAGCCTTGAAGAGCCCTGCTGAAGCCGAAGCGTGGAGCAGTTTCCTGGAGACATGAGTTGCAGTTCTGCTTTCTTTGAACGTTAGTACGCTTATGAAGACACCTAGTAACTCCCGTGGGCACCCTATTCCCTGCAAGAACACCGAGGACCGGCATGCTCGACTGGGAAGCTCAGAAACATCCAGGCCCGGAAACCTTTCCCAGTCACTCTCAATATGCTAAGTGTAGGGCAACACACTGCACGCCTCCTTGGGAGAGCTAGATTTCCTCAGCACTCCAACAGCTCAAGGCAATCTGTTGTCTCACATCGACATGTCATGCATATCTGCCTCAGTGCCCTAGGCTGAGCGGCACTGAGAAACCAATACTCTTTCACATTCCTTCTACAAAGTCATACCTTACGACCCCATACTTACAGGAGAAAGTTGGCTTGCGTTCCTGCTGTAACCAAAGCACAGTTCTTCCTCTTACACTGCAGGGTTTTAGAAGAGGCTAAGCCCCTATAGCGTACCTAGAGCATTCCTTGGGAGAGGCAGTTCGCTACATGCAGAACTCCGTGCCAAGAACACGTTATTCAGGGAAGGGACCAGTGTGTCACTAGAGTGTATATTAACTTGGTAGAAATCACAAGGAGGTAGGCTGCGTGTTCACTGGAAACGGGGACCTGATGGCACAAGGCTTGCTTTCCCATTTTGAAAGCTCCATTCATGCCGCCTTGAACCTACCTAAATACCAGTGTTTTGGACGAGTTTCTAGCCACTGTAGGCAGGGCTCTGGGAAGGGAACGAGTTTTCTCGAAATCAACAGGGTGCTTTCGTAGCCTGGGTGGGAGCTCCTCCTGAGACGCTCTAGAGCTACAAGGAAACTTCACGTGAGTCCTTTCCTCAAGGTAAAGCCTTGAAGAGCCCTGCTGAAGCGGCACGTGGAGAAGTTTCCTTGAGACATGAGTTGCAGTTCTCCTTTCTTTTAACGTTACTACGCTTTTCAAGACACCTAGGATCTCGCCTGGGCACCCTATTCCGTGCAAGAACACCGAGTACCGGCAGGCTCCACTGGGTTGCTAAGAAACATCCAGGCCCGGATACCTTTCCCAGTCACTCTGTGTATGCTAAGTGTAGGGCAACACACTGCACTCTTCCTTGGGAGAGCTACATTTCCTCAGCACTCCAACAGCTCCAGGTAATCTGTTCTCTCACGTCCTACATGTCATGCAAATTGCCTCAATGCCCTAGGCTGAGCGGCACTGAGAAATCAAAACTGCTTCGCATTCCTTCTACAAAGTCATACCTTAAGACCCCATACTTACAGGAGAAACTCGGCTTGCGTTACTCCTGTAACCAAAGCACAGCTCTTCCTCTTACACTGCAGGGTTTTAGAAGAGCCTAAGCCCCGATAGCGTTACCAAAGCGTTCCTTGGGAGAGGCAGTTCGCTACATGCAGAACTCCGTGCCAAGAAAACATTCTTCAGGGAAGGGACCATTGTGTAGTTTGAGGGAATATTTACTTGGTAGACATCACAAGGGGGTAGGCTGCGTGTTCCCTGGAAACGGAGACCTGATGGCACAAGGCTTGCTTTCCCATTTTGAAAGCTCCATTCATGCTGCCTTGAAGCTACCTAAATACCAGTGTTTTGGACGGGTCTCTAGTCACTGTAGGCAGGGCTGTGGGAAGGGAACGAGTTTTCTCTAAATCAACAGGGTGCTTTCGTAGCCTGGGTGGGAGCTCCACCTAGAAGCTCTAGAGCTCAAAGGAAACTTGACGTGAGTCGTTTCCTCAAGGTAAAGCCTTGAAGAGCCCTGCTGAAGCCGAAGCGTGGAGCAGTTTCCTGGAGACATGAGTTGCAGTTCTGCTTTCTTTGAACGTTAGTACGCTTATGAAGACACCTAGTAACTCTCGTGGGCACCCTATTCCCTGCAAGAACACCGAGGACCGGCATGCTCGACTGGGAAGCTCAGAAACATCCAGGCCCGGAAACCTTTCCCAGTCACTCTCAATATGCTAAGTGTAGGGCAACACACTGCACGCCTCCTTGGGAGAGCTAGATTTCCTCAACACTCCAACAGCTGCAGGCAATCTGTTGTCTCACGTCTACATGTCATGCATATCTGCCTCAATGCCCTAGGCTGAGTGGCACTGAGTAACCAATACTCTTTCACATTCCTTCTACAAAGTCATACCTTAAGACCCCATACTTACAGGAGAAAGTTGCCTTGCGTTCCTGCTGTAACCAAAGCACAGTTCTTCCTCTTACACTGCAGGGTTTTAGAAGAGGCTAAGCCCCTATAGCGTACCTAGAGCATTCCTTGGGAGAGGCAGTTCGCTACATGCAGAACTCCGTGCCAAGAACACGTTATTCAGGGAAGGGACCAGTGTGTCGCTAGAGTGTATATTAACTTGGTAGAAATCACAAGGAGGTAGGCTGCGTGTTCACTGGAAACGGGGACCTGATGGCACAAGGCTTGCTTTCCCATTTTGAAAGCTCCATTCATGCCGCCTTGAACCTACCTAAATACCAGTGTTTTGGACGAGTTTCTAGTCACTGTAGGCAGGGCTCTGGGAAGGGAACGAGTTTTCTCGAAATCAACAGGGTGCTTTCATAGCCTGGGTGGGAGCTCCTCCTGAGACGCTCTAGAGCTACAGGAAACTTGACGTGAGTCCTTTCCTCAAGGTAAAGCCTTGAAGAGCCCTGCTGAAGCGGCACGTGGAGAAGTTTCCTTGAGACAGGAGTTGCAGTTCTCCTTTCTTTTAACGTTACTACGCTTTTCAAGACACCTAGGATCTCGCCTGGGCACCCTATTCCGTGCAAGAACACCGAGTACCGGCAGGCTCCACTGGGTTGCTAAGAAACATCCAGGCCCGGATACCTTTCCCAGTCACTCTGTGTATGCTAAGTGTAGGGCAACACACTGCACTCTTCCTTGGGAGAGCTACATTTCCTCAGCACTCCAACAGCTCCAGGTAATCTGTTCTCTCACGTCCTACATGTCATGCAAATTGCCTCAATGCCCTAGGCTGAGCGGCACTGAGAAATCAAAACTGCTTCGCATTCCTTCTACAAAGTCATACCTTAAGACCGCATAGTTAGAGGAGAAACTCGGCTTGCGTTCCTCCTGTAACCAAAGCACAGTTCTTCCTCTTACACTGCAGGGTTTTAGAAGAGCCTAAGCCCCGATAGCGTTACCAAAGCGTTCCTTGGGAGAGGCAGTTCGCTACATGCAGAACTCCGTGCCAAGAAAACATTCTTCAGGGAAGGGACCATTGTGTAGTTTGAGGGAATATTTACTTGGTAGACATCACAAGGGGGTAGGCTGCGTGTTCCCTGGAAACGGAGACCTGATGGCACAAGGCTTGCTTTCCCATTTTGAAAGCTCCATTCATGCTGCCTTGAAGCTACCTAAATACCAGTGTTTTGGACGGGTCTCTAGTCACTGTAGGCAGGGCTGTGGGAAGGGAACGAGTTTTCTCTAAATCAACAGGGTGCTTTCGTAGCCTGGGTGGGAGCTCCACCTAGAAGCTCTAGAGCTCAAAGGAAACTTGACGTGAGTCGTTTCCTCAAGGTAAAGCCTTGAAGAGCCCTGCTGAAGCCGAAGCGTGGAGCAGTTTCCTGGAGACATGAGTTGCAGTTCTGCTTTCTTTGAACGTTAGTACGCTTATGAAGACACCTAGTAACTCTCGTGGGCACCCTATTCCCTGCAAGAACACCGAGGACCGGCATGCTCGACTGGGAAGCTCAGAAACATCCAGGCCCAGAAACCTTTCCCAGTCACTCTCAATATGCTAAGTGTAGGGCAACACACTGCACGCCTCCTTGGGAGAGCTAGATTTCCTCAACACTCCAACAGCTGCAGGCAATCTGTTGTCTCACGTCTACATGTCATGCATATCTGCCTCAATGCCCTAGGCTGAGTGGCACTGAGTAACCAATACTCTTTCACATTCCTTCTACAAAGTCATACCTTAAGACCCCATACTTACAGGAGAAAGTTGCCTTGCGTTCCTGCTGTAACCAAAGCACAGTTCTTCCTCTTACACTGCAGGGTTTTAGAAGAGGCTAAGCCCCTATAGCGTACCTAGAGCATTCCTTGGGAGAGGCAGTTCGCTACATGCAGAACTCCGTGCCAAGAACACGTTATTCAGGGAAGGGACCAGTGTGTCGCTAGAGTGTATATTAACTTGGTAGAAATCACAAGGAGGTAGGCTGCGTGTTCACTGGAAACGGGGACCTGATGGCACAAGGCTTGCTTTCCCATTTTGAAAGCTCCATTCATGCCGCCTTGAACCTACCTAAATACCAGTGTTTTGGACGAGTTTCTAGTCACTGTAGGCAGGGCTCTGGGAAGGGAACGAGTTTTCTCGAAATCAACAGGGTGCTTTCATAGCCTGGGTGGGAGCTCCTCCTGAGACGCTCTAGAGCTACAAGGAAACTTGACGTGAGTCCTTTCCTCAAGGTAAAGCCTTGAAGAGCCCTGCTGAAGCGGCACGTGGAGAAGTTTCCTTGAGACAGGAGTTGCAGTTCTCCTTTCTTTTAACGTTACTACGCTTTTCAAGACACCTAGGATCTCGCCTGGGCACCCTATTCCGTGCAAGAACACCGAGTACCGGCAGGCTCCACTGGGTTGCTAAGAAACATCCAGGCCCGGATACCTTTCCCAGTCACTCTGTGTATGCTAAGTGTAGGGCAACACACTGCACTCTTCCTTGGGAGAGCTACATTTCCTCAGCACTCCAACAGCTCCAGGTAATCTGTTCTCTCACGTCCTACATGTCATGCAAATTGCCTCAATGCCCTAGGCTGAGCGGCACTGAGAAATCAAAACTGCTTCGCATTCCTTCTACAAAGTCATACCTTAAGACCCCATACTTACAGGAGAAACTCGGCTTGCGTTACTCCTGTAACCAAAGCACAGCTCTTCCTCTTACACTGCAGGGTTTTAGAAGAGCCTAAGCCCCGATAGCGTTACCAAAGCGTTCCTTGGGAGAGGCAGTTCGCTACATGCAGAACTCCGTGCCAAGAAAACATTCTTCAGGGAAGGGACCATTGTGTAGTTTGAGGGAATATTTACTTGGTAGACATCACAAGGGGGTAGGCTGCGTGTTCCCTGGAAACGGAGACCTGATGGCACAAGGCTTGCTTTCCCATTTTGAAAGCTCCATTCATGCTGCCTTGAAGCTACCTAAATACCAGTGTTTTGGACGGGTCTCTAGTCACTGTAGGCAGGGCTGTGGGAAGGGAACGAGTTTTCTCTAAATCAACAGGGTGCTTTCGTAGCCTGGGTGGGAGCTCCACCTAGAAGCTCTAGAGCTCAAAGGAAACTTGACGTGAGTCGTTTCCTCAAGGTAAAGCCTTGAAGAGCCCTGCTGAAGCCGAAGCGTGGAGCAGTTTCCTGGAGACATGAGTTGCAGTTCTGCTTTCTTTGAACGTTAGTACGCTTATGAAGACACCTAGTAACTCTCGTGGGCACCCTATTCCCTGCAAGAACACCGAGGACCGGCATGCTCGACTGGGAAGCTCAGAAACATCCAGGCCCGGAAACCTTTCCCAGTCACTCTCAATATGCTAAGTGTAGGGCAACACACTGCACGCCTCCTTGGGAGAGCTAGATTTCCTCAACACTCCAACAGCTGCAGGCAATCTGTTGTCTCACGTCTACATGTCATGCATATCTGCCTCAATGCCCTAGGCTGAGTGGCACTGAGTAACCAATACTCTTTCACATTCCTTCTACAAAGTCATACCTTAAGACCCCATACTTACAGGAGAAAGTTGCCTTGCGTTCCTGCTGTAACCAAAGCACAGTTCTTCCTCTTACACTGCAGGGTTTTAGAAGAGGCTAAGCCCCTATAGCGTACCTAGAGCATTCCTTGGGAGAGGCAGTTCGCTACATGCAGAACTCCGTGCCAAGAACACGTTATTCAGGGAAGGGACCAGTGTGTCGCTAGAGTGTATATTAACTTGGTAGAAATCACAAGGAGGTAGGCTGCGTGTTCACTGGAAACGGGGACCTGATGGCACAAGGCTTGCTTTCCCATTTTGAAAGCTCCATTCATGCCGCCTTGAACCTACCTAAATACCAGTGTTTTGGACGAGTTTCTAGTCACTGTAGGCAGGGCTCTGGGAAGGGAACGAGTTTTCTCGAAATCAACAGGGTGCTTTCATAGCCTGGGTGGGAGCTCCTCCTGAGACGCTCTAGAGCTACAAGGAAACTTGACGTGAGTCCTTTCCTCAAGGTAAAGCCTTGAAGAGCCCTGCTGAAGCGGCACGTGGAGAAGTTTCCTTGAGACAGGAGTTGCAGTTCTCCTTTCTTTTAACGTTACTACGCTTTTCAAGACACCTAGGATCTCGCCTGGGCACCCTATTCCGTGCAAGAACACCGAGTACCGGCAGGCTCCACTGGGTTGCTAAGAAACATCCAGGCCCGGATACCTTTCCCAGTCACTCTGTGTATGCTAAGTGTAGGGCAACACACTGCACTCTTCCTTGGGAGAGCTACATTTCCTCAGCACTCCAACAGCTCCAGGTAATCTGTTCTCTCACGTCCTACATGTCATGCAAATTGCCTCAATGCCCTAGGCTGAGCGGCACTGAGAAATCAAAACTGCTTCGCATTCCTTCTACAAAGTCATACCTTAAGACCGCATAGTTAGAGGAGAAACTCGGCTTGCGTTCCTCCTGTAACCAAAGCACAGTTCTTCCTCTTACACTGCAGGGTTTTAGAAGAGCCTAAGCCCCGATAGCGTTACCAAAGCGTTCCTTGGGAGAGGCAGTTCGCTACATGCAGAACTCCGTGCCAAGAAAACATTCTTCAGGGAAGGGACCATTGTGTAGTTTGAGGGAATATTTACTTGGTAGACATCACAAGGGGGTAGGCTGCGTGTTCCCTGGAAACGGAGACCTGATGGCACAAGGCTTGCTTTCCCATTTTGAAAGCTCCATTCATGCTGCCTTGAAGCTACCTAAATACCAGTGTTTTGGACGGGTCTCTAGTCACTGTAGGCAGGGCTGTGGGAAGGGAACGAGTTTTCTCTAAATCAACAGGGTGCTTTCGTAGCCTGGGTGGGAGCTCCACCTAGAAGCTCTAGAGCTCAAAGGAAACTTGACGTGAGTCGTTTCCTCAAGGTAAAGCCTTGAAGAGCCCTGCTGAAGCCGAAGCGTGGAGCAGTTTCCTGGAGACATGAGTTGCAGTTCTGCTTTCTTTGAACGTTAGTACGCTTATGAAGACACCTAGTAACTCTCGTGGGCACCCTATTCCCTGCAAGAACACCGAGGACCGGCATGCTCGACTGGGAAGCTCAGAAACATCCAGGCCCGGAAACCTTTCCCAGTCACTCTCAATATGCTAAGTGTAGGGCAACACACTGCACGCCTCCTTGGGAGAGCTAGATTTCCTCAACACTCCAACAGCTGCAGGCAATTTGTTGTCTCACGTCTACATGTCATGCATATCTGCCTCAATGCCCTAGGCTGAGTGGCACTGAGTAACCAATACTCTTTCACATTCCTTCTACAAAGTCATACCTTAAGACCCCATACTTACAGGAGAAAGTTGCCTTGCGTTCCTGCTGTAACCAAAGCACAGTTCTTCCTCTTACACTGCAGGGTTTTAGAAGAGGCTAAGCCCCTATAGCGTACCTAGAGCATTCCTTGGGAGAGGCAGTTCGCTACATGCAGAACTCCGTGCCAAGAACACGTTATTCAGGGAAGGGACCAGTGTGTCGCTAGAGTGTATATTAACTTGGTAGAAATCACAAGGAGGTAGGCTGCGTGTTCACTGGAAACGGGGACCTGATGGCACAAGGCTTGCTTTCCCATTTTGAAAGCTCCATTCATGCCGCCTTGAACCTACCTAAATACCAGTGTTTTGGACGAGTTTCTAGTCACTGTAGGCAGGGCTCTGGGAAGGGAACGAGTTTTCTCGAAATCAACAGGGTGCTTTCATAGCCTGGGTGGGAGCTCCTCCTGAGACGCTCTAGAGCTACAAGGAAACTTGACGTGAGTCCTTTCCTCAAGGTAAAGCCTTGAAGAGCCCTGCTGAAGCGGCACGTGGAGAAGTTTCCTTGAGACAGGAGTTGCAGTTCTCCTTTCTTTTAACGTTACTACGCTTTTCAAGACACCTAGGATCTCGCCTGGGCACCCTATTCCGTGCAAGAACACCGAGTACCGGCAGGCTCCACTGGGTTGCTAAGAAACATCCAGGCCCGGATACCTTTCCCAGTCACTCTGTGTATGCTAAGTGTAGGGCAACACACTGCACTCTTCCTTGGGAGAGCTACATTTCCTCAGCACTCCAACAGCTCCAGGTAATCTGTTCTCTCACGTCCTACATGTCATGCAAATTGCCTCAATGCCCTAGGCTGAGCGGCACTGAGAAATCAAAACTGCTTCGCATTCCTTCTACAAAGTCATACCTTAAGACCGCATAGTTAGAGGAGAAACTCGGCTTGCGTTCCTCCTGTAACCAAAGCACAGTTCTTCCTCTTACACTGCAGGGTTTTAGAAGAGCCTAAGCCCCGATAGCGTTACCAAAGCGTTCCTTGGGAGAGGCAGTTCGCTACATGCAGAACTCCGTGCCAAGAAAACATTCTTCAGGGAAGGGACCATTGTGTAGTTTGAGGGAATATTTACTTGGTAGACATCACAAGGGGGTAGGCTGCGTGTTCCCTGGAAACGGAGACCTGATGGCACAAGGCTTGCTTTCCCATTTTGAAAGCTCCATTCATGCTGCCTTGAAGCTACCTAAATACCAGTGTTTTGGACGGGTCTCTAGTCACTGTAGGCAGGGCTGTGGGAAGGGAACGAGTTTTCTCTAAATCAACAGGGTGCTTTCGTAGCCTGGGTGGGAGCTCCACCTAGAAGCTCTAGAGCTCAAAGGAAACTTGACGTGAGTCGTTTCCTCAAGGTAAAGCCTTGAAGAGCCCTGCTGAAGCCGAAGCGTGGAGCAGTTTCCTGGAGACATGAGTTGCAGTTCTGCTTTCTTTGAACGTTAGTACGCTTATGAAGACACCTAGTAACTCTCGTGGGCACCCTATTCCCTGCAAGAACACCGAGGACCGGCATGCTCGACTGGGAAGCTCAGAAACATCCAGGCCCGGAAACCTTTCCCAGTCACTCTCAATATGCTAAGTGTAGGGCAACACACTGCACGCCTCCTTGGGAGAGCTAGATTTCCTCAACACTCCAACAGCTGCAGGCAATCTGTTGTCTCACGTCTACATGTCATGCATATCTGCCTCAATGCCCTAGGCTGAGTGGCACTGAGTAACCAATACTCTTTCACATTCCTTCTACAAAGTCATACCTTAAGACCCCATACTTACAGGAGAAAGTTGCCTTGCGTTCCTGCTGTAACCAAAGCACAGTTCTTCCTCTTACACTGCAGGGTTTTAGAAGAGGCTAAGCCCCTATAGCGTACCTAGAGCATTCCTTGGGAGAGGCAGTTCGCTACATGCAGAACTCCGTGCCAAGAACACGTTATTCAGGGAAGGGACCAGTGTGTCGCTAGAGTGTATATTAACTTGGTAGAAATCACAAGGAGGTAGGCTGCGTGTTCTCTGGAAACGGGGACCTGATGGCACAAGGCTTGCTTTCCCATTTTGAAAGCTCCATTCATGCCGCCTTGAACCTACCTAAATACCAGTGTTTTGGACGAGTTTCTAGTCACTGTAGGCAGGGCTCTGGGAAGGGAACGAGTTTTCTCGAAATCAACAGGGTGCTTTCATAGCCTGGGTGGGAGCTCCTCCTGAGACGCTCTAGAGCTACAAGGAAACTTGACGTGAGTCCTTTCCTCAAGGTAAAGCCTTGAAGAGCCCTGCTGAAGCGGCACGTGGAGAAGTTTCCTTGAGACAGGAGTTGCAGTTCTCCTTTCTTTTAACGTTACTACGCTTTTCAAGACACCTAGGATCTCGCCTGGGCACCCTATTCCGTGCAAGAACACCGAGTACCGGCAGGCTCCACTGGGTTGCTAAGAAACATCCAGGCCCGGATACCTTTCCCAGTCACTCTGTGTATGCTAAGTGTAGGGCAACACACTGCACTCTTCCTTGGGAGAGCTACATTTCCTCAGCACTCCAACAGCTCCAGGTAATCTGTTCTCTCACGTCCTACATGTCATGCAAATTGCCTCAATGCCCTAGGCTGAGCGGCACTGAGAAATCAAAACTGCTTCGCATTCCTTCTACAAAGTCATACCTTAAGACCGCATAGTTAGAGGAGAAACTCGGCTTGCGTTCCTCCTGTAACCAAAGCACAGTTCTTCCTCTTACACTGCAGGGTTTTAGAAGAGCCTAAGCCCCGATAGCGTTACCAAAGCGTTCCTTGGGAGAGGCAGTTCGCTACATGCAGAACTCCGTGCCAAGAAAACATTCTTCAGGGAAGGGACCATTGTGTAGTTTGAGGGAATATTTACTTGGTAGACATCACAAGGGGGTAGGCTGCGTGTTCCCTGGAAACGGAGACCTGATGGCACAAGGCTTGCTTTCCCATTTTGAAAGCTCCATTCATGCTGCCTTGAAGCTACCTAAATACCAGTGTTTTGGACGGGTCTCTAGTCACTGTAGGCAGGGCTGTGGGAAGGGAACGAGTTTTCTCTAAATCAACAGGGTGCTTTCGTAGCCTGGGTGGGAGCTCCACCTAGAAGCTCTAGAGCTCAAAGGAAACTTGACGTGAGTCGTTTCCTCAAGGTAAAGCCTTGAAGAGCCCTGCTGAAGCCGAAGCGTGGAGCAGTTTCCTGGAGACATGAGTTGCAGTTCTGCTTTCTTTGAACGTTAGTACGCTTATGAAGACACCTAGTAACTCTCGTGGGCACCCTATTCCCTGCAAGAACACCGAGGACCGGCATGCTCGACTGGGAAGCTCAGAAACATCCAGGCCCGGAAACCTTTCCCAGTCACTCTCAATATGCTAAGTGTAGGGCAACACACTGCACGCCTCCTTGGGAGAGCTAGATTTCCTCAACACTCCAACAGCTGCAGGCAATCTGTTGTCTCACGTCTACATGTCATGCATATCTGCCTCAATGCCCTAGGCTGAGTGGCACTGAGTAACCAATACTCTTTCACATTCCTTCTACAAAGTCATACCTTAAGACCCCATACTTACAGGAGAAAGTTGCCTTGCGTTCCTGCTGTAACCAAAGCACAGTTCTTCCTCTTACACTGCAGGGTTTTAGAAGAGGCTAAGCCCCTATAGCGTACCTAGAGCATTCCTTGGGAGAGGCAGTTCGCTACATGCAGAACTCCGTGCCAAGAACACGTTATTCAGGGAAGGGACCAGTGTGTCGCTAGAGTGTATATTAACTTGGTAGAAATCACAAGGAGGTAGGCTGCGTGTTCACTGGAAACGGGGACCTGATGGCACAAGGCTTGCTTTCCCATTTTGAAAGCTCCATTCATGCCGCCTTGAACCTACCTAAATACCAGTGTTTTGGACGAGTTTCTAGTCACTGTAGGCAGGGCTCTGGGAAGGGAACGAGTTTTCTCGAAATCAACAGGGTGCTTTCATAGCCTGGGTGGGAGCTCCTCCTGAGACGCTCTAGAGCTACAAGGAAACTTGACGTGAGTCCTTTCCTCAAGGTAAAGCCTTGAAGAGCCCTGCTGAAGCGGCACGTGGAGAAGTTTCCTTGAGACAGGAGTTGCAGTTCTCCTTTCTTTTAACGTTACTACGCTTTTCAAGACACCTAGGATCTCGCCTGGGCACCCTATTCCGTGCAAGAACACCGAGTACCGGCAGGCTCCACTGGGTTGCTAAGAAACATCCAGGCCCGGATACCTTTCCCAGTCACTCTGTGTATGCTAAGTGTAGGGCAACACACTGCACTCTTCCTTGGGAGAGCTACATTTCCTCAGCACTCCAACAGCTCCAGGTAATCTGTTCTCTCACGTCCTACATGTCATGCAAATTGCCTCAATGCCCTAGGCTGAGCGGCACTGAGAAATCAAAACTGCTTCGCATTCCTTCTACAAAGTCATACCTTAAGACCGCATAGTTAGAGGAGAAACTCGGCTTGCGTTCCTCCTGTAACCAAAGCACAGTTCTTCCTCTTACACTGCAGGGTTTTAGAAGAGCCTAAGCCCCGATAGCGTTACCAAAGCGTTCCTTGGGAGAGGCAGTTCGCTACATGCAGAACTCCGTGCCAAGAAAACATTCTTCAGGGAAGGGACCATTGTGTAGTTTGAGGGAATATTTACTTGGTAGACATCACAAGGGGGTAGGCTGCGTGTTCCCTGGAAACGGAGACCTGATGGCACAAGGCTTGCTTTCCCATTTTGAAAGCTCCATTCATGCTGCCTTGAAGCTACCTAAATACCAGTGTTTTGGACGGGTCTCTAGTCACTGTAGGCAGGGCTGTGGGAAGGGAACGAGTTTTCTCTAAATCAACAGGGTGCTTTCGTAGCCTGGGTGGGAGCTCCACCTAGAAGCTCTAGAGCTCAAAGGAAACTTGACGTGAGTTGTTTCCTCAAGGTAAAGCCTTGAAGAGCCCTGCTGAAGCCGAAGCGTGGAGCAGTTTCCTGGAGACATGAGTTGCAGTTCTGCTTTCTTTGAACGTTAGTACGCTTATGAAGACACCTAGTAACTCTCGTGGGCACCCTATTCCCTGCAAGAACACCGAGGACCGGCATGCTCGACTGGGAAGCTCAGAAACATCCAGGCCCGGAAACCTTTCCCAGTCACTCTCAATATGCTAAGTGTAGGGCAACACACTGCACGCCTCCTTGGGAGAGCTAGATTTCCTCAACACTCCAACAGCTGCAGGCAATTTGTTGTCTCACGTCTACATGTCATGCATATCTGCCTCAATGCCCTAGGCTGAGTGGCACTGAGTAACCAATACTCTTTCACATTCCTTCTACAAAGTCATACCTTAAGACCCCATACTTACAGGAGAAAGTTGCCTTGCGTTCCTGCTGTAACCAAAGCACAGTTCTTCCTCTTACACTGCAGGGTTTTAGAAGAGGCTAAGCCCCTATAGCGTACCTAGAGCATTCCTTGGGAGAGGCAGTTCGCTACATGCAGAACTCCGTGCCAAGAACACGTTATTCAGGGAAGGGACCAGTGTGTCGCTAGAGTGTATATTAACTTGGTAGAAATCACAAGGAGGTAGGCTGCGTGTTCACTGGAAACGGGGACCTGATGGCACAAGGCTTGCTTTCCCATTTTGAAAGCTCCATTCATGCCGCCTTGAACCTACCTAAATACCAGTGTTTTGGACGAGTTTCTAGTCACTGTAGGCAGGGCTCTGGGAAGGGAACGAGTTTTCTCGAAATCAACAGGGTGCTTTCATAGCCTGGGTGGGAGCTCCTCCTGAGACGCTCTAGAGCTACAAGGAAACTTGACGTGAGTCCTTTCCTCAAGGTAAAGCCTTGAAGAGCCCTGCTGAAGCGGCACGTGGAGAAGTTTCCTTGAGACAGGAGTTGCAGTTCTCCTTTCTTTTAACGTTACTACGCTTTTCAAGACACCTAGGATCTCGCCTGGGCACCCTATTCCGTGCAAGAACACCGAGTACCGGCAGGCTCCACTGGGTTGCTAAGAAACATCCAGGCCCGGATACCTTTCCCAGTCACTCTGTGTATGCTAAGTGTAGGGCAACACACTGCACTCTTCCTTGGGAGAGCTACATTTCCTCAGCACTCCAACAGCTCCAGGTAATCTGTTCTCTCACGTCCTACATGTCATGCAAATTGCCTCAATGCCCTAGGCTGAGCGGCACTGAGAAATCAAAACTGCTTCGCATTCCTTCTACAAAGTCATACCTTAAGACCGCATAGTTAGAGGAGAAACTCGGCTTGCGTTCCTCCTGTAACCAAAGCACAGTTCTTCCTCTTACACTGCAGGGTTTTAGAAGAGCCTAAGCCCCGATAGCGTTACCAAAGCGTTCCTTGGGAGAGGCAGTTCGCTACATGCAGAACTCCGTGCCAAGAAAACATTCTTCAGGGAAGGGACCATTGTGTAGTTTGAGGGAATATTTACTTGGTAGACATCACAAGGGGGTAGGCTGCGTGTTCCCTGGAAACGGAGACCTGATGGCACAAGGCTTGCTTTCCCATTTTGAAAGCTCCATTCATGCTGCCTTGAAGCTACCTAAATACCAGTGTTTTGGACGGGTCTCTAGTCACTGTAGGCAGGGCTGTGGGAAGGGAACGAGTTTTCTCTAAATCAACAGGGTGCTTTCGTAGCCTGGGTGGGAGCTCCACCTAGAAGCTCTAGAGCTCAAAGGAAACTTGACGTGAGTCGTTTCCTCAAGGTAAAGCCTTGAAGAGCCCTGCTGAAGCCGAAGCGTGGAGCAGTTTCCTGGAGACATGAGTTGCAGTTCTGCTTTCTTTGAACGTTAGTACGCTTATGAAGACACCTAGTAACTCTCGTGGGCACCCTATTCCCTGCAAGAACACCGAGGACCGGCATGCTCGACTGGGAAGCTCAGAAACATCCAGGCCCGGAAACCTTTCCCAGTCACTCTCAATATGCTAAGTGTAGGGCAACACACTGCACGCCTCCTTGGGAGAGCTAGATTTCCTCAACACTCCAACAGCTGCAGGCAATCTGTTGTCTCACGTCTACATGTCATGCATATCTGCCTCAATGCCCTAGGCTGAGTGGCACTGAGTAACCAATACTCTTTCACATTCCTTCTACAAAGTCATACCTTAAGACCCCATACTTACAGGAGAAAGTTGCCTTGCGTTCCTGCTGTAACCAAAGCACAGTTCTTCCTCTTACACTGCAGGGTTTTAGAAGAGGCTAAGCCCCTATAGCGTACCTAGAGCATTCCTTGGGAGAGGCAGTTCGCTACATGCAGAACTCCGTGCCAAGAACACGTTATTCAGGGAAGGGACCAGTGTGTCGCTAGAGTGTATATTAACTTGGTAGAAATCACAAGGAGGTAGGCTGCGTGTTCTCTGGAAACGGGGACCTGATGGCACAAGGCTTGCTTTCCCATTTTGAAAGCTCCATTCATGCCGCCTTGAACCTACCTAAATACCAGTGTTTTGGACGAGTTTCTAGTCACTGTAGGCAGGGCTCTGGGAAGGGAACGAGTTTTCTCGAAATCAACAGGGTGCTTTCATAGCCTGGGTGGGAGCTCCTCCTGAGACGCTCTAGAGCTACAAGGAAACTTGACGTGAGTCCTTTCCTCAAGGTAAAGCCTTGAAGAGCCCTGCTGAAGCGGCACGTGGAGAAGTTTCCTTGAGACAGGAGTTGCAGTTCTCCTTTCTTTTAACGTTACTACGCTTTTCAAGACACCTAGGATCTCGCCTGGGCACCCTATTCCGTGCAAGAACACCGAGTACCGGCAGGCTCCACTGGGTTGCTAAGAAACATCCAGGCCCGGATACCTTTCCCAGTCACTCTGTGTATGCTAAGTGTAGGGCAACACACTGCACTCTTCCTTGGGAGAGCTACATTTCCTCAGCACTCCAACAGCTCCAGGTAATCTGTTCTCTCACGTCCTACATGTCATGCAAATTGCCTCAATGCCCTAGGCTGAGCGGCACTGAGAAATCAAAACTGCTTCGCATTCCTTCTACAAAGTCATACCTTAAGACCGCATAGTTAGAGGAGAAACTCGGCTTGCGTTCCTCCTGTAACCAAAGCACAGTTCTTCCTCTTACACTGCAGGGTTTTAGAAGAGCCTAAGCCCCGATAGCGTTACCAAAGCGTTCCTTGGGAGAGGCAGTTCGCTACATGCAGAACTCCGTGCCAAGAAAACATTCTTCAGGGAAGGGACCATTGTGTAGTTTGAGGGAATATTTACTTGGTAGACATCACAAGGGGGTAGGCTGCGTGTTCCCTGGAAACGGAGACCTGATGGCACAAGGCTTGCTTTCCCATTTTGAAAGCTCCATTCATGCTGCCTTGAAGCTACCTAAATACCAGTGTTTTGGACGGGTCTCTAGTCACTGTAGGCAGGGCTGTGGGAAGGGAACGAGTTTTCTCTAAATCAACAGGGTGCTTTCGTAGCCTGGGTGGGAGCTCCACCTAGAAGCTCTAGAGCTCAAAGGAAACTTGACGTGAGTCGTTTCCTCAAGGTAAAGCCTTGAAGAGCCCTGCTGAAGCCGAAGCGTGGAGCAGTTTCCTGGAGACATGAGTTGCAGTTCTGCTTTCTTTGAACGTTAGTACGCTTATGAAGACACCTAGTAACTCTCGTGGGCACCCTATTCCCTGCAAGAACACCGAGGACCGGCATGCTCGACTGGGAAGCTCAGAAACATCCAGGCCCGGAAACCTTTCCCAGTCACTCTCAATATGCTAAGTGTAGGGCAACACACTGCACGCCTCCTTGGGAGAGCTAGATTTCCTCAACACTCCAACAGCTGCAGGCAATTTGTGGTCTCACGTCTACATGTCATGCATATCTGCCTCAATGCCCTAGGCTGAGTGGCACTGAGTAACCAATACTCTTTCACATTCCTTCTACAAAGTCATACCTTAAGACCCCATACTTACAGGAGAAAGTTGCCTTGCGTTCCTGCTGTAACCAAAGCACAGTTCTTCCTCTTACACTGCAGGGTTTTAGAAGAGGCTAAGCCCCTATAGCGTACCTAGAGCATTCCTTGGGAGAGGCAGTTCGCTACATGCAGAACTCCGTGCCAAGAACACGTTATTCAGGGAAGGGACCAGTGTGTCGCTAGAGTGTATATTAACTTGGTAGAAATCACAAGGAGGTAGGCTGCGTGTTCACTGGAAACGGGGACCTGATGGCACAAGGCTTGCTTTCCCATTTTGAAAGCTCCATTCATGCCGCCTTGAACCTACCTAAATACCAGTGTTTTGGACGAGTTTCTAGTCACTGTAGGCAGGGCTCTGGGAAGGGAACGAGTTTTCTCGAAATCAACAGGGTGCTTTCATAGCCTGGGTGGGAGCTCCTCCTGAGACGCTCTAGAGCTACAAGGAAACTTGACGTGAGTCCTTTCCTCAAGGTAAAGCCTTGAAGAGCCCTGCTGAAGCGGCACGTGGAGAAGTTTCCTTGAGACAGGAGTTGCAGTTCTCCTTTCTTTTAACGTTACTACGCTTTTCAAGACACCTAGGATCTCGCCTGGGCACCCTATTCCGTGCAAGAACACCGAGTACCGGCAGGCTCCACTGGGTTGCTAAGAAACATCCAGGCCCGGATACCTTTCCCAGTCACTCTGTGTATGCTAAGTGTAGGGCAACACACTGCACTCTTCCTTGGGAGAGCTACATTTCCTCAGCACTCCAACAGCTCCAGGTAATCTGTTCTCTCACGTCCTACATGTCATGCAAATTGCCTCAATGCCCTAGGCTGAGCGGCACTGAGAAATCAAAACTGCTTCGCATTCCTTCTACAAAGTCATACCTTAAGACCGCATAGTTAGAGGAGAAACTCGGCTTGCGTTCCTCCTGTAACCAAAGCACAGTTCTTCCTCTTACACTGCAGGGTTTTAGAAGAGCCTAAGCCCCGATAGCGTTACCAAAGCGTTCCTTGGGAGAGGCAGTTCGCTACATGCAGAACTCCGTGCCAAGAAAACATTCTTCAGGGAAGGGACCATTGTGTAGTTTGAGGGAATATTTACTTGGTAGACATCACAAGGGGGTAGGCTGCGTGTTCCCTGGAAACGGAGACCTGATGGCACAAGGCTTGCTTTCCCATTTTGAAAGCTCCATTCATGCTGCCTTGAAGCTACCTAAATACCAGTATTTTGGACGAGTCTCTAGTCACTGTAGGCAGGGCTGTGGGAAGGGAACGAGTTTTCTCTAAATCAACAGGGTGCTTTCGTAGCCTGGTGGGAGCTCCACCTAGAAGCTCTAGAGCTCAAAGGAAACTTGACGTGAGTCGTTTCCTCAAGGTAAAGCCTTGAACAGCCCTGCTGAAGCCAAAGCGTGGAGCAGTTTCCTGGAGACACGAGTTGCAGTTCTGCTTTCTTTGAACGTTAGTACGCTTATGAAGACACCTAGTAACTCCCGTGGGCACCCTATTCCCTGCAAGAACACCGAGGACCGGCATGCTCGACTGGGAAGCTCAGAAACATCAAGGCCCGGAAACCTTTCCCAGTCACTCTGTGTATGCTAAGTGTAGGGCAACACACTGCACGCCTCCTTGGGAGAGCTAGATTTCCTCAGCACTCCAACAGCTCCAGGCAATCTGTTGTCTCACGTCTACATGTCATGCATATCTGCCTCAATGCCCTAGGCTGAGCGGCACTGAGTAACCAATACTGTTTCACAGTCCTTCTACAAAGTCATACCTTAAGACCCCATACTTACAGGAGAAAGTTGGCTTGCATTCCTCCTGTAACCAAAGCACAGTTCTTCCTCTTACACTGCAGGGATTTAGAAGAGTCTAAGCACCGAAAGCGTTACCAAAGCGTTCCTTGGGAGAGGCAGTTCGCTACATGCAGAACTCCGTGCCAAGAAAACATTCTTCAGGGAAGGGACCATTGTGTAGTTTGAGGGAATATTTACTTGGTAGACATCACAAGGGGGTAGGCTGCGTGCTCACTGGAAACGGAGACCTGATGGCACAAGGCTTGCTTTCCCATTTTGAAAGCTCCATTCATGCCGCCTTGAACCTACCTAAATACCAGAGTTTTGGACGAGTTTCTAGTCACTGTAGGCAGGGCTCTGGGAAGGGAACGAGTTTTCTCTAAATCAACAGGGTGCTTTCATAGCCTGGGTGGGAGCTCCTCCTGAGACGCTCTAGAGCCTCAAGGAAACTTGACGTGAGTCCTTTCCTCAAGGTAAAGCCTTGAAGAGCCCTGCTGAAGCGGAACGTGGAGAAGTTTCCTTGAGACATGAGTTGCAGTTCTCCTTTCTTTTAACATTAGTACGCTTTTCAAGACACCTAGGATCTCGCCTGGGCACCCTATTCCGTGCAAGAACACCGAGTACCGGCAGGCTCCACTGGGTTGCTAAGAAACATCCAGGCCCGGATACCTTTCCCAGTCACTCTGTGTATGCTAAGTGTAGGGCAACACACTGCACTCTTCCTTGGGAGAGCTACATTTCCTCAGCACTCCAACAGCTCCAGGTAATCTGTTCTCTCACGTCCTACATGTCATGCAAATTGCCTCAATTCCCTAGGCTGAGCGGCACTGAGAAATCAAAACTGCTTCGCATTCCTTCTACAAAGTCATACCTTAAGACCCCATACTTACAGGAGAAACTCGGCTTGCGTTCCTCCTGTAACCAAAGCACAGTTCTTCCTCTTACACTGCAGGGTTTTAGAAGAGCCTAAGCCCCGATAGTGTTACCAAAGCGTTCCTTGGGAGAGGCAGTTCGCTACATGCAGAACTCCGTGCCAAGAAAACATTCTTCAGGGAAGGGACCATTGTGTAGTTTGAGGGAATATTTACTTGGTAGACATCACAAGGGGGTAGGCTGCGTGTTCCCTGGAAACGGAGACCTGATGGCACAAGGCTTGCTTTCCCATTTTGAAAGCTCCATTCATGCTGCCTTGAAGCTACCTAAATACCAGTGTTTTGGACGGGTCTCTAGTCACTGTAGGCAGGGCTGTGGGAAGGGAACGAGTTTTCTCTAAATCAACAGGGTGCTTTCGTAGCCTGGGTGGGAGCTCCAACTGAGACGCTCTAGAGCTCAAAGGAAACTTGACGTGAGTCGTTTCCTCAAGGTAAAGCCTTGAAGGGCCCTGCTGAAGCCGAAGCGTGGAGCAGTTTCCTGGAGACATGAGTTGCAGTTCTGCTTTCTTTGATTGTTAGTACGCTTATGAAGACACCTAGTAACTCTCATGGGCACCCTATTCCCTGCAAGAACACCGAGGACCGGCATGCTCGACTGGGAAGCTCAGAAACATCTAGGCCCGGAAACCTTTCCCAGTCACTCTCAATGTGCTAAGTGTAAGGCAACACACTGCATGCCTCCTTGAAAGAGCTAGATTTCCTCAGCACTCCAACAGCTCCAGGCAATCTGTTGTCTCACGTCTACATGTCATGCATATCTGGCTCAGTGCCCTAGGCTGAGCGGCACTCAGAAACCAATACTCTTTCACATTCCTTCTACAAAGTCATACCTTAAGACCCCATACTTACAGGAGAATGTTGCCTTGCGTTCCTGCTGTAACCAAAGCACAGTTCTTCCTCTTACACTGCAGGGTTTTAGAAGAGCCTAAGCCCCGATAGCGTTACCAAAGCGTTCCTTGGGAGAGGCAGTTCGCTACATGCAGAACTCCGTGCCAAGAAAACATTCTTCAGGGAAGGGACCATTGTGTAGTTTGAGGGAATATTTACTTGGTAGACATCACAAGGGGGTAGGCTGCGTGTTACCTGGAATCGGAGACCTGATGGCACAAGGCTTGCTTTCCCATTTTGAAAGCTCCATTCATGCTGCCTTGAAGCTACCTAAATACCAGTGTTTTGGACGGGTCTCTAGTCACTGTAGGCAGGGCTCTGGGAAGGGAACGAGTTTTCTCTAAATCAACAGGGTGCTTTCGTAGCCTGGGTGGGAGCTCCACCTGAGACGCTCTAGAGCTCAAAGGAAACTTGACGTGAGTCGTTTCCTCAAGGTAAAGCCTTGAAGAGCCCTGCTGAAGCCGAAGCGTGGAGCAGTTTCCTGGAGACATGAGTTGCAGTTCTGCTTTCTTTGAACGTTAGTACACTTATGAAGACACCTAGTAACTCCCGTGGGCACCCTATTCCCTGCAAGAACACCGAGGACCGGCATGCTCGACTGGGAAGCTCAGAAACATCCAGGCCCGGAAACCTTTCCCAGTCACTCTCAATATGCTAAGTGTAGGGCAACACACTGCACGCCTCCTTGGGAGAGCTAGATTTCCTCAGCACTCCAACAGCTCAAGGCAATCTGTTGTCTCACATCTACATGTCATGCATATCTGCCTCAGTGCCCTAGGCTGAGCGGCACTGAGAAACCAATACTCTTTCACATTCCTTCTACAAAGTCATACCTTACGACCCCATACTTACAGGAGAAAGTTGGCTTGCGTTCCTGCTGTAACCAAAGCACAGTTCTTCCTCTTACACTGCAGGGTTTTAGAAGAGGCTAAGCCCCTATAGCGTACCTAGCGCATTCCTTGGGAGAGGCAGTTCGCTACATGCAGAACTCCGTGCCAAGAACACGTTATTCAGGGAAGGGACCAGTGTGTCACTAGAGTGTATATTAACTTGGTAGAAATCACAAGGAGGTAGGCTGCGTGTTCACTGGAAACGGGGACCTGATGGCACAAGGCTTGCTTTCCCATTTTGAAAGCTCCATTCATGCCGCCTTGAACCTACCTAAATACCAGTGTTTTGGACGAGTTTCTAGTCACTGTAGGCAGGGCTCTGGGAAGGGAACGAGTTTTCTCTAAATCAACAGGGTGCTTTCGTAGCCTGGGTGGGAGCTCCTCCTGAGACGCTCTAGAGCTACAAGGAAACTTGACGTGAGTCCTTTCCTCAAGGTAAAGCCTTGAAGAGCCCTGCTGAAGCGGCACGTGGAGAATTTTCCTTGAGACATGAGTTGCAGTTCTCCTTTCTTTTAACGTTACTACGCTTATCAAGACACCTAGGATCTCGCCTGGGCACCCTATTCCGTGCAAGAACACCGAGTACCGGCAGGCTCCACTGGGTTGCTAAGAAACATCCAGGCCCGGATACCTTTCCCAGTCACTCTGTGTATGCTAAGTGTAGGGCAACACACTGCACTCTTCCTTGGGAGAGCTACATTTCCTCAGCACTCCAACAGCTCCAGGTAATCTGTTCTCTCACGTCCTACATGTCATGCAAATTGCCTCAATGCCCTAGGCTGAGCGGCACTGAGAAATCAAAACTGCTTTGCATTCCTTCTACAAAGTCATACCTTAAGACCGCATAGTTAGAGGAGAAACTCGGCTTGCGTTCCTCCTGTAACCAAAGCACAGTTCTTCCTCTTACACTGCAGGGTTTTAGAAGAGCCTAAGCCCCGATAGCATTACCAAAGCGTTCCTTGGGAGAGGCAGTTCGCTACATGCAGAACTCCGTGCCAAGAAAACATTCTTCAGGGAAGGGACCATTGTGTAGCTTGAGGGAATATTTACTTGGTAGACATCACAAGGGGGTAGGCTGCGTGCTCACTGGAAACGGAGACCTGATGGCACAAGGCTTGCTTTCCCATTTTGAAAGCTCCATTCATGCTGCCTTGAAGCTACCTAAATACCAGTGTTTTGGACGGGTCTCTAGTCACTGTAGGCAGGGCTGTGGGAAGGGAACGAGTTTTCTCTAAATCAACAGGGTGCTTTCGTAGCCTGGGTGGGAGCTCCAACTGAGACGCTCTAGAGCTGAAAGGAAACTTGACGTGAGTCGTTTCCTCAAGGTAAAGCCTTGAAGGGCCCTGCTGAAGCCGAAGCGTGGAGCAGTTTGCTGGAGACATGAGTTGCAGTTCTGCTTTCTTTGATTGTTAGTACGCTTATGAAGACACCTAGTAACTCTCGTGGGCACCCTATTCCCTGCAAGAACACCGAGGACCGGCATGCTCGACTGGGAAGCTCAGAAACATCTAGGCCCGGAAACCTTTCCCAGTCACTCTCAATATCCTAAGTGTAAGGCAACACACTGCACGCCTCCTTGAAAGAGCTAGATTTCCTCAGCACTCCAACAGCTCCAGGCAATCTGTTGTCTCACGTCTACATGTCATGCATATCTGCCTCAATGCCCTAGGCTGAGCGGCACTGAGAAACCAATACTCTTTCACATTCCTTCTACAAAGTCATACCTTAAGACCCCATACTTACAGGAGAAAGTTGGCTTGCGTTCCTGCTGTAACCAAAGCACAGTTCTTCCTCTTACACTGCAGGGTTTTAGAAGAGGCTAAGCCCCTATAGCGTACCTAGAGCATTCCTTGGGAGAGGCAGTTCGCTACATGCAGAACTCCGTGCCAAGAACACGTTATTCAGGGAAGGGTCCAGTGTGTCGCTAGAATGTATATTAACTTGGTAGAAATCACAGGGAGGTAGGCTGCGTGTTCACTGGAAACGGGGACCTGATGGCACAAGGCTTGCTTTCCCATTTTGAAAGCTCCATTCATGCCGCCTTGAACCTACCTAAATACCAGTGTTTTGGACGAGTTTCTAGTCACTGTAGGCAGGGCTCTGGGAAGGGAACGAGTTTTCTCGAAATCAACAGGGTGCTTTCATAGCCTGGGTGGGAGCTCCTCCTGAGACGCTCTAGAGCTACAAGGAAACTTGACGTGAGTCCTTTCCTCAAGGTAAAGCCTTGAAGAGCCCTGCTGAAGCGGCACGTGGAGAAGTTTCCTTGAGACATGAGTTGCAGTTCTCCTTTCTTTTAAGGTTACTACGCTTTTCAAGACACCTAGGATCTCCCCTGGGCACCCTATTCCGTGCAAGAACACCGAGTACCGGCAGGCTCCACTGGGTTGCTAAGAAACATCCAGGCCCGGATACCTTTCCCAGTCACTCTGTGTATGCTAAGTGTAGGGCAACACACTGCACTCTTCCTTGGGAGAGCTACATTTCCTCAGCACTCCAACAGCTCCAGGTAATCTCTTCTCTCACGTCCTACATGTCATGCAAATTGCCTCAATGCCCTAGGCTGAGCGGCACTGAGAAATCAAAACTGCTTCGCATTCCTTCTACAAAGTCATACCTTAAGACCCCATACTTACAGGAGAAACTCGGCTTGCGTTCCTCCTGTAACCAAAGCACAGTTCTTCCTCTTACACTGCAGGGTTTTAGAAGAGCCTAAGCACCGAAAGCGTTACCAAAGCGTTCCTTGGGAGAGGCAGTTCGCTACATGCAGAACTCCGTGCCAAGAAAACATTCTTCAGGGAAGGGACCATTGTGTAGTTTGAGGGAATATTTACTTGGTAGACATCACAAGGGGGTAGGCTGCGTGCTCACTGGAAATGGAGACCTGATGGCACAAGGCTTGCTTTCCCATTTTGAAAGCTCCTTTCATGCTGCCTTGAAGCTACCTAAATACCAGTGTTCTGGACGGGTCTCTAGTCACTGTAGGCAGGGCTCTGGGAAGGGAACGAGTTTTCTCTAAATCAACAGGGTGCTTTCGTAAACTGGGTGGGAGCTCCACCTGAGACGCTCTAGAGCTGAAAGGAAACTTGACGTGAGTCGTTTCCTCAAGGTAAAGCCTTGAAGAGCCCTGTTGAAGCCAAAGCGTGGAGCAGTTTCCTGGAGACACGAGTTGCAGTTCTGCTTTCTTTGAACGTTAGTACGCTTATGAAGACACCTAGTAACTCTCGTGGGCACCCTATTCCCTGCACGAACACCGAGGACCGGCATGCTCAACTGGGAAGCTCAGAAACATCCAGGCCCGGAAACCTTTCCCAGTCACTCTCAATATGTTAAGTGTAGGGCAACACACTGCACGCCTCCTTGGGAGAGCTAGATTTCCTCAGCACTCCAGCAGCTCCAGGCAATCTGTTGTCTCACGTCTACATGTCATGCATATGTGCCTCAATGCCCTAGGCTGAGCGGCACTGAGAAACCAATACTATTTCACATTCCTTCTACAAAGTCATACCTTAAGACCCCATACTTACAGGAGAAAGTTGCCTTGCGTTCCTGCTGTAACCAAAGCACAGTTCTTCCTCTTACACTGCAGGGTTTTAGAAGAGGCTAAGCCCCTATAGCGTACCTAGAGCATTCCTTGGGAGAGGCAGTTCGCTACATGCAGAACTCCGTGCCAAGAACACGTTATTCAGGGAAGGGACCAGTGTGTCGCTAGAGTGTATATTAACTTGGTAGAAATCACAAGGAGGTAGGCTGCGTGTTCACTGGAAACGGGGACCTGATGGCACAAGGCTTGCTTTCCCATTTTGAAAGCTCCATTCATGCCGCCTTGAACCTACCTAAATACCAGTGTTTTGGACGAGTTTCTAGTCACTGTAGGCAGGGCTCTGGGAAGGGAACGAGTTTTCTCGAAATCAACAGGGTGCTTTCATAGCCTGGGTGGGAGCTCCTCCTGAGACGCTCTAGAGCTACAAGGAAACTTGACGTGAGTCCTTTCCTCAAGGTAAAGCCTTGAAGAGCCCTGCTGAAGCGGCACGTGGAGAAGTTTCCTTGAGACATGAGTTGCAGTTCTCCTTTCTTTTAAGGTTACTACGCTTTTCAAGACACCTAGGATCTCGCCTGGGCACCCTATTCCGTGCAAGAACACCGAGTACCGGCAGGCTCCACTGGGTTGCTAAGAAACATCCAGGCCCGGATACCTTTCCCAGTCACTCTGTGTATGCTAAGTGTAGGGCAACACACTGCACTCTTCCTTGGGAGAGCTACATTTCCTCAGCACTCCAACAGCTCCAGGTAATCTGTTCTCTCACGTCCTACATGTCATGCAAATTGCCTCAATTCCCTAGGCTGAGCGGCACTGAGAAATCAAAACTGCTTCGCATTCCTTCTACAAAGTCATACCTTAAGACCCCATACTTACAGGAGAAACTCGGCTTGCGTTCCTCCTGTAACCAAAGCACAGTTCTTCCTCTTACACTGCAGGGTTTTAGAAGAGCCTAAGCACCGAAAGCGTTACCAAAGCGTTCCTTGGGAGAGGCAGTTCGCTACATGCAGAACTCCGTGCCAAGAAAACATTCTTCAGGGAAGGGACCATTGTGTAGTTTGAGGGAATATTTACTTGGTAGACATCACAAGGGGGTAGGCTGCGTGCTCACTGGAAACGGAGACCTGATGGCACAAGGCTTGCTTTCCCATTTTGAAAGCTCCATTCATGCTGCCTTGAAGCTACCTAAATACCAGTGTTCTGGACGGGTCTCTAGTCACTGTAGGCAGGGCTCTGGGAAGGGAACGAGTTTTCTCGAAATCAACAGGGTGCTTTCATAGCCTGGGTGGGAGCTCCTCCTGAGACGCTCTAGAGCTACAAGGAAACTTGACGTGAGTCCTTTCCTCAAGGTAAAGCCTTGAAGAGCCCTGCTGAAGCGGCACGTGGAGAAGTTTCCTTGAGACAGGAGTTGCAGTTCTCCTTTCTTTTAACGTTACTACGCTTTTCAAGACACCTAGGATCTCGCCTGGGCACCCTATTCCGTGCAAGAACACCGAGTACCGGCAGGCTCCACTGGGTTGCTAAGAAACATCCAGGCCCGGATACCTTTCCCAGTCACTCTGTGTATGCTAAGTGTAGGGCAACACACTGCACTCTTCCTTGGGAGAGCTACATTTCCTCAGCACTCCAACAGCTCCAGGTAATCTGTTCTCTCACGTCCTACATGTCATGCAAATTGCCTCAATGCCCTAGGCTGAGCGGCACTGAGAAATCAAAACTGCTTTGCATTCCTTCTACAAAGTCATACCTTAAGACCCCATACTTACAGGAGAAACTCGGCTTGCGTTCCTCCTGTAACCAAAGCACAGTTCTTCCTCTTACACTGCAGGGTTTTAGAAGAGCCTAAGCCCCGATAGCGTTACCAAAGCGTTCCTTGGGAGAGGCAGTTCGCTACATGCAGAACTCCGTGCCAAGAAAACATTCTTCAGGGAAGGGACCATTGTGTAGTTTGAGGGAATATTTACTTGGTAGACATCACAAGGGGGTAGGCTGCGTGTTCCCTGGAAATGGAGACCTGATGGCACAAGGCTTGCTTTCCCATTTTGAAAGCTCCATTCATGCTGCCTTGAAGCTACCTAAATACCAGTGTTTTGGACGGGTCTCTAGTCACTGTAGGCAGGGCTGTGGGAAGGGAACGAGTTTTCTCTAAATCAACAGGGTGCTTTCGTAGCCTGGGTGGGAGCTCCACCTGAGACGCTCTAGAGCTGAAAGGAAACTTGACGTGAGTCGTTTCCTCAAGGTAAAGCCTTGAAGAGCCCTGTTGAAGCCAAAGCGTGGAGCAGTTTCCTGGAGACACGAGTTGCAGTTCTGCTTTCTTTGAACATTAGTACGCTTATGAAGACACCTAGTAACTCTCGTGGGCACCCTATTTCCTGCACGAACACCGAGGACCGGCATGCTCGACTGGGAAGCTCAGAAACATCCAGGCCCGGAAACCTTTCCCAGTCACTCTCAATATGCTAAGGGTAGGGCAACACACTGCACGCCTCCTTGGGAGAGCTGGATTTCCTGAGCACTCCAACAGCTCCAGGCAATCTGTTGTCTCACGTCTACATGTCATGCATATCTGCCTCAATGCCCTAGGCTGAGCGGCAATGAGAAACCAATACTGTTTCACATTCCTTCTACAAAGTCATACCTTAAGACCCCATACTTACAGGAGAAAGTTGGCTTGCATTCCTCCTGTAACCAAAGCACAGTTCTTCCTCTTACACTGCAGGGTTTTAGAAGAGCCTAAGCACCGAAAGCGTTTCCAAAGCGTTCCTTGAGAGAGGCAGTTCGCTACATGCAGAACTCCGTGCCAAGAAAACATTCTTCAGGGAAGGGACCATTGTGTAGTTTGAGGGAATATTTACTTGGTAGACATCACAAGGGGGTATGCTGCGTGCTCACTGGAAACGGAGACCTGATGGCACAAGGCTTGCTTTCCCATTTTGAAAGCTCCATTCATGCCGCCTTGAACCTACCTAAATACCAGTGTTTTGGACGAGTTTCTAGTCACTGTAGGCAGGGCTCTGGGAATGGAATGAGTTTTCTCTAAATCAACAGGGTGCTTTCATAGCCTGGGTGGGAGCTCCTCCTGAGACGCTCTAGAGCTACAAGGAAACTTGACGTGAGTCCTTTCCTCAAGGTAAAGCCTTGAAGAGCCCTGCTGAAGCGGCACGTGGAGAAGTTTCCTTGAGACAGGAGTTGCAGTTCTCCTTTCTTTTAACGTTACTACGCTTTTCAAGACACCTAGGATCTCGCCTGGGCACCCTATTCCGTGCAAGAACACCGAGTACCGGCAGGCTCCACTGGGTTGCTAAGAAACATCCAGGCCCGGATACCTTTCCCAGTCACTCTGTGTATGCTAAGTGTAGGGCAACACACTGCACTCTTCCTTGGGAGAGCTACATTTCCTCAGCACTCCAACAGCTCCAAGTAATCTGTTCTCTCATGTCCTACATGTCATGCAAATTGCCTCAATGCCCTAGGCTGAGCGGCACTGAGAAATCAAAACTGCTTCGCATTCCTTCTACAAAGTCATACCTTAAGACCCCATACTTACAGGAGAAACTCGGCTTGCGTTCCTCCTGTAACCAAAGCACAGTTCTTCCTCTTACACTGCAGGGTTTTAGAAGAGCCTAAGCCCCGATAGCGTTACCAAAGCGTTCCTTGGGAGAGGCAGTTCGCTACATGCAGAACTCCGTGCCAAGAAAACATTCTTCAGGGAAGGGACCATTGTGTAGTTTGAGGGAATATTTACTTGGTAGACATCACAAGGGGGTAGGCTGCGTGCTCACTGGAAACGGAGACCTGATGGCACAAGGCTTGCTTTCCCATTTTGAAAGCTCCATTCATGCTGCCTTGAAGCTACCTAATACCAGTGTTTTGGACGGGTCTCTAGTCACTGTAGGCAGGGCTCTGGGAAGGGAACGAGTTTTCTCTAAATCAACAGGGTGCTCTCGTAGCCTGGGTGGGAGCTCCACCTGAGACGCTCTAGAGCTCAAAGGAAACTTGACGTGAGTCGTTTCCTCAAGGTAAAGCCTTGAAGAGCCCTGCTGAAGCCGAAGCGTGGAGCAGTTTCCTGGAGACATGATTTGCAGTTCTGCTTTCTTTGAACGTTAGTACGCTTATTTAGACACCTAGTAACTCTCGTGGGCACCCTATTCCCTGCACGAACACCGAGGACCGGCATGCTCGACTGGGAAGCTCAGAAACATCCAGGCCCGGAAACCTTTCCCAGTCACTCTCAATATGCTAAGGGTAGGGCAACACACTGCACGCCTCCTTGGGAGAGCTAGATTTCCTCAGCACTCCAACAGCTCCAGGCAATCTGTTGTCTCACGTCTACATGTCATGCATATCTGCCTCAATGCCCTAGGCTGAGCGGCACTGAGAAACCAATACTCTTTCACATTCCTTCTACAAAGTCATACCTTAAGACCCCATACTTACAGGAGAAAGTTGGCTTGCGTTCCTGCTGTAACCAAAGCACAGTTCTTCCTCTTACACTGCAGGGTTTTAGAAGAGGCTAAGCCCCTATAGCGTACCTAGAGCATTCCTTGGGAGAGGCAGTTCGCTACATGCAGAACTCCGTGCCAAGAACACGTTATTCAGGGAAGGGACCAGTGTGTCGCTAGAATGTATATTAACTTGGTAGAAATCACAGGGAGGTAGGCTGCGTGTTCACTGGAAACGGGGACCTGATGGCACAAGGCTTGCTTTCCCATTTTGAAAGCTCCATTCATGCCGCCTTGAACCTACCTAAATACCAGTGTTTTGGACGAGTTTCTAGTCACTGTAGGCAGGGCTCTGGGAAGGGAACGAGTTTTCTCTAAATCAACAGGGTGCTTTCATAGCCTGGGTGGGAGCTCCTCCTGAGACGCTCTAGAGCTACAAGGAAACTTGACGTGAGTCCTTTCCTCAAGGTAAAGCCTTGAAGAGCCCTGCTGAAGCGGCACGTGGAGAAGTTTCCTTGAGACATGAGTTGCAGTTCTCCTTTCTTTTAACGTTACTACGCTTTTCAAGACACCTAGGATCTCGCCTGGGCACCCTATTCCGTGCAAGAACACCGAGTACCGGCAGGCTCCACTGGGTTGCTAAGAAACATCCAGGCCCGGATACCTTTCCCAGTCACTCTGTGTATGCTAAGTGTAGGGCAACACACTGCACTCTTCCTTGGGAGAGCTACATTTCCTCAGCACTCAAACAGCTCCAAGTAATCTGTTCTCTCATGTCCTACATGTCATGCAAATTGCCTCAATGCCCTAGGCTGAGCGGCACTGAGAAATCAAAACTGCTTCGCATTCCTTCTACAAAGTCATACCTTAAGACCCCATACTTACAGGAGAAACTCGGCTTGCGTTCCTCCTGTAACCAAAGCACAGTTCTTCCTCTTACACTGCAGGGTTTTAGAAGAGCCTAAGCCCCGATAGCGTTACCAAAGCGTTCCTTGGGAGAGGCAGTTCGCTACATGCAGAACTCCGTGCCAAGAAAACATTCTTCAGGGAAGGGACCATTGTGTAGTTTGAGGGAATATTTACTTGGTAGACATCACAAGGGGGTAGGCTGCGTGCTCACTGGAAACGGAGACCTGATGGCACAAGGCTTGCTTTCCCATTTTGAAAGCTCCATTCATGCTGCCTTGAAGCTACCTAATACCAGTGTTTTGGACGGGTCTCTAGTCACTGTAGGCAGGGCTGTGGGAAGGGAACGAGTTTTCTCTAAATCAACAGGGTGCTCTCGTAGCCTGGGTGGGAGCTCCACCTGAGACGCTCTAGAGCTCAAAGGAAACTTGACGTGAGTCGTTTCCTCAAGGTAAAGCCTTGAAGAGCCCTGCTGAAGCCGAAGCGTGGAGCAGTTTCCTGGAGACATGAGTTGCAGTTCTGCTTTCTTTGAACGTTAGTACGCTTATTTAGACACCTAGTAACTCTCGTGGGCACCCTATTCCCTGCACGAACACCGAGGACCGGCATGCTCGACTGGGAAGCTCAGAAACATCCAGGCCCGGAAACCTTTCCCAGTCACTCTCAATATGCTAAGGGTAGGGCAACACACTGCACGCCTCCTTGGGAGAGCTAGATTTCCTCAGCACTCCAACAGCTCCAGGCAATCTGTTGTCTCACGTCTACATGTCATGCATATCTGCCTCAATGCCCTAGGCTGAGCGGCACTGAGAAACCAATACTGTTTCACATTCCTTCTACAAAGTCATACCTTAAGACCCCATACTTACAGGAGAAAGTTGCCTTGCGTTCCTGCTGTAACCAAAGCACAGTTCTTCCTCTTACACTGCAGGGTTTTAGAAGAGGCTAAGCCCCTATAGCGTACCTAGAGCATTCCTTGGGAGAGGCAGTTCGCTACATGTAGAACTCCGTGCCAAGAACACGTTATTCAGGGAAGGGACCAGTGTGTCGCTAGAGTGTATATTAACTTGGTAGAAATCACAAGGACGTAGGCTGCGTGTTCACTGGAAACGGGGACCTGATGGCACAAGGCTTGCTTTCCCATTTTGAAAGCTCCATTCATGCCGCCTTGAACCTACCTAAATACCAGTGTTTTGGACGAGTTTCTAGTCACTGTAGGCAGGGCTCTGGGAAGGGAACGAGTTTTCTCTAAATCAACAGGGTGCTTTCATAGCCTGGGTGGGAGCTCCTCCTGAGACGCTCTAGAGCTACAAGGAAACTTGACGTGAGTCCTTTCCTCAAGGTAAAGCCTTGAAGAGCCCTGCTGAAGCGGCACGTGGAGAAGTTTCCTTGAGACATGAGTTGCAGTTCTCCTTTCTTTTAACGTTACTACGCTTTTCCAGACACCTAGGATCTCGCCTGGGCACCCTATTCCGTGCAAGAACACCGAGTACCGGCAGGCTCCACTGGGTTGCTAAGAAACATCCAGGCCCGGATACCTTTCCCAGTCACTCTGTGTATGCTAAGTGTAGGGCAACACACTGCACTCTTCCTTGGGAGAGCTACATTTCCTCAGCACTCCAACAGCTCCAGGTAATCTGTTCTCTCACGTCCTACATGTCATGCAAATTGCCTCAATGCCCTAGGCTGAGCGGCACTGAGAAATCAAAACTGCTTTGCATTCCTTCTACAAAGTCATACCTTAAGACCCCATACTTACAGGAGAAACTCGGCTTGCGTTCCTCCTGTAACCAAAGCACGGTTCTTCCTCTTACACTGCAGGGTTTTAGAAGAGCCTAAGCCCCGATAGCGTTACCAAAGCGTTCCTTGGGAGAGGCAGTTCGCTACATGCAGAACTCCGTGCCAAGAAAACATTCTTCAGGGAAGGGACCATTGTGTAGTTTGAGGGAATATTTACTTGGTAGACATCACAAGGGGGTAGGCTGCGTGTTCCCTGGAAACGGAGACCTGATGGCAAAAGGCTTGCTTTACCATTTTGAAAGCTCCATTCATACTGCCTTGAAGCTACCTAAATACCAGTGTTCTGGACGGGTCTCTAGTCACTGTAGGCAGGGCTCTGGGAAGGGAACGAGTTTTCTCTAAATCAACAGGGTGCTTTCGTAAACTGGGTGGGAGCTCCACCTGAGACGCTCTAGAGCTGAAAGGAAACTTGACGTGAGTCGTTTCCTCAAGGTAAAGCCTTGAAGAGCCCTGTTGAAACCAAAGCGTGGAGCAGTTTCCTGGAGACACGAGTTGCAGTTCTGCTTTCTTTGAACATTAGTACGCTTATGAAGACACCTAGTAACTCTCGTGGGCACCCTATTCCCTGCACGAACACCGAGGACCGGCATGCTCGACTGGGAAGCTCAGAAACATCCAGGCCCGGAAACCTTTCCCAGTCACTCTCAATATGCTAAGGGTAGGGCAACACACTGCACGCCTCCTTGGGAGAGCTGGATTTCCTGAGCACTCCAACAGCTCCAGGCAATCTGTTGTCTCACGTCTACATGTCATGCATATCTGCCTCAATGCCCTAGGCTGAGCGGCAATGAGAAACCAATACTGTTTCACATTCCTTCTACAAAGTCATACCTTAAGACCCCATACTTACAGGAGAAAGTTGGCTTGCATTCCTCCTGTAACCAAAGCACAGTTCTTCCTCTTACACTGCAGGGTTTTAGAAGAGCCTAAGCACCGAAAGCGTTTCCAAAGCGTTCCTTGAGAGAGGCAGTTCGCTACATGCAGAACTCCGTGCCAAGAAAACATTCTTCAGGGAAGGGACCATTGTGTAGTTTGAGGGAATATTTACTTGGTAGACATCACAAGGGGGTAGGCTGCGTGCTCACTGGAAACGGAGACCTGATGGCACAAGGCTTGCTTTCCCATTTTGAAAGCTCCATTCATGCCGCCTTGAACCTACCTAAATACCAGTGTTTTGGACGAGTTTCTAGTCACTGTAGGCAGGGCTCTGGGAATGGAATGAGTTTTCTCTAAATCAACAGGGTGCTTTCATAGCCTGGGTGGGAGCTCCTCCTGAGACGCTCTAGAGCTACAAGGAAACTTGACGTGAGTCCTTTCCTCAAGGTAAAGCCTTGAAGAGCCCTGCTGAAGCGGCACGTGGAGAAGTTTCCTTGAGACAGGAGTTGCAGTTCTCCTTTCTTTTAACGTTACTACGCTTTTCAAGACACCTAGGATCTCGCCTGGGCACCCTATTCCGTGCAAGAACACTGAGTACCGGCAGGCTCCACTGGGTTGCTAAGAAACATCCAGTCCCGGATACCTTTCCCAGTCACTCTGTGTATGCTAAGTGTAGGGCAACACACTGCACTCTTCCTTGGGAGAGCTACATTTCCTCAGCACTCCAACAGCTCCAGGTAATCTCTTCTCTCACGTCCTACATGTCATGCAAATTGCCTCAATGCCCTAGGCTGAGCGGCACTGAGAAATCAAAACTGCTTTGCATTCCTTCTACAAAGTCATACCTTAAGACCCCATACTTACAGGAGAAACTCGGCTTGCGTTCCTCCTGTAACCAAAGCACAGTTCTTCCTCTTACACTGCAGGGTTTTAGAAGAGCCTAAGCCCCGATAGCGTTACCAAAGCGTTCCTTGGGAGAGGCAGTTCGCTACATGCAGAACTCCGTGCCAAGAAAACATTCTTCAGGGAAGGGACCATTGTGTAGTTTGAGGGAATATTTACTTGGTAGACATCACAAGGGGGTAGGCTGCGTGTTCCCTGGAAACGGAGACCTGATGGCACAAGGCTTGCTTTCCCATTTTGAAAGCTCCATTCATGCTGCCTTGAAGCTACCTAAATACCAGTGTTTTGGACGGGTCTCTAGTCACTGTAGGCAGGGCTGTGGGAAGGGAACGAGTTTTCTCTAAATCAACAGGGTGCTTTCGTAGCCTGGGTGGGAGCTCCAACTGAGACGCTCTAGAGCTCAAAGGAAACTTGACGTGAGTCGTTTCCTCAAGGTAAAGCCTTGAAGGGCCCTGCTGAAGCCGAAGCGTGGAGCAGTTTCCTGGAGACATGAGTTGCAGTTCTGCTTTCTTTGAACGTTAGTACGCTTATTTAGACACCTAGTAACTCTCGTGGGCACCCTATTCCCTGCACGAACACCGAGGACCGGCATGCTCGACTGGGAAGCTCAGAAACATCCAGGCCCGGAAACCTTTCCCAGTCACTCTCAATATGCTAAGGGTAGGGCAACACACTGCACGCCTCCTTGGGAGAGCTAGATTTCCTCAGCACTCCAACAGCTCCAGGCAATCTGTTGTCTCACGTCTACATGTCATGCATATCTGCCCCAATGCCCTAGGCTGAGCCGCACTGAGAAACCAATACTCTTTCACATTCCTTCTACAAAGTCATACCTTAAGACCCCATACTTACAGGAGAAAGTTGCCTTGCGTTCCTGCTGTAACCAAAGCACAGTTCTTCCTCTTACACTGCAGGGTTTTAGAAGAGGCTAAGCCCCTATAGCGTACCTAGAGCATTCCTTGGGAGAGGCAGTTCGCTACATGCAGAATTCCGTGCCAAGAACACGTTATTCAGGGAAGGGTCCAGTGTGTCGCTAGAATGTATATTAACTTGGTAGAAATCACAGGGAGGTAGGCTGCGTGTTCACTGGAAACGGGGACCTGATGGCACAAGGCTTGCTTTCCCATTTTGAAAGCTCCATTCATGCCGCCTTGAACCTACCTAAATACCAGTGTTTTGGACGAGTTTCTAGTCACTGTAGGCAGGGCTCTGGGAAGGGAACGAGTTTTCTCGAAATCAACAGGGTGCTTTCATAGCCTGGGTGGGAGCTCCTCCTGAGACGCTCTAGAGCTACAAGGAAACTTGACGTGAGTCCTTTCCTCAAGGTAAAGCCTTGAAGAGCCCTGCTGAAGCGGCACGTGGAGAAGTTTCCTTGAGACAGGAGTTGCAGTTCTCCTTTCTTTTAACGTTACTACGCTTTTCAAGACACCTAGGATCTCGCCTGGGCACCCTATTCCGTGCAAGAACACCGAGTACCGGCAGGCTCCACTGGGTTGCTAAGAAACATCCAGGCCCGGATACCTTTCCCAGTCACTCTGTGTATGCTAAGTGTAGGGCAACACACTGCACTCTTCCTTGGGAGAGCTACATTTCCTCAGCACTCCAACAGCTCCAAGTAATCTGTTCTCTCATGTCCTACATGTCATGCAAATTGCCTCAATGCCCTAGGCTGAGCGGCACTGAGAAATCAAAACTGCTTCGCATTCCTTCTACAAAGTCATACCTTAAGACCCCATACTTACAGGAGAAACTCGGCTTGCGTTCCTCCTGTAACCAAAGCACAGTTCTTCCTCTTACACTGCAGGGTTTTAGAAGAGCCTAAGCCCCGATAGCGTTACCAAAGCGTTCCTTGGGAGAGGCAGTTCGCTACATGCAGAACTCCGTGCCAAGAAAACATTCTTCAGGGAAGGGACCATTGTGTAGTTTGAGGGAATATTTACTTGGTAGACATCACAAGGGGGTAGGCTGCGTGCTCACTGGAAACGGAGACCTGATGGCACAAGGCTTGCTTTCCCATTTTGAAAGCTCCATTCATGCTGCCTTGAAGCTACCTAATACCAGTGTTTTGGACGGGTCTCTAGTCACTGTAGGCAGGGCTGTGGGAAGGGAACGAGTTTTCTCTAAATCAACAGGGTGCTCTCGTAGCCTGGGTGGGAGCTCCACCTGAGACGCTCTAGAGCTCAAAGGAAACTTGACGTGAGTCGTTTCCTCAAGGTAAAGCCTTGAAGAGCCCTGCTGAAGCCGAAGCGTGGAGCAGTTTCCTGGAGACATGAGTTGCAGTTCTGCTTTCTTTGAACGTTAGTACGCTTATTTAGACACCTAGTAACTCTCGTGGGCACCCTATTCCCTGCACGAACACCGAGGACCGGCATGCTCGACTGGGAAGCTCAGAAACATCCAGGCCCGGAAACCTTTCCCAGTCACTCTCAATATGCTAAGGGTAGGGCAACACACTGCACGCCTCCTTGGGAGAGCTAGATTTCCTCAGCACTCCAACAGCTCCAGGCAATCTGTTGTCTCACGTCTACATGTCATGCATATCTGCCTCAATGCCCTAGGCTGAGCGGCACTGAGAAACCAATACTCTTTCACATTCCTTCTACAAAGTCATACCTTAAGACCCCATACTTACAGGAGAAAGTTGGCTTGCGTTCCTGCTGTAACCAAAGCACAGTTCTTCCTCTTACACTGCAGGGTTTTAGAAGAGGCTAAGCCCCTATAGCGTACCTAGAGCATTCCTTGGGAGAGGCAGTTCGCTACATGCAGAACTCCGTGCCAAGAACACGTTATTCAGGGAAGGGACCAGTGTGTCGCTAGAATGTATATTAACTTGGTAGAAATCACAGGGAGGTAGGCTGCGTGTTCACTGGAAACGGGGACCTGATGGCACAAGGCTTGCTTTCCCATTTTGAAAGCTCCATTCATGCCGCCTTGAACCTACCTAAATACCAGTGTTTTGGACGAGTTTCTAGTCACTGTAGGCAGGGCTCTGGGAAGGGAACGAGTTTTCTCGAAATCAACAGGGTGCTTTCATAGCCTGGGTGGGAGCTCCTCCTGAGACGCTCTAGAGCTACAAGGAAACTTGACGTGAGTCCTTTCCTCAAGGTAAAGCCTTGAAGAGCCCTGCTGAAGCGGCACGTGGAGAAGTTTCCTTGAGACAGGAGTTGCAGTTCTCCTTTCTTTTAACGTTACTACGCTTTTCAAGACACCTAGGATCTCGCCTGGGCACCCTATTCCGTGCAAGAACACCGAGTACCGGCAGGCTCCACTGGGTTGCTAAGAAACATCCAGGCCCGGATACCTTTCCCAGTCACTCTGTGTATGCTAAGTGTAGGGCAACACACTGCACTCTTCCTTGGGAGAGCTACATTTCCTCAGCACTCCAACAGCTCCAAGTAATCTGTTCTCTCATGTCCTACATGTCATGCAAATTGCCTCAATGCCCTAGGCTGAGCGGCACTGAGAAATCAAAACTGCTTCGCATTCCTTCTACAAAGTCATACCTTAAGACCCCATACTTACAGGAGAAACTCGGCTTGCGTTCCTCCTGTAACCAAAGCACAGTTCTTCCTCTTACACTGCAGGGTTTTAGAAGAGCCTAAGCCCCGATAGCGTTACCAAAGCGTTCCTTGGGAGAGGCAGTTCGCTACATGCAGAACTCCGTGCCAAGAAAACATTCTTCAGGGAAGGGACCATTGTGTAGTTTGAGGGAATATTTACTTGGTAGACATCACAAGGGGGTAGGCTGCGTGCTCCCTGGAAACGGAGACCTGATGGCACAAGGCTTGCTTTCCCATTTTGAAAGCTCCATTCATGCTGCCTTGAAGCTACCTAATACCAGTGTTTTGGACGGGTCTCTAGTCACTGTAGGCAGGGCTCTGGGAAGGGAACGAGTTTTCTCTAAATCAACAGGGTGCTCTCGTAGCCTGGGTGGGAGCTCCACCTGAGACGCTCTAGAGCTCAAAGGAAACTTGACGTGAGTCGTTTCCTCAAGGTAAAGCCTTGAAGAGCCCTGTTGAAGCCAAAGCGTGGAGCAGTTTCCTGGAGACACGAGTTGCAGTTCTGCTTTCTTTGAACGTTAGTACGCTTATTTAGACACCTAGTAACTCTCGTGGGCACCCTATTCCCTGCACGAACACCGAGGACCGGCATGCTCGACTGGGAAGCTCAGAAACATCCAGGACCGGAAACCTTTCCCAGTCACTCTCAATATGCTAAGGGTAGGGCAACACACTGCACGCCTCCTTGGGTGAGCTAGATTTCCTCAGCACTCCAACAGCTCCAGGCAATCTGTTGTCTCACGTCTACATGTCATGCATATCTGCCTCAATGCCCTAGGCTGAGCGGCACTGAGAAACCAATACTCTTTCACATTCCTTCTACAAAGTCATACCTTAAGACCCCATACTTACAGGAGAAAGTTGGCTTGCGTTCCTGCTGTAACCAAAGCACAGTTCTTCCTCTTACACTGCAGGGTTTTAGAAGAGGCTAAGCCCCTATAGCGTACCTAGAGCATTCCTTGGGAGAGGCAGTTCGCTACATGCAGAACTCCGTGCCAAGAACACGTTATTCAGGGAAGGGACCAGTGTGTCGCTAGAATGTATATTAACTTGGTAGAAATCACAGGGAGGTAGGCTGTGTGTTCACTGGAAACGGGGACCTGATGGCACAAGGCTTGCTTTCCCATTTTGAAAGCTCCATTCATGCCGCCTTGAACCTACCTAAATACCAGTGTTTTGGACGAGTTTCTAGTCACTGTAGGCAGGGCTCTGGGAAGGGAACGAGTTTTCTCTAAATCAACAGGGTGCTTTCATAGCCTGGGTGGGAGCTCCTCCTGAGACGCTCTAGAGCTACAAGGAAACTTGACGTGAGTCCTTTCCTCAAGGTAAAGCCTTGAAGAGCCCTGCTGAAGCGGCACGTGGAGAAGTTTCCTTGAGACATGAGTTGCAGTTCTCCTTTCTTTTAACGTTACTACGCTTTTCAAGACACCTAGGATCTCGCCTGGGCACCCTATTCCGTGCAAGAACACCGAGTACCGGCAGGCTCCACTGGGTTGCTAAGAAACATCCAGGCCCGGATACCTTTCCCAGTCACTCTGTGTATGCTAAGTGTAGGGCAACACACTGCACTCTTCCTTGGGAGAGCTACATTTCCTCAGCACTCCAACAGCTCCAAGTAATCTGTTCTCTCATGTCCTACATGTCATGCAAATTGCCTCAATGCCCTAGGCTGAGCGGCACTGAGAAATCAAAACTGCTTCACATTCCTTCTACAAAGTCATACCTTAAGACCCCAAACTTACAGGAGAAACTCGGCTTGCGTTCCTCCTGTAACCAAAGCACAGTTCTTCCTCTTACACTGCAGGGTTTTAGAAGAGCCTAAGCCCCGATAGCGTTACTAAAGCGTTCCTTGGGAGAGGCAGTTCGCTACATGCAGAACTCCGTGCCAAGAAAACATTCTTCAGGGAAGGGACCATTGTGTAGTTTGAGGGAATATTTACTTGGTAGACATCACAAGGGGGTAGGCTGCGTGCTCACTGGAAACGGAGACCTGATGGCACAAGGCTTGCTTTCCCATTTTGAAAGCTCCATTCATGCTGCCTTGAAGCTACCTAATACCAGTGTTTTGGACGGGTCTCTAGTCACTGTAGGCAGGGCTGTGGGAAGGGAACGAGTTTTCTCTAAATCAACAGGGTGCTCTCGTAGCCTGGGTGGGAGCTCCACCTGAGACGCTCTAGAGATACAAGGAAACTTGACGTGAGTCGTTTCCTCAAGGTAAAGCCTTGAAGAACCCTGCTGAAGCCGAAGCGTGGAGCAGCTTCCTGGAGACATGAGTTGCAGTTCTGCTTTCTTTGAACGTTAGTACGCTTATGAAGACACCTAGTAACTCTCGTGGGCACCCTATTCCCTGCACGAACACCGAGGACCGGCATGCTCGACTGGGAAGCTCAGAAACATCCAGGCCCGGAAACCTTTCCCAGTCACTCTCAATATGCTAAGGGTAGGGCAACACACTGCACGCCTCCTTGGGAGAGCTAGATTTCCTCAGCACTCCAACAGCTCCAGGCAATCTGTTGTCTCACGTCTACATGTCATGCATATCTGCCTCAATGCCCTAGGCTGAGCGGCACTGAGAAACCAATACTGTTTCACATTCCTTCTACAAAGTCATACCTTAAGACCCCATATTTACAGGAGAAAGTTGCCTTGCGTTCCTGCTGTAACCAAAGCACAGTTCTTCCTCTTACACTGCAGGGTTTTAGAAGAGGCTAAGCCCCTATAGCGTACCTAGAGCATTCCTTGGGAGAGGCAGTTCGCTACATGCAGAACTCCGTGCCAAGAACACGTTATTCAGGGAAGGGACCAGTGTGTCGCTAGAGTGTATATTAACTTGGTAGAAATCACAAGGAGGTAGGCTGCGTGTTCACTGGAAACGGGGACCTGATGGCACAAGGCTTGCTTTCCCATTTTGAAAGCTGCATTCATGCCGCCTTGAACCTACCTAAATACCAGTGTTTTGGACGAGTTTCTAGTCACTGTAGGCAGGGCTCTGGGAAGGGAACGAGTTTTCTCTAAATCAACAGGGTGCTTTCATAGCCTGGGTGGGAGCTCCTCCTGAGACACTCTAGAGCTACAAGGAAACTTGACGTGAGTCCTTTCCTCAAGGTAAAGCCTTGAAGAGCCCTGCTAAAGCGGCACGTGGAGAAGTTTCCTTGAGACAGGAGTTGCAGTTCTCCTTTCTTTTAACGTTACTACGCTTTTCAAGACACCTAGGATCTCGCCTGGGCACCCTATTCCGTGCAAGAACACCGAGTACCGGCAGGCTCCACTGGGTTGCTAAGAAACATCCAGGCCCGGATACCTTTCCCAGTCACTCTGTGTATGCTAAGTGTAGGGCAACACACTGCACTCTTCCTTGGGAGAGCTACATTTCCTCAGCACTCCAACAGCTCCAGGTAATCTGTTCTCTCACGTCCTACATGTCATGCAAATTGCCTCAATGCCCTAGGCTGAGCGGCACTGAGAAATCAAAACTGCTTTGCATTCCTTCTACAAAGTCATACCTTAAGACCCCATACTTACAGGAGAAACTCGGCTTGCGTTCCTCCTGTAACCAAAGCACAGTTCTTCCTCTTACACTGCAGGGTTTTAGAAGAGCCTAAGCCCCGATAGCGTTACCAAAGCGTTCCTTGGGAGAGGCAGTTCGCTACATGCAGAACTCCGTGCCAAGAAAACATTCTTCAGGGAAGGGACCATTGTGTAGTTTGAGGGAATATTTACTTGGTAGACATCACAAGGGGGTAGGCTGCGTGCTCACTGGAAACGGAGACCTGATGGCACAAGGCTTGCTTTCCCATTTTGAAAGCTCCATTCATGCTGCCTTGAAGCTACCTAATACCAGTGTTTTGGACGGGTCTCTAGTCACTGTAGGCAGGGCTCTGGGAAGGGAACGAGTTTTCTCTAAATCAACAGGGTGCTCTCGTAGCCTGGGTGGGAGCTCCACCTGAGACGCTCTAGAGCTCAAAGGAAACTTGACGTGAGTCGTTTCCTCAAGGTAAAGCCTTGAAGAGCCCTGCTGAAGCCGAAGCGTGGAGCAGTTTCCTGGAGACATGAGTTGCAGTTCTGCTTTCTTTGAACGTTAGTACGCTTATTTAGACACCTAGTAACTCTCGTGGGCACCCTATTCCCTGCACGAACACCGAGGACCGGCATGCTCGACTGGGAAGCTCAGAAACATCCAGGCCCGGAAACCTTTCCCAGTCACTCTCAATATGCTAAGGGTAGGGCAACACACTGCACGCCTCCTTGGGAGAGCTAGATTTCCTCAGCACTCCAACAGCTCCAGGCAATCTGTTGTCTCACGTCTACATGTCATGCATATCTGCCTCAATGCCCTAGGCTGAGCGGCACTGAGAAACCAATACTCTTTCACATTCCTTCTACAAAGTCATACCTTAAGACCCCATACTTACAGGAGAAAGTTGGCTTGCGTTCCTGCTGTAACCAAAGCACAGTTCTTCCTCTTACACTGCAGGGTTTTAGAAGAGGCTAAGCCCCTATAGCGTACCTAGAGCATTCCTTGGGAGAGGCAGTTCGCTACATGCAGAACTCCGTGCCAAGAACACGTTATTCAGGGAAGGGACCAGTGTGTCGCTAGAATGTATATTAACTTGGTAGAAATCACAGGGAGGTAGGCTGCGTGTTCACTGGAAACGGGGACCTGATGGCACAAGGCTTGCTTTCCCATTTTGAAAGCTCCATTCATGCCGCCTTGAACCTACCTAAATACCAGTGTTTTGGACGAGTTTCTAGTCACTGTAGGCAGGGCTCTGGGAAGGGAACGAGTTTTCTCGAAATCAACAGGGTGCTTTCATAGCCTGGGTGGGAGCTCCTCCTGAGACGCTCTAGAGCTACAAGGAAACTTGACGTGAGTCCTTTCCTCAAGGTAAAGCCTTGAAGAGCCCTGCTGAAGCGGCACGTGGAGAAGTTTCCTTGAGACATGAGTTGCAGTTCTCCTTTCTTTTAACGTTACTACGCTTTTCAAGACACCTAGGATCTCGCCTGGGCACCCTATTCCGTGCAAGAACACCGAGTACCGGCAGGCTCCACTGGGTTGCTAAGAAACATCCAGGCCCGGATACCTTTCCCAGTCACTCTGTGTATGCTAAGTGTAGGGCAACACACTGCACTCTTCCTTGGGAGAGCTACATTTCCTCAGCACTCCAACAGCTCCAAGTAATCTGTTCTCTCATGTCCTACATGTCATGCAAATTGCCTCAATGCCCTAGGCTGAGCGGCACTGAGAAATCAAAACTGCTTCGCATTCCTTCTACAAAGTCATACCTTAAGACCCCATACTTAGAGGAGAAACTCGGCTTGCGTTCCTCCTGTAACCAAAGCACAGTTCTTCCTCTTACACTGCAGGGTTTTAGAAGAGCCTAAGCCCCGATAGCGTTACCAAAGCGTTCCTTGGGAGAGGCAGTTCGCTACATGCAGAACTCCGTGCCAAGAAAACATTCTTCAGGGAAGGGACCATTGTGTAGTTTGAGGGAATATTTACTTGGTAGACAACACAAGGGGGTAGGCTGCGTGTTCCCTGGAAACGGAGACCTGATGGCACAAGGCTTGCTTTCCCATTTTGAAAGCTCCATTCATGCTGCCTTGAAGCTACCTAAATACCAGTGATTTGGACCGGTCTCTAGTCACTGTAGGCAGGGCTGTGGGAAGGGAACGAGTTTTCTCTAAATCAACAGGGTGCTTTCGTAGCCTGGGTGGGAGCTCCTCCTGAGACGCTCTAGAGCTGAAAGGAAACTTGACGTGAGTCGTTTCCTCAAGGTAAAGCCTTGAAGAGCCCTGTTGAAGCCAAAGCGTGGAGCAGTTTCCTGGAGACACGAGTTGCAGTTCTGCTTTCTTTGAACGTTAGTACGCTTATTTAGACACCTAGTAACTCTCGTGGGCACCCTATTCCCTGCACGAACACCGAGGACCGGCATGCTCGACTGGGAAGCTCAGAAACATCCAGGCCCGGAAACCTTTCCCAGTCACTCTCAATATGCTAAGGGTAGGGCAACACACTGCACGCCTCCTTGGGAGAGCTAGATTTCCTCAGCACTCCAACAGCTCCAGGCAATCTGTTGTCTCACGTCTACATGTCATGCATATCTGCCTCAATGCCCTAGGCTGAGCGGCACTGAGAAACCAATACTGTTTCACATTCCTTCTACAAAGTCATACCTTAAGACCCCATACTTACAGGAGAAAGTTGCCTTGCGTTCCCGCTGTAACCAAAGCACAGTCCTTCCTCTTACACTGCAGGGTTTTAGAAGAGGCTAAGCCCCTATAGCGTACCTAGAGCATTCCTTGGGAGAGGCAGTTCGCTACATGCAGAACTCCGTGCCAAGAACACGTTATTCAGGGAAGGGACCAGTGTGTCGCTAGAGTGTATATTAACTTGGTAGAAATCACAAGGAGGTAGGCTGCGTGTTCACTGGAAACGGGGACCTGATGGCACAAGGCTTGCTTTCCCATTTTGAAAGCTCCATTCATGCCCCCTTGAACCTACCTAAATACCAGTGTTTTGGACGAGTTTCTAGTCACTGTAGGCAGGGCTCTGGGAAGGGAACGAGTTTTCTCTAAATCAACAGGGTGCTTTCAAAGCCTGGGTGGGAGCTCCTCCTGAGACACTCTAGAGCTACAAGGAAACTTGACGTGAGTCCTTTCCTCAAGGTAAAGCCTTGAAGAGCCCTGCTGAAGCGGCACGTGGAGAAGTTTCCTTGAGACAGGAGTTGCAGTTCTCCTTTCTTTTAACGTTACTACGCTTTTCAAGACACCTAGGATCTCGCCTGGGCACCCTATTCCGTGCAAGAACACCGAGTACCGGCAGGCTCCACTGGGTTGCTAAGAAACATCCAGGCCCGGATACCTTTCCCAGTCACTCTGTGTATGCTAAGTGTAGGGCAACACACTGCACTCTTCCTTGGGAGAGCTACATTTCCTCAGCACTCCAACAGCTCCAGGTAATCTGTTCTCTCACGTCCTACATGTCATGCAAATTGCCTCAATGCCCTAGGCTGAGCGGCACTGAGAAATCAAAACTGCTTTGCATTCCTTCTACAAAGTCATACCTTAAGACCCCATACTTACAGGAGAAACTCGGCTTGCGTTCCTCCTGTAACCAAAGCACAGTTCTTCCTCTTACACTGCAGGGTTTTAGAAGAGCCTAAGCCCCGATAGCGTTACCAAAGCGTTCCTTGGGAGAGGCAGTTCGCTACATGCAGAACTCCGTGCCAAGAAAACATTCTTCAGGGAAGGGACCATTGTGTAGTTTGAGGGAATATTTACTTGGTAGACATCACAAGGGGGTAGGCTGCGTGCTCACTGGAAACGGAGACCTGATGGCACAAGGCTTGCTTTCCCATTTTGAAAGCTCCATTCATGCTGCCTTGAAGCTACCTAATACCAGTGTTTTGGATGGGTCTCTAGTCACTGTAGGCAGGGCTCTGGGAAGGGAATGAGTTTTCTCTAAATCAACAGGGTGCTCTCGTAGCCTGGGTGGGAGCTCCACCTGAGACGCTCTAGAGCTCAAAGGAAACTTGACGTGAGTCGTTTCCTCAAGGTAAAGCCTTGAAGAGCCCTGCTGAAGCCGAAGCGTGGAGCAGTTTCCTGGAGACATGAGTTGCAGTTCTGCTTTCTTTGAACGTTAGTACGCTTATTTAGACACCTAGTAACTCTCGTGGGCACCCTATTCCCTGCACGAACACCGATGACCGGCATGCTCGACTGGGAAGCTCAGAAACATCCAGGCCCGGAAAGCTTTCCCAGTCACTCTCAATATGCTAAGGGTAGGGCAACACACTGCACGCCTCCTTGGGAGAGCTAGATTTCCTCAGCACTCCAACAGCTCCAGGCAATCTGTTGTCTCACGTCTACATGTCATGCATATCTGCCTCAATGCCCTAGGCTGAGCCGCACTGAGAAACCAATACTCTTTCACATTCCTTCTACAAAGTCATACCTTAAGACCCCATACTTACAGGAGAAAGTTGCCTTGCGTTCCTGCTGTAACCAAAGCACAGTTCTTCCTCTTACACTGCAGGGTTTTAGAAGAGCCTAAGCCCCGATAGCGTTACCAAAGCATTCCTTGGGAGAGGCAGTTCGCTACATGCAGAACTCCGTGCCAAGAAAACATTCTTCAGGGAAGGGACCATTGTGTAGTTTGAGGGAATATTTACTTGGTAGACATCACAAGGGGGTAGGCTGCGTGTTCCCTGGAAACGGAGACCTGATGGCACAAGGCTTGCTTTCCCATTTTGAAAGCTCCATTCATGCTGCCTTGAAGCTACCTAAATACCAGTGTTCTGGACGGGTCTCTAGTCACTGTAGGCAGGGCTCTGGGAAGGGAACGAGTTTTCTCTAAATCAACAGGGTGCTTTCGTAAACTGGGTGGGAGCTCCTCCTGAGACGCTCTAGAGCTACAAGGAAACTTGACGTGAGTCCTTTCCTCAAGGTAAAGCCTTGAAGAGCCCTGCTGAAGCGGCACGTGGAGAAGTTTCCTTGAGACATGAGTTGCAGTTCTCCTTTCTTTTAACGTTACTACGCTTTTCAAGACACCTAGGATCTCGCCTGGGCACCCTATTCCGTGCAAGAACACCGAGTACCGGCAGGCTCCACTGGGTTGCTAAGAAACATCCAGGCCCGGATACCTTTCCCAGTCACTCTGTGTATGCTAAGTGTAGGGCAACACACTGCACTCTTCCTTGGGAGAGCTACATTTCCTCAGCACTCCAACAGCTCCAAGTAATCTGTTCTCTCATGTCCTACATGTCATGCAAATTGCCTCAATGCCCTAGGCTGAGCGGCACTGAGAAATCAAAACTGCTTCGCATTCCTTCTACAAAGTCATACCTTAAGACCCCATACTTAGAGGAGAAACTCGGCTTGCGTTCCTCCTGTAACCAAAGCACAGTTCTTCCTCTTACACTGCAGGGTTTTAGAAGAGCCTAAGCCCCGATAGCGTTACCAAAGCGTTCCTTGGGAGAGGCAGTTCGCTACATGCAGAACTCCGTGCCAAGAAAACATTCTTCAGGGAAGGGACCATTGTGTAGTTTGAGGGAATATTTACTTGGTAGACAACACAAGGGGGTAGGCTGCGTGTTCCCTGGAAACGGAGACCTGATGGCACAAGGCTTGCTTTCCCATTTTGAAAGCTCCATTCATGCTGCCTTGAAGCTACCTAAATACCAGTGATTTGGACCGGTCTCTAGTCACTGTAGGCAGGGCTGTGGGAAGGGAACGAGTTTTCTCTAAATCAACAGGGTGCTTTCGTAGCCTGGGTGGGAGCTCCTCCTGAGACGCTCTAGAGCTGAAAGGAAACTTGACGTGAGTCGTTTCCTCAAGGTAAAGCCTTGAAGAGCCCTGTTGAAGCCAAAGCGTGGAGCAGTTTCCTGGAGACACGAGTTGCAGTTCTGCTTTCTTTGAACGTTAGTACGCTTATTTAGACACCTAGTAACTCTCGTGGGCACCCTATTCCCTGCACGAACACCGAGGACCGGCATGCTCGACTGGGAAGCTCAGAAACATCCAGGCCCGGAAACCTTTCCCAGTCACTCTCAATATGCTAAGGGTAGGGCAACACACTGCACGCCTCCTTGGGAGAGCTAGATTTCCTCAGCACTCCAACAGCTCCAGGCAATCTGTTGTCTCACGTCTACATGTCATGCATATCTGCCTCAATGCCCTAGGCTGAGCGGCACTGAGAAACCAATACTGTTTCACATTCCTTCTACAAAGTCATACCTTAAGACCCCATACTTACAGGAGAAAGTTGCCTTGCGTTCCCGCTGTAACCAAAGCACAGTCCTTCCTCTTACACTGCAGGGTTTTAGAAGAGGCTAAGCCCCTATAGCGTACCTAGAGCATTCCTTGGGAGAGGCAGTTCGCTACATGCAGAACTCCGTGCCAAGAACACGTTATTCAGGGAAGGGACCAGTGTGTCGCTAGAGTGTATATTAACTTGGTAGAAATCACAAGGAGGTAGGCTGCGTGTTCACTGGAAACGGGGACCTGATGGCACAAGGCTTGCTTTCCCATTTTGAAAGCTCCATTCATGCCCCCTTGAACCTACCTAAATACCAGTGTTTTGGACGAGTTTCTAGTCACTGTAGGCAGGGCTCTGGGAAGGGAACGAGTTTTCTCTAAATCAACAGGGTGCTTTCAAAGCCTGGGTGGGAGCTCCTCCTGAGACACTCTAGAGCTACAAGGAAACTTGACGTGAGTCCTTTCCTCAAGGTAAAGCCTTGAAGAGCCCTGCTGAAGCGGCACGTGGAGAAGTTTCCTTGAGACAGGAGTTGCAGTTCTCCTTTCTTTTAACGTTACTACGCTTTTCAAGACACCTAGGATCTCGCCTGGGCACCCTATTCCGTGCAAGAACACCGAGTACCGGCAGGCTCCACTGGGTTGCTAAGAAACATCCAGGCCCGGATACCTTTCCCAGTCACTCTGTGTATGCTAAGTGTAGGGCAACACACTGCACTCTTCCTTGGGAGAGCTACATTTCCTCAGCACTCCAACAGCTCCAGGTAATCTGTTCTCTCACGTCCTACATGTCATGCAAATTGCCTCAATGCCCTAGGCTGAGCGGCACTGAGAAATCAAAACTGCTTTGCATTCCTTCTACAAAGTCATACCTTAAGACCCCATACTTACAGGAGAAACTCGGCTTGCGTTCCTCCTGTAACCAAAGCACAGTTCTTCCTCTTACACTGCAGGGTTTTAGAAGAGCCTAAGCCCCGATAGCGTTACCAAAGCGTTCCTTGGGAGAGGCAGTTCGCTACATGCAGAACTCCGTGCCAAGAAAACATTCTTCAGGGAAGGGACCATTGTGTAGTTTGAGGGAATATTTACTTGGTAGACATCACAAGGGGGTAGGCTGCGTGCTCACTGGAAACGGAGACCTGATGGCACAAGGCTTGCTTTCCCATTTTGAAAGCTCCATTCATGCTGCCTTGAAGCTACCTAATACCAGTGTTTTGGATGGGTCTCTAGTCACTGTAGGCAGGGCTCTGGGAAGGGAATGAGTTTTCTCTAAATCAACAGGGTGCTCTCGTAGCCTGGGTGGGAGCTCCACCTGAGACGCTCTAGAGCTCAAAGGAAACTTGACGTGAGTCGTTTCCTCAAGGTAAAGCCTTGAAGAGCCCTGCTGAAGCCGAAGCGTGGAGCAGTTTCCTGGAGACATGAGTTGCAGTTCTGCTTTCTTTGAACGTTAGTACGCTTATTTAGACACCTAGTAACTCTCGTGGGCACCCTATTCCCTGCACGAACACCGATGACCGGCATGCTCGACTGGGAAGCTCAGAAACATCCAGGCCCGGAAACCTTTCCCAGTCACTCTCAATATGCTAAGGGTAGGGCAACACACTGCACGCCTCCTTGGGAGAGCTAGATTTCCTCAGCACTCCAACAGCTCCAGGCAATCTGTTGTCTCACGTCTACATGTCATGCATATCTGCCTCAATGCCCTAGGCTGAGCCGCACTGAGAAACCAATACTCTTTCACATTCCTTCTACAAAGTCATACCTTAAGACCCCATACTTACAGGAGAAAGTTGCCTTGCGTTCCTGCTGTAACCAAAGCACAGTTCTTCCTCTTACACTGCAGGGTTTTAGAAGAGCCTAAGCCCCGATAGCGTTACCAAAGCATTCCTTGGGAGAGGCAGTTCGCTACATGCAGAACTCCGTGCCAAGAAAACATTCTTCAGGGAAGGGACCATTGTGTAGTTTGAGGGAATATTTACTTGGTAGACATCACAAGGGGGTAGGCTGCGTGTTCCCTGGAAACGGAGACCTGATGGCACAAGGCTTGCTTTCCCATTTTGAAAGCTCCATTCATGCTGCCTTGAAGCTACCTAAATACCAGTGTTCTGGACGGGTCTCTAGTCACTGTAGGCAGGGCTCTGGGAAGGGAACGAGTTTTCTCTAAATCAACAGGGTGCTTTCGTAAACTGGGTGGGAGCTCCACCTGAGACGCTCTAGAGCTGAAAGGAAACTTGACGTGAGTCGTTTCCTCAAGGTAAAGCCTTGAAGAGCCCTGTTGAAGCCAAAGCGTGGAGCAGTTTCCTGGAGACACGAGTTGCAGTTCTGCTTTCTTTGAACGTTAGTAGGCTTATTTAGACACCTAGTAACTCTCGTGGGCACCCTATTCCCTGCACGAACACCGAGGACCGGCATGCTCGACTGGGAAGCTCAGAAACATCCAGGCCCGGAAACCTTTCCCAGTCACTCTCAATATGCTAAGGGTAGGGCAACACACTGCACGCCTCCCTGGGAGAGCTGGATTTCCTGAGCACTCCAACAGCTCCAGGCAATCTGTTGTCTCACGTCTACATGTCATGCATATCGGCCTCAATGCCCTAGGCTGAGCGGCACTGAGTAACCAATACTGTTTCACATTCCTTCTACAAAGTCATACCTTAAGACCCCATACTTACAGGAGAAAGTTGCCTTGCGTTCCCGCTGTAACCAAAGCACAGTCCTTCCTCTTACACTGCAGGGTTTTAGAAGAGGCTAAGCCCCTATAGCGTACCTAGAGCATTCCTTGGGAGAGGCAGTTCGCTACATGCAGAACTCCGTGCCAAGAACACGTTATTCAGGGAAGGGACCAGTGTGTCGCTAGAGTGTATATTAACTTGGTAGAAATCACAAGGAGGTAGGCTGCGTGTTCACTGGAAACGGGGACCTGATGGCACAAGGTTTGCTTTCCCATTTTGAAAGCTCCATTCATGCCGCCTTGAACCTACCTAAATACCAGTGTTTTGGACGAGTTTCTAGTCACTGTAGGCAGGGCTCTGGGAAGGGAACGAGTTTTCTCTAAATCAACAGGGTGCTTTCAAAGCCTGGGTGGGAGCTCCTCCTGAGACACTCTAGAGCTACAAGGAAACTTGACGTGAGTCCTTTCCTCAAGGTAAAGCCTTGAAGAGCCCTGCTGAAGCGGCACGTGGAGAAGTTTCCTTGAGACAGGAGTTGCAGTTCTCCTTTCTTTTAACGTTACTACGCTTTTCAAGACACCTAGGATCTCGCCTGGGCACCCTATTCCGTGCAAGAACACCGAGTACCGGCAGGCTCCACTGGGTTGCTAAGAAACATCCAGGCCCGGATACCTTTCCCAGTCACTCTGTGTATGCTAAGTGTAGGGCAACACACTGCACTCTTCCTTGGGAGAGCTACATTTCCTCAGCACTCCAACAGCTCCAGGTAATCTGTTCTCTCACGTCCTACATGTCATGCAAATTGCCTCAATGCCCTAGGCTGAGCGGCACTGAGAAATCAAAACTGCTTTGCATTCCTTCTACAAAGTCATACCTTAAGACCCCATACTTACAGGAGAAACTCGGCTTGCGTTCCTCCTGTAACCAAAGCACAGTTCTTCCTCTTACACTGCAGGGTTTTAGAAGAGCCTAAGCCCCGATAGCGTTACCAAAGCGTTCCTTGGGAGAGGCAGTTCGCTACATGCAGAACTCCGTGCCAAGAAAACATTCTTCAGGGAAGGGACCATTGTGTAGTTTGAGGGAATATTTACTTGGTAGACATCACAAGGGGGTAGGCTGCGTGCTCACTGGAAACGGAGACCTGATGGCACAAGGCTTGCTTTCCCATTTTGAAAGCTCCATTCATGCTGCCTTGAAGCTACCTAATACCAGTGTTTTGGATGGGTCTCTAGTCACTGTAGGCAGGGCTCTGGGAAGGGAATGAGTTTTCTCTAAATCAACAGGGTGCTCTCGTAGCCTGGGTGGGAGCTCCACCTGAGACGCTCTAGAGCTCAAAGGAAACTTGACGTGAGTCGTTTCCTCAAGGTAAAGCCTTGAAGAGCCCTGCTGAAGCCGAAGCGTGGAGCAGTTTCCTGGAGACATGAGTTGCAGTTCTGCTTTCTTTGAACGTTAGTACGCTTATTTAGACACCTAGTAACTCTCGTGGGCACCCTATTCCCTGCACGAACACCGAGGACCGGCATGCTCGACTGGGAAGCTCAGAAACATCCAGGCCCGGAAACCTTTCCCAGTCACTCTCAATATGCTAAGGGTAGGGCAACACACTGCACGCCTCCTTGGGAGAGCTAGATTTCCTCAGCACTCCAACAGCTCCAGGCAATCTGTTGTCTCACGTCTACATGTCATGCATATCTGCCTCAATGCCCTAGGCTGAGCGGCACTGAGAAACCAATACTCTTTCACATTCCTTCTACAAAGTCATACCTTAAGACCCCATACTTACAGGAGAAAGTTGGCTTGCGTTCCTGCTGTAACCAAAGCACAGTTCTTCCTCTTACACTGCAGGGTTTTAGAAGAGCCTAAGCCCCGATAGCGTTACCAAAGCATTCCTTGGGAGAGGCAGTTCGCTACATGCAGAACTCCGTGCCAAGAAAACATTCTTCAGGGAAGGGACCATTGTGTAGTTTGAGGGAATATTTACTTGGTAGACATCACAAGGGGGTAGGCTGCGTGTTCCCTGGAAACGGAGACCTGATGGCACAAGGCTTGCTTTCCCATTTTGAAAGCTCCATTCATGCTGCCTTGAAGCTACCTAAATACCAGTGTTCTGGACGGGTCTCTAGTCACTGTAGGCAGGGCTCTGGGAAGGGAACGAGTTTTCTCTAAATCAACAGGGTGCTTTCGTAAACTGGGTGGGAGCTCCACCTGAGACGCTCTAGAGCTGAAAGGAAACTTGACGTGAGTCGTTTCCTCAAGGTAAAGCCTTGAAGAGCCCTGTTGAAGCCAAAGCGTGGAGCAGTTTCCTGGAGACACGAGTTGCAGTTCTGCTTTCTTTGAACGTTAGTAGGCTTATTTAGACACCTAGTAACTCTCGTGGGCACCCTATTCCCTGCACGAACACCGAGGACCGGCATGCTCGACTGGGAAGCTCAGAAACATCCAGGCCCGGAAACCTTTCCCAGTCACTCTCAATATGCTAAGGGTAGGGCAACACACTGCACGCCTCCTTGGGAGAGCTAGATTTCCTCAGCACTCCAACAGCTCCAGGCAATCTGTTGTCTCACGTCTACATGTCATGCATATCTGCCTCAATGCCCTAGGCTGAGCGGCACTGAGAAACCAATACTCTTTCACATTCCTTCTACAAAGTCATACCTTAAGACCCCATACTTACAGGAGAAAGTTGGCTTGCGTTCCTGCTGTAACCAAAGCACAGTTCTTCCTCTTACACTGCAGGGTTTTAGAAGAGGCTAAGCCCCTATAGCGTACCTAGAGCATTCCTTGGGAGAGGCAGTTCGCTACATGCAGAACTCCGTGCCAAGAACACGTTATTCAGGGAAGGGACCAGTGTGTCGCTAGAATGTATATTAACTTGGTAGAAATCACAGGGAGGTAGGCTGCGTGTTCACTGGAAACGGGGACCTGATGGCACAAGGCTTGCTTTCCCATTTTGAAAGCTCCATTCATGCCGCCTTGAACCTACCTAAATACCAGTGTTTTGGACGAGTTTCTAGTCACTGTAGGCAGGGCTCTGGGAAGGGAACGAGTTTTCTCTAAATCAACAGGGTGCTTTCATAGCCTGGGTGGGAGCTCCTCCTGAGACGCTCTAGAGCTACAAGGAAACTTGACGTGAGTCCTTTCCTCAAGGTAAAGCCTTGAAGAGCCCTGCTGAAGCGGCACGTGGAGAAGTTTCCTTGAGACATGAGTTGCAGTTCTCCTTTCTTTTAACGTTACTACGCTTTTCAAGACACCTAGGATCTCGCCTGGGCACCCTATTCCGTGCAAGAACACCGAGTACCGGCAGGCTCCACTGGGTTGCTAAGAAACATCCAGGCCCGGATACCTTTCCCAGTGACTCTGTGTATGCTAAGTGTAGGGCAACACACTGCACTCTTCCTTGGGAGAGCTACATTTCCTCAGCACTCCAACAGCTCCAAGTAATCTGTTCTCTCATGTCCTACATGTCATGCAAATTGCCTCAATGCCCTAGGCTGAGCGGCACTGAGAAATCAAAACTGCTTCGCATTCCTTCTACAAAGTCATACCTTAAGACCCCATACTTAGAGGAGAAACTCGGCTTGCGTTCCTCCTGTAACCAAAGCACAGTTCTTCCTCTTACACTGCAGGGTTTTAGAAGAGCCTAAGCCCCGATAGCGTTACCAAAGCGTTCCTTGGGAGAGGCAGTTCGCTACATGCAGAACTCCGTGCCAAGAAAACATTCTTCAGGGAAGGGACCATTGTGTAGTTTGAGGGAATATTTACTTGGTAGACAACACAAGGGGGTAGGCTGCGTGTTCCCTGGAAACGGAGACCTGATGGCACAAGGCTTGCTTTCCCATTTTGAAAGCTCCATTCATGCTGCCTTGAAGCTACCTAAATACCAGTGATTTGGACCGGTCTCTAGTCACTGTAGGCAGGGCTGTGGGAAGGGAACGAGTTTTCTCTAAATCAACAGGGTGCTTTCGTAGCCTGGGTGGGAGCTCCACCTGAGACGCTCTAGAGCTGAAAGGAAACTTGACGTGAGTCGTTTCCTCAAGGTAAAGCCTTGAAGAGCCCTGTTGAAGCCAAAGCGTGGAGCAGTTTCCTGGAGACACGAGTTGCAGTTCTGCTTTCTTTGAACGTTAGTACGCTTATGAAGACACCTAGTAACTCTCGTGGGCACCCTATTCCCTGCAAGAACACCGAGGACCGGCATGCTCGACTGGGAAGCTCAGAAACATCCAGGCCCGGAAACCTTTCCCAGTCACTCTCAATATGCTAAGGGTAGGGCAACACACTGCACGCCTCCTTGGGAGAGCTAGATTTCCTCAGCACTCCAAGAGCTCCAGGCAATCTGTTGTCTCACGTCTACATGTCATGCATATCTGCCTCAATGCCCTAGGCTGAGCGGCACTGAGAAACCAATACTGTTTCACATTCCTTCTACAAAGTCATACCTTAAGACCCCATACTTACAGGAGAAAGTTGCCTTGCGTTCCCGCTGTAACCAAAGCAAAGTCCTTCCTCTTACACTGCAGGGTTTTAGAAGAGGCTAAGCCCCTATAGCGTACCTAGAGCATTCCTTGGGAGAGGCAGTTCGCTACATGCAGAACTCCGTGCCAAGAACACGTTATTCAGGGAAGGGACCAGTGTGTCGCTAGAGTGTATATTAACTTGGTAGAAATCACAAGGAGGTAGGCTGCGTGTTCACTGGAAACGGGGACCTGATGGCACAAGGCTTGCTTTCCCATTTTGAAAGCTCCATTCATGCCGCCTTGAACCTACCTAAATACCAGTGTTTTGGACGAGTTTCTAGTCACTGTAGGCAGGGCTCTGGGAAGGGAACGAGTTTTCTCTAAATCAACAGGGTGCTTTCAAAGCCTGGGTGGGAGCTCCTCCTGAGACACTCTAGAGCTACAAGGAAACTTGACGTGAGTCCTTTCCTCAAGGTAAAGCCTTGAAGAGCCCTGCTGAAGCGGCACGTGGAGAAGTTTCCTTGAGACAGGAGTTGCAGTTCTCCTTTCTTTTAACGTTACTACGCTTTTCAAGACACCTAGGATCTCGCCTGGGCACCCTATTCCGTGCAAGAACACCGAGTACCGGCAGGCTCCACTGGGTTGCTAAGAAACATCCAGGCCCGGATACCTTTCCCAGTCACTCTGTGTATGCTAAGTGTAGGGCAACACACTGCACTCTTCCTTGGGAGAGCTACATTTCCTCAGCACTCCAACAGCTCCAGGTAATCTGTTCTCTCACGTCCTACATGTCATGCAAATTGCCTCAATGCCCTAGGCTGAGCGGCACTGAGAAATCAAAACTGCTTTGCATTCCTTCTACAAAGTCATACCTTAAGACCCCATACTTACAGGAGAAACTCGGCTTGCGTTCCTCCTGTAACCAAAGCACAGTTCTTCCTCTTACACTGCAGGGTTTTAGAAGAGCCTAAGCCCCGATAGCGTTACCAAAGCGTTCCTTGGGAGAGGCAGTTCGCTACATGCAGAACTCCGTGCCAAGAAAACATTCTTCAGGGAAGGGACCATTGTGTAGTTTGAGGGAATATTTACTTGGTAGACATCACAAGGGGGTAGGCTGCGTGCTCACTGGAAACGGAGACCTGATGGCACAAGGCTTGCTTTCCCATTTTGAAAGCTCCATTCATGCTGCCTTGAAGCTACCTAATACCAGTGTTTTGGATGGGTCTCTAGTCACTGTAGGCAGGGCTCTGGGAAGGGAATGAGTTTTCTCTAAATCAACAGGGTGCTCTCGTAGCCTGGGTGGGAGCTCCACCTGAGACGCTCTAGAGCTCAAAGGAAACTTGACGTGAGTCGTTTCCTCAAGGTAAAGCCTTGAAGAGCCCTGCTGAAGCCGAAGCGTGGAGCAGTTTCCTGGAGACATGAGTTGCAGTTCTGCTTTCTTTGAACGTTAGTACGCTTATTTAGACACCTAGTAACTCTCGTGGGCACCCTATTCCCTGCACGAACACCGAGGACCGGCATGCTCGACTGGGAAGCTCAGAAACATCCAGGCCCGGAAACCTTTCCCAGTCACTCTCAATATGCTAAGGGTAGGGCAACACACTGCACGCCTCCTTGGGAGAGCTAGATTTCCTCAGCACTCCAACAGCTCCAGGCAATCTGTTGTCTCACGTCTACATGTCATGCATATCTGCCTCAATGCCCTAGGCTGAGCCGCACTGAGAAACCAATACTCTTTCACATTCCTTCTACAAAGTCATACCTTAAGACCCCATACTTACAGGAGAAAGTTGCCTTGCGTTCCTGCTGTAACCAAAGCACAGTTCTTCCTCTTACACTGCAGGGTTTTAGAAGAGCCTAAGCCCCGATAGCGTTACCAAAGCATTCCTTGGGAGAGGCAGTTCGCTACATGCAGAACTCCGTGCCAAGAAAACATTCTTCAGGGAAGGGACCATTGTGTAGTTTGAGGGAATATTTACTTGGTAGACATCACAAGGGGGTAGGCTGCGTGTTCCCTGGAAACGGAGACCTGATGGCACAAGGCTTGCTTTCCCATTTTGAAAGCTCCATTCATGCTGCTTTGAAGCTACCTAAATACCAGTGTTCTGGACGGGTCTCTAGTCACTGTAGGCAGGGCTCTGGGAAGGGAACGAGTTTTCTCTAAATCAACAGGGTGCTTTCGTAAACTGGGTGGGAGCTCCACCTGAGACGCTCTAGAGCTGAAAGGAAACTTGACGTGAGTCGTTTCCTCAAGGTAAAGCCTTGAAGAGCCCTGTTGAAGCCAAAGCGTGGAGCAGTTTCCTGGAGACACGAGTTGCAGTTCTGCTTTCTTTGAACGTTAGTAGGCTTATTTAGACACCTAGTAACTCTCGTGGGCACCCTATTCCCTGCACGAACACCGAGGACCGGCATGCTCGACTGGGAAGCTCAGAAACATCCAGGCCCGGAAACCTTTCCCAGTCACTCTCAATATGCTAAGGGTAGGGCAACACACTGCACGCCTCCCTGGGAGAGCTGGATTTCCTGAGCACTCCAACAGCTCCAGGCAATCTGTTGTCTCACGTCTACATGTCATGCATATCGGCCTCAATGCCCTAGGCTGAGCGGCACTGAGTAACCAATACTGTTTCACATTCCTTCTACAAAGTCATACCTTAAGACCCCATACTTACAGGAGAAAGTTGCCTTGCGTTCCCGCTGTAACCAAAGCACAGTCCTTCCTCTTACACTGCAGGGTTTTAGAAGAGGCTAAGCCCCTATAGCGTACCTAGAGCATTCCTTGGGAGAGGCAGTTCGCTACATGCAGAACTCCGTGCCAAGAACACGTTATTCAGGGAAGGGACCAGTGTGTCGCTAGAGTGTATATTAACTTGGTAGAAATCACAAGGAGGTAGGCTGCGTGTTCACTGGAAACGGGGACCTGATGGCACAAGGCTTGCTTTCCCATTTTGAAAGCTCCATTCATGCCGCCTTGAACCTACCTAAATACCAGTGTTTTGGACGAGTTTCTAGTCACTGTAGGCAGGGCTCTGGGAAGGGAACGAGTTTTCTCTAAATCAACAGGGTGCTTTCAAAGCCTGGGTGGGAGCTCCTCCTGAGACACTCTAGAGCTACAAGGAAACTTGACGTGAGTCCTTTCCTCAAGGTAAAGCCTTGAAGAGCCCTGCTGAAGCGGCACGTGGAGAAGTTTCCTTGAGACAGGAGTTGCAGTTCTCCTTTCTTTTAACGTTACTACGCTTTTCAAGACACCTAGGATCTCGCCTGGGCACCCTATTCCGTGCAAGAACACCGAGTACCGGCAGGCTCCACTGGGTTGCTAAGAAACATCCAGGCCCGGATACCTTTCCCAGTCACTCTGTGTATGCTAAGTGTAGGGCAACACACTGCACTCTTCCTTGGGAGAGCTACATTTCCTCAGCACTCCAACAGCTCCAGGTAATCTGTTCTCTCACGTCCTACATGTCATGCAAATTGCCTCAATGCCCTAGGCTGAGCGGCACTGAGAAATCAAAACTGCTTTGCATTCCTTCTACAAAGTCATACCTTAAGACCCCATACTTACAGGAGAAACTCGGCTTGCGTTCCTCCTGTAACCAAAGCACAGTTCTTCCTCTTACACTGCAGGGTTTTAGAAGAGCCTAAGCCCCGATAGCGTTACCAAAGCGTTCCTTGGGAGAGGCAGTTCGCTACATGCAGAACTCCGTGCCAAGAAAACATTCTTCAGGGAAGGGACCATTGTGTAGTTTGAGGGAATATTTACTTGGTAGACATCACAAGGGGGTAGGCTGCGTGCTCACTGGAAACGGAGACCTGATGGCACAAGGCTTGCTTTCCCATTTTGAAAGCTCCATTCATGCTGCCTTGAAGCTACCTAATACCAGTGTTTTGGATGGGTCTCTAGTCACTGTAGGCAGGGCTCTGGGAAGGGAATGAGTTTTCTCTAAATCAACAGGGTGCTCTCGTAGCCTGGGTGGGAGCTCCACCTGAGACGCTCTAGAGCTCAAAGGAAACTTGACGTGAGTCGTTTCCTCAAGGTAAAGCCTTGAAGAGCCCTGCTGAAGCCGAAGCGTGGAGCAGTTTCCTGGAGACATGAGTTGCAGTTCTGCTTTCTTTGAACGTTAGTACGCTTATTTAGACACCTAGTAACTCTCGTGGGCACCCTATTCCCTGCACGAACACCGAGGACCGGCATGCTCGACTGGGAAGCTCAGAAACATCCAGGCCCGGAAACCTTTCCCAGTCACTCTCAATATGCTAAGGGTAGGGCAACACACTGCACGCCTCCTTGGGAGAGCTAGATTTCCTCAGCACTCCAACAGCTCCAGGCAATCTGTTGTCTCACGTCTACATGTCATGCATATCTGCCTCAATGCCCTAGGCTGAGCCGCACTGAGAAACCAATACTCTTTCACATTCCTTCTACAAAGTCATACCTTAAGACCCCATACTTACAGGAGAAAGTTGCCTTGCGTTCCTGCTGTAACCAAAGCACAGTTCTTCCTCTTACACTGCAGGGTTTTAGAAGAGCCTAAGCCCCGATAGCGTTACCAAAGCATTCCTTGGGAGAGGCAGTTCGCTACATGCAGAACTCCGTGCCAAGAAAACATTCTTCAGGGAAGGGACCATTGTGTAGTTTGAGGGAATATTTACTTGGTAGACATCACAAGGGGGTAGGCTGCGTGTTCCCTGGAAACGGAGACCTGATGGCACAAGGCTTGCTTTCCCATTTTGAAAGCTCCATTCATGCTGCCTTGAAGCTACCTAAATACCAGTGTTCTGGACGGGTCTCTAGTCACTGTAGGCAGGGCTGTGGGAAGGGAACGAGTTTTCTCTAAATCAACAGGGTGCTTTCGTAAACTGGGTGGGAGCTCCACCTGAGACGCTCTAGAGCTGAAAGGAAACTTGACGTGAGTCGTTTCCTCAAGGTAAAGCCTTGAAGAGCCCTGTTGAAGCCAAAGCGTGGAGCAGTTTCCTGGAGACACGAGTTGCAGTTCTGCTTTCTTTGAACGTTAGTAGGCTTATTTAGACACCTAGTAACTCTCGTGGGCACCCTATTCCCTGCACGAACACCGAGGACCGGCATGCTCGACTGGGAAGCTCAGAAACATCCAGGCCCGGAAACCTTTCCCAGTCACTCTCAATATGCTAAGGGTAGGGCAACACACTGCACGCCTCCCTGGGAGAGCTGGATTTCCTGAGCACTCCAACAGCTCCAGGCAATCTGTTGTCTCACGTCTACATGTCATGCATATCGGCCTCAATGCCCTAGGCTGAGCGGCACTGAGTAACCAATACTGTTTCACATTCCTTCTACAAAGTCATACCTTAAGACCCCATACTTACAGGAGAAACTCGGCTTGCATTCCTCCTATAACCAAAGCACAGTTCTTCCTCTTACACTGCAGGGTTTTAGAAGAGCCTAAGCACCGAAAGCGTTACCAAAGCGTTCCTTGGGAGAGGCAGTTCGCTACATGCAGAACTCCGTGCCAAGAAAACATTCTTCAGGGAAGGGACCATTGTGTAGTTTGAGGGAATATTTACTTGGTAGACATCACAAGGGGGTAGGCTGCGTGTTCCCTGGAAATGGAGACCTGATGGCACAAGGCTTGCTTTCCCATTTTGAAAGCTCCATTCATGCCGCCTTGAACCTACCTAAATACCAGTGTTTTGGACGGGTCTCTAGTCACTGTAGGCAGGGCTCTGGGAAGGGAACGAGTTTTCTCTAAATCAACAGGGTGATTTCATAGCCTGGGTGGGAGCTCCTCCTGAGACGCTCTAGAGCTACAAGGAAACTTGACGTGAGTCCTTTCCTCAAGGTAAAGCCTTGAAGAGCCCTGCTGAAGCGGCACGTGGAGAAGTTTCCTTGAGACAGGAGTTGCAGTTCTCCTTTCTTTTAACGTTACTACGCTTTTCAAGACACCTAGGATCTCGCCTGGGCACCCTATTCCGTGCAAGAACACCGAGTACCGGCAGGCTCCACTGGGTTGCTAAGAAACATCCAGGCCCGGATACCTTTCCCAGTCACTCTGTGTATGCTAAGTGTAGGGCAACACACTGCACTCTTCCTTGGGAGAGCTACATTTCCTCAGCACTCCAACAGCTCCAAGTAATCTGTTCTCTCATGTCCTACATGTCATGCAAATTGCCTCAATGCCCTAGGATGAGCGGCACTGAGAAATCAAAACTGCTTCGCATTCCTTCTACAAAGTCATACCTTAAGACCCCATACTTACAGGAGAAACTCGGCTTGCGTTCCTCCTGTAACCAAAGCACAGTTCTTCCTCTTACACTGCAGGGTTTTAGAAGAGCCTAAGCCCCGATAGCGTTACCAAAGCGTTCCTTGGGAGAGGCAGTTCGCTACATGCAGAACTCCGTGCCAAGAACACGTTATTCAGGGAAGGGACCATTGTGTAGTTTGAGGGAATATTTACTTGGTAGACATCACAAGGGGGTAGGCTGCGTGCTCACTGGAAACGGAGACCTGATGGCACAAGGCTTGCTTTCCCGTTTTGAAAGCTCCATTCATGCTGCCTTGAAGCTACCTAATACCAGTGTTTTGGACGGGTCTCTAGTCACTGTAGGCAGGGCTCTGGGAAGGGAACGAGTTTTCTCTAAATCAACAGGGTGCTCTCGTAGCCTGGGTGGGAGCTCCACCTGAGACGCTCTAGAGCTCAAAGGAAACTTGACGTGAGTCGTTTCCTCAAGGTAAAGCCTTGAAGAGCCCTGCTGAATCCGAAGCGTGGAGCAGTTTCCTGGAGACATGAGTTGCAGTTCTGCTTTCTTTGAACGTTAGTACGCTTATGAAGACACCTAGTAACTTTCGTGGGCAAACTATTTCCTGCAAGAACACCGAGGACCGGCATGCTCGACTGGGAAGCTCAGAAACATCCAGGCCCGGAAACCTTTCCCAGTCACTCTCAATATGTTAAGTGTAGGGCAACACACTGCACGCCTCCTTGGGAGAGCTAGATTTCCTCAGCACTCCAGCAGCTCCAGGCAATCTGTTGTCTCACGTCTACATGTCATGCATATCTGCCTCAATGCCCTAGGCTGAGCCGCACTGAGAAACCAATACTGTTTCACATTCCTTCTACAAAGTCATACTTTAAGACCCCATACTTACAGGGGAAAGTTGCCTTGCGTTCCTGCTGTAACCAAAGCACAGTTCTTCCTCTTACACTGCAGGGTTTTAGAAGAGCCTAAGCCCCGATAGCGTTACCAAAGCGTTCCTTGGGACAGGCAGTTCGCTACATGCAGAACTCCGTGCCAAGAAAACATTCTTCAGGGAAGGGACCATTGTGTAGTTTGAGGGAATATTTACTTGGTAGACATCACAAGGGGGTAGGCTGCGTGTTCTCTGGAAACGGAGACCTGATGGCACAAGGCTTGCTTTCCCATTTTGAAAGCTCCATTCATGCTGCCTTGAAGCTACCTAAATACCAGTGTTCTGGACGGTCTCTAGTCACTGTAGGCAGGGCTCTGGGAAGGGAACGAGTTTTCTCTAAATCAACAGGGTGCTTTCGTAAACTGGGTGGGAGCTCCACCTGAGACGCTCTAGAGCTGAAAGGAAACTTGACGTGAGTCGTTTCCTCAAGGTAAAGCCTTGAAGAGCCCTGTTGAAGCCAAAGCGTGGAGCAGTTTCCTGGAGACACGAGTTGCAGTACTGCTTTCTTTGAACGTTAGTACGCTTATGAAGACACCTAGTAACTCTCGTGGGCACCCTATTCCCTGCACGAACACCGAGGACCGGCATGCTCGACTGGGAAGCTCAGAAACATCCAGGCCCGGAAACCTTTCCCAGTCACTCTCAATATGCTAAGGGTAGGGCAACACACTGCACGCCTCCTTGGGAGAGCTGGATTTCCTGAGCACTCCAACAGCTCCAGGCAATCTGTTGTCTCACGTCTACATGTCATGCATATCTGCCTCAATGCCCTAGGCTGAGCCGCACTGAGAAACCAATACTCTTTCACATTCCTTCTACAAAGTCATACCTTAAGACCCCATACTTACAGGAGAAAGTTGCCTTGCGTTCCTGCTGTAACCAAAGCACAGTTCTTCCTCTTACACTGCAGGGTTTTAGAAGAGCCTAAGCCCCGATAGCGTTACCAAAGCATTCCTTGGGAGAGGCAGTTCACTACATGCAGAACTCCGTGCCAAGAAAACATTCTTCAGGGAAGGGACCATTGTGTAGTTTGAGGGAATATTTACTTGGTAGACATCACAAGGGGGTAGGCTGCGTGTTCCCTGGAAACGGAGACCTGATGGCACAAGGCTTGCTTTCCCATTTTGAAAGCTCCATTCATGCTGCCTTGAAGCTACCTAAATACCAGTGTTCTGGACGGGTCTCTAGTCACTGTAGGCAGGGCTGTGGGAAGGGAACGAGTTTTCTCTAAATCAACAGGGTGCTTTCGTAAACTGGGTGGGAGCTCCACCTGAGACGCTCTAGAGCTGAAAGGAAACTTGACGTGAGTCGTTTCCTCAAGGTAAAGCCTTGAAGAGCCCTGTTGAAGCCAAAGCGTGGAGCAGTTTCCTGGAGACACGAGTTGCAGTTCTGCTTTCTTTGAACGTTAGTAGGCTTATTTAGACACCTAGTAACTCTCGTGGGCACCCTATTCCCTGCACGAACACCGAGGACCGGCATGCTCGACTGGGAAGCTCAGAAACATCCAGGCCCGGAAACCTTTCCCAGTCACTCTCAATATGCTAAGGGTAGGGCAACACACTGCACGCCTCCCTGGGAGAGCTGGATTTCCTGAGCACTCCAACAGCTCCAGGCAATCTGTTGTCTCACGTCTACATGTCATGCATATCGGCCTCAATGCCCTAGGCTGAGCGGCACTGAGTAACCAATACTGTTTCACATTCCTTCTACAAAGTCATACCTTAAGACCCCATACTTACAGGAGAAACTCGGCTTGCATTCCTCCTATAACCAAAGCACAGTTCTTCCTCTTACACTGCAGGGTTTTAGAAGAGCCTAAGCACCGAAAGCGTTACCAAAGCGTTCCTTGGGAGAGGCAGTTCGCTACATGCAGAACTCCGTGCCAAGAAAACATTCTTCAGGGAAGGGACCATTGTGTAGTTTGAGGGAATATTTACTTGGTAGACATCACAAGGGGGTAGGCTGCGTGTTCCCTGGAAATGGAGACCTGATGGCACAAGGCTTGCTTTCCCATTTTGAAAGCTCCATTCATGCCGCCTTGAACCTACCTAAATACCAGTGTTTTGGACGGGTCTCTAGTCACTGTAGGCAGGGCTCTGGGAAGGGAACGAGTTTTCTCTAAATCAACAGGGTGATTTCATAGCCTGGGTGGGAGCTCCTCCTGAGACGCTCTAGAGCTACAAGGAAACTTGACGTGAGTCCTTTCCTCAAGGTAAAGCCTTGAAGAGCCCTGCTGAAGCGGCACGTGGAGAAGTTTCCTTGAGACAGGAGTTGCAGTTCTCCTTTCTTTTAACGTTACTACGCTTTTCAAGACACCTAGGATCTCGCCTGGGCACCCTATTCCGTGCAAGAACACCGAGTACCGGCAGGCTCCACTGGGTTGCTAAGAAACATCCAGGCCCGGATACCTTTCCCAGTCACTCTGTGTATGCTAAGTGTAGGGCAACACACTGCACTCTTCCTTGGGAGAGCTACATTTCCTCAGCACTCCAACAGCTCCAAGTAATCTGTTCTCTCATGTCCTACATGTCATGCAAATTGCCTCAATGCCCTAGGATGAGCGGCACTGAGAAATCAAAACTGCTTCGCATTCCTTCTACAAAGTCATACCTTAAGACCCCATACTTACAGGAGAAACTCGGCTTGCGTTCCTCCTGTAACCAAAGCACAGTTCTTCCTCTTACACTGCAGGGTTTTAGAAGAGCCTAAGCCCCGATAGCGTTACCAAAGCGTTCCTTGGGAGAGGCAGTTCGCTACATGCAGAACTCCGTGCCAAGAACACGTTATTCAGGGAAGGGACCATTGTGTAGTTTGAGGGAATATTTACTTGGTAGACATCACAAGGGGGTAGGCTGCGTGCTCACTGGAAACGGAGACCTGATGGCACAAGGCTTGCTTTCCCGTTTTGAAAGCTCCATTCATGCTGCCTTGAAGCTACCTAATACCAGTGTTTTGGACGGGTCTCTAGTCACTGTAGGCAGGGCTCTGGGAAGGGAACGAGTTTTCTCTAAATCAACAGGGTGCTCTCGTAGCCTGGGTGGGAGCTCCACCTGAGACGCTCTACAGCTCAAAGGAAACTTGACGTGAGTCGTTTCCTCAAGGTAAAGCCTTGAAGAGCCCTGCTGAATCCGAAGCGTGGAGCAGTTTCCTGGAGACATGAGTTGCAGTTCTGCTTTCTTTGAACGTTAGTACGCTTATGAAGACACCTAGTAACTTTCGTGGGCAAACTATTTCCTGCAAGAACACCGAGGACCGGCATGCTCGACTGGGAAGCTCAGAAACATCCAGGCCCGGAAACCTTTCCCAGTCACTCTCAATATGTTAAGTGTAGGGCAACACACTGCACGCCTCCTTGGGAGAGCTAGATTTCCTCAGCACTCCAGCAGCTCCAGGCAATCTGTTGTCTCACGTCTACATGTCATGCATATCTGCCTCAATGCCCTAGGCTGAGCCGCACTGAGAAACCAATACTCTTTCACATTCCTTCTACAAAGTCATACCTTAAGACCCCATACTTACAGGAGAAAGTTGCCTTGCGTTCCTGCTGTAACCAAAGCACAGTTCTTCCTCTTACACTGCAGGGTTTTAGAAGAGCCTAAGCCCCGATAGCGTTACCAAAGCATTCCTTGGGAGAGGCAGTTCGCTACATGCAGAACTCCGTGCCAAGAAAACATTCTTCAGGGAAGGGACCATTGTGTAGTTTGAGGGAATATTTACTTGGTAGACATCACAAGGGGGTAGGCTGCGTGTTCCCTGGAAACGGAGACCTGATGGCACAAGGCTTGCTTTCCCATTTTGAAAGCTCCATTCATGCTGCCTTGAAGCTACCTAAATACCAGTGTTCTGGACGGGTCTCTAGTCACTGTAGGCAGGGCTCTGGGAAGGGAACGAGTTTTCTCTAAATCAACAGGGTGCTTTCGTAAACTGGGTGGGAGCTCCACCTGAGACGCTCTAGAGCTGAAAGGAAACTTGACGTGAGTCGTTTCCTCAAGGTAAAGCCTTGAAGAGCCCTGTTGAAGCCAAAGCGTGGAGCAGTTTCCTGGAGACACGAGTTGCAGTTCTGCTTTCTTTGAACGTTAGTAGGCTTATTTAGACACCTAGTAACTCTCGTGGGCACCCTATTCCCTGCACGAACACCGAGGACCGGCATGCTCGACTGGGAAGCTCAGAAACATCCAGGCCCGGAAACCTTTCCCAGTCACTCTCAATATGCTAAGGGTAGGGCAACACACTGCACGCCTCCCTGGGAGAGCTGGATTTCCTGAGCACTCCAACAGCTCCAGGCAATCTGTTGTCTCACGTCTACATGTCATGCATATCGGCCTCAATGCCCTAGGCTGAGCGGCACTGAGTAACCAATACTGTTTCACATTCCTTCTACAAAGTCATACCTTAAGACCCCATACTTACAGGAGAAACTCGGCTTGCATTCCTCCTATAACCAAAGCACAGTTCTTCCTCTTACACTGCAGGGTTTTAGAAGAGCCTAAGCACCGAAAGCGTTACCAAAGCGTTCCTTGGGAGAGGCAGTTCGCTACATGCAGAACTCCGTGCCAAGAAAACATTCTTCAGGGAAGGGACCATTGTGTAGTTTGAGGGAATATTTACTTGGTAGACATCACAAGGGGGTAGGCTGCGTGCTCACTGGAAACGGAGACCTGATGGCACAAGGCTTGCTTTCCCATTTTGAAAGCTCAATTCATGCTGCCTTGAAGCTACCTAAATACCAGTGTTTTGTACGGGTCTCTAGTCACTGTAGGCAGGGCTCTGGGAAGGGAACGAGTTTTCTCTAAATCAACAGGGTGCTTTCGTAGCCTGGGTGGGAGCTCCTCCTGAGACGCTCTAGAGCTACAAGGAAACTTGACCTGAGTCCTTTCCTCAAGGTAAAGCCTTGAAGAGCCCTGCTGAAGCGGCACGTGGAGAAGTTTCCTTGAGACAGGAGTTGCAGTTCTCCTTTCTTTTAACGTTACTACGCTTTTCAAGACACCTAGGATCTCGCCTGGGCACCCTATTCCGTGCAAGAACACCGAGTACCGGCAGGCTCCACTGGGTTGCTAAGAAACATCCAGGCCCGGATACCTTTCCCAGTCACTCTGTGTATGCTAAGTGTAGGGCAACACACTGCACTCTTCCTTGGGAGAGCTACATTTCCTCAGCACTCCAACAGCTCCAGGCAATCTGTTGTCTCACGTCTACATGTCATGCATATCTGCCTCAATGCCCTAGGCTGAGCGGCACTGAGAAATCAAAACTGCTTCGCATTCCTTCTACAAAGTCTTACCTTAAGACCCCATACTTACAGGAGAAACTCGGCTTGCGTTCCTCCTGTAACCAAAGCACAGTTCTTCCTCTTACACTGCAGGGTTTTAGCAGAGCCTAAACCCCGATAGCGTTACCAAAGCGTTCCTTGGGAGAGGCAGTTCGCTACATGCAGAACTCCGTGCCAAGAAAACATTCTTCAGGGAGGGGACCATTGTGTAGTTTGAGGGAATATTTACTTGGTAGACATCACAAGGGGGTAGGCTGCGTGTTCCCTGGAAACGGAGACCTGATGGCACAAGGCTTGCTTTCCCATTTTGAAAGCTCCATTCATGCTGCCTTGAAGCTACCTAAATACCAGTGTTTTGGACGGGTCTCTAGTCACTGTAGGCAGGGCTGTGGGAAGGGAACGAGTTTTCTCTAAATCAACAGGGTGCTTTCGTAGCCTGGGTGGGAGCTCCAACTGAGACGCTCTAGAGCTCAAAGGAAACTTGACGTGAGTCGTTTCCTCAAGGTAAAGCCTTGAAGGGCCCTGCTGAAGCCGAAGCGTGGAGCAGTTTCCTGGAGACATGAGTTGCAGTTCTGCTTTCTTTGAACGTTAGTACGCTTATGAAGACACCTAGTAACTCTCGTGGGCACCCTATTCCCTGCACGAACACCGAGGACTGGCATGCTCGACTGGGAAGCTCAGAAACATCCAGGCCCGGAAACCTTTCCCAGTCACTCTCAATATGCTAAGGGTAGGGCAACACACTGCACTCTTCCTTGGGAGAGCTACATTTCCTCAGCACTCCAACAGCTCCAGGTAATCTGTTCTCTCACGTCCTACATGTCATGCAAATTGCCTCAATGCCCTAGGCTGAGCGGCACTGAGAAATCAAAACTGCTTCTCATTCCTTCTACAAAGTCATACCTTAAGACCCCATACTTAGAGGAGAAACTCGGCTTGCGTTCCTCCTGTAACCAAAGCACAGTTCTTCCTCTTACACTGCAGGGTTTTAGAAGAGGCTAAGCCCCTATAGCGTACCTAGAGCATTCCTTGGGAGAGGCAGTTCGCTACATGCAGAACTCCGTGAAAAGAACACGTTATTCAGGGGAGGGACCAGTGTGTTGCTAGAATGTATATTAACTTGGTAGAAATCACAAGGAGGTAGGCTGCGTGTTCACTGGAAACGGGGACCTGATGGCACAAGGCTTGCTTTCCCATTTTGAAAGCTCCATTCATGCCGCCTTGAACCTACCTAAATACCAGTGTTTTGGATGAGTTTCTAGTTACTGTAGGCAGGGCTCTGGGAAGGGAACGAGTTTTCTCTAAATCAACAGGGTGCTTTCGTAGCCTGGGTGGGAGCTCCTCCTGAGATGCTCTAGAGCTACAAGGAAACTTGACGTGAGTCCTTTCCTCAAGGTAAAGCCTTGAAGAGCCCTGCTGAAGCGGAACGTGGAGAAGTTTCCTTGAGACATGAGTTGCAGTTCTCCTTTCTTTTAACGTTACTACGCTTTTCAAGACACCTAGGATCTCGCCTGGGCACCCTATTCCGTGCAAGAACACCGAGTACCGGCAGGCTCCACTGGGTTGCTAAGAAACATCCAGGCCCGGATACCTTTCCCAGTCACTCTGTGTATGCTAAGTGTAGGGCAACACACTGCACTCTTCCTTGGGAGAGCTACATTTCCTCAGCACTCCAACAGCTCCAAGTAATCTGTTCTCTCATGTCCTACATGTCATGCAAATTGCCTCAATGCCCTAGGCTGAGCGGCACTGAGAAATCAAAACTGCTTCGCATTCCTTCTACAAAGTCATACCTTAAGACCCCATACTTACAGGAGAAACTCGGCTTGCGTTCCTCCTGTAACCAAAGCACAGTTCTTCCTCTTACACTGCAGGGTTTTAGAAGAGCCTAAGCCCCGATAGCGTTACCAAAGCGTTCCTTGGGAGAGGCAGTTCGCTACATGCAGAACTCCGTGCCAAGAAAACATTCTTCAGGGAAGGGACCATTGTGTAGTTTGAGGGAATATTTACTTGGTAGACATCACAAGGGGGTAGGCTGCGTGCTCACTGGAAACGGAGACCTGATGGCACAAGGCTTGCTTTCCCATTTTGAAAGCTCCATTCATGCTGCCTTGAAGCTACCTAAATACCAGTGTTTTGGACGGGTCTCTAGTCACTGTAGGCAGGGCTCTAGGAAGGGAACGAGTTTTCTCTAAATCAACAGGGTGCTTTCGTAGCCTGGGTGGGAGCTCCACCTGAGACGCTCTGGAGCTCAAAGGAAACTTGACGTGAGTCGTTTCCTCAAGGTAAAGCCTTAAGAGCCCTGCTGAAGCCGAAGCGTGGAGCAGCTTCCTGGAGACATGAGTTGTAGTTCTGCTTTCTTTGAACGTTAGTACGCTTATGAAGACACCTAGTAACTCTCGTGGGCACCCTATTCCCTGCACGAACACCGAGGACTGGCATGCTCGACTGGGAAGCTCAGAAACATCCAGGCCCGGAAACCTTTCCCAGTCACTCTCAATATGCTAAGTGTAAGGCAACACACTGCACGCCTCCTTGGGAGAGCTAGATTTCCTCAGCACTCCAACAGCTCCAGGCAATCTGTTGTCTCACGTCTACATGTCATGCATATCTGCCTCAGTGCCCTAGGCTGAGCGGCACTGAGAAACCAATACTCTTTCACATTCCTTCTACAAAGTCATACCTTAAGACCCCATACTTACAGGAGAAAGTTGCCTTGCGTTCCTGCTGTAACCAAAGCACAGTTCTTCCTCTTACACTGCAGGGTTTTAGAAGAGCCTAAGCCCCGATAGCGTTACCAAAGCGTTCCTTGGGAGAGGCAGTTCGCTACATGCAGAACTCCGTGCCAAGAAACATTCTTCAGGGAAGGGACCATTGTGTAGTTTGAGGGAATATTTACTTGGTAGACATCACAAGGGGGTAGGCTGCGTGCTCACTGGAAACGGAGACCTGATGGCACAAGGCTTGCTTTCCCATTTTGAAAGCTCCATTCATGCTGCCTTGAAGCTACCTAAATACCAGTGTTTTGGACGGGTCTCTAGTCACTGTAGGCAGGGCTCTAGGAAGGGAACGAGTTTTCTTTAAATCAACAGGGTGCTTTCGTAGCCTGGGTGGGAGCTCCACCTGAGACGCTCTAGAGCTCAAAGGAAACTTGACGTGAGTCGTTTCCTCAAGGTAAAGCCTTAAGAGCCCTGCTGAAGCCGAAGCGTGGAGCAGCTTCCTGGAGACATGAGTTGTAGTTCTGCTTTCTTTGAACGTTAGTACGCTTATGAAGACACCTAGTAACTCTCGTGGGCACCCTATTCCCTGCACGAACACCGAGGACTGGCATGCTCGACTGGGAAGCTCAGAAACATCCAGGCCCGGAAACCTTTCCCAGTCACTCTCAATATGCTAAGTGTAAGGCAACACACTGCACGCCTCCTTGGGAGAGCTAGATTTCCTCAGCACTCCAACAGCTCCAGGCAATCTGTTGTCTCACGTCTACATGTCATGCATATCTGCCTCAGTGCCCTAGGCTGAGCGGCACTGAGAAACCAATACTCTTTCACATTCCTTCTACAAAGTCATACCTTAAGACCCCATACTTACAGGAGAAAGTTGCCTTGCGTTCCTGCTGTAACCAAAGCACAGTTCTTCCTCTTACACTGCAGGGTTTTAGAAGAGCCTAAGCCCCGATAGCGTTACCAAAGCGTTCCTTGGGAGAGGCAGTTCGCTACATGCAGAACTCCGTGCCAAGAAAACATTCTTCAGGGAAGGGACCATTGTGTAGTTTGAGGGAATATTTACTTGGTAGACATCACAAGGGGGTAGGCTGCGTGCTCACTGGAAACGGAGACCTGATGGCACAAGGCTTGCTTTCCCATTTTGAAAGCTCCATTCATGCTGCCTTGAAGCTACCTAAATACCAGTGTTTTGGACGGGTCTCTAGTCACTGTAGGCAGGGCTCTAGGAAGGGAACGAGTTTTCTCTAAATCAACAGGGTGCTTTCGTAGCCTGGGTGGGAGCTCCACCTGAGACGCTCTAGAGCTCAAAGGAAACTTGACGTGAGTCGTTTCCTCAAGGTAAAGCCTTAAGAGCCCTGCTGAAGCCGAAGCGTGGAGCAGCTTCCTGGAGACATGAGTTGTAGTTCTGCTTTCTTTGAACGTTAGTACGCTTATGAAGACACCTAGTAACTCTCGTGGGCACCCTATTCCCTGCACGAACACCGAGGACTGGCATGCTCAACTGGGAAGCTCAGAAACATCCAGGCCCGGAAACCTTTCCCAGTCACTCTCAATATGCTAAGTGTAAGGCAACACACTGCACGCCTCCTTGGGAGAGCTAGATTTCCTCAGCACTCCAACAGCTCCAGGCAATCTGTTGTCTCACGTCTACATGTCATGCATATCTGCCTCAGTGCCCTAGGCTGAGCGGCACTGAGAAACCAATACTCTTTCACATTCCTTCTACAAAGTCATACCTTAAGACCCCATACTTAAAGGAGAAAGTTGGCTTGCGTTCCTGCTGTAACCAAAGCACAGTTCTTCCTCTTACACTGCAGGGTTTTAGAAGAGCCTAAGCCCCGATAGCGTTACCAAAGCGTTCCTTGGGAGAGGCAGTTCGCTACATGCAGAACTCCGTGCCAAGCAAACATTCTTCAGGGAAGGGACCATTGTGTAGTTTGAGGGAATATTTACTTGGTAGACATCACAAGGGGGTAGGCTGCGTGCTCACTGGAAACGGAGACCTGATGGCACAAGGCTTGCTTTCCCATTTTGAAAGCTCCATTCATGCTGCCTTGAAGCTACCTAATACCAGTGTTTTGGACGGGTCTCTAGTCACTGTAGGCAGGGCTCTGGGAAGGGAACGAGTTTTCTCTAAATCAACAGGGTGCTCTCGTAGCCTGGGTGGGAGCTCCACCTGAGACGCTCTAGAGCACAAAGGAAACTTGACGTGAGTCGTTTCCTCAAGGTAAAGCCTTGAAGAGCCCTGCTGAAGCCGAAGCGTGGAGCAGTTTCCTGGAGACATGAGTTGCAGTTCTGCTTTCTTTGAACGTTAGTACGCTTATGAAGACACCTAGTAACTCTCGTGGGCAAACTATTCCCTGCAAGAACACCGAGGACCGGCATGCTCGACTGGGAAGCTCAGAAACATCCAGGCCCGGAAACCTTTCCCAGTCACTCTCAATATGCTAAGGGTAGGGCAACACACTGCACGCCTCCTTGGGAGAGCTAGATTTCCTCAGCACTCCAGCAGCTCCAGGCAATCTGTTGTCTCACGTCTACATGTCATGCATATCTGCCTCAATGCCCTAGGCTGAGCGGCACTGAGAAACCAATACTGTTTCACATTGCTTCTACAAAGTCATACCTTAAGACCCCATACTTACAGGAGAAAGTTGCCTTGCGTTCCTGCTGTAACCAAAGCACAGTTCTTCCTCTTACACTGCAGGGTTTTAGAAGAGGCTAAGCCCCTATAGCGTACCTAGAGCATTCCTTGGGAGAGGCAGTTCGCTACATGCATAACTCCGTGCCAAGAACACGTTATTCAGGGAAGGGACCAGTGTGTCGCTAGAGTGTATATTAACTTGGTAGAAATCACAAGGAGGTAGGCTGCGTGTTCACTGGAAACGGGGACCTGATGGCACAAGGCTTGCTTTCCCATTTTGAAAGCTCCATTCATGCCGCCTTGAACCTACCTAAATACCAGTGTTTTGGACGAGTTTCTAGTCACTGTAGGCAGGGCTCTGGGAAGGGAACGAGTTTTCTCTAAATCAACAGGGTGCTTTCATAGCCTGGGTGGGAGCTCCTCCTGAGACGCTCTAGAGCTACAAGGAAACTTGACGTGAGTCCTTTCCTCAAGGTAAAGCCTTGAAGAGCCCTGCTGAAGCGGCACGTGGAGAAGTTTCCTTGAGACATGAGTTGCAGTTCTCCTTTCTTTTAACGTTACTACGCTTTTCAAGACACCTAGGATCTCGCCTGGGCACCCTATTCCGTGCAAGAACCCCGAGTACCGGCAGGCTCCACTGGGTTGCTAAGAAACATCCAGGCCCGGATACCTTTCCCAGTCACTCTGTGTATGCTAAGTGTAGGGCAACACACTGCACTCTTCCTTGGGAGAGCTACATTTCCTCTGCACTCCAACAGCTCCAGGTAATCTGTTCTCTCACGTCCTACATGTCATGCAAATTGCCTCAATGCCCTAGGCTGAGCGGCACTGAGAAACCAATACTCTTTCACATTCCTTCTACAAAGTCATACCTTAAGACCCCATACTTACAGGAGAAAGTTGCCTTGCGTTCCTGCTGTAACCAAAGCACAGTTCTTCCTCTTACACTGCAGGGTTTTAGAAGAGCCTAAGCCCCGATAGCGTTACCAAAGCGTTCCTTGGGAGAGGCAGTTCGCTACATGCAGAACTCCGTGCCAAGAAAACATTCTTCAGGGAAGGGACCATTGTGTAGTTTGAGGGAATATTTACTTGGTAGACATCACAAGGGGGTAGGCTGCGTGCTCACTGGAAACGGAGACCTGATGGCACAAGGCTTGCTTTCCCATTTTGAAAGCTCCATTCATGCTGCCTTGAAGCTACCTAATACCAGTGTTTTGGACGGGTCTCTAGTCACTGTAGGCAGGGCTCTGGGAAGGGAACGAGTTTTCTCTAAATCAACAGGGTGCTCTCGTAGCCTGGGTGGGAGCTCCACCTGAGACGCTCTAGAGCTCAAAGGAAACTTGACGTGAGTCGTTTCCTCAAGGTAAAGCCTTGAAGAGCCCTGCTGAAGCCGAAGCGTGGAGCAGTTTCCTGGAGACATGAGTTGCAGTTCTGCTTTCTTTGAACGTTAGTACGCTTATGAAGACACCTAGTAACTTTCGTGGGCAAACTATTTCCTGCAAGAACACCGAGGACCGGCATGCTCGACTGGGAAGCTCAGAAACATCCAGGCCCGGAAACCTTTCCCAGTCACTCTCAATATGCTAAGTGTAGGGCAACACACTGCACGCCTCCTTGGGAGAGCTAGATTTCCTCAGCACTCCAGCAGCTCCAGGCAATCTGTTGTCTCACGTCTACATGTCATGCATATCTGCCTCAATGCCCTAGGCTGAGCCGCACTGAGAAACCAATACTGTTTCACATTCCTTCTACAAAGTCTTACCTTAAGACCCCATACTTACAGGGGAAAGTTGCCTTGCGTTCCTGCTGTAACCAAAGCACAGTTCTTCCTCTTACACTGCAGGGTTTTAGAAGAGCCTAAGCCCCGATAGCGTTACCAAAGCGTTCCTTGGGACAGGCAGTTCGCTACATGCAGAACTCCGTGCCAAGAAAACATTCTTCAGGGAAGGGACCATTGTGTAGTTTGAGGGAATATTTACTTGGTAGACATCACAAGGGGGTAGGCTGCGTGTTCTCTGGAAACGGAGACCTGATGGCACAAGGCTTGCTTTCCCATTTTGAAAGCTCCATTCATGCTGCCTTGAAGCTACCTAAATACCAGTGTTCTGGACGGTCTCTAGTCACTATAGGCAGGGCTCTGGGAAGGGAACGAGTTTTCTCTAAATCAACAGGGTGCTTTCGTAAACTGGGTGGGAGCTCCACCTGAGACGCTCTAGAGCTCAAAGGAAACTTGACGTGAGTCGTTTCCTCAAGGTAAAGCCTTGAAGAGCCCTGTTGAAGCCAAAGCGTGGAGCAGTTTCCTGGAGACACGAGTTGCAGTTCTGCTTTCTTTGAACGTTAGTACGCTTATGAAGACACCTAGTAACTCTCGTGGGCACCCTATTCCCTGCACGAACACCGAGGACCGGCATGCTCGACTGGGAAGCTCAGAAACATCCAGGCCCGGAAACCTTTCCCAGTCACTCTCAATATGCTAAGGGTAGGGCAACACACTGCACGCCTCCTTGGGAGAGCTGGATTTCCTGAGCACTCCAACAGCTCCAGGCAATCTGTTGTCTCACGTCTACATGTCATGCATATCTGCCTCAATGCCCTAGGCTGAGCCGCACTGAGAAACCAATACTGTTTCACATTCCTTCTACAAAGTCATACCTTAAGACCCCATACTTACAGGAGAAAGTTGGCTTGCATTCCTGTTGTAACCAAAGCACAGTTCTTCCTCTTACACTGCAGGGTTTTAGAAGAGCCTAAGCACCGAAAGCGTTTCCAAAGCGTTCCTTGAGAGAGGCAGTTCGCTACATGCAGAACTCCGTGCCAAGAAAACATTCTTCAGGGAAGGGACCATTGTGTAGTTTGAGGGAATATTTACTTGGTAGACATCACAAGGGGGTAGGCTGCGTGCTCACTGGAAACGGAGACCTGATGGCACAAGGCTTGCTTTCCCATTTTGAAAGCTCCATTCATGCTGCCTTGAAGCTACCTAAATACCAGTGTTTTGTACGGGTCTCTAGTCACTGTAGGCAGGGCTCTGGGAAGGGAACGAGTTTTCTCTAAATCAACAGGGTGCTTTCGTAGCCTGGGTGGGAGCTCCAACTGAGACGCTCTAGAGCTCAAAGGAAACTTGACGTGAGTCGTTTCCTCAAGGTAAAGCCTTGAAGAGCCCTGTTGAAGCCAAAGCGTGGAGCAGTTTCCTGGAGACACGAGTTGCAGTTCTGCTTTCTTTGAACGTTAGTACGCTTATGAAGACACCTAGTAACTCTCGTGGGCACCCTATTCCCTGCACGAACACCGAGGACCGGCATGCTCGACTGGGAAGCTCAGAAACATCCAGGCCCGGAAACCTTTCCCAGTCACTCTCAATATGCTAAGGGTAGGGCAACACACTGCACGCCTCCCTGGGAGAGCTGGATTTCCTGAGCACTCCAACAGCTCCAGGCAATCTGTTGTCTCACGTCTACATGTCATGCATATCTGCCTCAATGCCCTAGGCTGAGCGGCACTGAGAAACCAATACTGTTTCACATTCCTTCTACAAAGTCATACCTTAAGACCCCATACTTACAGGAGAAAGTTGCCTTGCGTTCCTGCTGTAACCAAAGCACAGTTCTTCCTCTTACACTGCAGGGTTTTAGAAGAGGCTAAGCCCCTATAGCGTACCTAGAGCATTCCTTGGGAGAGGCAGTTCGCTACATGCAGAACTCCGTGCCAAGAACAAGTTATTCAGGGAAGGGACCAGTGTGTCGCTAGAGTGTATATTAACTTGGTAGAAATCACAAGTAGCTAGGCTGCGTGTTCACTGGAAACGGGGACCTGATGGCACAAGGCTTGCTTTCCCATTTTGAAAGCTCCATTCATGCCGCCTTGAACCTACCTAAATACCAGTGTTTTGGACGAGTTTCTAGTCACTGTAGGCAGGGCTCTGGGAAGGGAACGAGTTTTCTCTAAATCAACAGGGTGCTTTCATAGCCTGGGTGGGAGTTCCTCCTGAGACGCTCTAGAGCTACAAGGAAACTTGACGTGAGTCCTTTCCTCAAGGTAAAGCCTTGAAGAGCCCTGCTGAAGCGGCACGTGGAGAAGTTTCCTTGAGACAGGAGTTGCAGTTCTCCTTTCTTTTAACGTTACTACGCTTTTCAAGACACCTAGGATCTCGCCTGGGCACCCTATTCCGTGCAAGAACACCGAGTACCGGCAGGCTCCACTGGGTTGCTAAGAAACATCCAGGCCCGGATACCTTTCCCAGTCACTCTGTGTATGCTAAGTGTAGGGCAACACACTGCACTCTTCCTTGGGAGAGCTACATTTCCTCAGCACTCCAACAGCTCCAAGTAATCTGTTCTCTCATGTCCTACATTTCATGCAAATTGCCTCAATGCCCTAGGCTGAGCGGCACTGAGAAATCAAAACTGCTTCGCATTCCTTCTACAAAGTCTTACCTTAAGACCCCATACTTACAGGAGAAACTCGGCTTGCGTTCCTCCTGTAACCAAAGCACAGTTCTTCCTCTTACACTGCAGGGTTTTAGCAGAGCCTACGCCCCGATAGCGTTACCAAAGAGTTCCTTGGGAGAGGCAGTTCGCTACATGCAGAACTCCGTGCCAAGAAAACATTCTTCAGGGAGGGGACCATTGTGTAGTTTGAGGGAATATTTACTTGGTAGACATCACAAGGGGGTAGGCTGCGTGTTCCCTGGAAACGGAGACCTGATGGCACAAGGCTTGCTTTCCCATTTTGAAAGCTCCATTCATGCTGCCTTGAAGCTACCTAATACCAGTGTTTTGGACGGGTCTCTAGTCACTGTAGGCAGGGCTCTGGGAAGGGAACGAGTTTTCTCTAAATCAACAGGGTGCTCTCGTAGCCTGGGTGGGAGCTCCACCTGAGACGCTCTAGAGCTCAAAGGAAACTTGACGTGAGTCGTTTCCTCAAGGTAAAGCCTTGAAGAGCCCTGCTGAAGCCGAAGCGTGGAGCAGTTTCCTGGAGACATGAGTTGCAGTTCTGCTTTCTTTGAACGTTAGTACGCTTATGAAGACACCTAGTAACTCTCGTGGGCAAACTATTCCCTGCAAGAACACCGAGGACCGGCATGCTCGACTGGGAAGCTCAGAAACATCCAGGCCCGGAAACCTTTCCCAGTCACTCTCAATATGCTAAGGGTAGGGCAACACACTGCACGCCTCCTTGGGAGAGCTAGATTTCCTCAGCATTCCAACAGCTCCAGGCAATCTGTTGTCTCACGTCTACATGTCATGCATATCTGCCTCAATGCCCTAGGCTGAGCGGCACTGAGAAACCAATACTGTTTCACATTCCTTCTACAAAGTCATACCTTAAGACCCCATACTTACAGGAGAAAGTTGCCTTGCGTTCCTGCTGTAACCAAAGCACAGTTCTTCCTCTTACACTGCAGGGTTTTAGAAGAGGCTAAGCCCCTATAGCGTACCTAGAGCATTCCTTGGGAGAGGCAGTTCGCTACATGCAGAACTCCGTGCCAAGAACACGTTATTCAGGGAAGGGACCAGTGTGTCACTAGAGTGTATATTAACTTGGTAGAAATCACAAGGAGGTAGGCTGCGTGTTCACTGGAAACGGGGACCTGATGGCACAAGGCTTGCTTTCCCATTTTAAAAGCTCCATTCATGCCGCCTTGAACATACCTAAATACCAGTGTTTTGGACGAGTTTCTAGTCACTGTAGGCAGGGCTCTGGGAAGGGAACGAGTTTTCTCTAAATCAACAGGGTGCTTTCATAGCCTGGGTGGGAGCTCCTCCTGAGACGCTCTAGAGCTACAAGGAAACTTGACGTGAGTCCTTTCCTCAAGGTAAAGCCTTGAAGAGCCCTGCTGAAGCGGCACGGGGAGAAGTTTCCTTGAGACAGGAGTTGCAGTTCTCCTTTCTTTTAACGTTACTACGCTTTTCAAGACACCTAGGATCTCGCCTGGGCACCCTATTCCGTGCAAGAACACCGAGTACCGGCAGGCTCCACTGGGTTGCTAAGAAACATCCAGGCCCGGATACCTTTCCCAGTCACTCTGTGTATGCTAAGTGTAGGGCAACACACTGCACTCTTCCTTGGGAGAGCTACATTTCCTCAGCACTCCAACAGCTCCAGGTAATCTGTTCTCTCACGTCCTACATGTCATGCAAATTGCCTCAATGACCTAGGCTGAGCGGCACTGAGAAATCAAAACTGCTTTGCATTCCTTCTACAAATCATACCTTAAGACCCCATACTTACAGGAGAAACTCGGCTTGCGTTCCTCCTGTAACCAAAGCACAGTTCTTCCTCTTACACTGCAGGGTTTTAGAAGAGCCTAAGCCCCGATAGCGTTACCACAGCGTTCCTTGGGAGAGGCAGTTCGCTACATGCAGAACTCCGTGCCAAGAAAACATTCTTCAGGGAAGGGACCATTGTGTAGTTTGAGGGAATATTTACTTGGTAGACATCACAAGGGGGTAGGCTGCGTGTTCCCTGGAAACGGAGACCTGATGGCACAAGGCTTGCTTTCCCATTTTGAAAGCTCCATTCATGCTGCCTTGAAGCTACCTAAATACCAGTGTTCTGGACGGGTCTCTAGTCACTGTAGGCAGGGCTCTGGGAAGGGAACGAGTTTTCTCTAAATCAACAGGGTGCTTTCGTAAACTGGGTGGGAGCTCCACCTGAGACGCTCTAGAGCTGAAAGGAAACTTGACCTGAGTCGTTTCCTCAAGGTAAAGCCTTGAAGAGCCCTGCTGAAGCCAAAGCGTGGAGCAGTTTCCTGGAGACACGAGTTGCAGTTCTGCTTTCTTTGAACGTTAGTATGCTTATGAAGACACCTAGTAACTCTCGTGGGCACCCTATTCCCTGCACGAACACCGAGGACCGGCATGCTCGACTGGGAAGCTCAGAAACATCCAGGCCCGGAAACCTTTCCCAGTCACTCTCAATATGCTAAAGGTAGGGCAACACACTGCACGCCTCCTTGGGAGAGCTGGATTTCCTGAGCACTCCAACAGCTCCAGGCAATCTGTTGTCTCACGTCTATATGTCTTGCATATCGGCCTCAATGCCCTAGGCTGAGCGGCACTGAGTAACCAATACTGTTTCACATTCCTTCTACAAAGTCATACCTTACGACCCCATACTTACAGGAGAAAGTTGGCTTGCGTTCCTGCTGTAACCAAAGCACAGTTCTTCCTCTTACACTGCAGGGTTTTAGAAGAGGCTAAGCCCCTATAGCGTACCTAGAGCATTCCTTGGGAGAGGCAGTTCGCTACATGCAGAACTCCGTGCCAAGAACACGTTATTCAGGGAAGGGACCAGTGTGTCACTAGAGTGTATATTAACTTGGTAGAAATCACAAGGAGGTAGGCTGCGTGTTCACTGGAAACGGGGACCTGATGGCACAAGGCTTGCTTTCCCATTTTGAAAGCTCCATTCATGCCGCCTTGAACCTACCTAAATACCAGTGTTTTGGACGAGTTTCTAGTCACTGTAGGCAGGGCTCTGGGAAGGGAACGAGTTTACTCTAAATCAACAGGGTGCTTTCGTAGCCTGGGTGGGAGCTCCTCCTGAGACGCTCTAGAGCTACAAGGAAACTTGACGTGAGTCCTTTCCTCAAGGTAAAGCCTTGAAGAGCCCTGCTGAAGCGGCACGTGGAGAAGTTTCCTTGAGACATGAGTTGCAGTTCTCCTTTCTTTTAAGGTTACTACGCTTTTCAAGACACCTAGGATCTCGCCTGGGCACCCTATTCCGTGCAAGAACACCGAGTACCGGCAGGCTCCACTGGGTTGCTAAGAAACATCCAGGCCCGGATACCTTTCCCAGTCACTCTGTGTATGCTAAGTGTAGGGCAACACACTGCACTCTTCCTTGGGAGAGCTACATTTCCTCAGCACTCCAACAGCTCCAGGTAATCTGTTCTCTCACGTCCTACATGTCATGCAAATTGCCTCAGCGCCCTAGGCTGAGCGGCACTGAAAAATCAAAACTGCTTCTCATTCCTTCTACAAAGTCATACCTTAAGACCCCATACTTACAGGAGAAACTCGGCTTGCGTTCCTCCTGTAACCAAAGCACAGTTCTTCCTCTTACACTGCAGGGTTTTAGAAGAGGCTAAGCCCCTATAGCGTACCTAGAGCATTCCTTGGGAGAGGCAGTTCGCTACATGCAGAACTCCGTGCCAAGAACACGTTATTCAGGGAAGGGACCAGTGTGTTGCTAGAATGTATATTAACTTGGTAGAAATCACAAGGAGGTAGGCTGCGTGTTCACTGGAAACGGGGACCTGATGGCACAAGGCTTGCTTTCCCATTTTGAAAGCTCCATTCATGCCGCCTTGAACCTACCTAAATACCAGTGTTTTGGACGAGTTTCTAGTCACTGTAGGCAGGGCTCTGGGAAGGGAACGAGTTTTCTCTAAATCAACAGGGTGCTTTCGTAGCCTGGGTGGGAGCTCCTCCTGAGACGCTCTAGAGCTACAAGGTAACTTGACGTGAGTCCTTTCCTCAAGGTAAAGCCTTGAAGAGCCCTGCTGAAGCGGCACGTGGAGAAGTTTCCTTGAGACATGAGTTGCAGTTCTCCTTTCTTTTAACGTTACTACGCTTTTCAAGACACCTAGGATCTCGCCTGGGCACCCTATTCCGTGCAAGAACACCGAGTACCGGCAGGCTCCACTGGGTTGCTAAGAAACATCCAGGCCCGGATACCTTTCCCAGTCACTCTGTGTATGCTAAGTGTAGGGCAACACACTGCACTCTTCCTTGGGAGAGCTACATTTCCTCAGCACTCCAACAGCTCCAAGTAATCTGTTCTCTCATGTCCTATATGTCATGCAAATTGCCTCAATGCCCTAGGATGAGCGGCACTGAGAAATCAAAACTGCTTCGCATTCCTTCTACAAAGTCATACCTTAAGACCCCATACTTACAGGAGAAACTCGGCTTGCGTTCCTCCTGTAACCAAAGCACAGTTCTTCCTCTTACACTGCAGGGTTTTAGAAGAGCCTAAGCCCCGATAGCGTTACCAAAGCGTTCCTTGGGAGAGGCAGTTCGCTACATGCAGAACTCCGTGCCAAGAAAACATTCTTCAGGGAAGGGACCATTGTGTAGTTTGAGGGAATATTTACTTGGTAGACATCACAAGGGGGTAGGCTGCGTGCTCACTGGAAACGGAGACCTGATGGCACAAGGCTTGCTTTCCCATTTTGAAATCTCCATTCATGCTGCCTTGAAGCTACCTAAATACCAGTGTTTTGGACGGGTCTCTAGTCACTGTAGGCAGGGCTCTAGGAAGGGAACGAGTTTTCTCTAAATCAACAGGGTGCTTTCGTAGCCTGGGTGGGAGCTCCACCTGAGACGCTCTAGAGCTCAAAGGAAACTTGACGTGAGTCGTTTCCTCAAGGTAAAGCCTTAAGAGCCCTGCTGAAGCCGAAGCGTGGAGCAGCTTCCTGGAGACATGAGTTGTAGTTCTGCTTTCTTTGAACGTTAGTACGCTTATGAAGACACCTAGTAACTCTCGTGGGCACCCTATTCCCTGCACGAACACCGAGGACTGGCATGCTCGACTGGGAAGCTCAGAAACATCCAGGCCCGGAAACCTTTCCCAGTCACTCTCAATATGCTAAGTGTAAGGCAACACACTGCACGCCTCCTTGGGAGAGCTAGATTTCCTCAGCACTCCAACAGCTCCAGGCAATCTGTTGTCTCACGTCTACATGTCATGCATATCTGCCTCAGTGCCCTAGGCTGAGCGGCACTGAGAAACCAATACTCTTTCACATTCCTTCTACAAAGTCATACCTTAAGACCCATACTTACAGGAGAAAGTTGCCTTGCGTTCCTGCTGTAACCAAAGCACAGTTCTTCCTCTTACACTGCAGGGTTTTAGAAGAGCCTAAGCCCCGATAGCATTACCAAAGCGTTCCTTGGGAGAGGCAGTTCGCTACATGCAGAACTCCGTGCCAAGAAAACATTCTTCAGGGAAGGGACCATTGTGTAGTTTGAGGGAATATTTACTTGGTAGACATCACAAGGGGGTAGGCTGCGTGCTCACTGGAAACGGAGACCTGATGGCACAAGGCTTGCTTTCCCATTTTGAAAGCTCCATTCATGCTGCCTTGAAGCTACCTAATACCAGTGTTTTGGACGGGTCTCTAGTCACTGTAGGCAGGGCTCTGGGAAGGGAACGAGTTTTCTCTAAATCAACAGGGTGCTCTCGTAGCCTGGGTGGGAGCTCCACCTGAGACGCTCTAGAGCACAAAGGAAACTTGACGTGAGTCGTTTCCTCAAGGTAAAGCCTTGAAGAGCCCTGCTGAAGCCGAAGCGTGGAGCAGTTTCCTGGAGACATGAGTTGCAGTTCTGCTTTCTTTGAACGTTAGTACGCTTATGAAGACACCTAGTAACTCCCGTGGGCACCCTTTTCCCTGCAAGAACACCGAGGACCGGCATGCTCGACTGGGAAGCTCAGAAACATCCAGGCCCGGAAACCTTTCCCAGTCACTCTCAATATGCTAAGGGTAGGGCAACACACTGCATGCCTCCTTGGGAGAGCTAGATTTCCTCAGCACTCCAGCAGCTCCAGGCAATCTGTTGTCTCACGTCTACATGTCATGCATATCTGCCTCAATGCCCTAGGCTGAGCGGCACTGAGAAACCAATACTGTTTCACATTCCTTCTACAAAGTCATACCTTAAGACCCCATACTTACAGGAGAAAGTTGCCTTGCGTTCCTGCTATAACCAAAGCACAATTCTTCCTCTTACACTGCAGGGTTTTAGAAGAGGCTAAGCCCCTATAGCGTACCTAGAGCATTCCTTGGGAGAGGCAGTTCGCTACATGCATAACTCCGTGCCAAGAACACGTTATTCAGGGAAGGGACCAGTGTGTCGCTAGAGTGTATATTAACTTGGTAGAAATCACAAGGAGGTAGGCTGCGTGTTCACTGGAAACGGGGACCTGATGGCACAAGGCTTGCTTTCCCATTTTGAAAGCTCCATTCATGCCGCCTTGAACCTACCTAAATACCAGTGTTTTGGACGAGTTTCTAGTCACTGTAGGCAGGGCTCTGGGAAGGGAACGAGTTTTCTGTAAATCAACAGGGTGCTTTCATAGCCTGGGTGGGAGCTCCTCCTGAGACGCTCTAGAGCTACAAGGAAACTTGACGTGAGTCCTTTCCTCAAGGTAAAGCCTTGAAGAGCCCTGCTGAAGCGGCACGTGGAGAAGTTTCCTTGAGACATGAGTTGCAGTTCTCCTTTCTTTTAACGTTACTACGCTTTTCAAGACACCTAGGATCTCGCCTGGGCACCCTATTCCGTGCAAGAACCCCGAGTACCGGCAGGCTCCACTGGGTTGCTAAGAAACATCCAGGCCCGGATACCTTTCCCAGTCACTCTGTGTATGCTAAGTGTAGGGCAACACACTGCACTCTTCCTTGGGAGAGCTACATTTCCTCAGCACTCCAACAGCTCCAGGTAATCTGTTCTCTCACGTCCTACATGTCATGCAAATTGCCTCAATGCCCTAGGCTGAGCGGCACTGAGAAATCTAAACTGCTTTGCATTCCTTCTACAAAGTCATACCTTAAGACCCCATACTTACAGGAGAAACTCGGCTTGCGTTCCTCCTGTAACCAAAGCACAGTTCTTCCTCTTACACTGCAGGGTTTTAGAAGAGCCTAAGCCCCGATAGCGTTACCAAAGCGTTCCTTGGGAGAGGCAGTTCGCTACATGCAGAACTCCGTGCCAAGAAAACATTCTTCAGGGAAGGGACCATTGTGTAGTTTGAGGGAATATTTACTTGGTAGACATCACAAGGGGGTAGGCTGCGTGTTCCCTGGAAACGGAGACCTGATGGCACAAGGCTTGCTTTCCCATTTTGAAAGCTCCATTCATGCTGCCTTGAAGCTACCTAAATACCAGTGTTCTGGACGGGTCTCTAGTCACTGTAGGCAGGGCTCTGGGAAGGGAACGAGTTTTCTCTAAATCAACAGGGTGCTTTCGTAAACTGGGTGGGAGCTCCACCTGAGACGCTCTAGAGCTGAAAGGAAACTTGACGTGAGTCGTTTCCTCAAGGTAAAGCCTTGAAGAGCCCTGTTGAAGCCAAAGCGTGGAGCAGTTTCCTGGAGACACGAGTTGCAGTTCTGCTTTCTTTGAACGTTAGTACGCTTATGAAGACACCTAGTAACTCTCGTGGGCACCCTATTCCCTGCACGAACACCGAGGACCGGCATGCTCGACTGGGAAGCTCAGAAACATCCAGGCCCGGAAACCTTTCCCAGTCACTCTCAATATGCTAAGGGTAGGGCAACACACTGCACGCCTCCTTGGGAGAGCTGGATTTCCTGAGCACTCCAACAGCTCCAGGCAATCTGTTGTCTCACGTCTACATGTCATGCATATCGGCCTCAATGCCCTAGGCTGAGCGGCACTGAGAAACCAATACTGTTTCACATTCCTTCTACAAAGTCATACCTTAAGACCCCATACTTACAGGAGAAAGTTGGCTTGCATTCCTCCTGTAACCAAAGCACAGTTCTTCCTCTTACACTGCAGGGTTTTAGAAGAGCCTAAGCACCGAAAGCGTTTCCAAAGAGTTCCTTGAGAGAGGCAGTTCGCTACATGCAGAACTCCGTGCCAAGAAAACATTCTTCAGGGAAGGGACCATTGTGTAGTTTGAGGGAATATTTACTTGGTAGACATCACAAGGGGGTAGGCTGCGTGCTCACTGGAAACGGAGACCTGATGGCACAAGGCTTGCTTTCCCATTTTGAAAGCTCCATTCATGCTGCCTTGAAGCTACCTAAATACCAGTGTTTTGGACGGGTCTCTAGTCACTGTAGGCAGGGCTCTGGGAAGGGAACGAGTTTTCTCGAAATCAACAGGGTGCTTTCGTAGCCTGGGTGGGAGCTCCAACTGAGACGCTCTAGAGCTCAAAGGAAACTTGACGTGAGTCGTTTCCTCAAGGTAAAGCCTTGAAGGGCCCTGCTGAAGCCAAAGCGTGGAGCAGTTTCCTGGAGACACGAGTTGCAGTTCTGCTTTCTTTGAACGTTAGTACGCTTATGAAGACACCTAGTAACTCTCGTGGGCACCCTATTCCCTGCAAGAACACCGAGGACCGGCATGCTCGACTGGGAAGCTCAGAAACATCCAGGCCCGGAAACCTTTCCCAGTCACTCTCAATATGCTAAGGGTAGGGCAACACACTGCACGCCTCCTTGGGAGAGCTGGATTTCCTCAGCACTCCAACAGCTCCAGGCAATCTGTTGTCTCACGTCTACATGTCATGCATATCTGCCTCAATGCCCTAGGCTGAGCTGCACTGAGAAACCAATACTCTTTCACATTCCTTCTACAAAGTCATAACTTAAGACCCCATACTTACAGGAGAAACTCGGCTTGCGTTCCTCCTGTAACCAAAGCACAGTTCTTCCTCTTACACTGCAGGGTTTTAGAAGAGCCTAAGCCCCGATAGCGTTACCAAAGCGTTCCTTGGGAGAGGCAGTTCGCTACATGCAGAACTCCGTGCCAAGAAAACATTCTTCAGGGAAGGGACCATTGTGTAGTTTGAGGGAATATTTACTTGGTAGACATCACAAGGGGGTAGGCTGCGTGTTCCCTGGAAACGGAGACCTGATGGCACAAGGCTTGCTTTCCCATTTTGAAAGCTCCATTCATGCTGCCTTGAAGCTACCTAAATACCAGTGTTTTGGACGGGTCTCTAGTCACTGTAGGCAGGGCTCTGGGAAGGGAACGAGTTTTCTCTAAATCTACAGGGTTCTTTCGTAGCCTGGGTGGGAGCTCCAACTGAGACGCTCTAGAGCTCAAAGGAAACTTGACGTGAGTCGTTTCCTCAAGGTAAAGTCTTGAAGGGCCCTGCTGAAGCCGAAGCGTGGAGCAGTTTCCTGGAGACATGAGTTGCAGTTCTGCTTTCTTTGAACGTTAGTACGCTTATGAAGACACCTAGTAACTCTCGTGGGCACCCTATTCCCTGCAAGAACACCGAGGACCGGCATGCTCGACTGGGAAGCTCAGAAACATCCAGGCCCGGAAACCTTTCCCAGTCACTCTCAATATGCTAAGGGTAGGGCAACACACTGCACGCCTCCTTGGGAGAGCTAGATTTCCTCAGCACTCCAACAGCTCCAGGCAATCTGTTGTCTCACGTCTACATGTCATGCATATCTGCCTCAATGCCCTAGGCTGAGCCGCACTGAGAAACCAATACTCTTTCACATTCCTTCTACAAAGTCATACCTTAAGACCCCATACTTACAGGAGAAAGTTGCCTTGCGTTCCTGCTGTAACCAAAGCACAGTTCTTCCTCTTACACTGCAGGGTTTTAGAAGAGGCTAAGCCCCTATAGCGTACCTAGAGCATTCCTTGGGAGAGGCAGTTCGCTACATGCAGAACTCCGTGCCAAGAACACGTTATTCAGGGAAGGGACCAGTGTGTCGCTAGAGTTTATATTAACTTGGTAGAAATCACAAGGAGGTAGGCTGCGTGTTCACTGGAAACGGGGACCTGATGGCACAAGGCTTGCTTTCCCATTTTGAAAGCTCCATTCATGCCGCCTTGAACCTACCTAAATACCAGTGTTTTGGACGAGTTTCTAGTCACTGTAGGCAGGGCACTGGGAAGGGAACGAGTTTTCTGTAAATCAACAGGGTGCTTTCATAGCCTGGGTGGGAGCTCCTCCTGAGACGCTCTAGTGCTACAAGGAAACTTGACGTGAGTCCTTTCCTCAAGGTAAAGCCTTGAAGAGCCCTGCTGAAGCGGCACGTGGAGAAGTTTCCTTGAGACAGGAGTTGCAGTTCTCCTTTCTTTTAACGTTACTACGCTTTTCAAGACACCTAGGATCTCGCCTGGGCACCCTATTCCGTGCAAGAACACCGAGTACCGGCAGGCTCCACTGGGTTGCTAAGAAACATCCAGGCCCGGATACCTTTCCCAGTCACTCTGTGTATGCTAAGTGTAGGGCAACACACTGCACTCTTCCTTGGGAGAGCTACATTTCCTCAGCACTCCAACAGCTCCAGGTAATCTGTTCTCTCACGTCCTACATGTCATGCAAATTGCCTCAATGCCCTAGGCTGAGCGGCACTGAGAAATCAAAACTGCTTTGCATTCCTTCTACAAAGTCATACCTTAAGACCCCATACTTACAGGAGAAACTCGGCTTGCGTTCCTCCTGTAACCAAAGCACAGTTCTTCCTCTTACACTGCAGGGTTTTAGAAGAGCCTAAGCCCCGATAGCGTTACCAAAGCGTTCCTTGGGAGAGGCAGTTCGCTACATGCAGAACTCCGTGCCAAGAAAACATTCTTCAGGGAAGGGACCATTGTGTAGTTTGAGGGAATATTTACTTGGTAGACATCACAAGGGGGTAGGCTGCGTGTTCCCTGGAAACGGAGACCTGATGGCACAAGGCTTGCTTTCCCATTTTGAAAGCTCCATTCATGCTGCCTTGAAGCTACCTAAATACCAGTGTTTTGGACGGGTCTCTAGTCACTGTAGGCAGGGCTGTGGGAAGGGAACGAGTTTTCTCTAAATCAACAGGGTGCTTTCGTAGCCTGGGTGGGAGCTCCAACTGAGACGCTCTAGAGCTCAAAGGAAACTTGACGTGAATCGTTTCCTCAAGGTAAAGCCTTGAAGGGCCCTGCTGAAGCCGAAGCGTGGAGCAGTTTCCTGGAGACATGAGTTGCAGTTCTGCTTTCTTTGAACGTTAGTACGCTTATGAAGACACCTAGTAACTCTCGTGGGCACCCTATTCCCTGCAAGAACACCGAGGACCGGCATGCTCGACTGGGAAGCTCAGAAACATCCAGGCCCGGAAACCTTTCCCAGTCACTCTCAATATGCTAAGGGTAGGGCAACACACTGCACGCCTCCTTGGGAGAGCTGGATTTCCTCAGCACTCCAACAGCTCCAGGCAATCTGTTGTCTCACGTCTACATGTCATGCATATCTGCCTCAATGCCCTAGGCTGAGCGGCACTGAGTAACCAATACTGTTTCACATTCCTTCTACAATGTCATACCTTAAGACCCCATACTTACAGGAGAAAGTTGGCTTGCATTCCTCCTGTAACCAAAGCACAATTCTTCCTCTTACACTGCAGGGTTTTAGAAGAGCCTAAGCACCGAAAGCGTTACCAAAGCGTTCCTTGGGAGAGGCAGTTCGCTACATGCAGGACTCCGTGCCAAGAACACGTTATTCAGGGAAGGGACCAGTGTGTCGCTAGAATGTATATTAACTTTGTAGAAATCACAGGGAGGTAGGCTGCGTGTTCACTGGAAACGGGGACCTGATGGCACAAGGCTTGCTTTCCCATTTTGAAAGCTCCATTCATGCCGCCTTGAACCTACCTAAATACCAGTGTTTTGGACGAGTTTCTAGTCACTGTAGGCAGGGCTCTGGGAAGGGAACGAGTTTTCTCGAAATCAACAGGGTGCTTTCGTAGCCTGGGTGGGAGCTCCTCCTGAGACGCTCTAGAGCTACAAGGTAACTTGACGTGAGTCCTTTCCTCAAGGTAAAGCCTTGAAGAGCCCTGCTGAAGCGGCACGTGGAGAAGTTTCCTTGAGACATGAGTTGCAGTTCTCCTTTCTTTTAACGTTACTACGCTTTTCAAGACACCTAGGATCTCGCCTGGGCACCCTATTCCGTGCAAGAACACCGAGTACCGGCAGGCTCCACTGGGTTGCTAAGAAACATCCAGGCCCGGATACCTTACCCAGTCACTCTGTGTATGCTAAGTGTAGGGCAACACACTGCACTCTTCCTTGGGAGAGCTACATTTCCTCAGCACTCCAACAGCTCCAGGTAATCTCTTCTCTCACGTCCTACATGTCATGCAAATTGCCTCAATGCCCTAGGCTGAGCGGCACTGAGAAATCAAAACTGCTTCGCATTCCTTCTACAAAGTCATACCTTAAGACCCCATACTTACAGGAGAAACTCGGCTTGCGTTCCTCCTGTAACCAAAGCACAGTTCTTCCTCTTACACTGCAGGGTTTTAGAAGAGCCTAAGCCCCGATAGCGTTACCAAAGCGTTCCTTGGGAGAGGCAGTTCGCTACATGCAGAACTCCGTGCCAAGAAAACATTCTTCAGGGAAGGGACCATTGTGTAGTTTGAGGGAATATTTACTTGGTAGACATCACAAGGGGGTAGGCTGCGTGCTCACTGGAAACGGAGACCTGATGGCACAAGGCTTGCTTTCCCATTTTGAAATCTCCATTCATGCTGCCTTGAAGCTACCTAAATACCAGTGTTTTGGACGGGTCTCTAGTCACTGTAGGCAGGGCTCTAGGAAGGGAACGAGTTTTCTCTAAATCAACAGGGTGCTTTCGTAGCCTGGGTGGGAGCTCCACCTGAGACGCTCTAGAGCTCAAAGGAAACTTGACGTGAGTCGTTTCCTCAAGGTAAAGCCTTAAGAGCCCTGCTGAAGCCGAAGCGTGGAGCAGCTTCCTGGAGACATGAGTTGTAGTTCTGCTTTCTTTGAACGTTAGTACGCTTATGAAGACACCTAGTAACTCTCGTGGGCACCCTATTCCCTGCACGAACACCGAGGACTGGCAAGCTCGACTGGGAAGCTCAGAAACATCCAGGCCCGGAAACCTTTCCCAGTCACTCTCAATATGCTAAGTGTAAGGCAACACACTGCACGCCTCCTTGGGAGAGCTAGATTTCCTCAGCACTCCAACAGCTCCAGGCAATCTGTTGTCTCACGTCTACATGTCATGCATATCTGCCTCAGTGCCCTAGGCTGAGCGGCACTGAGAAACCAATACTCTTTCACATTCCTTCTACAAAGTCATACCTTAAGACCCATACTTACAGGAGAAAGTTGCCTTGCGTTCCTGCTGTAACCAAAGCACAGTTCTTCCTCTTACACTGCAGGGTTTTAGAAGAGCCTAAGCCCCGATAGCATTACCAAAGCGTTCCTTGGGAGAGGCAGTTCGCTACATGCAGAACTCCGTGCCAAGAAAACATTCTTCAGGGAAGGGACCATTGTGTAGTTTGAGGGAATATTTACTTGGTAGACATCACAAGGGGGTAGGCTGCGTGCTCACTGGAAACGGAGACCTGATGGCACAAGGCTTGCTTTCCCATTTTGAAAGCTCCATTCATGCTGCCTTGAAGCTACCTAATACCAGTGTTTTGGACGGGTCTCTAGTCACTGTAGGCAGGGCTCTGGGAAGGGAACGAGTTTTCTCTAAATCAACAGGGTGCTCTCGTAGCCTAGGTGGGAGCTCCACCTGAGACGCTCTAGAGCACAAAGGAAACTTGACGTGAGTCGTTTCCTCAAGGTAAAGCCTTGAAGAGCCCTGCTGAAGCCGAAGCGTGGAGCAGTTTCCTGGAGACATGAGTTGCAGTTCTGCTTTCTTTGAACGTTAGTACGCTTATGAAGACACCTAGTAACTCCCGTGGGCACCCTTTTCCCTGCAAGAACACCGAGGACCGGCATGCTCGACTGGGAAGCTCAGAAACATCCAGGCCCGGAAACCTTTCCCAGTCACTCTCAATATGCTAAGGGTAGGGCAACACACTGCATGCCTCCTTGGGAGAGCTAGATTTCCTCAGCACTCCAGCAGCTCCAGGCAATCTGTTGTCTCACGTCTACATGTCATGCATATCTGCCTCAATGCCCTAGGCTGAGCGGCACTGAGAAACCAATACTGTTTCACATTCCTTCTACAAAGTCATACCTTAAGACCCCATACTTACAGGAGAAAGTTGCCTTGCGTTCCTGCTATAACCAAAGCACAATTCTTCCTCTTACACTGCAGGGTTTTAGAAGAGGCTAAGCCCCTATAGCGTACCTAGAGCATTCCTTGGGAGAGGCAGTTCGCTACATGCATAACTCCGTGCCAAGAACACGTTATTCAGGGAAGGGACCAGTGTGTCGCTAGAGTGTATATTAACTTGGTAGAAATCACAAGGAGGTAGGCTGCGTGTTCACTGGAAACGGGGACCTGATGGCACAAGGCTTGCTTTCCCATTTTGAAAGCTCCATTCATGCCGCCTTGAACCTACCTAAATACCAGTGTTTTGGACGAGTTTCTAGTCACTGTAGGCAGGGCTCTGGGAAGGGAACGAGTTTTCTGTAAATCAACAGGGTGCTTTCATAGCCTGGGTGGGAGCTCCTCCTGAGACGCTCTAGAGCTACAAGGAAACTTGACGTGAGTCCTTTCCTCAAGGTAAAGCCTTGAAGAGCCCTGCTGAAGCGGCACGTGGAGAAGTTTCCTTGAGACATGAGTTGCAGTTCTCCTTTCTTTTAACGTTACTACGCTTTTCAAGACACCTAGGATCTCGCCTGGGCACCCTATTCCGTGCAAGAACCCCGAGTACCGGCAGGCTCCACTGGGTTGCTAAGAAACATCCAGGCCCGGATACCTTTCCCAGTCACTCTGTGTATGCTAAGTGTAGGGCAACACACTGCACTCTTCCTTGGGAGAGCTACATTTCCTCAGCACTCCAACAGCTCCAGGTAATCTGTTCTCTCACGTCCTACATGTCATGCAAATTGCCTCAATGCCCTAGGCTGAGCGGCACTGAGAAATCTAAACTGCTTTGCATTCCTTCTACAAAGTCATACCTTAAGACCCCATACTTACAGGAGAAACTCGGCTTGCGTTCCTCCTGTAACCAAAGCACAGTTCTTCCTCTTACACTGCAGGGTTTTAGAAGAGCCTAAGCCCCGATAGCGTTACCAAAGCGTTCCTTGGGAGAGGCAGTTCGCTACATGCAGAACTCCGTGCCAAGAAAACATTCTTCAGGGAAGGGACCATTGTGTAGTTTGAGGGAATATTTACTTGGTAGACATCACAAGGGGGTAGGCTGCGTGTTCCCTGGAAACGGAGACCTGATGGCACAAGGCTTGCTTTCCCATTTTGAAAGCTCCATTCATGCTGCCTTGAAGCTACCTAAATACCAGTGTTTTGGACGGGTCTCTAGTCACTGTAGGCAGGGCTCTGGGAAGGGAACGAGTTTTCTCTAAATCTACAGGGTTCTTTCGTAGCCTGGGTGGGAGCTCCAACTGAGACGCTCTAGAGCTCAAAGGAAACTTGACGTGAGTCGTTTCCTCAAGGTAAAGCCTTGAAGGGCCTTGCTGAAGCCGAAGCGTGGAGCAGTTTCCTGGAGACATGAGTTGCAGTTCTGCTTTCTTTGAACGTTAGTACGCTTATGAAGACACCTAGTAACTCTCGTGGGCTCCCTATTCCCTGCAAGAACACCGAGGACCGGCATGCTCGACTGGGAAGCTCAGAAACATCCAGGCCCGGAAACCTTTCCCAGTCACTCTCAATATGCTAAGGGTAAGGCAACACACTGCACGCCTCCTTGGGAGAGCTAGATTTCCTCAGCACTCCAACAGCTCCAGGCAATCTGTTGTCTCACGTCTACATGTCATGCATATCTGCCTCAATGCCCTAGGCTGAGCCGCACTGAGAAACCAATACTCTTTCACATTCCTTCTACAAAGTCATACCTTAAGACCCCATACTTACAGGAGAAAGTTGCCTTGCGTTCCTGCTGTAACCAAAGCACAGTTCTTCCTCTTACACTGCAGGGTTTTAGAAGAGGCTAAGCCCCTATAGCGTACCTAGAGCATTCCTTGGGAGAGGCAGTTCGCTACATGCAGAACTCCGTGCCAAGAACACGTTATTCAGGGAAGGGACCAGTGTGTCGCTAGAGTTTATATTAACTTGGTAGAAATCACAAGGAGGTAGGCTGCGTGTTCACTGGAAACGGGGACCTGATGGCACAAGGCTTGCTTTCCCATTTTGAAAGCTCCATTCATGCCGCCTTGAACCTACCTAAATACCAGTGTTTTGGACGAGTTTCTAGTCACTGTAGGCAGGGCACTGGGAAGGGAACGAGTTTTCTGTAAATCAACAGGGTGCTTTCATAGCCTGGGTGGGAGCTCCTCCTGAGACGCTCTAGTGCTACAAGGAAACTTGACGTGAGTCCTTTCCTCAAGGTAAAGCCTTGAAGAGCCCTGCTGAAGCGGCACGTGGAGAAGTTTCCTTGAGACAGGAGTTGCAGTTCTCCTTTCTTTTAACGTTACTACGCTTTTCAAGACACCTAGGATCTCGCCTGGGCACCCTATTCCGTGCAAGAACACCGAGTACCGGCAGGCTCCACTGGGTTGCTAAGAAACATCCAGGCCCGGATACCTTTCCCAGTCACTCTGTGTATGCTAAGTGTAGGGCAACACACTGCACTCTTCCTTGGGAGAGCTACATTTCCTCAGCACTCCAACAGCTCCAGGTAATCTGTTCTCTCACGTCCTACATGTCATGCAAATTGCCTCAATGCCCTAGGCTGAGCGGCACTGAGAAATCAAAACTGCTTTGCATTCCTTCTACAAAGTCATACCTTAAGACCCCATACTTACAGGAGAAACTCGGCTTGCGTTCCTCCTGTAACCAAAGCACAGTTCTTCCTCTTACACTGCAGGGTTTTAGAAGAGCCTAAGCCCCGATAGCGTTACCAAAGCGTTCCTTGGGAGAGGCAGTTCGCTACATGCAGAACTCCGTGCCAAGAAAACATTCTTCAGGGAAGGGACCATTGTGTAGTTTGAGGGAATATTTACTTGGTAGACATCACAAGGGGGTAGGCTGCGTGTTCCCTGGAAACGGAGACCTGATGGCACAAGGCTTGCTTTCCCATTTTGAAAGCTCCATTCATGCTGCCTTGAAGCTACCTAAATACCAGTGTTTTGGACGGGTCTCTAGTCACTGTAGGCAGGGCTGTGGGAAGGGAACGAGTTTTCTCTAAATCAACAGGGTGCTTTCGTAGCCTGGGTGGGAGCTCCAACTGAGACGCTCTAGAGCTCAAAGGAAACTTGACGTGAATCGTTTCCTCAAGGTAAAGCCTTGAAGGGCCCTGCTGAAGCCGAAGCGTGGAGCAGTTTCCTGGAGACATGAGTTGCAGTTCTGCTTTCTTTGAACGTTAGTACGCTTATGAAGACACCTAGTAACTCTCGTGGGCACCCTATTCCCTGCAAGAACACCGAGGACCGGCATGCTCGACTGGGAAGCTCAGAAACATCCAGGCCCGGAAACCTTTCCCAGTCACTCTCAATATGCTAAGGGTAGGGCAACACACTGCACGCCTCCTTGGGAGAGCTGGATTTCCTCAGCACTCCAACAGCTCCAGGCAATCTGTTGTCTCACGTCTACATGTCATGCATATCTGCCTCAATGCCCTAGGCTGAGCGGCACTGAGTAACCAATACTGTTTCACATTCCTTCTACAATGTCATACCTTAAGACCCCATACTTACAGGAGAAAGTTGGCTTGCATTCCTCCTGTAACCAAAGCACAGTTCTTCCTCTTACACTGCAGGGTTTTAGAAGAGCCTAAGCACCGAAAGCGTTACCAAAGCGTTCCTTGGGAGAGGCAGTTCGCTACATGCAGGACTCCGTGCCAAGAACACGTTATTCAGGGAAGGGACCAGTGTGTCGCTAGAATGTATATTAACTTGGTAGAAATCACAGGGAGGTAGGCTGCGTGTTCACTGGAAACGGGGACCTGATGGCACAAGGCTTGCTTTCCCATTTTGAAAGCTCCATTCATGCCGCCTTGAACCTACCTAAATACCAGTGTTTTGGACGAGTTTCTAGTCACTGTAGGCAGGGCTCTGGGAAGGGAACGAGTTTTCTCGAAATCAACAGGGTGCTTTCATAGCCTGGGTGGGAGCTCCTCCTGAGACGCACTAGAGCTACAAGGAAACTTGACGTGAGTCCTTTCCTCAAGGTAAAGCCTTGAAGAGCCCTGCTGAAGCGGCACGTGGAGAAGTTTCCTTGAGACAGGAGTTGCAGTTCTCCTTTCTTTTAACGTTACTACGCTTTTCAAGACACCTAGGATCTCGCCTGGGCACCCTATTCCGTGCAAGAACACCGAGTACCGGCAGGCTCCACTGGGTTGCTAAGAAACATCCAGGCCCGGATACCTTTCCCAGTCACTCTGTGTATGCTAAGTGTAGGGCAACACACTGCACTCTTCCTTGGGAGAGCTACATTTCCTCAGCACTCCAACAGCTCCAAGTAATCTGTTCTCTCATGTCCTACATGTCATGCAAATTCCCTCAATGCCCTAGGCTGAGCGGCACTGAGAAATCAAAACTGCTTCGCATTCCTTCTACAAAGTCATACCTTAAGACCCCATACTTACAGGAGAAACTCGGCTTGCGTTCCTCCTGTAACCAAAGCACAGTTCTTCCTCTTACACTGCAGGGTTTTAGAAGAGCCTAAGCCCCGATAGCGTTACCAAAGCGTTCCTTGGGAGAGGCAGTTCGCTACATGCAGAACTCCGTGCCAAGAAAACATTCTTCAGGGAAGGGACCAGTGTGTAGTTTGAGGGAATATTTACTTGGTAGACATCACAAGGGGGTAGGCTGCGTGCTCACTGGAAACGGAGACCTGATGGCACAAGGCTTGCTTTCCCATTTTGAAAGCTCCATTCATGCTGCCTTGAAGCTACCTAAATACCAGTGTTTTGGACGGGTCTCTAGTCACTGTAGGCAGGGCTCTGGGAAGGGAAAGAGTTTTCTCTAAATCAACAGGGTGCTTTCGTAGCCTGGGTGGGAGCTCCACCTGAGACGCTCTAGAGCTCAAAGGAAACTTGACGTGAGTCGTTTCCTGAAGGTAAAGCCTTGAAGAGCCCTGCTGAAGCCGAAGCGTGGAGCAGTTTCCTGGAGACATGAGTTGCAGTTCTGCTTTCTTTGAACGTTAGTACGCTTATGAAGACACCTAGTAACTCCCGTGGGCACCCTTTTCCCTGCAAGAACACCGAGGACCGGCATGCTCGACTGGGAAGCTCAGAAACATCCAGGCCCGGAAACCTTTCCCAGTCACTCTCAATATGCTAAGGGTAGGGCAACACACTGCACGCCTCCTTGGGAGAGCTAGATTTCCTCAGCACTCCAACAGCTCCAGGCAATCTGTTGTCTCACATCTACATGTCATGCATATCTGCCTCAGTGCCCTAGGCTGAGCTGCACTGAGAAACCAATACTCTTTCACATTCCTTCTACAAAGTCATACCTTACGACCCCATACTTACAGGAGAAAGTTGGCTTGCGTTCCTGCTGTAACCAAAGCACAGTTCTTCCTCTTACACTGCAGGGTTTTAGAAGAGGCTAAGCCCCTATAGCGTACCTAGAGCATTCCTTGGGAGAGGCAGTTCGCTACATGCAGAACTCCGTGCCAAGAACACGTTATTCAGGGAAGGGACCAGTGTGTCACTAGAGTGTATATTAACTTGGTAGAAATCACAAGGAGGTAGGCTGCGTGTTCAGTGGAAACGGGGACCTGATGGCACAAGGCTTGCTTTCCCATTTTGAAAGCTCCATTCATGCCGCCTTGAACCTACCTAAATACCAGTGTTTTGGACGAGTTTCTAGTCACTGTAGGCAGGGCTCTGGGAAGGGAACGAGTTTTCTCTAAATCAACAGGGTGCTTTCGTAGCCTGGGTGGGAGCTCCTCCTGAGACGCTCTAGAGCTACAAGGAAACTTGACGTGAGTCCTTTCCTCAAGGTAAAGCCTTGAAGAGCCCTGCTGAAGCGGCACGTGGAGAAGTTTCCTTGAGACATGAGTTGCAGTTCTCCTTTCTTTTAACGTTACTACGCTTTTCAAGACACCTAGGATCTCGCCTGGGCACCCTATTCCGTGCAAGAACACCGAGTACCGGCAGGCTCCACTGGGTTGCTAAGAAACATCCAGGCCCGGATACCTTTCCCAGTCACTCTGTGTATGCTAAGTGTAGGGCAACACACTGCACTCTTCCTTGGGAGAGCTACATTTCCTCAGCACTCCAACAGCTCCAGGTAATCTGTTCTCTCACGTCCTACATGTCATGCAAATTGCCTCAGCGCCCTAGGCTGAGCGGCACTGAAAAATCAAAACTGCTTCTCATTCCTTCTACAAAGTCATACCTTAAGACCCCATACTTACAGGAGAAACTCGGCTTGCGTTCCTCCTGTAACCAAAGCACAGTTCTTCCTCTTACACTGCAGGGTTTTAGAAGAGGCTAAGCCCCTATAGCGTACCTAGAGCATTCCTTGGGAGAGGCAGTTCGCTACATGCAGAACTCCGTGCCAAGAACACGTTTTTCAGGGAAGGGACCATTGTGTAGTTTGAGGGAATATTTACTTGGTAGACATCACAAGGGGGTAGGCTGCGTGTTCCCTGGAAACGGAGACCTGATGGCACAAGGCTTGCTTTCCCATTTTGAAAGCTCCATTCATGCTGCCTTGAAGCTACCTAAATACCAGTGTTTTGGACGGGTCTCTAGTCACTGTAGGCAGGGCTGTGGGAAGGGAACGAGTTTTCTCTAAATCAACAGGGTGCTTTCGTAGCCTGGGTGGGAGCTCCACCTGAGACGCTCTAGAGCTCAAAGGAAACTTGACGTGAGTCGTTTCCTCAAGGTAAATCCTTGAAGAGCCCTGCTGAAGCCGAAGCGTGGAGCAGTTTCCTGGAGACATGAGTTGCAGTTCTGCTTTCTTTGAACGTTAGTACGCTTATGAAGACACCTAGTAACTCCCGTGGGGACCCTATTCTCTGCAAGAACACCGAGGACCGGCATGCTCGACTGGGAAGCTCAGAAACATCCAGGCCCGGAAACCTTTCCCAGTCACTCTCAATATGCTAAGGGTAGGGCAACACACTGCACGCCTCCTTGGGAGAGCTAGATTTCCTCAGCACTCCAACAGCTCCAGGCAATCTGTTGTCTCACGTCTACATGTCATGCATATCTGCCTCAATGCCCTGGGCTGAGCGGCACTGAGAAACCAATACTCTTTCACATTCCTTCTACAAAGTCATACCTTAAGACCCCATACTTACAGGAGAAAGTTGGCTTGCATTCCTCCTGTAACCAAAGCACAGATCTTCCTCTTACACTGCAGGGTTTTAGAAGAGCCTAAGCACCGAAAGCGTTACCAAAGCGTTCCTTGGGAGAGGCAGTTCGCTACATGCAGAACTCCGTGCCAAGAAAACATTCTTCAGGGAAGGGACCATTGTGTAGTTTGAGGGAATATTTACTTGGTAGACATCACAAGGGGGTAGGCTGCGTGCTCACTGGAAACGGAGACCTGATGGCACAAGGCATGCTTTCCCATTTTGAAAGCTCCATTCATGCCACCTTGAACCTACCTAAATACCAGAGTTTTGGACGAGTTTCTAGTCACTGTAGGCAGGGCTCTGGGAAGGGAACGAGTTTGCTCTAAATCAACAGGGTGCTTTCATAGCCTGGGTGGGAGCTCCTCCTGAGACGCTCTAGAGCCTCAAGGAAACTTGACGTGAGTCCTTTCCTCAAGGTAAAGCCTTGAAGAGCCCTGCTGAAGCGGAACGTGGAGAAGTTTCCTTGAGACATGAGTTGCAGTTCTCCTTTCTTTTAACATTAGTACGCTTTTCAAGACACCTAGGATCTCGCCTGGGCACCGTATTCCGTGCAAGAACACCGAGTACCGGCAGGCTCCACTGGGTTGCTAAGAAACATCCAGGCCCGGATACCTTTCCCAGTCACTCTGTGTATGCTAAGTGTAGGGCAACACACTGCACTCTTCCTTGGGAGAGCTACATTTCCTCAGCACTCCAACAGCTCCAGGTAATCTGTTCTCTCACGTCCTACATGTCATGCAAATTGCCTCAATGCCCTAGGCTGAGCGGCACTGAGAAATCAAAACTGCTTCGCATTCCTTCTACAAAGTCATACCTTAAGACCCCATACTTAGAGGAGAAACTCGGCTTGCGTTCCTCCTGTAACCAAAGCACAGTTCTTCCTCTTACACTGCAGGGTTTTAGAAGAGCCTAAGCCCCGATAGCGTTACCAAAGCGTTCCTTGGGAGAGGCAGTTCGCTACATGCAGAACTCCGTGCCAAGAAAACATTCTTCAGGGAAGGGACCATTGTGTAGTTTGAGGGAATATTTACTTGGTAGACATCACAAGGGGGTAGGCTGCGTGTTCCCTGGAAACGGAGACCTGATGGCACAAGGCTTGCTTTCCCATTTTGAAAGCTCCATTCATGCTGCCTTGAAGCTACCTAAATACCAGTGTGTTGGACGGGTCTCTAGTCACTGTAGGCAGGGCTCTGGGAAGGGAACGAGTTTTCTCTAAATCAACAGGGTGTTTTCGTAGCCTGGGTGGGAGCTCCACCTGAGACGCTCTAGAGCTCAAAGGACACTTGACGTGAGTCGTTTCCTCAAGGTAAAGCCTTGAAGGGCCCTGCTGAAGCCGAAGCGTGGAGCAGTTTCCTGGAGACATGAGTTGCAGTTCTGCTTTCTTTGAACGTTAGTACGCTTATGAAGACACCTAGTAACTCTTGTGGGCACCCTATTCCCTGCAAGAACACCGAGGACCGGCATGCTCGACTGGGAAGCTCAGAAACATCCAGGCCCGGAAACCTTTCCCAGTCACTCTCAATATGCTAAGGGTAGGGCAACACACTGCACGCCTCCTTGGGAGAGCTGGATTTCCTCAGCACTCCAACAGCTCCAGGCAATCTGTTGTCTCACGTCTACATGTCATGCATATCTGCCTCAATGCCCTAGGCTGAGCCGCACTGAGAAACCAATACTCTTTCACATTCCTTCTACAAGGTCATACCTTAAGACCCCATACTTACAGGAGAAACTCGGCTTGCGTTCCTCCTGTAACCAAAGCACAGTTCTTCCTCTTACACTGCAGGGTTTTAGAAGAGCCTAAGCCCCGATAGCGTTACCAAAGCGTTCCTTGGGAGAGGCAGTTCGCTACATGCAGAACTCCGTGCCAAGAAAACATTCTTCAGGGAAGGGACCATTGTGTAGTTTGAGGGAATATTTACTTGGTAGACATCACAAGGGGGTAGGCTGCGTGCTCACTGGAAACGGAGACCTGATGGCACAAGGCTTGCTTTCCCATTTTGAAAGCTCCATTCATGCTGCCTTGAAGCTACCTAAATACCAGTGTTTTGGACGGGTCTCTAGTCACTGTAGGCAGGGCTCTGGGAAGGGAAAGAGTTTTCTCTAAATCAACAGGGTGCTTTCGTAGCCTGGGTGGGAGCTCCACCTGAGACGCTCTAGAGCTCAAAGGAAACTTGTCGTGAGTCGTTTCCTGAAGGTAAAGCCTTGAAGAGCCCTGCTGAAGCCGAAGCGTGGAGCAGTTTCCTGGAGACATGAGTTGCAGTTCTGCTTTCTTTGAACGTTAGTACGCTTATGAAGACACCTAGTAACTCCCGTGGGCACCCTGTTCCCTGCAAGAACACCGAGGACCGGCATGCTCGACTGGGAAGCTCAGAAACATCCAGGCCCGGAAACCTTTCCCAGTCACTCTCAATATGCTAAGGGTAGGGCAACACACTGCACGCCTCCTTGGGAGAGCTAGATTTCCTCAGCACTCCAACAGCTCCAGGCAATCTGTTGTCTCACATCTACATGTCATGCATATCTGCCTCAGTGCCCTAGGCTGAGCTGCACTGAGAAACCAATACTCTTTCACATTCCTTCTACAAAGTCATACCTTACGACCCCATACTTACAGGAGAAAGTTGGCTTGCGTTCCTGCTGTAACCAAAGCACAGTTCTTCCTCTTACACTGCAGGGTTTTAGAAGAGGCTAAGCCCCTATAGCGTACCTAGAGCATTCCTTGGGAGAGGCAGTTCGCTACATGCAGAACTCCGTGCCAAGAACACGTTATTCAGGGAAGGGACCAGTGTGTCACTAGAGTGTATATTAACTTGGTAGAAATCACAAGGAGGTAGGCTGCGTGTTCACTGGAAACGGGGACCTGATGGCACAAGGCTTGCTTTCCCATTTTGAAAGCTCCATTCATGCCGCCTTGAACCTACCTAAATACCAGTGTTTTGGACGAGTTTCTAGTCACTGTAGGCAGGGCTCTGGGAAGGGAACGAGTTTTCTCGAAATCAACAGGGTGCTTTCGTAGCCTGGGTGGGAGCTCCTCCTGAGACGCTCTAGAGCTACAAGGAAACTTGACGTGAGTCCTTTCCTCAAGGTAAAGCCTTGAAGAGCCCTGCTGAAGCGGCACGTGGAGAAGTTTCCTTGAGACATGAGTTGCAGTTCTCCTTTCTTTTAACGTTACTACGCTTTTCAAGACACCTAGGATCTCGCCTGGGCACCCTATTCCGTGCAAGAACACCGAGTACCGGCAGGCTCCACTGGGTTGCTAAGAAACATCCAGGCCCGGATACCTTTCCCAGTCACTCTGTGTATGCTAAGTGTAGGGCAACACACTGCACTCTTCCTTGGGAGAGCTACATTTCCTCAGCACTCCAACAGCTCCAGGTAATCTGTTCTCTCACGTCCTACATGTCATGCAAATTGCCTCAATGCCCTAGGCTGAGCGGCACTGAGAAATCAAAACTGCTTCGCATTCCTTCTACAAAGTCATACCTTAAGACCCCATACTTAGAGGAGAAACTCGGCTTGCGTTCCTCCTGTAACCAAAGCACAGTTCTTCCTCTTACACTGCAGGGTTTTAGAAGAGCCTAAGCCCCGATAGCGTTACCAAAGCGTTCCTTGGGAGAGGCAGTTCGCTACATGCAGAACTCCGTGCCAAGAAAACATTCTTCAGGGAAGGGACCATTGTGTAGTTTGAGGGAATATTTACTTGGAAGACATCACAAGGGGGTAGGCTGCGTGTTCCCTGGAAACGGAGACCTGATGGCACAAGGCTTGCTTTCCCATTTTGAAAGCTCCATTCATGCTGCCTTGAAGCTACCTAAATACCAGTGTTTTGGACGGGTCTCTAGTCACTGTAGGCAGGGCTGTGGGAAGGGAACGAGTTTTCTCTAAATCAACAGGGTGCTTTCGTAGCCTGGGTGGGAGCTCCACCTGAGACGCTCTAGAGCTCAAAGGAAACTTGACGTGAGTCGTTTCCTCAAGGTAAATCCTTGAAGAGCCCTGCTGAAGCCGAAGCGTGGAGCAGTTTCCTGGAGACATGAGTTGCAGTTCTGCTTTCTTTGAACGTTAGTACGCTTATGAAGACACCTAGTAACTCCCGTGGGGACCCTATTCTCTGCAAGAACACCGAGGACCGGCATGCTCGACTGGGAAGCTCAGAAACATCCAGGCCCGGAAACCTTTCCCAGTCACTCTCAATATGCTAAGGGTAGGGCAACACACTGCACGCCTCCTTGGGAGAGCTAGATTTCCTCAGCACTCCAACAGCTCCAGGCAATCTGTTGTCTCACGTCTACATGTCATGCATATCTGCCTCAATGCCCTGGGCTGAGCGGCACTGAGAAACCAATACTCTTTCACATTCCTTCTACAAAGTCATACCTTAAGACCCCATACTTACAGGAGAAAGTTGCCTTGCATTCCTGCTGTAACCAAACACAGTTCTTCCTCTTACACTGCAGGGTTTCAGAAGAGGCTAAGCCCCTATAGCGTACCTAGAGCATTCCTTGGGAGAGGCAGTTCGCTACATGCAGAACTCCGTGCCAAGAACACGTTATTCAGGGAAGGGACCAGTGTGTCGCTAGAGTGTATATTAACTTGGTAGAAATCACAAGGAGGTAGGCTGCGTGTTCACTGGAAACGGGGACCTGATGGCACAAGGTTTGCTTTCCCATTTTGAAAGCTCCATTCATGCCGCCTTGAACCTACCTAAATACCAGTGTTTTGGACGAGTTTCTAGTCACTGTAGGCAGGGCTCTGGGAAGGGAACGAGTTTTCTCTAAATCAACAGGGTGCTTTCATAGCCTGGGTGGGAGCTCCTCCTGAGACGCTCTAGAGCTACAAGGAAACTTGACGTGAGTCCTTTCCTCAAGGTAAAGCCTTGAAGAGCCCTGCTGAAGCGGCACGTGGAGAAGTTTCCTTGAGACATGAGTTGCAGTTCTCCTTTCTTTTAACGTTAGTACGCTTTTCAAGACACCTAGGAACTCGCCTGGGCACCCTATTCCGTGCAAGAACACCGAGTACCGGCAGGCTCCACTGGGTTGCTAAGAAACATCCAGGCCCGGATACCATTCCCAGTCACTCTGTGTATGCTAAGTGTAGGGCAACACACTGCACTCTTCCTTGGGAGAGCTACATTTCCTCAGCACTCCAACAGCTCCAGGTAATCTGTTCTCTCACGTCCTACATGTCATGCAAATTGCCTCAATGCCCTAGGCTGAGCGGCACTGAGAAATCAAAACTGCTTCGCATTCCTTCTACAAAGTCATACCTTAAGACCCCATACTTACAGGAGAAACTCGGCTTGCGTTCCTCCTGTAACCAAAGCACAGTTCTTCCTCTTACACTGCAGGGTTTTAGAAGAGCCTAAGCCCCGATAGCGTTACCAAAGCGTTCCTTGGGAGAGGCAGTTCGCTACATGCAGAACTCCGTGCCAAGAAAACATTCTTCAGGGAAGGGAACATTGTGTAGTTTGAGGGAATATTTACTTGGTAGACATCACAAGGGTGTAGGCTGCGTGCTCACTGGAAACGGAGACCTGATGGCACAAGGCTTGCTTTCCCATTTTGAAAACTCCATTCATGCTGCCTTGAAGCTACCTAAATACCAGTGTTTTGGACGGGTCTCTAGTTACTGTAGGCAGGGCTCTGGGAAGGGAACGAGTTTTCTCTAAATCAACAGGGTGCTTTCGTAGCCTGGGTGGGAGCTCCCCCTGAGACGCTCTAGAGCTCAAAGGAAACTTGACGTAAGTCGTTTCCTCAAGGTAAAGGCTTGAAGAGCCCTGCTGAAGCCGAAGCGTGGAGCAGCTTCCTGGAGACATGAGTTGCAGTTCTGCTTTCTTTGAACGTTAGTACGCTTATGAAGACACCTAGTAACTCTCGTGGGCACCCTATTCCCTGCAAGAACACCGAGGACCGGCATGCTCGACTGGGAAGCTCAGAAACATCCAGGCCCGGAAACCTTTCCCAGTCACTCTCAATATGCTAAGTGTAGGGCAACACACTGCACGCCTCCTTGGGAGAGCTAGATTTCCTCAGCACTCCAACAGCTCCAGGCAATCTGTTGTCTCACGTCTACATGTCATGCATATCTGCCTCAATGCCCTAGGCTGAGCGGCACTGAGAAACCAATACTCTTTCACATTCCTTCTACAAAGTCTTACCTTAAGACCCCATACTTACAGGAGAAAGTTGCCTTGCGTTCCTGCTGTAACCAAAGCACAGTTCTTCCTCTTACACTGCAGGGTTTTAGAAGAGGGTAAGCCCCTATAGCGTACCTAGAGCATTCCTTGGGAGAGGCAGTTCGCTACATGCAGAACTCCGTGCCAAGAACACGTTATTCAGGGAAGGGACCAGTGTGTCGCTAGAGTGTATATTAACTTGGTAGAAATCACAAGGAGGTAGGCTGCGTGTTCACTGGAAACGGGGACCTGATGGCACAAGGCTTGCTTTCCCATTTTGAAAGCTCCATTCATGCCGCCTTGAACCTACCTAAATACCAGTGTTTTGGACGAGTTTCTAGTCACTGTAGGCAGGGCTCTGGGAAGGGAACGAGTTTTCTCGAAATCAACAGGGTGCTTTCATAGCCTGGGTGGGAGCTCCTCCTGAGACGCTCTAGAGCCTCAAGGAAACTTGACGTGAGTCCTTTCCTCAAGGTAAAGCCTTGAAGAGCCCTGCTGAAGCGGAACGTGGAGAAGTTTCCTTGAGACATGAGTTGCAGTTCTCCTTTCTTTTAACGTTAGTACGCTTTTCAAGACACCTAGGAACTCGCCTGGGCACCCTATTCCGTGCAAGAACACCGAGTACCGGCAGGCTCCACTGGGTTGCTAAGAAACATCCAGGCCCGGATACCATTCCCAGTCACTCTGTGTATGCTAAGTGTAGGGCAACACACTGCACTCTTCCTTGGGAGAGCTACATTTCCTCAGCACTCCAACAGCTCCAGGTAATCTGTTCTCTCACGTCCTACATGTCATGCAAATTGCCTCAATGCCCTAGGCTGAGCGGCACTGAGAAATCAAAACTGCTTTGCATTCCTTCTACAAAGTCATACCTTAAGACCCCATACTTACAGGAGAAACTCAGCTTGCGTTCCTCCTGTAACCAAAGCACAGTTCTTCCTCTTACACTGCAGGGTTTTAGAAGAGCCTAAGCCCCGATAGCGTTACCAAAGCGTTCCTTGGGAGAGGCAGTTCGCTACATGCAGAACTCCGTGCCAAGAAAACATTCTTCAGGGAAGGGACCATTGTGTAGTTTGAGGGAATATTTACTTGGTAGACATCACAAGGGGGTAGGCTGCGTGTTCCCTGGAAACGGAGAACTGATGGCACAAGGCTTGCTTTCCCATTTTGAAAGCTCCATTCATGCTGCCTTGAAGCTACCTAAATACCAGTGTTCTGGACGGGTCTCTAGTCACTGTAGGCAGGGCTCTGGGAAGGGAACGAGTTTTCTCTAAATCAACAGGGTGCTTTCGTAAACTGGGTGGGAGCTCCACCTGAGACGCTCTAGAGCTGAAAGGAAACTTGACGTGAGTCGTTTCCTCAAGGTAAAGCCTTGAAGAGCCCTGTTGAAGCCAAAGCGTGGAGCAGTTTCCTGGAGACACGAGTTGCAGTTCTGCTTTCTTTGAACGTTAGTACGCTTATGAAGACACCTAGTAACTCTCGTGGGCACCCTATTCCCTGCAAGAACACCGAGGACCGGCATGCTCGACTGGGAAGCTCAGAAACATCCAGGCCCGGAAACCTTTCCCAGTCACTCTCAATATGCTAAGGGTAGGGCAACACACTGCACGCCTCCTTGGGAGAGCTGGATTTCCTGAGCACTCCAACAGCTCCAGGCAATCTGTTGTCACACGTCTACATGTCATGCATATCGGCCTCAATGCCCTAGGCTGAGCGGCACTGAGTAACCAATACTGTTTCACATTCCTTCTACAAAGTCATACCTTAAGACCCCATACTTACAGGACAAACTAGCTTGCATTCCTCCTGTAACCAAAGCACAGTTCTTCCTCTTACACTGCAGGGTTTTAGAAGAGCCTAAGCACCGAAAGCGTTACCAAAGCGTTCCTTGGGAGAGGCAGTTCGCTACATGCAGAACTCCGTGCCAAGAAAACATTCTTCAGGGAAGGGACCATTGTGTAGTTTGAGGGAATATTTACTTGGTAGACATCACAAGGGGGTAGGCTGCGTGTTCCCTGGAAACGGAGACCTGATGGCACAAGGCTTGCTTTCCCATTTTGAAAGCTCCATTCATGCTGCCTTGAAGCTACCTAATACCAGTGTTTTGGACGGGTCTCTAGTCACTGTAGGCAGGGCTCTGGGAAGGGAACGAGTTTTCTCTAAATCAACAGGGTGCTTTCATAGCCTGGGTGGGAGCTCCTCCTGAGACGCTCTAGAGCTACAAGGAAACTTGACGTGAGTCCTTTCCTCAAGGTAAAGCCTTGAAGAGCCCTGCTGAAGCGGAACGTGGAGAAGTTTCCTTGAGACAGGAGTTGCAGTTCTCCTTTCTTTTAACGTTAGTACGCTTTTCAAGACACCTAGGAACTCGCCTGGGCACCCTATTCTGTGCAAGAACACCGAGTACCGGCAGGCTCCACTGGGTTGCTAAGAAACATCCAGGCCCGGATACCATTCCCAGTCACTCTGTGTATGCTAATTGTAGGGCAACACACTGCACTCTTCCTTGGGAGAGCTACATTTCCTCAGCACTCCAACAGCTCCAGGTAATCTGTTCTCTCACGTCCTACATGTCATGCAAATTGCCTCAATGCCCTAGGCTGAGCGGCACTGAGAAATCAAAACTGCTTCACATTCCTTCTACAAAGTCATACCTTAAGACCCCATACTTACAGGAGAAACTCGGCTTGCGTTCCTCCTGTAACCAAAGCACAGTTCTTCCTCTTACACTGCAGGGTTTTAGAAGAGCCTAAGCCCCGATAGCGTTACCAAAGCGTTCCTTGGGAGAGGCAGTTCGCTACATGCAGAACTCCGTGCCAAGAAAACATTCTTCAGGGAAGGGACCATTGTGTAGTTTGAGGGAATATTTACTTGGTAGACATCACAAGGGGGTAGGCTGCGTGTTCCCTGGAAACGGAGACCTGATGGCACAAGGCTTGCTTTCCCATTTTGAAAGCTCCATTCATGCTGCCTTGAAGCTACCTAAATACCAGTGTTCTGGACGGGTCTCTAGTCACTGTAGGCAGGGCTCTGGGAAGGGAACGAGTTTTCTCTAAATCAACAGGGTGCTTTCGTAAACTGGGTGGGAGCTCCACCTGAGACGCTCTAGAGCTGAAAGGAAACTTGACGTGAGTCGTTTCCTCAAGGTAAAGCCTTGAAGAGCCCTGTTGAAGCCAAAGCGTGGAGCAGTTTCCTGGAGACACGAGTTGCAGTTCTGCTTTCTTTGAACGTTAGTACGCATATGAAGACACCTAGTAACTCTCGTGGGCACCCTATTCCCTGCACGAACACCGAGGACCGGCATGCTCGACTGGGAAGCTCAGAAACATCCAGGCCCGGAAACCTTTCCCAGTCACTCTCAATATGCTAAGGGTAGGGCAACACACTGCACGCCTCCTTGGGAGAGCTGGATTTCCTGAGCACTCCAACAGCTCCAGGCAATCTGTTGTCTCACGTCTACATGTCATGCATATCGGCCTCAGTGCCCTAGGCTGAGCGGCACTGAGTAACCAATACTGTTTCACATTCCTTCTACAAAGTCATACCTTAAGACCCCATACTTACAGGACAAACTCGGCTTGCATTCCTGCTGTAACCAAAGCACAGTTCTTCCTCTTACACTGCAGGGTTTTAGAAGAGCCTAAGCACCGAATGCGTTACCAAAGCGTTCCTTGGGAGAGGCAGTTCGCTACATGCAGAACTCCGTGCCAAGAAAACATTCTTCAGGGAAGGGACCATTGTGTAGTTTGAGGGAATATTTACTTGGTAGACATCACAAGGGGGTAGGCTGCGTGTTCCCTGGAAACGGAGACCTGATGGCACAAGGCTTGCTTTCCCATTTTGAAAGCTCCATTCATGCTGCCTTGAAGCTACCTAATACCAGTGTTTTGGACGGGTCTCTAGTCACTGTAGGCAGGGCTCTGGGAAGGGAACGAGTTTTCTCTAAATCAACAGGGTGCTTTCGTAGCCTGGGTGGGAGCTCCACCTGAGACGCTCTAGAGCTCAAAGGAAACTTGACGTGAGTCGTTTCCTCAAGGTAAAGCCTTGAAGAGCCCTGCTGAACCGAAGCGTGGAGCAGTTTCCTGGAGACAGGAGTTGCAGTTCTGCTTTCTTTGATTGTTAGTACGCTTATGAAGACACCTAGTAACTCTCGTGGGCACCCTATTCCCTGCAAGAACACCGAGGACCGGCATGCTCGACTGGGAAGCTCAGAAACATCCAGGCCCGGAAACCTTTCCCAGTCACTCTCAATATGCTAAGGGTAGGGCAACACACTGCACGCCTCCTTGGGAGAGCTAGATTTCCTCAGCACTCCAACAGCTCCAGGCAATCTGTTGTCTCACGTCTACATGTCATGCATATCTGCCTCAATGCCCTGGGCTGAGCGGCACTGAGAAACCAATACTCTTTCACATTCCTTCTACAAAGTCATACCTTAAGACCCCATACTTACAGGAGAAAGTTGCCTTGCATTCCTGCTGTAACCAAAGCACAGTTCTTCCTCTTACACTGCAGGGTTTCAGAAGAGGCTAAGCCCCTATAGCGTACCTAGAGAATTCCTTGGGAGAGGCAGTTCGCTACATGCAGAACTCCGTGCCAAGAACACGTTATTCAGGGAAGGGACCAGTGTGTCGCTAGAGTGTATATTAACTTGGTAGAAATCACAAGGAGGTAGGCTGCGTGTTCACTGGAAACGGGGACCTGATGGCACAAGGTTTGCTTTCCCATTTTGAAAGCTCCATTCATGCCGCCTTGAACCTACCTAAATACCAGTGTTTTGGACGAGTTTCTAGTCACTGTAGGCAGGGCTCTGGGAAGGGAACGAGTTTTCTCTAAATCAACAGGGTGCTTTCATAGCCTGGGTGGGAGCTCCTCCTGAGACGCTCTAGAGATACAAGGAAACTTGACGTGAGTCCTTTCCTCAAGGTAAAGCCTTGAAGAGCCCTGCTGAAGCGGAACGTGGAGAAGTTTCCTTGAGACATGAGTTGCAGTTCTCCTTTCTTTTAACGTTAGTACGCTTTTCAAGACACCTAGGAACTCGCCTGGGCACCCTATTCCGTGCAAGAACACCGAGTACCGGCAGGCTCCACTGGGTTGCTAAGAAACATCCAGGCCCGGATACCATTCCCAGTCACTCTGTGTATGCTAAGTGTAGGGCAACACACTGCACTCTTCCTTGGGAGAGCTACATTTCCTCAGCACTCCAACAGCTCCAGGTAATCTGTTCTCTCACGTCCTACATGTCATGCAAATTGCCTCAATGCCCTAGGCTGAGCGGCACTGAGAAATCAAAACTGCTTCGCATTCCTTCTACAAAGTCATACCTTAAGACCCCATACTTACAGGAGAAACTCGGCTTGCGTTCCTCCTGTAACCAAAGCACAGTTCTTCCTCTTACACTGCAGGGTTTTAGAAGAGCCTAAGCCCCGATAGCGTTACCAAAGCGTTCCTTGGGAGAGGCAGTTCGCTACATGCAGAACTCCGTGCCAAGAAAACATTCTTCAGGGAAGGGACCATTGTGTAGTTTGAGGGAATATTTACTTGGTAGACATCACAAGGGGGTAGGCTGCGTGCTCACTGGAAATGGAGACCTGATGGCACAAGGCTTGCTTTCCCATTTTGAAAGCTCCATTCATGCTGCCTTGAAGCTACCTAAATACCAGTGTTTTGGACGGGTCTCTAGTCACTGTAGGCAGGGCTCTGGGAAGGGAACGAGTTTTCTCTAAATCAACAGGGTGCTTTCGTAGCCTGGGTGGGAGCTCCACCTGAGACGCTCTAGAGCTCAAAGGAAACTTGACGTGAGTCGTTTCCTCAAGGTAAAGCCTTAAGAGCCCTGCTGAAGCCGAAGCGTGGAGCAGTTTCCTGGAGACATGAGTTGTAGTTCTGCTTTCTTTGAACGTTAGTACGCTTATGAAGACACAAGTAACTCTCGTGGGCACCCTATTCCCTGCAAGAACACCGAGGACCGGCATGCTCGACTGGGAAGCTCAGAAACATCCAGGCCCGGAAACCTTTCCCAGTCACTCTCAATATGCTAAGGGTAGGGCAACACACTGCACGTCTCCTTGGGAGAGCTAGATTTCCTCAGCACTCCAACAGCTCCAGGCAATCTGTTGTCTCACGTCTACATGTCATGTATATCTGCCTCAATGCCCTGGGCTGAGCGGCACTGAGAAACCAATACTCTTTCACATTCCCTCTACAAAGTCATACCTTAAGACCCCATACTTACAGGAGAAAGTTGCCTTGCATTCCTGCTGTAACCAAAGCACAGTTCTTCCTCTTACACTGCAGGGTTTCAGAAGAGGCTAAGCCCCTATAGCGTACCTAGAGCATTCCTTGGGAGAGGCAGTTCGCTACATGCAGAACTCCGTGCCAAGAACACGTTATTCAGGGAAGGGACCAGTGTGTCGCTAGAGTGTATATTAACTTGGTAGAAATCACAAGGAGGTAGGCTGCGTGTTCACTGGAAACGGGGACCTGATGGCACAAGGTTTGCTTTCCCATTTTGAAAGCTCCATTCATGCCGCCTTGAACCTACCTAAATACCAGTGTTTTGGACGAGTTTCTAGTCACTGTAGGCAGGGCTCTGGGAAGGGAACGAGTTTTCTCTAAATCAACAGGGTGCTTTCATAGCCTGGGTGGGAGCTCCTCCTGAGACGCTCTAGAGCTACAAGGAAACTTGACGTGAGTCCTTTCCTCAAGGTAAAGCCTTGAAGAGCCCTGCTGAAGCGGAACGTGGAGAAGTTTCCTTGAGACATGAGTTGCAGTTCTCCTTTCTTTTAACGTTAGTACGCTTTTCAAGACACCTAGGAACTCGCCTGAGCACCCTATTCCGTGCAAGAACACCGAGTACCGGCAGGCTCCACTGGGTTGCTAAGAAACATCCAGGCCCGGATACCATTCCCAGTCACTCTGTGTATGCTAAGTGTAGGGCAACACACTGCACTCTTCCTTGGGAGAGCTACATTTCCTCAGCACTCCAACAGCTCCAGGTAATCTGTTCTCTCACGTCCTACATGTCATGCAAATTGCCTCAATGCCCTAGGCTGAGCGGCACTGAGAAATCAAAACTGCTTCGCATTCCTTCTACAAAGTCATACCTTAAGACCCCATACTTACAGGAGAAACTCGGCTTGCGTTCCTCCTGTAACCAAAGCACAGTTCTTCCTCTTACACTGCAGGGTTTTAGAAGAGCCTAAGCCCCGATAGCGTTACCAAAGCGTTCCTTGGGAGAGGCAGTTCACTACATGCAGAACTCCGTGCCAAGAAAACATTCTTCAGGGAAGGGACCATTGTGTAGTTTGAGGGAATATTTACTTGGTAGACATCACAAGGGGATAGGCTGCGTGCTCACTGGAAACGGAGACCTGATGGCACAAGGCTTGCTTTCCCATTTTGAAAGCTCCATTCATGCTGCCTTGAAGCTACCTAAATACCAGTGTTTTGGACGGGTCTCTAGTCACTGTAGGCAGGGCTCTGGGATGGGAACGAGTTTTATCTATATCAACAGGGTGCTTTCGTAGCCTGGGTGGGAGCTCCACCTGAGACGCTCTAGAGCTCAAAGGAAACTTGACGTGAGTCGTTTCCTCAAGGTAAAGCCTTGAAGAGTCCTGCTGAAGCCGAAGCGTGGAGCAGTTTCCTGGAGACATGAGTTGCAGTTCTGCTTTCTTTGAACGTTAGTACGCTCTTGAAGACACCTAGTAACTCTCGTGGGCACCCTATTCCCTGCAAGAACACCGAGGACCGGCATGCTCGACTGGGAAGCTCAGAAACATCCAGGCCCGGAAACCTTTCCCAGTCACTCTCAATATGCTAAGTGTAGGGCAACACACTGCACGCCTCCTTGGGAGAGCTAGATTTCCTCAGCACTCCAACAGCTCCAGGCAATCTGTTGTCTCACGTCTACATGTCATGCATATCTGCCTCAATGCCTTAGGCTGAGCGGCACTGAGAAACCAATACTCTTTCACATTCCTTCTACAAAGTCATACCTTAAGACCCCATACTTACAGGAGGAAGTTGCCTTGCGTTCCTGCTGTAACCAAAGCACAGTTCTTCCTCTTACACTGCAGGGTTTTAGAAGAGGCTAAGCCCCTATAGCGTACCTAGAGCATTCCTTCGGAGAGGCAGTTCGCTACATGCAGAACTCCGTGCCAAAAACACGTTATTCAGGGAAGGGACCAGTGTGTCGCTAGAGTGTATATTAACTTGGTAGAAATCACAAGGAGGTAGGCTGCGTGTACACTCGAAACGGGGACCTGATGGCACAAGGCTTGCTTTCCCATTTTGAGAGCTCCATTCATGCCGCCTTGAACCTACCTAAATACCAGTGTTTTGAACGGGTCTCTAGTCACTGTAGGCAGGGCTCTGGGATGGGAACGAGTTTTCTCTATATCCACCGGGTGCTTTCGTAGCCTGGGTGGGAGCTCCACCTGAGACGCTCTAGAGCTCAAAGGAAACTTGACGTGAGTCGTTTCCTCAAGGTAAAGCCTTGAAGAGCCCTGCTGAAGCCGAAGCGTGGAGCAGTTACCTGGAGACATGAGTTTCAGTTCTGCTTTCTTTGAACGTTAGTACGCTCTGGAAGACACCTAGTAACTCTCGTGGGCACCCTATTCCCTGCAAGAACACTGACGACCGGCATGCTCGACTGGGAAGCTCAGAAACATCCAGGCCCGGAAACCTTTCCCAGTCACTCTCAATATGCAAAGTGTAGGGCAACACACTGCACGCCTCCTTGGGAGAGCTAGATTTCCTCAGCACTCCAACAGCTCCAGGCAATCTGTTGTCTCACGTCTACATGTCATGCATATCTGCCTCAGTGCCCTAGGCTGAGCGGCACTGAGAAACCAATACTGTTTCACATTCCTTCTACAAAGTCATAACTTAAGACCCCATACTTACAGGAGAAAGTTGCCTTGCGTTCCTGCTGTAACCAAAGCACAGTTCTTCCTCTTACACTGCAGGTTTTTAGAAGAGGCTAAGCCCCTATAGCGTACCTAGAGCATTCCTTGGGAGACGCAGTTCGCTACATGCAGAACTCCGTGCCAAGAACACGTTATTCAGGGAAGGGACCAGTGTGTCGCTAGAGTGTATATTAAATTGGTAGAAATCACAGGGAGGTAGGCTGCGTGTTCACTGGAAACGAGGACCTGATGGCAGAAGGTTTGCTTTTCCATTTTGAAAGCTCCATTCATGCCGCCTTGAACCTACCTAAATACCAGTGTTTTCGACGAGTTTCTAGTCACTGTAGGCAGGGCTCTGGGAAGGGAACGAGTTTTCTCTAAATCAACAGGGTGCTTTCATAGCCTGGGTGGGAGCTCCTCCTGAGACGCTCTAGAGCCTCAAGGAAACTTGACGTGAGTCCTTTCCTCAAGGTAAAGCCTTGAAGAGCCCTGCTGAAGCGGAACGTGGAGAAGTTTCCTTGAGACATGAGTTGTAGTTCTCCTTTCTTTTAATGTTAGTACGCTTTTCAAGACACCTAGGATCTCGCCTGGGCACCCTATTCCGTGCAAGAACACCGAGTACCGGCAGGCTCCACTGGGTTGCTAAGAAACATCCATGCCCGGATACCTTTCCCAGTCACTCTGTGTATGCTAAGTGTAGGGCAACACACTGCACTCTTCCTTGGGAGAGCTACATTTCCTCAGCACTCCAACAGCTCCAGGTAATCTGTTCTCTCACGTCCTACATGTCATGCAAATTGCCTCAATGCCCTAGGCTGAGCGGCACTGAGAAATCAAAACTGCTTCGCATTCCTTCTACAAAGTCATACCTTCAGACCCCATACTTACAGGAGAAACTCGGCTTGCGTTCCTCCTGTAACCAAAGCACAGTTCTTCCTCTTACACTGCAGGGTTTTAGAAGAGCCTAAGCCCCGATAGCGTTACCAAAGCGTTCCTTGGGAGAGGCAGTTCGCTACATGCAGAACTCCGTGCCAAGAAAACATTCTTCAGGGAAGGAACCATTGTGTAGTTTGAGGGAATATTTACTTGGTAGACATCACAAGGGGGTAGGCTGCGTGTTCCCTGGAAACGGAGACCTGATGGCACAAGGCTTGCTTTCCCATTTTGAAAGCTCCATTCATGCTGCCTTGAAGCTACCTAAATACCAGTGTTTTGGACGGGTCTCTAGTCACTGTAGGCAGGGCTGTGGGAAGGGAACGAGTTTCTCTAAATCAACAGGGTGCTTTCGTAGCCTGGGTGGGAGCTCCAACTGAGACGCTCTAGAGCTCAAAGGAAACTTGACGTGAGTCGTTTCCTCAAGGTAAAGCCTTGAAGGGCCCTGCTGAAGCCGAAGCGTGGAGCAGTTTCCTGGAGACATGAGTTGCAGTTCTGCTTTCTTTGAACGTTAGTACGCTTATGAAGACACCTAGTAACTCTCGTGGGCACCCTATTCCCTGCACGAAGACCGAGGACCGGCATGCTCGACTGGGAAGCTCAGAAACATCCAGGCCCGGAAACTTTCCCCGTCACTCTCAATATGCTAAGGGTAGGGCAACACACTGCACGCCTCCTTGGGAGAGCTAGATTTCCTCAACACTCCAACAGCTCCAGGCAATCTGTTGTCTCACGTCTACATGTCATGCATATCTGCCTCAATGCCCTAGGCTGAGTGGCAGTGAGTAACCAATACTCTTTCACATTCCTTCTACAAAGTCATACCTTAAGACCACATACTTACAGGAGAAAGTTGCCTTGCGTTCCTGCTGTAAGCAAAGCACAGTTCTTCTTCTTACACTGCAGGGTTTTAGAAGAGGCTAAGCCCCTATAGCGTACCTAGAGCATTCCTTGGGAGAGGCAGTTCGCTACATGCAGAACTCCTTGCCAAGAACACGTTATTCAGGGAAGGGACCAGTGTGTCTCTAGAGTGTATATTAACTTGGTAGAAATCACAAGGAGGTGCGCTGCGTGTTCACTGGAAACGGGGACCTGATGGCACAAGGCTTGCTTTCCCATTTTGAAAGCTCCATTCATGCCGCCTTGAACCTACCTAAATACCAGTGTTTTGGACGAGTTTCTAGTCACTGTAGGCAGGGCTCTGGGAAGGGAACGAGTTTTCTCGAAATCAACAGGGTGCTTTCGTAGCCTGGTGGGAGCTCCACCTAGAAGCTCTAGAGCTCAAAGGAAACTTGACGTGAGTCGTTTCCTCAAGATAAAGCCTTGAAGAGCCCTGCTGAAGCCAAAGCGTGGAGCAGTTTCCTGGAGACACGAGTTGCAGTTCTGCTTTCTTTGAACGTTAGTACGCTTATGAAGACACCTAGTAACTCCCGTGGGCACCCTATTCCCTGCAAGAACACCGAGGACCGGCATGCTCGACTGGGAAGCTCAGAAACATCAAGGCCCGGAAACCTTTCCCAGTCACTCTGTGTGTGCTAAGTGTAGGGCAACACACTGCACGCCTCCTTGGGAGAGCTAGATTTCCTCAGCACTCCAACAGCTCCAGGCAATCTGTTGTCTCACGTCTACATGTCATGCATATCTGCCTCAATGCCCTAGGCTGAGCGGCACTGAGTAACCAATACTGTTTCACAGTCCTTCTACAAAGTCATACCTTAAGACCCCATACTTACAGGAGAAAGTTCCCTTGCATTCCTGCTGTAACCAAAGCACAGTTCTTCCTCTTACACTGCAGGGTTTCAGAAGAGGCTAAGCCCCTATAGCGTACCTAGAGCATTCCTTGGGAGAGGCAGTTCGCTACATGCAGAACTCCGTGCCAAGAACACGTTATTCAGGGAAGGGACCAGTGTGTCGCTAGAGTGTATATTAACTTGGTAGAAATCACAAGGAGGTAGGCTGCATGTTCACTGGAAACGGGGACCTGATGGCACAAGGTTTGCTTTCCCATTTTGAAAGCTCCATTCATGCCGCCTTGAACCTACCTAAATACCAGTGTTTTGGACGAGTTTCTAGTCACTGTAGGCAGGGCTCTGGGAAGGGAACGAGTTTTCTCTAAATCAACAGGGTGCTTTCATAGCCTGGGTGGGAGCTCCTCCTGAGACGCTCTAGAGCTACAAGGAAACTTGACGTGAGTCCTTTCCTCAAGGTAAAGCCTTGAAGAGCCCTGCTGAAGCGGAACGTGGAGAAGTTTCCTTGAGACAGGAGTTGCAGTTCTCCTTTCTTTTAACGTTAGTACGCTTTTCAAGACACCTAGGAACTCGCCTGGGCACCCTATTCCGTGCAAGAACACCGAGTACCGGCAGGCTCCACTGGGTTGCTAAGAAACATCCAGGCCCGGATACCATTCCCAGTCACTCTGTGTATGCTAAGTGTAGGGCAACACACTGCACTCTTCCTTGGGAGAGCTACATTTCCTCAGCACTCCAACAGCTCCAGGTAATCTGTTCTCTCACGTCCTACATGTCATGCAAATTGCCTCAATGCCCTAGGCTGAGCGGCACTGAGAAATCAAAACTGCTTCACATTCCTTTTACAATGTCATACCTTAAGACCCCATACTTACAGGAGAAACTCGGCTTGCGTTCCTCCTGTAACCAAAGCACAGTTCTTCCTCTTACACTGCAGGGTTTTAGAAGAGCCTAAGCCCCGATAGCGTTACCAAAGCGTTCCTTGGGAGAGGCAGTTCGCTACATGCAGAACTCCGTGCCAAGAAAACATTCTTCAGGGAAGGGAACATTGTGTAGTTTGAGGGAATATTTACTTGGTAGACATCACAAGGGGGTAGGCTGCGTGCTCACTGGAAACGGAGACCTGATGGCACAAGGCTTGCTTTCCCATTTTGAAAACTCCATTCATGCTGCCTTGAAGCTACCTAAATACCAGTGTTTTGGACGGGTCTCTAGTCACTGTAGGCAGGGCTCTGGGAAGGGAACGAGTTTTCTCTAAATCAACAGGGTGCTTTCGTAGCCTGGGTGGGAGCTCCCCCTGAGACGCTCTAGAGCTCAAAGGAAACTTGACGTGAGTCGTTTCCTCAAGGTAAAGGCTTGAAGAGCCCTGCTGAAGCCGAAGCGTGGAGCAGCTTCCTGGAGACATGAGTTGCAGTTCTGCTTTCTTTGAACGTTAGTACGCTTATGAAGACACCTAGTAACTCTCGTGGGCACCCTATTCCCTGCAAGAACACCGAGGACCGGCATGCTCGACTGGGAAGCTCAGAAACATCCAGGCCCGGAAACCTTTCCCAGTCACTCTCAATATGCTAAGTGTAGGGCAACACACTGCACGCCTCCTTGGGAGAGCTAGATTTCCTCAGCACTCCAACAGCTCCAGGCAATCTGTTGTCTCACGTCTACATGTCATGCATATCTGCCTCAATGCCCTAGGCTGAGTGGCAGTGAGTAACCAATACTCTTTCACATTCCTTCTACAAAGTCATACCTTAAGACCACATACTTACAGGAGAAAGTTGCCTTGCGTTCCTGCTGTAAGCAAAGCACAGTTCTTCTTCTTACACTGCAGGGTTTTAGAAGAGGCTAAGCCCCTATAGCGTACCTAGAGCATTCCTTGGGAGAGGCAGTTCGCTACATGCAGAACTCCGTGCCAAGAACACGTTATTCAGGGAAGGGACCAGTGTGTCTCTAGAGTGTATATTAACTTGGTAGAAATCACAAGGAGGTACGCTGCGTGTTCACTGGAAACGGGGACCTGATGGCACAAGGCTTGCTTTCCCATTTTGAAAGCTCCATTCATGCCGCCTTGAACCTACCTAAATACCAGTGTTTTGGACGAGTTTCTAGTCACTGTAGGCAGGGCTCTGGGAAGGGAACGAGTTTTCTCGAAATCAACAGGGTGCTTTCGTAGCCTGGTGGGAGCTCCACCTAGAAGCTCTAGAGCTCAAAGGAAACTTGACGTGAGTCGTTTCCTCAAGATAAAGCCTTGAAGAGCCCTGCTGAAGCCAAAGCGTGGAGCAGTTTCCTGGAGACACGAGTTGCAGTTCTGCTTTCTTTGAACGTTAGTACGCTTATGAAGACACCTAGTAACTCCCGTGGGCACCCTATTCCCTGCAAGAACACCGAGGACCGGCATGCTCGACTGGGAAGCTCAGAAACATCAAGGCCCGGAAACCTTTCCCAGTCACTCTGTGTGTGCTAAGTGTAGGGCAACACACTGCACGCCTCCTTGGGAGAGCTAGATTTCCTCAGCACTCCAACAGCTCCAGGCAATCTGTTGTCTCACGTCTACATGTCATGCATATCTGCCTCAATGCCCTAGGCTGAGCGGCACTGAGTAACCAATACTGTTTCACAGTCCTTCTACAAAGTCATACCTTAAGACCCCATACTTACAGGAGAAAGTTCCCTTGCATTCCTGCTGTAACCAAAGCACAGTTCTTCCTCTTACACTGCAGGGTTTCAGAAGAGGCTAAGCCCCTATAGCGTACCTAGAGCATTCCTTGGGAGAGGCAGTTCGCTACATGCAGAACTCCGTGCCAAGAACACGTTATTCAGGGAAGGGACCAGTGTGTCGCTAGAGTGTATATTAACTTGGTAGAAATCACAAGGAGGTAGGCTGCATGTTCACTGGAAACGGGGACCTGATGGCACAAGGTTTGCTTTCCCATTTTGAAAGCTCCATTCATGCCGCCTTGAACCTACCTAAATACCAGTGTTTTGGACGAGTTTCTAGTCACTGTAGGCAGGGCTCTGGGAAGGGAACGAGTTTTCTCTAAATCAACAGGGTGCTTTCATAGCCTGGGTGGGAGCTCCTCCTGAGACGCTCTAGAGCTACAAGGAAACTTGACGTGAGTCCTTTCCTCAAGGTAAAGCCTTGAAGAGCCCTGCTGAAGCGGAACGTGGAGAAGTTTCCTTGAGACAGGAGTTGCAGTTCTCCTTTCTTTTAACGTTAGTACGCTTTTCAAGACACCTAGGAACTCGCCTGGGCACCCTATTCCGTGCAAGAACACCGAGTACCGGCAGGCTCCACTGGGTTGCTAAGAAACATCCAGGCCCGGATACCATTCCCAGTCACTCTGTGTATGCTAAGTGTAGGGCAACACACTGCACTCTTCCTTGGGAGAGCTACATTTCCTCAGCACTCCAACAGCTCCAGGTAATCTGTTCTCTCACGTCCTACATGTCATGCAAATTGCCTCAATGCCCTAGGCTGAGCGGCACTGAGAAATCAAAACTGCTTCACATTCCTTTTACAATGTCATACCTTAAGACCCCATACTTACAGGAGAAACTCGGCTTGCGTTCCTCCTGTAACCAAAGCACAGTTCTTCCTCTTACACTGCAGGGTTTTAGAAGAGCCTAAGCCCCGATAGCGTTACCAAAGCGTTCCTTGGGAGAGGCAGTTCGCTACATGCAGAACTCCGTGCCAAGAAAACATTCTTCAGGGAAGGGACCATTGTGTAGTTTGAGGGAATATTTACTTGGTAGACATCACAAGGGGGTAGGCTGCGTGCTCACTGGAAACGGAGACCTGATGGCACAAGGCTTGCTTTCCCATTTTGAAAACTCCATTCATGCTGCCTTGAAGCTACCTAAATACCAGTGTTTTGGACGGGTCTCTAGTCACTGTAGGCAGGGCTCTGGGAAGGGAACGAGTTTTCTCTAAATCAACAGGGTGCTTTCGTAGCCTGGGTGGGAGCTCCCCCTGAGACGCTCTAGAGCTCAAAGGAAACTTGACGTGAGTCGTTTCCTCAAGGTAAAGGCTTGAAGAGCCCTGCTGAAGCCGAAGCGTGGAGCAGCTTCCTGGAGACATGAGTTGCAGTTCTGCTTTCTTTGAACGTTAGTACGCTTATGAAGACACCTAGTAACTCTCGTGGGCACCCTATTCCCTGCAAGAACACCGAGGACCGGCATGCTCGACTGGGAAGCTCAGAAACATCCAGGCCCGGAAACCTTTCCCAGTCACTCTCAATATGCTAAGTGTAGGGCAACACACTGCACGCCTCCTTGGGAGAGCTAGATTTCCTCAGCACTCCAACAGCTCCAGGCAATCTGTTGTCTCACGTCTACATGTCATGCATATCTGCCTCAATGCCCTAGGCTGAGCGGCACTGAGAAACCAATACTCTTTCACATTCCTTCTACAAAGTCTTACCTTAAGACCCCATACTTACAGGAGAAAGTTGCCTTGCGTTCCTGCTGTAACCAAAGCACAGTTCTTCCTCTTACACTGCAGGGTTTTAGAAGAGGCTAAGCCCCTATAGCGTACCTAGAGCATTCCTTGGGAGAGGCAGTTCGCTACATGCAGAACTCCGTGCCAAGAACACGTTATTCAGGGAAGTGACCATTGTGTCGCTAGAGTGTATATTAACTTGCTAGAAATCACAAGGAGGTAGGCTGCGTGTTCACTGGAAACGGGGACCTGATGGCACAAGGCTTGCTTTCCCATTTTGAAAGCTCCATTCATGCCGCCTTGAACTACCTAAATACCAGTGTTTTGGACGAGTTTCTAGTCACTGTAGGCAGGGCTCTGGGAAGGGAACGAGTTTTCTCTAAATCAACAGGGTGCTTTCATAGCCTGGGTGGGAGCTCCTCCTGAGACGCTCTAGAGCTACAAGGAAACTTGACGTGAGTCCTTTCCTCAAGGTAAAGCCTTGAAGAGCCCTGCTGAAGCGGAACGTGGAGAAGTTTCCTTGAGACATGAGTTGCAGTTCTCCTTTCTTTTAACGTTACTACGCTTTTCCAGACACCTAGGATCTCGCCTGGGCACCCTATTCCGTGCAAGAACACCGAGTACCGGCAGGCTCCACTGGGTTGCTAAGAAACATCCAGGCCCGGATACCTTTCCCAGTCACTCTGTGTATGCTAAGTGTAGGGCAACACACTGCACTCTTCCTTGGGAGAGCTACATTTCCTCAACACTCCAACAGCTCCAGGTAATCTGTTCTCTCACGTCCTACATGTCATGCAAATTGCCTCAATGCCCTAGGCTGAGCGGCACTGAGAAATCAAAACTGCTTTGCATTCCTTCTACAAAGTCATACCTTAAGACCCCATACTTAGAGGAGAAACTCGGCTTGCGTTCCTCCTGTAACCAAAGCACAGTTCTTCCTCTTACACTGCAGGGTTTTAGAAGAGCCTAAGCCCCGATAGCGTTACCAAAGCGTTCCTTGGGAGAGGCAGTTCGCTACATGCAGAACTCCGTGCCAAGAAAACATTCTTCAGGGAAGGGACCATTGTGTAGTTTGAGGGAATATTTACTTGGTAGACATCACAAGGGGGTAGGCTGCGTGTTCCCTGGAAACGGAGACCTGATGGCACAAGGCTTGCTTTCCCATTTTGAAAGCTCCATTCATGCTGCCTTGAAGCTACCTAAATACCAGTGTTCTGGACGGGTCTCTAGTCACTGTAGGCAGGGCTCTGGGAAGGGAACGAGTTTTCTCTAAATCAACAGGGTGCTTTCGTAAACTGGGTGGGAGCTCCACCTGAGACGCTCTAGAGCTGAAAGGAAACTTGACGTGAGTCGTTTCCTCAAGGTAAAGCCTTGAAGAGCCCTGTTGAAGCCAAAGCGTGGAGCAGTTTCCTGGAGACACGAGTTGCAGTTCTGCTTTCTTTGAACGTTAGTACGCATATGAAGACACCTAGTAACTCTCGTGGGCACCCTATTCCCTGCACGAACACCGAGGACCGGCATGCTCGACTGGGAAGCTCAGAAACATCCAGGCCCGGAAACCTTTCCCAGTCACTCTCAATATGCTAAGGGTAGGGCAACACACTGCACGCCTCCTTGGGAGAGCTGGATTTCCTGAGCACTCCAACAGCTCCAGGCAATCTGTTGTCTCACGTCTACATGTCATGCATATCGGCCTCAATGCCCTAGGCTGAGCGGCACTGAGTAACCAATACTGTTTCACATTCCTTCTACAAAGTCATACCTTAAGACCCCATACTTACAGGACAAACTCGGCTTGCATTCCTGCTGTAACCAAAGCACAGTTCTTCCTCTTACACTGCAGGGTTTTAGAAGAGCCTAAGCACCGAAAGCGTTACCAAAGCGTTCCTTGGGAGAGGCAGTTCGCTACATGCAGAACTCCGTGCCAAGAAAACATTCTTCAGGGAAGGGACCATTGTGTAGTTTGAGGGAATATTTACTTGGTAGACATCACAAGGGGGTAGGCTGCGTGTTCCCTGGAAACGGAGACCTGATGGCACAAGGCTTGCTTTCCCATTTTGAAAGCTCCATTCATGCTGCCTTGAAGCTACCTAATACCAGTGTTTTGGACGGGTCTCTAGTCACTGTAGGCAGGGCTCTGGGAAGGGAACGAGTTTTCTCTAAATCAACAGGGTGCTTTCGTAGCCTGGGTGGGAGCTCCACCTGAGACGCTCTAGAGCTCAAAGGAAACTTGACGTGAGTCGTTTCCTCAAGGTAAAGCCTTGAAGAGCCCTGCTGAACCGAAGCGTGGAGCAGTTTCCTGGAGACAGGAGTTGCAGTTCTGCTTTCTTTGATTGTTAGTACGCTTATGAAGACACCTAGTAACTCTCGTGGGCACCCTATTCCCTGCAAGAACACCGAGGACCGGCATGCTCGACTGGGAAGCTCAGAAACATCCAGGCCCGGAAACCTTTCCCAGTCACTCTCAATATGCTAAGGGTAGGGCAACACACTGCACGCCTCCTTGGGAGAGCTAGATTTCCTCAGCACTCCAACAGCTCCAGGCAATCTGTTGTCTCACGTCTACATGTCATGCATATCTGCCTCAATGCCTTGGGCTGAGCGGCACTGAGAAACCAATACTCTTTCACATTCCTTCTACAAAGTCATACCTTAAGACCCCATACTTACAGGAGAAAGTTGCCTTGCATTCCTGCTGTAACCAAAGCACAGTTCTTCCTCTTACACTGCAGGGTTTCAGAAGAGGCTAAGCCCCTATAGCGTACCTAGAGAATTCCTTGGGAGAGGCAGTTCGCTACATGCAGAACTCCGTGCCAAGAACACGTTATTCAGGGAAGGGACCAGTGTGTCGCTAGAGTGTATATTAACTTGGTAGAAATCACAAGGAGGTAGGCTGCGTGTTCACTGGAAACGGGGACCTGATGGCACAAGGTTTGCTTTCCCATTTTGAAAGCTCCATTCATGCCGCCTTGAACCTACCTAAATACCAGTGTTTTGGACGAGTTTCTAGTCACTGTAGGCAGGGCTCTGGGAAGGGAACGAGTTTTCTCTAAATCAACAGGGTGCTTTCATAGCCTGGGTGGGAGCTCCTCCTGAGACGCTCTAGAGATACAAGGAAACTTGACGTGAGTCCTTTCCTCAAGGTAAAGCCTTGAAGAGCCCTGCTGAAGCGGAACGTGGAGAAGTTTCCTTGAGACATGAGTTGCAGTTCTCCTTTCTTTTAACGTTAGTACGCTTTTCAAGACACCTAGGGACTCGCCTGGGCACCCTATTCCGTGCAAGAACACCGAGTACCGGCAGGCTCCACTGGGTTGCTAAGAAACATCCAGGCCCGGATACCATTCCCAGTCACTCTGTGTATGCTAAGTGTAGGGCAACACACTGCACTCTTCCTTGGGAGAGCTACATTTCCTCAGCACTCCAACAGCTCCAGGTAATCTGTTCTCTCACGTCCTACATGTCATGCAAATTGCCTCAATGCCCTAGGCTGAGCGGCACTGAGAAATCAAAACTGCTTCGCATTCCTTCTACAAAGTCATACCTTCAGACCCCATACTTACAGGAGAAACTCGGCTTGCGTTCCTCCTGTAACCAAAGCACAGTTCTTCCTCTTACACTGCAGGGTTTTAGAAGAGCCTAAGCCCCGATAGCGTTACCAAAGCGTTCCTTGGGAGAGGCAGTTCGCTACATGCAGAACTCCGTGCCAAGAAAACATTCTTCAGGGAAGGGACCATTGTGTAGTTTGAGGGAATATTTACTTGGTAGACATCACAAGGGGGTAGGCTGCGTGCTCACTGGAAACGGAGACCTGATGGCACAAGGCTTGCTTTCCCATTTTGAAAGCTCCATTCATGCTGCCTTGAAGCTACCTAAATACCAGTGTTTTGGACGGGTCTCTAGTCACTGTAGGCAGGGCTCTGGGAAGGGAACGAGTTTTCTCTAAATCAACAGGGTGCTTTCGTAGCCTGGGTGGGAGCTCCACCTGAGACGCTCTAGAGCTCAAAGGAAACTTGACGTGAGTCGTTTCCTCAAGGTAAAGCCTTAAGAGCCCTGCTGAAGCCGAAGCGTGGAGCAGTTTCCTGGAGACATGAGTTGTAGTTCTGCTTTCTTTGAACGTTAGTACGCTTATGAAGACACAAGTAACTCTCGTGGGCACCCTATTCCCTGCAAGAACACCGAGGACCGGCATGCTCGACTGGGAAGCTCAGAAACATCCAGGCCCGGAAACCTTTCCCAGTCACTCTCAATATGCTAAGGGTAGGGCAACACACTGCACGTCTCCTTGGGAGAGCTAGATTTCCTCAGCACTCCAACAGCTCCAGGCAATCTGTTGTCTCACGTCTACATGTCATGTATATCTGCCTCAATGCCCTGGGCTGAGCGGCACTGAGAAACCAATACTCTTTCACATTCCCTCTACAAAGTCATACCTTAAGACCCCATACTTACAGGAGAAAGTTGCCTTGCATTCCTGCTGTAACCAAAGCACAGTTCTTCCTCTTACACTGCAGGGTTTCAGAAGAGGCTAAGCCCCTATAGCGTACCTAGAGCATTCCTTGGGAGAGGCAGTTCGCTACATGCAGAACTCCGTGCCAAGAACACGTTATTCAGGGAAGGGACCAGTGTGTCGCTAGAGTGTATATTAACTTGGTAGAAATCACAAGGAGGTAGGCTGCGTGTTCACTGGAAACGGGGACCTGATGGCACAAGGTTTGCTTGCCCATTTTGAAAGCTCCATTCATGCCGCCTTGAACCTACCTAAATACCAGTGTTTTGGACGAGTTTCTAGTCACTGTAGGCAGGGCTGTGGGAAGGGAACGAGTTTTCTCTAAATCAACAGGGTGCTTTCATAGCCTGGGTGGGAGCTCCTCCTGAGACGCTCTAGAGCTACAAGGAAACTTGACGTGAGTCCTTTCCTCAAGGTAAAGCCTTGAAGAGCCCTGCTGAAGCGGAACGTGGAGAAGTTTCCTTGAGACATGAGTTGCAGTTCTCCTTTCTTTTAACGTTAGTACGCTTTTCAAGACACCTAGGAACTCGCCTGGGCACCCTATTCCGTGCAAGAACACCGAGTACCGGCAGGCTCCACTGGGTTGCTAAGAAACATCCAGGCCCGGATACCATTCCCAGTCACTCTGTGTATGCTAAGTGTAGGGCAACACACTGCACTCTTCCTTGGGAGAGCTACATTTCCTCAGCACTCCAACAGCTCCAGGTAATCTGTTCTCTCACGTCCTACATGTCATGCAAATTGCCTCAATGCCCTAGGCTGAGCGGCACTGAGAAATCAAAACTGCTTCGCATTCCTTCTACAAAGTCATACCTTAAGACCCCATACTTACAGGAGAAACTCGGCTTGCGTTCCTCCTGTAACCAAAGCACAGTTCTTCCTCTTACACTGCAGGGTTTTAGAAGAGCCTAAGCCCCGATAGCGTTACCAAAGCGTTCCTTGGGAGAGGCAGTTCACTACATGCAGAACTCCGTGCCAAGAAAACATTCTTCAGGGAAGGGACCATTGTGTAGTTTGAGGGAATATTTACTTGGTAGACATCACAAGGGGATAGGCTGCGTGCTCACTGGAAACGGAGACCTGATGGCACAAGGCTTGCTTTCCCATTTTGAAAGCTCCATTCATGCTGCCTTGAAGCTACCTAAATACCAGTGTTTTGGACGGGTCTCTAGTCACTGTAGGCAGGGCTCTGGGATGGGAACGAGTTTTATCTATATCAACAGGGTGCTTTCGTAGCCTGGGTGGGAGCTCCACCTGAGACGCTCTAGAGCTCAAAGGAAACTTGACGTGAGTCGTTTCCTCAAGGTAAAGCCTTGAAGAGTCCTGCTGAAGCCGAAGCGTGGAGCAGTTTCCTGGAGACATGAGTTGCAGTTCTGCTTTCTTTGAACGTTAGTACGCTCTTGAAGACACCTAGTAACTCTCGTGGGCACCCTATTCCCTGCAAGAACACCGAGGACCGGCATGCTCGACTGGGAAGCTCAGAAACATCCAGGCCCGGAAACCTTTCCCAGTCACTCTCAATATGCTAAGTGTAGGGCAACACACTGCACGCCTCCTTGGGAGAGCTAGATTTCCTCAGCACTCCAACAGCTCCAGGCAATCTGTTGTCTCACGTCTACATGTCATGCATATCTGCCTCAATGCCCTAGGCTGAGCGGCACTGAGAAACCAATACTCTTTCACATTCCTTCTACAAAGTCATACCTTAAGACCCCATACTTACAGGAGGAAGTTGCCTTGCGTTCCTGCTGTAACCAAAGCACAGTTCTTCCTCTTACACTGCAGGGTTTTAGAAGAGGCTAAGCCCCTATAGCGTACCTAGAGCATTCCTTCGGAGAGGCAGTTCGCTACATGCAGAACTCCGTGCCAAAAACACGTTATTCAGGGAAGGGACCAGTGTGTCGCTAGAGTGTATATTAACTTGGTAGAAATCACAAGGAGGTAGGCTGCGTGTACACTCGAAACGGGGACCTGATGGCACAAGGCTTGCTTTCCCATTTTGAGAGCTCCATTCATGCCGCCTTGAACCTACCTAAATACCAGTGTTTTGAACGGGTCTCTAGTCACTGTAGGCAGGGCTCTGGGATGGGAACGAGTTTTCTCTATATCCACCGGGTGCTTTCGTAGCCTGGGTGGGAGCTCCACCTGAGACGCTCTAGAGCTCAAAGGAAACTTGACGTGAGTCGTTTCCTCAAGGTAAAGCCTTGAAGAGCCCTGCTGAAGCCGAAGCGTGGAGCAGTTACCTGGAGACATGAGTTTCAGTTCTGCTTTCTTTGAACGTTAGTACGCTCTGGAAGACACCTAGTAACTCTCGTGGGCACCCTATTCCCTGCAAGAACACTGACGACCGGCATGCTCGACTGGGAAGCTCAGAAACATCCAGGCCCGGAAACCTTTCCCAGTCACTCTCAATATGCAAAGTGTAGGGCAACACACTGCACGCCTCCTTGGGAGAGCTAGATTTCCTCAGCACTCCAACAGCTCCAGGCAATCTGTTGTCTCACGTCTACATGTCATGCATATCTGCCTCAGTGCCCTAGGCTGAGCGGCACTGAGAAACCAATACTGTTTCACATTCCTTCTACAAAGTCATACCTTAAGACCCCATACTTACAGGAGAAAGTTGCCTTGCGTTCCTGCTGTAACCAAAGCACAGTTCTTCCTCTTACACTGCAGGTTTTTAGAAGAGGCTAAGCCCCTATAGCGTACCTAGAGCATTCCTTGGGAGAGGCAGTTCGCTACATGCAGAACTCCGTGCCAAGAACACGTTATTCAGGGAAGGGACCAGTGTGTCGCTAGAGTGTATATTAAATTGGTAGAAATCACAGGGAGGTAGGCTGCGTGTTCACTGGAAACGAGGACCTGATGGCAGAAGGCTTGCTTTCCCATTTTGAAAGCTCCATTCATGCCGCCTTGAACCTACCTAAATACCAGTGTTTTCGACGAGTTTCTAGTCACTGTAGGCAGGGCTCTGGGAAGGGAACGAGTTTTCTCTAAATCAAAAGGGTGCTTTCATAGCCTGGGTGGGAGCTCCTCCTGAGACGCTCTAGAGCCTCAAGGAAACTTGACGTGAGTCCTTTCCTCAAGGTAAAGCCTTGAAGAGCCCTGCTGAAGCGGAACGTGGAGAAGTTTCCTTGAGACATGAGTTGTAGTTCTCCTTTCTTTTAATGTTAGTACGCTTTTCAAGACACCTAGGATCTCGCCTGGGCACCCTATTCCGTGCAAGAACACCGAGTACCGGCAGGCTCCACTGGGTTGCTAAGAAACATCCATGCCCGGATACCTTTCCCAGTCACTCTGTGTATGCTAAGTGTAGGGCAACACACTGCACTCTTCCTTGGGAGAGCTACATTTCCTCAGCACTCCAACAGCTCCAGGTAATCTGTTCTCTCACGTCCTACATGTCATGCAAATTGCCTCAATGCCCTAGGCTGAGCGGCACTGAGAAATCAAAACTGCTTCGCATTCCTTCTACAAAGTCATACCTTCAGACCCCATACTTACAGGAGAAACTCGGCTTGCGTTCCTCCTGTAACCAAAGCACAGTTCTTCCTCTTACACTGCAGGGTTTTAGAAGAGCCTAAGCCCCGATAGCGTTACCAAAGCGTTCCTTGGGAGAGGCAGTTCGCTACATGCAGAACTCCGTGCCAAGAAAACATTCTTCAGGGAAGGGACCATTGTGTAGTTTGAGGGAATATTTACTTGGTAGACATCACAAGGGGGTAGGCTGCGTGTTCCCTGGAAACGGAGACCTGATGGCACAAGGCTTGCTTTCCCATTTTGAAAGCTCCATTCATGCTGCCTTGAAGCTACCTAAATACCAGTGTTTTGGACGGGTCTCTAGTCACTGTAGGCAGGGCTGTGGGAAGGGAACGAGTTTCTCTAAATCAACAGGGTGCTTTCGTAGCCTGGGTGGGAGCTCCAACTGAGACGCTCTAGAGCTCAAAGGAAACTTGACGTGAGTCGTTTCCTCAAGGTAAAGCCTTGAAGGGCCCTGCTGAAGCCGAAGCGTGGAGCAGTTTCCTGGAGACATGAGTTGCAGTTCTGCTTTCTTTGAACGTTAGTACGCTTATGAAGACACCTAGTAACTCTCGTGGGCACCCTATTCCCTGCACGAAGACCGAGGACCGGCATGCTCGACTGGGAAGCTCAGAAACATCCAGGCCCGGAAACCTTTCCCCGTCACTCTCAATATGCTAAGGGTAGGGCAACACACTGCACGCCTCCTTGGGAGAGCTAGATTTCCTCAACACTCCAACAGCTCCAGGCAATCTGTTGTCTCACGTCTACATGTCATGCATATCTGCCTCAATGCCCTAGGCTGAGTGGCAGTGAGTAACCAATACTCTTTCACATTCCTTCTACAAAGTCATACCTTAAGACCACATACTTACAGGAGAAAGTTGCCTTGCGTTCCTGCTGTAAGCAAAGCACAGTTCTTCTTCTTACACTGCAGGGTTTTAGAAGAGGCTAAGCCCCTATAGCGTACCTAGAGCATTCCTTGGGAGAGGCAGTTCGCTACATGCAGAACTCCGTGCCAAGAACACGTTATTCAGGGAAGGGACCAGTGTGTCTCTAGAGTGTATATTAACTTGGTAGAAATCACAAGGAGGTAGGCTGCGTGTTCACTGGAAACGGGGACCTGATGGCACAAGGCTTGCTTTCCCATTTTGAAAGCTCCATTCATGCCGCCTTGAACCTACCTAAATACCAGTGTTTTGGACGAGTTTCTAGTCACTGTAGGCAGGGCTCTGGGAAGGGAACGAGTTTTCTCGAAATCAACAGGGTGCTTTCGTAGCCTGGTGGGAGCTCCACCTAGAAGCTCTAGAGCTCAAAGGAAACTTGACGTGAGTCGTTTCCTCAAGATAAAGCCTTGAAGAGCCCTGCTGAAGCCAAAGCGTGGAGCAGTTTCCTGGAGACACGAGTTGCAGTTCTGCTTTCTTTGAACGTTAGTACGCTTATGAAGACACCTAGTAACTCCCGTGGGCACCCTATTCCCTGCAAGAACACCGAGGACCGGCATGCTCGACTGGGAAGCTCAGAAACATCAAGGCCCGGAAACCTTTCCCAGTCACTCTGTGTGTGCTAAGTGTAGGGCAACACACTGCACGCCTCCTTGGGAGAGCTAGATTTCCTCAGCACTCCAACAGCTCCAGGCAATCTGTTGTCTCACGTCTACATGTCATGCATATCTGCCTCAATGCCCTAGGCTGAGCGGCACTGAGTAACCAATACTGTTTCACAGTCCTTCTACAAAGTCATACCTTAAGACCCCATACTTACAGGAGAAAGTTGGCTTGCATTCCTCCTGTAACCAAAGCACAGTTCTTCCTCTTACACTGCAGGGTTTTAGAAGAGCCTAAGCACCGAAAGCGTTACCAAAGCGTTCCTTGGGAGAGGCAGTTCGCTACATGCAGAACTCCGTGCCAAGAAAACATTCTTCAGGGAAGGGACCATTGTGTAGTTTGAGGGAATATTTACTTGGTAGACATCACAAGGGGGTAGGCTGCGTGCTCACTGGAAATGGAGACCTGATGGCACAAGGCTTGCTTTCCCATTTTGAAAGCTCCATTCATGCCGCCTTGAACCTACCTAAATACCAGAGTTTTGGACGAGTTTCTAGTCACTGTAGGCAGGGCTCTGGGAAGGGAACGAGTTTTCTCTAAATCAACAGGGTGCTTTCATAGCCTGGGTGGGAGCTCCTCCTGAGACGCTCTAGAGCCTCAAGGAAACTTGACGTGAGTCCTTTCCTCAAGGTAAAGCCTTGAACAGCCCTGCTGAAGCGGCAGGTGGAGAAGTTTCCTTGAGACAGGAGTTGCAGTTCTCCTTTCTTTTAACGTTACTATGCTTTTCAAGACACCTAGGATCTCGCCTGGGCACCCTATTCCGTGCAAGAACACCGAGTACCTGCAGGCTCCACTGGGTTGCTAAGAAACATCCAGGCCCGGATACCTTTCCCAGTCACTCTGTGTATGCTAAGTGTAGGGCAACACACTGCACTCTTCCTTTCGAGAGCTACATTTCCTCAGCACTCCAACAGCTCCAGGTAATCTGTTCTCTCACGTCCTACATGTCATGCAAATTGCCTCAATGCCCTAGGCTGAGCGGCACTGAGAAATCAAAACTGCTTCGCATTCCTTCTACAAAGTCATACCTTCAGACCCCATACATACAGGAGAAACTCGGCTTGCGTTCCTCCTGTAACCAAAGCACAGTTCTTCCTCTTACACTGCAGAGTTTTAGAAGAGCCTAAGCCCCGATAGCGTTACCAAAGCGTTCCTTGGGAGAGGCAGTTCGCTACATGCAGAACTCCGTGCCAAGAAAACATTCTTCAGGGAAGGGACCATTGTGTAGTTTGAGGGAATATTTACTTGTAGAAATCACAAGGGGGTAGGCTGCGTGTTCACTGGAAACGGAGACCTGATGGCACAAGGCTTGCTTTCCCATTTTGAAAGCTCCATTCATGCTGCCTTGAAGCTACCTAAATACCAGTGTTTTGGACGGGTCTCTAGTCACTGTAGGCAGGGCTCTGGGATGGGAACGAGTTTTATCTATATCAACAGGGTGCTTTCGTAGCCTGGGTGGGAGCTCCACCTGAGACGCTCTAGAGCTCAAAGGAAACTTGACGTGAGTCGTTTCCTCAAGGTAAAGCCTTGAAGAGCCCTGCTGAAGCCGAAGCGTGGAGCAGTTTCCTGGAGACATGAGTTGCAGTTCTGCTTTCTTTGAACGTTAGTACGCTCTTGAAGACACCTAGTAACTCTCGTGGGCACCCTATTCCCTGCAAGAACACCGAGGACCGGCATGCTCGACTGGGAAGCTCAGAAACATCCAGGCCCGGAAACCTTTCCCAGTCACTCTCAATATGCTAAGTGTAGGGCAACACACTGCACGCCTCCTTGGGAGAGCTAGATTTCCTCAGCACTCCAACAGCTCCAGGCAATCTGTTGTCTCACGTCTACATGTCATGCATATCTGCCTCAATGCCCTAGGCTGAGCGGCACTGAGAAACCAATACTGTTTCACATTCCTTCTACAAAGTCATACCTTAAGACCCCATACTTACAGGAGGAAGTTGCCTTGCGTTCCTGCTGTAACCAAAGCACAGTTCTTCCTCTTACACTGCAGGGTTTTAGAAGAGGCTAAGCCCCTATAGCGTACCTAGAGCATTCCTTGGGAGAGGCAGTTCGCTACATGCAGAACTCCGTGCCAAGAACACGTTATTCAGGGAAGGGACCAGTGTGTCTCTAGAGTGTATATTAACTTGGTAGAAATCACAAGGAGGTAGGCTGCGTGTTCACTGGAAACGGGGACCTGATGGCACAAGGCTTGCTTTCCCATTTTGAAAGCTCCATTCATGCCGCCTTGAACCTACCTAAATACCAGTGTTTTGGACGAGTTTCTAGTCACTGTAGGCAGGGCTCTGGGAAGGGAACGAGTTTTCTCGAAATCAACAGGGTGCTTTTGTAGCCTGGTGGGAGCTCCACCTAGAAGCTCTAGAGCTCAAAGGAAACTTGACGTGAGTCGTTTCCTCAAGGTAAAGCCTTGAAGAGCCCTGCTGAAGCCAAAGCGTGGAGCAGTTTCCTGGAGACACGAGTTGCAGTTCTGCTTTCTTTGAACGTTAGTACGCTTATGAAGACACCTAGTAACTCCCGTGGGCACCCTATTCCCTGCAAGAACACCGAGGACCGGCATGCTCGACTGGGAAGCTCAGAAACATCAAGGCCCGGAAACCTTTCCCCGTCACTCTGTGTTTGCTAAGTGTAGGGCAACACACTGCACGCCTCCTTGGGAGAGCTAGATTTCCTCAGCACTCCAACAGCTCCAGGCAATCTGTTGTCTCACGTCTACATGTCATGCATATCTGCCTCAATGCCCTAGGCTGAGCGGCACTGAGTAACCAATACTGTTTCACAGTCCTTCTACAAAGTCATACCTTAAGACCCCATACTTACAGGAGAAAGTTGGCTTGCATTCCTCCTGTAACCAAAGCACAGTTCTTCCTCTTACACTGCAGGGTTTTAGAAGAGCCTAAGCACCGAAAGCGTTACCAAAGCGTTCCTTGGGAGAGGCAGCTCGCTACATGCAGAACTCCGTGCCAAGAAAACATTCTTCAGGGAAGGGACCATTGTGTAGTTTGAGGGAATATTTACTTGGTAGACATCACAAGGGGGTAGGCTGCGTGCTCACTGGAAATGGAGACCTGATGGCACAAGGCTTGCTTTCCCATTTTGAAAGCTCCATTCATGCCGCCTTGAACCTACCTAAATACCAGAGTTTTGGACGAGTTTCTAGTCACTGTAGGCAGGGCTCTGGGAAGGGAACGAGTTTTCTCTAAATCAACAGGGTGCTTTCATAGCCTGGGTGGGAGCTCCTCCTGAGACGCTCTAGAGCCTCAAGGAAACTTGACGTGAGGCCTTTCCTCAAGGTAAAGCCTTGAACAGCCCTGCTGAAGCGGCACGTGGAGAAGTTTCCTTGAGACAGGAGTTGCAGTTCTCCTTTCTTTTAACGTTACTACGCTTTTCAAGACACCTAGGATCTCGCCTGGGCACCCTATTCCGTGCAAGAACACCGAGTACCGGCAGGCTCCACTGGGTTGCTAAGAAACATCCAGGCCCGGATACCTTTCCCAGTCACTCTGTGTATGCTAAGTGTAGGGCAACACACTGCACTCTTCCTTGGGAGAGCTACATTTCCTCAGCACTCCAACAGCTCCAGGTAATCTGTTCTCTCACGTCCTACATGTCATGCAAATTGCCTCAATGCCCTAGGCTGAGCGGCACTGAGAAATCAAAACTGCTTCGCATTCCTTCTACAAAGTCATACCTTAAGACCCCATACTTACAGGAGAAACTCGGCTTGCGTTCCTCCTGTAACCAAAGCACAGTTCTTCCTCTTACACTGCAGGGTTTTAGAAGAGCCTAAGCCCCGATAGCGTTACCAAAGCGTTCCTTGGGAGAGGCAGTTCGCTACATGCAGAACTCCGTGCCAAGAAAACATTCTTCAGGGAAGGGACCATTGTGTAGTTTGAGGGAATATTTACTTGGTAGGCATCACAAGGGGGTAGGCTGCGTGCTCACTGGAAATGGAGACCTGATGGCACAAGGCTTGCTTTCCCATTTTGAAAGCTCCATTCATGCCGCCTTGAACCTACCTAAATACCAGAGTTTTGGACGAGTTTCTAGTCACTGTAGGCAGGGCTCTGGGAAGGGAACGAGTTTTCTCTAAATCAACAGGGTGCTTTCATAGCCTGGGTGGGAGCTCCTCCTGAGACGCTCTAGAGCCTCAAGGAAACTTGACGTGAGTCCTTTCCTCAAGGTAAAGCCTTGAACAGCCCTGCTGAAGCGGCAGGTGGAGAAGTTTCCTTGAGACAGGAGTTGCAGTTCTCCTTTCTTTTAACGTTACTATGCTTTTCAAGACACCTAGGATCTCGCCTGGGCACCCTATTCCGTGCAAGAACACCGAGTACCGGCAGGCTCCACTGGGTTGCTAAGAAACATCCAGGCCCGGATACCTTTCCCAGTCACTCTGTGTATGCTAAGTGTAGGGCAACACACTGCACTCTTCCTTGGGAGAGCTACATTTCCTCAGCACTCCAACAGCTCCAGGTAATCTGTTCTCTCACGTCCTACATGTCATGCAAATTGCCTCAATGCCCTAGGCTGAGCGGCACTGAGAAATCAAAACTGCTTCGCATTCCTTCTACAAAGTCATACCTTCAGACCCCATACATACAGGAGAAACTCGGCTTGCGTTCCTCCTGTAACCAAAGCACAGTTCTTCCTCTTACACTGCAGAGTTTTAGAAGAGCCTAAGCCCCGATAGCGTTACCAAAGCGTTCCTTGGGAGAGGCAGTTCGCTACATGCAGAACTCCGTGCCAAGAAAACATTCTTCAGGGAAGGGACCATTGTGTAGTTTGAGGGAATATTTACTTGTAGAAATCACAAGGGGGTAGGCTGCGTGTTCACTGGAAACGGAGACCTGATGGCACAAGGCTTGCTTTCCCATTTTGAAAGCTCCATTCATGCTGCCTTGAAGCTACCTAAATACCAGTGTTTTGGACGGGTCTCTAGTCACTGTAGGCAGGGCTCTGGGATGGGAACGAGTTTTATCTATATCAACAGGGTGCTTTCGTAGCCTGGGTGGGAGCTCCACCTGAGACGCTCTAGAGCTCAAAGGAAACTTGACGTGAGTCGTTTCCTCAAGGTAAAGCCTTGAAGAGCCCTGCTGAAGCCGAAGCGTGGAGCAGTTTCCTGGAGACATGAGTTGCAGTTCTGCTTTCTTTGAACGTTAGTACGCTCTTGAAGACACCTAGTAACTCTCGTGGGCACCCTATTCCCTGCAAGAACACCGAGGACCGGCATGCTCGACTGGGAAGCTCAGAAACATCCAGGCCCGGAAACCTTTCCCAGTCACTCTCAATATGCTAAGTGTAGGGCAACACACTGCACGCCTCCTTGGGAGAGCTAGATTTCCTCAGCACTCCAACAGCTCCAGGCAATCTGTTGTCTCACGTCTACATGTCATGCATATCTGCCTCAATGCCCTAGGCTGAGCGGCACTGAGAAACCAATACTGTTTCACATTCCTTCTACAAAGTCATACCTTAAGACCCCATACTTACAGGAGGAAGTTGCCTTGCGTTCCTGCTGTAACCAAAGCACAGTTCTTCCTCTTACACTGCAGGGTTTTAGAAGAGGCTAAGCCCCTATAGCGTACCTAGAGCATTCCTTGGGAGAGGCAGTTCGCTACATGCAGAACTCCGTGCCAAGAACACGTTATTCAGGGAAGGGACCAGTGTGTCTCTAGAGTGTATATTAACTTGGTAGAAATCACAAGGAGGTAGGCTGCGTGTTCACTGGAAACGGGGACCTGATGGCACAAGGCTTGCTTTCCCATTTTGAAAGCTCCATTCATGCCGCCTTGAACCTACCTAAATACCAGTGTTTTGGACGAGTTTCTAGTCACTGTAGGCAGGGCTCTGGGAAGGGAACGAGTTTTCTCGAAATCAACAGGGTGCTTTTGTAGCCTGGTGGGAGCTCCACCTAGAAGCTCTAGAGCTCAAAGGAAACTTGACGTGAGTCGTTTCCTCAAGGTAAAGCCTTGAAGAGCCCTGCTGAAGCCAAAGCGTGGAGCAGTTTCCTGGAGACACGAGTTGCAGTTCTGCTTTCTTTGAACGTTAGTACGCTTATGAAGACACCTAGTAACTCCCGTGGGCACCCTATTCCCTGCAAGAACACCGAGGACCGGCATGCTCGACTGGGAAGCTCAGAAACATCAAGGCCCGGAAACCTTTCCCCGTCACTCTGTGTTTGCTAAGTGTAGGGCAACACACTGCACGCCTCCTTGGGAGAGCTAGATTTCCTCAGCACTCCAACAGCTCCAGGCAATCTGTTGTCTCACGTCTACATGTCATGCATATCTGCCTCAATGCCCTAGGCTGAGCGGCACTGAGTAACCAATACTGTTTCACAGTCCTTCTACAAAGTCATACCTTAAGACCCCATACTTACAGGAGAAAGTTGGCTTGCATTCCTCCTGTAACCAAAGCACAGTTCTTCCTCTTACACTGCAGGGTTTTAGAAGAGCCTAAGCACCGAAAGCGTTACCAAAGCGTTCCTTGGGAGAGGCAGTTCGCTACATGCAGAACTCCGTGCCAAGAAAACATTCTTCAGGGAAGGGACCATTGTGTAGTTTGAGGGAATATTTACTTGGTAGACATCACAAGGGGGTAGGCTGCGTGCTCACTGGAAATGGAGACCTGATGGCACAAGGCTTGCTTTCCCATTTTGAAAGCTCCATTCATGCCGCCTTGAACCTACCTAAATACCAGAGTTTTGGACGAGTTTCTAGTCACTGTAGGCAGGGCTCTGGGAAGGGAACGAGTTTTCTCTAAATCAACAGGGTGCTTTCATAGCCTGGGTGGGAGCTCCTCCTGAGACGCTCTAGAGCCTCAAGGAAACTTGACGTGAGGCCTTTCCTCAAGGTAAAGCCTTGAACAGCCCTGCTGAAGCGGCACGTGGAGAAGTTTCCTTGAGACAGGAGTTGCAGTTCTCCTTTCTTTTAACGTTACTACGCTTTTCAAGACACCTAGGATCTCGCCTGGGCACCCTATTCCGTGCAAGAACACCGAGTACCGGCAGGCTCCACTGGGTTGCTAAGAAACATCCAGGCCCGGATACCTTTCCCAGTCACTCTGTGTATGCTAAGTGTAGGGCAACACACTGCACTCTTCCTTGGGAGAGCTACATTTCCTCAGCACTCCAACAGCTCCAGGTAATCTGTTCTCTCACGTCCTACATGTCATGCAAATTGCCTCAATGCCCTAGGCTGAGCGGCACTGAGAAATCAAAACTGCTTCGCATTCCTTCTACAAAGTCATACCTTAAGACCCCATACTTACAGGAGAAACTCGGCTTGCGTTCCTCCTGTAACCAAAGCACAGTTCTTCCTCTTACACTGCAGGGTTTTAGAAGAGCCTAAGCCCCGATAGCGTTACCAAAGCGTTCCTTGGGAGAGGCAGTTCGCTACATGCAGAACTCCGTGCCAAGAAAACATTCTTCAGGGAAGGGACCATTGTGTAGTTTGAGGGAATATTTACTTGGTAGACATCACAAGGGGGTAGGCTGCGTGTTCCCTGGAAACGGAGACCTGATGGCACAAGGCTTGCTTTCCCATTTTGAAAGCTCCATTCATGCTGCCTTGAAGCTACCTAAATACCAGTGTTTTGGACGGGTCTCTAGTCACTGTAGGCAGGGCTGTGGGAAGGGAACGAGTTTTCTCTAAATCAACAGGGTGCTTTCGTAGCCTGGGTGGGAGCTCCAACTGAGACGCTCTAGAGCTCAAAGGAAACTTGACGTGAGTCGTTTCCTCAAGGTAAAGCCTTGAAGGGCCCTGCTGAAGCCAAAGCGTGGAGCAGTTTCCTGGAGACATGAGTTGCAGTTCTGCTTTCTTTGAACGTTAGTACGCTTATGAAGACACCTAGTAACTCTCGTGGGCACCCTATTCCCTGCAAGAACACCGAGGACCGGCATGCTCGACTGGGAAGCTCAGAAACATCCAGGCCCGGAAACCTTTCCCAGTCACTCTCAATATGCTAAGTGTAGGGCAACACACTGCACGCCTCCTTGGGAGAGCTAGATTTCCTCAGCACTCCAACAGCTCCAGGCAATCTGTTGTCTCACGTCTACATGTCATGCATATCTGCCTCAATGCCCTAGGCTGAGCCGCACTGAGAAACCAATACTCTTTCACATTCCTTCTACAAAGTCATACCTTAAGACCCCATACTTACAGGAGAAAGTTGGCTTGCGTTCCTGCTGTAACCGAAGCACAGTTCTTCCTCTTACACTGCAGGGTTTTAGAAGAGGCTAAGCCCCTATAGCGTACCTAGAGCATTCCTTGGGAGAGGCAGTTCGCTACATGCAGAACTCCGAGCCAAGAACACGTTATTCAGGGAAGGGACCAGTGTGTCGCTGGAATGTATATTAACTTGGTAGAAATCACAGGGAGGTAGTCTGCGTGTTCACTGGAAACGGGGACCTGATGGCACAAGGCTTGCTTTCCCATTTTGAAAGCTCCATTCATGCCGCCTTGAACCTACCTAAATACCAGTGTTTTGGACGAGTTTCTAGTCACTGTAGGCAGGGCTCTGGGAAGGGAACGAGTTTTCTTTAAATCAACAGGGTGCTTTCGTAGCCTGGGTGGGAGCTCCTCCTGAGACGCTCTAGAGCTACAAGGAAACTTGACGTGAGTCCTTTCCTCAAGGTAAAGCCTTGAAGAGCCCTGCTGAAGCGGCACGTGGAGAAGTTTCCTTGAGACATGAGTTGCAGTTCTCCTTTCTTTTAACATTAGTACGCTTTTCAAGACACCTAGGATCTCGCCTGGGCACCCTATTCCGTGCAAGAACACCGAGTACCGGCAGGCTCCACTGGGTTGCTAAGAAACATCCAGGCACGGATACCTTTCCCAGTCACTCTGTGTATGCTAAGTGTAGGGCAACACACTGCACTCTTCCTTGGGAGAGCTACATTTCCTCAGCACTCCAACAGCTCCAGGTAATCTGTTCTCTCACGTCCTACATGTCATGCAAATTGCCTCAATGCCCTAGGCTGAGCGGCACTGAGAAATCAAAACTGCTTCGCATTCCTTCTACAAAGTCAAACCTTAAGACCCCATACTTACAGGAGAAACTCGGCTTGCGTTCCTCCTGTAACCAAAGCACAGTTCTTCCTCTTACACTGCAGGGTTTTAGAAGAGCCTAAGCCCCGATAGCGTTACCAAAGCGTTCCTTGGGAGAGGCAGTTCGCTACATGCAGAACTCCATGCCAAGAAAACATTCTTCAGGGAAGGGACCATTGTGTAGTTTGAGGGAATATTTACTTGGTAGACATCACAAGGGGGTAGGCTGCGTGTTCCCTGGAAACGGAGACCTGATGGCACAAGGCTTGCTTTCCCATTTTGAAAGCTCCATTCATGCTGCCTTGAAGCTACCTAAATACCAGTGTTTTGGACGGGTCTCTAGTCACTGTAGGCAGGGCTCTGGGAAGGGAACGAGTTTTCTCTAAATCAACAGGGTGCTTTCGTAGCCTGGGTGGGAGCTCCACCTAGAAGCTCTAGAGCTCAAAGGAAACTTGACGTGAGTCGTTTCCTCAAGGTAAAGCCCTGAAGAGCCCTGCTGAAGCCGAAGCGTGGAGCAGTTTCCTGGAGACATGAGTTGCAGTTCTGCTTTCTTTGAACGTTAGTACGCTTATGAAGACACCTAGTAACTCTCGTGGGCACCCTATTCCCTGCATGAAGACCGAGGACCGGCATGCTCGACTGGGAAGCTCAGAAACATCCAGGCCCGGAAACCTTTCCCCGTCACTCTCAATATGCTAAGTGTAGGGCAACACACTGCACGCCTCCTTGGGAGAGCTAGATTTCCTCAACACTCCAACAGCTCCAGGCAATCTGTTGTCTCACGTCTACATGTCATGCATATCTGCCTCAATGCCCTAGGCTGAGTGGCACTGAGTAACCAATACTCTTTCACATTCCTTCTACAAAGTCATACCATAAGACCCCATACTTACAGGAGAAAGTTGCCTTGCGTTCCTGCTGTAACCAAAGCACAGTTCTTCCTCTTACACTGCAGGGTTTTAGAAGAGGCTAAGCCCCTATAGCGTACCTAGAGCATTCCTTGGGAGAGGCAGTTCGCTACATGCAGAACTCCGTGCCAAGAACACGTTATTCAGGGAAGGGACCAGTGTGTCTCTAGAGTGTATATTAACTTGGTAGAAATCACAAGGAGGTAGGCTGCGTGTTCACTGGAAACGGGGACCTGATGGCACAAGGCTTGCTTTCCCATTTTGAAAGCTCCATTCATGCCGCCTTGAACCTACCTAAATACCAGTGTTTTGGACGAGTTTCTAGTCACTGTAGGCAGGGCTCTGGGAAGGGAACGAGTTTTCTCGAAATCAACAGGTTGCTTTCGTAGCCTGGTGGGAGCTCCACCTAGAAGCTCTAGAGCTCAAAGGAAACTTGACGTGAGTCGTTTCCTCAAGGTAAAGCCTTGAAGAGCCCTGCTGAAGCCAAAGCGTGGAGCAGTTTCCTGGAGACACGAGTTGCAGTTCTGCTTTCTTTGAACGTTAGTACGCTTATGAAGACACCTAGTAACTCCCGTGGGCACCCTATTCCCTGCAAGAACACCGAGGACCGGCATGCTCGACTGGGAAGCTCAGAAACATCAAGGCCCGGAAACCTTTCCCAGTCACTCTGTGTATGCTAAGTGTAGGGCAACACACTGCACGCCTCCTTGGGAGAGCTAGATTTCCTCAGCACTCCAACAGTTCCAGGCAATCTGTTGTCACACGTCTACATGTCATGCATATCTGCCTCAATGCCCTAGGCTGAGCGGCACTGAGTAACCAATACTGTTTCACATTCCTTCTACAAAGTCATACCTTAAGACCCCATACTTACAGGAGAAAGTTGGCTTGCATTCCTCCTGTAACCAAAGCACAGTTCTTCCTCTTACACTGCAGGGTTTTAGAAGAGCCTAAGCACCGAAAGCGTTACCAAAGCGTTCCTTGGGAGAGGCAGTTCGCTACATGCAGAACTCCGTGCCAAGAAAACATTCTTCAGGGAAGGGACCATTGTGTAGTTTGAGGGAATATTTACTTGGTAGACATCACAAGGGGGTAGGCTGCGTGCTCACTGGAAACGGAGACCTGATGGCACAAGGCTTGCTTTCCCATTTTGAAAGCTCCATTCATGCCGCCTTGAACCTACCTAAATACCAGTGTTTTGGACGAGTTTCTAGTCACTGTAGGCAGGGCTCTGGGAAGGGAACGAGTTTTCTCTAAATCAACAGGGTGCTTTCATAGCCTGGGTGGGAGCTCCTCCTGAGACGCTCTAGAGCTACAAGGAAACTTGACGTGAGTCCTTTCCTCAAGGTAAAGCCTTGAAGAGCCCTGCTGAAGCGGCACGTGGAGAAGTTTCCTTGAGACATGAGTTGCAGTTCTCCTTTCTTTTAACGTTACTACGCTTTTCAAGACACCTAGGATCTCGCCTGGGCACCCTATTCCGTGCAAGAACACCGAGTACCGGCAGGCTCCACTGGGTTGCTAAGAAACATCCAGGCCCGGATACCTTTCCCAGTCACTCTCTGTATGCTAAGTGTAGGGCAACACACTGCACTCTTCCTTGGGAGAGCTACATTTCCTCAGCACTCCAACAGCTCCAGGTAATCTGTTCTCTCATGTCCTACATGTCATGCAAATTGCCTCAATGCCCTAGGCTGAGCGGCACTGAGAAATCAAAACTGCTTCACATTCCTTCTACAAAGTCATACCTTAAGACCCCATACTTACAGGAGAAACTCGGCTTGCGTTCCTCCTGTAACCAAAGCACAGTTCTTCCTCTTACACTGCAGGGTTTTAGAAGAGCCTAAGCCCCGATAGCGTTACCAAAGCGTTCCTTGGGAGAGGCAGTTCGCTACATGCAGAACTCCGTGCCAAGAAAACATTCTTCAGGGAAGGGACCATTGTGTAGTTTGAGGGAATATTTACTTGCTAGAAATCACAAGGGGGTAGGCTGCGTGCTCACTGGAAACGGAGACCTGATGGCACAAGGCTTGCTTTCCCATTTTGAAAGCTCCATTCATGCTGCCTTGAAGCTACCTAAATACCAGTGTTTTGGACGGGTCTCTAGTCACTGTAGGCAGGGCTCTGGGAAGGGAACGAGTTTTCTCTAAATCAACAGGGTGCTTTCGTAGCCTGGGTGGGAGCTCCACCTGAGACGCTCTAGAGCTCAAAGGAAACTTGACGTGAGTCGTTTCCTCAAGGTAAAGCCTTGAAGAGCCCTGCTGAAGCCGAAGCGTGGAGCAGCTTCCTGGAGACATGAGTTGCAGTTCTGCTTTCTTTGAACGTTAGTACGCTTATGAAGACACCTAGTAACTCTCGTGGGCACCCTATTCCCTGCACGAACACCGAGGACCGGCATGCTCGACTGGGAAGCTCAGAAACATCCAGGCCCGGAAACCTTTCCCAGTCACTCTCAATATGCTAAGGGTAGGGCAACACACTGCACGCCTCCTTGGGAGAGCTGGATTTCCTGAGCACTCCAACAGCTCCAGGCAATCTGTTGTCTCACGTCTACATGTCATGCATATCGGCCTCAATGCCCTAGGCTGAGCGGCACTGAGTAACCAATACTGTTTCACATTCCTTCTACAAAGTCATACCTTAAGACCCCATACTTACAGGACAAACTCGGCTTGCATTCCTGCTGTAACCAAAGCACAGTTCTTCCTCTTACACTGCAGGGTTTTAGAAGAGCCTAAGCACCGAAAGCGTTACCAAAGCGTTCCTTGGGAGAGGCAGTTCGCTACATGCAGAACTCCGTGCCAAGAAAACATTCTTCAGGCAAGGGACCATTGTGTAGTTTGAGGGAATATTTACTTGGTAGACATCACAAGGGGGTAGGCTGCGTGTTCCCTGGAAACGGAGACCTGATGGCACAAGGCTTGCTTTCCCATTTTGAAAGCTCCATTCATGCTGCCTTGAAGCTACCTAAATACCAGTGTTCTGGACGGGTCTCTAGTCACTGTAGGCAGGGCTCTGGGAAGGGAACGAGTTTTCTCTAAATCAACAGGGTGCTTTCATAGCCTGGGTGGGAGCTCCTCCTGAGACGCTCTAGAGCTACAAGGAAACTTGACGTGAGTCCTTTCCTCAAGGTAAAGCCTTGAAGAGCCCTGCTGAAGCGGCACGTGGAGAAGTTTCCTTGAGACATGAGTTGCAGTTCTCCTTTCTTTTAACGTTACTACGCTTTTCAAGACACCTAGGATCTCGCCTGGGCACCCTATTCCGTGCAAGAACACCGAGTACCGGCAGGCTCCACTGGGTTGCTAAGAAACATCCAGGCCCAGATACCTTTCCCAGTCACTCTGTGTATGCTAAGTGTAGGGCAACACACTGCACTCTTCCTTGGGAGAGCTACATTTCCTCAGCACTCCAACAGCTCCAAGTAATCTGTTCTCTCATGTCCTACATGTCATGCAAATTCCCTCAATGCCCTAGGCTGAGCGGCACTGAGAAATCAAAACTGCTTCACATTCCTTCTACAAAGTCATACCTTAAGACCCCATACTTACAGGAGAAAGTTGCCTTGCGTTCCTGCTGTAACCAAAGCACAGTTCTTCCTCTTACACTGCAGGGTTTTAGAAGAGGCTAAGCCCCTATAGCGTACCTAGAGCATTCCTTGGGAGAGGCAGTTCGCTACATGCAGAACTCCGTGCCAAGAAAACATTCTTCAGGGAAGGGACCATTGTGTAGTTTGAGGGAATATTTACTTGGTAGACATCACAAGGGGGTAGGCTGCGTGTTCCCTGGAAACGGAGACCTGATGGCACAAGGCTTGCTTTCCCATTTTGAAAGCTCCATTCATGCCGCCTTGAACCTACCTAAATACCAGTGTTTTGGACGAGTTTCTAGTCACTGTAGGCAGGGCTCTGGGAAGGGAACGAGTTTTCTCTAAATCAACAGGGTGCTTTCATAGCCTGGGTGGGAGCTCCTCCTGAGACGCTCTAGAGCTACAAGGAAACTTGACGTGAGTCCTTTCCTCAAGGTAAAGCCTTGAAGAGCCCTGCTGAAGCGGCACGTGGAGAAGTTTCCTTGAGACATGAGTTGCAGTTCTCCTTTCTTTTAACGTTACTACGCTTTTCAAGACACCTAGGATCTCGCCTGGGCACCCTATTCCGTGCAAGAACACCGAGTACCGGCAGGCTCCACTGGGTTGCTAAGAAACATCCAGGCCCAGATACCTTTCCCAGTCACTCTGTGTATGCTAAGTGTAGGGCAACACACTGCACTCTTCCTTGGGAGAGCTACATTTCCTCAGCACTCCAACAGCTCCAAGTAATCTGTTCTCTCATGTCCTACATGTCATGCAAATTCCCTCAATGCCCTAGGCTGAGCGGCACTGAGAAATCAAAACTGCTTCACATTCCTTCTACAAAGTCATACCTTAAGACCCCATACTTACAGGAGAAAGTTGCCTTGCGTTCCTGCTGTAACCAAAGCACAGTTCTTCCTCTTACACTGCAGGGTTTTAGAAGAGGCTAAGCCCCTATAGCGTACCTAGAGCATTCCTTGGGAGAGGCAGTTCGCTACATGCAGAACTCCGTGCCAAGAACACGTTATTCAGGGAAGGGACCAGTGTGTCACTAGAATGTATATTAACTTGGTAGAAATCACAGGGAGGTAGGCTGCGTGTTCACTGGAAACGGGGACCTGATGGCACAAGGCTTGCTTTCCCATTTTGAAAGCTCCATTCATGCCGCCTTGAACCTACCTAAATACCAGTGTTTTGGACGAGTTTCTAGTCACTGTAGGCAGGGCTCTGGGAAGGGAACGAGTTTTCTCTAAATCAACAGGGTGCTTTCATAGCCTGGGTGGGAGCTCCTCCTGAGACGCTCTAGAGCTACAAGGAAACTTGACGTGAGTCCTTTCCTCAAGGTAAAGCCTTGAAGAGCCCTGCTGAAGCGGCACGTGGAGAAGTTTCCTTGAGACATGAGTTGCAGTTCTCCTTTCTTTTAACGTTACTACGCTTTTCAAGACACCTAGGATCTCGCCTGGGCACCCTATTCCGTGCAAGAACACCGAGTACCGGCAGGCTCCACTGGGTTGCTAAGAAACATCCAGGCCCAGATACCTTTCCCAGTCACTCTGTGTATGCTAAGTGTAGGGCAACACACTGCACTCTTCCTTGGGAGAGCTACATTTCCTCAGCACTCCAACAGCTCCAAGTAATCTGTTCTCTCATGTCCTACATGTCATGCAAATTCCCTCAATGCCCTAGGCTGAGCGGCACTGAGAAATCAAAACTGCTTCACATTCCTTCTACAAAGTCATACCTTAAGACCCCATACTTACAGGAGAAACTCGGCTTGCGTTCCTCCTGTAACCAAAGCACAGTTCTTCCTCTTACACTGCAGGGTTTTAGAAGAGCCTAAGCCCCGATAGCGTTACCAAAGCGTTCCTTGGGAGAGGCAGTTCGCTACATGCAGAACTCCGTGCCAAGAAAACATTCTTCAGGGAAGGGACCATTGTGTAGTTTGAGGGAATATTTACTTGCTAGAAATCACAAGGGGGTAGGCTGCGTGCTCACTGGAAACGGAGACCTGATGGCACAAGGCTTGCTTTCCCATTTTGAAAGCTCCATTCATGCTGCCTTGAAGCTACCTAAATACCAGTGTTTTGGACGGGTCTCTAGTCACTGTAGGCAGGGCTGTGGGAAGGGAACGAGTTTTCTCTAAATCAACAGGGTGCTTTCGTAGCCTGGGTGGGAGCTCCACCTGAGACGCTCTAGAGCTCAAAGGAAACTTGACGTGAGTCGTTTCCTCAAGGTAAAGCCTTGAAGAACCCTGCTGAAGCCGAAGCGTGGAGCAGCTTCCTGGAGACATGAGTTGCAGTTCTGCTTTCTTTGAACGTTAGTACGCTTATGAAGACACCTAGTAACTCTCGTGGGCACCCTATTCCCTGCACGAACACCGAGGACCGGCATGCTCGACTGGGAAGCTCAGAAACATCCAGGCCCGGAAACCTTTCCCAGTCACTCTCAATATGCTAAGTGTAAGGCAACACACTGCACGCCTCCTTGGAAGAGCTAGATTTCCTCAGCACTCCAACAGCTCCAGGCAATCTGTTGTCTCACGTCTACATGTCATGCATATCTGCCTCAGTGCCCTAGGCTGAGCGGCACTGAGAAACCAATACTCTTTCACATTCCTTCTACAAAGTCATACCTTAAGACCCCATACTTACAGGAGAAAGTTGCCTTGCGTTCCTGCTGTAACCAAAGCACAGTTCTTCCTCTTACACTGCAGGGTTTTAGAAGAGCCTAAGCCCCGATAGCGTTACCAAAGCGTTCCTTGGGAGAGGCAGTTCGCTACATGCAGAACTCCGTGCCACGAAAACATTCTTCAGGGAAGGGACCATTGTGTACTTTGAGGGAATATTTACTTGGTAGACATCACAAGGGGGTAGGCTGCGTGCTCACTGGAAACGGAGACCTGATGGCACAAGGCTTGCTTTCCCATTTTGAAAGCTCCATTCATGCTGCCTTGAAGCTACCTAAATACCAGTGTTTTGGACGGGTCTCTAGTCACTGTAGGCAGGGCTCTGGGAAGGGAACGAGTTTTCTCTAAATCAACAGGGTGCTTTCGTAGCCTGGGTGGGAGCTCCACCTGAGACCCTCTAGAGCTCAAAGGAAACTTGACGTGAGTCGTTTCCTCAAGGTAAAGCCTTGAAGAGCCCTGCTGAAGCCGAAGCGTGGAGCAGTTTCCTGGAGACATGAGTTGCAGTTCTGCTTTCTTTGAACGTTAGTACGCTTATGAAGACACCTAGTAACTCCCGTGGGCACCCTATTCCCTGCAAGAACACCGAGGACCGGCATGCTCGACTGGGAAGCTCAGAAACATCCAGGCCCGGAAACCTTTCCCAGTCACTCTCAATATGCTAAGTGTAGGGCAACACACTGCACGCCTCCTTGGGAGAGCTAGATTTCCTCAGCACTCCAACAGCTCAAGGCAATCTGTTATCTCACATCTACATGTCATGCATATCTGCCTCAGTGCCCTAGGCTGTGCGGCACTGAGAAACCAATACTCTTTCACATTCCTTCTACAAAGTCATACCTACGACCCCATACTTACAGGAGAAAGTTGGCTTGCGCTCCTGCTGTAACCAAAGCACAGTTCTTCCTCTTACACTGCAGGGTTTTAGAAGAGGCTAAGAACCTATAGCGTACCTAGAGCATTCCTTGGGAGAGGCAGTTCGCTACATGCAGAACTCCGTGCCAAGAACACGTTATTCAGGGAAGGGACCAGTGTGTCTCTAGAGTGTATATTAACTTGGTAGAAATCACAAGGAGGTAGGCTGCGTGTTCACTGGAAACGGGGACCTGATGGCACAAGGCTTGCTTTCCCATTTTGAAAGCTCCATTCATGCCGCCTTGAACCTACCTAAATACAAGTGTTTTGGACGAGTTTCTAGTCACTGTAGGCAGGGCTCTGGGAAGGGAACGAGTTTTCTCGAAATCAACAGGGTGCTTTCATAGCCTGGGTGGGAGCTCCTCCTGAGACGCTCTAGAGCTACAAGGAAACTTGACGTGAGTCCTTTCCTCAAGGTAAAGCCTTGAAGAGCCCTGCTGAAGCGGCATGTGGAGAAGTTTCCTTGAGACAGGAGTTGCAGTTCTCCTTTCTTTTAACGTTACTACGCTTTTCAAGACACCTAGGATCTCGCCTGGGCACCCTATTCCGTGCAAGAACACCGAGTACCGGCAGGCTCCACTGGGTTGCTAAGAAACATCCAGGCCCGGATACCTTTCCCAGTCACTCTGTGTATGCTAAGTGTAGGGCAACACACTGCACTCTTCCTTGGGAGAGCTACATTTCCTCAGCACTCCAACAGCTCCAGGTAATCTGTTCTCTCACGTCCTACATGTCATGCAAATTGCCTCAATGCCCTAGGCTGAGCGGCACTGAGAAATCAAAACTGCTTTGCATTCCTTCTACAAAGTCATACCTTAAGATCCCATACTTAGAGGAGAAACTCAGCTTGCGTTCCTCCTGTAACCAAAGCACAGTTCTTCCTCTTACACTGCAGGGTTTTAGAAGAGCCTAAGCCCCGATAGCGTTACCAAAGCGTTCCTTGGGAGAGGCAGTTCGCTACATGCAGAACTCCGTGCCAAGAAAACATTCTTCAGGGAAGGGACCATTGTGTAGTTTGAGGGAATATTTACTTGGTAGACATCACAAGGGGGTAGGCTGCGTGTTCCCTGGAAACGGAGACCTGATGGCACAAGGCTTGCTTTCCCATTTTGAAAGCTCCATTCATGCTGCCTTGAAGCTACCTAAATACCAGTGTTTTGGACGGGTCTCTAGTCACTGTAGGCAGGGCTGTGGGAAGGGAACGAGTTTTCTCTAAATCAACAGGGTGCTTTCGTAGCCTGGGTGGGAGCTCCAACTGAGACGCTCTAGAGCTCAAAGGAAACTTGACGTGAGTCGTTTCCTCAAGGTAAAGCCTTGAAGGGCCCTGCTGAAGCCGAAGCGTGGAGCAGTTTCCTGGAGACAAGAGTTGCAGTTCTGCTTTCTTTGATTGTTAGTACGCTTATGAAGACACCTAGTAACTCTCGTGGGCACCCTATTCCCTGCAAGAACACCGAGGACCGGCATGCTCGACTGGGAAGCTCAGAAACATCTAGGCCCGGAAACATTTCCCAGTCACTCTCAATATGCTAATTGTAAGGCAACACACTGCACGCCTCCTTGGAAGAGCTAGATTTCCTCAGCACTCCAACAGCTCCAGGCAATCTGTTGTCTCACGTCTACATGTCATGCATATCTGCCTCAGTGCCCTAGGCTGAGGGGCACTGAGAAACCAATACTCTTTCACATTCCTTCTACAAAGTCATACCTTAAGTCCCCATACTTACAGGAGAAAGTTGCCTTGCGTTCCTGCTGTAACCAAAGCACAGTTCTTCCTCTTACACTGCAGGGTTTTAGAAGAGCCTAAGCCCCGATAGCGTTACCAAAGCGTTCCTTGGGAGAGGCAGTTCGCTACATGCAGAACTCCGTGCCAAGAACACGTTATTCAGGGAAGGGACCAGTGTGTCGCTAGAATGTATATTAACTTGGTAGAAATCACAGGGAGGTAGGCTGCGTGTTCACTGGAAATGGGGACCTGATGGCACAAGGCTTGCTTTCCCATTTTGAAAGCTCCATTCATGCCGCCTTGAACCTACCTAAATACCAGTGTTTTGGACGAGTTTCTAGTCACTGTAGGCAGGGCTCTGGGAAAGGAACGAGTTTTCTCTAAATCAACAGGGTGCTTTCATAGCCTGGGTGGGAGCTCCTCCTGAGACGCTATAGAGCTACAAGGAAACTTGACGTGAGTCCTTTCCTCAAGGTAAAGCCTTGAAGAGCCCTGCTGAAGCGGCACGTGGAGAAGTTTCCTTGAGACAGGAGTTGCAGTTCTCCTTTCTTTTAACGTTACTACGCTTTTCAAGACACCTAGGATCTCGCCTGGGCACCCTATTCCGTGCAAGAACACCGAGTACCGGCAGGCTCCACTGGGTTGCTAAGAAACATCCAGGCCCGGATACCTTTCCCAGTCACTCTGTGTATGCTAAGTGTAGGGCAACACACTGCACTCTTCCTTGGGAGACCTACATTTCCTCAGCACTCCAACAGCTCCAAGTAATCTGTTCTCTCATGTCCTACATGTCATGCAAATTCCCTCAATGCCCTAGGCTGAGCGGCACTGAGAAATCAAAACTGCTTCGCATTCCTTCTACAAAGTCATACCTTAAGACCCCATACTTACAGGAGAAACTCGGCTTGCGTTCCTCCTGTAACCAAAGCACAGTTCTTCCTCTTACACTGCAGGGTTTTAGAAGAGCCTAAGCCCCGATAGCGTTACCAAAGCGTTCCTTGGGAGAGGCAGTTCGCTACATGCAGAACTCCGTGCCAAGAAAACATTCTTCAGGGAAGGGACCATTGTGTAGTTTGAGGGAATATTTACTTGGTAGACATCACAAGGGGGTAGGCTGCGTGTTCCCTGGAAACGGAGACCTGATGGCACAAGGCTTGCCTTCCCATTTTGAAAGCTCCATTCATGCTGCCTTGAAGCTACCTAAATACCAGTGTTTTGGACGGGTCTCTAGTCACTGTAGGCAGGGCTGTGGGAAGGGAACGAGTTTTCTCTAAATCAACAGGGTGCTTTCGTAGCCTGGGTGGGAGCTCCAACTGAGACGCTCTAGAGCTCAAAGGAAACTTGACGTGAGTCGTTTCCTCAAGGTAAAGCCTTGAAGGGCCCTGCTGAAGCCGAAGCAGGAAGCAGTTTCCTGGAGACATGAGTTGCAGTTCTGCTTTCTTTGATTGTTAGTACGCTTATGAAGACACCTAGTAACTCTCGTGGGCACCCTATTCCCTGCAAGAACACCGAGGACCGGCATGCTCGACTGGGAAGCTCAGAAACATCTAGGCCCGGAAACCTTTCCCAGTCACTCTCAATATGCTAAGGGTAGGGCAACACACTGCACGCCTCCTTGGGAGAGCTAGATTTCCTCAGCACTCCAACAGCTCCAGGCAATCTGTTGTCTCACGTCTACATGTCATGCATATCTGCCTCAATGCCCTAGGCTGAGCCGCACTGAGAAACCAATACTCTTTCACATTCCTTCTACAAAGTCATACCTTAAGACCCCATACTTACAGGAGAAAGTTGCCTTGTGTTCCTGCTGTAACCAAAGCACAGTTCTTCCTCTTACACTGCAGGGTTTTAGAAGAGGCTAAGCCCCTATAGCGTACCTAGAGCATTCCTTGGGAGAGGCAGTTCGCTACATGCAGAACTCCGTGCCAAGAACACGTTATTCAGGGAAGGGACCAGTGTGTCGCTAGAATGTATATTAACTTGGTAGAAATCACAGGGAGGTAGGCTGCGTGTTCACTGGAAACGGGGACCTGATGGCACAAGGCTTGCTTTCCCATTTTGAAAGCTCCATTCATGCTGCCTTGAAGCTACCTAAATACCAGTGTTTTGGACGGGTCTCTAGTCACTGTAGGCAGGGCTGTGGGAAGGGAACGAGTTTTCTCTAAAGAAACAGGGTGCTTTCGTAGCCTGGTGGGTGCTCCACCTAGAAGCTCTAGAGCTCAAAGGAAACTTGACGTGAGTCGTTTCCTCAAGGTAAAGCCTTGAAGAGCCCTGCTGAAGCCAAAGCGTGGAGCAGTTTCCTGGAGACACGAGTTGCAGTTCTGCTTTCTTTGAACGTTAGTACGCTTATGAAGACACCTAGTAACTCCCGTGGGCACCCTATTCCCTGCAAGAACACCGAGGACCGGCATGCTCGACTGGGAAGCTCAGAAACATCAAGGCCCGGAAAACTTTCCCAGTCACTCTGTGTATGCTAAGTGTAGGGCAACACACTGCACGCCTCCTTGGGAGAGCTAGATTTCCTCAGCACTCCAACAGCTCCAGGCAATCTGTTGTCTCACGTCTACATGTCATGCATATCTCTCTCAGTGCCCTAGGCTGAGCGGCACTGAGTAACCAATACTGTTTCACAGTCCTTCTACAAAGTCATACCTTAAGACCCCATACTTACAGGAGAAAGTTGGCTTGCATTCCTCCTGTAACCAAAGCACAGTTCTTCCTCTTACACTGCAGGGTTTTAGAAGAGCCTAAGCACCGAAAGCGTTACCAAAGCGTTCCTTGGGAGAGGCAGTTCGCTACATGCAGAACTCCGTGCCAAGAAAACATTCTTCAGGGAAGGGACCATTGTGTAGTTTGAGGGAATATTTACTTGGTAGACATCACAAGGGAGTAGGCTGCGTGCTCACTGGAAATGGAGACCTGATGGCACAAGTCTTGCTTTCCCATTTTGAAAGCTCCATTCATGCCGCCTTGAACCTACCTAAATACCAGTGTTTTGGACGAGTTTCTAGTCACTGTAGGCAGGGCTCTGGGAAGGGAACGAGTTTTCTCTAAATCAACAGGGTGCTTTCATAGCCTGGGTGGGAGCTCCTCCTGAGACGCTCTAGAGCCTCAAGGAAACTTGACGTGAGTCCTTTCCTCAAGGTAAAGCCTTGAAGAGCCCTGCTGAAGCGGAACGTGGAGAAGTTTCCTTGAGACATGAGTTGCAGTTCTCCTTTCTTTTAACATTAGTACGCTTTTCAAGACACCTAGGATCTCGCCTGGGCACCCTATTCCGTGCAAGAACACCGAGTACCGGCAGGCTCCACTGGGTTGCTAAGAAACATCCAGGCCCGGATACCTTTCCCAGTCACTCTGTGTATGCTAAGTGTAGGGCAACACACTGCACTCTTCCTTGGGAGAGCTACATTTCCTCAGCACTCCAACAGCTCCAGGTAATCTGTTCTCTCACGTCCTACATGTCATGCAAATTGCCTCAATGCCCTAGGCTGAGCGGCACTGAGAAATCAAAACTGCTTCGCATTCCTTCTACAAAGTCATACCTTAAGACCCCATACTTACAGGAGAAACTCGGCTTGCGTTCCTCCTGTAACCAAAGCACAGTTCTTCCTCTTACACTGCAGGGTTTTAGAAGAGCCTAAGCCCCGATAGCGTTACCAAAGCGTTCCTTGGGAGAGGCAGTTCGCTACATGCAGAACTCCGTGCCAAGAAAACATTCTTCAGGGAAGGGACCATTGTGTAGTTTGAGGGAATATTTACTTGGTAGACATCACAAGGGGGTAGGCTGCGTGTTCCCTGGAAACGGAGACCTGATGGCACAAGGCTTGCCTTCCCATTTTGAAAGCTCCATTCATGCTGCCTTGAAGCTACCTAAATACCAGTGTTTTGGACGGGTCTCTAGTCACTGTAGGCAGGGCTGTGGGAAGGGAACGAGTTTTCTCTAAATCAACAGGGTGCTTTCGTAGCCTGGGTGGGAGCTCCAACTGAGACGCTCTAGAGCTCAAAGGAAACTTGACGTGAGTCGTTTCCTCAAGGTAAAGCCTTGAAGGGCCCTGCTGAAGCCGAAGCAGGAAGCAGTTTCCTGGAGACATGAGTTGCAGTTCTGCTTTCTTTGATTGTTAGTACGCTTATGAAGACACCTAGTAACTCTCGTGGGCACCCTATTCCCTGCAAGAACACCGAGGACCGGCATGCTCGACTGGGAAGCTCAGAAACATCTAGGCCCGGAAACCTTTCCCAGTCACTCTCAATATGCTAAGGGTAGGGCAACACACTGCACGCCTCCTTGGGAGAGCTAGATTTCCTCAGCACTCCAACAGCTCCAGGCAATCTGTTGTCTCACGTCTACATGTCATGCATATCTGCCTCAATGCCCTAGGCTGAGCCGCACTGAGAAACCAATACTCTTTCACATTCCTTCTACAAAGTCATACCTTAAGACCCCATACTTACAGGAGAAAGTTGCCTTGTGTTCCTGCTGTAACCAAAGCACAGTTCTTCCTCTTACACTGCAGGGTTTTAGAAGAGGCTAAGCCCCTATAGCGTACCTAGAGCATTCCTTGGGAGAGGCAGTTCGCTACATGCAGAACTCCGTGCCAAGAACACGTTATTCAGGGAAGGGACCAGTGTGTCGCTAGAATGTATATTAACTTGGTAGAACTCACAGGGAGGTAGGCTGCGTGTTCACTGGAAACGGGGACCTGATGGCACAAGGCTTGCTTTCCCATTTTGAAAGCTCCATTCATGCTGCCTTGAAGCTACCTAAATACCAGTGTTTTGGACGGGTCTCTAGTCACTGTAGGCAGGGCTGTGGGAAGGGAACGAGTTTTCTCTAAAACAACAGGGTGCTTTCGTAGCCTGGTGGGTGCTCCACCTAGAAGCTCTAGAGCTCAAAGGAAACTTGACGTGAGTCGTTTCCTCAAGGTAAAGCCTTGAAGAGCCCTGCTGAAGCCAAAGCGTGGAGCAGTTTCCTGGAGACACGAGTTGCAGTTCTGCTTTCTTTGAACGTTAGTACGCTTATGAAGACACCTAGTAACTCCCGTGGGCACCCTATTCCCTGCAAGAACACCGAGGACCGGCATGCTTGACTGGGAAGCTCAGAAACATCAAGGCCCGGAAACCTTTCCCAGTCACTCTGTGTATGCTAAGTGTAGGGCAACACACTGCACGCCTCCTTGGGAGAGCTAGATTTCCTCAGCACTCCAACAGCTCCAGGCAATCTGTTGTCTCACGTCTACATGTCATGCATATCTGCCTCAATGCCCTAGGCTGAGCGGCACTGAGTAACCAATACTGTTTCACAGTCCTTCTACAAAGTCATACCTTAAGACCCCATACTTACAGGAGAAAGTTGGCTTGCATTCCTCCTGTAACCAAAGCACAGTTCTTCCTCTTACACTGCAGGGTTTTAGAAGAGCCTAAGCACCGAAAGCGTTACCAAAGCGTTCCTTGGGAGAGGCAGTTCGCTACATGCAGAACTCCGTGCCAAGAAAACATTCTTCAGGGAAGGGACCATTGTGTAGTTTGAGGGAATATTTACTTGGTAGACATCACAAGGGGGTAGGCTGCGTGCTCACTGGAAACGGAGACCTGATGGCACAAGTCTTGCTTTCCCATTTTGAAAGCTCCATTCATGCCGCCTTGAACCTACCTAAATACCAGTGTTTTGGACGAGTTTCTAGTCACTGTAGGCACGGCTCTGGGAAGGGAACGAGTTTTCTCGAAATCAACAGGGTGCTTTCATAGCCTGGGTGGGAGCTCCTCCTGAGACGCTCTAGAGCTACAAGGAAACTTGACGTGAGTCCTTTCCTCAAGGTAAAGCCTTGAAGAGCCCTGCTGAAGCGGCACGTGGAGAAGTTTCCTTGAGACATGAGTTGCAGTTGTCCTTTCTTTTAACGTTACTACGCTTTGCAAGACACCTAGGATCTCGCCTGGGCACCCTATTCCGTGCAAGAACACCGAGTACCGGCAGGCTCCACTGGGTTGCTAAGAAACATCCAGGCCCGGATACCATTCCCAGTCACTCTGTGTATGCTAAGTGTAGGGCAACACACTGCACTCTTCCTTGGGAGAGCTACATTTCCTCAGCACTCCAACAGCTCCAAGTAATCTGTTCTCTCATGTCCTACATGTCATGCTAATTCCCTCAATGCCCTAGGCTGAGCGGCACTGAGAAATCAAAACTGCTTCGCATTCCTTCTACAAAGTCATACCTTAAGACCCCATACTTACAGGAGAAACTCGGCTTGCGTTCCTCCTGTAACCAAAGCACACTTCTTCCTCTTACACTGCAGAGTTTTAGAAGAGCCTAAGCCCCGATAGCGTTACCAAAGCGTTCCTTGGGAGAGGCAGTTCGCTACATGCAGAACTCCGTGCCAAGAAAACATTCTTCAGGGAAGGGACCATTGTGTAGTTTGAGGGAATATTTACTTGCTAGAAATCACAAGGGGGTAGGCTGCGTGCTCACTGGAAACGGAGACCTGATGGCACAAGGCTTGCTTTCCCATTTTGAAAGCTCCATTCATGCTGCCTTGAAGCTACCTAAATACCAGTGTTTTGGACGGGTCTCTAGTCACTGTAGGCAGGGCTCTGGGAAGGGAACGAGTTTTCTCTAAATCAACAGGGTGCTTTCGTAGCCTGGGTGGGAGCTCCACCTGAGACGCTCTAGAGCTCAAAGGAAACTTGACGTGAGTCGTTTCCTCAAGGTAAAGCCTTGAAGAGCCCTGCTGAAGCCGAAGCGTGGAGCAGCTTCCTGGAGACATGAGTTGCAGTTCTGCTTTCTTTGAACGTTAGTACGCTTATGAAGACACCTAGTAACTCTCGTGGGCACCCTATTCCCTGCACGAACACCGAGGACCGGCATGCTCGACTGGGAAGCTCAGAAACATCCAGGCCCGGAAACCTTTCCCAGTCACCCTCAATATGCTAAGTGTAAGGCAACACACTGCACGCCTCCTTGGAAGAGCTAGATTTCCTCAGCACTCCAACAGCTCCAGGCAATCTGTTGTCTCACGTCTACATGTCATGCATATCTGCCTCAGTGCCCTAGGCTGAGCGGCACTGAGAAACCAATACTCTTTCACATTCCTTCTACAAAGTCATACCTTAAGACCCCATACTTACAGGAGAAAGTTGCCTTGCGTTCCTGCTGTAACCAAAGCACAGTTCTTCCTCTTACACTGCAGGGTTTTAGAAGAGCCTAAGCCCCGATAGCGTTACCAAAGCGTTCCTTGGGAGAGGCAGTTCGCTACATGCAGAACTCCGTGCCAAGAAAACATTCTTCAGGGAAGGGACCATTGTGTAGTTTGAGGGAATATTTACTTGGTAGACATCACAAGGGGGTAGGCTGCGTGTTCCCTGGAAACGGAGACCTGATGGCACAAGGCTTGCTTTCCCATTTTGAAAGCTCCATTCATGCTGCCTTGAAGCTACCTAAATACCAGTATTTTGGACGGGTCTCTAGTCACTGTAGTCAGGGCTGTGGGAAGGGAACGAGTTTTCTCTAAATCAACAGGGTGCTTTCGTAGCCTGGTGGGAGCTCCACCTAGAAGCTCTAGAGCTCAAAGGAAACTTGACGTGAGTCGTTTCCTCAAGGTAAAGCCTTGAAGAGCCCTGCTGAAGCCAAAGCGTGGAGCAGTTTCCTGGAGACACGAGTTGCAGTTCTGCTTTCTTTGAACTTTAGTACGCTTATGAAGACACCTAGTAACTCCCGTGGGCACCCTATTCCCTGCAAGAACACCGAGGACCGGCATGCTCGACTGGGAAGCTCAGAAACATCAAGGCCCGGAAACCTTTCCCAGTCACTCTGTGTATGCTAAGTGTAGGGCAACACACTGCACGCCTCCTTGGGAGAGCTAGATTTCCTCAGCACTCCAACAGCTCCAGGCAATCTGTTGTCTCACGTCTACATGTCATGCATATCTGCCTCAATGCCCTAGGCTGAGCGGCACTGAGTAACCAATACTGTTTCACAGTCCTTCTACAAAGTCATACCTTAAGACCCCATACTTACAGGAGAAAGTTGGCTTGCATTCCTCCTGTAACCAAAGCACAGTTCTTCCTCTTACACTGCAGGGTTTTAGAAGAGCCTAAGCACCGAAAGCGTTACCAAAGCGTTCCTTGGGAGAGGCAGTTCGCTACATGCAGAACTCCGTGCCAAGAAAACATTCTTCAGGGAAGGGACCATTGTGTAGTTTGAGGGAATATTTACTTGGTAGACATCACAAGGGGGTAGGCTGCGTGCTCACTGGAAACGGAGACCTGATGGCACAAGGCTTGCTTTCCCATTTTGAAAGCTCCATTCATGCCGCCTTGAACCTACCTAAATACCAGAGTTTTGGACGAGTTTCTAGTCACTGTAGGCAGGGCTCTGGGAAGGGAACGAGTTTTCTCTAAATCAACAAGGTGCTTTCATAGCCTGGGTGGGAGCTCCTCCTGAGACGCTCTAGAGCCTCAAGGAAACTTGACGTGAGTCCTTTCCTCAAGGTAAAGCCTTGAAGAGCCCTGCTGAAGCGGCACGTGGAGAAGTTTCCTTGAGACAGGAGTTGCAGTTCTCCTTTCTTTTAACGTTACTACGCTTTTCAAGACACCTAGGATCTCGCCTGGGCACCCTATTCCTTGCAAGAACACCGAGTACCGGCAGGCTCCACTGGGTTGCTAAGAAACATCCAGGCCCGGATACCTTTCCCAGTCACTCTGTGTATGCTAAGTGTAGGGCAACACACTGCACTCTTCCTTGGGAGAGCTACATTTCCTCAGCACTCCAACAGCTCCAGGTAATCTGTTCTCTCACGTCCTACATGTCATGCAAATTGCCTCAATGCCCTAGAATGAGCGGCACTGAGAAATCAAAACTGCTTCGCATTCCTTCTACAAAGTCATACCTTAAGACCCCATACTTACAGGAGAAAGTTGCCTTGCGTTCCTGCTGTAACCAAAGCACAGTTCTTCCTCTTACACTGCAGGGTTTTAGAAGAGGCTAAGCCCCTATAGCGTACCTAGAGCATTCCTTGGGAGAGGCAGTTCGCTACATGCAGAACTCCGTGCCAAGAACACGTTATTCAGGGAAGGGACCAGTGTGTCACTAGAATGTATATTAACTTGGTAGAAATCACAGGGAGGTAGGCTGCGTGTTCACTGGAAACGGGGACCTGATGGCACAAGGCTTGCTTTCCCATTTTGAAAGCTCCATTCATGCCGCCTTGAACCTACCTAAATACCAGTGTTTTGGACGAGTTTCTAGTCACTGTAGGCAGGGCTCTGGGAAGGGAACGAGTTTTCTCTAAATCAACAGGGTGCTTTCATAGCCTGGGTGGGAGCTCCTCCTGAGACGCTCTAGAGCTACAAGGAAACTTGACGTGAGTCCTTTCCTCAAGGTAAAGCCTTGAAGAGCCCTGCTGAAGCGGCACGTGGAGAAGTTTCCTTGAGACATGAGTTGCAGTTCTCCTTTCTTTTAACGTTACTACGCTTTTCAAGACACCTAGGATCTCGCCTGGGCACCCTATTCCGTGCAAGAACACCGAGTACCGGCAGGCTCCACTGGGTTGCTAAGAAACATCCAGGCCCAGATACCTTTCCCAGTCACTCTGTGTATGCTAAGTGTAGGGCAACACACTGCACTCTTCCTTGGGAGAGCTACATTTCCTCAGCACTCCAACAGCTCCAAGTAATCTGTTCTCTCATGTCCTACATGTCATGCAAATTCCCTCAATGCCCTAGGCTGAGCGGCACTGAGAAATCAAAACTGCTTCACATTCCTTCTACAAAGTCATACCTTAAGACCCCATACTTACAGGAGAAACTCGGCTTGCGTTCCTCCTGTAACCAAAGCACAGTTCTTCCTCTTACACTGCAGGGTTTTAGAAGAGCCTAAGCCCCGATAGCGTTACCAAAGCGTTCCTTGGGAGAGGCAGTTCGCTACATGCAGAACTCCGTGCCAAGAAAACATTCTTCAGGGAAGGGACCATTGTGTAGTTTGAGGGAATATTTACTTGCTAGAAATCACAAGGGGGTAGGCTGCGTGCTCACTGGAAACGGAGACCTGATGGCACAAGGCTTGCTTTCCCATTTTGAAAGCTCCATTCATGCTGCCTTGAAGCTACCTAAATACCAGTGTTTTGGACGGGTCTCTAGTCACTGTAGGCAGGGCTGTGGGAAGGGAACGAGTTTTCTCTAAATCAACAGGGTGCTTTCGTAGCCTGGGTGGGAGCTCCACCTGAGACGCTCTAGAGCTCAAAGGAAACTTGACGTGAGTCGTTTCCTCAAGGTAAAGCCTTGAAGAGCCCTGCTGAAGCCGAAGCGTGGAGCAGCTTCCTGGAGACATGAGTTGCAGTTCTGCTTTCTTTGAACGTTAGTACGCTTATGAAGACACCTAGTAACTCTCGTGGGCACCCTATTCCCAGCACGAACACCGAGGACCGGCATGCTCGACTGGGAAGCTCAGAAACATCCAGGCCCGGAAACCTTTCCCAGTCACTCTCAATATGCTAAGTGTAAGGCAACACACTGCACGCCTCCTTGGAAGAGCTAGATTTCCTCAGCACTCCAACAGCTCCAGGCAATCTGTTGTCTCACGTCTACATGTCATGCATATCTGCCTCAGTGCCCTAGGCTGAGCGGCACTGAGAAACCAATACTCTTTCACATTCCTTCTACAAAGTCATACCTTAAGACCCCATACTTACAGGAGAAAGTTGCCTTGCGTTCCTGCTGTAACCAAAGCACAGTTCTTCCTCTTACACTGCAGGGTTTTAGAAGAGCCTAAGCCCCGATAGCGTTACCAAAGCGTTCCTTGGGAGAGGCAGTTCGCTACATGCAGAACTCCGTGCCACGAAAACATTCTTCAGGGAAGGGACCATTGTGTACTTTGAGGGAATATTTACTTGGTAGACATCACAAGGGGGTAGGCTGCGTGCTCACTGGAAACGGAGACCTGATGGCACAAGGCTTGCTTTCCCATTTTGAAAGCTCCATTCATGCTGCCTTGAAGCTACCTAAATACCAGTGTTTTGGACGGGTCTCTAGTCACTGTAGGCAGGGCTCTGGGAAGGGAACGAGTTTTCTCTAAATCAACAGGGTGCTTTCGTAGCCTGGGTGGGAGCTCCACCTGAGACCCTCTAGAGCTCAAAGGAAACTTGACGTGAGTCGTTTCCTCAAGGTAAAGCCTTGAAGAGCCCTGCTGAAGCCGAAGCGTGGAGCAGTTTCCTGGAGACATGAGTTGCAGTTCTGCTTTCTTTGAACGTTAGTACGCTTATGAAGACACCTAGTAACTCCCGTGGGCACCCTATTCCCTGCAAGAACACCGAGGACCGGCATGCTCGACTGGGAAGCTCAGAAACATCCAGGCCCGGAAACCTTTCCCAGTTACTCTCAATATGCTAAGTGTAGGGCAACACACTGCACGCCTCCTTGGGAGAGCTAGATTTCCTCAGCACTCCAACAGCTCAAGGCAATCTGTTATCTCACATCTACATGTCATGCATATCTGCCTCAGTGCCCTAGGCTGTGCGGCACTGAGAAACCAATACTCTTTCACATTCCTTCTACAAAGTCATACCTACGACCCCATACTTACAGGAGAAAGTTGGCTTGCGCTCCTGCTGTAACCAAAGCACAGTTCTTCCTCTTACACTGCAGGGTTTTAGAAGAGGCTAAGAACCTATAGCGTACCTAGAGCATTCCTTGGGAGAGGCAGTTCGCTACATGCAGAACTCCGTGCCAAGAACACGTTATTCAGGGAAGGGACCAGTGTGTCTCTAGAGTGTATATTAACTTGGTAGAAATCACAAGGAGGTAGGCTGCGTGTTCACTGGAAACGGGGACCTGATGGCACAAGGCTTGCTTTCCCATTTTGAAAGCTCCATTCATGCCGCCTTGAACCTACCTAAATACAAGTGTTTTGGACGAGTTTCTAGTCACTGTAGGCAGGGCTCTGGGAAGGGAACGAGTTTTCTCGAAATCAACAGGGTGCTTTCATAGCCTGGGTGGGAGCTCCTCCTGAGACGCTCTAGAGCCTCAAGGAAACTTGACGTGAGTCCTTTCCTCAAGGTAAAGCCTTGAAGAGCCCTGCTGAAGCGGCATGTGGAGAAGTTTCCTTGAGACAGGAGTTGCAGTTCTCCTTTCTTTTAACGTTACTACGCTTTTCAAGACACCTAGGATCTCGCCTGGGCACCCTATTCCGTGCAAGAACACCGAGTACCGGCAGGCTCCACTGGGTTGCTAAGAAACATCCAGGCCCGGATACCTTTCCCAGTCACTCTGTGTATGCTAAGTGTAGGGCAACACACTGCACTCTTCCTTGGGAGAGCTACATTTCCTCAGCACTCCAACAGCTCCAGGTAATCTGTTCTCTCACGTCCTACATGTCATGCAAATTGCCTCAATGCCCTAGGCTGAGCGGCACTGAGAAATCAAAACTGCTTTGCATTCCTTCTACAAAGTCATACCTTAAGATCCCATACTTAGAGGAGAAACTCAGCTTGCGTTCCTCCTGTAACCAAAGCACAGTTCTTCCTCTTACACTGCAGGGTTTTAGAAGAGCCTAAGCCCCGATAGCGTTACCAAAGCGTTCCTTGGGAGAGGCAGTTCGCTACATGCAGAACTCCGTGCCAAGAAAACATTCTTCAGGGAAGGGACCATTGTGTAGTTTGAGGGAATATTTACTTGGTAGACATCACAAGGGGGTAGGCTGCGTGTTCCCTGGAAACGGAGACCTGATGGCACAAGGCTTGCTTTCCCATTTTGAAAGCTCCATTCATGCTGCCTTGAAGCTACCTAAATACCAGTGTTTTGGACGGGTCTCTAGTCACTGTAGGCAGGGCTGTGGGAAGGGAACGAGTTTTCTCTAAATCAACAGGGTGCTTTCGTAGCCTGGGTGGGAGCTCCAACTGAGACGCTCTAGAGCTCAAAGGAAACTTGACGTGAGTCGTTTCCTCAAGGTAAAGCCTTGAAGGGCCCTGCTGAAGCCGAAGCATGGAGCAGTTTCCTGGAGACAAGAGTTGCAGTTCTGCTTTCTTTGATTGTTAGTACGCTTATGAAGACACCTAGTAACTCTCGTGGGCACCCTATTCCCTGCAAGAACACCGAGGACCGGCATGCTCGACTGGGAAGCTCAGAAACATCTAGGCCCGGAAACATTTCCCAGTCACTCTCAATATGCTAATTGTAAGGCAACACACTGCACGCCTCCTTGGAAGAGCTAGATTTCCTCAGCACTCCAACAGCTCCAGGCAATCTGTTGTCTCACGTCTACATGTCATGCATATCTGCCTCAGTGCCCTAGGCTGAGGGGCACTGAGAAACCAATACTCTTTCACATTCCTTCTACAAAGTCATACCTTAAGTCCCCATACTTACAGGAGAAAGTTGCCTTGCGTTCCTGCTGTAACCAAAGCACAGTTCTTCCTCTTACACTGCAGGGTTTTAGAAGAGCCTAAGCCCCGATAGCGTTACCAAAGCGTTCCTTGGGAGAGGCAGTTCGCTACATGCAGAACTCCGTGCCAAGAACACGTTATTCAGGGAAGGGACCAGTGTGTCGCTAGAATGTATATTAACTTGGTAGAAATCACAGGGAGGTAGGCTGCGTGTTCACTGGAAATGGGGACCTGATGGCACAAGGCTTGCTTTCCCATTTTGAAAGCTCCATTCATGCCGCCTTGAACCTACCTAAATACCAGTGTTTTGGACGAGTTTCTAGTCACTGTAGGCAGGGCTCTGGGAAGGGAACGAGTTTTCTCTAAATCAACAGGGTGCTTTCATAGCCTGGGTGGGAGCTCCTCCTGAGACGCTCTAGAGCTACAAGGAAACTTGACGTGAGTCCTTTCCTCAAGGTAAAGCCTTGAAGAGCCCTGCTGAAGCGGCACGTGGAGAAGTTTCCTTGAGACAGGAGTTGCAGTTCTCCTTTCTTTTAACGTTACTACGCTTTTCAAGACACCTAGGATCTCGCCTGGGCACCCTATTCCGTGCAAGAACACCGAGTACCGGCAGGCTCCACTGGGTTGCTAAGAAACATCCAGGCCCGGATACCTTTCCCAGTCACTCTGTGTATGCTAAGTGTAGGGCAACACACTGCACTCTTCCTTGGGAGACCTACATTTCCTCAGCACTCCAACAGCTCCAAGTAATCTGTTCTCTCATGTCCTACATGTCATGCAAATTCCCTCAATGCCCTAGGCTGAGCGGCACTGAGAAATCAAAACTGCTTCGCATTCCTTCTACAAAGTCATACCTTAAGACCCCATACTTACAGGAGAAACTCGGCTTGCGTTCCTCCTGTAACCAAAGCACAGTTCTTCCTCTTACACTGCAGGGTTTTAGAAGAGCCTAAGCCCCGATAGCGTTACCAAAGCGTTCCTTGGGAGAGGCAGTTCGCTACATGCAGAACTCCGTGCCAAGAAAACATTCTTCAGGGAAGGGACCATTGTGTAGTTTGAGGGAATATTTACTTGGTAGACATCACAAGGGGGTAGGCTGCGTGTTCCCTGGAAACGGAGACCTGATGGCACAAGGCTTGCCTTCCCATTTTGAAAGCTCCATTCATGCTGCCTTGAAGCTACCTAAATACCAGTGTTTTGGACGGGTCTCTAGTCACTGTAGGCAGGGCTGTGGGAAGGGAACGAGTTTTCTCTAAATCAACAGGGTGCTTTCGTAGCCTGGGTGGGAGCTCCAACTGAGACGCTCTAGAGCTCAAAGGAAACTTGACGTGAGTCGTTTCCTCAAGGTAAAGCCTTGAAGGGCCCTGCTGAAGCCGAAGCAGGAAGCAGTTTCCTGGAGACATGAGTTGCAGTTCTGCTTTCTTTGATTGTTAGTACGCTTATGAAGACACCTAGTAACTCTCGTGGGCACCCTATTCCCTGCAAGAACACCGAGGACCGGCATGCTCGACTGGGAAGCTCAGAAACATCTAGGCCCGGAAACCTTTCCCAGTCACTCTCAATATGCTAAGGGTAGGGCAACACACTGCACGCCTCCTTGGGAGAGCTAGATTTCCTCAGCACTCCAACAGCTCCAGGCAATCTGTTGTCTCACGTCTACATGTCATGCATATCTGCCTCAATGCCCTAGGCTGAGCCGCACTGAGAAACCAATACTCTTTCACATTCCTTCTACAAAGTCATACCTTAAGACCCCATACTTACAGGAGAAAGTTGCCTTGTGTTCCTGCTGTAACCAAAGCACAGTTCTTCCTCTTACACTGCAGGGTTTTAGAAGAGGCTAAGCCCCTATAGCGTACCTAGAGCATTCCTTGGGAGAGGCAGTTCGCTACATGCAGAACTCCGTGCCAAGAACACGTTATTCAGGGAAGGGACCAGTGTGTCGCTAGAATGTATATTAACTTGTTAGAAATCACAGGGAGGTAGGCTGCGTGTTCACTGGAAACGGGGACCTGATGGCACAAGGCTTGCTTTCCCATTTTGAAAGCTCCATTCATGCTGCCTTGAAGCTACCTAAATACCAGTGTTTTGGACGGGTCTCTAGTCACTGTAGGCAGGGCTGTGGGAAGGGAACGAGTTTTCTCTAAAGAAACAGGGTGCTTTCGTAGCCTGGTGGGTGCTCCACCTAGAAGCTCTAGAGCTCAAAGGAAACTTGACGTGAGTCGTTTCCTCAAGGTAAAGCCTTGAAGAGCCCTGCTGAAGCCAAAGCGTGGAGCAGTTTCCTGGAGACACGAGTTGCAGTTCTGCTTTCTTTGAACGTTAGTACGCTTATGAAGACACCTAGTAACTCCCGTGGGCACCCTATTCCCTGCAAGAACACCGAGGACCGGCATGCTCGACTGGGAAGCTCAGAAACATCAAGGCCCGGAAAACTTTCCCAGTCACTCTGTGTATGCTAAGTGTAGGGCAACACACTGCACGCCTCCTTGGGAGAGCTAGATTTCCTCAGCACTCCAACAGCTCCAGGCAATCTGTTGTCTCACGTCTACATGTCATGCATATCTCTCTCAGTGCCCTAGGCTGAGCGGCACTGAGTAACCAATACTGTTTCACAGTCCTTCTACAAAGTCATACCTTAAGACCCCATACTTACAGGAGAAAGTTGGCTTGCATTCCTCCTGTAACCAAAGCACAGTTCTTCCTCTTACACTGCAGGGTTTTAGAAGAGCCTAAGCACCGAAAGCGTTACCAAAGCGTTCCTTGGGAGAGGCAGTTCGCTACATGCAGAACTCCGTGCCAAGAAAACATTCTTCAGGGAAGGGACCATTGTGTAGTTTGAGGGAATATTTACTTGGTAGACATCACAAGGGGGTAGGCTGCGTGCTCACTGGAAACGGAGACCTGATGGCACAAGTCTTGCTTTCCCATTTTGAAAGCTCCATTCATGCCGCCTTGAACCTACCTAAATACCAGTGTTTTGGACGAGTTTCTAGTCACTGTAGGCAGGGCTCTGGGAAGGGAACGAGTTTTCTCTAAATCAACAGGGTGCTTTCATAGCCTGGGTGGGAGCTCCTCCTGAGACGCTCTAGAGCCTCAAGGAAACTTGACGTGAGTCCTTTCCTCAAGGTAAAGCCTTGAAGAGCCCTGCTGAAGCGGAACGTGGAGAAGTTTCCTTGAGACATGAGTTGCAGTTCTCCTTTCTTTTAACATTAGTACGCTTTTCAAGACACCTAGGATCTCGCCTGGGCACCCTATTCCGTGCAAGAACACCGAGTACCGGCAGGCTCAACTGGGTTGCTAAGAAACATCCAGGCCCGGATACCTTTCCCAGTCACTCTGTGTATGCTAAGTGTAGGGCAACACACTGCACTCTTCCTTGGGAGAGCTACATTTCCTCAGCACTCCAACAGCTCCAGGTAATCTGTTCTCTCACGTCCTACATGTCATGCAAATTGCCTCAATGCCCTAGGCTGAGCGGCACTGAGAAATCAAAACTGCTTCGCATTCCTTCTACAAAGTCATACCTTAAGACCCCATACTTACAGGAGAAACTCGGCTTGCGTTCCTCCTGTAACCAAAGCACAGTTCTTCCTCTTACACTGCAGGGTTTTAGAAGAGCCTAAGCCCCGATAGCGTTACCAAAGCGTTCCTTGGGAGAGGCAGTTCGCTACATGCAGAACTCCGTGCCAAGAAAACATTCTTCAGGGAAGGGACCATTGTGTAGTTTGAGGGAATATTTACTTGGTAGACATCACAAGGGGGTAGGCTGCGTGTTCCCTGGAAACGGAGACCTGATGGCACAAGGCTTGCCTTCCCATTTTGAAAGCTCCATTCATGCTGCCTTGAAGCTACCTAAATACCAGTGTTTTGGACGGGTCTCTAGTCACTGTAGGCAGGGCTGTGGGAAGGGAACGAGTTTTCTCTAAATCAACAGGGTGCTTTCGTAGCCTGGGTGGGAGCTCCAACTGAGACGCTCTAGAGCTCAAAGGAAACTTGACGTGAGTCGTTTCCTCAAGGTAAAGCCTTGAAGGGCCCTGCTGAAGCCGAAGCAGGAAGCAGTTTCCTGGAGACATGAGTTGCAGTTCTGCTTTCTTTGATTGTTAGTACGCTTATGAAGACACCTAGTAACTCTCGTGGGCACCCTATTCCCTGCAAGAACACCGAGGACCGGCATGCTCGACTGGGAAGCTCAGAAACATCTAGGCCCGGAAACCTTTCCCAGTCACTCTCAATATGCTAAGGGTAGGGCAACACACTGCACGCCTCCTTGGGAGAGCTAGATTTCCTCAGCACTCCAACAGCTCCAGGCAATCTGTTGTCTCACGTCTACATGTCATGCATATCTGCCTCAATGCCCTAGGCTGAGCCGCACTGAGAAACCAATACTCTTTCACATTCCTTCTACAAAGTCATACCTTAAGACCCCATACTTACAGGAGAAAGTTGCCTTGTGTTCCTGCTGTAACCAAAGCACAGTTCTTCCTCTTACACTGCAGGGTTTTAGAAGAGGCTAAGCCCCTATAGCGTACCTAGAGCATTCCTTGGGAGAGGCAGTTCGCTACATGCAGAACTCCGTGCCAAGAACACGTTATTCAGGGAAGGGACCAGTGTGTCGCTAGAATGTATATTAACTTGGTAGAACTCACAGGGAGGTAGGCTGCGTGTTCACTGGAAACGGGGACCTGATGGCACAAGGCTTGCTTTCCCATTTTGAAAGCTCCATTCATGCTGCCTTGAAGCTACCTAAATACCAGTGTTTTGGACGGGTCTCTAGTCACTGTAGGCAGGGCTGTGGGAAGGGAACGAGTTTTCTCTAAAACAACAGGGTGCTTTCGTAGCCTGGTGGGTGCTCCACCTAGAAGCTCTAGAGCTCAAAGGAAACTTGACGTGAGTCGTTTCCTCAAGGTAAAGCCTTGAAGAGCCCTGCTGAAGCCAAAGCGTGGAGCAGTTTCCTGGAGACACGAGTTGCAGTTCTGCTTTCTTTGAACGTTAGTACGCTTATGAAGACACCTAGTAACTCCCGTGGGCACCCTATTCCCTGCAAGAACACCGAGGACCGGCATGCTTGACTGGGAAGCTCAGAAACATCAAGGCCCGGAAACCTTTCCCAGTCACTCTGTGTATGCTAAGTGTAGGGCAACACACTGCACGCCTCCTTGGGAGAGCTAGATTTCCTCAGCACTCCAACAGCTCCAGGCAATCTGTTGTCTCACGTCTACATGTCATGCATATCTGCCTCAATGCCCTAGGCTGAGCGGCACTGAGTAACCAATACTGTTTCACAGTCCTTCTACAAAGTCATACCTTAAGACCCCATACTTACAGGAGAAAGTTGGCTTGCATTCCTCCTGTAACCAAAGCACAGTTCTTCCTCTTACACTGCAGGGTTTTAGAAGAGCCTAAGCACCGAAAGCGTTACCAAAGCGTTCCTTGGGAGAGGCAGTTCGCTACATGCAGAACTCCGTGCCAAGAAAACATTCTTCAGGGAAGGGACCATTGTGTAGTTTGAGGGAATATTTACTTGGTAGACATCACAAGGGGGTAGGCTGCGTGCTCACTGGAAACGGAGACCTGATGGCACAAGTCTTGCTTTCCCATTTTGAAAGCTCCATTCATGCCGCCTTGAACCTACCTAAATACCAGTGTTTTGGACGAGTTTCTAGTCACTGTAGGCACGGCTCTGGGAAGGGAACGAGTTTTCTCGAAATCAACAGGGTGCTTTCATAGCCTGGGTGGGAGCTCCTCCTGAGACGCTCTAGAGCTACAAGGAAACTTGACGTGAGTCCTTTCCTCAAGGTAAAGCCTTGAAGAGCCCTGCTGAAGCGGCACGTGGAGAAGTTTCCTTGAGACATGAGTTGCAGTTGTCCTTTCTTTTAACGTTACTACGCTTTGCAAGACACCTAGGATCTCGCCTGGGCACCCTATTCCGTGCAAGAACACTGAGTACCGGCAGGCTCCACTGGGTTGCTAAGAAACATCCAGGCCCGGATACCTTTCCCAGTCACTCTGTGTATGCTAAGTGTAGGGCAACACACTGCACTCTTCCTTGGGAGAGCTACATTTCCTCAGCACTCCAACAGCTCCAGGTAATCTGTTCTCTCACGTCCTACATGTCATGCAAATTGCCTCAATGCCCTAGGCTGAGCGGCACTGAGAAATCAAAACTGCTTCGCATTCCTTCTACAAAGTCATACCTTAAGACCCCATACTTACAGGAGAAACTCGGCTTGCGTTCCTCCTGTAACCAAAGCACAGTTCTTCCTCTTACACTGCAGGGTTTTAGAAGAGCCTAAGCCCCGATAGCGTTACCAAAGCGTTCCTTGGGAGAGGCAGTTCGCTACATGCAGAACTCCATGCCAAGAAAACATTCTTCAGGGAAGGGACCATTGTGTAGTTTGAGGGAATATTTACTTGGTAGACATCACAAGGGGGTAGGCTGCGTGTTCCCTGGAAACGGAGACCTGATGGCACAAGGCTTGCTTTCCCATTTTGAAAGCTCCATTCATGCTGCCTTGAAGCTACCTAAATACCAGTGTTTTGGACGGGTCTCTAGTCACTGTAGGCAGGGCTGTGGGAAGGGAACGAGTTTTCTCTAAATCAACACGGTGCTTTCGTAGCCTGGGTGGGAGCTCCAACTGAGACGCTCTAGAGCTCAAAGGAAATTGACGTGAGTCGTTTCCTCAAGGTAAAGCCTTGAAGGGCCCTGCTGAAGCCGAAGCGTGGAGCAGTTTCCTGGAGACATGAGTTGCAGTTCTGCTTTCTTTGAACGTTAGTACGCTTATGAAGACACCTAGTAACTCTCGTGGGCACCCTATTCCCTGCAAGAACACCGAGGACCGGCATGCTCAACTGGGAAGCTCAGAAACATCCAGGCCCGGAAACCTTTCCCAGACACTCTCAATATGCTAAGGGTAGGGCAACACACTGCACGCCTCCTTGGGAGAGCTAGATTTCCTCAGCACTCCAACAGCTCCAGGCAATCTGTTGTCTCACGTCTACATGTCATGCATATCTGCCTCAATGCCCTAGTCTGAGCCGCACTGAGAAACCAATACTCTTTCACATTCCTTCTACAAAGTCATACCTTAAGACCCTAAACTTACAGGAGAAAGTTGCCTTGCGTTCCTGCTGTAACCAAAGCACAGTTCTTCCTCTTACACTGCAGGGTTTTAGAAGAGGCTAAACCCCTATAGCGTACCTAGAGCATTCCTTGGGAGAGGCAGTTCGCTACATGCAGAACTCCGTGCCAAGAACACGTTATTCAGGGAAGGGACCAGTGTGTCGCTAGAATGTATATTAACTTGGTAGAAATCACAGGGAGGTAGGCTGCGTGTTCACTGGAAATGGGGACCTGATGGCACAATGCTTGCTTTCCCATTTTGAAAGATCCATTCATGCCGCCTTGAACCTACCTAAATACCAGTGTTTTGGACGAGTTTCTAGTCACTGTAGGCAGGGCTCTGGGAAGGGAACGAGTTTTCTCTAAATCAACAGGGTGCTTTCATAGCCTGGGTGGGAGCTCCTCCTGAGACGCTCTAGAGCCTCAAGGAAACTTGACGTGAGTTCTTTCCTCAAGGTAAAGCCTTGAACAGCCCTGCTGAAGCGGCACGTGGAGAAGTTTCCTTGAGACAGGAGTTGCAGTTCTCCTTTCTTTTAACGTTACTACGCTTTTCAAGACACCTAGGATCTCGCCTGGGCACCCTATTCCGTGCAAGAACACCGAGTACCGGCAGGCTCCACTGGGTTGCTAAGAAACATCCAGGCCCGGATACCTTTCCCAGTCACTCTGTGTATGCTAAGTGTAGGGCAACACACTGCACTCTTCCTTGGGAGAGCTACATTTCCTCAGCACTCCAACAGCTCCAGGTAATCTGTTCTCTCACGTCCTACATGTCATGCAAATTGCCTCAATGCCCTAGGCTGAGCGGCACTGAGAAATCAAAACTGCTTTGCATTCCTTCTACAAAGTCATACCTTAAGATCCCATACTTAGAGGAGAAACTCAGCTTGCGTTCCTCCTGTAACCAAAGCACAGTTCTTCCTCTTACACTGCAGGGTTTTAGAAGAGCCTAAGCCCCGATAGCGTTACCAAAGCGTTCCTTGGGAGAGGCAGTTCGCTACATGCAGAACTCCGTGCCAAGAAAACATTCTTCAGGGAAGGGACCATTGTGTAGTTTGAGGGAATATTTACTTGGTAGACATCACAAGGGGGTAGGCTGCGTGTTCCCTGGAAACGGAGACCTGATGGCACAAGGCTTGCTTTCCCATTTTGAAAGCTCCATTCATGCTGCCTTGAAGCTACCTAAATACCAGTGTTTTGGACGGGTCTCTAGTCACTGTAGGCAGGGCTGTGGGAAGGGAACGAGTTTTCTCTAAATCAACAGGGTGCTTTCGTAGCCTGGGTGGGAGCTCCAACTGAGACGCTCTAGAGCTCAAAGGAAACTTGACGTGAGTCGTTTCCTCAAGGTAAAGCCTTGAAGGGCCCTGCTGAAGCCGAAGCGTGGAGCAGTTTCCTGGAGACAAGAGTTGCAGTTCTGCTTTCTTTGATTGTTAGTACGCTTATGAAGACACCTAGTAACTCTCGTGGGCACCCTATTCCCTGCAAGAACACCGAGGACCGGCATGCTCGACTGGGAAGCTCAGAAACATCTAGGCCCGGAAACATTTCCCAGTCACTCTCAATATGCTAATTGTAAGGCAACACACTGCACGCCTCCTTGGAAGAGCTAGATTTCCTCAGCACTCCAACAGCTCCAGGCAATCTGTTGTCTCACGTCTACATGTCATGCATATCTGCCTCAGTGCCCTAGGCTGAGGGGCACTGAGAAACCAATACTCTTTCACATTCCTTCTACAAAGTCATACCTTAAGTCCCCATACTTACAGGAGAAAGTTGCCTTGCGTTCCTGCTGTAACCAAAGCACAGTTCTTCCTCTTACACTGCAGGGTTTTAGAAGAGCCTAAGCCCCGATAGCGTTACCAAAGCGTTCCTTGGGAGAGGCAGTTCGCTACATGCAGAACTCCGTGCCAAGAACACGTTATTCAGGGAAGGGACCAGTGTGTCGCTAGAATGTATATTAACTTGGTAGAAATCACAGGGAGGTAGGCTGCGTGTTCACTGGAAATGGGGACCTGATGGCACAAGGCTTGCTTTCCCATTTTGAAAGCTCCATTCATGCCGCCTTGAACCTACCTAAATACCAGTGTTTTGGACGAGTTTCTAGTCACTGTAGGCAGGGCTCTGGGAAGGGAACGAGTTTTCTCTAAATCAACAGGGTGCTTTCATAGCCTGGGTGGGAGCTCCTCCTGAGACGCTCTAGAGCTACAAGGAAACTTGACGTGAGTCCTTTCCTCAAGGTAAAGCCTTGAAGAGCCCTGCTGAAGCGGCACGTGGAGAAGTTTCCTTGAGACAGGAGTTGCAGTTCTCCTTTCTTTTAACGTTACTACGCTTTTCAAGACACCTAGGATCTCGCCTGGGCACCCTATTCCGTGCAAGAACACCGAGTACCGGCAGGCTCCACTGGGTTGCTAAGAAACATCCAGGCCCGGATACCTTTCCCAGTCACTCTGTGTATGCTAAGTGTAGGGCAACACACTGCACTCTTCCTTGGGAGACCTACATTTCCTCAGCACTCCAACAGCTCCAAGTAATCTGTTCTCTCATGTCCTACATGTCATGCAAATTCCCTCAATGCCCTAGGCTGAGCGGCACTGAGAAATCAAAACTGCTTCGCATTCCTTCTACAAAGTCATACCTTAAGACCCCATACTTACAGGAGAAACTCGGCTTGCGTTCCTCCTGTAACCAAAGCACAGTTCTTCCTCTTACACTGCAGGGTTTTAGAAGAGCCTAAGCCCCGATAGCGTTACCAAAGCGTTCCTTGGGAGAGGCAGTTCGCTACATGCAGAACTCCGTGCCAAGAAAACATTCTTCAGGGAAGGGACCATTGTGTAGTTTGAGGGAATATTTACTTGGTAGACATCACAAGGGGGTAGGCTGCGTGTTCCCTGGAAACGGAGACCTGATGGCACAAGGCTTGCCTTCCCATTTTGAAAGCTCCATTCATGCTGCCTTGAAGCTACCTAAATACCAGTGTTTTGGACGGGTCTCTAGTCACTGTAGGCAGGGCTGTGGGAAGGGAACGAGTTTTCTCTAAATCAACAGGGTGCTTTCGTAGCCTGGGTGGGAGCTCCAACTGAGACGCTCTAGAGCTCAAAGGAAACTTGACGTGAGTCGTTTCCTCAAGGTAAAGCCTTGAAGGGCCCTGCTGAAGCCGAAGCAGGAAGCAGTTTCCTGGAGACATGAGTTGCAGTTCTGCTTTCTTTGATTGTTAGTACGCTTATGAAGACACCTAGTAACTCTCGTGGGCACCCTATTCCCTGCAAGAACACCGAGGACCGGCATGCTCGACTGGGAAGCTCAGAAACATCTAGGCCCGGAAACCTTTCCCAGTCACTCTCAATATGCTAAGGGTAGGGCAACACACTGCACGCCTCCTTGGGAGAGCTAGATTTCCTCAGCACTCCAACAGCTCCAGGCAATCTGTTGTCTCACGTCTACATGTCATGCATATCTGCCTCAATGCCCTAGGCTGAGCCGCACTGAGAAACCAATACTCTTTCACATTCCTTCTACAAAGTCATACCTTAAGACCCCATACTTACAGGAGAAAGTTGCCTTGTGTTCCTGCTGTAACCAAAGCACAGTTCTTCCTCTTACACTGCAGGGTTTTAGAAGAGGCTAAGCCCCTATAGCGTACCTAGAGCATTCCTTGGGAGAGGCAGTTCGCTACATGCAGAACTCCGTGCCAAGAACACGTTATTCAGGGAAGGGACCAGTGTGTCGCTAGAATGTATATTAACTTGGTAGAAATCACAGGGAGGTAGGCTGCGTGTTCACTGGAAACGGGGACCTGATGGCACAAGGCTTGCTTTCCCATTTTGAAAGCTCCATTCATGCTGCCTTGAAGCTACCTAAATACCAGTGTTTTGGACGGGTCTCTAGTCACTGTAGGCAGGGCTGTGGGAAGGGAACGAGTTTTCTCTAAAGAAACAGGGTGCTTTCGTAGCCTGGTGGGTGCTCCACCTAGAAGCTCTAGAGCTCAAAGGAAACTTGACGTGATTCGTTTCCTCAAGGTAAAGCCTTGAAGAGCCCTGCTGAAGCCAAAGCGTGGAGCAGTTTCCTGGAGACACGAGTTGCAGTTCTGCTTTCTTTGAACGTTAGTACGCTTATGAAGACACCTAGTAACTCCCGTGGGCACCCTATTCCCTGCAAGAACACCGAGGACCGGCATGCTCGACTGGGAAGCTCAGAAACATCAAGGCCCGGAAAACTTTCCCAGTCACTCTGTGTATGCTAAGTGTAGGGCAACACACTGCACGCCTCCTTGGGAGAGCTAGATTTCCTCAGCACTCCAACAGCTCCAGGCAATCTGTTGTCTCACGTCTACATGTCATGCATATCTCTCTCAGTGCCCTAGGCTGAGCGGCACTGAGTAACCAATACTGTTTCACAGTCCTTCTACAAAGTCATACCTTAAGACCCCATACTTACAGGAGAAAGTTGGCTTGCATTCCTCCTGTAACCAAAGCACAGTTCTTCCTCTTACACTGCAGGGTTTTAGAAGAGCCTAAGCACCGAAAGCGTTACCAAAGCGTTCCTTGGGAGAGGCAGTTCGCTACATGCAGAACTCCGTGCCAAGAAAACATTCTTCAGGGAAGGGACCATTGTGTAGTTTGAGGGAATATTTACTTGGTAGACATCACAAGGGGGTAGGCTGCGTGCTCACTGGAAACGGAGACCTGATGGCACAAGTCTTGCTTTCCCATTTTGAAAGCTCCATTCATGCCGCCTTGAACCTACCTAAATACCAGTGTTTTGGACGAGTTTCTAGTCACTGTAGGCAGGGCTCTGGGAAGGGAACGAGTTTTCTCTAAATCAACAGGGTGCTTTCATAGCCTGGGTGGGAGCTCCTCCTGAGACGCTCTAGAGCCTCAAGGAAACTTGACGTGAGTCCTTTCCTCAAGGTAAAGCCTTGAAGAGCCCTGCTGAAGCGGAACGTGGAGAAGTTTCCTTGAGACATGAGTTGCAGTTCTCCTTTCTTTTAACATTAGTACGCTTTTCAAGACACCTAGGATCTCGCCTGGGCACCCTATTCCGTGCAAGAACACCGAGTACCGGCAGGCTCCACTGGGTTGCTAAGAAACATCCAGGCCCGGATACCTTTCCCAGTCACTCTGTGTATGCTAAGTGTAGGGCAACACACTGCACTCTTCCTTGGGAGAGCTACATTTCCTCAGCACTCCAACAGCTCCAGGTAATCTGTTCTCTCACGTCCTACATGTCATGCAAATTGCCTCAATGCCCTAGGCTGAGCGGCACTGAGAAATCAAAACTGCTTCGCATTCCTTCTACAAAGTCATACCTTAAGACCCCATACTTACAGGAGAAACTCGGCTTGCGTTCCTCCTGTAACCAAAGCACAGTTCTTCCTCTTACACTGCAGGGTTTTAGAAGAGCCTAAGCCCCGATAGCGTTACCAAAGCATTCCTTGGGAGAGGCAGTTCGCTACATGCAGAACTCCGTGCCAAGAAAACATTCTTCAGGGAAGGGACCATTGTGTAGTTTGAGGGAATATTTACTTGGTAGACATCACAAGGGGGTAGGCTGCGTGTTCCCTGGAAACGGAGACCTGATGGCACAAGGCTTGCCTTCCCATTTTGAAAGCTCCATTCATGCTGCCTTGAAGCTACCTAAATACCAGTGTTTTGGACGGGTCTCTAGTCACTGTAGGCAGGGCTGTGGGAAGGGAACGAGTTTTCTCTAAATCAACAGGGTGCTTTCGTAGCCTGGGTGGGAGCTCCAACTGAGACGCTCTAGAGCTCAAAGGAAACTTGACGTGAGTCGTTTCCTCAAGGTAAAGCCTTGAAGGGCCCTGCTGAAGCCGAAGCAGGAAGCAGTTTCCTGGAGACATGAGTTGCAGTTCTGCTTTCTTTGAACGTTAGTACGCTTATGAAGACACCTAGTAACTCTCGTGGGCACCCTATTCCCTGCAAGAACACCGAGGACCGGCATGCTCGACTGGGAAGCTCAGAAACATCTAGGCCCGGAAACCTTTCCCAGTCACTCTCAATATGCTAAGGGTAGGGCAACACACTGCACGCCTCCTTGGGAGAGCTAGATTTCCTCAGCACTCCAACAGCTCCAGGCAATCTGTTGTCTCACGTCTACATGTCATGCATATCTGCCTCAATGCCCTAGGCTGAGCCGCACTGAGAAACCAATACTCTTTCACATTCCTTCTACAAAGTCATACCTTAAGACCCCATACTTACAGGAGAAAGTTGCCTTGTGTTCCTGCTGTAACCAAAGCACAGTTCTTCCTCTTACACTGCAGGGTTTTAGAAGAGGCTAAGCCCCTATAGCGTACCTAGAGCATTCCTTGGGAGAGGCAGTTCGCTACATGCAGAACTCCGTGCCAAGAACACGTTATTCAGGGAAGGGACCAGTGTGTCGCTAGAATGTATATTAACTTGGTAGAACTCACAGGGAGGTAGGCTGCGTGTTCACTGGAAACGGGGACCTGATGGCACAAGGCTTGCTTTCCCATTTTGAAAGCTCCATTCATGCTGCCTTGAAGCTACCTAAATACCAGTGTTTTGGACGGGTCTCTAGTCACTGTAGGCAGGGCTGTGGGAAGGGAACGAGTTTTCTCTAAAACAACAGGGTGCTTTCGTAGCCTGGTGGGTGCTCCACCTAGAAGCTCTAGAGCTCAAAGGAAACTTGACGTGAGTCGTTTCCTCAAGGTAAAGCCTTGAAGAGCCCTGCTGAAGCCAAAGCGTGGAGCAGTTTCCTGGAGACACGAGTTGCAGTTCTGCTTTCTTTGAACGTTAGTACGCTTATGAAGACACCTAGTAACTCCCGTGGGCACCCTATTCCCTGCAAGAACACCGAGGACCGGCATGCTTGACTGGGAAGCTCAGAAACATCAAGGCCCGGAAACCTTTCCCAGTCACTCTGTGTATGCTAAGTGTAGGGCAACACACTGCACGCCTCCTTGGGAGAGCTAGATTTCCTCAGCACTCCAACAGCTCCAGGCAATCTGTTGTCTCACGTCTACATGTCATGCATATCTGCCTCAATGCCCTAGGCTGAGCGGCACTGAGTAACCAATACTGTTTCACAGTCCTTCTACAAAGTCATACCTTAAGACCCCATACTTACAGGAGAAAGTTGGCTTGCATTCCTCCTGTAACCAAAGCACAGTTCTTCCTCTTACACTGCAGGGTTTTAGAAGAGCCTAAGCACCGAAAGCGTTACCAAAGCGTTCCTTGGGAGAGGCAGTTCGCTACATGCAGAACTCCGTGCCAAGAAAACATTCTTCAGGGAAGGGACCATTGTGTAGTTTGAGGGAATATTTACTTGGTAGACATCACAAGGGGGTAGGCTGCGTGCTCACTGGAAACGGAGACCTGATGGCACAAGTCTTGCTTTCCCATTTTGAAAGCTCCATTCATGCCGCCTTGAACCTACCTAAATACCAGTGTTTTGGACGAGTTTCTAGTCACTGTAGGCACGGCTCTGGGAAGGGAACGAGTTTTCTCGAAATCAACAGGGTGCTTTCATAGCCTGGGTGGGAGCTCCTCCTGAGACGCTCTAGAGCTACAAGGAAACTTGACGTGAGTCCTTTCCTCAAGGTAAAGCCTTGAAGAGCCCTGCTGAAGCGGCACGTGGAGAAGTTTCCTTGAGACATGAGTTGCAGTTGTCCTTTCTTTTAACGTTACTACGCTTTGCAAGACACCTAGGATCTCGCCTGGGCACCCTATTCCGTGCAAGAACACCGAGTACCGGCAGGCTCCACTGGGTTGCTAAGAAACATCCAGGCCCGGATACCATTCCCAGTCACTCTGTGTATGCTAAGTGTAGGGCAACACACTGCACTCTTCCTTGGGAGAGCTACATTTCCTCAGCACTCCAACAGCTCCAAGTAATCTGTTCTCTCATGTCCTACATGTCATGCTAATTCCCTCAATGCCCTAGGCTGAGCGGCACTGAGAAATCAAAACTGCTTCGCATTCCTTCTACAAAGTCATACCTTAAGACCCCATACTTACAGGAGAAACTCGGCTTGCGTTCCTCCTGTAACCAAAGCACACTTCTTCCTCTTACACTGCAGAGTTTTAGAAGAGCCTAAGCCCCGATAGCGTTACCAAAGCGTTCCTTGGGAGAGGCAGTTCGCTACATGCAGAACTCCGTGCCAAGAAAACATTCTTCAGGGAAGGGACCATTGTGTAGTTTGAGGGAATATTTACTTGCTAGAAATCACAAGGGGGTAGGCTGCGTGCTCACTGGAAACGGAGACCTGATGGCACAAGGCTTGCTTTCCCATTTTGAAAGCTCCATTCATGCTGCCTTGAAGCTACCTAAATACCAGTGTTTTGGACGGGTCTCTAGTCACTGTAGGCAGGGCTCTGGGAAGGGAACGAGTTTTCTCTAAATCAACAGGGTGCTTTCGTAGCCTGGGTGGGAGCTCCACCTGAGACGCTCTAGAGCTCAAAGGAAACTTGACGTGAGTCGTTTCCTCAAGGTAAAGCCTTGAAGAGCCCTGCTGAAGCCGAAGCGTGGAGCAGCTTCCTGGAGACATGAGTTGCAGTTCTGCTTTCTTTGAACGTTAGTACGCTTATGAAGACACCTAGTAACTCTCGTGGGCACCCTATTCCCTGCACGAACACCGAGGACCGGCATGCTCGACTGGGAAGCTCAGAAACATCCAGGCCCGGAAACCTTTCCCAGTCACCCTCAATATGCTAAGTGTAAGGCAACACACTGCACGCCTCCTTGGAAGAGCTAGATTTCCTCAGCACTCCAACAGCTCCAGGCAATCTGTTGTCTCACGTCTACATGTCATGCATATCTGCCTCAGTGCCCTAGGCTGAGCGGCACTGAGAAACCAATACTCTTTCACATTCCTTCTACAAAGTCATACCTTAAGACCCCATACTTACAGGAGAAAGTTGCCTTGCGTTCCTGCTGTAACCAAAGCACAGTTCTTCCTCTTACACTGCAGGGTTTTAGAAGAGCCTAAGCCCCGATAGCGTTACCAAAGCGTTCCTTGGGAGAGGCAGTTCGCTACATGCAGAACTCCGTGCCAAGAAAACATTCTTCAGGGAAGGGACCATTGTGTAGTTTGAGGGAATATTTACTTGGTAGACATCACAAGGGGGTAGGCTGCGTGTTCCCTGGAAACGGAGACCTGATGGCACAAGGCTTGCTTTCCCATTTTGAAAGCTCCATTCATGCTGCCTTGAAGCTACCTAAATACCAGTATTTTGGACGGGTCTCTAGTCACTGTAGTCAGGGCTGTGGGAAGGGAACGAGTTTTCTCTAAATCAACAGGGTGCTTTCGTAGCCTGGTGGGAGCTCCACCTAGAAGCTCTAGAGCTCAAAGGAAACTTGACGTGAGTCGTTTCCTCAAGGTAAAGCCTTGAAGAGCCCTGCTGAAGCCAAAGCGTGGAGCAGTTTCCTGGAGACACGAGTTGCAGTTCTGCTTTCTTTGAACGTTAGTACGCTTATGAAGACACCTAGTAACTCCCGTGGGCACCCTATTCCCTGCAAGAACACCGAGGACCCGCATGCTCGACTGGGAAGCTCAGAAACATCAAGGCCCGGAAACCTTTCCCAGTCACTCTGTGTATGCTAAGTGTAGGGCAACACACTGCACGCCTCCTTGGGAGAGCTAGATTTCCTCAGCACTCCAACAGCTCCAGGCAATCTGTTGTCTCACGTCTACATGTCATGCATATCTGCCTCAATGCCCTAGGCTGAGCGGCACTGAGTAACCAATACTGTTTCACAGTCCTTCTACAAAGTCATACCTTAAGACCCCATACTTACAGGAGAAAGTTGGCTTGCATTCCTCCTGTAACCAAAGCACAGTTCTTCCTCTTACACTGCAGGGTTTTAGAAGAGCCTAAGCACCGAAAGCGTTACCAAAGCGTTCCTTGGGAGAGGCAGTTCGCTACATGCAGAACTCCGTGCCAAGAAAACATTCTTCAGGGAAGGGACCATTGTGTAGTTTGAGGGAATATTTACTTGGTAGACATCACAAGGGGGTAGGCTGCGTGCTCACTGGAAACGGAGACCTGATGGCACAAGTCTTGCTTTCCCATTTTGAAAGCTCCATTCATGCCGCCTTGAACCTACCTAAATACCAGAGTTTTGGACGAGTTTCTAGTCACTGTAGGCAGGGCTCTGGGAAGGGAACGAGTTTTCTCTAAATCAACAAGGTGCTTTCATAGCCTGGGTGGGAGCTCCTCCTGAGACGCTCTAGAGCCTCAAGGAAACTTGACGTGAGTCCTTTCCTCAAGGTAAAGCCTTGAAGAGCCCTGCTGAAGCGGCACGTGGAGAAGTTTCCTTGAGACAGGAGTTGCAGTTCTCCTTTCTTTTAACGTTACTACGCTTTTCAAGACACCTAGGATCTCGCCTGGGCACCCTATTCCGTGCAAGAACACCGAGTACCGGCAGGCTCCACTGGGTTGCTAAGAAACATCCAGGCCCGGATACCTTTCCCAGTCACTCTGTGTATGCTAAGTGTAGGGCAACACACTGCACTCTTCCTTGGGAGAGCTACATTTCCTCAGCACTCCAACAGCTCCAGGTAATCTGTTCTCTCACGTCCTACATGTCATGCAAATTGCCTCAATGCCCTAGAATGAGCGGCACTGAGAAATCAAAACTGCTTCGCATTCCTTCTACAAAGTCATACCTTAAGACCCCATACTTACAGGAGAAAGTTGCCTTGCGTTCCTGCTGTAACCAAAGCACAGTTCTTCCTCTTACACTGCAGGGTTTTAGAAGAGGCTAAGCCCCTATAGCGTACCTAGAGCATTCCTTGGGAGAGGCAGTTCGCTACATGCAGAACTCCGTGCCAAGAACACGTTATTCAGGGAAGGGACCAGTGTGTCACTAGAATGTATATTAACTTGGTAGAAATCACAGGGAGGTAGGCTGCGTGTTCACTGGAAACGGGGACCTGATGGCACAAGGCTTGCTTTCCCATTTTGAAAGCTCCATTCATGCCGCCTTGAACCTACCTAAATACCAGTGTTTTGGACGAGTTTCTAGTCACTGTAGGCAGGGCTCTGGGAAGGGAACGAGTTTTCTCTAAATCAACAGGGTGCTTTCATAGCCTGGGTGGGAGCTCCTCCTGAGACGCTCTAGAGCTACAAGGAAACTTGACGTGAGTCCTTTCCTCAAGGTAAAGCCTTGAAGAGCCCTGCTGAAGCGGCACGTGGAGAAGTTTCCTTGAGACATGAGTTGCAGTTCTCCTTTCTTTTAACGTTACTACGCTTTTCAAGACACCTAGGATCTCGCCTGGGCACCCTATTCCGTGCAAGAACACCGAGTACCGGCAGGCTCCACTGGGTTGCTAAGAAACATCCAGGCCCAGATACCTTTCCCAGTCACTCTGTGTATGCTAAGTGTAGGGCAACACACTGCACTCTTCCTTGGGAGAGCTACATTTCCTCAGCACTCCAACAGCTCCAAGTAATCTGTTCTCTCATGTCATACATGTCATGCAAATTCCCTCAATGCCCTAGGCTGAGCGGCACTGAGAAATCAAAACTGCTTCACATTCCTTCTACAAAGTCATACCTTAAGACCCCATACTTACAGGAGAAACTCGGCTTGCGTTCCTCCTGTAACCAAAGCACAGTTCTTCCTCTTACACTGCAGGGTTTTAGAAGAGCCTAAGCCCCGATAGCGTTACCAAAGCGTTCCTTGGGAGAGGCAGTTCGCTACATGCAGAACTCCGTGCCAAGAAAACATTCTTCAGGGAAGGGACCATTGTGTAGTTTGAGGGAATATTTACTTGCTAGAAATCACAAGGGGGTAGGCTGCGTGCTCACTGGAAACGGAGACCTGATGGCACAAGGCTTGCTTTCCCATTTTGAAAGCTCCATTCATGCTGCCTTGAAGCTACCTAAATACCAGTGTTTTGGACGGGTCTCTAGTCACTGTAGGCAGGGCTGTGGGAAGGGAACGAGTTTTCTCTAAATCAACAGGGTGCTTTCGTAGCCTGGGTGGGAGCTCCACCTGAGACGCTCTAGAGCTCAAAGGAAACTTGACGTGAGTCGTTTCCTCAAGGTAAAGCCTTGAAGAGCCCTGCTGAAGCCGAAGCGTGGAGCAGCTTCCTGGAGACATGAGTTGCAGTTCTGCTTTCTTTGAACGTTAGTACGCTCTTGAAGACACCTAGTAACTCTCGTGGGCACCCTATTCCCTGCACGAACACCGAGGACCGGCATGCTCGACTGGGAAGCTCAGAAACATCCAGGCCCGGAAACCTTTCCCAGTCACTCTCAATATGCTAAGTGTAAGGCAACACACTGCACGCCTCCTTGGAAGAGCTAGATTTCCTCAGCACTCCAACAGCTCCAGGCAATCTGTTGTCTCACGTCTACATGTCATGCATATCTGCCTCAGTGCCCTAGGCTGAGCGGCACTGAGAAACCAATACTCTTTCACATTCCTTCTACAAAGTCATACCTTAAGACCCCATACTTACAGGAGAAAGTTGCCTTGCGTTCCTGCTGTAACCAAAGCACAGTTCTTCCTCTTACACTGCAGGGTTTTAGAAGAGCCTAAGCCCCGATAGCGTTACCAAAGCGTTCCTTGGGAGAGGCAGTTCGCTACATGCAGAACTCCGTGCCACGAAAACATTCTTCACGGAAGGGACCATTGTGTACTTTGAGGGAATATTTACTTGGTAGACATCACAAGGGGGTAGGCTGCGTGCTCACTGGAAACGGAGACCTGATGGCACAAGGCTTGCTTTCCCATTTTGAAAGCTCCATTCATGCTGCCTTGAAGCTACCTAAATACCAGTGTTTTGGACGGGTCTCTAGTCACTGTAGGCAGGGCTCTGGGAAGGGAACGAGTTTTCTCTAAATCAACAGGGTGCTTTCGTAGCCTGGGTGGGAGCTCCACCTGAGACCCTCTAGAGCTCAAAGGAAACTTGACGTGAGTCGTTTCCTCAAGGTAAAGCCTTGAAGGGCCCTGCTGAAGCCGAAGCGTGGAGCAGTTTCCTGGAGACATGAGTTGCAGTTCTGCTTTCTTTGAACGTTAGTACGCTTATGAAGACACCTAGTAACTCCCGTGGGCACCCTATTCCCTGCAAGAACACCGAGGACCGGCATGCTCGACTGGGAAGCTCAGAAACATCCAGGCCCGGAAACCTTTCCCAGTCACTCTCAATATGCTAAGTGTAGGGCAACACACTGCACGCCTCCTTGGGAGAGCTAGATTTCCTCAGCACTCCAACAGCTCAAGGCAATCTGTTATCTCACATCTACATGTCATGCATATCTGCCTCAGTGCCCTAGGCTGTGCGGCACTGAGAAACCAATACTCTTTCACATTCCTTCTACAAAGTCATACCTACGACCCCATACTTACAGGAGAAAGTTGGCTTGCGCTCCTGCTGTAACCAAAGCACAGTTCTTCCTCTTACACTGCAGGGTTTTAGAAGAGGCTAAGAACCTATAGCGTACCTAGAGCATTCCTTGGGAGAGGCAGTTCGCTACATGCAGAACTCCGTGCCAAGAACACGTTATTCAGGGAAGGGACCAGTGTGTCTCTAGAGTGTATATTAACTTGGTAGAAATCACAAGGAGGTAGGCTGCGTGTTCACTGGAAACGGGGACCTGATGGCACAAGGCTTGCTTTCCCATTATGAAAGCTCCATTCATGCCGCCTTGAACCTACCTAAATACAAGTGTTTTGGACGAGTTTCTAGTCACTGTAGGCAGGGCTCTGGGAAGGGAACGAGTTTTCTCGAAATCAACAGGGTGCTTTCATAGCCTGGGTGGGAGCTCCTCCTGAGACGCTCTAGAGCTACAAGGAAACTTGACGTGAGTCCTTTCCTCAAGGTAAAGCCTTGAAGAGCCCTGCTGAAGCGGCATGTGGAGAAGTTTCCTTGAGACAGGAGTTGCAGTTCTCCTTTCTTTTAACGTTACTACGCTTTTCAAGACACCTAGGATCTCGCCTGGGCACCCTATTCCGTGCAAGAACACTGAGTACCGGCAGGCTCCACTGGGTTGCTAAGAAACATCCAGGCCCGGATACCTTTCCCAGTCACTCTGTGTATGCTAAGTGTAGGGCAACACACTGCACTCTTCCTTGGGAGAGCTACATTTCCTCAGCACTCCAACAGCTCCAGGTAATCTGTTCTCTCACGTCCTACATGTCATGCAAATTGCCTCAATGCCCTAGGCTGAGCGGCACTGAGAAATCAAAACTGCTTTGCATTCCTTCTACAAAGTCATACCTTAAGATCCCATACTTAGAGGAGAAACTCAGCTTGCGTTCCTCCTGTAACCAAAGCACAGTTCTTCCTCTTACACTGCAGGGTTTTAGAAGAGCCTAAGCCCCGATAGCGTTACCAAAGCGTTCCTTGGGAGAGGCAGTTCGCTACATGCAGAACTCCGTGCCAAGAAAACATTCTTCAGGGAAGGGACCATTGTGTAGTTTGAGGGAATATTTACTTGGTAGACATCACAAGGGGGTAGGCTGCGTGTTCCCTGGAAACGGAGACCTGATGGCACAAGGCTTGCTTTCCCATTTTGAAAGCTCCATTCATGCTGCCTTGAAGCTACCTAAATACCAGTGTTTTGGACGGGTCTCTAGTCACTGTAGGCAGGGCTGTGGGAAGGGAACGAGTTTTCTCTAAATCAACAGGGTGCTTTCGTAGCCTGGGTGGGAGCTCCAACTGAGACGCTCTAGAGCTCAAAGGAAACTTGACGTGAGTCGTTTCCTCAAGGTAAAGCCTTGAAGGGCCCTGCTGAAGCCGAAGCGTGGAGCAGTTTCCTGGAGACAAGAGTTGCAGTTCTGCTTTCTTTGATTGTTAGTACGCTTATGAAGACACCTAGTAACTCTCGTGGGCACCCTATTCCCTGCAAGAACACCGAGGACCGGCATGCTCGACTGGGAAGCTCAGAAACATCTAGGCCCGGAAACATTTCCCAGTCACTCTCAATATGCTAATTGTAAGGCAACACACTGCACGCCTCCTTGGAAGAGCTAGATTTCCTCAGCACTCCAACAGCTCCAGGCAATCTGTTGTCTCACGTCTACATGTCATGCATATCTGCCTCAGTGCCCTAGGCTGAGGGGCACTGAGAAACCAATACTCTTTCACATTCCTTCTACAAAGTCATACCTTAAGTCCCCATACTTACAGGAGAAAGTTGCCTTGCGTTCCTGCTGTAACCAAAGCACAGTTCTTCCTCTTACACTGCAGGGTTTTAGAAGAGCCTAAGCCCCGATAGCGTTACCAAAGCGTTCCTTGGGAGAGGCAGTTCGCTACATGCAGAACTCCGTGCCAAGAACACGTTATTCAGGGAAGGGACCAGTGTGTCGCTAGAATGTATATTAACTTGGTAGAAATCACAGGGAGGTAGGCTGCGTGTTCACTGGAAATGGGGACCTGATGGCACAAGGCTTGCTTTCCCATTTTGAAAGCTCCATTCATGCCGCCTTGAACCTACCTAAATACCAGTGTTTTGGACGAGTTTCTAGTCACTGTAGGCAGGGCTCTGGGAAGGGAACGAGTTTACTCTAAATCAACAGGGTGCTTTCATAGCCTGGGTGGGAGCTCCTCCTGAGACGCTCTAGAGCTACAAGGAAACTTGACGTGAGTCCTTTCCTCAAGGTAAAGCCTTGAAGAGCCCTGCTGAAGCGGCACGTGGAGAAGTTTCCTTGAGACAGGAGTTGCAGTTCTCCTTTCTTTTAACGTTACTACGCTTTTCAAGACACCTAGGATCTCGCCTGGGCACCCTATTCCGTGCAAGAACACCGAGTACCGGCAGGCTCCACTGGGTTGCTAAGAAACATCCAGGCCCGGATACCTTTCCCAGTCACTCTGTGTATGCTAAGTGTAGGGCAACACACTGCACTCTTCCTTGGGAGACCTACATTTCCTCAGCACTCCAACAGCTCCAAGTAATCTGTTCTCTCATGTCCTACATGTCATGCAAATTCCCTCAATGCCCTAGGCTGAGCGGCACTGAGAAATCAAAACTGCTTCGCATTCCTTCTACAAAGTCATACCTTAAGACCCCATACTTACAGGAGAAACTCGGCTTGCGTTCCTCCTGTAACCAAAGCACAGTTCTTCCTCTTACACTGCAGGGTTTTAGAAGAGCCTAAGCCCCGATAGCGTTACCAAAGCGTTCCTTGGGAGAGGCAGTTCGCTACATGCAGAACTCCGTGCCAAGAAAACATTCTTCAGGGAAGGGACCATTGTGTAGTTTGAGGGAATATTTACTTGGTAGACATCACAAGGGGGTAGGCTGCGTGTTCCCTGGAAACGGAGACCTGATGGCACAAGGCTTGCCTTCCCATTTTGAAAGCTCCATTCATGCTGCCTTGAAGCTACCTAAATACCAGTGTTTTGGACGGGTCTCTAGTCACTGTAGGCAGGGCTGTGGGAAGGGAACGAGTTTTCTCTAAATCAACAGGGTGCTTTCGTAGCCTGGGTGGGAGCTCCACCTGAGACGCTCTAGAGCTGAAAGGAAACTTGACGTGAGTCGTTTCCTCAAGGTAAAGCCTTGAAGGGCCCTGCTGAAGCCGAAGCAGGAAGCAGTTTCCTGGAGACATGAGTTGCAGTTCTGCTTTCTTTGATTGTTAGTACGCTTATGAAGACACCTAGTAACTCTCGTGGGCACCCTATTCCCTGCAAGAACACCGAGGACCGGCATGCTCGACTGGGAAGCTCAGAAACATCTAGGCCCGGAAACCTTTCCCAGTCACTCTCAATATGCTAAGGGTAGGGCAACACACTGCACGCCTCCTTGGGAGAGCTAGATTTCCTCAGCACTCCAACAGCTCCAGGCAATCTGTTGTCTCACGTCTACATGTCATGCATATCTGCCTCAATGCCCTAGGCTGAGCCGCACTGAGAAACCAATACTCTTTCACATTCCTTCTACAAAGTCATACCTTAAGACCCCATACTTACAGGAGAAAGTTGCCTTGTGTTCCTGCTGTAACCAAAGCACAGTTCTTCCTCTTACACTGCAGGGTTTTAGAAGAGGCTAAGCCCCTATAGCGTACCTAGAGCATTCCTTGGGAGAGGCAGTTCGCTACATGCAGAACTCCGTGCCAAGAACACGTTATTCAGGGAAGGGACCAGTGTGTCGCTAGAATGTATATTAACTTGGTAGAAATCACAGGGAGGTAGGCTGCGTGTTCACTGGAAACGGGGACCTGATGGCACAAGGCTTGCTTTCCCATTTTGAAAGCTCCATTCATGCTGCCTTGAAGCTACCTAAATACCAGTGTTTTGGACGGGTCTCTAGTCACTGTAGGCAGGGCTGTGGGAAGGGAACGAGTTTTCTCTAAAGAAACAGGGTGCTTTCGTAGCCTGGTGGGTGCTCCACCTAGAAGCTCTAGAGCTCAAAGGAAACTTGACGTGAGTCGTTTCCTCAAGGTAAAGCCTTGAAGAGCCCTGCTGAAGCCAAAGCGTGGAGCAGTTTCCTGGAGACACGAGTTGCAGTTCTGCTTTCTTTGAACGTTAGTACGCTTATGAAGACACCTAGTAACTCCCGTGGGCACCCTATTCCCTGCAAGAACACCGAGGACCGGCATGCTCGACTGGGAAGCTCAGAAACATCAAGGCCCGGAAAACTTTCCCAGTCACTCTGTGTATGCTAAGTGTAGGGCAACACACTGCACGCCTCCTTGGGAGAGCTAGATTTCCTCAGCACTCCAACAGCTCCAGGCAATCTGTTGTCTCACGTCTACATGTCATGCATATCTCTCTCAGTGCCCTAGGCTGAGCGGCACTGAGTAACCAATACTGTTTCACAGTCCTTCTACAAAGTCATACCTTAAGACCCCATACTTACAGGAGAAAGTTGGCTTGCATTCCTCCTGTAACCAAAGCACAGTTCTTCCTCTTACACTGCAGGGTTTTAGAAGAGCCTAAGCACCGAAAGCGTTACCAAAGCGTTCCTTGGGAGAGGCAGTTCGCTACATGCAGAACTCCGTGCCAAGAAAACATTCTTCAGGGAAGGGACCATTGTGTAGTTTGAGGGAATATTTACTTGGTAGACATCACAAGGGGGTAGGCTGCGTGCTCACTGGAAACGGAGACCTGATGGCACAAGTCTTGCTTTCCCATTTTGAAAGCTCCATTCATGCCGCCTTGAACCTACCTAAATACCAGTGTTTTGGACGAGTTTCTAGTCACTGTAGGCAGGGCTCTGGGAAGGGAACGAGTTTTCTCTAAATCAACAGGGTGCTTTCATAGCCTGGGTGGGAGCTCCTCCTGAGACGCTCTAGAGCCTCAAGGAAACTTGACGTGAGTCCTTTCCTCAAGGTAAAGCCTTGAAGAGCCCTGCTGAAGCGGAACGTGGAGAAGTTTCCTTGAGACATGAGTTGCAGTTCTCCTTTCTTTTAACATTAGTACGCTTTTCAAGACACCTAGGATCTCGCCTGGGCACCCTATTCCGTGCAAGAACACCGAGTACCGGCAGGCTCCACTGGGTTGCTAAGAAACATCCAGGCCCGGATACCTTTCCCAGTCACTCTGTGTATGCTAAGTGTAGGGCAACACACTGCACTCTTCCTTGGGAGAGCTACATTTCCTCAGCACTCCAACAGCTCCAGGTAATCTGTTCTCTCACGTCCTACATGTCATGCAAATTGCCTCAATGCCCTAGGCTGAGCGGCACTGAGAAATCAAAACTGCTTCGCATTCCTTCTACAAAGTCATACCTTAAGACCCCATACTTACAGGAGAAACTCGGCTTGCGTTCCTCCTGTAACCAAAGCACAGTTCTTCCTCTTACACTGCAGGGTTTTAGAAGAGCCTAAGCCCCGATAGCGTTACCAAAGCGTTCCTTGGGAGAGGCAGTTCGCTACATGCAGAACTCCGTGCCAAGAAAACATTCTTCAGGGAAGGGACCATTGTGTAGTTTGAGGGAATATTTACTTGGTAGACATCACAAGGGGGTAGGCTGCGTGTTCCCTGGAAACGGAGACCTGATGGCACAAGGCTTGCCTTCCCATTTTGAAAGATCCATTCATGCTGCCTTGAAGCTACCTAAATACCAGTGTTTTGGACGGGTCTCTAGTCACTGTAGGCAGGGCTGTGGGAAGGGAACGAGTTTTCTCTAAATCAACAGGGTGCTTTCGTAGCCTGGGTGGGAGCTCCAACTGAGACGCTCTAGAGCTCAAAGGAAACTTGACGTGAGTCGTTTCCTCAAGGTAAAGCCTTGAAGGGCCCTGCTGAAGCCGAAGCAGGAAGCAGTTTCCTGGAGACATGAGTTGCAGTTCTGCTTTCTTTGATTGTTAGTACGCTTATGAAGACACCTAGTAACTCTCGTGGGCACCCTATTCCCTGCAAGAACACCGAGGACCGGCATGCTCGACTGGGAAGCTCAGAAACATCTAGGCCCGGAAACCTTTCCCAGTCACTCTCAATATGCTAAGGGTAGGGCAACACACTGCACGCCTCCTTGGGAGAGCTAGATTTCCTCAGCACTCCAACAGCTCCAGGCAATCTGTTGTCTCACGTCTACATGTCATGCATATCTGCCTCAATGCCCTAGGCTGAGCCGCACTGAGAAACCAATACTCTTTCACATTCCTTCTACAAAGTCATACCTTAAGACCCCATACTTACAGGAGAAAGTTGCCTTGTGTTCCTGCTGTAACCAAAGCACAGTTCTTCCTCTTACACTGCAGGGTTTTAGAAGAGGCTAAGCCCCTATAGCGTACCTAGAGCATTCCTTGGGAGAGGCAGTTCGCTACATGCAGAACTCCGTGCCAAGAACACGTTATTCAGGGAAGGGACCAGTGTGTCGCTAGAATGTATATTAACTTGGTAGAACTCACAGGGAGGTAGGCTGCGTGTTCACTGGAAACGGGGACCTGATGGCACAAGGCTTGCTTTCCCATTTTGAAAGCTCCATTCATGCTGCCTTGAAGCTACCTAAATACCAGTGTTTTGGACGGGTCTCTAGTCACTGTAGGCAGGGCTGTGGGAAGGGAACGAGTTTTCTCTAAAACAACAGGGTGCTTTCGTAGCCTGGTGGGTGCTCCACCTAGAAGCTCTAGAGCTCAAAGGAAACTTGACGTGAGTCGTTTCCTCAAGGTAAAGCCTTGAAGAGCCCTGCTGAAGCCAAAGCGTGGAGCAGTTTCCTGGAGACACGAGTTGCAGTTCTGCTTTCTTTGAACGTTAGTACGCTTATGAAGACACCTAGTAACTCCCGTGGGCACCCTATTCCCTGCAAGAACACCGAGGACCGGCATGCTTGACTGGGAAGCTCAGAAACATCAAGGCCCGGAAACCTTTCCCAGTCACTCTGTGTATGCTAAGTGTAGGGCAACACACTGCACGCCTCCTTGGGAGAGCTAGATTTCCTCAGCACTCCAACAGCTCCAGGCAATCTGTTGTCTCACGTCTACATGTCATGCATATCTGCCTCAATGCCCTAGGCTGAGCGGCACTGAGTAACCAATACTGTTTCACAGTCCTTCTACAAAGTCATACCTTAAGACCCCATACTTACAGGAGAAAGTTGGCTTGCATTCCTCCTGTAACCAAAGCACAGTTCTTCCTCTTACACTGCAGGGTTTTAGAAGAGCCTAAGCACCGAAAGCGTTACCAAAGCGTTCCTTGGGAGAGGCAGTTCGCTACATGCAGAACTCCGTGCCAAGAAAACATTCTTCAGGGAAGGGACCATTGTGTAGTTTGAGGGAATATTTACTTGGTAGACATCACAAGGGGGTAGGCTGCGTGCTCACTGGAAACGGAGACCTGATGGCACAAGTCTTGCTTTCCCATTTTGAAAGCTCCATTCATGCCGCCTTGAACCTACCTAAATACCAGTGTTTTGGACGAGTTTCTAGTCACTGTAGGCACGGCTCTGGGAAGGGAACGAGTTTTCTCGAAATCAACAGGGTGCTTTCATAGCCTGGGTGGGAGCTCCTCCTGAGACGCTCTAGAGCTACAAGGAAACTTGACGTGAGTCCTTTCCTCAAGGTAAAGCCTTGAAGAGCCCTGCTGAAGCGGCACGTGGAGAAGTTTCCTTGAGACATGAGTTGCAGTTGTCCTTTCTTTTAACGTTACTACGCTTTGCAAGACACCTAGGATCTCGCCTGGGCACCCTATTCCGTGCAAGAACACCGAGTACCGGCAGGCTCCACTGGGTTGCTAAGAAACATCCAGGCCCGGATACCATTCCCAGTCACTCTGTGTATGCTAAGTGTAGGGCAACACACTGCACTCTTCCTTGGGAGAGCTACATTTCCTCAGCACTCCAACAGCTCCAAGTAATCTGTTCTCTCATGTCCTACATGTCATGCTAATTCCCTCAATGCCCTAGGCTGAGCGGCACTGAGAAATCAAAACTGCTTCGCATTCCTTCTACAAAGTCATACCTTAAGACCCCATACTTACAGGAGAAACTCGGCTTGCGTTCCTCCTGTAACCAAAGCACACTTCTTCCTCTTACACTGCAGAGTTTTAGAAGAGCCTAAGCCCCGATAGCGTTACCAAAGCGTTCCTTGGGAGAGGCAGTTCGCTACATGCAGAACTCCGTGCCAAGAAAACATTCTTCAGGGAAGGGACCATTGTGTAGTTTGAGGGAATATTTACTTGGTAGACATCACAAGGGGGTAGGCTGCGTGTTCCCTGGAAACGGAGACCTGATGGCACAAGTCTTGCTTTCCCATTTTGAAAGATCAATTCATGCCGCATTGAACCTACCTAAATACCAGAGTTTTGGACGAGTTTCTAGTCACTGTAGGCAGGGCTCTGGGAAGGGAACGAGTTTTCTCTAAATCAACAGGGTGCTTTCATAGCCTGTGTGGGAGCTCCTCCTGAGACGCTCTAGAGCCTCAAGGAAACTTGACGTGAGTCCTTTCCTCAAGGTAAAGCCTTGAAGAGCCCTGCTGAAGCGGAACGTGGAGAAGTTTCCTTGAGACATGAGTTGCAGTTCTCCTTTCTTTTAACATTAGTACGCTTTTCAAGACACCTAGGATCTCGCCTGGGCACCCTATTCCGTGCAAGAACACTGAGTACCGGCAGGCTCCACTGGGTTGCTAAGAAACATCCAGGCCCGGATACCTTTCCCAGTCACTCTGTGTATGCTAAGTGTAGGGCAACACACTGCACTCTTCCTTGGGAGAGCTACATTTCCTCAGCACTCCAACAGCTCCAGGTAATCTGTTCTCTCACGTCCTACATGTCATGCAAATTGCCTCAATGCCCTAGGCTGAGCGGCACTGAGAAATCAAAACTGCTTCGCATTCCTTCTACAAAGTCATACCTTAAGACCCCATACTTACAGGAGAAACTCGGCTTGCGTTCCTCCTGTAACCAAAGCACAGTTCTTCCTCTTACACTGCAGGGTTTTAGAAGAGCCTAAGCCCCGATAGCGTTACCAAAGCGTTCCTTGGGAGAGGCAGTTCGCTACATGCAGAACTCCATGCCAAGAAAACATTCTTCAGGGAAGGGACCATTGTGTAGTTTGAGGGAATATTTACTTGGTAGACATCACAAGGGGGTAGGCTGCGTGTTCCCTGGAAACGGAGACCTGATGGCACAAGGCTTGCTTTCCCATTTTGAAAGCTCCATTCATGCTGCCTTGAAGCTACCTAAATACCAGTGTTTTGGACGGGTCTCTAGTCACTGTAGGCAGGGCTGTGGGAAGGGAACGAGTTTTCTCTAAATCAACAGGGTGCTTTCGTAGCCTGGGTGGGAGCTCCAACTGAGACGCTCTAGAGCTCAAAGGAAATTGACGTGAGTCGTTTCCTCAAGGTAAAGCCTTGAAGGGCCCTGCTGAAGCCGAAGCGTGGAGCAGTTTCCTGGAGACATGAGTTGCAGTTCTGCTTTCTTTGAACGTTAGTACGCTTATGAAGACACCTAGTAACTCTCGTGGGCACCCTATTCCCTGCAAGAACACCGAGGACCGGCATGCTCAACTGGGAAGCTCAGAAACATCCAGGCCCGGAAACCTTTCCCAGACACTCTCAATATGCTAAGGGTAGGGCAACACACTGCACGCCTCCTTGGGAGAGCTAGATTTCCTCAGCACTCCAACAGCTCCAGGCAATCTGTTGTCTCACGTCTACATGTCATGCATATCTGCCTCAATGCCCTAGTCTGAGCCGCACTGAGAAACCAATACTCTTTCACATTCCTTCTACAAAGTCATACCTTAAGACCCTAAACTTACAGGAGAAAGTTGCCTTGCGTTCCTGCTGTAACCAAAGCACAGTTCTTCCTCTTACACTGCAGGGTTTTAGAAGAGGCTAAACCCCTATAGCGTACCTAGAGCATTCCTTGGGAGAGGCAGTTCGCTACATGCAGAACTCCGTGCCAAGAACACGTTATTCAGGGAAGGGACCAGTGTGTCGCTAGAATGTATATTAACTTGGTAGAAATCACAGGGAGGTAGGCTGCGTGTTCACTGGAAATGGGGACCTGATGGCACAATGCTTGCTTTCCCATTTTGAAAGCTCCATTCATGCCGCCTTGAACCTACCTAAATACCAGTGTTTTGGACGAGTTTCTAGTCACTGTAGGCAGGGCTCTGGGAAGGGAACGAGTTTTCTCTAAATCAACAGGGTGCTTTCATAGCCTGGGTGGGAGCTCCTCCTGAGACGCTCTAGAGCTACAAGGAAACTTGACGTGAGTCCTTTCCTCAAGGTAAAGCCTTGAAGAGCCCTGCTGAAGCGGCACGTGGAGAAGTTTCCTTGAGACATGAGTTGCAGTTCTCCTTTCTTTTAACGTTACTACGCTTTTCAAGACACCTAGGATCTCGCCTGGGCACCCTATTCCGTGCAAGAACACCGAGTACCGGCAGGCTCCACTGGGTTGCTAAGAAACATCCAGGCCCGGATACCTTTCCCAGTCACTCTGTGTATGCTAAGTGTAGGGCAACACACTGCACTCTTCCTTGGGAGAGCTACATTTCCTCAGCACTCCAACAGCTCCAGGTAATCTGTTCTCTCACGTCCTACATGTCATGCAAATTGCCTCAATGCCCTAGGCTGAGCGGCACTGAGAAATCAAAACTGCTTCACGTTCCTTCTACAAAGTCATACCTTAAGACCCCATACTTACAGGAGAAACTCGGCTTGCGTTCCTCCTGTAACCAAAGCACAGTTCTTCCTCTTACACTGCAGGGTTTTAGAAGAGCCTAAGCCCTGATAGCGTTACCAAAGCGTTCCTTGGGAGAGGCAGTTCGCTACATGCAGAACTCCGTGCCAAGAAAACATTCTTCAGGGAAGGGACCATTGTGTAGTTTGAGGGAATATTTACTTGGTAGACATCACAAGGGGGTAGGCTGCGTGTTCCCTGGAAACGGAGACCTGATGGCACAAGGCTTGCTTTCCCATTTTGAAAGCTCCATTCATGCTGCCTTGAAGCTACCTAAATACCAGTGTTTTGGACGGGTCTCTAGTCACTGTAGGCAGGGCTGTGGGAAGGGAACGAGTTTTCTCTAAATCAACAGGGTGCTTTCGAGCCTGGGTGGGAGCTCCAACTGAGACGCTCTAGAGCTCAAAGGAAACTTGACGTGAGTCGTTTCCTCAAGGTAACGCCTTGAAGAGCCCTGCTGAAGCCGAAGCGTGGAGCAGCTTCCTGGAGACATGAGTTGTAGTTCTGCTTTCTTTGAACGTTAGTATGCTTATGAAGACACCTAGTAACTCTCGTGGGCACCCTATTCCCTGCAAGAACACCGAGGACCGGCATGCTCGACTGGGAAGCTCAGAAACATCCAGGCCCGGAAACCTTTCCCAGTCACTCTCAATATGCTAAGTGTAAGGCAACACACTGCACGCCTCCTTGGGAGAGCTAGATTTCCTCAGCACTCCAACAGCTCCAGGCAATCTGTTGTCTCATGTCTACATGTCATGCATATCTGCCTCAATGCCCTAGGCTGAGTGGCACTGAGTAACCAATACTGTTTCACATTCCTTCTACAAAGTCATACCTTAAGACCCCATACTTACAGGAGAAAGTTGCCTTGCGTTCCTGCTGTAACCAAAGCACAGTTCTTCCTCTTACACTGCAGGGTTTTAGAAGAGGCTAAGCCCCTATAGCGTACCTAGAGCATTCCTTGGGAGAGGCAGTTCGCTACATGCAGAACTCCGTGCCAAGAACACGTTATTCAGGGAAGGGACCAGTGTGTCGCTAGAATGTATATTAACTTGGTAGAACTCACAGGGAGGTAGGCTGCGTGTTCACTGGAAACGGGGACCTGATGGCACAAGGCTTGCTTTCCCATTTTGAAAGCTCCATTCATGCTGCCTTGAAGCTACCTAAATACCAGTGTTTTGGACGGGTCTCTAGTCACTGTAGGCAGGGCTGTGGGAAGGGAACGAGTTTTCTCTAAAACAACAGGGTGCTTTCGTAGCCTGGTGGGTGCTCCACCTAGAAGCTCTAGAGCTCAAAGGAAACTTGACGTGAGTCGTTTCCTCAAGGTAAAGCCTTGAAGAGCCCTGCTGAAGCCAAAGCGTGGAGCAGTTTCCTGGAGACACGAGTTGCAGTTCTGCTTTCTTTGAACGTTAGTACGCTTATGAAGACACCTAGTAACTCCCGTGGGCACCCTATTCCCTGCAAGAACACCGAGGACCGGCATGCTTGACTGGGAAGCTCAGAAACATCAAGGCCCGGAAACCTTTCCCAGTCACTCTGTGTATGCTAAGTGTAGGGCAACACACTGCACGCCTCCTTGGGAGAGCTAGTTTTCCTCAGCACTCCAACAGCTCCAGGCAATCTGTTGTCTCACGTCTACATGTCATGCATATCTGCCTCAATGCCCTAGGCTGAGCGGCACTGAGTAACCAATACTGTTTCACAGTCCTTCTACAAAGTCATACCTTAAGACCCCATACTTACAGGAGAAAGTTGGCTTGCATTCCTCCTGTAACCAAAGCACAGTTCTTCCTCTTACACTGCAGGGTTTTAGAAGAGCCTAAGCACCGAAAGCGTTACCAAAGCGTTCCTTGGGAGAGGCAGTTCGCTACATGCAGAACTCCGTGCCAAGAAAACATTCTTCAGGGAAGGGACCATTGTGTAGTTTGAGGGAATATTTACTTGGTAGACATCACAAGGGGGTAGGCTGCGTGCTCACTGGAAACGGAGACCTGATGGCACAAGTCTTGCTTTCCCATTTTGAAAGCTCCATTCATGCCGCCTTGAACCTACCTAAATACCAGTGTTTTGGACGAGTTTCTAGTCACTGTAGGCACGGCTCTGGGAAGGGAACGAGTTTTCTCGAAATCAACAGGGTGCTTTCATAGCCTGGGTGGGAGCTCCTCCTGAGACGCTCTAGAGCTACAAGGAAACTTGACGTGAGTCCTTTCCTCAAGGTAAAGCCTTGAAGAGCCCTGCTGAAGCGGCACGTGGAGAAGTTTCCTTGAGACATGAGTTGCAGTTGTCCTTTCTTTTAACGTTACTACGCTTTGCAAGACACCTAGGATCTCGCCTGGGCACCCTATTCCGTGCAAGAACACCGAGTACCGGCAGGCTCCACTGGGTTGCTAAGAAACATCCAGGCCCGGATACCATTCCCAGTCACTCTGTGTATGCTAAGTGTAGGGCAACACACTGCACTCTTCCTTGGGAGAGCTACATTTCCTCAGCACTCCAACAGCTCCAAGTAATCTGTTCTCTCATGTCCTACATGTCATGCTAATTCCCTCAATGCCCTAGGCTGAGCGGCACTGAGAAATCAAAACTGCTTCGCATTCCTTCTACAAAGTCATACCTTAAGACCCCATACTTACAGGAGAAACTCGGCTTGCGTTCCTCCTGTAACCAAAGCACACTTCTTCCTCTTACACTGCAGAGTTTTAGAAGAGCCTAAGCCCCGATAGCGTTACCAAAGCGTTCCTTGGGAGAGGCAGTTCGCTACATGCAGAACTCCGTGCCAAGAAAACATTCTTCAGGGAAGGGACCATTGTGTAGTTTGAGGGAATATTTACTTGGTAGACATCACAAGGGGGTAGGCTGCGTGTTCCCTGGAAACGGAGACCTGATGGCACAAGTCTTGCTTTCCCATTTTGAAAGATCAATTCATGCCGCATTGAACCTACCTAAATACCAGAGTTTTGGACGAGTTTCTAGTCACTGTAGGCAGGGCTCTGGGAAGGGAACGAGTTTTCTCTAAATCAACAGGGTGCTTTCATAGCCTGTGTGGGAGCTCCTCCTGAGACGCTCTAGAGCCTCAAGGAAACTTGACGTGAGTCCTTTCCTCAAGGTAAAGCCTTGAGGAGCCCTGCTGAAGTGGAACGTGGAGAAGTTTCCTTGAGACATGAGTTGCAGTTCTCCTTTCTTTTAACATTAGTACGCTTTTCAAGACACCTAGGATCTCGCCTGGGCACCCTATTCCGTGCAAGAACACTGAGTACCGGCAGGCTCCACTGGGTTGCTAAGAAACATCCAGGCCCGGATACCTTTCCCAGTCACTCTGTGTATGCTAAGTGTAGGGCAACACACTGCACTCTTCCTTGGGAGAGCTACATTTCCTCAGCACTCCAACAGCTCCAGGTAATCTGTTCTCTCACGTCCTACATGTCATGCAAATTGCCTCAATGCCCTAGGCTGAGCGGCACTGAGAAATCAAAACTGCTTCGCATTCCTTCTACAAAGTCATACCTTAAGACCCCATACTTACAGGAGAAACTCGGCTTGCGTTCCTCCTGTAACCAAAGCACAGTTCTTCCTCTTACACTGCAGGGTTTTAGAAGAGCCTAAGCCCCGATAGCGTTACCAAAGCGTTCCTTGGGAGAGGCAGTTCGCTACATGCAGAACTCCATGCCAAGAAAACATTCTTCAGGGAAGGGACCATTGTGTAGTTTGAGGGAATATTTACTTGGTAGACATCACAAGGGGGTAGGCTGCGTGTTCCCTGGAAACGGAGACCTGATGGCACAAGGCTTGCTTTCCCATTTTGAAAGCTCCATTCATGCTGCCTTGAAGCTACCTAAATACCAGTGTTTTGGACGGGTCTCTAGTCACTGTAGGCAGGGCTGTGGGAAGGGAACGAGTTTTCTCTAAATCAACACGGTGCTTTCGTAGCCTGGGTGGGAGCTCCAACTGAGACGCTCTAGAGCTCAAAGGAAATTGACGTGAGTCGTTTCCTCAAGGTAAAGCCTTGAAGGGCCCTGCTGAAGCCGAAGCGTGGAGCAGTTTCCTGGAGACATGAGTTGCAGTTCTGCTTTCTTTGAACGTTAGTACGCTTATGAAGACACCTAGTAACTCTCGTGGGCACCCTATTCCCTGCAAGAACACCGAGGACCGGCATGCTCAACTGGGAAGCTCAGAAACATCCAGGCCCGGAAACCTTTCCCAGACACTCTCAATATGCTAAGGGTAGGGCAACACACTGCACGCCTCCTTGGGAGAGCTAGATTTCCTCAGCACTCCAACAGCTCCAGGCAATCTGTTGTCTCACGTCTACATGTCATGCATATCTGCCTCAATGCCCTAGTCTGAGCCGCACTGAGAAACCAATACTCTTTCACATTCCTTCTACAAAGTCATACCTTAAGACCCTAAACTTACAGGAGAAAGTTGCCTTGCGTTCCTGCTGTAACCAAAGCACAGTTCTTCCTCTTACACTGCAGGGTTTTAGAAGAGGCTAAACCCCTATAGCGTACCTAGAGCATTCCTTGGGAGAGGCAGTTCGCTACATGCAGAACTCCGTGCCAAGAACACGTTATTCAGGGAAGGGACCAGTGTGTCGCTAGAATGTATATTAACTTGGTAGAAATCACAGGGAGGTAGGCTGCGTGTTCACTGGAAATGGGGACCTGATGGCACAATGCTTGCTTTCCCATTTTGAAAGCTCCATTCATGCCGCCTTGAACCTACCTAAATACCAGTGTTTTGGACGAGTTTCTAGTCACTGTAGGCAGGGCTCTGGGAAGGGAACGAGTTTTCTCTAAATCAACAGGGTGCTTTCATAGCCTGGGTGGGAGCTCCTCCTGAGACGCTCTAGAGCTACAAGGAAACTTGACGTGAGTCCTTTCCTCAAGGTAAAGCCTTGAAGAGCCCTGCTGAAGCGGCACGTGGAGAAGTTTCCTTGAGACATGAGTTGCAGTTCTCCTTTCTTTTAACGTTACTACGCTTTTCAAGACACCTAGGATCTCGCCTGGGCACCCTATTCCGTGCAAGAACACCGAGTACCGGCAGGCTCCACTGGGTTGCTAAGAAACATCCAGGCCCGGATACCTTTCCCAGTCACTCTGTGTATGCTAAGTGTAGGGCAACACACTGCACTCTTCCTTGGGAGAGCTACATTTCCTCAGCACTCCAACAGCTCCAGGTAATCTGTTCTCTCACGTCCTACATGTCATGCAAATTGCCTCAATGCCCTAGGCTGAGCGGCACTGAGAAATCAAAACTGCTTCACGTTCCTTCTACAAAGTCATACCTTAAGACCCCATACTTACAGGAGAAACTCGGCTTGCGTTCCTCCTGTAACCAAAGCACAGTTCTTCCTCTTACACTGCAGGGTTTTAGAAGAGCCTAAGCCCTGATAGCGTTACCAAAGCGTTCCTTGGGAGAGGCAGTTCGCTACATGCAGAACTCCGTGCCAAGAAAACATTCTTCAGGGAAGGGACCATTGTGTAGTTTGAGGGAATATTTACTTGGTAGACATCACAAGGGGGTAGGCTGCGTGTTCCCTGGAAACGGAGACCTGATGGCACAAGGCTTGCTTTCCCATTTTGAAAGCTCCATTCATGCTGCCTTGAAGCTACCTAAATACCAGTGTTTTGGACGGGTCTCTAGTCACTGTAGGCAGGGCTGTGGGAAGGGAACGAGTTTTCTCTAAATCAACAGGGTGCTTTCGTAGCCTGGGTGGGAGCTCCAACTGAGACGCTCTAGAGCTCAAAGGAAACTTGACGTGAGTCGCTTCCTCAAGGTAACGCCTTGAAGAGCCCTGCTGAAGCCGAAGCGTGGAGCAGCTTCCTGGAGACATGAGTTGTAGTTCTGCTTTCTTTGAACGTTAGTATGCTTATGAAGACACCTAGTAACTCTCGTGGGCACCCTATTCCCTGCAAGAACACCGAGGACCGGCATGCTCGACTGGGAAGCTCAGAAACATCCAGGCCCGGAAACCTTTCCCAGTCACTCTCAATATGCTAAGTGTAAGGCAACACACTGCACGCCTCCTTGGGAGAGCTAGATTTCCTCAGCACTCCAACAGCTCCAGGCAATCTGTTGTCTCATGTCTACATGTCATGCATATCTGCCTCAATGCCCTAGGCTGAGTGGCACTGAGTAACCAATACTGTTTCACATTCCTTCTACAAAGTCATACCTTAAGACCCCATACTTACAGGAGAAAGTTGCCTTGCGTTCCTGCTGTAACCAAAGCACAGTTCTTCCTCTTACACTGCAGGGTTTTAGAAGAGGCTAAGCCCCTATAGCGTACCTAGAGCATTCCTTGGGAGAGGCAGTTCGCTACATGCAGAACTCCGTGCCAAGAACACGTTATTCAGGGAAGGGACCAGTGTGTCACTAGAGTATATATTAACTTGGTAGAAATCACAGGGAGGTAGGCAGCGTGTTCACTGGAAACGGGGACCTGATGGCACAAGGCTTGCTTTCCCATTTTGAAAGCTCCATTCATGCCGCCTTGAACCTACCTAAATACCAGTGTTTTGGACGAGTTTCTAGTCACTGTAGGCAGGGCTCTGGGAAGGGAACGAGTTTTCTCGAAATCAACAGGGTGCTTTCATAGCCTGGGTGGGAGCTCCTCCTGAGACGCTCTAGAGCTACAAGGAAACTTGACGTGAGTCCTTTCCTCAAGGTAAAGCCTTGAAGAGCCCTGCTGAAGCGGCACGTGGATAAGTTTCCTTGAGACATGAGTTGCAGTTGTCCTTTCTTTTAACGTTACTACGCTTTTCAAGACACCTAGGATCTCGCCTGGGCATCCTATTCCGTGCAAGAACACCGAGTACCGGCAGGCTCCACTGGGTTGCTAAGAAACATCCAGGCCCGGATACCTTTCCCAGTCACTCTGTGTATGCTAAGTGTAGGGCAACACACTGCACTCTTCCTTGGGAGAGCTACATTGCCTCAGCACTCCAACAGTTCCAAGTAATCTGTTCTCTCATGTCCTACATGTCATGCAAATTCCCTCAATGCCCTAGGCTGAGCGGCACTGAGAAATCAAAACTGCTTCGCATTCCTTCTACAAAGTCATACCTTAAGACCCCATACTTACAGGAGAAACTCGGCTTGCGTTCCTCCTGTAACCAAAGCACAGTTCTTCCTCTTACACTGCAGGGTTTTAGAAGAGCCTAAGCCCCGATAGCGTTACCAAAGCGTTCCTTGGGAGAGGCAGTTCGCTACATGCAGAACTCCGTGCCAAGAAAACATTCTTCAGGGAAGGGACCATTGTGTAGTTTGAGGGAATATTTACTTGGTAGAAATCACAAGGGGGTAGGCTGCGTGTTCCCTGGAAACGGAGACCTGATGGCACAAGGCTTGCTTTCCCATTTTGAAAGCTCCATTCATGCTGCCTTGAAGCTACCTAAATACCAGTGTTTTGGACGGGTCTCTAGTCACTGTAGGCAGGGCTGTGGGAAGGGAACGAGTTTTCTCTAAATCAACAGGGTGCTTTCGTAGCCTGGGTGGGAGCTCCAACTGAGACGCTCTAGAGCTCAAAGGAAACTTGACGTGAGTCGTTTCCTCAAGGTAAAGCCTTGAAGGGCCCTGCTGAAGCCGAAGCGTGGAGCAGTTTCCTGGAGACATGAGTTGCAGTTCTGCTTTCTTTGAACGTTAGTACGCTTATGAAGACACCTAGTAACTCTCGTGGGCACCCTATTCCCTGCAAGAACACCGAGGACCGGCATGCTCGACTGGGAAGCTCAGAAACATCCAGGCCCGGAAACCTTTCCCAGTCACTCTCAATATGCTAAGGGTAGGGCAACACACTGCACGCCTCCTTGGGAGAGCTAGATTTCCTCAGCACTCCAACAGCTCCAGGCAATCTGTTGTCTCACGTCTACATGTCATGCATATCTGCCTCAATGCCCTAGGCTGAGCGGCACTGAGAAACCAATACTGTTTCACATTCCTTCTACAAAGTCATACCTTAAGACCCCATACTTACAGGAGGAAGTTGCCTTGCGTTCCTGCTGTAACCAAAGCACAGTTCTTCCTCTTACACTGCAGGGTTTTAGAAGAGGCTAAGCCCCTATAGCGTACCTAGAGCATTCCTTGGGAGAGGCAGTTCGCTACATGCAGAACTCCGTGCCAAGAACACGTTATTCAGGGAAGGGACAAGTGTGTCGCTAGAATGTATATTAACTTGGTAGAAATCACAGGGAGGTAGGCTGCGTGTTCACTGGGAACGGGGACCTGATGGCACAAGGCTTGCTTTCCCATTTTGAAAGCTCCATTCATGCCGCCTTGAACCTACCTAAATACCAGAGTTTTGGACGAGTTTCTAGTCACTGTAGGCAGGGCTCTGGGAAGGGAACGAGTTTTCTCTAAATCAACAGGGTGCTTTCATAGCCTGGGTGGGAGCTCCTCCTGAGACGCTCTAGAGCCTCAAGGAAACTTGACGTGAGTCCTTTCCTCAAGGTAAAGCCTTGAAGAGCCCTGCTGAAGCGGAACGTGGAGAAGTTTCCTTGAGACATGAGTTGCAGTTCTCCTTTCTTTTAACGTTAGTACGCTTTTCAAGACACCTAGGATCTCGCCTGGGCACCCTATTCCGTGCAAGAACACTGAGTACCGGCAGGCTCCACTGGGTTGCTAAGAAACATCCAGGCCCGGATACCTTTCCCAGTCACTCTGTGTATGCTAAGTGTAGGGCAACACACTGCACTCTTCCTTGGGAGAGCTACATTTCCTCAGCACTCCAACAGCTCCAGGTAATCTGTTCTCTCACGTCCTACATGCCATGCAAATTGCCTCAATGCCCTAGGCTGAGCGGCACTGAGAAATCAAAACTGCTTCGCATTCCTTCTACAAAGTCATACCTTAAGACCCCATACTTAGAGGAGAAACTCGGCTTGCGTTCCTCCTGTAACCAAAGCACAGTTCTTCCTCTTACACTGCAGGGTTGTAGAAGAGCCTAAGCCCCGATAGCGTTACCAAAGCGTTCCTTGGGAGAGGCAGTTCGCTACATGCAGAACTCCGTGCCAAGAAAACATTCTTCAGGGAAGGGACCATTGTGTAGTTTGAGGGAATATTTACTTGGTAGACATCACAAGGGGGTAGGCTGCGTGTTCCCTGGAAACGGAGACCTGATGGCACAAGGCTTGCTTTCCCATTTTGAAAGCTCCATTCATGCTGCCTTGAAGCTACCTAAATACCAGTGTTTTGGACGGGTCTCTAGTCACTGTAGGCAGGGCTCTGGGAAGGGAACGAGTTTTCTCTAAATCAACAGGGTGCTTTCGTAGCCTGGGTGGGAGCTCCAACTGAGACGCTCTAGAGCTCAAAGGAAATTGACGTGAGTCGTTTCCTCAAGGTAAAGCCTTGAAGGGCCCTGCTGAAGCCGTAGCGTGGAGCAGTTTCCTGGAGACATGAGTTGCAGTTCTGCTTTCTTTGAACGTTAGTACGCTTATGAAGACACCTAGTAACTCTCGTGGGCACCCTATTCCCTGCAAGAACACCGAGGACCGGCATGCTCAACTGGGAAGCTCAGAAACATCCAGGCCCGGAAACCTTTCCCAGACACTCTCAATATGCTAAGGGTAGGGCAACACACTGCACGCCTCCTTGGGAGAGCTAGATTTCCTCAGCACTCCAACAGCTCCAGGCAATCTGTTGTCTCACGTCTACATGTCATGCATATCTGCCTCAATGCCCTAGTCTGAGCCGCACTGAGAAACCAATACTCTTTCACATTCCTTCTACAAAGTCATACCTTAAGACCCTAAACTTACAGGAGAAAGTTGCCTTGCGTTCCTGCTGTAACCAAAGCACAGTTCTTCCTCTTACACTGCAGGGTTTTAGAAGAGGCTAAACCCCTATAGCGTACCTAGAGCATTCCTTGGGAGAGGCAGTTCGCTACATGCAGAACTCCGTGCCAAGAACACGTTATTCAGGGAAGGGACCAGTGTGTCGCTAGAATGTATATTAACTTGGTAGAAATCACAGGGAGGTAGGCTGCGTGTTCACTGGAAATGGGGACCTGATGGCACAATGCTTGCTTTCCCATTTTGAAAGCTCCATTCATGCCGCCTTGAACCTACCTAAATACCAGTGTTTTGGACGAGTTTCTAGTCACTGTAGGCAGGGCTCTGGGAAGGGAACGAGTTTTCTCTAAATCAACAGGGTGCTTTCATAGCCTGGGTGGGAGCTCCTCCTGAGACGCTCTAGAGCTACAAGGAAACTTGACGTGAGTCCTTTCCTCAAGGTAAAGCCTTGAAGAGCCCTGCTGAAGCGGCACGTGGAGAAGTTTCCTTGAGACATGAGTTGCAGTTCTCCTTTCTTTTAACGTTACTACGCTTTTCAAGACACCTAGGATCTCGCCTGGGCACCCTATTCCGTGCAAGAACACCGAGTACCGGCAGGCTCCACTGGGTTGCTAAGAAACATCCAGGCCCGGATACCTTTCCCAGTCACTCTGTGTATGCTAAGTGTAGGGCAACACACTGCACTCTTCCTTGGGAGAGCTACATTTCCTCAGCACTCCAACAGCTCCAGGTAATCTGTTCTCTCACGTCCTACATGTCATGCAAATTGCCTCAATGCCCTAGGCTGAGCGGCACTGAGAAATCAAAACTGCTTCACGTTCCTTCTACAAAGTCATACCTTAAGACCCCATACTTACAGGAGAAACTCGGCTTGCGTTCCTCCTGTAACCAAAGCACAGTTCTTCCTCTTACACTGCAGGGTTTTAGAAGAGCCTAAGCCCTGATAGCGTTACCAAAGCGTTCCTTGGGAGAGGCAGTTCGCTACATGCAGAACTCCGTGCCAAGAAAACATTCTTCAGGGAAGGGACCATTGTGTAGTTTGAGGGAATATTTACTTGGTAGACATCACAAGGGGGTAGGCTGCGTGTTCCCTGGAAACGGAGACCTGATGGCACAAGGCTTGCTTTCCCATTTTGAAAGCTCCATTCATGCTGCCTTGAAGCTACCTAAATACCAGTGTTTTGGACGGGTCTCTAGTCACTGTAGGCAGGGCTGTGGGAAGGGAACGAGTTTTCTCTAAATCAACAGGGTGCTTTCGTAGCCTGGGTGGGAGCTCCAACTGAGACGCTCTAGAGCTCAAAGGAAACTTGACGTGAGTCGCTTCCTCAAGGTAACGCCTTGAAGAGCCCTGCTGAAGCCGAAGCGTGGAGCAGCTTCCTGGAGACATGAGTTGTAGTTCTGCTTTCTTTGAACGTTAGTATGCTTATGAAGACACCTAGTAACTCTCGTGGGCACCCTATTCCCTGCAAGAACACCGAGGACCGGCATGCTCGACTGGGAAGCTCAGAAACATCCAGGCCCGGAAACCTTTCCCAGTCACTCTCAATATGCTAAGTGTAAGGCAACACACTGCACGCCTCCTTGGGAGAGCTAGATTTCCTCAGCACTCCAACAGCTCCAGGCAATCTGTTGTCTCATGTCTACATGTCATGCATATCTGCCTCAATGCCCTAGGCTGAGTGGCACTGAGTAACCAATACTGTTTCACATTCCTTCTACAAAGTCATACCTTAAGACCCCATACTTACAGGAGAAAGTTGCCTTGCGTTCCTGCTGTAACCAAAGCACAGTTCTTCCTCTTACACTGCAGGGTTTTAGAAGAGGCTAAGCCCCTATAGCGTACCTAGAGCATTCCTTGGGAGAGGCAGTTCGCTACATGCAGAACTCCGTGCCAAGAACACGTTATTCAGGGAAGGGACCAGTGTGTCACTAGAGTATATATTAACTTGGTAGAAATCACAGGGAGGTAGGCAGCGTGTTCACTGGAAACGGGGACCTGATGGCACAAGGCTTGCTTTCCCATTTTGAAAGCTCCATTCATGCCGCCTTGAACCTACCTAAATACCAGTGTTTTGGACGAGTTTCTAGTCACTGTAGGCAGGGCTCTGGGAAGGGAACGAGTTTTCTCGAAATCAACAGGGTGCTTTCATAGCCTGGGTGGGAGCTCCTCCTGAGACGCTCTAGAGCTACAAGGAAACTTGACGTGAGTCCTTTCCTCAAGGTAAAGCCTTGAAGAGCCCTGCTGAAGCGGCACGTGGATAAGTTTCCTTGAGACATGAGTTGCAGTTGTCCTTTCTTTTAACGTTACTACGCTTTTCAAGACACCTAGGATCTCGCCTGGGCATCCTATTCCGTGCAAGAACACCGAGTACCGGCAGGCTCCACTGGGTTGCTAAGAAACATCCAGGCCCGGATACCTTTCCCAGTCACTCTGTGTATGCTAAGTGTAGGGCAACACACTGCACTCTTCCTTGGGAGAGCTACATTGCCTCAGCACTCCAACAGTTCCAAGTAATCTGTTCTCTCATGTCCTACATGTCATGCAAATTCCCTCAATGCCCTAGGCTGAGCGGCACTGAGAAATCAAAACTGCTTCGCATTCCTTCTACAAAGTCATACCTTAAGACCCCATACTTACAGGAGAAACTCGGCTTGCGTTCCTCCTGTAACCAAAGCACAGTTCTTCCTCTTACACTGCAGGGTTTTAGAAGAGCCTAAGCCCCGATAGCGTTACCAAAGCGTTCCTTGGGAGAGGCAGTTCGCTACATGCAGAACTCCGTGCCAAGAAAACATTCTTCAGGGAAGGGACCATTGTGTAGTTTGAGGGAATATTTACTTGGTAGAAATCACAAGGGGGTAGGCTGCGTGTTCCCTGGAAACGGAGACCTGATGGCACAAGGCTTGCTTTCCCATTTTGAAAGCTCCATTCATGCTGCCTTGAAGCTACCTAAATACCAGTGTTTTGGACGGGTCTCTAGTCACTGTAGGCAGGGCTGTGGGAAGGGAACGAGTTTTCTCTAAATCAACAGGGTGCTTTCGTAGCCTGGGTGGGAGCTCCAACTGAGACGCTCTAGAGCTCAAAGGAAACTTGACGTGAGTCGTTTCCTCAAGGTAAAGCCTTGAAGGGCCCTGCTGAAGCCGAAGCGTGGAGCAGTTTCCTGGAGACATGAGTTGCAGTTCTGCTTTCTTTGAACGTTAGTACGCTTATGAAGACACCTAGTAACTCTCGTGGGCACCCTATTCCCTGCAAGAACACCGAGGACCGGCATGCTCGACTGGGAAGCTCAGAAACATCCAGGCCCGGAAACCTTTCCCAGTCACTCTCAATATGCTAAGGGTAGGGCAACACACTGCACGCCTCCTTGGGAGAGCTAGATTTCCTCAGCACTCCAACAGCTCCAGGCAATCTGTTGTCTCACGTCTACATGTCATGCATATCTGCCTCAATGCCCTAGGCTGAGCGGCACTGAGAAACCAATACTGTTTCACATTCCTTCTACAAAGTCATACCTTAAGACCCCATACTTACAGGAGGAAGTTGCCTTGCGTTCCTGCTGTAACCAAAGCACAGTTCTTCCTCTTACACTGCAGGGTTTTAGAAGAGGCTAAGCCCCTATAGCGTACCTAGAGCATTCCTTGGGAGAGGCAGTTCGCTACATGCAGAACTCCGTGCCAAGAACACGTTATTCAGGGAAGGGACAAGTGTGTCGCTAGAATGTATATTAACTTGGTAGAAATCACAGGGAGGTAGGCTGCGTGTTCACTGGGAACGGGGACCTGATGGCACAAGGCTTGCTTTCCCATTTTGAAAGCTCCATTCATGCCGCCTTGAACCTACCTAAATACCAGAGTTTTGGACGAGTTTCTAGTCACTGTAGGCAGGGCTCTGGGAAGGGAACGAGTTTTCTCTAAATCAACAGGGTGCTTTCATAGCCTGGGTGGGAGCTCCTCCTGAGACGCTCTAGAGCCTCAAGGAAACTTGACGTGAGTCCTTTCCTCAAGGTAAAGCCTTGAAGAGCCCTGCTGAAGCGGAACGTGGAGAAGTTTCCTTGAGACATGAGTTGCAGTTCTCCTTTCTTTTAACGTTAGTACGCTTTTCAAGACACCTAGGATCTCGCCTGGGCACCCTATTCCGTGCAAGAACACTGAGTACCGGCAGGCTCCACTGGGTTGCTAAGAAACATCCAGGCCCGGATACCTTTCCCAGTCACTCTGTGTATGCTAAGTGTAGGGCAACACACTGCACTCTTCCTTGGGAGAGCTACATTTCCTCAGCACTCCAACAGCTCCAGGTAATCTGTTCTCTCACGTCCTACATGCCATGCAAATTGCCTCAATGCCCTAGGCTGAGCGGCACTGAGAAATCAAAACTGCTTCGCATTCCTTCTACAAAGTCATACCTTAAGACCCCATACTTAGAGGAGAAACTCGGCTTGCGTTCCTCCTGTAACCAAAGCACAGTTCTTCCTCTTACACTGCAGGGTTGTAGAAGAGCCTAAGCCCCGATAGCGTTACCAAAGCGTTCCTTGGGAGAGGCAGTTCGCTACATGCAGAACTCCGTGCCAAGAAAACATTCTTCAGGGAAGGGACCATTGTGTAGTTTGAGGGAATATTTACTTGGTAGACATCACAAGGGGGTAGGCTGCGTGTTCCCTGGAAACGGAGACCTGATGGCACAAGGCTTGCTTTCCCATTTTGAAAGCTCCATTCATGCTGCCTTGAAGCTACCTAAATACCAGTGTTTTGGACGGGTCTCTAGTCACTGTAGGCAGGGCTGTGGGAAGGGAACGAGTTTTCTCTAAATCAACAGGGTGCTTTCGTAGCCTGGGTGGGAGCTCCAACTGAGACGCTCTAGAGCTCAAAGGAAACTTGACGTGAGTCGTTTCCTCAAGGTAAAGCCTTGAAGGGCCCTGCTGAAGCCGAAGCGTGGAGCAGTTTCCTGGAGACATGAGTTGCAGTTCTGCTTTCTTTGAACGTTAGTACGCTTATGAAGACACCTAGTAACTCTCGTGGGCACCCTATTCCCTGCAAGAACACCGAGGACCGGCATGCTCGACTGGGAAGCTCAGAAACATCCAGGCCCGGAAACCTTTCCCAGTCACTCTCAATATGCTAAGGGTAGGGCAACACACTGCACGCCTCCTTGGGAGAGCTAGATTTCCTCAGCACTCCAACAGCTCCAGGCAATCTGTTGTCTCACGTCTACATGTCATGCATATCTGCCTCAATGCCCTAGGCTGAGCCGCACTGAGAAACCAATACTCTTTCACATTCCTTCTACAAAGTCATACCTTAAGACCCCATACTTACAGGAGAAAGTTGCCTTGCGTTCCTGCTGTAACCAAAGCACAGTTCTTCCTCTTACACTGCAGGGTTTTAGAAGAGGCTAAGCCCCTATAGCGTACCTAGAGCATTCCTTGGGAGAGGCAGTTCGCTACATGCAGAACTCCGTGCCAAGAACACGTTATTCAGGGAAGGGACCAGTGTGTCGCTAGAATGTATATTAACTTGGTAGAAATCACAGGGAGGTAGGCTGCGTGTTCACTGGGAACGGGGACCTGATGGCACAAGGCTTGCTTTCCCATTTTGAAAGCTCCATTCATGCCGCCTTGAACCTACCTAAATACCAGAGTTTTGGACGAGTTTCTAGTCACTGTAGGCAGGGCTCTGGGAAGGGAACGAGTTTTCTCTAAATCAACAGGGTGCTTTCATAGCCTGGGTGGGAGCTCCTCCTGAGACGCTCTAGAGCCTCAAGGAAACTTGACGTGAGTCCTTTCCTCAAGGTAAAGCCTTGAAGAGCCCTGCTGAAGCGGAACGTGGAGAAGTTTCCTTGAGACATGAGTTGCAGTTCTCCTTTCTTTTAACGTTAGTACGCTTTTCAAGACACCTAGGATCTCGCCTGGGCACCCTATTCCGTGCAAGAACACTGAGTACCGGCAGGCTCCACTGGGTTGCTAAGAAACATCCAGGCCCGGATACCTTTCCCAGTCACTCTGTGTATGCTAAGTGTAGGGCAACACACTGCACTCTTCCTTGGGAGAGCTACATTGCCTCAGCACTCCAACAGTTCCAAGTAATCTGTTCTCTCATGTCCTACATGTCATGCAAATTCCCTCAATGCCCTAGGCTGAGCGGCACTGAGAAATCAAATCTGCTTCGCATTCCTTCTACAAAGTCATACCTTAAGACCCCATACTTACAGGAGAAACTCGGCTTGCGTTCCTCCTGTAACCAAAGCACAGTTCTTCCTCTTACACTGCAGGGTTTTAGAAGAGCCTAAGCCCCGATAGCGTTACCAAAGCGTTCCTTGGGAGAGGCAGTTCGCTACATGCAGAACTCCGTGCCAAGAAAACATTCTTCAGGGAAGGGACCATTGTGTAGTTTGAGGGAATATTTACTTGGTAGAAATCACAAGGGGGTAGGCTGCGTGTTCCCTGGAAACGGAGACCTGATGGCACAAGGCTTGCTTTCCCATTTTGAAAGCTCCATTCATGCTGCCTTGAAGCTACCTAAATACCAGTGTTTTGGACGGGTCTCTAGTCACTGTAGGCAGGGCTGTGGGAAGGGAACGAGTTTTCTCTAAATCAACAGGGTGCTTTCGTAGCCTGGGTGGGAGCTCCAACTGAGACGCTCTAGAGCTCAAAGGAAACTTGACGTGAGTCGTTTCCTCAAGGTAAAGCCTTGAAGGGCCCTGCTGAAGCCGAAGCGTGGAGCAGTTTCCTGGAGACATGAGTTGCAGTTCTGCTTTCTTTGAACGTTAGTACGCTTATGAAGACACCTAGTAACTCTCGTGGGCACCCTATTCCCTGCAAGAACACCGAGGACCGGCATGCTCGACTGGGAAGCTCAGAAACATCCAGGCCCGGAAACCTTTCCCAGTCACTCTCAATATGCTAAGGGTAGGGCAACACACTGCACGCCTCCTTGGGAGAGCTAGATTTCCTCAGCACTCCAACAGCTCCAGGCAATCTGTTGTCTCACGTCTACATGTCATGCATATCTGCCTCAATGCCCTAGGCTGAGCCGCACTGAGAAACCAATACTCTTTCACATTCCTTCTACAAAGTCATACCTTAAGACCCCATACTTACAGGAGAAAGTTGCCTTGCGTTCCTGCTGTAACCAAAGCACAGTTCTTCCTCTTACACTGCAGGGTTTTAGAAGAGGCTAAGCCCCTATAGCGTACCTAGAGCATTCCTTGGGAGAGGCAGTTCGCTACATGCAGAACTCCGTGCCAAGAACACGTTATTCAGGGAAGGGACCAGTGTGTCGCTAGAATGTATATTAACTTGGTAGAAATCACAGGGAGGTAGGCTGCGTGTTCACTGGGAACGGGGACCTGATGGCACAAGGCTTGCTTTCCCATTTTGAAAGCTCCATTCATGCCGCCTTGAACCTACCTAAATACCAGAGTTTTGGACGAGTTTCTAGTCACTGTAGGCAGGGCTCTGGGAAGGGAACGAGTTTTCTCTAAATCAACAGGGTGCTTTCATAGCCTGGGTGGGAGCTCCTCCTGAGACGCTCTAGAGCCTCAAGGAAACTTGACGTGAGTCCTTTCCTCAAGGTAAAGCCTTGAAGAGCCCTGCTGAAGCGGAACGTGGAGAAGTTTCCTTGAGACATGAGTTGCAGTTCTCCTTTCTTTTAACGTTAGTACGCTTTTCAAGACACCTAGGATCTCGCCTGGGCACCCTATTCCGTGCAAGAACACTGAGTACCGGCAGGCTCCACTGGGTTGCTAAGAAACATCCAGGCCCGGATACCTTTCCCAGTCACTCTGTGTATGCTAAGTGTAGGGCAACACACTGCACTCTTCCTTGGGAGAGCTACATTTCCTCAGCACTCCAACAGCTCCAGGTAATCTGTTCTCTCACGTCCTACATGCCATGCAAATTGCCTCAATGCCCTAGGCTGAGCGGCACTGAGAAATCAAAACTGCTTCGCATTCCTTCTACAAAGTCATACCTTAAGACCCCATACTTAGAGGAGAAACTCGGCTTGCGTTCCTCCTGTAACCAAAGCACAGTTCTTCCTCTTACACTGCAGGGTTGTAGAAGAGCCTAAGCCCCGATAGCGTTACCAAAGCGTTCCTTGGGAGAGGCAGTTCGCTACATGCAGAACTCCGTGCCAAGAAAACATTCTTCAGGGAAGGGACCATTGTGTAGTTTGAGGGAATATTTACTTGGTAGACATCACAAGGGGGTAGGCTGCGTGTTCCCTGGAAACGGAGACCTGATGGCACAAGGCTTGCTTTCCCATTTTGAAAGCTCCATTCATGCTGCCTTGAAGCTACCTAAATACCAGTGTTTTGGACGGGTCTCTAGTCACTGTAGGCAGGGCTGTGGGAAGGGAACGAGTTTTCTCTAAATCAACAGGGTGCTTTCGTAGCCTGGGTGGGAGCTCCAACTGAGACGCTCTAGAGCTCAAAGGAAACTTGACGTGAGTCGTTTCCTCAAGGTAAAGCCTTGAAGGGCCCTGCTGAAGCCGAAGCGTGGAGCAGTTTCCTGGAGACATGAGTTGCAGTTCTGCTTTCTTTGAACGTTAGTACGCTTATGAAGACACCTAGTAACTCTCGTGGGCACCCTATTCCCTGCAAGAACACCGAGGACCGGCATGCTCGACTGGGAAGCTCAGAAACATCCAGGCCCGGAAACCTTTCCCAGTCACTCTCAATATGCTAAGGGTAGGGCAACACACTGCACGCCTCCTTGGGAGAGCTAGATTTCCTCAGCACTCCAACAGCTCCAGGAAATCTGTTGTCTCACGTCTACATGTCATGCATATCTGCCTCAATGCCCTAGGCTGAGCCGCACTGAGAAACCAATACTCTTTCACATTCCTTCTACAAAGTCATACCTTAAGACCCCATACTTACAGGAGAAAGTTGCCTTGCGTTCCTGCTGTAACCAAAGCACAGTTCTTCCTCTTACACTGCAGGGTTTTAGAAGAGGCTAAGCCCCTATAGCGTACCTAGAGCATTCCTTGGGAGAGGCAGTTCGCTACATGCAGAACTCCGTGCCAAGAACACGTTATTCAGGGAAGGGACCAGTGTGTCGCTAGAATGTATATTAACTTGGTAGAAATCACAGGGAGGTAGGCTGCGTGTTCACTGGGAACGGGGACCTGATGGCACAAGGCTTGCTTTCCCATTTTGAAAGCTCCATTCATGCCGCCTTGAACCTACCTAAATACCAGAGTTTTGGACGAGTTTCTAGTCACTGTAGGCAGGGCTCTGGGAAGGGAACGAGTTTTCTCTAAATCAACAGGGTGCTTTCATAGCCTGGGTGGGAGCTCCTCCTGAGACGCTCTAGAGCCTCAAGGAAACTTGACGTGAGTCCTTTCCTCAAGGTAAAGCCTTGAAGAGCCCTGCTGAAGCGGAACGTGGAGAAGTTTCCTTGAGACATGAGTTGCAGTTCTCCTTTCTTTTAACGTTAGTACGCTTTTCAAGACACCTAGGATCTCGCCTGGGCACCCTATTCCGTGCAAGAACACTGAGTACCGGCAGGCTCCACTGGGTTGCTAAGAAACATCCAGGCCCGGATACCTTTCCCAGTCACTCTGTGTATGCTAAGTGTAGGGCAACACACTGCACTCTTCCTTGGGAGAGCTACATTTCCTCAGCACTCCAACAGCTCCAGGTAATCTGTTCTCTCACGTCCTACATGCCATGCAAATTGCCTCAATGCCCTAGGCTGAGCAGCACTGAGAAATCAAAACTGCTTCGCATTCCTTCTACAAAGTCATACCTTAAGACCCCATACTTAGAGGAGAAACTCGGCTTGCGTTCCTCCTGTAACCAAAGCACAGTTCTTCCTCTTACACTGCAGGGTTTTAGAAGAGGCTAAGCCCCTATAGCGTACCTAGAGCATTCCTTGGGAGAGGCAGTTCGCTACATGCAGAACTCCGTGCCAAGAACACGTTATTCAGGGAAGGGACCAGTGTGTCACTAGAGTGTATATTAACTTGGTAGAAATCACAGGGAGGTAGGCTGCGTGTTCACTGGAAACGGAGACCTGATGGCACAAGGCTTGCTTTCCCATTTTGAAAGCTCCATTCATGCTGCCTTGAAGCTACCTAAATACCAGTGTTTTGGACGGGTCTCTAGTCACTGTAGGCAGGGCTGTGGGAAGGGAACGAGTTTTCTCTAAATCAACAGGGTGCTTTCGTAGCCTGGGTGGGAGCTCCAACTGAGACGCTCTAGAGCTCAAAGGAAACTTGACGTGAGTCGTTTCCTCAAGGTAAAGCCTTGAAGGGCCCTGCTGAAGCCGAAGCGTGGAGCAGTTTCCTGGAGACATGAGTTGCAGTTCTGCTTTCTTTGAACGTTAGTACGCTTATGAAGACACCTAGTAACTCTCGTGGGCACCCTATTCCCTGCAAGAACACCGAGGACCGGCATGCTCGACTGGGAAGCTCAGAAACATCCAGGCCCGGAAACCTTTCCCAGTCACTCTCAATATGCTAAGGGTAGGGCAACACACTGCACGCCTCCTTGGGAGAGCTAGATTTCCTCAGCACTCCAACAGCTCCAGGCAATCTGTTGTCTCACGTCTACATGTCATGCATATCTGCCTCAATGCCCTAGGCTGAGCCGCACTGAGAAACCAATACTCTTTCACATTCCTTCTACAAAGTCATACCTTAAGACCCCATACTTACAGGAGAAAGTTGCCTTGCGTTCCTGCTGTAACCAAAGCACAGTTCTTCCTCTTACACTGCAGGGTTTTAGAAGAGGCTAAGCCCCTATAGCGTACCTAGAGCATTCCTTGGGAGAGGCAGTTCGCTACATGCAGAACTCCGTGCCAAGAACACGTTATTCAGGGAAGGGACCAGTGTGTCGCTAGAATGTATATTAACTTGGTAGAAATCACAGGGAGGTAGGCTGCGTGTTCACTGGGAACGGGGACCTGATGGCACAAGGCTTGCTTTCCCATTTTGAAAGCTCCATTCATGCCGCCTTGAACCTACCTAAATACCAGAGTTTTGGACGAGTTTCTAGTCACTGTAGGCAGGGCTCTGGGAAGGGAACGAGTTTTCTCTAAATCAACAGGGTGCTTTCATAGCCTGGGTGGGAGCTCCTCCTGAGACGCTCTAGAGCCTCAAGGAAACTTGACGTGAGTCCTTTCCTCAAGGTAAAGCCTTGAAGAGCCCTGCTGAAGCGGAACGTGGAGAAGTTTCCTTGAGACATGAGTTGCAGTTCTCCTTTCTTTTAACGTTAGTACGCTTTTCAAGACACCTAGGATCTCGCCTGGGCACCCTATTCCGTGCAAGAACACTGAGTACCGGCAGGCTCCACTGGGTTGCTAAGAAACATCCAGGCCCGGATACCTTTCCCAGTCACTCTGTGTATGCTAAGTGTAGGGCAACACACTGCACTCTTCCTTGGGAGAGCTACATTTCCTCAGCACTCCAACAGCTCCAGGTAATCTGTTCTCTCACGTCCTACATGCCATGCAAATTGCCTCAATGCCCTAGGCTGAGCGGCACTGAGAAATCAAAACTGCTTCGCATTCCTTCTACAAAGTCATACCTTAAGACCCCATACTTACAGGAGAAACTCGGCTTGCGTTCCTCCTGTAACCAAAGCACAGTTCTTCCTCTTACACTGCAGGGTTTTAGAAGAGCCTAAGCCCCGATAGCGTTACCAAAGCGTTCCTTGGGAGAGGCAGTTCGCTACATGCAGAACTCCGTGCCAAGAAAACATTCTTCAGGGAAGGGACCATTGTGTAGTTTGAGGGAATATTTACTTGGTAGACATCACAAGGGGGTAGGCTGCGTGTTCCCTGGAAACGGAGACCTGATGGCACAAGGCTTGCTTTCCCATTTTGAAAGCTCCATTCATGCTGCCTTGAAGCTACCTAAATACCAGTGTTTTGGACGGGTCTCTAGTCACTGTAGGCAGGGCTGTGGGAAGGGAACGAGTTTTCTCTAAATCAACAGGGTGCTTTCGTAGCCTGGGTGGGAGCTCCAACTGAGACGCTCTAGAGCTCAAAGGAAACTTGACGTGAGTCGTTTCCTCAAGGTAAAGCCTTGAAGGGCCCTGCTGAAGCCGAAGCGTGGAGCAGTTTCCTGGAGACATGAGTTGCAGTTCTGCTTTCTTTGAACGTTAGTACGCTTATGAAGACACCTAGTAACTCTCGTGGGCACCCTATTCCCTGCAAGAACACCGAGGACCGGCATGCTCGACTGGGAAGCTCAGAAACATCCAGGCCCGGAAACCTTTCCCAGTCACTCTCAATATGCTAAGGGTAGGGCAACACACTGCACGCCTCCTTGGGAGAGCTAGATTTCCTCAGCACTCCAACAGCTCCAGGCAATCTGTTGTCTCACGTCTACATGTCATGCATATCTGCCTCAATGCCCTAGGCTGAGCCGCACTGAGAAACCAATACTCTTTCACATTCCTTCTACAAAGTCATACCTTAAGACCCCATACTTACAGGAGAAAGTTGGCTTGCGTTCCTGCTGTAACCAAAGCACAGTTCTTCCTCTTACACTGCAGGGTTTTAGAAGAGGCTAAGCCCCTATAGCGTACCTAGAGCATTCCTTGGGAGAGGCAGTTCGCTACATGCAGAACTCCGTGCCAAGAACACGTTATTCAGGGAAGGGACCAGTGTGTCGCTAGAATGTATATTAACTTGGTAGAAATCACAGGGAGGTAGGCTGCGTGTTCACTGGGAACGGGGACCTGATGGCACAAGGCTTGCTTTCCCATTTTGAAAGCTCCATTCATGCCGCCTTGAACCTACCTAAATACCAGAGTTTTGGACGAGTTTCTAGTCACTGTAGGCAGGGCTCTGGGAAGGGAACGAGTTTTCTCTAAATCAACAGGGTGCTTTCATAGCCTGGGTGGGAGCTCCTCCTGAGACGCTCTAGAGCCTCAAGGAAACTTGACGTGAGTCCTTTCCTCAAGGTAAAGCCTTGAAGAGCCCTGCTGAAGCGGAACGTGGAGAAGTTTCCTTGAGACATGAGTTGCAGTTCTCCTTTCTTTTAACGTTAGTACGCTTTTCAAGACACCTAGGATCTCGCCTGGGCACCCTATTCCGTGCAAGAACACTGAGTACCGGCAGGCTCCACTGGGTTGCTAAGAAACATCCAGGCCCGGATACCTTTCCCAGTCACTCTGTGTATGCTAAGTGTAGGGCAACACACTGCACTCTTCCTTGGGAGAGCTACATTTCCTCAGCACTCCAACAGCTCCAGGTAATCTGTTCTCTCACGTCCTACATGCCATGCAAATTGCCTCAATGCCCTAGGCTGAGCGGCACTGAGAAATCAAAACTGCTTCGCATTCCTTCTACAAAGTCATACCTTAAGACCCCATACTTAGAGGAGAAACTCGGCTTGCGTTCCTCCTGTAACCAAAGCACAGTTCTTCCTCTTACACTGCAGGGTTTTAGAAGAGGCTAAGCCCCTATAGCGTACCTAGAGCATTCCTTGGGAGAGGCAGTTCGCTACATGCAGAACTCCGTGCCAAGAACACGTTATTCAGGGAAGGGACCAGTGTGTCACTAGAGTGTATATTAACTTGGTAGAAATCACAGGGAGGTAGGCTGCGTGTTCACTGGAAACGGAGACCTGATGGCACAAGGCTTGCTTTCCCATTTTGAAAGCTCCATTCATGCTGCCTTGAAGCTACCTAAATACCAGTGTTTTGGACGGGTCTCTAGTCACTGTAGGCAGGGCTGTGGGAAGGGAACGAGTTTTCTCTAAATCAACAGGGTGCTTTCGTAGCCTGGGTGGGAGCTCCAACTGAGACGCTCTAGAGCTCAAAGGAAACTTGACGTGAGTCGTTTCCTCAAGGTAAAGCCTTGAAGGGCCCTGCTGAAGCCGAAGCGTGGAGCAGTTTCCTGGAGACATGAGTTGCAGTTCTGCTTTCTTTGAACGTTAGTACGCTTATGAAGACACCTAGTAACTCTCGTGGGCACCCTATTCCCTGCAAGAACACCGAGGACCGGCATGCTCGACTGGGAAGCTCAGAAACATCCAGGCCCGGAAACCTTTCCCAGTCACTCTCAATATGCTAAGGGTAGGGCAACACACTGCACGCCTCCTTGGGAGAGCTAGATTTCCTCAGCACTCCAACAGCTCCAGGCAATCTGTTGTCTCACGTCTACATGTCATGCATATCTGCCTCAATGCCCTAGGCTGAGCCACACTGAGAAACCAATACTCTTTCACATTCCTTCTACAAAGTCATACCTTAAGACCCCATACTTACAGGAGAAAGTTGGCTTGCGTTCCTGCTGTAACCAAAGCACAGTTCTTCCTCTTACACTGCAGGGTTTTAGAAGAGGCTAAGCCCCTATAGCGTACCTAGAGCATTCCCTGGGAGAGGCAGTTCGCTACATGCAGAACTCCGTGCCAAGAACACGTTATTCAGGGAAGGGACCAGTGTGTCGCTAGAATGTATATTAACTTGGTAGAACTCACAGGGAGGTAGGCTGCGTGTTCACTGGAAACGGGGACCTGATGGCACAAGGCTTGCTTTCCCATTTTGAAAGCTCCATTCATGCCGCCTTGAACCTACCTAAATACCAGTGTTTTGGACGAGTTTCTAGTCACTGTAGGCAGGGCTCTGGGAAGGGAACGAGTTTTCTCGAAATCAACAGGGTGCTTTCATAGCCTGGGTGGGAGCTCCACCTGAGACGCTCTAGAGCTACAAGGAAACTTGACGTGAGTCCTTCCCTCAAGGTAAAGCCTTGAAGAGCCCTGCTGAAGCGGCACGTGGATAAGTTTCCTTGAGACATGAGTTGCAGTTGTCCTTTCTTTTAACGTTACTACGCTTTTCAAGACACCTAGGATCTCGCCTGGGCACCCTATTCCGTGCAAGAACACCGAGTACCGGCAGGCTCCACTGGGTTGCTAAGAAACATCCAGGCCCGGATACCTTTCCCAGTCACTCTGTGTATGCTAAGTGTAGGGCAACACACTGCACTCTTCCTTGGGAGAGCTACATTTCCTCAGCACTCCAACAGCTCCAGGTAATCTGTTCTCTCACGTCCTACATGTCATGCAAATTGCCTCAATGCCCTAGGCTGAGCGGCACTGAGAAATCAAAACTGCTTCGCATTCCTTCTACAAAGTCATACCTTAAGACCCCATACTTAGAGGAGAAACTCGGCTTGCGTTCCTCCTGTAACCAAAGCACAGTTCTTCCTCTTACACTGCAGGGTTTTAGAAGAGCCTAAGCCCCGATAGCGTTACCAAAGCGTTCCTTGGGAGAGGCAGTTCGCTACATGCAGAACTCCGTGCCAAGAAAACATTCTTCAGGGAAGGGACCATTGTGTAGTTTGAGGGAATATTTACTTGGTAGACATCACAAGGGGGTAGGCTGCGTGTTCCCTGGAAACGGAGACCTGATGGCACAAGGCTTGCTTTCCCATTTTGAAAGCTCCATTCATGCTGCCTTGAAGCTACCTAAATACCAGTGTTTTGGACGGGTCTCTAGTCACTGTAGGCAGGGCTGTGGGAAGGGAACGAGTTTTCTCTAAATCAACAGGGTGCTTTCGTAGCCTGGGTGGGAGCTCCAACTGAGACGCTCTAGAGCTCAAAGGAAACTTGACGTGAGTCGTTTCCTCAAGGTAAAGCCTTGAAGGGCCCTGCTGAAGCCGAAGCGTGGGGCAGTTTCCTGGAGACATGAGTTGCAGTTCTGCTTTCTTTGAACGTTAGTACGCTTATGAAGACACCTAGTAACTCTCGTGGGCACCCTATTCCCTGCAAGAACACCGAGGACCGGCATGCTCGACTGGGAAGCTCAGAAACATCCAGGCCCGGAAACCTTTCCCAGTCACTCTCAATATGCTAAGGGTAGGGCAACACACTGCACGCCTCCTTGGGAGAGCTAGATTTCCTCAGCACTCCAACAGCTCCAGGCAATCTGTTGTCTCACGTCTACATGTCATGCATATCTGCCTCAATGCCCTAGGCTGAGCCGCACTGAGAAACCAATACTCTTTCACATTCCTTCTACAAAGTCATACCTTAAGACCCCATACTTACAGGAGAAAGTTGGCTTGCGTTCCTGCTGTAACCAAAGCACAGTTCTTCCTCTTACACTGCAGGGTTTTAGAAGAGGCTAAGCCCCTATAGCGTACCTAGAGCATTCCCTGGGAGAGGCAGTTCGCTACATGCAGAACTCCGTGCCAAGAACACGTTATTCAGGGAAGGGACCAGTGTGTCACTAGAGTGTATATTAACTTGGTAGAAATCACAGGGAGGTAGGCTGCGTGTTCACTGGAAACGGGGACCTGATGGCACAAGGCTTGCTTTCCCATTTTGAAAGCTCCATTCATGCCGCCTTGAACCTACCTAAATACCAGTGTTTTGGACGAGTTTCTAGTCACTGTAGGCAGGGCTCTGGGAAGGGAACGAGTTTTCTCTAAATCAACAGGGTGCTTTCATAGCCTGGGTGGGAGCTCCTCCTGAGACGCTCTAGAGCTACAAGGAAACTTGACGTGAGTCCTTTCCTCAAGGTAAAGCCTTGAAGAGCCCTGCTGAAGCGGCACGTGGAGAAGTTTCCTTGAGACATGAGTTGCAGTTGTCCTTTCTTTTAACGTTACTACGCTTTTCAAGACACCTAGGATCTCGCCTGGGCACCCTATTCCGTGCAAGAACACCGAGTACCGGCAGGCTCCACTGGGTTGCTAAGAAACATCCAGGCCCGGATACCTTTCCCAGTCACTCTGTGTATGCTAAGTGTAGGGCAACACACTGCACTCTTCCTTGGGAGAGCTACATTTCCTCAGCACTCCAACAGCTCCAGGTAATCTGTTCTCTCACGTCCTACATGTCATGCAAATTGCCTCAATGCCCTAGGCTGAGCGGCACTGAGAAATGAAAACTGCTTCGCATTCCTTCTACAAAGTCATACCTTAAGACCCCATACTTACAGGAGAAACTCGGCTTGCGTTCCTCCTGTAACCAAAGCACAGTTCTTCCTCTTACACTGCAGGGTTTTAGAAGAGCCTAAGCCCCGATAGCGTTACCAAAGCGTTCCTTGGGAGAGGCAGTTCGCTACATGCAGAACTCCGTGCCAAGAAAACATTCTTCAGGGAAGGGACCATTGTGTAGTTTGAGGGAATATTTACTTGGTAGACATCACAAGGGGGTAGGCTGCGTGTTCCCTGGAAACGGAGACCTGATGGCACAAGGCTTGCTTTCCCATTTTGAAAGCTCCATTCATGCTGCCTTGAAGCTACCTAAATACCAGTGTTTTGGACGGGTCTCTAGTCACTGTAGGCAGGGCTGTGGGAAGGGAACGAGTTTTCTCTAAATCAACAGGGTGCTTTCGTAGCCTGGGTGGGAGCTCCAACTGAGACGCTCTAGAGCTCAAAGGAAACTTGACGTGAGTCGTTTCCTCAAGGTAAAGCCTTGAAGGGCCCTGCTGAAGCCGAAGCGTGGGGCAGTTTCCTGGAGACATGAGTTGCAGTTCTGCTTTCTTTGAACGTTAGTACGCTTATGAAGACACCTAGTAACTCTCGTGGGCACCCTATTCCCTGCAAGAACACCGAGGACCGGCATGCTCGACTGGGAAGCTCAGAAACATCCAGGCCCGGAAACCTTTCCCAGTCACTCTCAATATGCTAAGGGTAGGGCAACACACTGCACGCCTCCTTGGGAGAGCTAGATTTCCTCAGCACTCCAACAGCTCCAGGCAATCTGTTGTCTCACGTCTACATGTCATGCATATCTGCCTCAATGCCCTAGGCTGAGCCGCACTGAGAAACCAATACTCTTTCACATTCCTTCTACAAAGTCATACCTTAAGACCCCATACTTACAGGAGAAAGTTGGCTTGCGTTCCTGCTGTAACCAAAGCACAGTTCTTCCTCTTACACTGCAGGGTTTTAGAAGAGGCTAAGCCCCTATAGCGTACCTAGAGCATTCCCTGGGAGAGGCAGTTCGCTACATGCAGAACTCCGTGCCAAGAACACGTTATTCAGGGAAGGGACCAGTGTGTCACTAGAGTGTATATTAACTTGGTAGAAATCACAGGGAGGTAGGCTGCGTGTTCACTGGAAACGGGGACCTGATGGCACAAGGCTTGCTTTCCAATTTTGAAAGCTCCATTCATGCCGCCTTGAACCTACCTAAATACCAGAGTTTTGGACGAGTTTCTAGTCACTGTAGGCAGGGCTCTGGGAAGGGAACGAGTTTTCTCTAAATCAACAGGGTGCTTTCATAGCCTGGGTGGGAGCTCCTCCTGAGACGCTCTAGAGCCTCAAGGAAACTTGACGTGAGTCCTTTCCTCAAGGTAAAGCCTTGAAGAGCCCTGCTGAAGTGGAACGTGGAGAAGTTTCCTTGAGACATGAGTTGCAGTTCTCCTTTCTTTTAACGTTAGTACGCTTTTCAAGACACCTAGGATCTCGCCTGGGCACCCTATTCCGTGCAAGAACACTGAGTACCGGCAGGCTCCACTGGGTTGCTAAGAAACATCCAGGCCCGGATACCTTTCCCAGTCACTCTGTGTATGCTAAGTGTAGGGCAACACACTGCACGCCTCCTTGGGAGAGCTAGATTTCCTCAGCACTCCAACAGCTCCAGGCAATCTGTTGTCTCACGTCTACATGTCATGCATATCTGCCTCAATGCCCTAGGCTGAGCCGCACTGAGAAACCAATACTCTTTCACATTCCTTCTACAAAGTCATACCTTAAGACCCCATACTTACAGGAGAAAGTTGCCTTGCGTTCCTGCTGTAACCAAAGCACAGTTCTTCCTCTTACACTGCAGGGTTTTAGAAGAGGCTAAGCCCCTATAGCGTACCTAGAGCATTCCTTGGGAGAGGCAGTTCGCTACATGCAGAACTCCGTGCCAAGAACACGTTATTCAGGGAAGGGACCAGTGTGTCGCTAGAATGTATATTAACTTGGTAGAAATCACAGGGAGGTAGGCTGCGTGTTCACTGGGAACGGGGACCTGATGGCACAAGGCTTGCTTTCCCATTTTGAAAGCTCCATTCATGCCGCCTTGAACCTACCTAAATACCAGAGTTTTGGACGAGTTTCTAGTCACTGTAGGCAGGGCTCTGGGAAGGGAACGAGTTTTCTCTAAATCAACAGGGTGCTTTCATAGCCTGGGTGGGAGCTCCTCCTGAGACGCTCTAGAGCCTCAAGGAAACTTGACGTGAGTCCTTTCCTCAAGGTAAAGCCTTGAAGAGCCCTGCTGAAGCGCAACGTGGAGAAGTTTCCTTGAGACATGAGTTGCAGTTCTCCTTTCTTTTAACGTTAGTACGCTTTTCAAGACACCTAGGATCTCGCCTGGGCACCCTATTCCGTGCAAGAACACCGAGTACCGGCAGGCTCCACTGGGTTGCTAAGAAACATCCAGGCCCGGATACCTTTCCCAGTCACTCTGTGTATGCTAAGTGTAGGGCAACACACTGCACTCTTCCTTGGGAGAGCTACATTTCCTCAGCACTCCAACAGCTCCAGGTAATCTGTTCTCTCACGTCCTACATGCCATGCAAATTGCCTCAATGCCCTAGGCTGAGCGGCACTGAGAAATCAAAACTGCTTCGCATTCCTTCTACAAAGTCATACCTTAAGACCCCATACTTAGAGGAGAAACTCGGCTTGCGTTCCTCCTGTAACCAAAGCACAGTTCTTCCTCTTACACTGCAGGGTTGTAGAAGAGCCTAAGCCCCGATAGCGTTACCAAAGCGTTCCTTGGGAGAGGCAGTTCGCTACATGCAGAACTCCGTGCCAAGAAAACATTCTTCAGGGAAGGGACCATTGTGTAGTTTGAGGGAATATTTACTTGGTAGACATCACAAGGGGGTAGGCTGCGTGTTCCCTGGAAACGGAGACCTGATGGCACAAGGCTTGCTTTCCCATTTTGAAAGCTCCATTCATGCTGCCTTGAAGCTACCTAAATACCAGTGTTTTGGACGGGTCTCTAGTCACTGTAGGCAGGGCTGTGGGAAGGGAACGAGTTTTCTCTAAATCAACAGGGTGCTTTCGTAGCCTGGGTGGGAGCTCCAACTGAGACGCTCTAGAGCTCAAAGGAAACTTGACGTGAGTCGTTTCCTCAAGGTAAAGCCTTGAAGAGCCCTGCTGAAGCGGCACGTGGAGCAGTTTCCTGGAGACACGAGTTGCAGTTCTGCATTCTTTGAACGTTAGTACGCTTATGAAGACACCTAGTAACTCTCGTGGGCACCCTATTCCCTGCAAGAACACCGAGGACCGGCATGCTCGACTGGGAAGCTCAGAAACATCCAGACCCGGAAACCTTTCCCAGTCACTCTGTGTATGCTAAGTGTAGGGCAACACACTGCACGCCTCCTTGGGAGAGCTAGATTTCTTCAGCACTCCAACAGCTCCAGGCAATCTGTTGTCTCACGTCTACATGTCATGCATATCTGCCTCAATGCCCTAGGCTGAGCGGCACTGAGAAACCAATACTCTTTCACATTCCTTCTACAAAGTCATACCTTACGACCCCATACTTACAGGAGAAAGTTGGCTTGCGTTCCTGCTGTAACCAAAGCACAGTTCTTCCTCTTACACTGCAGGGTTTTAGAAGAGGCTAAGCCCCTATAGCGTACCTAGAGCATTCCTTGGGAGAGGCAGTTCGCTACATGCAGAACTCCGTGCCAAGAACACGTTATTCAGGGAAGGGACCAGTGTGTCGCTAGAATGTATATTAACTTGGTAGAAATCACAGGGAGGTAGGCTGCGTGTTCACTGGAAACGGGGACCTGATGGCACAAGGCTTGCTTTCCCATTTTGAAAGCTCCATTCATGCCGCCTTAAACCTACCTAAATACCAGTGTTTTGGACGAGTTTCTAGTCACTGTAGGCAGGGCTCTGGGAAGGGAACGAGTTTTCTCGAAATCAACAGGGTGCTTTCATAGCCTGGGTGGGAGCTCCTCCTGAGACGCTCTAGAGCTACAAGGAAACTTGACGTGAGTCCTTTCCTCAAGGTAAAGCCTTGAAGAGCCCTGCTGAAGCGGCACGTGCAGAAGTTTCCTTGAGACATGAGTTGCAGTTCTCCTTTCTTTTAACGTTACTATGCTTTTCAAGACACCTAGGATCTCGCCTGGGCACCCTATTCCGTGCAAGAACACCGAGTACCGGCAGGCTCCACTGGGTTGCTAAGAAACATCCAGGCCCGGATACCTTTCCCAGTCACTCTGTGTATGCTAAGTGTAGGGCAACACACTGCACTCTTCCTTGGGAGAGCTACATTTCCTCAGCACTCCAACAGCTCCAAGTAATCTGTTCTCTCATGTCCTACATGTCATGCAAATTCCCTCAATGCCCTAGGCTGAGCGGCACTGAAAAATCAAAACTGCTTCGCATTCCTTCTACAAAGTCATACCTTAAGACCCCATACTTAGAGGAGAAACTCGGCTTGCGTTCCTCCTGTAACCAAAGCACAGTTCTTCCTCTTACACTGCAGGGTTTTAGAAGAGCCTAAGCCCCGATAGCGTTACCAAAGCGTTCCTTGGGAGAGGCAGTTCGCTACATGCAGAACTCCGTGCCAAGAAAACATTCTTCAGGGAAGGGACCATTGTGTAGTTTGAGGGAATATTTACTTGGTAGAAATCACAAGGGGGTAGGCTGAATGCTCACTGGAAACGGAGACCTGATGGCACAAGGCTTGCTTTCCCATTTTGAAAGCTCCATTCATGCTGCCTTGAAGCTACCTAAATACCAGTGTTTTGGACGGGTCTCTAGTCACTGTAGGCAGGACTGTGGGAAGGGAACGAGTTTTCTCTAAATCAACAGGGTGCTTTCGTAGCCTGGGTGGGAGCTCCAACTGAGACGCTCTAGAGCTCAAAGGAAACTTGACGTGAGTCGTTTCCTCAAGGTAAAGCCTTGAAGGGCCCTGCTGAAGCCGAAGCGTGGAGCAGTTTCCTGGAGACATGAGTTGCAGTTCTGCTTTCTTTGAACGTTAGTACGCTTATGAAGACACCTAGTAACTCTCGTGGGCACCCTATTCCCTGCAAGAACACCGAGGACCGGCATGCTCGACTGGGAAGCTCAGAAACATCCAGGCCCGGAAACCTTTCCCAGTCACTCTCAATATGCTAAGGGTAGGGCAACACACTGCACGCCTCCTTGGGAGAGCTAGATTTCCTCAGCACTCCAACAGCTCCAGGCAATCTGTTGTCTCACGTCTACATGTCATGCATATCTGCCTCAATGCCCTAGGCTGAGCCGCACTGAGAAACCAATACTCTTTCACATTCCTTCTACAAAGTCATACCTTAAGACCCCATACTTACAGGAGAAAGTTGCCTTGCGTTCCTGCTGTAACCAAAGCACAGTTCTTCCTCTTACACTGCAGGGTTTTAGAAGAGGCTAAGCCCCTATAGCGTACCTAGAGCATTCCTTGGGAGAGGCAGTTCGCTACATGCAGAACTCCGTGCCAAGAACACGTTATTCAGGGAAGGGACCAGTGTGTCGCTAGAATGTATATTAACTTGGTAGAAATCACAGGGAGGTAGGCTGCGTGTTCACTGGGAACGGGGACCTGATGGCACAAGGCTTGCTTTCCCATTTTGAAAGCTCCATTCATGCCGCCTTGAACCTACCTAAATACCAGAGTTTTGGACGAGTTTCTAGTCACTGTAGGCAGGGCTCTGGGAAGGGAACGAGTTTTCTCTAAATCAACAGGGTGCTTTCATAGCCTGGGTGGGAGCTCCTCCTGAGACGCTCTAGAGCCTCAAGGAAACTTGACGTGAGTCCTTTCCTCAAGGTAAAGCCTTGAAGAGCCCTGCTGAAGCGGAACGTGGAGAAGTTTCCTTGAGACATGAGTTGCAGTTCTCCTTTCTTTTAACATTAGTACGCTTTTCAAGACACCTAGGATCTCGCCTGGGCACCCTATTCCGTGCAAGAACACTGAGTACCGGCAGGCTCCACTGGGTTGCTAAGAAACATCCAGGCCCGGATACCTTTCCCAGTCACTCTGTGTATGCTAAGTGTAGGGCAACACACTGCACTCTTCCTTGGGAGAGCTACATTTCCTCAGCACTCCAACAGCTCCAGGTAATCTGTTCTCTCACGTCCTACATGCCATGCAAATTGCCTCAATGCCCTAGGCTGAGCGGCACTGAGAAATCAAATCTGCTTCGCATTCCTTCTACAAAGTCATACCTTAAGACCCCATACTTACAGGAGAAACTCGGCTTGCGTTCCTCCTGTAACCAAAGCACAGTTCTTCCTCTTACACTGCAGGGTTTTAGAAGAGCCTAAGCCCCGATAGCGTTACCAAAGCGTTCCTTGGGAGAGGCAGTTCGCTACATGCAGAACTCCGTGCCAAGAAAACATTCTTCAGGGAAGGGACCATTGTGTAGTTTGAGGGAATATTTACTTGGTAGACATCACAAGGGGGTAGGCTGCGTGTTCCCTGGAAACGGAGACCTGATGGCACAAGGCTTGCTTTCCCATTTTGAAAGCTCCATTCATGCTGCCTTGAAGCTACCTAAATACCAGTGTTTTGGACGGGTCTCTAGTCACTGTAGGCAGGGCTGTGGGAAGGGAACGAGTTTTCTCTAAATCAACAGGGTGCTTTCGTAGCCTGGGTGGGAGCTCCAACTGAGACGCTCTAGAGCTCAAAGGAAACTTGACGTGAGTCGTTTCCTCAAGGTAAAGCCTTGAAGGGCCCTGCTGAAGCCGAAGCGTAGAGAAGTTTCCTTGAGACATGAGTTGCAGTTCTCCTTTCTTTTAACGTTACTACGCTTTTCAAGACACCTAGGATCTCGCCTGGGCACCCTATTCCGTGCAAGAACACCGAGTACCGGCAGGCTCCACTGGGTTGCTAAGAAACATCCAGGCCCGGATACCTTTCCCAGTCACTCTGTGTATGCTAAGTGTAGGGCAACACACTGCACTCTTCCTTGGGAGAGCTACATTTCCTCAGCACTCCAACAGCTCCAGGTAATCTGTTCTCTCACGTCCTACATGTCATGCAAATTGCCTCAATGCCCTAGGCTGAGCGGCACTGAGAAATCAAAACTGCTTCGCATTCCTTCTACAACGTCATACCTTACGACCCCATACTTACAGGAGAAACTCGGCTTGCGTTCCTCCTGTAACCAAAGCACAGTTCTTCCTCTTACACTGCAGGGTTTTAGAAGAGCCTAAGCCCCGATAGCGTTACCAAAGCGTTCCTTGGGAGAGGCAGTTCGCTACATGCAGAACTCCGTGCCAAGAAAACATTCTTCAGGGAAGGGACCATTGTGTAGTTTGAGGGAATATTTACTTGGTAGACATCACAAGGGGGTAGGCTGCGTGTTCCCTGGAAACGGAGACCTGATGGCACAAGGCTTGCTTTCCCATTTTGAAAGCTCCATTCATGCTGCCTTGAAGCTACCTAAATACCAGTGTTTTGGACGGGTCTCTAGGCACTGTAGGCAGGGCTGTGGGAAGGGAACGAGTTTTCTCTAAATCAACAGGGTGCTTTCGTAGCCTGGGTGGGAGCTCCAACTGAGACGCTCTAGAGCTCAAAGGAAACTTGACGTGAGTCGTTTCCTCAAGGTAAAGCCTTGAAGGGCCCTGCTGAAGCCGAAGCGTGGGGCAGTTTCCTGGAGACATGAGTTGCAGTTCTGCTTTCTTTGAACGTTAGTACGTTTATGAAGACACCTAGTAACTCTCGTGGGCACCCTATTCCCTGCAAGAACACCGAGGACCGGCATGCTCGACTGGGAAGCTCAGAAACATCCAGGCCCGGAAACCTTTCCCAGTCACTCTCAATATGCTAAGGGTAGGGCAACACACTGCACGCCTCCTTGGGAGAGCTAGATTTCCTCAGCACTCCAACAGCTCCAGGCAATCTGTTGTCTCACGTCTACATGTCATGCATATCTGCCTCAATGCCCTAGGCTGAGCCGCACTGAGAAACCAATACTCTTTCACATTCCTTCTACAAAGTCATACCTTAAGACCCCATACTTACAGGAGAAAGTTGCCTTGCGTTCCTGCTGTAACCAAAGCACAGTTCTTCCTCTTACACTGCAGGGTTTTAGAAGAGGCTAAGCCCCTATAGCGTACCTAGAGCATTCCTTGGGAGAGGCAGTTCGCTACATGCAGAACTCCGTGCCAAGAACACGTTATTCAGGGAAGGGACCAGTGTGTCGCTAGAATGTATATTAACTTGGTAGAAATCACAGGGAGGTAGGCTGCGTGTTCACTGGGAACGGGGACCTGATGGCACAAGGCTTGCTTTCCCATTTTGAAAGCTCCATTCATGCCGCCTTGAACCTACCTAAATACCAGAGTTTTGGACGAGTTTCTAGTCACTGTAGGCAGGGCTCTGGGAAGGGAACGAGTTTTCTCTAAATCAACAGGGTGCTTTCATAGCCTGGGTGGGAGCTCCTCCTGAGACGCTCTAGAGCCTCAAGGAAACTTGACGTGAGTCCTTTCCTCAAGGTAAAGCCTTGAAGAGCCCTGCTGAAGCGGCACGTGGAGAAGTTTCCTTGAGACATGAGTTGCAGTTCTCCTTTCTTTTAACGTTACTACGCTTTTCAAGACACCTAGGATCTCGCCTGGGCACCCTATTCCGTGCAAGAACACCGAGTACCGGCAGGCTCCACTGGGTTGCTAAGAAACATCCAGGCCCGGATACCTTTCCCAGTCACTCTGTGTATGCTAAGTGTAGGGCAACACACTGCACTCTTCCTTGGGAGAGCTACATTTCCTCAGCACTCCAACAGCTCCAGGTAATCTGTTCTCTCACGTCCTACATGTCATGCAAATTGCCTCAATGCCCTAGGCTGAGCGGCACTGAGAAATCAAAACTGCTTCACATTCCTTCTACAAAGTCATGCCTTACGACCCCATACTTACAGGAGAAACTCGGCTTGCGTTCCTCCTGTAACCAAAGCACAGTTCTTCCTCTTACACTGCAGGGTTTTAGAAGAGCCTAAGCCCCGATAGCGTTACCAAAGCGTTCCTTGGGAGAGGCAGTTCGCTACATGCAGAACTCCGTGCCAAGAAAACATTCTTCAGGGAAGGGACCATTGTGTAGTTTGAGGGAATATTTTCTTGGTAGACATCACAAGGGGGTAGGCTGCGTGTTCCCTGGAAACGGAGACCTGATGGCACAAGGCTTGCTTTCCCATTTTGAAAGCTCCATTCATGCTGCCTTGAAGCTACCTAAATACCAGTGTTTTGGACGGGTCTCTAGGCACTGTAGGCAGGGCTGTGGGAAGGGAACGAGTTTTCTCTAAATCAACAGGGTGCTTTCGTAGCCTGGGTGGGAGCTCCAACTGAGACGCTCTAGAGCTCAAAGGAAACTTGACGTGAGTCGTTTCCTCAAGGTAAAGCCTTGAAGGGCCCTGCTGAAGCCGAAGCGTGGGGCAGTTTCCTGGAGACATGAGTTGCAGTTCTGCTTTCTTTGAACGTTAGTACGCTTATGAAGACACCTAGTAACTCTCGTGGGCACCCTATTCCCTGCAAGAACACCGAGGACCGGCATGCTCAACTGGGAAGCTCAGAAACATCCAGGCCCGGAAACCTTTCCCAGTCACTCTCAATATGCTAAGGGTAGGGCAACACACTGCACGCCTCCTTGGGAGAGCTAGATTTCCTCAGCACTCCAACAGCTCCAGGCAATCTGTTGTCTCACGTCTACATGTCATGCATATCTGCCTCAATGCCCTAGGCTGAGCCCCACTGAGAAACCAATACTCTTTCACATTCCTTCTACAAAGTCATACCTTAAGACCCCAAACTTACAGGAGAAAGTTGCCTTGCGTTCCTGCTGTAACCAAAGCACAGTTCTTCCTCTTACACTGCAGGGTTTTAGAAGAGGCTAAACCCCTATAGCGTACCTAGAGCATTCCTTGGGAGAGGCAGTTCGCTACATGCAGAACTCCGTGCCAAGAACACGTTATTCAGGGAAGGGACCAGTGTGTCGCTAGAATGTATATTAACTTGGTAGAAATCACAGGGAGGTGGGCTGCGTGTTCACTGGAAATGGGGACCTGATGGCACAAGGCTTGCTTTCCCATTTTGAAAGCTCCATTCATGCCGCCTTGAACCTACCTAAATACCAGTGTTTTGGACGAGTTTCTAGTCACTGTAGGCAGGACTCTGGGAAGGGAACGAGTTTTCTCTAAATCAACAGGGTGCTTTCATAGCCTGGGTGGGAGCTCCTCCTGAGACGCTCTAGAGCTACAAGGAAACTTGACGTGAGTCCTTTCCTCAAGGTAAAGCCTTGAAGAGCCCTGCTGAAGCGGCACGTGGAGAAGTTTCCTTGAGACATGAGTTGCAGTTCTCCTTTCTTTTAACGTTACTACGCTTTTCAAGACACCTAGGATCTCGCCTGGGCACCCTATTCCGTGCAAGAACACCGAGTACCGGCAGGCTCCACTGGGTTGCTAAGAAACATCCAGGCCCGGATACCTTTCCCAGTCACTCTGTGTATGCTAAGTGTAGGGCAACACACTGCACTCTTCCTTGGGAGAGCTACATTTCCTCAGCACTCCAACAGCTCCAGGTAATCTGTTCTCTCACGTCCTACATGTCATGCAAATTGCCTCAATGCCCTAGGCTGAGCGGCACTGAGAAATCAAAACTGCTTCGCATTCCTTCTACAAAGTCATACCTTAAGACCCCATACTTACAGGAGAAACTCGGCTTGCGTTCCTCCTGTAACCAAAGCACAGTTCTTCCTCTTACACTGCAGGGTTTTAGAAGAGCCTAAGCCCCGATAGCGTTACCAAAGCGTTCCTTGGGAGAGGCAGTTCGCTACATGCAGAACTCCGTGCCAAGAAAACATTCTTCAGGGAAGGGACCATTGTGTAGTTTGAGGGAATATTTACTTGGTAGACATCACAAGGGGGTAGGCTGCGTGTTCCCTGGAAACGGAGACCTGATGGCACAAGGCTTGCTTTCCCATTTTGAAAGCTCCATTCATGCTGCCTTGAAGCTACCTAAATACCAGTGTTTTGGACGGGTCTCTAGTCACTGTAGGCAGGGCTGTGGGAAGGGAACGAGTTTTCTCTAAATCAACAGGGTGCTTTCGTAGCCTGGGTGGGAGCTCCAACTGAGACGCTCTAGAGCTCAAAGGAAACTTGACGTGAGTCGTTTCCTCAAGGTAAAGCCTTGAAGGGCCCTGCTGAAGCCGAAGCGTGGAGCAGTTTCCTGGAGACATGAGTTGCAGTTCTGCTTTCTTTGAACGTTAGTACGCTTATGAAGACACCTAGTAACTCTCGTGGGCACCCTATTCCCTGCAAGAACACCGAGGACCGGCATGCTCGACTGGGAAGCTCAGAAACATCCAGGCCCGGAAACCTTTCCCAGTCACTCTCAATATGCTAAGGGTAGGGCAACACACTGCACGCCTCCTTGGGAGAGCTAGATTTCCTCAGCACTCCAACAGCTCCAGGCAATCTGTTGTCTCACGTCTACATGTCATGCATATCTGCCTCAATGCCCTAGGCTGAGCCCCACTGAGAAACCAATACTCTTTCACATTCCTTCTACAAAGTCATACCTTAAGACCCCATACTTACAGGAGAAAGTTGCCTTGCGTTCCTGCTGTAACCAAAGCACAGTTCTTCCTCTTACACTGCAGGGTTTTAGAAGAGGCTAAGCCCCTATAGCGTACCTAGAGCATTCCTTGGGAGAGGCAGTTCGCTACATGCAGAACTCCGTGGCAAGAACACGTTATTCAGGGAAGGGACCAGTGTGTCGCTAGAATGTATATTAACTTGGTAGAAATCACAGGGAGGTAGGCTGCGTGTTCACTGGGAACGGGGACCTGATGGCACAAGGCTTGCTTTCCCATTTTGAAAGCTCCATTCATGCCGCCTTGAACCTACCTAAATACCAGAGTTTTGGACGAGTTTCTAGTCACTGTAGGCAGGGCTCTGGGAAGGGAACGAGTTTTCTCTAAATCAACAGGGTGCTTTCATAGCCTGGGTGGGAGCTCCTCCTGAGACGCTCTAGAGCCTCAAGGAAACTTGACGTGAGTCCTTTCCTCAAGGTAAAGCCTTGAAGAGCCCTGCTGAAGCGGAACGTGGAGAAGTTTCCTTGAGACATGAGTTGCAGTTCTCCTTTCTTTTAACATTAGTACGCTTTTCAAGACACCTAGGATCTCGCCTGGGCACCCTATTCCGTGCAAGAACACTGAGTACCGGCAGGCTCCACTGGGTTGCTAAGAAACATCCAGGCCCGGATACCTTTCCCAGTCACTCTGTGTATGCTAAGTGTAGGGCAACACACTGCACTCTTCCTTGGGAGAGCTACATTTCCTCAGCACTCCAACAGCTCCAGGTAATCTGTTCTCTCACGTCCTACATGCCATGCAAATTGCCTCAATGCCCTAGGCTGAGCGGCACTGAGAAATCAAAACTGCTTCGCATTCCTTCTACAAAGTCATACCTTAAGACCCCATACTTAGAGGAGAAACTCGGCTTGCGTTCCTCCTGTAACCAAAGCACAGTTCTTCCTCTTACACTGCAGGGTTTTAGAAGAGCCTAAGCCCCGATAGCGTTACCAAAGCGTTCCTTGGGAGAGGCAGTTCGCTACATGCAGAACTCCGTGCCAAGAAAACATTCTTCAGGGAAGGGACCATTGTGTAGTTTGAGGGAATATTTACTTGGTAGACATCACAAGGGGGTAGGCTGCGTGTTCCCTGGAAACGGAGACCTGATGGCACAAGGCTTGCTTTCCCATTTTGAAAGCTCCATTCATGCTGCCTTGAAGCTACCTAAATACCAGTGTTTTGGACGGGTCTCTAGTCACTGTAGGCAGGGCTGTGGGAAGGGAACGAGTTTTCTCTAAATCAACAGGGTGCTTTCGTAGCCTGGGTGGGAGCTCCAACTGAGACGCTCTAGAGCTCAAAGGAAACTTGACGTGAGTCGTTTCCTCAAGGTAAAGCCTTGAAGGGCCCTGCTGAAGCCGAAGCGTAGAGAAGTTTCCTTGAGACATGAGTTGCAGTTCTCCTTTCTTTTAACGTTACTACGCTTTTCAAGACACCTAGGATCTCGCCTGGGCACCCTATTCCGTGCAAGAACACCGAGTACCGGCAGGCTCCACTGGGTTGCTAAGAAACATCCAGGCCCGGATACCTTTCCCAGTCACTCTGTGTATGCTAAGTGTAGGGCAACACACTGCACTCTTCCTTGGGAGAGCTACATTTCCTCAGCACTCCAACAGCTCCAGGTAATCTGTTCTCTCACGTCCTACATGTCATGCAAATTGCCTCAATGCCCTAGGCTGAGCGGCACTGAGAAATCAAAACTGCTTCGCATTCCTTCTACAAAGTCATACCTTAAGACCCCATACTTACAGGAGAAACTCGGCTTGCGTTCCTCCTGTAACCAAAGCACAGTTCTTCCTCTTACACTGCAGGGTTTTAGAAGAGCCTAAGCCCCGATAGCGTTACCAAAGCGTTCCTTGGGAGAGGCAGTTCGCAACATGCAGAACTCCGTGCCAAGAAAACATTCTTCAGGGAAGGGACCATTGTGTAGTTTGAGGGAATATTTACTTGGTAGACATCACAAGGGGGTAGGCTGCGTGTTCCCTGGAAACGGAGACCTGATGGCACAAGGCTTGCTTTCCCATTTTGAAAGCTCCATTCATGCTGCCTTGAAGCTACCTAAATACCAGTGTTTTGGACGGGTCTCTAGTCACTGTAGGCAGGGCTGTGGGAAGGGAACGAGTTTTCTCTAAATCAACAGGGTGCTTTCGTAGCCTGGGTGGGAGCTCCAACTGAGACGCTCTAGAGCTCAAAGGAAACTTGACGTGAGTCGTTTCCTCAAGGTAAAGCCTTGAAGGGCCCTGCTGAAGCCGAAGCGTGGAGCAGTTTCCTGGAGACATGAGTTGCAGTTCTGCTTTCTTTGAACGTTAGTACGCTTATGAAGACACCTAGTAACTCTCGTGGGCACCCTATTCCCTGCAAGAACACCGAGGACCGGCATGCTCGACTGGGAAGCTCAGAAACATCCAGGCCCGGAAACCTTTCCCAGTCACTCTCAATATGCTAAGGGTAGGGCAACACACTGCACGCCTCCTTGGGAGAGCTAGATTTCCTCAGCACTCCAACAGCTCCAGGCAATCTGTTGTCTCACGTCTACATGTCATGCATATCTGCCTCAATGCCCTAGGCTGAGCCCCACTGAGAAACCAATACTCTTTCACATTCCTTCTACAAAGTCATACCTTAAGACCCCATACTTACAGGAGAAAGTTGCCTTGCGTTCCTGCTGTAACCAAAGCACAGTTCTTCCTCTTACACTGCAGGGTTTTAGAAGAGGCTAAGCCCCTATAGCGTACCTAGAGCATTCCTTGGGAGAGGCAGTTCGCTACATGCAGAACTCCGTGCCAAGAACACGTTATTCAGGGAAGGGACCAGTGTGTCGCTAGAATGTATATTAACTTGGTAGAAATCACAGGGAGGTAGGCTTAGTGTTCACTGGAAATGGGGACCTGATGGCACAAGGCTTGCTTTCCCATTTTGAAAGCTCCATTCATGCCGCCTTGAACCTACCTAAATACCAGTGTTTTGGACGAGTTTCTAGTCACTGTAGGCAGGGCTCTGGGAAGGGAACGAGTTTTCTCTAAATCAACAGGGTGCTTTCATAGCCTGGGTGGGAGCTCCTCCTGAGACGCTCTAGAGCTACAAGGAAACTTGACGTGAGTCCTTTCCTCAAGGTAAAGCCTTGAAGAGCCCTGCTGAAGCGGCACGTGGAGAAGTTTCCTTGAGACATGAGTTGCAGTTCTCCTTTCTTTTAACGTTACTACGCTTTTCAAGACACCTAGGATCTCGCCTGGGCACCCTATTCCGTGCAAGAACACCGAGTACCGGCAGGCTCCACTGGGTTGCTAAGAAACATCCAGGCCCGGATACCTTTCCCAGTCACTCTGTGTATGCTAAGTGTAGGGCAACACACTGCACTCTTCCTTGGGAGAGCTACATTTCCTCAGCACTCCAACAGCTCCAGGTAATCTGTTCTCTCACGTCCTACATGTCATGCAAATTGCCTCAATGCCCTAGGCTGAGCGGCACTGAGAAATCAAAACTGCTTCGCATTCCTTCTACAAAGTCACACCTTAAGACCCCATACTTACAGGAGAAACTCGGCTTGCTTTCCTCCTGTAACCAAAGCACAGTTCTTCCTCTTACACTGCAGGGTTTTAGAAGAGCCTAAGCCCCGATAGCGTTACCAAAGCGTTCCTTGGGAGAGGCAGTTCGCTACATGCAGAACTCCGTGCCAAGAAAACATTCTTCAGGGAAGGGACCATTGTGTAGTTTGAGGGAATATTTACTTGGTAGACATCACAAGGGGGTAGGCTGCGTGTTCCCTGGAAACGGAGACCTGATGGCACAAGGCTTGCTTTCCCATTTTGAAAGCTCCATTCATGCTGCCTTGAAGCTACCTAAATACCAGTGTTTTGGACGGGTCTCTAGTCACTGTAGGCAGGGCTGTGGGAAGGGAACGAGTTTTCTCTAAATCAACAGGGTGCTTTCGTAGCCTGGGTGGGAGCTCCAACTGAGACGCTCTAGAGCTCAAAGGAAACTTGACGTGAGTCGTTTCCTCAAGGTAAAGCCTTGAAGGGCCCTGCTGAAGCCGAAGCGTGGAGCAGTTTCCTGGAGACATGAGTTGCAGTTCTGCTTTCTTTGAACGTTAGTACGCTTATGAAGACACCTAGTAACTCTCGTGGGCACCCTATTCCCTGCAAGAACACCGAGGACCGGCATGCTCGACTGGGAAGCTCAGAAACATCCAGGCCCGGAAACCTTTCCCAGTCACTCTCAATATGCTAAGGGTAGGGCAACACACTGCACGCCTCCTTGGGAGAGCTAGATTTCCTCAGCACTCCAACAGCTCCAGGCAATCTGTTGTCTCACGTCTACATGTCATGCATATCTGCCTCAATGCCCTAGGCTGAGCCCCACTGAGAAACCAATACTCTTTCACATTCCTTCTACAAAGTCATACCTTAAGACCCCATACTTACAGGAGAAAGTTGCCTTGCGTTCCTGCTGTAACCAAAGCACAGTTCTTCCTCTTACACTGCAGGGTTTTAGAAGAGGCTAAGCCCCTATAGCGTACCTAGAGCATTCCTTGGGAGAGGCAGTTCGCTACATGCAGAACTCCGTGCCAAGAACACGTTATTCAGGGAAGGGACCAGTGTGTCGCTAGAATGTATATTAACTTGGTAGAAATCACAGGGAGGTAGGCTGCGTGTTCACTGGGAACGGGGACCTGATGGCACAAGGCTTGCTTTCCCATTTTGAAAGCTCCATTCATGCCGCCTTGAACCTACCTAAATACCAGAGTTTTGGACGAGTTTCTAGTCACTGTAGGCAGGGCTCTGGGAAGGGAACGAGTTTTCTCTAAATCAACAGGGTGCTTTCATAGCCTGGGTGGGAGCTCCTCCTGAGACGCTCTAGAGCCTCAAGGAAACTTGACGTGAGTCCTTTCCTCAAGGTAAAGCCTTGAAGAGCCCTGCTGAAGCGGAACGTGGAGAAGTTTCCTTGAGACATGAGTTGCAGTTCTCCTTTCTTTTAACATTAGTACGCTTTTCAAGACACCTAGGATCTCGCCTGGGCACCCTATTCCGTGCAAGAACACTGAGTACCGGCAGGCTCCACTGGGTTGCTAAGAAACATCCAGGCCCGGATACCTTTCCCAGTCACTCTGTGTATGCTAAGTGTAGGGCAACACACTGCACTCTTCCTTGGGAGAGCTACATTTCCTCAGCACTCCAACAGCTCCAGGTAATCTGTTCTCTCACGTCCTACATGCCATGCAAATTGCCTCAATGCCCTAGGCTGAGCGGCACTGAGAAATCAAAACTGCTTCGCATTCCTTCTACAAAGTCATACCTTAAGACCCCATACTTAGAGGAGAAACTCGGCTTGCGTTCCTCCTGTAACCAAAGCACAGTTCTTCCTCTTACACTGCAGGGTTTTAGAAGAGCCTAAGCCCCGATAGCGTTACCAAAGCGTTCCTTGGGAGAGGCAGTTCGCTACATGCAGAACTCCGTGCCAAGAAAACATTCTTCAGGGAAGGGACCATTGTGTAGTTTGAGGGAATATTTACTTGGTAGACATCACAAGGGGGTAGGCTGCGTGTTCCCTGGAAACGGAGACCTGATGGCACAAGGCTTGCTTTCCCATTTTGAAAGCTCCATTCATGCTGCCTTGAAGCTACCTAAATACCAGTGTTTTGGACGGGTCTCTAGTCACTGTAGGCAGGGCTGTGGGAAGGGAACGAGTTTTCTCTAAATCAACAGGGTGCTTTCGTAGCCTGGGTGGGAGCTCCAACTGAGACGCTCTAGAGCTCAAAGGAAACTTGACGTGAGTCGTTTCCTCAAGGTAAAGCCTTGAAGGGCCCTGCTGAAGCCGAAGCGTAGAGAAGTTTCCTTGAGACATGAGTTGCAGTTCTCCTTTCTTTTAACGTTACTACGCTTTTCAAGACACCTAGGATCTCGCCTGGGCACCCTATTCCGTGCAAGAACACCGAGTACCGGCAGGCTCCACTGGGTTGCTAAGAAACATCCAGGCCCGGATACCTTTCCCAGTCACTCTGTGTATGCTAAGTGTAGGGCAACACACTGCACTCTTCCTTGGGAGAGCTACATTTCCTCAGCACTCCAACAGCTCCAGGTAATCTGTTCTCTCACGTCCTACATGTCATGCAAATTGCCTCAATGCCCTAGGCTGAGCGGCACTGAGAAATCAAAACTGCTTCGCATTCCTTCTACAAAGTCATACCTTAAGACCCCATACTTACAGGAGAAACTCGGCTTGCGTTCCTCCTGTAACCAAAGCACAGTTCTTCCTCTTACACTGCAGGGTTTTAGAAGAGCCTAAGCCCCGATAGCGTTACCAAAGCGTTCCTTGGGAGAGGCAGTTCGCAACATGCAGAACTCCGTGCCAAGAAAACATTCTTCAGGGAAGGGACCATTGTGTAGTTTGAGGGAATATTTACTTGGTAGACATCACAAGGGGGTAGGCTGCGTGTTCCCTGGAAACGGAGACCTGATGGCACAAGGCTTGCTTTCCCATTTTGAAAGCTCCATTCATGCTGCCTTGAAGCTACCTAAATACCAGTGTTTTGGACGGGTCTCTAGTCACTGTAGGCAGGGCTGTGGGAAGGGAACGAGTTTTCTCTAAATCAACAGGGTGCTTTCGTAGCCTGGGTGGGAGCTCCAACTGAGACGCTCTAGAGCTCAAAGGAAACTTGACGTGAGTCGTTTCCTCAAGGTAAAGCCTTGAAGGGCCCTGCTGAAGCCGAAGCGTGGAGCAGTTTCCTGGAGACATGAGTTGCAGTTCTGCTTTCTTTGAACGTTAGTACGCTTATGAAGACACCTAGTAACTCTCGTGGGCACCCTATTCCCTGCAAGAACACCGAGGACCGGCATGCTCGACTGGGAAGCTCAGAAACATCCAGGCCCGGAAACCTTTCCCAGTCACTCTCAATATGCTAAGGGTAGGGCAACACACTGCACGCCTCCTTGGGAGAGCTAGATTTCCTCAGCACTCCAACAGCTCCAGGCAATCTGTTGTCTCACGTCTACATGTCATGCATATCTGCCTCAATGCCCTAGGCTGAGCCCCACTGAGAAACCAATACTCTTTCACATTCCTTCTACAAAGTCATACCTTAAGACCCCATACTTACAGGAGAAAGTTGCCTTGCGTTCCTGCTGTAACCAAAGCACAGTTCTTCCTCTTACACTGCAGGGTTTTAGAAGAGGCTAAGCCCCTATAGCGTACCTAGAGCATTCCTTGGGAGAGGCAGTTCGCTACATGCAGAACTCCGTGCCAAGAACACGTTATTCAGGGAAGGGACCAGTGTGTCGCTAGAATGTATATTAACTTGGTAGAAATCACAGGGAGGTAGGCTTAGTGTTCACTGGAAATGGGGACCTGATGGCACAAGGCTTGCTTTCCCATTTTGAAAGCTCCATTCATGCCGCCTTGAACCTACCTAAATACCAGTGTTTTGGACGAGTTTCTAGTCACTGTAGGCAGGGCTCTGGGAAGGGAACGAGTTTTCTCTAAATCAACAGGGTGCTTTCATAGCCTGGGTGGGAGCTCCTCCTGAGACGCTCTAGAGCTACAAGGAAACTTGACGTGAGTCCTTTCCTCAAGGTAAAGCCTTGAAGAGCCCTGCTGAAGCGGCACGTGGAGAAGTTTCCTTGAGACATGAGTTGCAGTTCTCCTTTCTTTTAACGTTACTACGCTTTTCAAGACACCTAGGATCTCGCCTGGGCACCCTATTCCGTGCAAGAACACCGAGTACCGGCAGGCTCCACTGGGTTGCTAAGAAACATCCAGGCCCGGATACCTTTCCCAGTCACTCTGTGTATGCTAAGTGTAGGGCAACACACTGCACTCTTCCTTGGGAGAGCTACATTTCCTCAGCACTCCAACAGCTCCAGGTAATCTGTTCTCTCACGTCCTACATGTCATGCAAATTGCCTCAATGCCCTAGGCTGAGCGGCACTGAGAAATCAAAACTGCTTCGCATTCCTTCTACAAAGTCACACCTTAAGACCCCATACTTACAGGAGAAACTCGGCTTGCTTTCCTCCTGTAACCAAAGCACAGTTCTTCCTCTTACACTGCAGGGTTTTAGAAGAGCCTAAGCCCCGATAGCGTTACCAAAGCGTTCCTTGGGAGAGGCAGTTCGCTACATGCAGAACTCCGTGCCAAGAAAACATTCTTCAGGGAAGGGACCATTGTGTAGTTTGAGGGAATATTTACTTGGTAGACATCACAAGGGGGTAGGCTGCGTGTTCCCTGGAAACGGAGACCTGATGGCACAAGGCTTGCTTTCCCATTTTGAAAGCTCCATTCATGCTGCCTTGAAGCTACCTAAATACCAGTGTTTTGGACGGGTCTCTAGTCACTGTAGGCAGGGCTGTGGGAAGGGAACGAGTTTTCTCTAAATCAACAGGGTGCTTTCGTAGCCTGGGTGGGAGCTCCAACTGAGACGCTCTAGAGCTCAAAGGAAACTTGACGTGAGTCGTTTCCTCAAGGTAAAGCCTTGAAGGGCCCTGCTGAAGCCGAAGCGTGGAGCAGTTTCCTGGAGACATGAGTTGCAGTTCTGCTTTCTTTGAACGTTAGTACGCTTATGAAGACACCTAGTAACTCTCGTGGGCACCCTATTCCCTGCAAGAACACCGAGGACCGGCATGCTCGACTGGGAAGCTCAGAAACATCCAGGCCCGGAAACCTTTCCCAGTCACTCTCAATATGCTAAGGGTAGGGCAACACACTGCACGCCTCCTTGGGAGAGCTAGATTTCCTCAGCACTCCAACAGCTCCAGGCAATCTGTTGTCTCACGTCTACATGTCATGCATATCTGCCTCAATGCCCTAGGCTGAGCCCCACTGAGAAACCAATACTCTTTCACATTCCTTCTACAAAGTCATACCTTAAGACCCCATACTTACAGGAGAAAGTTGGCTTGCGTTCCTGCTGTAACCAAAGCACAGTTCTTCCTCTTACACTGCAGGGTTTTAGAAGAGGCTAAGCCCCTATAGCGTACCTAGAGCATTCCTTGGGAGAGGCAGTTCGCTACATGCAGAACTCCGTGCCAAGAACACGTTATTCAGGGAAGGGACCAGTGTGTCGCTAGAATGTATATTAACTTGGTAGAAATCACAGGGAGGTAGGCTGCGTGTTCACTGGGAACGGGGACCTGATGGCACAAGGCTTGCTTTCCCATTTTGAAAGCTCCATTCATGCCGCCTTGAACCTACCTAAATACCAGAGTTTTGGACGAGTTTCTAGTCACTGTAGGCAGGGCTCTGGGAAGGGAACGAGTTTTCTCTAAATCAACAGGGTGCTTTCATAGCCTGGGTGGGAGCTCCTCCTGAGACGCTCTAGAGCCTCAAGGAAACTTGACGTGAGTCCTTTCCTCAAGGTAAAGCCTTGAAGAGCCCTGCTGAAGCGGAACGTGGAGAAGTTTCCTTGAGACATGAGTTGCAGTTCTCCTTTCTTTTAACATTAGTACGCTTTTCAAGACACCTAGGATCTCGCCTGGGCACCCTATTCCGTGCAAGAACACTGAGTACCGGCAGGCTCCACTGGGTTGCTAAGAAACATCCAGGCCCGGATACCTTTCCCAGTCACTCTGTGTATGCTAAGTGTAGGGCAACACACTGCACTCTTCCTTGGGAGAGCTACATTTCCTCAGCACTCCAACAGCTCCAGGTAATCTGTTCTCTCACGTCCTACATGCCATGCAAATTGCCTCAATGCCCTAGGCTGAGCGGCACTGAGAAATCAAAACTGCTTCGCATTCCTTCTACAAAGTCATACCTTAAGACCCCATACTTAGAGGAGAAACTCGGCTTGCGTTCCTCCTGTAACCAAAGCACAGTTCTTCCTCTTACACTGCAGGGTTTTAGAAGAGCCTAAGCCCCGATAGCGTTACCAAAGCGTTCCTTGGGAGAGGCAGTTCGCTACATGCAGAACTCCGTGCCAAGAAAACATTCTTCAGGGAAGGGACCATTGTGTAGTTTGAGGGAATATTTACTTGGTAGACATCACAAGGGGGTAGGCTGCGTGTTCCCTGGAAACGGAGACCTGATGGCACAAGGCTTGCTTTCCCATTTTGAAAGCTCCATTCATGCTGCCTTGAAGCTACCTAAATACCAGTGTTTTGGACGGGTCTCTAGTCACTGTAGGCAGGGCTGTGGGAAGGGAACGAGTTTTCTCTAAATCAACAGGGTGCTTTCGTAGCCTGGGTGGGAGCTCCAACTGAGACGCTCTAGAGCTCAAAGGAAACTTGACGTGAGTCGTTTCCTCAAGGTAAAGCCTTGAAGGGCCCTGCTGAAGCCGAAGCGTAGAGAAGTTTCCTTGAGACATGAGTTGCAGTTCTCCTTTCTTTTAACGTTACTACGCTTTTCAAGACACCTAGGATCTCGCCTGGGCACCCTATTCCGTGCAAGAACACCGAGTACCGGCAGGCTCCACTGGGTTGCTAAGAAACATCCAGGCCCGGATACCTTTCCCAGTCACTCTGTGTATGCTAAGTGTAGGGCAACACACTGCACTCTTCCTTGGGAGAGCTACATTTCCTCAGCACTCCAACAGCTCCAGGTAATCTGTTCTCTCACGTCCTACATGTCATGCAAATTGCCTCAATGCCCTAGGCTGAGCGGCACTGAGAAATCAAAACTGCTTCGCATTCCTTCTACAAAGTCATACCTTAAGACCCCATACTTACAGGAGAAACTCGGCTTGCGTTCCTCCTGTAACCAAAGCACAGTTCTTCCTCTTACACTGCAGGGTTTTAGAAGAGCCTAAGCACCGAAAGCGTTACCAAAGCGTTCCTTGGGAGAGGCAGTTCGCTACATGCAGAACTCCGTGCCAAGAAAACATTCTTCAGGGAAGGGACCATTGTGTAGTTTGAGGGAATATTTACTTGGGAGACATCACAAGGGGGTAGGCTGCGTGCTCACTGGAAACGGAGACCTGATGGCACAAGTCTTGCTTTCCCATTTTGAAAGCTCCATTCATGCCGCATTGAACCTACCTAAATACCAGAGTTTTGGACGAGTTTCTAGTCACTGTAGGCAGGGCTCTGGGAAGGGAACGAGTTTTCTCTAAATCAACAGGGTGCTTTCATAGCCTGGGTGGGAGCTCCTCCTGAGACGCTCTAGAGCCTCAAGGAAACTTGACGTGAGTCCTTTCCTCAAGGTAAAGCCTTGAAGAGCCCTGCTGAAGCGGAACGTGGAGAAGTTTCCTTGAGACATGAGTTGCAGTTCTCCTTTCTTTTAACATTAGTACGCTTTTCAAGACACCTAGGATCTCGCCTGGGCACCCTATTCCGTGCAAGAACACTGAGTACCAGCAGGCTCCACTGGATTGCTAAGAAACATCCAGGCCCGGATAACTTTCCCAGTCACGCTGTGTATGCTAAGTGTAGGGCAACACACTGCACTCTTCCTTGGGAGAGCTACATTTCCTCAGCACTCCAACAGCTCCAGGTAATCTGTTCTCTCACGTCCTACATGTCATGCAAATTGCCTCAATGCCCTAGGCTGAGCGGCACTGAGAAATGAAAACTGCTTCGCATTCCTTCTACAAAGTCATACCTTAAGACCCCATACTTACAGGAGAAACTCGGCTTGCGTTCCTCCTGTAACCAAAGCACAGTTCTTCCTCTTACACTGCAGGGTTTTAGAAGAGCCTAAGCCCCGATAGCGTTACCAAAGCGTTCCTTGGGAGAGGCAGTTCGCTACATGCAGAACTCCGTGCCAAGAAAACATTCTTCAGGGAAGGGACCATTGTGTAGTTTGAGGGAATATTTACTTGGTAGACATCACAAGGGGGTAGGCTGCGTGTTCCCTGGAAACGGAGACCTGATGGCACAAGGCTTGCTTTCCCATTTTGAAAGCTCCATTCATGCTGCCTTGAAGCTACCTAAATACCAGTGTTTTGGACGGGTCTCTAGGCACTGTAGGCAGGGCTGTGGGAAGGGAACGAGTTTTCTCTAAATCAACAGGGTGCTTTCGTAGCCTGGGTGGGAGCTCCAACTGAGACGCTCTAGAGCTCAAAGGAAACTTGACGTGAGTCGTTTCCTCAACGTAAAGCCTTGAAGGGCCCTGCTGAAGCCGAAGCGTGGGGCAGTTTCCTGGAGACATGAGTTGCAGTTCTGCTTTCTTTGAACGTTAGTACGCTTATGAAGACACCTAGTAACTCTCGTGGGCACCCTATTCCCTGCAAGAACACCGAGGACCGGCATGCTCAACTGGGAAGCTCAGAAACATCCAGGCCCGGAAACCTTTCCCAGTCACTCTCAATATGCTAAGGGTAGGGCAACACACTGCACGCCTCCTTGGGAGAGCTAGATTTCCTCAGCACTCCAACAGCTCCAGGCAATCTGTTGTCTCACGTCTACATGTCATGCATATCTGCCTCAATGCCCTAGGCTGAGCCCCACTGAGAAACCAATACTCTTTCACATTCCTTCTACAAAGTCATACCTTAAGACCCCAAACTTACAGGAGAAAGTTGCCTTGCGTTCCTGCTGTAACCAAAGCACAGTTCTTCCTCTTACACTGCAGGGTTTTAGAAGAGGCTAAGCCCCTATAGCGTACCTAGAGCATTCCTTGGGAGAGGCAGTTCGCTACATGCATAACTCCGTGCCAAAAACACGTTATTCAGGGAAGGGACCAGTGTGTCACTAGAGTGTATATTAACTTGGTAGAAATCACAAGGAGATAGGCTGCGTGTTCACTGGAAACGGGGACCTGATGGCACAAGGCTTGCTTTCCCATTTTGAAAGCTCCATTCATGCCGCCTTGAACCTACCTAAATACCAGTGTTTTGGACGAGTTTCTAGTCACTGTAGGCAGGGCTCTGGGAAGGGAACGAGTTTTCTCGAAATCAACAGGGTGCTTTCGTAGCCTGGGTGGGAGCTCCTCCTGAGACGCTCTAGAGCTACAAGGAAACTTGACGTGAGTCCTTTCCTCAAGGTAAAGCCTTGAAGAGCCCTGCTGAAGCGGCACGTGGAGCAGTTTCCTGGAGACACGAGTTGCAGTTCTGCTTTCTTTGAACGTTAGTACGCTTATGAAGACACCTAGTAACTCTCGTGGGCACCCTATTCCCTGCAAGAACACCGAGGACCGGCATGCTCGACTGGGAAGCTCAGAAACATCCAGGCCCGGAAACCTTTCCCAGTCACTCTCAATATGCTAAGGGTAGGGCAACACACTGCACGCCTCCTTGGGAGAGCTAGATTTCCTCAGCACTCCAACAGCTCCAGGCAATCTGTTGTCTCACGTCTACATGTCATGCATATCTGCCTCAATGCCCTAGGCTGAGCCGCACTGAGAAACCAATACTCTTTCACATTCCTTCTACAAAGTCATACCTTAAGACCCCATACTTACAGGAGAAAGTTGTCTTGCGTTCCTGCTGTAACCAAAGCACAGTTCTTCCTCTTACACTGCAGGGTTTTAGAAGAGGCTAAGCCCCTATAGCGTACCTAGAGCATTCCTTGGGAGAGGCAGTTCGCTACATGCAGAACTCCGTGCCAAGAACACGTTATTCAGGGAAGGGACCAGTGTGTCGCTAGAATGTATATTAACTTGGTAGAAATCACAGGGAGGTAGGCTGCGTGTTCACTGGAAACGGGGACCTGATGGCACAAGGCTTGCTTTCCCATTTTGAAAGCTCCATTCATGCCGCCTTGAACCTACCTAAATACCAGTGTTTTGGACGGGTCTCTAGTCACTGTAGGCAGGGCTCTGGGAAGGGAACGAGTTTTCTCGAAATCAACAGGGTGCTTTCATAGCCTGGGTGGGAGCTCCTCCTGAGACGCTCTAGAGCTACAAGGAAACTTGACGTGAGTCCTTTCCTCAAGGTAAAGCCTTGAAGAGCCCTGCTGAAGCGGAACGTGGAGAAGTTTCCTTGAGACATGAGTTGCAGTTCTCCTTTCTTTTAACGTTACTACGCTTTTCAAGACACCTAGGATCTCGCCTGGGCACCCTATTCCGTGCAAGAACACCGAGTACCGGCAGGCTCCACTGGGTTGCTAAGAAACATCCAGGCCCGGATACCTTTCCCAGTCACTCTGTGTATGCTAAGTGTAGGGCAACACACTGCACTCTTCCTTGGGAGAGCTACATTTCCTCAGCACTCCAACAGCTCCAGGTAATCTGTTCTCTCACGTCCTACATGTCATGCAAATTGCCTCAATGCCCTAGGCTGAGCGGCACTGAGAAATCAAAACTGCTTCGCATTCCTTCTACAAAGTCATACCTTAAGACCCCATACTTAGAGGAGAAACTCGGCTTGCGTTCCTCCTGTAACCAAAGCACAGTTCTTCCTCTTACACTGCAGGGTTTTAGAAGAGCCTAAGCCCCGATAGCGTTACCAAAGCGTTCCTTGGGAGAGGCAGTTCGCTACATGCAGAACTCCGTGCCAAGAAAACATTCTTCAGGGAAGGGACCATTGTGTAGTTTGAGGGAATATTTACTTGGTAGACATCACAAGGGGGTAGGCTGCGTGTTCCCTGGAAACGGAGACCTGATGGCACAAGGCTTGCTTTCCCATTTTGAAAGCTCCATTCATGCTGCCTTGAAGCTACCTAAATACCAGTGTTTTGGACGGGTCTCTAGTCACTGTAGGCAGGGCTGTGGGAAGGGAACGAGTTTTCTCTAAATCAACAGGGTGCTTTCGTAGCCTGGGTGGGAGCTCCAACTGAGACGCTCTAGAGCTCAAAGGAAACTTGACGTAAGTCGTTTCCTCAAGGTAAAGCCTTGAAGGGCCCTGCTGAATCCGAAGCGTGGAGAAGTTTCCTGGAGACATGAGTTGCAGTTCTGCTTTCTTTGAACGTTAGTACGCTTATGAAGACACCTAGTAACTCTCGTGGGCACCCTATTCCCTGCAAGAACACCGAGACTGGCATGCTCGACTGGGAAGCTCAGAAACATCCAGGTCCGGAAACCTTTCCCAGTCACTCTCAATATGCTAAGGGTAGGGCAACACACTGCACGCATCCTTGGGAGAGCTAGATTTCCTCAGCACTCCAACAGCTCCAGGCAATCTGTTGTCTCACGTCTACATGTCATGCATATCTGCCTCAGTGCCCTAGGCTGAGCGGCAGTGAGAAACCAATACTCTTTCACATTCCTTCTACAAAGTCATACCTTAAGACCCCATACTTACAGGAGAAAGTTGGCTTGCGTTCCTGCTGTAACCAAAGCACAGTTCTTCCTCTTACACTGCAGGGTTTTAGAAGAGGCTAAGCCCCTATAGCGTACCTAGAGCATTCCTTGGGAGAGGCAGTTCGCTACATGCAGAACTCCGTGCCAAGAACACGTTATTCAGGGAAGGGACCAGTGTGTCACTAGAGTGTATATTAACTTGGTAGAAATCACAAGGAGGTAGGCTGCGTGTTCACTGGAAACGGGGACCTGATGGCACAAGGCTTGCTTTCCCATTTTGAAAGCTCCATTCATGCCGCCTTGAACCTACCTAAATACCAGTGTTTTGGACGAGTTTCTAGTCACTGTAGGCAGGGCTCTGGGAAGGGAACGAGTTTTCTCGAAATCAACAGGGTGCTTTCGTAGCCTGGGTGGGAGCTCCTCCTGAGACGCTCTAGAGCTACAAGGAAACTTGACGTGAGTCCTTTCCTCAAGGTAAAGCCTTGAAGAGCCCTGCTGAAGCGGCACGTGGAGAAGTTTCCTTGAGACAGGAGTTGCAGTTCTCCTTTCTTTTAACGTTACTACGCTTTTCAAGACACCTAGGATCTCGCCTGGGCACCCTATTCCGTGCAAGAACACCGAGTACCGGCAGGCTCCACTGGGTTGCTAAGAAACATCCAGGCCCGGATACCTTTCCCAGTCACTCTGTGTATGCTAAGTGTAGGGCAACACACTGCACTCTTCCTTGGGAGAGCTACATTTCCTCAGCACTCCAACAGCTCCAGGTAATCTGTTCTCTCACGTCCTACATGTCATGCAAATTGCCTCAATGCCCTAGGCTGAGCGGCACTGAGAAATCAAAACTGCTTCGCATTCCTTCTACAAAGTCATACCTTAAGACCCCATACTTACAGGAGAAACTCGGCTTGCGTTCCTCCTGTAACCAAAGCACAGTTCTTCCTCTTACACTGCAGGGTTTTAGAAGAGCCTAAGCCCCGATAGCGTTACCAAAGCGTTCCTTGGGAGAGGCAGTTCGCTACATGCAGAACTCCGTGCCAAGAAAACATTCTTCAGGGAAGGGACCATTGTGTAGTTTGAGGGAATATTTACTTGGTAGACATCACAAGGGGGTAGGCTGCGTGTTCCCTGGAAACGGAGACCTGATGGCACAAGGCTTGCTTTCCCATTTTGAAAGCTCCATTCATGCTGCCTTGAAGCTACCTAAATACCAGTGTTTTGGATGGGTCTCTAGTCACTGTAGGCAGGGCTGTGGGAAGGGAACGAGTTTTCTCTAAATCAACAGGGTACTTTCGTAGCCTGGGTGGGAGCTCCAACTGAGACGCTCTAGAGCTCAAAGGAAACTTGACGTGAGTCGTTTCCTCAAGGTAAAGCCTTGAAGGGCCCTGCTGAAGCCGAAGCGTAGAGAAGTTTCCTTGAGACATGAGTTGCAGTTCTCCTTTCTTTTAACGTTACTACGCTTTTCAAGACACCTAGGATCTCGCCTGGGCACCCTATTCCGTGCAAGAACACCGAGTACCGGCAGGCTCCACTGGGTTGCTAAGAAACATCCAGGCCCGGATACCTTTCCCAGTCACTCTGTGTATGCTAAGTGTAGGGCAACACAGTGCACGCCTCCTTGGGAGAGCTAGAATTCCTCAGCACTCCAACAGCTCCAGGTAATCTGTTCTCTCACGTCCTACATGTCATGCAAATTGCCTCAATGCCCTAGGCTGAGCGGCACTGAGAAATCAAAACTGCTTCGCATTCCTTCTACAAAGTCATACCTTAAGACCCCATACTTACAGGAGAAACTCGGCTTGCGTTCCTCCTGTAACCAAAGCACAGTTCTTCCTCTTACACTGCAGGATTTTAGAAGAGCCTAAGCCCCGATAGCGTTACCAAAGCGTTCCTTGGGAGAGGCAGTTCGCTACATGCAGAACTCCGTGCCAAGAAAACATTCTTCAGGGAAGGGACCATTGTGTAGTTTGAGGGAATATTTACTTGGTAGACATCACAAGGGGGTAGGCTGCGTGTTCCCTGGAAACGGAGACCTGATGGCACAAGGCTTGCTTTCCCATTTTGAAAGCTCCATTCATGCTGCCTTGAAGCTACCTAAATACCAGTGTTTTGGACGGGTCTCTAGTCACTGTAGGCAGGGCTGTGGGAAGGGAACGAGTTTTCTCTAAATCAACAGGGTGCTTTCGTAGCCTGGGTGGGAGCTCCAACTGAGACGCTCTAGAGCTCAAAGGAAACTTGACGTGAGTCGTTTCCTCAAGGTAAAGCCTTGAAGGGCCCTGCTGAATCCGAAGCGTGGAGAAGTTTCCTGGAGACATGAGTTGCAGTTCTGCTTTCTTTGAACGTTAGTACGCTTATGAAGACACCTAGTAACTCTCGTGGTCACCCTATTCCCTGCAAGAACACCGAGGACTGGCATGCTCGACTGGGAAGCTCAGAAACATCCAGGTCCGGAAACCTTTCCCAGTCACTCTCAATATCCTAAGGGTAGGGCAACACACTGCACGCATCCTTGGGAGAGCTAGATTTCCTCAGCACTCCAACAGCTCCAGGCAATCTGTTGTCTCACGTCTACATGTCATGCATATCTGCCTCAGTGCCCTAGGCTGAGCGGCAGTGAGAAACCAATACTCTTTCACATTCCTTCTACAAAGTCATACCTTACGACCCCATACTTACAGGAGAAAGTTGCCTTGCGTTCCTGCTGTAACCAAAGCACAGTTCTTCCTCTTACACTGCAGGGTTTTAGAAGAGGCTAAGCCCCTATAGCGTACCTAGAGCATTCCTTGGGAGAGGCAGTTCGCTACATGCAGAACTCCGTGCCAAGAACACGTTATTCAGGGAAGGGACCAGTGTGTCACTAGAGTGTATATTAACTTGGTAGAAATCACAAGGAGGTAGGCTGCGTGTTCACTGGAAACGGGGACCTGATGGCACAAGGCTTGCTTTCCCATTTTGAAAGCTCCATTCATGCCGCCTTGAACCTACCTAAATACCAGTGTTTTGGACGAGTTTCTAGCCACTGTAGGCAGGGCTCTGGGAAGGGAACGAGTTTTCTCGAAATCAACAGGGTGCTTTCGTAGCCTGGGTGGGAGCTCCTCCTGAGACGCTCTAGAGCTACAAGGAAACTTGACGTGAGTCCTTTCCTCAAGGTAAAGCCTTGAAGAGCCCTGCTGAAGCGGCACGTGGATAAGTTTCCTTGAGACATGAGTTGCAGTTGTCCTTTCTTTTAACGTTACTACGCTTTTCAAGACACCTAGGATCTCGCCTGGGCACCCTATTCCGTGCAAGAACACCGAGTACCGGCAGGCTCCACTGGGTTGCTAAGAAACATCCAGGCCTGGATATTTTTCCCAGTCACTCTGTGTATGCTAAGTGTAGGGCAACACAGTGCACTCTTCCTTGGGAGAGCTACATTTCCTCAGCACTCCAACAGCTCCAGGTAATCTGTTCTCTCACGTCCTACATGTCATGCAAATTGCCTCAATGCCCTAGGCTGAGCGGCACTGAGAAATCAAAACTGCTTCGCATTCCTTCTACAAAGTCATACCTTAAGACCCCATACTTACAGGAGAAACTCGGCTTGCGTTCCTCCTGTAACCAAAGCACAGTTCTTCCTCTTACACTGCAGGGTTTTAGAAGAGCCTAAGCCCCGATAGCGTTACCAAAGCGTTCCTTGGGAGAGGCAGTTCGCTACATGCAGAACTACGTGCCAAGAAAACATTCTTCAGGGAAGGGACCATTGTGTAGTTTGAGGGAATATTTACTTGGTAGACATCACAAGGGGGTAGGCTGCGTGTTCCCTGGAAACGGAGACCTGATGGCACAAGGCTTGCTTTCCCATTTTGAAAGCTCCATTCATGCTGCCTTGAAGCTACCTAAATACCAGTGTTTTGGACGGGTCTCTAGTCACTGTAGGCAGGGCTGTGGGAAGGGAACGAGTTTTCTCTAAATCAACAGGGTGCTTTCGTAGCCTGGGTGGGAGCTCCAACTGAGACGCTCTAGAGCTCAAAGGAAACTTGACGTGAGTCGTTTCCTCAAGGTAAAGCCTTGAAGGGCCCTGCTGAAGCCGAAGCGTAGAGAAGTTTCCTGGAGACATGAGTTGCAGTTCTCCTTTTTTTAACGTTACTACGCTTTTCAAGACACCTAGGATCTCGCCTGGGCACCCTATTCCGTGCAAGAACACCGAGTACCGGCAGGCTCCACTGGGTTGCTAAGAAACATCCAGGCCCGGATACCTTTCCCAGTCACTCTGTGTATGCTAAGTGTAGGGCAACACAGTGCACGCCTCCTTGGGAGAGCTAGAATTCCTCAGCACTCCAACAGCTCCAGGTAATCTGTTCTCTCACGTCCTACATGTCATGCAAATTGCCTCAATGCCCTAGGCTGAGCGGCACTGAGAAATCAAAACTGCTTCGCATTCCTTCTACAAAGTCATACCTTAAGACCCCATACTTACAGGAGAAACTCGGCTTGCGTTCCTCCTGTAACCAAAGCACAGTTCTTCCTCTTACACTGCAGGGTTTTAGAAGAGCCTAAGCCCCGATAGCGTTACCAAAGCGTTCCTTGGGAGAGGCAGTTCGCTACATGCAGAACTCCGTGCCAAGAAAACATTCTTCAGGGAAGGGACCATTGTGTAGTTTGAGGGAATATTTACTTGGTAGAAATCACAAGGGGGTAGGCTGCGTGCTCACTGGAAACGGAGACCTGATGGCACAAGGCTTGCTTTCCCATTTTGAAAGCTCCATTCATGCTGCCTTGAAGCTACCTAAATACCAGTGTTTTGGACGGGTCTCTTGTCACTGTAGGCAGGGCTGTGGGAAGGGAACGAGTTTTCTCTAAATCAACAGGGTGCTTTCGTAGCCTGGGTGGGAGCTCCACCTGAGACGCTCTAGAGCTCAAAGGAAACTTGACGTGAGTCGTTTCCTCAAGGTAAAGCCTTGAAGGGCCCTGCTGAAGCCGAAGCGTGGAGCAGTTTCCTGGAGACATGAGTTGCAGGTCTGCTTTCTTTGAACGTTAGTACGCTTATGAAGACACCTAGTAACTCTCGTGGGCACCCTATTCCCTGCAAGAATACCGAGGACCGGCATGCTCGACTGGGAAGCTCAGAAACATTCAGGCCCGGAAACCTTTCCCAGTCACTCTCAATATGCTAAGGGTAGGGCAACACACTGCACGCCTCCTTGGGAGAGCTAGATTTCCTCAGCACTCCAACAGCTCCAGGCAATCTGTTGTCTCACGTCTACATGTCATGCATATCTGCCTCAATGCCCTAGGCTGAGCCGCACTGAGAAACCAATACTCTTTCACATTCCTTCTACAAAGTCATACCTTAAGACCCCATACTTACAGGAGAAAGTTGCCTTGCGTTCCTGCTGTAACCAAAGCACAGTTCTTCCTCTTACACTGCAGGGTTTTAGAAGAGGCTAAGCCCCTATAGCGTACCTAGAGCATTCCTTGGGAGAGGCAGTTCGCTACATGCAGAACTCCGTGCCAAGAACACGTTATTCAGGGAAGGGACCAGTGTGTCGCTAGAATGTATATTAACTTGGTAGAACTCACAGGGAGGTAGGCTGCGTGTTCACTGGAAACGGGGACCTGATGGCACAAGGCTTGCTTTCCCATTTTGAAAGCTCCATTCATGCCGCCTTGAACCTACCTAAATACCAGTGTTTTGGACGAGTTTCTAGTCACTGTAGGCAGGGCTCTGGGAAGGGAACGAGTTTTCTCTAAATCAACAGGGTGCTTTCATAGCCTGGGTGGGAGCTCCTCCTGAGACGCTCTAGAGCTACAAAGAAACTTGACGTGAGTCCTTTCCTCAAGGTAAAGCCTTGAAGAGCCCTGCTGAAGCGGCACGTGGATAAGTTTCCTTGAGACATGAGTTGCAGTTGTCCTTTCTTTTAACGTTACTACGCTTTTCAAGACACCTAGGATCTCGCCTGGGCACCCTATTCCGTGCAAGAACACCGAGTACCGGCAGGCTCCACTGGGTTGCTAAGAAACATCCAGGCCCGGATACATTTCCCAGTCACTCTGTGTATGCTAAGTGTAGGGCAACACACTGCACTCTTCCTTGGGAGAGCTACATTTCCTCAGCACTCCAACAGCTCCAGGTAATCTGTTCTCTCACGTCCTACATGTCATGCAAATTGCCTCAATGCCCTAGGCTGAGCGGCACTGAGAAATCAAAACTGCTTCGCATTCCTTCTACAAAGTCATACCTTAAGACCCCATACTTACAGGAGAAACTCGGCTTGCGTTCCTCCTGTAACCAAAGCACAGTTCTTCCTCTTACACTGCAGGGTTTTAGAAGAGCCTAAGCCCCGATAGCGTTACCAAAGCGTTCCTTGGGAGAGGCAGTTCGCTACATGCAGAACTCCGTGCCAAGAAAACATTCTTCAGGGAAGGGACCATTGTGTAGTTTGAGGGAATATTTACTTGGTAGACATCACAAGGGGGTAGGCTGCATGTTCCCTGGAAACGGAGACCTGATGGCACAAGGCTTGCTTTCCCATTTTGAAAGCTCCATTCATGCTGCCTTGAAGCTACCTAAATACCACTGTTTTGGACGGGTCTCTAGTCACTGTAGGCAGGGCTGTGGGAAGGGAACGAGTTTTCTCTAAATCAACAGGGTGCTTTCGTAGCCTGGGTGGGAGCTCCACCTGAGACGCTCTAGAGCTCAAAGGAAACTTGACGTGAGTCGTTTCCTCAAGGTAAAGCCTTGAAGGGCCCTGCTGAAGCCGAAGCGTGGAGAAGTTTCCTGGAGACATGAGTTGCAGTTCTGCTTTCTTTGAACGTTAGTACGCTTATGAAGACACCTAGTAACTCTCGTGGGCACCCTATTCCCTGCAAGAACACCGAGGACCGGCATGCTCGACTGGGAAGCTCAGAAACATCCAGGCGCGGAAACCTTTCCCAGTCACTCTCAATATGCTAAGTGTAGGGCAACACACTGCACGCCTCCTTGGGAGAGCTAGATTTCCTCAGCACTCCAACAGCTCCAGGCAATCTGTTGTCTCACGTCTACATGTCATGCATATCTGCCTCAATGCCCTACGCTGAGCCGCACTGAGAAACCAATACTCTTACACATTCCTTCTACAAAGTCATACCTTAAGACCCCATACTTACAGGAGAAAGTTGCCTTGCGTTCCTGCTGTAACCAAAGCACAGTTCTTCCTCTTACACTGCAGGGTTTTAGAAGAGCCTAAGCCCCGATAGCGTTACCAAAGCGTTCCTTGGGAGAGGCAGTTCGCTACATGCAGAACTCCGTGCCAAGAAAACATTCTTCAGGGAAGGGACCATTGTGTAGTTTGAGGGAATATTTACTTGGTAGACATCACAAGGGGGTAGGCTGCGTGCTCACTGGAAACGGAGACCTGATGGCACAAGGCTTGCTTTCCCATTTTGAAAGCTCCATTCATGCTGCCTTGAAGCTACCTAAATACCAGTGTTTTGGACGGGTCTCTAGTCACTGTAGGCAGGGCTCTGGGAAGGGAACGAGTTTTCTCTAAATCAACAGGGTGCTTTCGTAGCCTGGGTGGGAGCTCCACCCGAGACTCTCTAGAGCTCAAAGGAAACTTGACGTGAGTCGTTTCCTCAAGGTAAAGCCTTGAAGAGCCCTGCTGAAGCCGAAGCGTGGAGCAGTTTCCTGGAGACATGAGTTGCAGTTCTGCTTTCTTTGAACGTTAGTACGCTTATGAAGACACCTAGTAACTCTCGTGGGCACCCTATTCCCTGCAAGAACACCGAGGACCGGCATGCTCGACTGGGAAGCTCAGAAACATCCAGGCCCGGAAACCTTTCCCAGTCACTCTCAATATGCTAAGTGTAGGGCAACACACTGCACGCCTCCTTGGGAGAGCTAGATTTCCTCAGCACTCCAACAGCTCCAGGCAATCTGTTGTCTCACATCTACATGTCATGCATATCTGCCTCAGTGCCCTAGGCTGAGCGGCACTGAGAAACCAATACTCTTTCACATTCCTTCTACAAAGTCATACCTTACGACCCCGTACTTACAGGAGAAAGTTGGCTTGCGTTCCTGCTGTAACCAAAGCACAGTTCTTCCTCTTACACTGCAGGGTTTTAGAAGAGGCTAAGCCCCTATAGCGTACCTAGAGCATTCCTTGGGAGAGGCAGTTCGCTACATGCAGAACTCCGTGCCAAGAACACATTATTCAGGAAAGGAACCAGTGTGTCACTAGAGTGTATATTAACTTGGTAGAAATCACAAGGAGGTAGGCTGCGTGTTCACTGGAAACGGGGACCTGATGGCACAAGGCTTGCTTTCCCATTTTGAAAGCTCCATTCATGCTGCCTTGAAGCTACCTAAATACCAGTGTTTTGGACGGGTCTCTAGTCACTGTAGGCAGGGCTCTGGGAAGGGAACGAGTGTTCTCTAAATCAACAGGGTGCTTTCGTAGCCTGGGTGGGAGCTCCTCCTGAGACGCTCTAGAGCTACAAGGAAACTTGACGTGAGTCCTTTCCTCAAGGTAAAGCCTTGAAGAGCCCTGCTGAAGCGGCACGTGGAGAAGTTTCCTTGAGACAGGAGTTGCAGTTCTCCTTTCTTTTAACGTTACTACGCTTTTCAAGACACCTAGGATCTCGCCTGGGCACCCTATTCCGTGCAAGAACACCGAGTACCGGCAGGCTCCACTGGGTTGCTAAGAAACATCCAGGCCCGGATACCTTTCCCAGTCACTCTGTGTATGCTAAGTGTAGGGCAACACACTGCACTCTTCCTTGGGAGAGCTACATTTCCTCAGCACTCCAACAGCTCCAGGTAATCTGTTCTCTCACGTCCTACATGTCATGCAAATTGCCTCAATGCCCTAGGCTGAGCGGCACTGAGAAATCAAAACTGCTTCGCATTCCTTCTACAAAGTCATACCTTAAGACCCCATACTTAGAGGAGAAACTCGGCTTGCGTTCCTCCTGTAACCAAAGCACAGTTCTTCCTCTTACACTGCAGGGTTTTAGAAGAGCCTAAGCCCCGATAGCGTTACCACAGCGTTCCTTGGGAGAGGCAGTTCGCTACATGCAGAACTCCGTGCCAAGAAAACATTCTTCAGGGAAGGGACCATTGTGTAGTTTGAGGGAATATTTACTTGGTAGACATCACAAGGGGGTAGGCTGCGTGTTCCCTGGAAACGGAGACCTGATGGCACAAGGCTTGCTTTCCCATTTTGAAAGCTCCATTCATGCTGCCTTGAAGCTACCTAAATACCAGTGTTTTGGACGGGTCTCTAGTCACTGTAGGCAGGGCTGTGGGAAGGGAACGAGTTTTCTCTAAATCAACAGGGTGCTTTCGTAGCCTGGGTGGGAGCTCCAACTGAGACGCTCTAGAGCTCAAAGGAAACTTGACGTGAGTCCTTTCCTCAAGGTAAACCTTGAAGAGCCCTGCTGAAGCGGCACGTGGAGCAGTTTCCTGGAGACACGAGTTGCAGTTCTGCTTTCTTTGAACGTTAGTACGCTTATGAAGACACCTAGTAACTCTCGTGGACACCCTATTCCCTGCAAGAACACCGAGGACCGGCATGCTCGACTGGGAAGCTCAGAAACATCCAGGCCCGGAAACCTTTCCCAGTCACTCTCAATATGCTAAGGGTAGGGCAACACACTGCACGCCTCCTTGGGAGAGCTAGATTTCCTCAGCACTCCAACAGCTCCAGGCAATCTGTTGTCTCACGTCTACATGTCATGCATATCTGCCTCAATGCCCTAGGCTGAGCGGCACTGAGTAACCAATACTGTTTCACATTCCTTCTACAAAGTCATACCTTAAGACCCCATACTTACAGGAGAAAGTTGGCTTGCATTCCTCCTGTAACCAAAGCACAGTTCTTCCTCTTACACTGCAGGGTTTTAGAAGAGCCTAAGCACTGAAAGCGTTACCAAAGCGTTCCTTGGGAGAGGCAGTTCGCTACATGCAGAACTCCGTGCCAAGAAAACATTCTTCAGGAAAGGGACCATTGTGTAGTTTGAGGGAATATTTACTTGGTAGACATCACAAGGGGGTAGGCTGCGTGCTCACTGGAAACGGAGACCTGATGGCACAAGTCTTGCTTTCCCATTTTGAAAGCTCCATTCATGCCGCCTTGAACCTACCTAAATACCAGAGTTTTGGACGAGTTTCTAGTCACTGTAGGCAGGGCTCTGGGAAGGGAACGAGTTTTCTCTAAGTCAACAGGGTGCTTTCATAGCCTGGGTGGGAGCTCCTCCTGAGACGCTCTAGAGCCTCAAGGAAACTTGACGTGAGTCCTTTCCTCAAGGTAAAGCCTTGAAGAGCCCTGCTGAAGCGGAACGTGGAGAAGTTTCCTTGAGACATGAGTTGCAGTTCTCCTTTCTTTTAACGTTACTACGCTTTTCAAGACACCTAGGATCTCGCCTGGGCACCCTATTCCGTGCAAGAACACCGAGTACCGGCAGGCTCCACTGGGTTGCTAAGAAACATCCAGGCCCGGATACCTTTCCCAGTCACTCTGTGTATGCTAAGTGTAGGGCAACACACTGCACTCTTCCTTGGGAGAGCTACATTTCCTCAGCACTCCAACAGCTCCAGGTAATCTGTTCTCTCACGTCCTACATGTCATGCAAATTGCCTCAATGCCCTAGGCTGAGCGGCACTGAGAAATCAAATCTGCTTCGCATTCCTTCTACAAAGTCATACCTTACGACCCCATACTTACAGGAGAAACTCGGCTTGCGTTCCTCCTGTAACCAAAGCACAGTTCTTCCTCTTACACTGCAGGGTTTTAGAAGAGCCTAAGCCCCGATAGCGTTACCAAAGCGTTCCTTGGGAGAGGCAGTTCGCTACATGCAGAACTCCGTGCCAAGAAAACATTCTTCAGGGAAGGGACCATTGTGTAGTTTGAGGGAATATTTACTTGGTAGACATCACAAGGGGGTAGGCTGCGTGTTCCCTGGAAACGGAGACCTGATGGCACAAGGCTTGCTTTCCCATTTTGAAAGCTCCATTCATGCTGGCTTGAAGCTACGTAAATACCAGTGTTTTGGACGGGTCTCTAGTCACTGTAGGCAGGGCTGTGGGAAGGGAACGAGTTTTCTCTAAATCAACAGGGTGCTTTCGTAGCCTGGGTGGGAGCTCCAACTGAGACGCTCTAGAGCTCAAAGGAAACTTGACGTGAGTCGTTTCCTCAAGGTAAAGCCTTGAAGGGCCCTGCTGAAGCCGAAGCGTGGAGCAGTTTCCTGTAGACATGAGTTGCAGTTCTGCTTTCTTTGAACGTTAGTACGCTTATGAAGACACCTAGTAACTCTCGTGGGCACCCTATTCCCTGCAAGAACACCGAGGACCGGCATGCTCGACTGGGAAGCTCAGAAACATCCAGGCCCGGAAACCTTTCCCAGTCACTCTCAATATGCTAAGTGAAAGGCAACACACTGCACGCCTCCTTGGGGGAGCTAGATTTCCTCAGCACTCCAACAGCTCCAGGCAATCTGTTGTCTCACGTCTACATGTCATGCATATCTGCCTCAATGCCCTAGGCTGAGTGGCACTGAGTAACCAATACTGTTTCACATTCCTTCTACAAAGTCTTACCTTAAGACCCCATACTTACAGGAGAAAGTTGCCTTGCGTTCCTGCTGTAACCAAAGCACAGTTCTTCCTCTTACACTGCAGGGTTTTAGAAGAGGCTAAGCCCCTATAGCGTACCTAGAGCATTCCTTGGGAGAGGCAGTTTGCTACATGCAGAACTCCGGGCCAAGAACACGTTATTCAGGGAAGGGACCAGTGTGTCTCTAGAGTGTATATTAACTTGGTAGAAATCACAAGGAGGTAGGCTGCGTGTTCACTGGAAACGGGGACCTGATGGCACAAGGCTTGCTTTCCCATTTTGAAAGCTCCATTCATGCCGCCTTGAACCTACCTAAATACCAGTGTTTTGGACGAGTTTCTAGTCACTGTAGGCAGGGCTCTGGGAAGGGAACGAGTTTTCTCTAAATCAACAGGGTGCTTTCATAGCCTGGGTGGGAGCTCCTCCTGAGACGCTCTAGAGCTACAAGGAAACTTGACGTGAGTCCTTTCCTCAAGGTAAAGCCTTGAAGAGCCCTGCTGAAGCGGCACGTGGAGCAGTTTCCTGGAGACACGAGTTGCAGTTCTGCTTTCTTTGAACGTTAGTACGCTTATGAAGACACCTAGTAACTCTCGTGGGCACCCTATTCCCTGCAAGAACACCGAGGACCGGCATGCTCGACTGGGAAGCTCAGAAACATCCAGGCCCGGAAACCTTTCCCAGTCACTCTCAATATGCTAAGGGTAGGGCAACACACTGCACGCCTCCTTGGGAGAGCTAGATTTCCTCAGCACTCCAACAGCTCCAGGCAATCTGTTGTCTCACGTCTACATGTCATGCATATCTGCCTCAATGCCCTAGGCTGAGCGGCACTGAGTAACCAATACTGTTTCACATTCCTTCTACAAAGTCATACCTTAAGACCCCATACTTACAGGAGAAAGTTGGCTTGCATTCCTCCTGTAACCAAAGCACAGTTCTTCCTCTTACACTGCAGGGTTTTAGAAGAGCCTAAGCACCGAAAGCGTTACCAAAGCGTTCCTTGGGAGAGGCAGTTCGCTACATGCAGAACTCCGTGCCAAGAAAACATTCTTCAGGGAAGGGACCATTGTGTAGTTTGAGGGAATATTTACTTGGGAGACATCACAAGGGGGTAGGCTGCGTGCTCACTGGAAACGGAGACCTGATGGCACAAGTCTTGCTTTCCCATTTTGAAAGCTCCATTCATGCCGCCTTGAACCTACCTAAATACCAGAGTTTTGGACGAGTTTCTAGTCACTGTAGGCAGGGCTCTGGGAAGGGAACGAGTTTTCTCTAAATCAACAGGGTGCTTTCATAGCCTGGGTGGGAGCTCCTCCTGAGACGCTCTAGAGCCTCAAGGAAACTTGACGTGAGTCCTTTCCTCAAGGTAAAGCCTTGAAGAGCCCTGCTGAAGCGGCACGTGGAGAAGTTTCCTTGAGACATGAGTTGCAGTTCTCCTTTCTTTTAACATTAGTACGCTTTTCAAGACACCTAGGATCTCGCCTGGGCACCCTATTCCATGCAAGAACACCGAGTACCGGCAGGCTCCACTGGGTTGCTAAGAAATATCCAGGCCCGGATACCTTTCCCAGTCACTCTGTGTATGCTAAGTGTAGGGCAACACACTGCACTCTTCCTTGGGAGAGCTACATTTCCTCAGCACTCCAAGAGCTCCAGGTAATCTGTTCTCTCACGTCCTACATGTCATGCAAATTGCCTCAATGCCCTAGGCTGAGCGGCACTGAGAAATCAAAACTGCTTCGCATTCCTTCTACAAAGTCATACCTTAAGACCCCATACTTACAGGAGAAACTCGGCTTGCGTTCCTCCTGTAACCAAAGCACAGTTCTTCCTCTTACACTGCAGGGTTTTAGAAGAGCCTAAGCCCCGATAGCGTTACCAAAGCGTTCCTTGGGAGAGGCAGTTCGCTACATGCAGAACTCCGTGCCAAGAATACATTCTTCAGGAAAGGGACCATTGTGTAGTTTGAGGGAATATTTACTTGGTAGACATCACAAGGGGGTAGGCTGCGTGTTCCCTGGAAACGGAGACCTGATGGCACAAGGCTTGCTTTCCCATTTTGAAAGCTCCATTCATGCTGGCTTGAAGCTACCTAAATACCAGTGTTTTGGACGGGTCTCTAGTCACTGTAGGCAGGGCTGTGGGAAGGGAACGAGTTTTCTCTAAATCAACAGGGTGCTTTCGTAGCTTGGGTGGGAGCTCCAACTGAGACGCTCTAGAGCTCAAAGGAAACTTGACGTGAGTCGTTTCCTCAAGGTAAAGCCTTGAAGGGCCCTGCTGAAGCCGAAGCGTGGAGCAGTTTCCTGGAGACATGAGTTGCAGTTCTGCTTTCTTTGAACGTTAGTACGCTTATGAAGACACCTAGTAACTCTCGTGGGCACCCTATTCCCTGCAAGAACACCGAGGACCGGCATGCTCGACTGGGAAGCTCACAAACATCCAGGCCCGGAAACCTTTCCCAGTCACTCTCAATATGCTAAGTGTAAGGCAACACACTGCACGCCTCCTTGGGGGAGCTAGATTTCCTCAGCACTCCAACAGCTCCAGGCAATCTGTTGTCTCACGTCTACATGTCATGCATATCTGCCTCAATGCCCTAGGCTGAGTGGCACTGAGTAACCAATACTGTTTCACATTCCTTCTACAAAGTCATACCTTAAGACCCCATACTTACAGGAGAAAGTTGCCTTGCGTTCCTGCTGTAACCAAAGCACAGTTCTTCCTCTTACACTGCAGGGTTTTAGAAGAGGCTAAGCCCCTATAGCGTACCTAGAGTATTCCTTGGGAGAGGCAGTTCGCTACATGCAGAACTCCGTGCCAAGAACACGTTATTCAGGGAAGGGAACAGTGTGTCTCTAGAGTGTATATTAACTTGGTAGAAATCACAAGGAGGTAGGCTGCGTGTTCACTGGAAACGGGGACCTGATGGCACAAGGCTTGCTTTCCCATTTTGAAAGCTCCATTCATGCTGCCTTGAAGCTACCTAAATACCAGTGTTTTGGACGAGTTTCTAGTCACTGTAGGCAGGGCTCTGGGAAGGGAACGAGTTTTCTCTAAATCAACAGGGTGCTTTCATAGCCTGGGTGGGAGCTCCTCCTGAGACGCTCTAGAGCTACAAGGAAACTTGACGTGAGTCCTTTCCTCAAGGTAAAGCCTTGAAGAGCCCTGCTGAAGCGGCACGTGGAGCAGTTTCCTGGAGACACGAGTTGCAGTTCTCCTTTCTTTGAACGTTAGTACGCTTATGAAGACACCTAGTAACTCTCGTGGGCACCCTATTCCCTGCAAGAACACCGAGGACCGGCATGCTCGACTGGGAAGCTCAGAAACATCCAGGCCCGGAAACCTTTCCCAGTCACTCTCAATATGCTAAGGGTAGGGCAACACACTGCACGCCTCCTTGGGAGAGCTAGATTTCCTCAGCACTCCAACAGCTCCAGGCAATCTGTTGTCTCACGTCTACATGTCATGCATATCTGCCTCAATGCCCTAGGCTGAGCGGCACTGAGTAACCAATACTGTTTCACATTCCTTCTAAAAAGTCATACCTTAAGACCCCATACTTACAGGAGAAAGTTGGCTTGCATTCCTCCTGTAACCAAAGCACAGTTCTTCCTCTTACACTGCAGGGTTTTAGAAGAGCCTAAGCACCGAAAGCGTTACCAAAGCGTTCCTTGGGAGAGGCAGTTCGCTACATGCAGAACTCCGTGCCAAGAAAACATTCTTCAGGGAAGGGACCATTGTGTAGTTTGAGGGAATATTTACTTGGTAGACATCACAAGGGGGTAGGCTGCGTGTTCCCTGGAAACGGAGACCTGATGGCACAAGGCTTGCTTTCCCATTTTGAAAGCTCCATTCATGCTGCCTTGAAGCTACCTAAATACCAGTGTTTTGGACGGGTCTCTAGTCACTGTAGGCAGGGCTCTGGGAAGGGAACGAGTTTTCTCTAAATCAACAGGGTGCTTTCGTAGCCTGGGTGGGAGCTCCAACTGAGACGCTCTAGAGCTCAAAGGAAACTTGACGTGAGTCGTTTCCTCAGGGTAAAGCCTTGAAGGGCCCTGCTGAAGCCGAAGCGTGGAGCAGTTTCCTGGAGACATGAGTTGCAGTTCTGCTTTCTTTGAACGTTAGTACGCTTATGAAGACACCTAGTAACTCTCGTGGGCACCCTATTCCGTGCAAGAACACCGAGGACCGGCATGCTCGACTGGGAAGCTCAGAAACATCCAGGCCCGGAAACCTTTCCCAGTCACTCTCAATATGCTAAGGGTAGGGCAACACACTGCACGCCTCCTTGGGAGAGCTAGATTTCCTCAGCACTCCAACAGCTCCAGGCAATCTGTTGTCTCACGTCTACATGTTATGCATATCTGCCTCAATGCCCTAGGCTGAGCCGCACTGAGAAACCAATACTCTTTCACATTCCTTCTACAAAGTCATACCTTAAGACCCCATACTTACAGGAGAAAGTTGCCTTGCGTTCCTGCTGTAACCAAAGCACAGTTCTTCCTCTTACACTGCAGGGTTTTAGAAGAGGCTAAGCCCCTATGGCGTACCTAGAGCATTCCTTGGGAGAGGCAGTTCGCTACATGCAGAACTCCGTGCCAAGAAAACATTCTTCAGGGAAGGGACCATTGTGTAGTTTGAGGGAATATTTACTTGGTAGACATCACAAGGGGGTAGGCTGCGTGCTCACTGGAAACGGAGACCTGATGGCACAAGTCTTGCTTTCCCATTTTGAAAGCTCCATTCATGCCGCCTTGAACCTACCTAAATACCAGAGTTTTGGACGAGTTTCTAGTCACTGTAGGCAGGGCTCTGGGAAGGGAACGAGTTTTCTCTAAATCAACAGGGTGCTTTCATAGCCTGGGTGGGAGCTCCTCCTGAGACGCTCTAGAGCCTCAAGGAAACTTGACGTGAGTCCTTTCCTCAAGGTAAAGCCTTGAAGAGCCCTGCTGAAGCGGCACGTGGAGAAGTTTCCTTGAGACATGAGTTGCAGTTCTCCTTTCTTTTAACATTAGTACGCTTTTCAAGACACCTAGGATCTCGCCTGGGCACCCTATTCCATGCAAGAACACCGAGTACCGGCAGGCTCCACTGGGTTGCTAAGAAACATCCAGGCCCGGATACCTTTCCCAGTCACTCTGTGTATGCTAAGTGTAGGGCAACACACTGCACTCTTCCTTGGGAGAGCTACATTTCCTCAGCACTCCAAGAGCTCCAGGTAATCTGTTCTCTCACGTCCTACATGTCATGCAAATTGCCTCAATGCCCTAGGCTGAGCGGCACTGAGAAATCAAAACTGCTTCGCATTCCTTCTACAAAGTCATACCTTAAGACCCCATACTTACAGGAGAAACTCGGCTTGCGTTCCTCCTGTAACCAAAGCACAGTTCTTCCTCTTACACTGCAGGGTTTTAGAAGAGCCTAAGCCCCGATAGCGTTACCAAAGCGTTCCTTGGGAGAGGCAGTTCGCTACATGCAGAACTCCGTGCCAAGAATACATTCTTCAGGAAAGGGACCATTGTGTAGTTTGAGGGAATATTTACTTGGTAGACATCACAAGGGGGTAGGCTGCGTGTTCCCTGGAAACGGAGACCTGATGGCACAAGGCTTGCTTTCCCATTTTGAAAGCTCCATTCATGCTGCCTTGAAGCTACCTAAATACCAGTGTTTTGGACGGGTCTCTAGTCACTGTAGGCAGGGCTCTGGGAAGGGAACGAGTTTTCTCTAAATCAACAGGGTGCTTTCGTAGCCTGGGTGGGAGCTCCAACTGAGACGCTCTAGAGCTCAAAGGAAACTTGACGTGAGTCGTTTCCTCAGGGTAAAGCCTTGAAGGGCCCTGCTGAAGCCGAAGCGTGGAGCAGTTTCCTGGAGACATGAGTTGCAGTTCTGCTTTCTTTGAACGTTAGTACGCTTATGAAGACACCTAGTAACTCTCGTGGGCACCCTATTCCGTGCAAGAACACCGAGGACCGGCATGCTCGACTGGGAAGCTCAGAAACATCCAGGCCCGGAAACCTTTCCCAGTCACTCTCAATATGCTAAGGGTAGGGCAACACACTGCACGCCTCCTTGGGAGAGCTAGATTTCCTCAGCACTCCAACAGCTCCAGGCAATCTGTTGTCTCACGTCTACATGTTATGCATATCTGCCTCAATGCCCTAGGCTGAGCCGCACTGAGAAACCAATACTCTTTCACATTCCTTCTACAAAGTCATACCTTAAGACCCCATACTTACAGGAGAAAGTTGCCTTGCGTTCCTGCTGTAACCAAAGCACAGTTCTTCCTCTTACACTGCAGGGTTTTAGAAGAGGCTAAGCCCCTATAGCGTACCTAGAGCATTCCTTGGGAGAGGCAGTTCGCTACATGCAGAACTCCGTGCCAAGAAAACATTCTTCAGGGAAGGGACCATTGTGTAGTTTGAGGGAATATTTACTTGGTAGACATCACAAGGGGGTAGGCTGCGTGCTCACTGGAAACGGAGACCTGATGGCACAAGTCTTGCTTTCCCATTTTGAAAGCTCCATTCATGCCGCCTTGAACCTACCTAAATACCAGAGTTTTGGACGAGTTTCTAGTCACTGTAGGCAGGGCTCTGGGAAGGGAACGAGTTTTCTCTAAATCAACAGGGTGCTTTCATAGCCTGGGTGGGAGCTCCTCCTGAGACGCTCTAGAGCCTCAAGGAAACTTGACGTGAGTCCTTTCCTCAAGGTAAAGCCTTGAAGAGCCCTGCTGAAGCGGCACGTGGAGAAGTTTCCTTGAGACATGAGTTGCAGTTCTCCTTTCTTTTAACATTAGTACGCTTTTCAAGACACCTAGGATCTCGCCTGGGCACCCTATTCCATGCAAGAACACCGAGTACCGGCAGGCTCCACTGGGTTGCTAAGAAACATCCAGGCCCGGATACCTTTCCCAGTCACTCTGTGTATGCTAAGTGTAGGGCAACACACTGCACTCTTCCTTGGGAGAGCTACATTTCCTCAGCACTCCAAGAGCTCCAGGTAATCTGTTCTCTCACGTCCTACATGTCATGCAAATTGCCTCAATGCCCTAGGCTGAGCGGCACTGAGAAATCAAAACTGCTTCGCATTCCTTCTACAAAGTCATACCTTAAGACCCCATACTTACAGGAGAAACTCGGCTTGCGTTCCTCCTGTAACCAAAGCACAGTTCTTCCTCTTACACTGCAGGGTTTTAGAAGAGCCTAAGCCCCGATAGCGTTACCAAAGCGTTCCTTGGGAGAGGCAGTTCGCTACATGCAGAACTCCGTGCCAAGAATACATTCTTCAGGAAAGGGACCATTGTGTAGTTTGAGGGAATATTTACTTGGTAGACATCACAAGGGGGTAGGCTGCGTGTTCCCTGGAAACGGAGACCTGATGGCACAAGGCTTGCTTTCCCATTTTGAAAGCTCCATTCATGCTGCCTTGAAGCTACCTAAATACCAGTGTTTTGGACGGGTCTCTAGTCACTGTAGGCAGGGCTCTGGGAAGGGAACGAGTTTTCTCTAAATCAACAGGGTGCTTTCGTAGCCTGGGTGGGAGATCCAACTGAGACGCTCTAGAGCTCAAAGGAAACTTGACGTGAGTCGTTTCCTCAAGGTAAAGCCTTGAAGGGCCCTGTTGAAGCCGAAGCGTGGAGCAGTTTCCTGGAGACATGAGTTGCAGTTCTGCTTTCTTTGAACGTTAGTACGCTTATGAAGACACCTAGTAACTCTCGTGGGCACCCTATTCCCTGCAAGAACACCGAGGACCGGCATGCTCGACTGGGAAGCTCAGAAACATCCAGGCCCGGAAACCTTTCCCAGTCACTCTCAATATGCTAAGGGTAGGGCAACACACTGCACGCCTCCTTGGGAGAGCTAGATTTCCTCAGCACTCCAACAGCTCCAGGCAATCTGTTGTCTCACGTCTACATGTCATGCATATCTGCCTCAATGCCCTAGGCTGAGCCGCACTGAGAAACCAATACTCTTTCACATTCCTTCTACAAAGTCATACCTTAAGACCCCATACTTACAGGAGAAAGTTGGCTTGCGTTCCTGCTGTAACCAAAGCACAGTTCTTCCTCTTACACTGCAGGGTTTTAGAAGAGGCTAAGCCCCTATAGCGTACCTAGAGCATTCCTTGGGAGAGGCAGTTCGCTACATGCAGAACTCCGTGCCAAGAACACGTTATTCAGGGAAGGGACCAGTGTGTCGCTAGAATGTATATTAACTTGGTAGAACTCACAGGGAGGTAGGCTGCGTGTTCACTGGAAACGGGGACCTGATGGCACAAGGCTTGCTTTCCCATTTTGAAAGCTCCATTCATGCCGCCTTGAACCTACCTAAATAACAGTGTTTTGGACGAGTTTCTAGTCACTGTAGGCAGGGCTCTGGGAAGGGAACGAGTTTTCTCGAAATCAACAGGGTGCTTTCATAGCCTGAGTGGGAGCTCCTCCTGAGACGCTCTAGAGCTACAAGGAAACTTGACGTGAGTCCTTTCCTCAAGGTAAAGCCTTGAAGAGCCCTGCTGAAGCGGCACGTGGAGCAGTTTCCTGGAGACACGAGTTGCAGTTCTGCTTTCTTTGAACGTTAGTACGCTTATGAAGACACCTAGTAACTCTCGTGGGCACCCTATTCCCTGCAAGAACACCGAGGACCGGCATGCTCGACTGGGAAGCTCAGAAACATCCAGGCCCGGAAACCTTTCCCAGTCACTCTCAATATGCTAAGGGTAGGGCAACACACTGCACGCCTCCTTGGGAGAGCTAGATTTCCTCAGCACTCCAACAGCTCCAGGCAATCTGTTGTCTCACGTCTACATGTCATGCATATCTGCCTCAATGCCCTAGGCTGAGCGGCACTGAGTAACCAATACTGTTTCACATTCCTTCTACAAAGTCATACCTTAAGACCCCATACTTACAGGAGAAAGTTGGCTTCCATTCCTCCTGTAACCAAAGCACAGTTCTTCCTCTTACACTGCAGGGTTTTAGAAGAGCTTAAGCACCGAAAGCGTTACCAAAGCGTTCCTTGGGAGAGGCAGTTCGCTACATGCAGAACTCCGTGCCAAGAAAACATTCTTCAGGGAAGGGACCATTGTGTAGTTTGAGGGAATATTTACTTGGTAGACATCACAAGGGGGTAGGCTGCGTGCTCACTGGAAACGGAGACCTGATGGCACAAGTCTTGCTTTCCCATTTTGAAAGCTCCATTCATGCCGCCTTGAACCTACCTAAATACCAGAGTTTTGGACGAGTTTCTAGTCACTGTAGGCAGGGCTCTGGGAAGGGAACGAGTTTTCTCTAAATCAACAGGGTGCTTTCATAGCCTGGGTGGGAGCTCCTCCTGAGACGCTCTAGAGCCTCAAGGAAACTTGACGTGAGTCCTTTCCTCAAGGTAAAGCCTTGAAGAGCCCTGCTGAAGCGGAACGTGGAGAAGTTTCCTTGAGACATGAGTTGCAGTTCTCCTTTCTTTTAACGTTACTACGCTTTTCAAGACACCTAGGATCTCGCCTGGGCACCCTATTCCGTGCAAGAACACCGAGTACCGGCAGGCTCCACTGGGTTGCTAAGAAACATCCAGGCCCGGATACCTTTCCCAGTCACTCTGTGTATGCTAAGTGTAGGGCAACACACTGCACTCTTCCTTGGGAGAGCTACATTTCCTCAGCACTCCAACAGCTCCAGGTAATCTGTTCTCTCACGTCCTACATGTCATGCAAATTGCCTCAATGCCCTAGGCTGAGCGGCACTGAGAAATCAAAACTGCTTCGCATTCCTTCTACAAAGTCATACCTTAAGACCCCATACTTACAGGAGAAACTCGGCTTGCGTTCCTCCTGTAACCAAAGCACAGTTCTTCCTCTTACACTGCAGGGTTTTAGAAGAGCCTAAGCCCCGATAGCGTTACCAAAGCGTTCCTTGGGAGAGGCAGTTCGCTACATGCAGAACTCCGTGCCAAGAAAACATTCTTCAGGGAAGGGACCATTGTGTAGTTTGAGGGAATATTTACTTGGTAGACATCACAAGGGGGTAGGCTGCGTGTTCCCTGGAAACGGAGACCTGATGGCACAAGGCTTGCTTTCCCATTTTGAAAGCTCCATTCATGCTGGCTTGAAGCTACGTAAATACCAGTGTTTTGGACGGGTCTCTAGTCACTGTAGGCAGGGCTGTGGGAAGGGAACGAGTTTTCTCTAAATCAACAGGGTGCTTTCGTAGCCTGGGTGGGAGCTCCAACTGAGACGCTCTAGAGCTCAAAGGAAACTTGACGTGAGTCGTTTCCTCAAGGTAAAGCCTTGAAGGGCCCTGCTGAAGCCGAAGCGTGGAGCAGTTTCCTGTAGACATGAGTTGCAGTTCTGCTTTCTTTGAACGTTAGTACGCTTATGAAGACACCTAGTAACTCTCGTGGGCACCCTATTCCCTGCAAGAACACCGAGGACCGGCATGCTCGACTGGGAAGCTCAGAAACATCCAGGCCCGGAAACCTTTCCCAGTCACTCTCAATATGCTAAGTGTAGGGCAACACACTGCACGCCTCCTTGGAGACCTAGATTTCCTCAGCACTCCAACAGCTCCAGGCAATCTGTTGTCTCACATCTACATGTCATGCATATCTGCCTCAGTGTCCTAGGCTGAGCGGCACTGAGAAACCAATACTCTTTCACATTCCTTCTACAAAGTCATACCTTACGACCCCATACTTACAGGAGAAAGTTGGCTTGCGTTCCTGCTGTAACCAAAGCACAGTTCTTCCTCTTACACTGCAGGGTTTTAGAAGAGGCTAAGCCCCTATAGCGTACCTAGAGCATTCCTTGGGAGAGGCAGTTCGCTACATGCAGAACTCCGTGCCAAGAACACGTTATTCAGGGAAGGGACCAGTGTGTCTCTAGAGTGTATATTAACTTGGTAGAAATCACAAGGAGGTAGGCTGCGTGTTCACTGGAAACGGGGACCTGATGGCACAAGGCTTGCTTTCCCATTTTGAAAGCTCCATTCATGCCGCCTTGAACCTACCTAAATACCAGTGTTTTGGACGAGTTTGTAGTCACTGTAGGCAGGGCTCTGGGAAGGGAACGAGTTTTCTCTAAATCAACAGGGTGCTTTCGTAGCCTGGGTGGGAAGTCCTCCTGAGACGCTCTAGAGCTACAAGGAAACTTGACGTGAGTCCTTTCCTCAAGGTAAAGCCTTGAAGAGCCCTGCTGAAGCGGCACGTGGAGAAGTTTCCTTGAGACATGAGTTGCAGTTCTCCTTTTTTTAACGTTACTACGCTTTTCAAGACACCTAGGATCTCGCCTGGGCACCCTATTCCGTGCAAGAACACCGAGTACCGGCAGGCTCCACTGGGTTGCTAAGAAACATCCAGGCCCGGATACCTTTCCCAGTCACTCTGTGTATGCTAAGTGTAGGGCAACACACTGCACTCTTCCTTGGGAGAGCTACATTTCCTCAGCACTCCAACAGCTCCAGGTAATCTGTTCTCTCACGTCCTACATGTCATGCAAATTGCCTCAATGCCCTAGGCTGAGCGGCACTGAGAAATCAAAACTGCTTCGCATTCCTTCTACAAAGTCATACCTTAAGACCCCATACTTACAGGAGAAACTCGGCTTGCGTTCCTCCTGTAACCAAAGCACAGTTCTTCCTCTTACACTGCAGGGTTTTAGAAGAGTCTAAGCCCCGATAGCGTTACCAAAGCGTTCCTTGGGAGAGGCAGTTCGCTACATGCAGAACTCCGTGCCAAGAAAACATTCTTCAGGGAAGGGACCATTGTGTAGTTTGAGGGAATATTTACTTGGTAGACATCACAAGGGGGTAGGCTGCGTGTTCCCTGGAAACGGAGACCTGATGGCACAAGGCTTGCTTTCCCATTTTGAAAGCTCCATTCATGCTGCCTTGAAGCTACCTAAATACCAGTGTTTTGGACGGGTCTCTAGTCACTGTAGGCAGGGCTGTGGGAAGGGAACGAGTTTTCTCTAAATCAACAGGGTGCTTTCGTAGCCTGGGTGGGAGCTCCAACTGAGACGCTCTAGAGCTCAAAGGAAACTTGACGTGAGTCGTTTCCTCAAGGTAAAGCCTTGAAGGGCCCTGCTGAAGCCGAAGCGTGGAGAAGTTTCCTGGAGACATGAGTTGCAGTTCTGCTTTCTTTGAACGTTAGTACGCTTATGAAGACACCTAGTAACTCTCGTGGGCACCCTATTCCCTGCAAGAACACCGAGGACCGGCATGCTCGACTGGGAAGCTCAGAAACATCCAGGCCCGGAAACCTTTCCCAGTCACTCTCAATATGCTAAGGGTAGGGCAACACACTGCACGCCTCCTTGGGAGAGCTAGATTTCCTCAGCACTCCAACAGCTCCAGGCAATCTGTTGTCTCACGTCTACATGTCATGCATATCTGCCTCAGTGCCCTAGGCTGAGCGGCACTGAGAAACCAATACTCTTTCACATTCCTTCTACAAAGTCATACCTTACGACCCCATACTTACAGGAGAATGTTGGCTTGCGTTCCTGCTGTAACCAAAGCACAGTTCTTCCTCTTACACTGCAGGGTTTTAGAAGAGGCTAAGCCCCTATAGCGTACCTAGAGCATTCCTTGGGAGAGGCAGTTCGCTACATGCTGAACTCCGTGACAAGAACACGTTATTCAGGGAAGGGACCAGTGTGTCTCTAGAGTGTATATTAACTTGGTAGAAATCACAAGGAGGTAGGCTGCGTGTTCACTGGAAACGGGGACCTGATGGCACAAGGCTTGCTTTCCCATTTTGAAAGCTCCATTCATGCCGCCTTGAACCTACCTAAATACCAGTGTTTTGGACGAGTTTCTAGTCACTGTAGGCAGGGCTCTGGGAAGGGAACGAGTTTTCTCTAAATCAACAGGGTGCTTTCATAGCCTGGGTGGGAGCTCCTCCTGAGACGCTCTAGAGCCTCAAGGAAACTTGACGTGAGTCCTTTCCTCAAGGTAAAGCCTTGAAGAGCCCTGCTGAAGCGGAACGTGGAGAAGTTTCCTTGAGACATGAGTTGCAGTTCTCCTTTCTTTTAACGTTACTACGCTTTTCAAGACACCTAGGATCTCGCCTGGGCACCCTATTCCGTGCAAGAACACCGAGTACCGGCAGGCTCCACTGGGTTGCTAAGAAACATCCAGGCCCGGAAACCTTTCCCAGTCACTCTCAATATGCTAAGTGTAGGGCAATACACTGCACGCCTCCTTGGGAGACCTAGATTTCCTCAGCACTCCAACAGCTCCAGGCAATCTGTTGTCTCACGTCTACATGTCATGCATATCTGCCTCAATGCCCTAGGCTGAGCGGCACTGAGTAACCAATACTGTTTCACATTCCTTCTACAAAGTCATACCTTAAGACCCCATACTTACAGGAGAAAGTTGGCTTGCGTTCCTGCTGTAACCAAAGCACAGTTCTTCCTCTTACACTGCAGGGTTTTAGAAGAGGCTAAGCCCCTATAGCGTACCTAGAGCATTCCTTGTGAGAGGCAGTTCGCTACATGCAGAACTCCGTGCCAAGAACACGTTATTCAGGGAAGGGACCAGTGTGTCGCTAGAATGTATATTAACTTGGTAGAACTCACAGGGAGGTAGGCTGCGTGTTCACTGGAAACGGGGACCTGATGGCACAAGGCTTGCTTTCCCATTTTGAAAGCTCCATTCATGCCGCCTTGAACCTACCTAAATACCAGTGTTTTGGACGAGTTTCTAGTCACTGTAGGCAGGGCTCTGGGAAGGGAACGAGTTTTCTCGAAATCAACAGGGTGCTTTCATAGCCTGGGTGGGAGCTCCTCCTGAGACGCTCTAGAGCTACAAGGAAACTTGACGTGAGTCCTTTCCTCAAGGTAAAGCCTTGAAGAGCCCTGCTGAAGCGGCACGTGGAGCAGTTTCCTGGAGACACGAGTTGCAGTTCTGCTTTCTTTGAACGTTAGTACGCTTATGAAGACACCTAGTAACTCTCGTGGGCACCCTATTCCCTGCAAGAACACCGAGGACCGGCATGCTCGACTGGGAAGCTCAGAAACATCCAGGCCCGGAAACCTTTCCCAGTCACTCTCAATATGCTAAGGGTAGGGCAACACACTGCACGCCTCCTTGGGAGAGCTAGATTTCCTCAGCACTCCAACAGCTCCAGGCAATCTGTTGTCTCACGTCTACATGTCATGCATATCTGCCTCAATGCCCTAGGCTGAGCGGCACTGAGTAACCAATACTGTTTCACATTCCTTCTACAAAGTCATACCTTAAGACCCCATACTTACAGGAGAAAGTTGGCTTGCATTCCTCCTGTAACCAAAGCACAGTTCTTCCTCTTACACTGCAGGGTTTTAGAAGAGCCTAAGCACCGAAAGCGTTACCAAAGCGTTCCTTGGGAGAGGCAGTTCGCTACATGCAGAACTCCGTGCCAAGAAAACATTCTTCAGGGAAGGGACCATTGTGTAGTTTGAGGGAATATTTACTTGGTAGACATCACAAGGGGGTAGGCTGCGTGCTCACTGGAAACGGAGACCTGATGGCACAAGTCTTGCTTTCCCATTTTGAAAGCTCCATTCATGCCGCCTTGAACCTACCTAAATACCAGTGTTTTGGACGAGTTTCTAGTCACTGTAGGCAGGGCTCTGGGAAGGGAACGAGTTTTCTCTAAATCAACAGGGTGCTTTCATAGCCTGGGTGGGAGCTCCTCCTGAGACGCTCTAGAGCCTCAAGGAAACTTGACGTGAGTCCTTTCCTCAAGGTAAAGCCTTGAAGAGCCCTGCTGAAGCGGAACGTGGAGAAGTTTCCTTGAGACAGGAGTTGCAGTTCTCCTTTCTTTTAACGTTACTACGCTTTTCAAGACACCTAGGATCTCGCCTGGGCACCCTATTCCGTGCAAGAACACCGAGTACCGGCAGGCTCCACTGGGTTGCTAAGAAACATCCAGGCCCGGATACCTTTCCCAGTCACTCTGTGTATGCTAAGTGTAGGGCAACACACTGCACTCTTCCTTGGGAGAGCTACATTTCCTCAGCACTCCAACAGCTCCAGGTAATCTGTTCTCTCACGTCCTACATGTCATGCAAATTGCCTCAATGCCCTAGGCTGAGCGGCACTGAGAAATCAAAACTGCTTCGCATTCCTTCTACAAAGTCATACCTTAAGACCCCATACTTACAGGAGAAACTCGGCTTGCGTTCCTCCTGTAACCAAAGCACAGTTCTTCCTGTTACACTGCAGGGTTTTAGAAGAGCCTAAGCCCCGATAGCGTTATCAAAGCGTTCCTTGGGAGAGGCAGTTCGCTACATGCAGAACTCCGTGCCAAGAAAACATTCTTCAGGGAAGGGACCATTGTGTAGTTTGAGGGAATATTTACTTGGTAGACATCACAAGGGGGTAGGCTGCGTGTTCCCTGGAAACGGAGACCTGATGGCACAAGGCTTGCTTTCCCATTTTGAAAGCTCCATTCATGCTGCCTTGAAGCTACCTAAATACCAGTGTTTTGGACGAGTTTGTAGTCACTGTAGGCAGGGCTCTGGGAAGGGAACGAGTTTTCTCTAAATCAACAGGGTGCTTTCGTAGCCTGGGTGGGAGCTCCTCCTGAGACGCTCTAGAGCTACAAGGAAACTTGACGTGAGTCCTTTCCTCAAGGTAAAGCCTTGAAGAGCCCTGCTGAAGCGGAACGTGGAGAAGTTTCCTTGAGACATGAGTTGCAGTTCTCCTTTTTTTAACGTTACTACGCTTTTCAAGACACCTAGGATCTCGCCTGGGCACCCTATTCCGTGCAAGAACACCGAGTACCGGCAGGCTCCACTGGGTTGCTAAGAAACATCCAGGCCCGGATACCTTTCCCAGTCACTCTGTGTATGCTAAGTGTAGGGCAACACACTGCACTCTTCCTTGGGAGAGCTACATTTCCTCAGCACTCCAACAGCTCCAGGTAATCTGTTCTCTCACGTCCTACATGTCATGCAAATTGCCTCAATGCCCTAGGCTGAGCGGCACTGAGAAATCAAAACTGCTTCGCATTCCTTCTACAAAGTCATACCTTAAGACCCCATACTTACAGGAGAAACTCGGCTTGCGTTCCTCCTGTAACCAAAGCACAGTTCTTCCTCTTACACTGCAGGGTTTTAGAAGAGTCTAAGCCCCGATAGCGTTACCAAAGCGTTCCTTGGGAGAGGCAGTTCGCTACATGCAGAACTCCGTGCCAAGAAAACATTCTTCAGGGAAGGGACCATTGTGTAGTTTGAGGGAATATTTACTTGGTAGACATCACAAGGGGGTAGGCTGCGTGTTCCCTGGAAACGGAGACCTGATGGCACAAGGCTTGCTTTCCCATTTTGAAAGCTCCATTCATGCTGCCTTGAAGCTACCTAAATACCAGTGTTTTGGACGGGTCTCTAGTCACTGTAGGCAGGGCTGTGGGAAGGGAACGAGTTTTCTCTAAATCAACAGGGTGCTTTCGTAGCCTGGGTGGGAGCTCCTCCTGAGACGCTCTAGAGCTCAAAGGAAACTTGACGTGAGTCGTTTCCTCAAGGTAAAGCCTTGAAGGGCCCTGCTGAAGCCGAAGCGTGGAGAAGTTTCCTGGAGACATGAGTTGCAGTTCTGCTTTCTTTGAACGTTAGTACGCTTATGAAGACACCTAGTAACTCTCGTGGGCACCCTATTCCCTGCAAGAACACCGAGGACCGGCATGCTCGACTGGGAAGCTCAGAAACATCCAGGCCCGGAAACCTTTCCCAGTCACTCTCAATATGCTAAGGGTAGGGCAACACACTGCACGCCTCCTTGGGAGAGCTAGATTTCCTCAGCACTCCAACAGCTCCAGGCAATCTGTTGTCTCACGTCTACATGTCATGCATATCTGCCTCAGTGCCCTAGGCTGAGCGGCACTGAGAAACCAATACTCTTTCACATTCCTTCTACAAAGTCATACCTTACGACCCCATACTTACAGGAGAATGTGGGCTTGCGTTCCTGCTGTAACCAAAGCACAGTTCTTCCTCTTACACTGCAGGGTTTTAGAAGAGGCTAAGCCCCTATAGCGTACCTAGAGCATTCCTTGGGAGAGGCAGTTCGCTACATGCTGAACTCCGTGACAAGAACACGTTATTCAGGGAAGGGACCAGTGTGCCTCTAGAGTGTATATTAACTTGGTAGAAATCACAAGGAGGTAGGCTGCGTGTTCACTGGAAACGGGGACCTGATGGCACAAGGCTTGCTTTCCCATTTTGAAAGCTCCATTCATGCCGCCTTGAACCTACCTAAATACCAGTGTTTTGGACGAGTTTCTAGTCACTGTAGGCAGGGCTCTGGGAAGGGAACGAGTTTTCTCTAAATCAACAGGGTGCTTTCATAGCCTGGGTGGGAGCTCCTCCTGAGACGCTCTAGAGCCTCAAGGAAACTTGACGTGAGTCCTTTCCTCAAGGTAAAGCCTTGAAGAGCCCTGCTGAAGCGGAACGTGGAGAAGTTTCCTTGAGACATGAGTTGCAGTTCTCCTTTCTTTTAACGTTACTACGCTTTTCAAGACACCTAGGATCTCGCCTGGGCACCCTATTCCGTGCAAGAACACCGAGTACCGGCAGGCTCCACTGGGTTGCTAAGAAACATCCAGGCCCGGAAACCTTTCCCAGTCACTCTCAATATGCTAAGTGTAGGGCAATACACTGCACGCCTCCTTGGGAGACCTAGATTTCCTCAGCACTCCAACAGCTCCAGGCAATCTGTTGTCTCACGTCTACATGTCATGCATATCTGCCTCAATGCCCTAGGCTGAGCGGCACTGAGTAACCAATACTGTTTCACATTCCTTCTACAAAGTCATACCTTAAGACCCCATACTTACAGGAGAAAGTTGGCTTGCGTTCCTGCTGTAACCAAAGCACAGTTCTTCCTCTTACACTGCAGGGTTTTAGAAGAGGCTAAGCCCCTATAGCGTACCTAGAGCATTCCTTGGGAGAGGCAGTTCGCTACATGCAGAACTCCGTGCCAAGAACACGTTATTCAGGGAAGGGACCAGTGTGTCGCTAGAATGTATATTAACTTGGTAGAACTCACAGGGAGGTAGGCTGCGTGTTCACTGGAAACGGGGACCTGATGGCACAAGGCTTGCTTTCCCATTTTGAAAGCTCCATTCATGCCGCCTTGAACCTACCTAAATACCAGTGTTTTGGACGAGTTTCTAGTCACTGTAGGCAGGGCTCTGGGAAGGGAACGAGTTTTCTCGAAATCAACAGGGTGCTTTCATAGCCTGGGTGGGAGCTCCTCCTGAGACGCTCTAGAGCTACAAGGAAACTTGACGTGAGTCCTTTCCTCAAGGTAAAGCCTTGAAGAGCCCTGCTGAAGCGGCACGTGGAGCAGTTTCCTGGAGACACGAGTTGCAGTTCTGCTTTCTTTGAACGTTAGTACGCTTATGAAGACACCTAGTAACTCTCGTGGGCACCCTATTCCCTGCAAGAACACCGAGGACCGGCATGCTCGACTGGGAAGCTCAGAAACATCCAGGCCCGGAAACCTTTCCCAGTCACTCTCAATATGCTAAGGGTAGGGCAACACACTGCACGCCTCCTTGGGAGAGCTAGATTTCCTCAGCACTCCAACAGCTCCAGGCAATCTGTTGTCTCACGTCTACATGTCATGCATATCTGCCTCAATGCCCTAGGCTGAGCGGCACTGAGTAACCAATACTGTTTCACATTCCTTCTACAAAGTCATACCTTAAGACCCCATACTTACAGGAGAAAGTTGGCTTGCATTCCTCCTGTAACCAAAGCACAGTTCTTCCTCTTACACTGCAGGGTTTTAGAAGAGCCTAAGCACCGAAAGCGTTACCAAAGCGTTCCTTGGGAGAGGCAGTTCGCTACATGCAGAACTCCGTGCCAAGAAAACATTCTTCAGGGAAGGGACCATTGTGTAGTTTGAGGGAATATTTACTTGGTAGACATCACAAGGGGGTAGGCTGCGTGCTCACTGGAAACGGAGACCTGATGGCACAAGTCTTGCTTTCCCATTTTGAAAGCTCCATTCATGCCACCTTGAACCTACCTAAATACCAGTGTTTTGGACGAGTTTCTAGTCACTGTAGGCAGGGCTCTGGGAAGGGAACGAGTTTTCTCTAAATCAACAGGGTGCTTTCGTAGCCTGGGTGGGAGCTCCTCCTGAGACGCTCTAGAGCCTCAAGGAAACTTGACGTGAGTCCTTTCCTCAAGGTAAAGCCTTGAAGAGCCCTGCTGAAGCGGAACGTGGAGAAGTTTCCTTGAGACATGAGTTGCAGTTCTCCTTTCTTTTAACGTTACTACGCTTTTCAAGACACCTAGGATCTCGCCTGGGCACCCTATTCCGTGCAAGAACACCGAGTACCGGCAGGCTCCACTGGGTTGCTAAGAAACATCCAGGCCCGGATACCTTTCCCAGTCACTCTGTGTATGCTAAGTGTAGGGCAACACACTGCACTCTTCCTTGGGAGAGCTACATTTCCTCAGCACTCCAACAGCTCCAGGTAATCTGTTCTCTCACGTCCTACATGTCATGCACATTGCCTCAATGCCCTAGGCTGAGCGGCACTGAGAAATCAAAACTGCTTCGCATTCCTTCTACAAAGTCATACCTTAAGACCCAATACTTACAGGAGAAACTCGGCTTGCGTTCCTCCTGTAACCAAAGCACAGTTCTTCCTCTTACACTGCAGGGTTTTAGAAGAGCCTAAGCCCCGATAGCGTTATCAAAGCGTTCCTTGGGAGAGGCAGTTCGCTACATGCAGAACTCCGTGCCAAGAAAACATTCTTCAGGGAAGGGACCATTGTGTAGTTTGAGGGAATATTTACTTGGTAGACATCACAAGGGGGTAGGCTGCGTGTTCCCTGGAAACGGAGACCTGATGGCACAAGGCTTGCTTTCCCATTTTGAAAGCTCCATTCATGCTGGCTTGAAGCTACGTAAATACCAGTGTTTTGGACGGGTCTCTAGTCACTGTAGGCAGGGCTGTGGGAAGGGAACGAGTTTTCTCTAAATCAACAGGGTGCTTTCGTAGCCTGGGTGGGAGCTCCAACTGAGACGCTCTAGAGCTCAAAGGAAACTTGACGTGAGTCGTTTCCTCAAGGTAAAGCCTTGAAGGGCCCTGCTGAAGCCGAAGCGTGGAGCAGTTTCCTGTAGACATGAGTTGCAGTTCTGCTTTCTTTGAACGTTAGTACGCTTATGAAGACACCTAGTAACTCTCGTGGGCACCCTATTCCCTGCAAGAACACCGAGGACCGGCATGCTCGACTGGGAAGCTCAGAAACATCCAGGCCCGGAAACCTTTCCCAGTCACTCTCAATATGCTAAGGGTAGGGCAACACCCTGCACGCCTCCTTGGGAGAGCTAGATTTCCTCAGCACTCCAACAGCTCCAGGCAATCTGTTGTCTCACGTCTACATGTCATGCATATCTGCCTCAATGCCCTAGGCTGAGCGGCACTGAGAAACCAATACTCTTTCACATTCCTTCTACAAAGTCATACCTTAAGACCCCATACTTACAGGAGAAAGTTGCCTTGCGTTCCTGCTGTAACCAAAGCACAGTTCTTCCTCTTACACTGCAGGGTTTTAGAAGAGGCTAAGCCCCTATAGCGTACCTAGAGCATTCCTTGGGAGAGGCAGTTCGCTACATGCAGAACTCCGTGCCAAGAACACGTTATTCAGGGAAGGGACCAGTGTGTCGCTAGAATGTATATTAACTTGGTAGAACTCACAGGGAGGTAGGCTGCGTGTTCACTGGAAACGGGGACCTGATGGCACAAGGCTTGCTTTCCCATTTTGAAAGCTCCATTCATGCCGCCTTGAACCTACCTAAATACCAGTGTTTTGGACGAGTTTCTAGTCACTGTAGGCAGGGCTCTGGGTAGGGAACGAGTTTTCTCGAAATCAACAGGGTGCTTTCATAGCCTGTGTGGGAGCTCCTCCTGAGACGCTCTAGAGCTACAAGGAAACTTGACGTGAGTCCTTTCCTCAAGGTAAAGCCTTGAAGAGCCCTGCTGAAGTGGCACGTGGAGAAGTTTCCTTGAGACAGGAGTTGCAGTTCTCCTTTCTTTTAACGTTACTACGCTTTTCAAGACACCTAGGATCTCGCCTGGGCACCCTATTCCGTGCAAGAACACCGAGTACCGGCAGGCTCCACTGGGTTGCTAAGAAACATCCAGGCCCGGATACCTTTCCCAGTCACTCTGTGTATGCTAAGTGTAGGGCAACACACTGCACTCTTCCTTGGGAGAGCTACATTTCCTCAGCACTCCAACAGCTCCAAGTAATCTGTTCTCTCATGTCCTAAATGTCATGCAAATTCCCTCAATGCCCTAGGCTGAGCGGCACTGAGAAATCAAAACTGCTTCACATTCCTTCTACAAAGTCATACCTTAAGACCACATACTTACAGGAGAAACTCGGCTTGCGTTCCTCCTGTAACCAAAGCACAGTTCTTCCTCTTACACTGCAGGGTTTTAGAAGAGTCTAAGCCCCGATAGCGTTACCAAAGCGTTCCTTGGGAGAGGCAGTTCGCTACATGCAGAACTCCGTGCCAAGAAAACATTCTTCAGGGAAGGGACCATTGTGTAGTTTGAGGGAATATTTACTTGGTAGAAATCACAAGGGGGTAGGCTGCGTGCTCACTGGAAATGGAGACCTGATGGCACAAGGCTTGCTTTCCCATTTTTAAAGCTCCATTCATGCTACTTGAAGCTACCTAAATACCAGTGTTTTGGACGGGTCTCTAGTCACTGTAGGCAGGGCTGTGGGAAGGGAACGAGTTTTCTCTAAATCAACAGGGTGCTTTCGTAGCCTGGGTGGGAGCTCCAACTGAGACGCTCTAGAGCTCAAAGGAAACTTGACGTGAGTCGTTTCCTCAAGGTAAAGCCTTGAAGGGCCCTGCTGAAGCCGAAGCGTGGAGCAGTTTCCTGGAGACATGAGTTGCAGTTCTGCTTTCTTTGAACGTTAGTACGCTTATGAAGACACCTAGTAACTCTCGTGGGCACCCTATTCCCTGCACGAAGACCGAGGACCGGCATGCTCGACTGGGAAGCTCAGAAACATCCAGGCCCGGAAACCTTTCCCAGTCACTCTCAATATGCTAAGTGTAGGGCAACACACTGCACGCCTCCTTGGAGACCTAGATTTCCTCAGCACTCCAACAGCTCCAGGCAATCTGTTGTCTCACATCTACATGTCATGCATATCTGCCTCAGTGCCCTAGGCTGAGCGGCACTGAGAAACCAATACTCTTTCACATTCCTTCTACAAAGTCATACCTTACGACCCCATACTTACAGGAGAAAGTTGGCTTGCGTTCCGGCTGTAACCAAAGCACAGTTCTTCCTCTTACACTGCAGGGTTTTAGAAGAGGCTAAGCCCCTATAGCGTACCTAGAGCATTCCTTGGGAGAGGCAGTTCGCTACATGCAGAACTCCGTGCCAAGAACACGTTATTCAGGGAAGGGACCAGTGTGTCTCTAGAGTGTATATTAACTTGGTAGAAATCACAAGGAGGTAGGCTGCGTGTTCACTGGAAACGGGGACCTGATGGCACAAGGCTTGCTTTCCCATTTTGAAAGCTCCATTCATGCCGCCTTGAACCTACCTAAATACCAGTGTTTTGGACGAGTTTCTAGTCACTGTAGGCAGGGCTCTGGGAAGGGAACGAGTTTTCTCGAAATCAACAGGGTGCTTTCATAGCCTGGGTGGGAGCTCCTCCTGAGACGCTCTAGAGCTACAAGGAAACTTGACGTGAGTCCTTTCCTCAAGGTAAAGCCTTGAAGAGCCCTGCTGAAGCGGCACGTGGAGAAGTTTCCTTGAGACATGAGTTGCAGTTCTCCTTTTTTTAACGTTACTACGCTTTTCAAGACACCTAGGATCTCGCCTGGGCACCCTATTCCGTGCAAGAACACCGAGTACCGGCAGGCTCCACTGGGTTGCTAAGAAACATCCAGGCCCGGATACCTTTCCCAGTCACTCTGTGTATGCTAAGTGTAGGGCAACACACTGCACTCTTCCTTGGGAGAGCTACATTTCCTCAGCACTCCAACAGCTCCAGGTAATCTGTTCTCTCACGTCCTACATGTCATGCAAATTGCCTCAATGCCCTAGGCTGAGCGGCACTGAGAAATCAAAACTGCTTCGCATTCCTTCTACAAAGTCATACCTTAAGACCCCATACTTACAGGAGAAACTCGGCTTGCGTTCCTCCTGTAACCAAAGCACAGTTCTTCCTCTTACACTGCAGGGTTTTAGAAGAGCCTAAGCCCCGATAGCGTTACCAAAGCGTTCCTTGGGAGAGGCAGTTCGCTACATGCAGAACTCCGTGCCAAGAAAACATTCTTCAGGGAAGGGACCATTGTGTAGTTTGAGGGAATATTTACTTGGTAGACATCACAAGGGGGTAGGCTGCGTGTTCCCTGGAAACGGAGACCTGATGGCACAAGGCTTGCTTTCCCATTTTGAAAGCTCCATTCATGCTGCCTTGAAGCTACCTAAATACCAGTGTTTTGGACGGGTCTCTAGTCACTGTAGGCAGGGCTGTGGGAAGGGAACGAGTTTTCTCTAAATCAACAGGGTGCTTTCGTAGCCTGGGTGGGAGCTCCAACTGAGACGCTCTAGAGCTCAAAGGAAACTTGACGTGAGTCGTTTCCTCAAGGTAAAGCCTTGAAGGGCCCTGCTGAAGCCGAAGCGTGGAGCAGTTTCCTGGAGACATGAGTTGCAGTTCTGCTTTCTTTGAACGTTAGTACGCTTATGAAGACACCTAGTAACTCTAGTGGGCACCCTATTCCCTGCAAGAACACCGAGGACCGGCATGCTCGACTGGGAAGCTCAGAAACATCCAGGCCCGAAAACCTTTCCCAGTCACTCTCAATATGCTAAGTGTAGGGCAATACACTGCACGCCTCCTTGGGAGACCTAGATTTCCTCAGCACTCCAACAGCTCCAGGCAATCTGTTGTCTCACATCTACATGTCATGCATATCTGCCTCAGTGCCCTAGGCTGAGCGGCACTGAGAAACCAATACTCTTTCACATTACTTCTACAAAGTCATACCTTACGACCCCATACTTACAGGAGAATGTTGGCTTGCGTTCCTGCTGTAACCAAAGCACAGTTCTTCCTCTTACACTGCAGGGTTTTAGAAGAGGCTAAGCCCCTATAGCGTACCTAGAGCATTCCTTGGGAGAGGCAGTTCGCTACATGCTGAACTCCGTGACAAGAACACGTTATTCAGGGAAGGGACCAGTGTGTCTCTAGAGTGTATATTAACTTGGTAGAAATCACAAGGAGGTAGGCTGCGTGTTCACTGGAAACGGGGACCTGATGGCACAAGGCTTGCTTTCCCATTTTGAAAGCTCCATTCATGCCGCCTTGAACCTACCTAAATACCAGTGTTTTGGACGAGTTTCTAGTCACTGTAGGCAGGGCTCTGGGAAGGGAACGAGTTTTCTCGAAATCAACAGGGTGCTTTCGTAGCCTGGGTGGGAGCTCCTCCTGAGACGCTCTAGAGCTACAAGGAAGCTTGACGTGAGTCCTTTCCTCAAGGTAAAGCCTTGAAGAGCCCTGCTGAAGCGGCACGTGGAGAAGTTTCCTTGAGACATGAGTTGCAGTTCTCCTTTTTTTAACGTTACTACGCTTTTCAAGACACCTAGGATCTCGCCTGGGCACCCTATTCCGTGCAAGAACACCGAGTACCAGCAGGCTCCACTGGGTTGCTAAGAAACATCCAGGCCCGGATACCTTTCCCAGTCACTCTGTGTATGCTAAGTGTAGGGCAACACACTGCACTCTTCCTTGGGAGAGCTACATTTCCTCAGCACTCCAACAGCTCAAGGCAATCTGTTGTCTCACATCTACATGTCATGCATATCTGCCTCAGTGCCCTAGGCTGAGCAGCACTGAGAAACCAATACACTTTCACATTCCTTCTACAAAGTCATACCTTACGTCCCCATACTTACAGGAGAAAGTTGGCTTGCGTTCCTCCTGTAACCAAAGCACAGTTCTTCCTCTTACACTGCAGGGTTTTAGAAGAGCCTAAGCCCCGATAGCGTTACCAAAGCGTTCCTTGGGAGAGGCAGTTCGCTACATGCAGAACTCCGTGCCAAGAAAACATTCTTCAGGGAAGGGACCATTGTGTAGTTTGAGGGAATATTTACTTGGCAGACATCACAAGGGGGTAGGCTGCGTGTTCCCTGGAAACGGAGACCTGATGGCACAAGGCTTGCTTTCCCATTTTGAAAGCTCCATTCATGCTGGCTTGAAGCTACGTAAATACCAGTGTTTTGGACGGGTCTCTAGTCACTGTAGGCAGGGCTGTGGGAAGGGAACGAGTTTTCTCTAAATCAACAGGGTGCTTTCGTAGCCTGGGTGGGAGCTCCAACTGAGACGCTCTAGAGCTCAAAGGAAACTTGACGTGAGTCGTTTCCTCAAGGTAAAGCCTTGAAGGGCCCTGCTGAAGCCGAAGCGTGGAGCAGTTTCCTAGAGACATGAGTTGCAGTTCTGCTTTCTTTGAACGTTAGTACGCTTATGAAGACACCTAGTAACTCTCGTGGGCACCTTATTCCCTGCAAGAACACCGAGGACCGGCATGCTCGACTGGGAAGCTCAGAAACATCCAGGCCCGGAAAACTTTCCCAGTCACTCTCAATATGCTAAGGGTAGGGCAACACACTGCACGCCTCCTTGGGAGAGCTAGATTTCCTCAGCACTCCAACAGCTCCAGGCAATCTGTTGTCTCACGTCTACATGTCATGCATATCTGCCTCAATGCCCTAGGCTGAGCCGCACTGAGAAACCAATACTCTTTCACATTCCTTCTACAAAGTCATACCTTAAGACCCCATACTTACAGGAGAAAGTTGGCTTGCGTTCCTGCTGTAACCAAAGCACAGTTCTTCCTCTTACACTGCAGGGTTTTAGAAGAGGCTAAGCCCCTATAGCGTACCTAGAGCATTCCTTGGGAGAGGCAGTTCGCTACATGCAGAACTCCGTGCCAAGAACACGTTATTCAGGGAAGGGACCAGTGTGTCGCTAGAATGTATATTAACTTGGTAGAAATCACAGGGAGGTAGGCTGCGTGTTCACTGGAAACGGGGACCTGATGGCACAAGGCTTGCTTTCCCATTTTGAAAGCTCCATTCATGCCGCCTTGAACCTACCTAAATACCAGTGTTTTGGACGAGTTTCTAGTCACTGTAGGCAGGGCTCTGGGAAGGGAACGAGTTTTCGCGAAATCAACAGGGTGCTTTCGTAGCCTGGGTGGGAGCTCCTCCTGAGATGCTCTAGAGCTACAAGGAAACTTGACGTGAGTCCTTTCCTCAAGGTAAAGCCTTGAAGAGCCCTGCTGAAGCGGCACGTGGAGAAGTTTCCTTGAGACAGGAGTTGCAGTTCTCCTTTCTTTTAACGTTACTACGCTTTTCAAGACACCTAGGATCTCGCCTGGGCACCCTATTCCGTGCAAGAACACCGAGTACCGGCAGGCTCCACTGGGTTGCTAAGAAACATCCAGGCCCGGATACCTTTCCCAGTCACTCTGGGTATTCTAAGTGTAGGGCAACACACTGCACTCTTCCTTGGGAGAGCTACATTTCCTCAGCACTCCAACAGCTCCAGGTAATCTGTTCTCTCACGTCCTACATGTCATGCAAATTGCCTCAATGCCCTAGGCTGAGCGGCACTGAGAAATCAAAACTGCTTCGCATTCCTTCTACAAAGTCATACCTTAAGACCCCATACTTACAGGAGAAACTCGGCTTGCGTTCCTCCTGTAACCAAAGCACAGTTCTTCCTCTTACACTGCAGGGTTTTAGAAGAGCCTAAGCCCCGATAGCGTTACCAAAGCGTTCCTTGGGAGAGGCAGTTCGCTACATGCAGAACTCCGTGCCAAGAAAACATTCTTCAGGGAAGGGACCATTGTGTAGTTTGAGGGAATATTTACTTGGTAGAAATCACAAGGGGGTAGGCTGCGTGCTCACTGGAAACGGAGACCTGATGGCACAAGTCTTGCTTTCCCATTTTGAAAGCTCCATTCATGCTGCCTTGAAGCTACCTAAATACCAGTGTTTTGGACGGGTCTCTAGTCACTGTAGGCAGGGCTCTGGGAAGGGAACGAGTTTTCTCTAAATCAACAGGGTGCTTTCGTAGCCTGGGTGGGAGCTCCACCTGAGACGCTCTAGAGCTCAAAGGAAACTTGACGTGAGTCGTTTCCTCAAGGTAAAGCCTTGAAGAGCCCTGCTGAATCCGAAGGGTGGAGCAGCTTCCTGGAGACATGAGTTGCAGTTCTGCTTTCTTTGAACGTTAGTACGCTTATGAAGACACCTAGTAACTCTCGTGGGCACCCTATTCCCTGCACGAACACCGAGGACCGGCATGCTCGACTGGGAAGCTCAGAAACATCCAGGCCCGGATACCTTTCCCAGTCACTCTCAATATGCTAAGTGTAAGGCAACACACTGCACGCCTCCTTGGAAGAGCTAGATTTCCTCAGCACTCCAACAGCTCCAGGCAATCTGTTGTGTCACGTCTACATGTCATGCATATCTGCCTCCGTGCCCTAGGCTGAGCGGCACTGAGAAACCAATACTCTTTCACATTCCTTCTACAAAGTCATACCTTAAGACCCCATACTTACAGGAGAAAGTTGCCTTGCGTTCCTGCTGTAACCAAAGCACAGTTCTTCCTCTTACACTGCAGGGTTTTAGAAGAGCCTAAGCCCCGATAGCGTTACCAAAGCGTTCCTTGGGAGAGGCAGTTCGCTACATGCAGAACTCCGTGCCAAGAAAACATTCTTCAGGGAAGGGACCATTGTGTAGTTTGAGGGAATATTTACTTGGTAGACATCACAAGGGGGTAGGCTGCGTGTTCCCTGGAAACGGAGACCTGATGGCACAAGGCTTGCTTTCCCATTTTGAAAGCTCCATTCATGCTGCCTTGAAGCTACCTAAATACCAGTGTTTTGGACGGGTCTCTAGTCACTGTAGGCAGGGCTCTGGGAAGGGAACGAGTTTTCTCTAAATCAACAGGGTGCTTTCGTAGCCTGGGTGGGAGCTCCACCTGAGACGCTCTAGAGCTCAAAGGAAACTTGATGTGAGTCGTTTCCTCAAGGTAAAGCCTTGAAGAGCCCTGCTGAAGCCGAAGCGTGGAGCAGTTTCCTGGAGACATGAGTTGCAGTTCTGCTTTCTTTGAACGTTAGTACGCTTATGAAGACACCTAGTAACTCCCGTGGGCACCCTATTCCCTGCACGAACACCGAGGACCGGCATGCTCGACTGGGAAGCTCAGAAACATCCAGGCCCGGAAACCTTTCCCAGTCACTCTCAATATGCTAAGTGTAGGGCAACACACTGCACGCCTCCTTGGGAGAGCTAGATTTCCTCAGCACTCCAACAGCTCAAGGCAATCTGTTGTCTCACATCTACATGTCATGCATATCTGCCTCAGTGCCCTAGGCTGAGCGGCACTGAGAAACCAATACTCTTTCACATTCCTTCTACAAAGTCATACCTTACGACCCCATACTTACAGGAGAAAGTTGGCTTGCGTTCCTGCTGTAACCAAAGCACAGTTCTTCCTCTTACACTGCAGGGTTTTAGAAGAGGCTAAGCCCCTATAGCGTACCTAGAGCATTCCTTGGGAGAGGCAGTTCGCTACATGCAGAACTCCGTGCCAAGAACACGTTATTCAGGGAAGGGACCAGTGTGTCACTAGAGTGTATATTAACTTGGTAGAAATCACAAGGAGGTAGGCTGCGTGTTCACTGGAAACGGGGACCTGATGGCACAAGGCTTGCTTTCCCATTTTGAAAGCTCCATTCATGCCGCCTTGAACCTACCTAAATACCAGTGTTTTGGACGAGTTTCTAGTCACTGTAGGCAGGGCTCTGGGAAGGGAACGAGTTTTCTCGAAATCAACAGGGTGCTTTCGTAGCCTGGGTGGGAGCTCCTCCTGAGATGCTCTAGAGCTACAAGGAAACTTGACGTGAGTCCTTTCCTCAAGGTAAAGCCTTGAAGAGCCCTGCTGAAGCGGCACGTGGAGAAGTTTCCTTGAGACAGGAGTTGCAGTTCTCCTTTCTTTTAACGTTACTACGCTTTTCAAGACACCTAGGATCTCGCCTGGGCACCCTATTCCGTGCAAGAACACCGAGTACCGGCAGGCTCCACTGGGTTGCTAAGAAACATCCAGGCCCGGATACCTTTCCCAGTCACTCTGGGTATTCTAAGTGTAGGGCAACACACTGCACTCTTCCTTGGGAGAGCTACATTTCCTAAGCACTCCAACAGATCCAGGTAATCTGTTCTCTCACGTCCTACATGTCATGCAAATTGCCTCAATGCCCTAGGCTGAGCGGCACTGAGAAATCAAAACTGCTTCGCATTCCTTCTACAAAGTCATACCTTAAGACCCCATACTTACAGGAGAAACTCGGCTTGCGTTCCTCCTGTAACCAAAACACAGTTCTTCCTCTTACACTGCAGGGTTATAGAAGAGCCTAAGCCCCGATAGTGTTACCAAAGCGTTCCTTGGGAGAGGCAGTTCGCTACATGCAGAACTCCGTGCCAAGAACACGTTATTCAGGGAAGGGACCAGTGTGTCTCTAGAGTGTATATTAACTTGGTAGAAATCACAAGGAGGTAGGCTGCGTGTTCACTGGAAACGGGGACCTGATGGCACAAGGCTTGCTTTCCCATTTTGAAAGCTCCATTCATGCCGCCTTGAACCTACCTAAATACCAGTGTTTTGGACGAGTTTCTAGTCACTGTAGGCAGGGCTCTGGGAAGGGAACGAGTTTTCTCTAAATCAACAGGGTGCTTTCGTAGCCTGGGTGGGAGCTCCTCCTGAGACGCTCTAGAGCTACAAGGAAACTTGACGTGAGTCCTTTCCTCAAGGTAAAGCCTTGAAGAGCCCTGCTGAAGCGGCACGTGGAGAAGTTTCCTTGAGACATGAGTTGCAGTTCTCCTTTCTTTTAACGTTACTACGCTTTTCAAGACACCTAGGATCTCGCCTGGGCACCCTATTCCCTGCAAGAACACCGAGTACCGGCAGGCTCCACTGGGTTGCTAAGAAACATCCAGGCCCGGATACCTTTCCCAGTCACTCTGTGTATGCTAAGTGTAGGGCAACACACTGCACTCTTCCTTGGGAGAGCTACATTTCCTCAGCACTCCAACAGCTCCAGGTAATCTGTTCTCTCACGTCCTACATGTCATGCAAATTGCCTCAATGCCCTAGGCTGAGCGGCACTGAGAAATCAAAACTGCTTTGCATTCCTTCTACAAAGTCATACCTTAAGACCCCATACTTAGAGGAGAAACTCGGCTTGCGTTCCTCCTGTAACCAAAGCACAGTTCTTCCTCTTACACTGCAGGGTTGTAGAAGAGCCTAAGCCCCGATAGCGTTACCAAAGCGTTCCTTGGGAGAGGCAGTTCGCTACATGCAGAACTCCGTGCCAAGAAAACATTCTTCAGGGAAGGGACCATTGTGTAGTTTGAGGGAATATTTACTTGGTAGACATCACAAGGGGGTAGGCTGCGTGTTACCTGGAAACGGAGACCTGATGGCACAAGGCTTGCTTTCCCATTTTGAAAGCTCCATTCATGTTGCCTTGAAGCTACCTAAATACCAGTGTTTTGGACGGGTCTCTAGTCACTGTAGGCAGAGCTGTGGGAAGGGAACGAGTTTTCTCTAAATCAACAGGGTGCTTTCGTAGCCTGGTGGGAGCTCCACCTAGAAGCTCTAGAGCTCAAAGGAAACTTGACGTGAGTCGTTTCCTCAAGGTAAAGCCTTGAAGAGCCCTGCTGAAGCCAAAGCGTGGAGCAGTTTCCTGGAGACACGAGTTGCAGTTCTGCTTTCTTTGAACGTTAGTACGCTTATGAAGACACCTAGTAACTCCCGTGGGCACCCTATTCCCTGCAAGAACACCGAGGACCGGCATGCTCGACTGGGAAGCTCAGAAACATCAAGGCCCGGAAACCTTTCCCAGTCACTCTGTGTATGCTAAGTGTAGGGCAACACACTGCACGCCTCCTTGGGAGAGCTAGATTTCCTCAGCACTCCAACAGCTCCAGGCAATCTGTTGTCTCACGTCTACATGTCATGCATATCTGCCTCAATGCCCTAGGCTGAGCGGCACTGAGTAACCAATACTGTTTCACAGTCCTTCTACAAAGTCATACCTTAAGACCCCATACTTACAGGAGAAAGTTGGCTTGCATTCCTCCTGTAACCAAAGCACAGTTCTTCCTCTTACACTGCAGGGTTTTAGAAGAGCCTAAGCACCGAAAGCGTTACCAAAGCGTTCCTTGGGAGAGGCAGTTCGCTACATGCAGAACTCCGTGCCAAGAAAACATTCTTCAGGGAAGGGACCATTGTGTAGTTTGAGGGAATATTTACTTGGTAGACATCACAAGGGGGTAGGCTGCGTGCTCACTGGAAACGGAGACCTGATGGCACAAGTCTTGCTTTCCCATTTTGAAAGCTCCATTCATGCCGCCTTGAACCTACCTAAATACCAGAGTTTTGGACGAGTTTCTAGTCACTGTAGGCAGGGCTCTGGGAAGGGAACGAGTTTTCTCTAAATCAACAGGGTGCTTTCATAGCCTGGGTGGGAGCTCCTCCTGAGACGCTCTAGAGCCTCAAGGAAACTTGACGTGAGTCCTTTCCTCAAGGTAAAGCCTTGAAGAGCCCTGCTGAAGCGCAACGTGGAGAAGTTTCCTTGAGACATGAGTTGAAGTTCTCCTTTCTTTTAACATTAGTACGCTTTTCAAGACACCTAGGATCTCGCCTGGGCACCCTATTCCGTGCAAGAACACCGAGTACCGGCAGGCTCCACTGGGTTGCTAAGAAACATCCAGGCCCGGATACCTTTCCCAGTCACTCTGTGTATGCTAAGTGTAGGGCAACACACTGCACTCTTCCTTGGGAGAGCTACATTTCCTAAGCACTCCAACAGCTCCAGGTAATCTGTTCTCTCACGTCCTACATGTCATGCAAATTGCCTCAATGCCCTAGGCTGAGCGGCACTGAGAAATCAAAACTGCTTCGCATTCCTTCTACAAAGTCATACCTTAAGACCCCATACTTACAGGAGAAACTCGGCTTGCGTTCCTCCTGTAACCAAAGCACAGTTCTTCCTCTTACACTGCAGGGTTTTAGAAGAGCCTAAGCCCCGATAGCGTTACCAAAGCGTTCCTTGGGAGAGGCAGTTCGCTACATGCAGAACTCCGTGCCAAGAAAACATTCTTCAGGGAAGGGACCATTGTGTAGTTTGAGGGAATATTTACTTGGTAGACATCACAAGGGGGTAGGCTGCGTGTTCCCTGGAAACGGAGACCTGATGGCACAAGGCTTGCTTTCCCATTTTGAAAGCTCCATTCATGCTGCCTTGAAGCTACCTAAATACCAGTGTTTTGGACGGGTCTCTAGTCACTGTAGGCAGGGCTCTGGGAAGGGAACGAGTTTTCTCTAAATCAACAGGGTGCTTTCGTAGCCTGGGTGGGAGCTCCACCTGAGACGCTCTAGAGCTCAAAGGAAACTTGACGTGAGTCGTTTCCTCAAGGTAAAGCCTTGAAGAGCCCTGCTGAAGCCGAAGCGTGGAGCAGTTTCCTGGAGACATGAGTTGCAGTTCTGCTTTCTTTGAACGTTAGTACGCTTATGAAGACACCTAGTAACTCTCCTGGGCACCCTATTCCCTGCAAGAACACCGAGGACCGGCATGCTCGACTGGGAAGCTCAGAAACATCCAGGCCCGGAAACCTTTCCCAGTGACTCTCAATATGCTAAGGGTAGGGCAACACACTGCACGCCTCCTTGGGAGAGCTAGATTTCCTCAGCACTCCAACAGCTCCAGGAAATCTGTTGTCTCACGTCTACATGTCATGCATATCTGCCTCAATGCCCTAGGCTGAGTGGCACTGAGTAACCAATACTCTTTCACATTCCTTCTACAAAGTCATACCTTAAGACCCCATACTTACAGGAGAAAGTTGCCTTGCGTTCCTGCTGTAACCAAAGCACAGTTCTTCCTCTTACACTGCAGGGTTTTAGAAGAGGCTAAGCCCCTATAGCGTACCTAGAGCATTCCTTGAGAGAGGCAGTTCGCTATATGCAGAACTCCGTGCCAAGAACACGTTATTCAGGGAAGGGACCAGTGTGTCTCTAGAGTGTATATTAACTTGGTAGAAATCACAAGGAGGTAGGCTGCGTGTTCACTGGAAACAGGGACCTGATGGCACAAGGCTTGCTTTCCCATTTTGAAAGCTCCATTCATGCCGCCTTGAACCTACCTAAATACCAGTGTTTTGGACGAGTTTCTAGTCACTGTAGGCAGGGCTCTGGGAAGGGAACGAGTTTTCTCGAAATCAACAGGGTGCTTTCGTAGCCTGGGTGGGAGCTCCTCCTGAGACGCTCTACAGCTACAAGGAAACTTGACGTGAGTCCTTTCCTCAAGGTAAAGCCTTGAAGAGCCCTGCTGAAGCGGCACGTGGAGAAGTTTCCTTGAGACAGGAGTTGCAGTTCTCCTTTCTTTTAACGTTACTACGCTTTTCAAGACACCTAGGATCTCGCCTGGGCACCCTATTCCGTGCAAGAACACCGAGTACCGGCAGGCTCCACTGGGTTGCTAAGAAACATCCAGGCCCGGATACCTTTCCCAGTCACTCTGTGTATGCTAAGTGTAGGGCAACACACTGCACTCTTCCTTGGGAGAGCTACATTTCCTCAGCACTCCAACAGCTCCAGGTAATCTGTTCTCTCACGTCCTACATGTCATGCAAATTGCCTCAATGCCCTAGGCTGAGCAGCACTGAGAAATCAAAACTGCTTCGCATTCCTTCTACAAAGTCATACCTTAAGACCCCATACTTACAGGAGAAACTCGGCTTGCGTTCCTCCTGTAACCAAAGCACAGTTCTTCCTCTTACACTGCAGGGTTTTAGAAGAGCCTAAGCCCCGATAGTGTTACCAAAGCGTTCCTTGGGAGAGGCAGTTCGCTACATGCAGAACTCCGTGCCAAGAAAACATTCTTCAGGGAAGGGACCATTGTGTAGTTTGAGGGAATATTTACTTGGTAGACATCACAAGGGGGTAGGCTGCGTGTTACCTGGAAACGGAGACCTGATGGCACAAGGCTTGCTTTCCCATTTTGAAAGCGCCATTCATGCTGCCTTGAAGCTACCTAAATACCAGTATTTTGGACGGGTCTCTAGTCACTGTAGGCTGGGCTGTGGGAAGGGAACGAGTTTTCTCTAAATCAACAGGGTGCTTTCGTAGCCTGGTGGGAGCTCCACCTAGAAGCTCTAGAGCTCAAAGGAAACTTGACGTGAGTCGTTTCCTCAAGGTAAAGCCTTGAAGAGCCCTGCTGAAGCCAAAGCGTGGAGCAGTTTCCTGGAGACATGAGTTGCAGTTCTGCTTTCTTTGAACGTTAGTACGCTTATGAAGACACCTAGTAACTCCCGTGGGCACCCTATTCCCTGCAAGAACACCGAGGACCGGCATGCTCGAATGGGAAGCTCAGAAACATCAAGGCCCGGAAACCTTTCCCAGTCACTCTGTGTATGCTAAGTGTAGGGCAACACACTGCACGCCTCCTTGGGAGAGCTAGATTTCCTCAGAACTCCAACAGCTCCAGGCAATCTGTTGTCTCACGTCTACATGTCATGCATATCTGCCTCAATGCCCTAGGCTGAGCGGCACTGAGTAACCAATACTGTTTCACAGTCCTTCTACAAAGTCATACCTTAAGACCCCATACTTACAGGAGAAAGTTGGCTTGCATTCCTCCTGTAACCAAAGCACAGTTCTTCCTCTTACACTGCAGGGTTTTAGAAGAGCCTAAGCACCGAAAGCGTTACCAAAGCGTTCCTTGGGAGAGGCAGTTCGCTACATGCAGAACTCCGTGCCAAGAACACGTTATTCAGGGAAGGGACCAGTGTGTCTCTAGAGTGTATAGTAACTTGGTAGAAATCACAAGGAGGTAGGCTGCGTGTTCACTGGAAACGGGGACCTGATGGCACAAGGCTTGCTTTCCCATTTTGAAAGCTCCATTCATGCCGCCTTGAACCTACCTAAATACCAGTGTTTTGGACGAGTTTCTAGTCACTGTAGGCAGGGCTCTGGGAAGGGAACGAGTTTTCTCGAAATCAACAGGGTGCTTTCATAGCCTGGGTGGGAGCTCCTCCTGAGACGCTCTAGAGCTACAAGGAAACTTGACGTGAGTCCTTTCCTCAAGGTAAAGCCTTGAAGAGCCCTGCTGAAGCGGCATGTGGAGAAGTTTCCTTGAGACAGGAGTTGCAGTTCTCCTTTCTTTTAACGTTACTACGCTTTTCAAGACACCTAGGATCTCGCCTGGGCACCCTATTCCGTGCAAGAACACCGAGTACCGGCAGGCTCCACTGGGTTGCTAAGAAACATCCAGGCCCGGATACCTTTCCCAGTCACTCTGTGTATGCTAAGTGTAGGGCAACACACTGCACTCTTCCTTGGAAGAGCTACATTTCCTCAGCACTCCAACAGCTCCAGGTAATCTGTTCTCTCACGTCCTACATGTCATGCAAATTGCCTCAATGCCCTAGGCTGAGCGGCACTGAGAAATCAAAACTGCTTTGCATTCCTTCTACAAAGTCATACCTTAAGACCCCATACTTACAGGAGAAACTCGGCTTGCGTTCCTCCTGTAACCAAAGCACAGTTCTTCCTCTTACACTGCAGGGTTGTAGAAGAGCCTAAGCCCCGATAGCGTTACCAAAGCGTTCCTTGGGAGAGGCAGTTCGCTACATGCAGAACTCCGTGCCAAGAAAACATTCTTCAGGGAAGGGACCATTGTGTAGTTTGAGGGAATATTTACTTGGTAGACATCACAAGGGGGTAGGCTGCGTGTTACCTGGAAACGGAGACCTGATGGCACAAGGCTTGCTTTCCCATTTTGAAAGCTCCATTCATGCTGCCTTGAAGCTACCTAAATACCAGTGTTTTGGACGGGTCTCTAGTCACTGTAGGCAGAGCTGTGGGAAGGGAACGAGTTTTCTCTAAATCAACAGGGTGCTTTCGTAGCCTGGTGGGAGCTCCACCTAGAAGCTCTAGAGCTCAAAGGAAACTTGACGTGAGTCGTTTCCTCAAGGTAAAGCCTTGAAGAGCCCTGCTGAAGCCAAAGCGTGGAGCAGTTTCCTGGAGACACGAGTTGCAGTTCTGCTTTCTTTGAACGTTAGTACGCTTATGAAGACACCTAGTAACTCCCGTGGGCACCCTATTCCCTGCAAGAACACCGAGGACCGGCATGCTCGACTGGGAAGCTCAGAAACATCAAGGCCCGGAAACCTTTCCCAGTCACTCTGTGTATGCTAAGTGTAGGGCAACACACTGCACGCCTCCTTGGGAGAGCTAGATTTCCTCAGCACTCCAACAGCTCCAGGCAATCTGTTGTCTCACGTCTACATGTCATGCATATCTGCCTCAATGCCCTAGGCTGAGCGGCACTGAGTAACCAATACTGTTTCACAGTCCTTCTACAAAGTCATACCTTAAGACCCCATACTTACAGGAGAAAGTTGGCTTGCATTCCTCCTGTAACCAAAGCACAGTTCTTCCTCTTACACTGCAGGGTTTTAGAAGAGCCTAAGCACCGAAAGCGTTACCAAAGCGTTCCTTGGGAGAGGCAGTTCGCTACAGGCAGAACTCCGTGCCAAGAAAACATTCTTCAGGGAAGGGACCATTGTGTAGTTTGAGGGAATATTTACTTGGTAGACATCACAAGGGGGTAGGCTGCGTGCTCACTGGAAACGGAGACCTGATGGCACAAGTCTTGCTTTCCCATTTTGAAAGCTCCATTCATGCCGCCTTGAACCTACCTAAATACCAGAGTTTTGGACGAGTTTCTAGTCACTGTAGGCAGGGCTCTGGGAAGGGAACGAGTTTTCTCTAAATCAACAGGGTGCTTTCATAGCCTGGGTGGGAGCTTCTCCTGAGACGCTCTAGAGCCTCAAGGAAACTTGACGTGAGTCCTTTCCTCAAGGTAAAGCCTTGAAGAGCCCTGCTGAAGCGTCACGTGGAGAAGTTTCCTTGAGACATGAGTTGCAGTTCTCCTTTCTTTTAACGTTACTACGCTTTTCAAGACACCTAGGATCTCGCCTGGGCACCCTATTCCGTGCAAGAACACCGAGTACCGGCAGGCTCCACTGGGTTGCTAAGAAACATCCAGGCCCGGATACCTTTCCCAGTCACTCTGTGTATGCTAAGTGTAGGGCAACACACTGCACTCTTCCTTGGGAGAGCTACATTTCCTCAGCACTCCAACAGCTCCAGGTAATCTGTTCTCTCACGTCCTAAATGTCATGCAAATTGCCTCAATGCCCTAGGCTGAGCGGCACTGAGAAATCAAAACTGCTTCGCATTCCTTCTACAAAGTCATACCTTAAGACCGCATAGTTAGAGGAGAAACTCGGCTTGCGTTCCTCCTGTAACCAAAGCACAGTTCTTCCTCTTACACTGCAGGGTTTTAGAAGAGCCTAAGCCCCGATAGCGTTACCAAAGCGTTCCTTGGGAGAGGCAGTTCGCTACATGCAGAACTGCGTGCCAAGAAAACATTCTTCAGGGAAGGGACCATTGTGTAGTTTGAGGGAATATTTACTTGGTAGACATCACAAGGGGGTAGGCTGCGTGTTCCCTGGAAATGGAGACCTGATGGCACAAGGCTTGCTTTCCCATTTTGAAAGCTCCATTCATGCTGCCTTGAAGCTACCTAAATACCAGTGTTTTGGACGGGTCTCTAGTCACTGTAGGCAGGGCTCTGGGAAGGGAACGAGTTTTCTCTAAATCAACAGGGTGCTTTCGTAGCCTGGGTGGGAGCTCCACCTGAGATGCTCTAGAGCTCAAAGGAAACTTGACGTGAGTCGTTTCCTCAAGGTAAAGCCTTGAAGAGCCCTGCTGAAGCCGAAGCGTGGAGCAGTTTCCTGGAGACATGAGTTGCAGTTCTGCTTTCTTTGAACGTTAGTACGCTTATGAAGACACCTAGTAATTCTCCTGGGCACCCTATTCCCTGCAAGAACACCGAGGACCGGCATGCTCGACTGGGAAGCTCAGAAACATCAAGGCCCGGAAACCTTTCCCAGTCACTCTGTGTATGCTAAGTGTAGGGCAACACACTGCACGCCTCCTTGGGAGAGCTAGATTTCCTCAGCACTCCAACAGCTCCAGGCAATCTGTTGTCTCACGTCTACATGTCATGCATATCTGCCTCAGTGCCCTAGGCTGAGCGGCACTGAGTAACCAATACTGTTTCACAGTCCTTCTACAAAGTCATACCTTAAGACCCCATACTTACAGGAGAAAGTTGGCTTGCATTCCTCCTGTAACCAAAGCACAGTTCTTCCTCTTACACTGCAGGGTTTTAGAAGAGCCTAAGCACCGAAAGCGTTACCAAAGCGTTCCTTGGGAGAGGCAGTTCGCTACATGCAGAACTCCGTGCCAAGAAAACATTCTTCAGGGAAGGGACCATTGTGTAGTTTGAGGGAATATTTACTTGGTAGACATCACAAGGGGGTAGGCTGCGTGCTCACTGGAAACGGAGACCTGATGGCACAAGTCTTGCTTTCCCATTTTGAAAGCTCCATTCATGCCGCCTTGAACCTACCTAAATACCAGAGTTTTGGACGAGTTTCTAGTCACTGTAGGCAGGGCTCTGGGAAGGGAACGAGTTTTCTCTAAATCAACAGGGTGCTTTCATAGCCTGGGTGGGAGCTCCTCCTGAGACGCTCTAGAGCCTCAAGGAAACTTGACGTGAGTCCTTTCCTCAAGGTAAAGCCTTGAAGAGCCCTGCTGAAGCCGAAGCGTGGAGCAGTTTCCTGGAGACATGGGTTGCAGTTCTGCTTTCTTTGAACGTTAGTACGCTTATGAAGACACCTAGTAACTCCCGTGGGCACCCTATTCCCTGCAAGAACACCGAGGACCGGCATGCTCGACTGGGAAGCTCAGAAACATCCAGGCCCGGAAACCTTTCCCAGTCACTCTCAATATGCTAAGTGTAGGGCAACACACTGCACGCCTCCTTGGGAGAGCTAGATTTCCTCAGCACTCCAACAGCTCAAGGCAATCTGTTGTCTCACATCGACATGTCATGCATATCTGCCTCAGTGCCCTAGGCTGAGCGGCACTGAGAAACCAATACTCTTTCACATTCCTTCTACAAAGTCATACCTTACGACCCCATACTTACAGGAGAAAGTTGGCTTGCGTTCCTGCTGTAACCAAAGCACAGTTCTTCCTCTTACACTGCAGGGTTTTAGAAGAGGCTAAGCCCCTATAGCGTACCTAGAGCATTCCTTGGGAGAGGCAGTTCGCTACATGCAGAACTCCGTGCCAAGAACACGTTATTCAGGGAAGGGACCAGTGTGTCACTAGAGTGTATATTAACTTGGTAGAAATCACAAGGAGGTAGGCTGCGTGTTCACTGGAAACGGGGACCTGATGGCACAAGGCTTGCTTTCCCATTTTGAAAGCTCCATTCATGCCGCCTTGAACCTACCTAAATACCAGTGTTTTGGACGAGTTTCTAGCCACTGTAGGCAGGGCTCTGGGAAGGGAACGAGTTTTCTCGAAATCAACAGGGTGCTTTCGTAGCCTGGGTGGGAGCTCCTCCTGAGACGCTCTAGAGCTACAAGGAAACTTGACGTGAGTCCTTTCCTCAAGGTAAAGCCTTGAAGAGCCCTGCTGAAGTGGCACGTGGAGAAGTTTCCTTGAGACATGAGTTGCAGTTCTCCTTTCTTTTAACGTTACTACGCTTTTCAAGACACCTAGGATCTCGCCTGGGCACCCTATTCCGTGCAAGAACACCGAGTACCGGCAGGCTCCACTGGGTTGCTAAGAAACATCCAGGCCCGGATACCTTTCCCAGTCACTCTGTGTATGCTAAGTGTAGGGCAACACACTGCACTCTTCCTTGGGAGAGCTACATTTCCTCAGCACTCCAACAGCTCCAGGTAATCTGTTCTCTCACGTCCTACATGTCATGCAAATTGCCTCAATGCCCTAGGCTGAGCGGCACTGAGAAATCAAAACTGCTTCGCATTCCTTCTACAAAGTCATACCTTAAGACCCCATACTTACAGGAGAAACTCGGCTTGCGTTCCTCCTGTAACCAAAGCACAGCTCTTCCTCTTACACTGCAGGGTTTTAGAAGAGCCTAAGCCCCGATAGCGTTACCAAAGCGTTCCTTGGGAGAGGCAGTTCGCTACATGCAGAACTCCGTGCCAAGAAAACATTCTTCAGGGAAGGGACCATTGTGTAGTTTGAGGGAATATTTACTTGGTAGACATCACAAGGGGGTAGGCTGCGTGTTCCCTGGAAACGGAGACCTGATGGCACAAGGCTTGCTTTCCCATTTTGAAAGCTCCATTCATGCTGCCTTGAAGCTACCTAAATACCAGTGTTTTGGACGGGTCTCTAGTCACTGTAGGCAGGGCTCTGGGAAGGGAACGAGTTTTCTCTAAATCAACAGGGTGCTTTCGTAGCCTGGGTGGGAGCTCCACCTAGAAGCTCTAGAGCTCAAAGGAAACTTGACGTGAGTCGTTTCCTCAAGGTAAAGCCTTGAAGAGCCCTGCTGAAGCCGAAGCGTGGAGCAGTTTCCTGGAGACATGAGTTGCAGTTCTGCTTTCTTTGAACGTTAGTACGCTTATGAAGACACCTAGTAACTCTCGTGGGCACCCTATTCCCTGCAAGAACACCGAGGACCGGCATGCTCGACTGGGAAGCTCAGAAACATCCAGGCCCGGAAACCTTTCCCAGTCACTCTCAATATGCTAAGGGTAGGGCAACACACTGCACGCCTCCTTGGGAGAGCTAGATTTCCTCAACACTCCAACAGCTGCAGGCAATCTGTTGTCTCACGTCTACATGTCATGCATATCTGCCTCAATGCCCTAGGCTGAGTGGCACTGAGTAACCAATACTCTTTCACATTCCTTCTACAAAGTCATACCTTAAGACCCCATACTTGCAGGAGAAAGTTGCCTTGCGTTCCTGCTGTAACCAAAGCACAGTTCTTCCTCTTACACTGCAGGGTTTTAGAAGAGGATAAGCCCCTATAGCGTACCTAGAGCATTCCTTGGGAGAGGCAGTTCGCTACATGCAGAACTCCGTGCCAAGAACACGTTATTCAGGGAAGGGACCAGTGTGTCTCTAGAGTGTATATTAACTTGGTAGAAATCACAAGGAGGTAGGCTGCGTGTTCACTGGAAACGGGGACCTGATGGCACAAGGCTTGCTTTCCCATTTTGAAAGCTCCATTCATGCCGCCTTGAACCTACCTAAATACCAGTGTTTTGGACGAGTTTCTAGTCACTGTAGGCAGGGCTCTGGGAAGGGAACGAGTTTTCTCGAAATCAACAGGGTGCTTTCATAGCCTGGGTGGGAGCTCCTCCTGAGACGCTCTAGAGCTACAAGGAAACTTGACGTGAGTCCTTTCCTCAAGGTAAAGCCTTGAAGAGCCCTGCTGAAGCGGCACGTGGAGAAGTTTCCTTGAGACAGGAGTTGCAGTTCTCCTTTCTTTTAACGTTACTACGCTTTTCAAGACACCTAGGATCTCGCCTGGGCACCCTATTCCGTGCAAGAACACCGAGTACCGGCAGGCTCCACTGGGTTGCTAAGAAACATCCAGGCCCGGATACCTTTCCCAGTCACTCTGTGTATGCTAAGTGTAGGGCAACACACTGCACTCTTCCTTGGGAGAGCTACATTTCCTCAGCACTCCAACAGCTCCAGGTAATCTGTTCTCTCACGTCCTACATGTCATGCAAATTGCCTCAATGCCCTAGGCTGAGCGGCACTGAGAAATCAAAACTGCTTCGCATTCCTTCTACAAAGTCATACCTTAAGACCGCATAGTTAGAGGAGAAACTCGGCTTGCGTTCCTCCTGTAACCAAAGCACAGTTCTTCCTCTTACACTGCAGGGTTTTAGAAGAGCCTAAGCCCCGATAGCGTTACCAAAGCGTTCCTTGGGAGAGGCAGTTCGCTACATGCAGAACTCCGTGCCAAGAAAACATTCTTCAGGGAAGGGACCATTGTGTAGTTTGAGGGAATATTTACTTGGTAGACATCACAAGGGGGTAGGCTGCGTGTTCCCTGGAAACGGAGACCTGATGGCACAAGGCTTGCTTTCCCATTTTGAAAGCTCCATTCATGCTGCCTTGAAGCTACCTAAATACCAGTATTTTGGACGAGTCTCTAGTCACTGTAGGCAGGGCTCTGGGAAGGGAACGAGTTTTCTCTAAATCAACAGGGTGCTTTCGTAGCCTGGTGGGAGCTCCACCTAGAAGCTCTAGAGCTCAAAGGAAACTTGACGTGAGTCGTTTCCTCAAGGTAAAGCCTTGAACAGCCCTGCTGAAGCCAAAGCGTGGAGCAGTTTCCTGGAGACACGAGTTGCAGTTCTGCTTTCTTTGAACGTTAGTACGCTTATGAAGACACCTAGTAACTCCCGTGGGCACCCTATTCCCTGCAAGAACACCGAGGACCGGCATGCTCGACTGGGAAGCTCAGAAACATCCAGGCCCGGAAACCTTTCCCAGTCACTCTCAATATGCTAAGGGTAGGGCAACACACTGCACGCCTCCTTGGGAGAGCTAGATTTCCTCAGCACTCCAACAGCTCCAGGCAATCTGTTGTCTCACGTCTACATGTCATGCATATCTGCCTCAGTGCCCTAGGCTGAGCGGCACTGAGTAACCAATACTGTTTCACAGTCCTTCTACAAAGTCATACCTTAAGACCCCATACTTACAGGAGAAAGTTGGCTTGCATTCCTCCTGTAACCAAAGCACAGTTCTTCCTCTTACACTGCAGGGTTTTAGAAGAGCCTAAGCACCGAAAGCGTTACCAAAGCGTTCCTTGGGAGAGGCAGTTCGCTACATGCAGAACTCCGTGCCAAGAAAACATTCTTCAGGGAAGGGACCATTGTGTAGTTTGAGGGAATATTTACTTGGTAGACATCACAAGGGGGTAGGCTGCGTGCTCACTGGAAACGGAGACCTGATGGCACAAGTCTTGCTTTCCCATTTTGAAAGCTCCATTCATGCCGCCTTGAACCTACCTAAATACCAGAGTTTTGGACGAGTTTCTAGTCACTGTAGGCAGGGCTCTGGGAAGGGAACGAGTTTTCTCTAAATCAACAGGGTGCTTTCATAGCCTGGGTGGGAGCTCCTCCTGAGACGCTCTAGAGCCTCAAGGAAACTTGACGTGAGTCCTTTCCTCAAGGTAAAGCCTTGAAGAGCCCTGCTGAAGCGGAACGTGGAGAAGTTTCCTTGAGACATGAGTTGCAGTTCTCCTTTCTTTTAACATTAGTACGCTTTTCAAGACACCTAGGATCTCGCCTGGGCACCCTATTCCGTGCAAGAACACTGAGTACCGGCAGGCTCCACTGGGTTGCTAAGAAACATCCAGGCCCGGATACCTTTCCCAGTCACTCTGTGTATGCTAAGTGTAGGGCAACACACTGCACTCTTCCTTGGGAGAGCTACATTTCCTCAGCACTCCAACAGCTCCAGGTAATCTGTTCTCTCACGTCCTACATGTCATGCAAATTGCCTCAATGCCCTAGGCTGAGCGGCACTGAGAAATCAAAACTGCTTCGCATTCCTTCTACAAAGTCATACCTTAAGACCCCATACTTACAGGAGAAACTCGGCTTGCGTTCCTCCTGTAACCAAAGCACAGTTCTTCCTCTTACACTGCAGGGTTTTAGAAGAGCCTAAGCCCCGATAGCGTTACCAAAGCGTTCCTTGGGAGAGGCAGTTCGCTACATGCAGAACTCCGTGCCAAGAAAACATTCTTCAGGGAAGGGACCATTGTGTAGTTTGAGGGAATATTTACTTGGTAGACATCACAAGGGGGTAGGCTGCGTGTTCCCTGGAAACGGAGACCTGATGGCACAAGGCTTGCTTTCCCATTTTGAAAGCTCCATTCATGCTGCCTTGAAGCTACCTAAATACCAGTGTTTTGGACGGGTCTCTAGTCACTGTAGGCAGGGCTCTGGGAAGGGAACGAGTTTTCTCTAAATCAACAGGGTGCTTTCGTAGCCTGGGTGGGAACTCCACCTGAGACGCTCTAGAGCTCAAAGGAAACTTGACGTGAGTCGTTTCCTCAAGGTAAAGCCTTGAAGAGCCCTGCTGAAGCCGAAGCGTGGAGCAGTTTCCTGGAGACATGAGTTGCAGTTCTGCTTTCTTTGAACGTTAGTACGCTTATGAAGACACCTAGTAACTCCCGTGGGCACCCTATTCCCTGCAAGAACACCGAGGACCGGCATGCTCGACTGGGAAGCTCAGAAACATCCAGGCCCGGAAACCTTTCCCAGTCACTCTCAATATGCTAAGTGTAGGGCAACACACTGCACGCCTCCTTGGGAGAGCTAGATTTCCTCAGCACTCCAACAGCTCAAGGCAATCTGTTGTCTCACATCGACATGTCATGCATATCTGCCTCAGTGCCCTAGGCTGAGCGGCACTGAGAAACCAATACTCTTTCACATTCCTTCTACAAAGTCATACCTTACGACCCCATACTTACAGGAGAAAGTTGGCTTGCGTTCCTGCTGTAACCAAAGCACAGTTCTTCCTCTTACACTGCAGGGTTTTAGAAGAGGCTAAGCCCCTATAGCGTACCTAGAGCATTCCTTGGGAGAGGCAGTTCGCTACATGCAGAACTCCGTGCCAAGAACACGTTATTCAGGGAAGGGACCAGTGTGTCACTAGAGTGTATATTAACTTGGTAGAAATCACAAGGAGGTAGGCTGCGTGTTCACTGGAAACGGGGACCTGATGGCACAAGGCTTGCTTTCCCATTTTGAAAGCTCCATTCATGCCGCCTTGAACCTACCTAAATACCAGTGTTTTGGACGAGTTTCTAGCCACTGTAGGCAGGGCTCTGGGAAGGGAACGAGTTTTCTCGAAATCAACAGGGTGCTTTCGTAGCCTGGGTGGGAGCTCCTCCTGAGACGCTCTAGAGCTACAAGGAAACTTGACGTGAGTCCTTTCCTCAAGGTAAAGCCTTGAAGAGCCCTGCTGAAGCGGCACGTGGAGAAGTTTCCTTGAGACATGAGTTGCAGTTCTCCTTTCTTTTAACGTTACTACGCTTTTCAAGACACCTAGGATCTCGCCTGGGCACCCTATTCCGTGCAAGAACACCGAGTACCGGCAGGCTCCACTGGGTTGCTAAGAAACATCCAGGCCCGGATACCTTTCCCAGTCACTCTGTGTATGCTAAGTGTAGGGCAACACACTGCACTCTTCCTTGGGAGAGCTACATTTCCTCAGCACTCCAACAGCTCCAGGTAATCTGTTCTCTCACGTCCTACATGTCATGCAAATTGCCTCAATGCCCTAGGCTGAGCGGCACTGAGAAATCAAAACTGCTTCGCATTCCTTCTACAAAGTCATACCTTAAGACCCCATACTTACAGGAGAAACTCGGCTTGCGTTCCTCCTGTAACCAAAGCACAGCTCTTCCTCTTACACTGCAGGGTTTTAGAAGAGCCTAAGCCCCGATAGCGTTACCAAAGCGTTCCTTGGGAGAGGCAGTTCGCTACATGCAGAACTCCGTGCCAAGAAAACATTCTTCAGGGAAGAGACCATTGTGTAGTTTGAGGGAATATTTACTTGGTAGACATCACAAGGGGGTAGGCTGCGTGTTCCCTGGAAACGGAGACCTGATGGCACAAGGCTTGCTTTCCCATTTTGAAAGCTCCATTCATGCTGCCTTGAAGCTACCTAAATACCAGTGTTTTGGACGGGTCTCTAGTCACTGTAGGCAGGGCTCTGGGAAGGGAACGAGTTTTCTCTAAATCAACAGGGTGCTTTCGTAGCCTGGGTGGGAGCTCCACCTAGAAGCTCTAGAGCTCAAAGGAAACTTGACGTGAGTCGTTTCCTCAAGGTAAAGCCTTGAAGAGCCCTGCTGAAGCCGAAGCGTGGAGCAGTTTCCTGGAGACATGAGTTGCAGTTCTGCTTTCTTTGAACGTTAGTACGCTTATGAAGACACCTAGTAACTCTCGTGGGCACCCTATTCCCTGCAAGAACACCGAGGTCCGGCATGCTCGACTGGGAAGCTCAGAAACATCCAGGCCCGGAAACCTTTCCCAGTCACTCTCAATATGCTAAGGGTAGGGCAACACACTGCACGCCTCCTTGGGAGAGCTAGATTTCCTCAACACTCCAACAGCTCCAGGCAATCTGTTGTCTCACGTCTACATGTCATGCATATCTGCCTCAATGCCCTAGGCTGAGTGGCACTGAGTAACCAATACTCTTTCACATTCCTTCTACAAAGTCATACCTTAAGACCCCATACTTACAGGAGAAAGTTGCCTTGCGTTCCTGCTGTAACCAAAGCACAGTTCTTCCTCTTACACTGCAGGGTTTTAGAAGAGGATAAGCCCCTATAGCGTACCTAGAGCATTCCTTGGGAGAGGCAGTTCGCTACATGCAGAACTCCGTGCCAAGAACACGTTATTCAGGGAAGGGACCAGTGTGTCTCTAGAGTGTATATTAACTTGGTAGAAATCACAAGGAGGTAGGCTGCGTGTTCACTGGAAACGGGGACCTGATGGCACAAGGCTTGCTTTCCCATTTTGAAAGCTCCATTCATGCCGCCTTGAACCTACCTAAATACCAGTGTTTTGGACGAGTTTCTAGTCACTGTAGGCAGGGCTCTGGGAAGGGAACGAGTTTTCTCGAAATCAACAGGGTGCTTTCATAGCCTGGGTGGGAGCTCCTCCTGAGACGCTCTAGAGCTACAAGGAAACTTGACGTGAGTCCTTTCCTCAAGGTAAAGCCTTGAAGAGCCCTGCTGAAGCGGCACGTGGAGAAGTTTCCTTGAGACAGGAGTTGCAGTTCTCCTTTCTTTTAACGTTACTACGCTTTTCAAGACACCTAGGATCTCGCCTGGGCACCCTATTCCGTGCAAGAACACCGAGTACCGGCAGGCTCCACTGGGTTGCTAAGAAACATCCAGGCCCGGATACCTTTCCCAGTCACTCTGTGTATGCTAAGTGTAGGGCAACACACTGCACTCTTCCTTGGGAGAGCTACATTTCCTCAGCACTCCAACAGCTCCAGGTAATCTGTTCTCTCACGTCCTACATGTCATGCAAATTGCCTCAATGCCCTAGGCTGAGCGGCACTGAGAAATCAAAACTGCTTCGCATTCCTTCTACAAAGTCATACCTTAAGACCCCATACTTAGAGGAGAAACTCAGCTTGCGTTCCTCCTGTAACCAAAGCACAGTTCTTCCTCTTACACTGCAGGGTTTTAGAAGAGCCTAAGCCCCGATAGCGTTACCAAAGCGTTCCTTGGGAGAGGCAGTTCGCTACATGCAGAACTCCGTGCCAAGAAAACATTCTTCAGGGAAGGGACCATTGTGTAGTTTGAGGGAATATTTACTTGGTAGACATCACAAGGGGGTAGGCTGCGTGTTCCCTGGAAACGGAGACCTGATGGCACAAGGCTTGCTTTCCCATTTTGAAAGCTCCATTCATGCGGCCTTGAAGCTACCTAAATACCAGTATTTTGGACGAGTCTCTAGTCACTGTAGGCAGGGCTGTGGGAAGGGAACGAGTTTTCTCTAAATCAACAGGGTGCTTTCGTAGCCTGGTGGGAGCTCCACCTAGAAGCTCTAGAGCTCAAAGGAAACTTGACGTGAGTCGTTTCCTCAAGGTAAAGCCTTGAACAGCCCTGCTGAAGCCAAAGCGTGGAGCAGTTTCCTGGAGACACGAGTTGCAGTTCTGCTTTCTTTGAACGTTAGTACGCTTATGAAGACACCTAGTAACTCTCGTGGGCACCCTATTCCCTGCAAGAACACCGAGGACCGGCATGCTCGACTGGGAAGCTCAGAAACATCTAGGCCCGGAAACCTTTCCCAGTCACTCTCAATATGCTAAGTGTAAGGCAACACACTGCACGCCTCCTTGAAAGAGCTAGATTTCCTCAGCACTCCAACAGCTCCAGGCAATCTGTTGTCTCACGTCTACATGTCATGCATATCTGGCTCAGTGCCCTAGGCTGAGCGGCACTGAGAAACCAATACTCTTTCACATTCCTTCTACAAAGTCATACCTTAAGACCCCATACTTACAGGAGAATGTTGCCTTGCGTTCCTGCTGTAACCAAAGCACAGTTCTTCCTCTTACACTGCAGGGTTTTAGAAGAGCCTAAGCCCCGATAGCGTTACCAAAGCGTTCCTTGGGAGAGGCAGTTCGCTACATGCAGAACTCCGTGCCAAGAAAACATTCTTCAGGGAAGGGACCATTGTGTAGTTTGAGGGAATATTTACTTGATAGACATCACAAGGGGGTAGGCTGCGTGCTCACTGGAAACGGAGACCTGATGGCACAAGGCTTGCTTTCCCATTTTGAAAGCTCCATTCATGCTGCCTTGAAGCTACCTAAATACCAGTGTTTTGGACGGGTCTCTAGTCACTGTAGGCAGGGCTCTGGGAAGGGAACGAGTTTTCTCTAAATCAACAGGGTGCTTTCGTAGCCTGGGTGGGAGCTCCACCTGAGACGCTCTAGAGCTCAAAGGAAACTTGACGTGAGTCGTTTCCTCAAGGTAAAGCCTTGAAGAGCCCTGCTGAAGCCGAAGCGTGGAGCAGTTTCCTGGAGACATGAGTTGCAGTTCTGCTTTCTTTGAACGTTAGTACGCTTATGAAGACACCTAGTAACTCCCGTGGGCACCCTATTCCCTGCAAGAACACCGAGGACCGGCATGCTCGACTGGGAAGCTCAGAAACATCCAGGCCCGGAAACCTTTCCCAGTCACTCTCAATATGCTAAGTGTAGGGCAACACACTGCACGCCTCCTTGGGAGAGCTAGATTTCCTCAGCACTCCAACAGCTCAAGGCAATCTGTTGTCTCACATCTACATGTCATGCATATCTGCCTCAGTGCCCTAGGCTGAGCGGCACTGAGAAACCAATACTCTTTCACATTCCTTCTACAAAGTCATACCTTACGACCCCATACTTACAGGAGAAAGTTGGCTTGAGTTCCTGCTGTAACCAAAGCACAGTTCTTCCTCTTACATTGCAGGGTTTTAGAAGAGGCTAAGCCCCTATAGCGTACCTAGAGCATTCCTTGGGAGAGGCAGTTCGCTACATGCAGAACTCCGTGCCAAGAACACGTTATTCAGGGAAGGGACCAGTGTGTCACTAGAGTGTATATTAACTTGCTAGAAATGAAAAGGAGGTAGGCTGCGTGTTCACTGGAAACGGGGACCTGATGGCACAAGGCTTGCTTTCCCATTTTGAAAGCTCCATTCATGCCGCCTTGAACCTACCTAAATACCAGTGTTTTGGACGAGTTTCTAGTCACTGTAGGCAGGGCTCTGGGAAGGGAACGAGTTTTCTCTAAATCAACAGGGTGCTTTCGTAGCCTGGGTGGGAGCTCCTCCTGAGATGCTCTAGAGCTACAAGGAAACTTGACGTGAGTCCTTTCCTCAAGGTAAAGCCTTGAAGAGCCCTGCTGAAGCGGCACGTGGAGAAGTTTCCTTGAGACATGAGTTGCAGTTCTCCTTTCTTTTAACGTTACTACGCTTTTCAAGACACCTAGGATCTCGCCTGGGCACCCTATTCCGTGCAAGAACACCGAGTACCGGCAGGCTCCACTGGGTTGCTAAGAAACATCCAGGCCCGGATACCTTTCCCAGTCACTCTGTGTATGCTAAGTGTAGGGCAACACACTGCACTCTTCCTTGGGAGAGCTACATTTCCTCAGCACTCCAACAGCTCCAGGTAATCTGTTCTCTCACGTCCTACATGTCATGCAAATTGCCTCAATGCCCTAGGCTGAGCGGCACTGAGAAATCAAAACTGCTTCGCATTCCTTCTACAAAGTCATACCTTAAGACCCCATACTTACAGGAGAAACTCGGCTTGCGTTCCTCCTGTAACCAAAGCACAGTTCTTCCTCTTACACTGCAGGGTTTTAGAAGAGCCTAAGCCCCGATAGCGTTACCAAAGCGTTCCTTGGGAGAGGCAGTTCGCTACATGCAGAACTCCGTGCCAAGAAAACATTCTTCAGGGAAGGGACCATTGTGTAGTTTGAGGGAATATTTACTTGGTAGACATCACAAGGGGGTAGGCTGCGTGTTCCCTGGAAACGGAGACCTTATGGCACAAGGCTTGCTTTCCCATTTTGAAAGCTCCATTCATGCTGCCTTGAAGCTACCTAAATACCAGTGTTTTGGACGGGTCTCTAGTCACTGTAGGCAGGGCTGTGGGAAGGGAACGAGTTTTCTCTAAATCAACAGGGTGCTTTCGTAGCCTGGGTGGGAGCTCCAACTGAGACGCTCTAGAGCTGAAAGGAAACTTGACGTGAGTCGTTTCCTCAAGGTAAAGCCTTGAAGGGCCCTGCTGAAGCCGAAGCGTGGAGCAGTTTGCTGGAGACATGAGTTGCAGTTCTGCTTTCTTTGATTGTTAGTACGCTTATGAAGACACCTAGTAACTCTCGTGGGCACCCTATTCCCTGCAAGAACACCAAGGACCGGCATGCTCGACTGGGAAGCTCAGAAACATCTAGGCCCGGAAACCTTTCCCAGTCACTCTCAATATGCTAAGTGTAAGGCAACACACTGCACGCCTCCTTGAAAGAGCTAGATTTCCTCAGCACTCCAACAGCTCCAGGCAATCTGTTGTCTCACGTCTACATGTCATGCATATCTGCCTCAATGCCCTAGGCTGAGCGGCACTGAGAAACCAATACTCTTTCACATTCCTTCTACAAAGTCATACCTTAAGACCCCATACTTACAGGAGAAAGTTGCCTTGCGTTCCTGCTGTAACCAAAGCACAGTTCTTCCTCTTACACTGCAGGGTTTTAGAAGAGCCTAAGCCCCGATAGCGTTACCAAAGCGTTCCTTGGGAGAGGCAGTTCGCTACATGCAGAACTCCGTGCCAAGAAAACATTCTTCAGGGAAGGGACCATTGTGTAGTTTGAGGGAATATTTACTTGGTAGACATCACAAGGGGGTAGGCTGCGTGCTCACTGGAAACGGAGACCTGATGGCACAAGGCTTGCTTTCCCATTTTGAAAGCTCCATTCATGCTGCCTTGAAGCTACCTAAATACCAGTGTTTTGGACGGGTCTCTAGTCACTGTAGGCAGGGCTCTGGGAAGGGAACGAGTTTTCTCTAAATCAACAGGGTGCTTTCGTAGCCTGGGTGGGAGCTCCACCTGAGACGCTCTAGAGCTCAAAGGAAACTTGACGTGAGTCGTTTCCTCAAGGTAAAGCCTTGAAGAGCCCTGCTGAAGCCGAAGCGTGGAGCAGTTTCCTGGAGACATGAGTTGCAGTTCTGCTCTCTTTGAACGTTAGTACGCTTATGAAGACACCTAGTAACTCCCGTGGGCACCCTATTCCCTGCAAGAACACCGAGGACCGGCATGCTCGACTGGGAAGCTCAGAAACATCCAGGCCCGGAAACCTTTCCCAGTCACTCTCAATATGCTAAGTGTAGGGCAACACACTGCACGCCTCCTTGGGAGAGCTAGATTTCCTCAGCACTCCAACAGCTCAAGGCAATCTGTTGTCTCACATCTACATGTCATGCATATCTGCCTCAGTGCCCTAGGCTGAGCGGCACTGAGAAACCAATACTCTTTCACATTCCTTCTACAAAGTCATACCTTACGACCCCATACTTACAGGAGAAAGTTGGCTTGAGTTCCTGCTGTAACCAAAGCACAGTTCTTCCTCTTACACTGCAGGGTTTTAGAAGAGGCTAAGCCCCTATAGCGTACCTAGAGCATTCCTTGGGAGAGGCAGTTCGCTACATGCAGAACTCCGTGCCAAGAACACGTTATTCAGGGAAGGGACCAGTGTGTCACTAGAGTGTATATTAACTTGGTAGAAATCACAAGGAGGTAGGCTGCGTGTTCACTGGAAACGGGGACCTGATGGCACAAGGCTTGCTTTCCCATTTTGAAAGCTCCATTCATGCCGCCTTGAACCTACCTAAATACCAGTGTTTTGGACGAGTTTCTAGTCACTGTAGGCAGGGCTCTGGGAAGGGAACGAGTTTTCTCTAAATCAACAGGGTGCTTTCGTAGCCTGGGTGGGAGCTCCTCCTGAGACGCTCTAGAGCTACAAGGAAACTTGACGTGAGTCCTTTCCTCAAGGTAAAGCCTTGAAGAGCCCTGCTGAAGCGGCACGTGGAGAAGTTTCCTTGAGACATGAGTTGCAGTTCTCCTTTCTTTTAACGTTACTACGCTTTTCAAGACACCTAGGATCTCGCCTGGGCACCCTATTCCGTGCAAGAACACCGAGTACCGGCAGGCTCCACTGGGTTGCTAAGAAACATCCAGGCCCGGATACCTTTCCCAGTCACTCTGTGTATGCTAAGTGTAGGGCAACACACTGCACTCTTCCTTGGGAGAGCTACATTTCCTCAGCACTCCAACAGCTCCAGGTAATCTGTTCTCTCACGTCCTACATGTCATGCAAATTGCCTCAATGCCCTAGGCTGAGCGGCACTGAGAAATCAAAACTGCTTCGCATTCCTTCTACAAAGTCATACCTTAAGACCCCATACTTAGAGGAGAAACTCGGCTTGCGTTCCTCCTGTAACCAAAGCACAGTTCTTCCTCTTACACTGCAGGGTTTTAGAAGAGCCTAAGCCCCGATAGCGTTACCAAAGCGTTCCTTGGGAGAGGCAGTTCGCTACATGCAGAACTCCGTGCCAAGAAAACATTCTTCAGGGAAGGGACCATTGTGTAGTTTGAGGGAATATTTACTTGGTAGACATCACAAGGGGGTAGGCTGCGTGTTCCCTGGAAACGGAGACCTGATGGCACAAGGCTTGCTTTCCCATTTTGAAAGCTCCATTCATGCTGCCTTGAAGCTACCTAAATACCAGTGTTTTGGACGGGTCTCTAGTCACTGTAGGCAGGGCTCTGGGAAGGGAACGAGTTTTCTCTAAAGCAACAGGGTGCTTTCGTAGCCTGGGTGGGAGCTCCAACTGAGACGCTCTAGAGCTGAAAGGAAACTTGACGTGAGTCGTTTCCTCAAGGTAAAGCCTTGAAGGGCCCTGCTGAAGCCGAAGCGTGGAGCAGTTTGCTGGAGACATGAGTTGCAGTTCTGCTTTCTTTGATTGTTAGTACGCTTATGAAGACACCTAGTAACTCTCGTGGGCACCCTATTCCCTGCAAGAACACCAAGGACCGGCATGCTCGACTGGGAAGCTCAGAAACATCTAGGCCCGGAAACCTTTCCCAGTCACTCTCAATATGCTAAGTGTAAGGCAACACACTGCACGCCTCCTTGAAAGAGCTAGATTTCCTCAGCACTCCAACAGCTCCAGGCAATCTGTTGTCTCACGTCTACATGTCATGCATATCTGCCTCAATGCCCTAGGCTGAGTGGCACTGAGAAACCAATACTCTTTCACATTCCTTCTACAAAGTCATACCTTAAGACCCCATACTTACAGGAGAAAGTTGCCTTGCGTTCCTGCTGTAACCAAAGCACAGTTCTTCCTCTTACACTGCAGGGTTTTAGAAGAGCCTAAGCCCCGATAGCGTTACCAAAGCGTTCCTTGGGAGAGGCAGTTCGCTACATGCAGAACTCCGTGCCAAGAAAACATTCTTCAGGGAAGGGACCATTGTGTAGTTTGAGGGAATATTTACTTGGTAGACATCACAAGGGGGTAGGCTGCGTGCTCACTGGAAACGGAGACCTGATGGCACAAGGCTTGCTTTCCCATTTTGAAAGCTCCATTCATGCTGCCTTGAAGCTACCTAAATACCAGTGTTTTGGACGGGTCTCTAGTCACTGTAGGCAGGGCTCTGGGAAGGGAACGAGTTTTCTCTAAATCAACAGGGTGCTTTCGTAGCCTGGGTGGGAGCTCCACCTGAGACGCTCTAGAGCTCAAAGGAAACTTGACGTGAGTCGTTTCCTCAAGGTAAAGCCTTGAAGAGCCCTGCTGAAGCCGAAGCGTGGAGCAGTTTCCTGGAGACATGAGTTGCAGTTCTGCTTTCTTTGAACGTTAGTACGCTTATGAAGACACCTAGTAACTCCCGTGGGCACCCTATTCCCTGCAAGAACACCGAGGACCGGCATGCTCGACTGGGAAGCTCAGAAACATCCAGGCCCGGAAACCTTTCCCAGTCACTCTCAATATGCTAAGTGTAGGGCAACACACTGCACGCCTCCTTGGGAGAGCTAGATTTCCTCAGCACTCCAACAGCTCAAGGCAATCTGTTGTCTCACATCTACATGTCATGCATATCTGCCTCAGTGCCCTAGGCTGAGCGGCACTGAGAAACCAATACTCTTTCACATTCCTTCTACAAAGTCATACCTTACGACCCCATACTTACAGGATAAAGTTGGCTTGAGTTCCTGCTGTAACCAAAACACAGTTCTTCCTCTTACACTGCAGGGTTTTAGAAGAGGCTAAGCCCCTATAGCGTACCTAGAGCATTCCTTGGGAGAGGCAGTTCGCTACATGCAGAACTCCGTGCCAAGAACACGTTATTCAGGGAAGGGACCAGTGTGTCACTAGAGTGTATATTAACTTGCTAGAAATGAAAAGGAGGTAGGCTGCGTGTTCACTGGAAATGGGGACCTGATGGCACAAGGCTTGCTTTCCCATTTTGAAAGCTCCATTCATGCCGCCTTGAACCTACCTAAATACCAGTGTTTTGGACGAGTTTCTAGTCACTGTAGGCAGGGCTCTGGGAAGGGAACGAGTTTTCTCTAAATCAACAGGGTGCTTTCGTAGCCTGGGTGGGAGCTCCTCCTGAGACGCTCTAGAGCTACAAGGAAACTTGACGTGAGTCCTTTCCTCAAGGTAAAGCCTTGAAGAGCCCTGCTGAAGCGGCACGTGGAGAAGTTTCCTTGAGACATGAGTTGCAGTTCTCCTTTCTTTTAACGTTACTACGCTTTTCAAGACACCTAGGATCTCGCCTGGGCACCCTATTCCGTGCAAGAACACCGAGTACCGGCAGGCTCCACTGGGTTGCTAAGAAACATCCAGGCCCGGATACCTTTCCCAGTCACTCTGTGTATGCTAAGTGTAGGGCAACACACTGCACTCTTCCTTGGGAGAGCTACATTTCCTCAGCACTCCAACAGCTCCAGGTAATCTGTTCTCTCACGTCCTACATGTCATGCAAATTGCCTCAATGCCCTAGGCTGAGCGGCACTGAGAAATCAAAACTGCTTCGCATTCCTTCTACAAAGTCATACCTTAAGACCCCATACTTACAGGAGAAACTCGGCTTGCGTTCCTCCTGTAACCAAAGCACAGTTCTTCCTCTTACACTGCAGGGTTTTAGAAGAGCCTAAGCCCCGATAGCGTTACCAAAGCGTTCCTTGGGAGAGGCAGTTCGCTACATGCAGAACTCCGTGCCAAGAAAACATTCTTCAGGGAAGGGACCATTGTGTAGTTTGAGGGAATATTTACTTGGTAGACATCACAAGGGGGTAGGCTGCGTGTTCCCTGGAAACGGAGACCTGATGGCACAAGGCTTGCTTTCCCATTTTGAAAGCTCCATTCATGCTGCCTTGAAGCTACCTAAATACCAGTGTTTTGGACGGGTCTCTAGTCACTGTAGGCAGGGCTGTGGGAAGGGAACGAGTTTTCTCTAAATCAACAGGGTGCTTTCGTAGCCTGGGTGGCAGCTCCAACTGAGACGCTCTAGAGCTCAAAGGAAACTTGACGTGAGTCGTTTCCTCAAGGTAAAGCCTTGAAGGGCCCTGCTGAAGCCGAAGCGTAGAGAAGTTTCCTTGAGACATGAGTTGCAGTTCTGCTTTCTTTGATTGTTAGTACGCTTATGAAGACACCTAGTAACTCTCGTGGGCACCCTATTCCCTGCACGAACACCGAGGACCGGCATGCTCGACTGGGAAGCTCAGAAACATCCAGGCCCGGATACCTTTCCCAGTCACTCTCAATATGCTAAGTGTAAGGCAACACACTGCACGCCTCCTTGGAAGAGCTAGATTTCCTCAGCACTCCAACAGCTCCAGGCAATCTGTTGTCTCACGTCTACATGTCATGCATATCTGCCTCAGTGCCCTAGGCTGAGCGGCACTGAGAAACCAATACTCTTTCACATTCCTTCTACAAAGTCATACCTTAAGACCCCATACTTACAGGAGAAAGTTGCCTTGCGTTCCTGCTGTAACCAAAGCACAGTTCTTCCTCTTACACTGCAGGGTTTTAGAAGAGCCTAAGCCCCGATAGCGTTACCAAAGCGTTCCTTGGGAGAGGCAGTTCGCTACATGCAGAACTCCGTGCCAAGAAAACATTCTTCAGGGAAGGCACCATTGTGTAGTTTGAGGGAATATTTACTTGGTAGACATCACAAGGGGGTAGGCTGCGTGTTCCCTGGAAACGGAGACCTGATGGCACAAGGCTTGCTTTCCCATTTTGAAAGCTCCATTCATGCTGCCTTGAAGCTACCTAAATACCAGTGTTTTGGACGGGTCTCTAGTCACTGTAGGCAGGGCTGTGGGAAGGGAACGAGTTTTCTCTAAATCAACAGGGTGCTTTCGTAGCCTGGGTGGGAGCTCCACCTGAGACGCTCTAGAGCTCAAAGGAAACTTGACGTGAGTCGTTTCCTCAAGGTAAAGCCTTGAAGAGCCCTGCTGAAGCCGAAGCGTGGAGCAGTTTCCTGGAGACATGAGTTGCAGTTCGGCTTTCTTTGAACGTTAGTACGCTTATGAAGACACCTAGTAACTCCCGTGGGCACCCTATTCCCTGCAAGAACACCGAGGACCGGCATGCTCGACTGGGAAGCTCAGAAACATCCAGGCCCGGAAACCTTTCCCAGTCACTCTCAATATGCTAAGTGTAGGGCAACACACTGCACGCCTCCTTGGGAGAGCTAGATTTCCTCAGCACTCCAACAGCTCAAGGCAATCTGTTGTCTCACATCTACATGTCATGCATATCTGCCTCAGTGCCCTAGGCTGAGCGGCACTGAGAAACCAATACTCTTTCACATTCCTTCTACAAAGTCATACCTTACGACCCCATACTTACAGGAGAAAGTTGGCTTGCGTTCCTGCTGTAACCAAAGCACAGTTCTTCCTCTTACACTGCAGGGTTTTAGAAGAGGCTAAGCCCCTATAGCGTACCTAGAGCATTCCTTGGGAGAGGCAGTTCGCTACATGCAGTACTCCGTGCCAAGAACACGTTATTCAGGGAAGGGACCAGTGTGTCACTAGAGTGTATATTAACTTGGTAGAAATCACAAGGAGGTAGGCTGCGTGTTCACTGGAAACGGGGACCTGATGGCACAAGGCTTGCTTTCCCATTTTGAAAGCTCCATTCATGCCGCCTTGAACCTACCTAAATACCAGTGTTTTGGACGAGTTTCTAGTCACTGTAGGCAGGGCTCTGGGAAGGTAACGAGTTTTCTCGAAATCAACAGGGTGCTTTCGTAGCCTGGGTGGGAGCTCCTCCTGAGATGCTCTAGAGCTACAAGGAAACTTGACGTGAGTCCTTTCCTCAAGGTAAAGCCTTGAAGAGCCCTGCTGAAGAGGCACGTGGAGAAGTTTCCTTGAGACAGGAGTTGCAGTTCTCCTTTCTTTTAACGTTACTACACTTTTCAAGACACCTAGGATCTCGCCTGGGCACCCTATTCCGTGCAAGAACACCGAGTACCGGCAGGCTCCACTGGGTTGCTAAGAAACATCCAGGCCCGGATACCTTTCCCAGTCACTCTGGGTATTCTAAGTGTAGGGCAACACACTGCACTCTTCCTTGGGAGAGCTACATTTCCTCAGCACTCCAACAGCTCCAGGTAATCTGTTCTCTCACGTCCTACATGTCATGCAAATTGCCTCAATGCCCTAGGCTGAGCGGCACTGAGAAATCAAAACTGCTTCGCATTCCTTCTGCAAAGTCATACCTTAAGACCCCATACTTAGAGGAGAAACTCGGCTTGCGTTCCTCCTGTAACCAAAGCACAGTTCTTCCTCTTACACTGCAGGGTTTTAGAAGAGCCTAAGCCCCGATAGCGTTACCAAAGCGTTCCTTGGGAGAGGCAGTTCGCTACATGCAGAACTCCGTGCCAAGAACACGTTATTCAGGGAAGGGACCAGTGTGTCTCTAGAGTGTATATTAACTTGGTAGAAATCACAAGGAGGTAGGCTGCGTGTTCACTGGAAACGGGGACCTGATGGCACAAGGCTTGCTTTCCCATTTTGAAAGCTCCATTCATGCCGCCTTGAACCTACCTAAATACCAGTGTTTTGGACGAGTTTCTAGTCACTGTAGGCAGGGCTCTGGGAAGGGAACGAGTTTTCTCGAAATCAACAGGGTGCTTTCGTAGCCTGGGTGGGAGCTCCTCCTGAGACGCTCTAGAGCTACAAGGAAACTTGACGTGAGTCCTTTCCTCAAGGTAAAGCCTTGAAGAGCCCTGCTGAAGCGGCACGTGGAGAAGTTTCCTTGAGACATGAGTTGCAGTTCTCCTTTCTTTTAACGTTACTACGCTTTTCAAGACACCTAGGATCTCGCCTGGGCACCCTATTCCGTGCAAGAACACCGAGTACCGGCAGGCTCCACTGGGTTGCTAAGAAACATCCAGGCCCGGATACCTTTCCCAGTCACTCTGTGTATGCTAAGTGTAGGGCAACACACTGCACTCTTCCTTGGGAGAGCTACATTTCCTCAGCACTCCAACAGCTCCAGGTAATCTGTTCTCTCACGTCCTACATGTCATGCAAATTGCCTCAATGCCCTAGGCTGAGCGGCACTGAGAAATCAAAACTGCTTCGCATTCCTTCTACAAAGTCATACCTTAAGACCCCATACTTACAGGAGAAACTCGGCTTGCGTTCCTCCTGTAACCAAAGCACAGTTCTTCCTCTTACACTGCAGGGTTGTAGAAGAGCCTAAGCCCCGATAGCGTTACCAAAGCGTTCCTTGGGAGAGGCAGTTCGCTACATGCATAACTCCGTGCCAAGAAAACATTCTTCAGGGAAGGGACCATTGTGTAGTTTGAGGGAATATTTACTTGGTAGACATCACAAGGGGGTAGGCTGCGTGTTACCTGGAAACGGAGACCTGATGGCACAAGGCTTGCTTTCCCATTTTGAAAGCTCCATTCATGCTGCCTTGAAGCTACCTAAATACCAGTGTTTTGGACAGGTCTCTAGTTACTGTAGGCAGAGCTGTGGGAAGGGAACGAGTTTTCTCTAAATCAACAGGGTGCTTTCGTAGCCTGGTGGGAGCTCCACCTAGAAGCTCTAGAGCTCAAAGGAAACTTGACGTGAGTCGTTTCCTCAAGGTAAAGCCTTGAAGAGTCCTGCTGAAGCCAAAGCGTGGAGCAGTTTCCTGGAGACACGAGTTGCAGTTCTGCTTTCTTTGAACGTTAGTACGCTTATGAAGACACCTAGTAACTCCCGTGGGCACCCTATTCCCTGCAAGAACACCGAGGACCTGCATGCTCGACTGGGAAGCTCAGAAACATCAAGGCCCGGAAACCTTTCCCAGTCACTCTGTGTATGCTAAGTGTAGGGCAACACACTGCACGCCTCCTTGGGAGAGCTAGATTTCCTCAGCACTCCAACAGCTCCAGGCAATCTGTTGTCTCACGTCTACATGTCATGCATATCTGCCTCAATGCCCTAGGCTGAGCGGCACTGAGTAATCAATACTGTTTCACAGTCCTTCTACAAAGTCATACCTTAAGACCCCATACTTACAGGAGAAAGTTGGCTTGCATTCCTCCTGTAACCAAAGCACAGTTCTTCCTCTTACACTGCAGGGTTTTAGAAGAGCCTAAGCACCGAAAGCGTTACCAAAGCGTTCCTTGGGAGAGGCAGTTCGCTACATGCAGAACTCCGTGCCAAGAAAACATTCTTCAGGGAAGGGACCATTGTGTAGTTTGAGGGAATATTTACTTGGTAGACATCACAAGGGGGTAGGCTGCGTGCTCACTGGAAACGGAGACCTGATGGCACAAGTCTTGCTTTCCCATTTTGAAAGCTCCATTCATGCCGCCTTGAACCTACCTAAATACCAGAGTTTTGGACGAGTTTCTAGTCACTGTAGGCAGGGCTCTGGGAAGGGAACGAGTTTTCTCTAAATCAACAGGGTGCTTTCATAGCCTGGGTGGGAGCTCCTCCTGAGACGCTCTAGAGCCTCAAGGAAACTTGACGTGAGTCCTTTCCTCAAGGTAAAGCCTTGAAGAGCCCTGCTGAAGCGGAACGTGGAGAAGTTTCCTTGAGACATGAGTTGCAGTTCTCCTTTCTTTTAACATTAGTACGCTTTTCAAGACACCTAGGATCTCGCCTGGGCACCTTATTCCGTGCAAGAACACCGAGTACCGGCAGGCTCCACTGGGTTGCTAAGAAACATCCAGGCCCGGATACCTTTCCCAGTCACTCTGTGTATGCTAAGTGTAGGGCAACACACTGCACTCTTCCTTGGGAGAGCTACATTTCCTCAGCACTCCAACAGCTCCAGGTAATCTGTTCTCTCACGTCCTACATGTCATGCAAATTGCCTCAATGCCCTAGGCTGAGCGGCACTGAGAAATCAAAACTGCTTCGCATTCCTTCTACAAAGTCATACCTTAAGACCCCATACTTAGAGGAGAAACTCGGCTTGCGTTCCTCCTGTAACCAAAGCACAGTTCTTCCTCTTACACTGCAGGGTTTTAGAAGAGCCTAAGCCCCGATAGCGTTACCAAAGCGTTCCTTGGGAGAGGCAGTTCGCTACATGCAGAACTCCGTGCCAAGAAAACATTCTTCAGGGAAGGGACCATTGTGTAGTTTGAGGGAATATTTACTTGGTAGACATCACAAGGGGGTAGGCTGCGTGTTCCCTGGAAACGGAGACCTGATGGCACAAGGCTTGCTTTCCCATTTTGAAAGCTCCATTCATGCTGCCTTGAAGCTACCTAAATACCAGTGTTTTGGACGGGTCTCTAGTCACTGTAGGCAGGGCTCTGGGAAGGGAACGAGTTTTCTCTAAATCAACAGGGTGCTTTCGTAGCCTGGGTGGGAGCTCCACCTGAGACGCTCTAGAGCTCAAAGGAAACTTGACGTGAGTCGTTTCCTCAAGGTAAAGCCTTGAAGAGCCCTGCTGAAGCCGAAGCGTGGAGCAGTTTCCTGGAGACATGAGTTGCAGTTCTGCTTTCTTTGAACGTTAGTACGCTTATGAAGACACCTAGTAACTCTCCTGGGCACCCTATTCCCTGCAAGAACACCGAGGACCGGCATGCTCGACTGGGAAGCTCAGAAACATCCAGGCCCGGAAACCTTTCCCAGTCACTCTCAATATGCTAAAGGTAGGGCAACACACTGCACGCCTCCTTGGGAGAGCTAGATTTCCTCAGCACTCCAACAGCTCCAGGCAATCTGTTGTCTCACGTCTACATGTCATGCATATCTGCCTCAATGCCCTAGGCTGAGTGGCACTGAGTAACCAATACTCTTTCACATTCCTTCTACAAAGTCATACCTTAAGACCCCATACTTACAGGAGAAAGTTGCCTTGCGTTCCTGCTGTAACCAAAGCACAGTTCTTCCTCTTACACTGCAGAGTTTTAGAAGAGGCTAAGCCCCTATAGCGTACCTAGAGCATTCCTTGAGAGAGGCAGTTCGCTACATGCAGAACTCCGTGCCAAGAACACGTTATTCAGGGAAGGGACCAGTGTGTCTCTAGAGTGTATATTAACTTGGTAGAAATCACAAGGAGGTAGGCTGCGTGTTCACTGGAAACGGGGACCTGATGGCACAAGGCTTGCTTTCCCATTTTGAAAGCTCCATTCATGCCGCCTTGAACCTACCTAAATACCAGTGTTTTGGACGAGTTTCTAGTCACTGTAGGCAGGGCTCTGGGAAGGGAACGAGTTTTCTCGAAATCAACAGGGTGCTTTCGTAGCCTGGGTGGGAGCTCCTCCTGAGACGCTCTAGAGCTACAAGGAAACTTGACGTGAGTCCTTTCCTCAAGGTAAAGCCTTGAAGAGCCCTGCTGAAGCGGCACGTGGAGAAGTTTCCTTGAGACAGGAGTTGCAGTTTTCCTTTCTTTTAACGTTACTACGCTATTCAAGACACCTAGGATCTCGCCTGGGCACCCTATTCCGTGCAAGAACACCGAGTACCGGCAGGCTCCACTGGGTTGCTAAGAAACATCCAGGCCCGGATACCTTTCCCAGTCACTCTGTGTATGCTAAGTGTAGGGCAACACACTGCACTCTTCCTTGGGAGAGCTACATTTCCTCAGCACTCCAACAGCTCCAGGTAATCTGTTCTCTCACGTCCTACATGTCATGCAAATTGCCTCAATGCCCTAGGCTGAGCGGCACTGAGAAATCAAAACTGCTTCGCATTCCTTCTACAAAGTCATACCTTAAGACCCCATACTTACAGGAGAAACTCGGCTTGCGTTCCTCCTGTAACCAAAGCACAGTTCTTCCTCTTACACTGCAGGGTTTTAGAAGAGCCTAAGCCCCGATAGCGTTACCAAAGCGTTCCTTGGGAGAGGCAGTTCGCTACATGCAGAACTCCGTGCCAAGAAAACATTCTTCAGGGAAGGGACCATTGTGTAGTTTGAGGGAATATTTACTTGGTAGACATCACAAGGGGGTAGGCTGCGTGTTACCTGGAAACGGAGACCTGATGGCACAAGGCTTGCTTTCCCATTTTGAAAGCGCCATTCATGCTGCCTTGAAGCTACCTAAATACCAGTGTTTTGGACGGGTCTCTAGTCACTGTAGGCAGGGCTCTGGGAAGGGAACGAGTTTTCTCTAAATCAACAGGGTGCTTTCGTAGCCTGGGTGGGAGCTCCACCTGAGACGCTCTAGAGCTCAAAGGAAACTTGACGTGAGTCGTTTCCTCAAGGTAAAGCCTTGAAGAGCCCTGCTGAAGCCGAAGCGTGGAGCAGTTTCCTGGAGACATGAGTTGCAGTTCTGCTTTCTTTGAACGTTAGTACGCTTATGAAGACACCTAGTAACTCTCCTGGGCACCCTATTCCCTGCAAGAACACCGAGGACCGGCATGCTCGACTGGGAAGCTCAGAAACATCCAGGCCCGGAAACCTTTCCCAGTGACTCTCAATATGCTAAAGGTAGGGCAACACACTGCACGCCTCCTTGGGAGAGCTAGATTTCCTCAGCACTCCAACAGCTCCAGGCAATCTGTTGTCTCACGTCTACATGTCATGCATATCTGCCTCAATGCCCTAGGCTGAGTGGCACTGAGTAACCAATACTCTTTCACATTCCTTCTACAAAGTCATACCTTAAGACCCCATACTTACAGGAGAAAGTTGCCTTGCGTTCCTGCTGTAACCAAAGCACAGTTCTTCCTCTTACACTGCAGGGTTTTAGAAGAGGCTAAGCCCCTATAGCGTACCTAGAGCATTCCTTGAGAGAGGCAGTTCGCTACATGCAGAACTCCGTGCCAAGAACACGTTATTCAGGGAAGGGACCAGTGTGTCTCTAGAGTGTATATTAACTTGGTAGAAATCACAAGGAGGTAGGCTGCGTGTTCACTGGAAACGGGGACCTGATGGCACAAGGCTTGCTTTCCCATTTTGAAAGCTCCATTCATGCCGCCTTGAACCTACCTAAATACCAGTGTTTTGGACGAGTTTCTAGTCACTGTAGGCAGGGCTCTGGGAAGGGAACGAGTTTTCTCGAAATCAACAGGGTGCTTTCGTAGCCTGGGTGGGAGCTCCTCCTGAGACGCTCTAGAGCTACAAGGAAACTTGACGTGAGTCCTTTCCTCAAGGTAAAGCCTTGAAGAGCCCTGCTGAAGCGGCACGTGGAGAAGTTTCCTTGAGACAGGAGTTGCAATTTTCCTTTCTTTTAACGTTACTACGCTTTTCAAGACACCTAGGATCTCGCCTGGGCACCCTATTCCGTGCAAGAACACCGAGTACCGGCAGGCTCCACTGGGTTGCTAAGAAACATCCAGGCCCGGATACCTTTCCCAGTCACTCTGTGTATGCTAAGTGTAGGGCAACACACTGCACTCTTCCTTGGGAGAGCTACATTTCCTCAGCACTCCAACAGCTCCAGGTAATCTGTTCTCTCACGTCCTACATGTCATGCAAATTGCCTCAATGCCCTAGGCTGAGCGGCACTGAGAAATCAAAACTGCTTCGCATTCCTTCTACAAAGTCATACCTTAAGACCCCATACTTACAGGAGAAACTCGGCTTGCGTTCCTCCTGTAACCAAAGCACAGTTCTTCCTCTTACACTGCAGGGTTTTAGAAGAGCCTAAGCCCCGATAGCGTTACCAAAGCGTTCCTTGGGAGAGGCAGTTCGCTACATGCAGAACTCCGTGCCAAGAAAACATTCTTCAGGGAAGGGACCATTGTGTAGTTTGAGGGAATATTTACTTGGTAGACATCACAAGGGGGTAGGCTGCGTGTTACCTGGAAACGGAGACCTGATGGCACAAGGCTTGCTTTCCCATTTTGAAAGCGCCATTCATGCTGCCTTGAAGCTACCTAAATACCAGTATTTTGGACGGGTCTCTAGTCACTGTAGGCAGGGCTGTGGGAAGGGAACGAGTTTTCTCTAAATCAACAGGTTGCTTTCGTAGCCTGGTGGGAGCTCCACCTAGAAGCTCTAGAGCTCAAAGGAAACTTGACGTGAGTCGTTTCCTCAAGGTAAAGCCTTGAAGAGCCCTGCTGAAGCCAAAGCGTGGAGCAGTTTCCTGGAGACATGAGTTGCAGTTCTGCTTTCTTTGAACGTTAGTACGCTTATGAAGACACCTAGTAACTCCCGAGGGCACCCTATTCCCTGCAAGAACACCGAGGATCGGCATGCTCGAATGGGAAGCTCAGAAACATCAAGGCCCGGAAACCTTTCCCAGTCACTCTGTGTATGCTAAGTGTAGGGCAACACACTGCACGCCTCCTTGGGAGAGCTAGATTTCCTCAGCACTCCAACAGCTCCAGGCAATCTGTTGTCTCACGTCTACATGTCATGCATATCTGCCTCAATGCCCTAGGCTGAGCGGCACTGAGTAACCAATACTGTTTCACAGTCCTTCTACAAAGTCATACCTTAAGACCCCATACTTACAGGAGAAAGTTGGCTTGCATTCCTCCTGTAATCAAAGCACAGTTCTTCCTCTTACACTGCAGGGTTTTAGAAGAGCCTAAGCACCGAAAGCGTTACCAAAGCGTTCCTTGGGAGAGGCAGTTCGCTACATGCAGAACTCCGTGCCAAGAAAACATTCTTCAGGGAAGGGACCATTGTGTAGTTTGAGGGAATATTTACTTGGTAGACATCACAAGGGGGTAGGCTGCGTGCTCACTGGAAACGGAGACCTGATGGCACAAGTCTTGCTTTCCCATTTTGAAAGCTCCATTCATGCCGCCTTGAACCTACCTAAATACCAGAGTTTTGGACGAGTTTCTAGTCACTGTAGGCAGGGCTCTGGGAAGGGAACGAGTTTTCTCTAAATCAACAGGGTGCTTTCATAGCCTGGGTGGGAGCTCCTCCTGAGACGCTCTAGAGCCTCAAGGAAACTTGACGTGAGTCCTTTCCTCAAGGTAAAGCCTTGAAGAGCCCTGCTGAAGCGGAACGTGGAGAAGTTTCCTTGAGACATGAGTTGCAGTTCTCCTTTCTTTTAACATTAGTACGCTTTTCAAGACACCTAGGATCTCGCCTGGGCACCCTATTCCGTGCAAGAACACCGAGTACCGGCAGGCTCCACTGGGTTGCTAAGAAACATCCAGGCCCGGATACCTTTCCCAGTCACTCTGTGTATGCTAAGTGTAGGGCAACACACTGCACTCTTCCTTGGGAGAGCTACATTTCCTCAGCACTCCAACAGCTCCAGGTAATCTGTTCTCTCACGTCCTACATGTCATGAAAATTGCCTCAATGCCCTAGGCTGAGCGGCACTGAGAAATCAAAACTGCTTTGCATTCCTTCTACAAAGTCATACCTTAAGACCCCATACTTACAGGAGAAACTCGGCTTGCGTTCCTCCTGTAACCAAAGCACAGTTCTTCCTCTTACACTGCAGGGTTTTAGAAGAGCCTAAGCCCCGATAGCGTTACCAAAGCGTTCCTTGGGAGAGGCAGTTCGCTACATGCAGAACTCCGTGCCAAGAAAACATTCTTCAGGGAAGGAACCATTGTGTAGTTTGAGGGAATATTTACTTGGTACACATCACAAGGGGGTAGGCTGCGTGCTCACTGGAAACGGAGACCTGATGGCACAAGGCTTGCTTTCCCATTTTGAAAGCTCCATTCATGCTGCCTTGAAGCTACCTAAATACCAGTGTTTTGGACGGGTCTCTAGTCACTGTAGGCAGGGCTCTGGGAAGGGAACGAGTTTTCTCTAAATCAACAGGGTGCTTTCGTAGCCTGGGTGGGAGCTCCACCTGAGACGCTCTAGAGCTCAAAGGAAACTTGACGTGAGTCGTTTCCTCAAGGTAAAGCCTTGAAGAGCCCTGCTGAAGCCGAAGCGTGGAGCAGTTTCCTGGAGACACGAGTTGCAGTTCTGCTTTCTTTGAACGTTAGTACGCTTATGAAGACACCTAGTAACTCCCGTGGGCACCCTATTCCCTGCAAGAACACCGAGGACCGGCATGCTCGACTGGGAAGCTCAGAAACATCAAGGCCCGGAAACCTTTCCCAGTCACTCTCAATATGCTAAGTGTAGGGCAACACACTGCACGCCTCCTTGGGAGAGCTAGATTTCCTCAGCACTCCAACAGCTCAAGGCAATCTGTTGTCTCACATCTACATGTCATGCATATCTGCCTCAGTGCCCTAGGCTGAGCGGCACTGAGTAACCAATACTGTTTCACAGTCCTTCTACAAAGTCATACCTTAAGACCCCATACTTACAGGAGAAAGTTGGCTTGCATTCCTCCTGTAACCAAAGCACAATTCTTCCTCTTACACTGCAGGGTTTTAGAAGAGCCTAAGCACCGAAAGCGTTACCAAAGCGTTCCTTGGGAGAGGCAGTTCGCTACATGCAGAACTCCGTGCCAAGAAAACATTCTTCAGGGAAGGGACCATTGTGTAGTTTGAGGGAATATTTACTTGGTAGACATCACAAGGGGGTAGGCTGCGTGCTCACTGGAAACGGAGACCTGATGGCACAAGTCTTGCTTTCCCATTTTGAAAGCTCCATTCATGCCGCCTTGAACCTACCTAAATACCAGAGTTTTGGACGAGTTTCTAGTCACTGTAGGCAGGGCTCTGGGAAGGGAACGAGTTTTCTCTAAATCAACAGGGTGCTTTCATAGCCTGGGTGGGAGCTCCTCCTGAGACGCTCTAGAGCCTCAAGGAAACTTGACGTGAGTCCTTTCCTCAAGGTAAAGCCTTGAAGAGCCCTGCTGAAGCGGAACGTGGAGAAGTTTCCTTGAGACATGAGTTGCAGTTCTCCTTTCTTTTAACATTAGTACGCTTTTCAAGACACCTAGGATCTCGCCTGGGCACCCTATTCCGTGCAAGAACACTGAGTACCGGCAGGCTCCACTGGGTTGCTAAGAAACATCCAGGCCCGGATACCTTTCCCAGTCACTCTGTGTATGCTAAGTGTAGGGCAACACACTGCACTCTTCCTTGGGAGAGCTACATTTCCTCAGCACTCCAACAGCTCCAGGTAATCTGTTCTCTCACGTCCTACATGTCATGCAAATTGCCTCAATGCCCTAGGCTGAGCGGCACTGAGAAATCAAAACTGCTTCGCATTCCTTCTACAAAGTCATACCTTAAGACCCCATACTTAGAGGAGAAACTCGGCTTGCGTTCCTCCTGTAACCAAAGCACAGTTCTTCCTCTTACACTGCAGGGTTTTAGAAGAGCCTAAGCCCCGATAGCGTTACCAAAGCGTTCCTTGGGAGAGGCAGTTCGCTACATGCAGAACTCCGTGCCAAGAAAACATTCTTCAGGGAAGGGACCATTGTGTAGTTTGAGGGAATATTTACTTGGTAGACGTCACAAGGGGGTAGGCTGCGTGTTCCCTGGAAACGGAGACCTGATGGCACAAGGCTTGCTTTCCCATTTTGAAAGCTCCATTCATGCTGCCTTGAAGCTACCTAAATACCAGTGTTTTGGACGGGTCTCTAGTCACTGTAGGCAGGGCTGTGGGAAGGGAACGAGTTTTCTCTAAATCAACAGGGTGCTTTCGTAGCCTGGGTGGGAACTCCACCTGAGACGCTCTAGAGCTCAAAGGAAACTTGACGTGAGTCGTTTCCTCAAGGTAAAGCCTTGAAGAGCCCTGCTGAAGCCGAAGCGTGGAGCAGTTTCCTGGAGACATGAGTTGCAGTTCTGCTTTCTTTGAACGTTAGTACGCTTATGAAGACACCTAGTAACTCCCGTGGGCACCCTATTCCCTGCAAGAACACCGAGGACCGGCATGCTCGACTGGGAAGCTCAGAAACATCCAGGCCCGGAAACCTTTCCCAGTCACTCTCAATATGCTAAGTGTAGGGCAACACACTGCACGCCTCCTTGGGAGAGCTAGATTTCCTCAGCACTCCAACAGCTCAAGGCAATCTGTTGTCTCACATCGACATGTCATGCATATCTGCCTCAGTGCCCTAGGCTGAGCGGCACTGAGAAACCAATACTCTTTCACATTCCTTCTACAAAGTCATACCTTACGACCCCATACTTACAGGAGAAAGTTGGCTTGCGTTCCTGCTGTAACCAAAGCACAGTTCTTCCTCTTACACTGCAGGGTTTTAGAAGAGGCTAAGCCCCTATAGCGTACCTAGAGCATTCCTTGGGAGAGGCAGTTCGCTACATGCAGAACTCCGTGCCAAGAACACGTTATTCAGGGAAGGGACCAGTGTGTCACTAGAGTGTATATTAACTTGGTAGAAATCACAAGGAGGTAGGCTGCGTGTTCACTGGAAATGGGGACCTGATGGCACAAGGCTTGCTTTCCCATTTTGAAAGCTCCATTCATGCCGCCTTGAACCTACCTAAATACCAGTGTTTTGGACGAGTTTCTAGCCACTGTAGGCAGGGCTCTGGGAAGGGAACGAGTTTTCTCGAAATCAACAGGGTGCTTTCGTAGCCTGGGTGGGAGCTCCTCCTGAGACGCTCTAGAGCTACAAGGAAACTTGACGTGAGTCCTTTCCTCAAGGTAAAGCCTTGAAGAGCCCTGCTGAAGCGGCACGTGGAGAAGTTTCCTTGAGACATGAGTTGCAGTTCTCCTTTCTTTTAACGTTACTACGCTTTTCAAGACACCTAGGATCTCGCCTGGGCACCCTATTCCGTGCAAGAACACCGAGTACCGGCAGGCTCCACTGGGTTGCTAAGAAACATCCAGGCCCGGATACCTTTCCCAGTCACTCTGTGTATGCTAAGTGTAGGGCAACACACTGCACTCTTCCTTGGGAGAGCTACATTTCCTCAGCACTCCAACAGCTCCAGGTAATCTGTTCTCTCACGTCCTACATGTCATGCAAATTGCCTCAATGCCCTAGGCTGAGCGGCACTGAGAAATCAAAACTGCTTCGCATTCCTTCTACAAAGTCATACCTTAAGACCGCATAGTTAGAGGAGAAACTCGGCTTGCGTTCCTCCTGTAACCAAAGCACAGTTCTTCCTCTTACACTGCAGGGTTTTAGAAGAGCCTAAGCCCCGATAGCGTTACCAAAGCGTTCCTTGGGAGAGGCAGTTCGCTACATGCAGAACTCCGTGCCAAGAAAACATTCTTCAGGGAAGGGACCATTGTGTAGTTTGAGGGAATATTTACTTGGTAGACATCACAAGGGGGTAGGCTGCGTGTTCCCTGGAAACGGAGACCTGATGGCACAAGGCTTGCTTTCCCATTTTGAAAGCTCCATTCATGCTGCCTTGAAGCTACCTAAATACCAGTGTTTTGGACGGGTCTCTAGTCACTGTAGGCAGGGCTCTGGGAAGGGAACGAGTTTTCTCTAAATCAACAGGGTGCTTTCGTAGCCTGGGTGGGAGCTCCACCTGAGACGCTCTAGAGCTCAAAGGAAACTTGACGTGAGTCGTTTCCTCAAGGTAAAGCCTTGAAGAGCCCTGCTGAAGCCGAAGCGTGGAGCAGTTTCCTGGAGACATGAGTTGCAGTTCTGCTTTCTTTGAACGTTAGTACGCTTATGAAGACACCTAGTAACTCTCCTGGGCACCCTATTCCCTGCAAGAACACCGAGGACCGGCATGCTCGACTGGGAAGCTCAGAAACATCCAGGCCCGGAAACCTTTCCCAGTGACTCTCAATATGCTAAAGGTAGGGCAACACACTGCACGCCTCCTTGGGAGAGCTAGATTTCCTCAGCACTCCAACAGCTCCAGGCAATCTGTTGTCTCACGTCTACATGTCATGCATATCTGCCTCAATGCCCTAGGCTGAGTGGCACTGAGTAACCAATACTCTTTCACATTCCTTCTACAAACTCATACCTTAAGACCCCATACTTACAGGAGAAAGTTGCCTTGCGTTCCTGCTGTAACCAAAGCACAGTTCTTCCTCTTACACTGCAGAGTTTTAGAAGAGGCTAAGCCCCTATAGCGTACCTAGAGCATTCCTTGAGAGAGGCAGTTCGCTACATGCAGAACTCCGTGCCAAGAACACGTTATTCAGGGAAGGGACCAGTGTGTCTCTAGAGTGTATATTAACTTGGTAGAAATCACAAGGAGGTAGGCTGCGTGTTCACTGGAAACGGGGACCTGATGGCACAAGGCTTGCTTTCCCATTTTGAAAGCTCCATTCATGCCGCCTTGAACCTACCTAAATACCAGTGTTTTGGACGAGTTTCTAGTCACTGTAGGCAGGGCTCTGGGAAGGGAACGAGTTTTCTCGAAATCAACAGGGTGCTTTCGTAGCCTGGGTGGGAGCTCCTCCTGAGACGCTCTAGAGCTACAAGGAAACTTGACGTGAGTCCTTTCCTCAAGGTAAAGCCTTGAAGAGCCCTGCTGAAGCGGCACGTGGAGAAGTTTCCTTGAGACAGGAGTTGCAGTTTTCCTTTCTTTTAACGTTACTACGCTTTTCAAGACACCTAGGATCTCGCCTGGGCACCCTATTCCGTGCAAGAACACCGAGTACCGGCAGGCTCCACTGGGTTGCTAAGAAACATCCAGGCCCGGATACCTTTCCCAGTCACTCTGTGTATGCTAAGTGTAGGGCAACACACTGCACTCTTCCTTGGGAGAGCTACATTTCCTCAGCACTCCAACAGCTCCAGGTAATCTGTTCTCTCACGTCCTACATGTCATGCAAATTGCCTCAATGCCCTAGGCTGAGCGGCACTGAGAAATCAAAACTGCTTCGCATTCCTTCTACAAAGTCATACCTTAAGACCCCATACTTACAGGAGAAACTCGGCTTGCGTTCCTCCTGTAACCAAAGCACAGTTCTTCCTCTTACACTGCAGGGTTTTAGAAGAGCCTAAGCCCCGATAGCGTTACCAAAGCGTTCCTTGGGAGAGGCAGTTCGCTACATGCAGAACTCCGTGCCAAGAAAACATTCTTCAGGGAAGGGACCATTGTGTAGTTTGAGGGAATATTTACTTGGTAGACATCACAAGGGGGTAGGCTGCGTGTTACCTGGAAACGGAGACCTGATGGCACAAGGCTTGCTTTCCCATTTTGAAAGCGCCATTCATGCTGCCTTGAAGCTACCTAAATACCAGTATTTTGGACGGGTCTCTAGTCACTGTAGGCAGGGCTGTGGGAAGGGAACGAGTTTTCTCTAAATCAACAGGGTGCTTTCGTAGCCTGGTGGGAGCTCCACCTAGAAGCTCTAGAGCTCAAAGGAAACTTGACGTGAGTCGTTTCCTCAAGGTAAAGCCTTGAAGAGCCCTGCTGAAGCCAAAGCGTGGAGCAGTTTCCTGGAGACACGAGTTGCAGTTCTGCTTTCTTTGAACGTTAGTACGCTTATGAAGACACCTAGTAACTCCCGTGGGCACCCTATTCCCTGCAAGAACACCGAGGACCGGCATGCTCGAATGGGAAGCTCAGAAACATCAAGGCCCGGAAACCTTTCCCAGTCACTCTGTGTATGCTAAGTGTAGGGCAACACACTGCACGCCTCCTTGGGAGAGCTAGATTTCCTCAGCACTCCAACAGCTCAAGGCAATCTGTTGTCTCACGTCTACATGTCATGCATATCTGCCTCAATGCCCTAGGCTGAGCGGCACTGAGTAATCAATACTGTTTCACAGTCCTTCTACAAAGTCATACCTTAAGACCCCATACTTACAGGAGAAAGTTGGCTTGCATTCCTCCTGTAACCAAAGCACAGTTCTTCCTCTTACACTGCAGGGTTTTAGAAGAGCCTAAGCACCGAAAGCGTTACCAAAGCGTTCCTTGGGAGAGGCAGTTCGCTACATGCAGAACTCCGTGCCAAGAAAACATTCTTCAGGGAAGGGACCATTGTGTAGTTTGAGGGAATATTTACTTGGTAGACATCACAAGGGGGTAGGCTGCGTGCTCACTGGAAACGGAGACCTGATGGCACAAGTCTTGCTTTCCCATTTTGAAAGCTCCATTCATGCCGCCTTGAACCTACCTAAATACCAGAGTTTTGGACGAGTTTCTAGTCACTGTAGGCAGGGCTCTGGGAAGGGAACGAGTTTTCTCTAAATCAACAGGGTGCTTTCATAGCCTGGGTGGGAGCTCCTCCTGAGACGCTCTAGAGCCTCAAGGAAACTTGACGTGAGTCCTTTCCTCAAGGTAAAGCCTTGAAGAGCCCTGCTGAAGCGGAACGTGGAGAAGTTTCCTTGAGACATGAGTTGCAGTTCTCCTTTCTTTTAACATTAGTACGCTTTTCAAGACACCTAGGATCTCGCCTGGGCACCCTATTCCGTGCAAGAACACTGAGTACCGGCAGGCTCCACTGGGTTGCTAAGAAACATCCAGGCCCGGATACCTTTCCCAGTCACTCTGTGTATGCTAAGTGTAGGGCAACACACTGCACTCTTCCTTGGGAGAGCTACATTTCCTCAGCACTCCAACAGCTCCAGGTAATCTGTTCTCTCACGTCCTACATGTCATGCAAATTGCCTCAATGCCCTAGGCTGAGCGGCACTGAGAAATCAAAACTGCTTCGCATTCCTTCTACAAAGTCATACCTTAAGACCCCATACTTAGAGGAGAAACTCGGCTTGCGTTCCTCCTGTAACCAAAGCACAGTTCTTCCTCTTACACTGCAGGGTTTTAGAAGAGCCTAAGCCCCGATAGCGTTACCAAAGCGTTCCTTGGGAGAGGCAGTTCGCTACATGCAGAACTCCGTGCCAAGAAAACATTCTTCAGGGAAGGGACCATTGTGTAGTTTGAGGGAATATTTACTTGGTAGACGTCACAAGGGGGTAGGCTGCGTGTTCCCTGGAAACGGAGACCTGATGGCACAAGGCTTGCTTTCCCATTTTGAAAGCTCCATTCATGCTGCCTTGAAGCTACCTAAATACCAGTGTTTTGGACGGGTCTCTAGTCACTGTAGGCAGGGCTGTGGGAAGGGAACGAGTTTTCTCTAAATCAACAGGGTGCTTTCGTAGCCTGGGTGGGAACTCCACCTGAGACGCTCTAGAGCTCAAAGGAAACTTGACGTGAGTCGTTTCCTCAAGGTAAAGCCTTGAAGAGCCCTGCTGAAGCCGAAGCGTGGAGCAGTTTCCTGGAGACATGAGTTGCAGTTCTGCTTTCTTTGAACGTTAGTACGCTTATGAAGACACCTAGTAACTCCCGTGGGCACCCTATTCCCTGCAAGAACACCGAGGACCGGCATGCTCGACTGGGAAGCTCAGAAACATCCAGGCCCGGAAACCTTTCCCAGTCACTCTCAATATGCTAAGTGTAGGGCAACACACTGCACGCCTCCTTGGGAGAGCTAGATTTCCTCAGCACTCCAACAGCTCAAGGCAATCTGTTGTCTCACATCGACATGTCATGCATATCTGCCTCAGTGCCCTAGGCTGAGCGGCACTGAGAAACCAATACTCTTTCACATTCCTTCTACAAAGTCATACCTTACGACCCCATACTTACAGGAGAAAGTTGGCTTGCGTTCCTGCTGTAACCAAAGCACAGTTCTTCCTCTTACACTGCAGGGTTTTAGAAGAGGCTAAGCCCCTATAGCGTACCTAGAGCATTCCTTGGGAGAGGCAGTTCGCTACATGCAGAACTCCGTGCCAAGAACACGTTATTCAGGGAAGGGACCAGTGTGTCACTAGAGTGTATATTAACTTGGTAGAAATCACAAGGAGGTAGGCTGCGTGTTCACTGGAAATGGGGACCTGATGGCACAAGGCTTGCTTTCCCATTTTGAAAGCTCCATTCATGCCGCCTTGAACCTACCTAAATACCAGTGTTTTGGACGAGTTTCTAGCCACTGTAGGCAGGGCTCTGGGAAGGGAACGAGTTTTCTCGAAATCAACAGGGTGCTTTCGTAGCCTGGGTGGGAGCTCCTCCTGAGACGCTCTAGAGCTACAAGGAAACTTGACGTGAGTCCTTTCCTCAAGGTAAAGCCTTGAAGAGCCCTGCTGAAGCGGCACGTGGAGAAGTTTCCTTGAGACATGAGTTGCAGTTCTCCTTTCTTTTAACGTTACTACGCTTTTCAAGACACCTAGGATCTCGCCTGGGCACCCTATTCCGTGCAAGAACACCGAGTACCGGCAGGCTCCACTGGGTTGCTAAGAAACATCCAGGCCCGGATACCTTTCCCAGTCACTCTGTGTATGCTAAGTGTAGGGCAACACACTGCACTCTTCCTTGGGAGAGCTACATTTCCTCAGCACTCCAACAGCTCCAGGTAATCTGTTCTCTCACGTCCTACAAGTCATGCAAATTGCCTCAATGCCCTAGGCTGAGCGGCACTGAGAAATCAAAACTGCTTCGCATTCCTTCTACAAAGTCATACCTTAAGACCGCATAGTTAGAGGAGAAACTCGGCTTGCGTTCCTCCTGTAACCAAAGCACAGTTCTTCCTCTTACACTGCAGGGTTTTAGAAGAGCCTAAGCCCCGATAGCGTTACCAAAGCGTTCCTTGGGAGAGGCAGTTCGCTACATGCAGAACTCCGTGCCAAGAAAACATTCTTCAGGGAAGGGACCATTGTGTAGTTTGAGGGAATATTTACTTGGTAGACATCACAAGGGGGTAGGCTGCGTGTTCCCTGGAAACGGAGACCTGATGGCACAAGGCTTGCTTTCCCATTTTGAAAGCTCCATTCATGCTGCCTTGAAGCTACCTAAATACCAGTGTTTTGGACGGGTCTCTAGTCACTGTAGGCAGGGCTCTGGGAAGGGAACGAGTTTTCTCTAAATCAACAGGGTGCTTTCGTAGCCTGGGTGGGAGCTCCACCTGAGACGCTCTAGAGCTCAAAGGAAACTTGACGTGAGTCGTTTCCTCAAGGTAAAGCCTTGAAGAGCCCTGCTGAAGCCGAAGCGTGGAGCAGTTTCCTGGAGACATGAGTTGCAGTTCTGCTTTCTTTGAACGTTAGTACGCTTATGAAGACACCTAGTAACTCTCCTGGGCACCCTATTCCCTGCAAGAACACCGAGGACCGGCATGCTCGACTGGGAAGCTCAGAAACATCCAGGCCCGGAAACCTTTCCCAGTGACTCTCAATATGCTAAAGGTAGGGCAACACACTGCACGCCTCCTTGGGAGAGCTAGATTTCCTCAGCACTCCAACAGCTCCAGGCAATCTGTTGTCTCACGTCTACATGTCATGCATATCTGCCTCAATGCCCTAGGCTGAGTGGCACTGAGTAACCAATACTCTTTCACATTCCTTCTACAAACTCATACCTTAAGACCCCATACTTACAGGAGAAAGTTGCCTTGCGTTCCTGCTGTAACCAAAGCACAGTTCTTCCTCTTACACTGCAGAGTTTTAGAAGAGGCTAAGCCCCTATAGCGTACCTAGAGCATTCCTTGAGAGAGGCAGTTCGCTACATGCAGAACTCCGTGCCAAGAACACGTTATTCAGGGAAGGGACCAGTGTGTCTCTAGAGTGTATATTAACTTGGTAGAAATCACAAGGAGGTAGGCTGCGTGTTCACTGGAAACGGGGACCTGATGGCACAAGGCTTGCTTTCCCATTTTGAAAGCTCCATTCATGCCGCCTTGAACCTACCTAAATACCAGTGTTTTGGACGAGTTTCTAGTCACTGTAGGCAGGGCTCTGGGAAGGGAACGAGTTTTCTCGAAATCAACAGGGTGCTTTCGTAGCCTGGGTGGGAGCTCCTCCTGAGACGCTCTAGAGCTACAAGGAAACTTGACGTGAGTCCTTTCCTCAAGGTAAAGCCTTGAAGAGCCCTGCTGAAGCGGCACGTGGAGAAGTTTCCTTGAGACAGGAGTTGCAGTTTTCCTTTCTTTTAACGTTACTACGCTTTTCAAGACACCTAGGATCTCGCCTGGGCACCCTATTCCGTGCAAGAACACCGAGTACCGGCAGGCTCCACTGGGTTGCTAAGAAACATCCAGGCCCGGATACCTTTCCCAGTCACTCTGTGTATGCTAAGTGTAGGGCAACACACTGCACTCTTCCTTGGGAGAGCTACATTTCCTCAGCACTCCAACAGCTCCAGGTAATCTGTTCTCTCACGTCCTACATGTCATGCAAATTGCCTCAATGCCCTAGGCTGAGCGGCACTGAGAAATCAAAACTGCTTCGCATTCCTTCTACAAAGTCATACCTTAAGACCGCATAGTTAGAGGAGAAACTCGGCTTGCGTTCCTCCTGTAACCAAAGCACAGTTCTTCCTCTTACACTGCAGGGTTTTAGAAGAGCCTAAGCCCCGATAGCGTTACCAAAGCGTTCCTTGGGAGAGGCAGTTCGCTACATGCAGAACTCCGTGCCAAGAAAACATTCTTCAGGGAAGGGACCATTGTGTAGTTTGAGGGAATATTTACTTGGTAGACATCACAAGGGGGTAGGCTGCGTGTTACCTGGAAACGGAGACCTGATGGCACAAGGCTTGCTTTCCCATTTTGAAAGCGCCATTCATGCTGCCTTGAAGCTACCTAAATACCAGTATTTTGGACGGGTCTCTAGTCACTGTAGGCAGGGCTGTGGGAAGGGAACGAGTTTTCTCTAAATCAACAGGGTGCTTTCGTAGCCTGGTGGGAGCTCCACCTAGAAGCTCTAGAGCTCAAAGGAAACTTGACGTGAGTCGTTTCCTCAAGGTAAAGCCTTGAAGAGCCCTGCTGAAGCCAAAGCGTGGAGCAGTTTCCTGGAGACACGAGTTGCAGTTCTGCTTTCTTTGAACGTTAGTACGCTTATGAAGACACCTAGTAACTCCCGTGGGCACCCTATTCCCTGCAAGAACACCGAGGACCGGCATGCTCGAATGGGAAGCTCAGAAACATCAAGGCCCGGAAACCTTTCCCAGTCACTCTGTGTATGCTAAGTGTAGGGCAACACACTGCACGCCTCCTTGGGAGAGCTAGATTTCCTCAGCACTCCAACAGCTCCAGGCAATCTGTTGTCTCACGTCTACATGTCATGCATATCTGCCTCAATGCCCTAGGCTGAGCGGCACTGAGTAATCAATACTGTTTCACAGTCCTTCTACAAAGTCATACCTTAAGACCCCATACTTACAGGAGAAAGTTGGCTTGCATTCCTCCTGTAACCAAAGCACAGTTCTTCCTCTTACACTGCAGGGTTTTAGAAGAGCCTAAGCACCGAAAGCGTTACCAAAGCGTTCCTTGGGAGAGGCAGTTCGCTACATGCAGAACTCCGTGCCAAGAAAACATTCTTCAGGGAAGGGACCATTGTGTAGTTTGAGGGAATATTTACTTGGTAGACATCACAAGGGGGTAGGCTGCGTGCTCACTGGAAACGGAGACCTGATGGCACAAGTCTTGCTTTCCCATTTTGAAAGCTCCATTCATGCCGCCTTGAACCTACCTAAATACCAGAGTTTTGGACGAGTTTCTAGTCACTGTAGGCAGGGCTCTGGGAAGGGAACGAGTTTTCTCTAAATCAACAGGGTGCTTTCATAGCCTGGGTGGGAGCTCCTCCTGAGACGCTCTAGAGCCTCAAGGAAACTTGACGTGAGTCCTTTCCTCAAGGTAAAGCCTTGAAGAGCCCTGCTGAAGCGGAACGTGGAGAAGTTTCCTTGAGACATGAGTTGCAGTTCTCCTTTCTTTTAACATTAGTACGCTTTTCAAGACACCTAGGATCTCGCCTGGGCACCCTATTCCGTGCAAGAACACCGAGTACCGGCAGGCTCCACTGGGTTGCTAAGAAACATCCAGGCCCGGATACCTTTCCCAGTCACTCTGTGTATGCTAAGTGTAGGGCAACACACTGCACTCTTCCTTGGGAGAGCTACATTTCCTCAGCACTCCAACAGCTCCAGGTAATCTGTTCTCTCACGTCCTACATGTCATGCAAATTGCCTCAATGCCCTAGGCTGAGCGGCACTGAGAAATCAAAACTGCTTTGCATTCCTTCTACAAAGTCATACCTTAAGACCCCATACTTACAGGAGAAACTCGGCTTGCGTTCCTCCTGTAACCAAAGCACAGTTCTTCCTCTTACACTGCAGGGTTTTAGAAGAGCCTAAGCCCCGATAGCGTTACCAAAGCGTTCCTTGGGAGAGGCAGTTCGCTACATGCAGAACTCCGTGCCAAGAAAACATTCTTCAGGGAAGGAACCATTGTGTAGTTTGAGGGAACATTTACTTGGTACACATCACAAGGGGGTAGGCTGCGTGCTCACTGGAAACGGAGACCTGATGGCACAAGGCTTGCTTTCCCATTTTGAAAGCTCCATTCATGCTGCCTTGAAGCTACCTAAATACCAGTGTTTTGGACGGGTCTCTAGTCACTGTAGGCAGGGCTCTGGGAAGGGAACGAGTTTTCTCTAAATCAACAGGGTGCTTTCGTAGCCTGGGTGGGAGCTCCACCTGAGACGCTCTAGAGCTCAAAGGAAACTTGACGTGAGTCGTTTCCTCAAGGTAAAGCCTTGAAGAGCCCTGCTGAAGCCGAAGCGTGGAGCAGTTTCCTGGAGACACGAGTTGCAGTTCTGCTTTCTTTGAACGTTAGTACGCTTATGAAGACACCTAGTAACTCCCGTGGGCACCCTATTCCCTGCAAGAACACCGAGGACCGGCATGCTCGACTGGGAAGCTCAGAAACATCAAGGCCCGGAAACCTTTCCCAGTCACTCTCAATATGCTAAGTGTAGGGCAACACACTGCACGCCTCCTTGGGAGAGCTAGATTTCCTCAGCACTCCAACAGCTCAAGGCAATCTGTTGTCTCACATCTACATGTCATGCATATCTGCCTCAGTGCCCTAGGCTGAGCGGCACTGAGTAACCAATACTGTTTCACAGTCCTTCTACAAAGTCATACCTTAAGACCCCATACTTACAGGAGAAAGTTGGCTTGCATTCCTCCTGTAACCAAAGCACAATTCTTCCTCTTACACTGCAGGGTTTTAGAAGAGCCTAAGCACCGAAAGCGTTACCAAAGCGTTCCTTGGGAGAGGCAGTTCGCTACATGCAGAACTCCGTGCCAAGAAAACATTCTTCAGGGAAGGGACCATTGTGTAGTTTGAGGGAATATTTACTTGGTAGACATCACAAGGGGGTAGGCTGCGTGCTCACTGGAAACGGAGACCTGATGGCACAAGTCTTGCTTTCCCATTTTGAAAGCTCCATTCATGCCGCCTTGAACCTACCTAAATACCAGAGTTTTGGACGAGTTTCTAGTCACTGTAGGCAGGGCTCTGGGAAGGGAACGAGTTTTCTCTAAATCAACAGGGTGCTTTCATAGCCTGGGTGGGAGCTCCTCCTGAGACGCTCTAGAGCCTCAAGGAAACTTGACGTGAGTCCTTTCCTCAAGGTAAAGCCTTGAAGAGCCCTGCTGAAGCGGAACGTGGAGAAGTTTCCTTGAGACATGAGTTGCAGTTCTCCTTTCTTTTAACATTAGTACGCTTTTCAAGACACCTAGGATCTCGCCTGGGCACCCTATTCCGTGCAAGAACACTGAGTACCGGCAGGCTCCACTGGGTTGCTAAGAAACATCCAGGCCCGGATACCTTTCCCAGTCACTCTGTGTATGCTAAGTGTAGGGCAACACACTGCACTCTTCCTTGGGAGAGCTACATTTCCTCAGCACTCCAACAGCTCCAGGTAATCTGTTCTCTCACGTCCTACATGTCATGCAAATTGCCTCAATGCCCTAGGCTGAGCGGCACTGAGAAATCAAAACTGCTTCGCATTCCTTCTACAAAGTCATACCTTAAGACCCCATACTTAGAGGAGAAACTCGGCTTGCGTTCCTCCTGTAACCAAAGCACAGTTCTTCCTCTTACACTGCAGGGTTTTAGAAGAGCCTAAGCCCCGATAGCGTTACCAAAGCGTTCCTTGGGAGAGGCAGTTCGCTACATGCAGAACTCCGTGCCAAGAAAACATTCTTCAGGGAAGGGACCATTGTGTAGTTTGAGGGAATATTTACTTGGTAGACGTCACAAGGGGGTAGGCTGCGTGTTCCCTGGAAACAGAGACCTGATGGCACAAGGCTTGCTTTCCCATTTTGAAAGCACCATTCATGCTGCCTTGAAGCTACCTAAATACCAGTGTTTTGGACGGGTCTCTAGTCACTGTAGGCAGGGCTGTGGGAAGGGAACGAGTTTTCTCTAAATCAACAGGGTGCTTTCGTAGCCTGGGTGGGAACTCCACCTGAGACGCTCTAGAGCTCAAAGGAAACTTGACGTGAGTCGTTTCCTCAAGGTAAAGCCTTGAAGAGCCCTGCTGAAGCCGAAGCGTGGAGCAGTTTCCTGGAGACATGAGTTGCAGTTCTGCTTTCTTTGAACGTTAGTACGCTTATGAAGACACCTAGTAACTCCCGTGGGCACCCTATTCCCTGCAAGAACACCGAGGACCGGCATGCTCGACTGGGAAGCTCAGAAACATCCAGGCCCGGAAACCTTTCCCAGTCACTCTCAATATGCTAAGTGTAGGGCAACACACTGCACGCCTCCTTGGGAGAGCTAGATTTCCTCAGCACTCCAACAGCTCAAGGCAATCTGTTGTCTCACATCGACATGTCATGCATATCTGCCTCAGTGCCCTAGGCTGAGCGGCACTGAGAAACTAATACTCTTTCACAGTCCTTCTACAAAGTCATACCTTAAGACCCCATACTTACAGGAGAAAGTTGGCTTGCATTCCTCCTGTAACCAAAGCACAGTTCTTCCTCTTACACTGCAGGGTTTTAGAAGAGCCTAAGCACCGATAGCGTTACCAAAGCGTTCCTTGGGAGAGGCAGTTCGCTACATGCAGAACTCCGTGCCAAGAAAACATTCTTCAGGGAAGGGACCATTGTGTAGTTTGTGGGAATATTTACTTGGTAGACATCACAAGGGGGTAGGCTGTGTGCTCACTGGAAACGGAGACCTGATGGCACAAGTCTTGCTTTCCCATTTTGAAAGCTCCATTCATGCCGCCTTGAACCTACCTAAATACCAGAGTTTTGGACGAGTTTCTAGTCACTGTAGGCAGGGCTCTGGGAAGGGAACGAGTTTTCTCTAAATCAACAGGGTGCTTTCATAGCCTGGGTGGGAGCTCCTCCTGAGACGCTCTAGAGCCTCAAGGAAACTTGACGTGAGTCCTTTCCTCAAGGTAAAGCCTTGAAGAGCCCTGCTGAAGCGGAACGTGGAGAAGTTTCCTTGAGACATGAGTTGCAGTTCTCCTTTCTTTTAACATTAGTACGCTTTTCAAGACACCTAGGATCTCGCCTGGGCACCCTATTCCGTGCAAGAACACCGAGTACCGGCAGGCTCCACTGGGTTGCTAAGAAACATCCAGGCCCGGATACCTTTCCCAGTCACTCTGTGTATGCTAAGTGTAGGGCAACACACTGCACTCTTCCTTGGGAGAGCTACATTTCCTCAGCACTCCAACAGCTCCAGGTAATCTGTTCTCTCACGTCCTACATGTCATGCAAATTGCCTCAATGCCCTAGGCTGAGCGGCACTGAGAAATCAAAACTGCTTCGCATTCCTTCTACAAAGTCATACCTTAAGACCGCATAGTTAGAGGAGAAACTCGGCTTGCGTTCCTCCTGTAACCAAAGCACAGTTCTTCCTCTTACACTGCAGGGTTTTAGAAGAGCCTAAGCCCCGATAGCGTTACCAAAGCGTTCCTTGGGAGAGGCAGTTCGCTACATGCAGAACTCCGTGCCAAGAAAACATTCTTCAGGGAAGGGACCATTGTGTAGTTTGAGGGAATATTTACTTGGTAGACATCACAAGGGGGTAGGCTGCGTGTTCCCTGGAAACGGAGACCTGATGGCACAAGGCTTGCTTTCCCATTTTGAAAGCTCCATTCATGCTGCCTTGAAGCTACCTAAATACCAGTGTTTTGGACGGGTCTCTAGTCACTGTAGGCAGGGCTGTGGGAAGGGAACGAGTTTTCTCTAAATCAACAGGGTGCTTTCGTAGCCTGGGTGGGAGCTCCAACTGAGACGCTCTAGAGCTCAAAGGAAACTTGACGTGAGTCGTTTCCTCAAGGTAAAGCCTTGAAGGGCCCTGCTGAAGCCGAAGCGTAGAGAAGTTTCCTTGAGACATGAGTTGCAGTTCTCCTTTCTTTTAACGTTACTACGCTTTTCAAGACACCTAGGATCTCGCCTGGGCACCCTATTCCGTGCAAGAACACCGAGTACCGGCAGGCTCCACTGGGTTGCTAAGAAACATCCAGGCCCGGATACCTTTCCCAGTCACTCTGTGTATGCTAAGTGTAGGGCAACACACTGCACTCTTCCTTGGGAGAGCTACATTTCCTCAGCACTCCAACAGCTCCAGGTAATCTGTTCTCTCACGTCCTACATGTCATGCAAATTGCCTCAATGCCCTAGGCTGAGCGGCACTGAGAAATCAAAACTGCTTCGCATTCCTTCTACAAAGTCATACCTTAAGACCCCATACTTACAGGAGAAACTCGGCTTGCGTTCCTCCTGTAACCAAAGCACAGTTCTTCCTCTTACACTGCAGGGTTTTAGAAGAGCCTAAGCCCCGATAGCGTTACCAAAGCGTTCCTTGGGAGAGGCAGTTCGCTACATGCAGAACTCCGTGCCAAGAAAACATTCTTCAGGGAAGGGACCATTGTGTAGTTTGAGGGAATATTTACTTGGTAGAAATCACAAGGGGGTAGGCTGCGTGTTCCCTGGAAACAGAGACCTGATGGCACAAGGCTTGCTTTCCCATTTTGAAAGCTCCATTCATGCTGCCTTGAAGCTACCTAAATACCAGTGTTTTGGACGGGTCTCTAGTCACTGTAGGCAGGGCTCTGGGAAGGGAACGAGTTTTCTCTAAATCAACAGGGTGCTTTCGTAGCCTGGGTGGGAGCTCCACCTAGAAGCTCTAGAGCTGAAAGGAAACTTGACGTGAGTCGTTTCCTCAAGGTAAAGCCTTGAAGAGCCCTGCTGAAGCCGAAGCGTGGAGCAGTTTCCTGGAGACATGAGTTGCAGTTCTGATTTCTTTGAACGTTAGTACGCTTATGAAGACAGCTAGTAACTCTCGTGGGCACCCTATTCCCTGCAAGAACACCGAGGACCGGCATGCTCGACTGGGAAGCTCAGAAACATCCAGGCCCGGAAACCTTTCCCAGTCACTCTCAATATGCTAAGGGTAGGGCAACACACTGCACGCCTCCTTGGGAGAGCTAGATTTCCTCAGCACTCCAACAGCTCCAGGCAATCTGTTGTCTCACGTCTACATGTCATGCATATCTGCCTCAATGCCCTAGGCTGAGCGGCACTGAGTAACCAATACTGTTTCACAGTCCTTCTACAAAGTCATACCTTAAGACCCCATACTTACAGGAGAAAGTTGGCTTGCGTTCCTCCTGTAACCAAAGCACAGTTCTTCCTCTTACACTGCAGGGTTTTAGAAGAGCCTAAGCACCGAAATCGTTACCAAAGCGTTCCTTGGGAGAGGCAGTTCGCTACATGCAGAACTCCGTGCCAAGAAAACATTCTTCAGGGAAGGGACCATTGTGTAGTTTGAGGGAATATTTACTTGGTAGACATCACAAGGGGGTAGGCTGCGTGTTACCTGGAAACGGAGACCTGATGGCACAAGGCTTGCTTTCCCATTTTGAAAGCGCCATTCATGCTGCCTTGAAGCTACCTAAATACCAGTATTTTGGACGGGTCTCTAGTCACTGTAGGCAGGGCTGTGGGAAGGGAACGAGTTTTCTCTAAATCAACAGGGTGCTTTCGTAGCCTGGTGGGAGCTCCACCTAGAAGCTCTAGAGCTCAAAGGAAACTTGACGTGAGTCGTTTCCTCAAGGTAAAGCCTTGAAGAGCCCTGCTGAAGCCAAAGCGTGGAGCAGTTTCCTGGAGACATGAGTTGCAGTTCTGCTTTCTTTGAACGTTAGTACGCTTATGAAGACACCTAGTAACTCCCGTGGGCACCCTATTCCCTGCAAGAACACCGAGGACCGGCATGCTCGAATGGGAAGCTCAGAAACATCAAGGCCCGGAAACCTTTCCCAGTCACTCTGTGTATGCTAAGTGTAGGGCAACACACTGCACGCCTCCTTGGGAGAGCTAGATTTCCTCAGCACTCCAACAGCTCCAGGCAATCTGTTGTCTCACGTCTACATGTCATGCATATCTGCCTCAATGCCCTAGGCTGAGCGGCACTGAGTAACCAATACTGTTTCACAGTCCTTCTACAAAGTCATACCTTAAGACCCCATACTTACAGGAGAAAGTTGGCTTGCATTCCTCCTGTAACCAAAGCACAGTTCTTCCTCTTACACTGCAGGGTTTTAGAAGAGCCTAAGCACCGAAAGCGTTACCAAAGCGTTCCTTGGGAGAGGCAGTTCGCTACATGCCGAACTCCGTGCCAAGAAAACATTCTTCAGGGAAGGGACCATTGTGTAGTTTGAGGGAATATTTACTTGGTAGACATCACAAGGGGGTAGGCTGCATGCTCACTGGAAACGGAGACCTGATGGCACAAGTCTTGCTTTCCCATTTTGAAAGCTCCATTCATGCCGCCTTGAACCTACCTAAATACCAGAGTTTTGGACGAGTTTCTAGTCACTGTAGGCAGGGCTCTGGGAAGGGAACGAGTTTTCTCTAAATCAACAGGGTGCTTTCATAGCCTGGGTGGGAGCTCCTCCTGAGACGCTCTAGAGCCTCAAGGAAACTTGACGTGAGTCCTTTCCTCAAGGTAAAGCCTTGAAGAGCCCTGCTGAAGCGGAACGTGGAGAAGTTTCCTTGAGACATGAGTTGCAGTTCTCCTTTCTTTTAACATTAGTACGCTTTTCAAGACACCTAGGATCTCGCCTGGGCACCCTATTCCGTGCAAGAACACCGAGTACCGGCAGGCTCCACTGGGTTGCTAAGAAACATCCAGGCCCGGATACCTTTCCCAGTCACTCTGTGTATGCTAAGTGTAGGGCAACACACTGCACTCTTCCTTGGGAGAGCTACATTTCCTCAGCACTCCAACAGCTCCAGGTAATCTGTTCTCTCACGTCCTACATGTCATGCAAATTGCCTCAATGCCCTAGGCTGAGCGGCACTGAGAAATCAAAACTGCTTTGCATTCCTTCTACAAAGTCATACCTTAAGACCCCATACTTACAGGAGAAACTCGGCTTGCGTTCCTCCTGTAACCAAAGCACAGTTCTTCCTCTTACACTGCAGGGTTTTAGAAGAGCCTAAGCCCCGATAGCGTTACCAAAGCGTTCCTTGGGAGAGGCAGTTCGCTACATGCAGAATTCCGTGCCAAGAAAACATTCTTCAGGGAAGGAACCATTGTGTAGTTTGAGGGAACATTTACTTGGTACACATCACAAGGGGGTAGGCTGCGTGCTCACTGGAAACGGAGACCTGATGGCACAAGGCTTGCTTTCCCATTTTGAAAGCTCCATTCATGCTGCCTTGAAGCTACCTAAATACCAGTGTTTTGGACGGGTCTCTAGTCACTGTAGGCAGGGCTCTGGGAAGGGAACGAGTTTTCTCTAAATCAACAGGGTGCTTTCGTAGCCTGGGTGGGAGCTCCACCTGAGACGCTCTAGAGCTCAAAGGAAACTTGACGTGAGTCGTTTCCTCAAGGTAAAGCCTTGAAGAGCCCTGCTGAAGCCGAAGCGTGGAGCAGTTTCCTGGAGACACGAGTTGCAGTTCTGCTTTCTTTGAACGTTAGTACGCTTATGAAGACACCTAGTAACTCCCGTGGGCACCCTATTCCCTGCAAGAACACCGAGGACCGGCATGCTCGACTGGGAAGCTCAGAAACATCAAGGCCCGGAAACCTTTCCCAGTCACTCTCAATATGCTAAGTGTAGGGCAACACACTGCACGCCTCCTTGGGAGAGCTAGATTTCCTCAGCACTCCAACAGCTCAAGGCAATCTGTTGTCTCACATCTACATGTCATGCATATCTGCCTCAGTGCCCTAGGCTGAGCGGCACTGAGTAACCAATACTGTTTCACAGTCCTTCTACAAAGTCATACCTTAAGACCCCATACTTACAGGAGAAAGTTGGCTTGCATTCCTCCTGTAACCAAAGCACAATTCTTCCTCTTACACTGCAGGGTTTTAGAAGAGCCTAAGCACCGAAAGCGTTACCAAAGCGTTCCTTGGGAGAGGCAGTTCGCTACATGCAGAACTCCGTGCCAAGAAAACATTCTTCAGGGAAGGGACCATTGTGTAGTTTGAGGGAATATTTACTTGGTAGACATCACAAGGGGGTAGGCTGCGTGCTCACTGGAAACGGAGACCTGATGGCACAAGTCTTGCTTTCCCATTTTGAAAGCTCCATTCATGCCGCCTTGAACCTACCTAAATACCAGAGTTTTGGACGAGTTTCTAGTCACTGTAGGCAGGGCTCTGGGAAGGGAACGAGTTTTCTCTAAATCAACAGGGTGCTTTCATAGCCTGGGTGGGAGCTCCTCCTGAGACGCTCTAGAGCCTCAAGGAAACTTGACGTGAGTCCTTTCCTCAAGGTAAAGCCTTGAAGAGCCCTGCTGAAGCGGAACGTGGAGAAGTTTCCTTGAGACATGAGTTGCAGTTCTCCTTTCTTTTAACATTAGTACGCTTTTCAAGACACCTAGGATCTCGCCTGGGCACCCTATTCCGTGCAAGAACACTGAGTACCGGCAGGCTCCACTGGGTTGCTAAGAAACATCCAGGCCCGGATACCTTTCCCAGTCACTCTGTGTATGCTAAGTGTAGGGCAACACACTGCACTCTTCCTTGGGAGAGCTACATTTCCTCAGCACTCCAACAGCTCCAGGTAATCTGTTCTCTCACGTCCTACATGTCATGCAAATTGCCTCAATGCCCTAGGCTGAGCGGCACTGAGAAATCAAAACTGCTTCGCATTCCTTCTACAAAGTCATACCTTAAGACCCCATACTTAGAGGAGAAACTCGGCTTGCGTTCCTCCTGTAACCAAAGCACAGTTCTTCCTCTTACACTGCAGGGTTTTAGAAGAGCCTAAGCCCCGATAGCGTTACCAAAGCGTTCCTTGGGAGAGGCAGTTCGCTACATGCAGAACTCCGTGCCAAGAAAACATTCTTCAGGGAAGGGACCATTGTGTAGTTTGAGGGAATATTTACTTGGTAGACGTCACAAGGGGGTAGGCTGCGTGTTCCCTGGAAACAGAGACCTGATGGCACAAGGCTTGCTTTCCCATTTTGAAAGCACCATTCATGCTGCCTTGAAGCTACCTAAATACCAGTGTTTTGGACGGGTCTCTAGTCACTGTAGGCAGGGCTGTGGGAAGGGAACGAGTTTTCTCTAAATCAACAGGGTGCTTTCGTAGCCTGGGTGGGAACTCCACCTGAGACGCTCTAGAGCTCAAAGGAAACTTGACGTGAGTCGTTTCCTCAAGGTAAAGCCTTGAAGAGCCCTGCTGAAGCCGAAGCGTGGAGCAGTTTCCTGGAGACATGAGTTGCAGTTCTGCTTTCTTTGAACGTTAGTACGCTTATGAAGACACCTAGTAACTCCCGTGGGCACCCTATTCCCTGCAAGAACACCGAGGACCGGCATGCTCGACTGGGAAGCTCAGAAACATCCAGGCCCGGAAACCTTTCCCAGTCACTCTCAATATGCTAAGTGTAGGGCAACACACTGCACGCCTCCTTGGGAGAGCTAGATTTCCTCAGCACTCCAACAGCTCAAGGCAATCTGTTGTCTCACATCGACATGTCATGCATATCTGCCTCAGTGCCCTAGGCTGAGCGGCACTGAGAAACTAATACTCTTTCACAGTCCTTCTACAAAGTCATACCTTAAGACCCCATACTTACAGGAGAAAGTTGGCTTGCATTCCTCCTGTAACCAAAGCACAGTTCTTCCTCTTACACTGCAGGGTTTTAGAAGAGCCTAAGCACCGATAGCGTTACCAAAGCGTTCCTTGGGAGAGGCAGTTCGCTACATGCAGAACTCCGTGCCAAGAAAACATTCTTCAGGGAAGGGACCATTGTGTAGTTTGTGGGAATATTTACTTGGTAGACATCACAAGGGGGTAGGCTGCGTGCTCACTGGAAACGGAGACCTGATGGCACAAGTCTTGCTTTCCCATTTTGAAAGCTCCATTCATGCCGCCTTGAACCTACCTAAATACCAGAGTTTTGGACGAGTTTCTAGTCACTGTAGGCAGGGCTCTGGGAAGGGAACGAGTTTTCTCTAAATCAACAGGGTGCTTTCATAGCCTGGGTGGGAGCTCCTCCTGAGACGCTCTAGAGCCTCAAGGAAACTTGACGTGAGTCCTTTCCTCAAGGTAAAGCCTTGAAGAGCCCTGCTGAAGCGGAACGTGGAGAAGTTTCCTTGAGACATGAGTTGCAGTTCTCCTTTCTTTTAACATTAGTACGCTTTTCAAGACACCTAGGATCTCGCCTGGGCACCCTATTCCGTGCAAGAACACCGAGTACCGGCAGGCTCCACTGGGTTGCTAAGAAACATCCAGGCCCGGATACCTTTCCCAGTCACTCTGTGTATGCTAAGTGTAGGGCAACACACTGCACTCTTCCTTGGGAGAGCTACATTTCCTCAGCACTCCAACAGCTCCAGGTAATCTGTTCTCTCACGTCCTACATGTCATGCAAATTGCCTCAATGCCCTAGGCTGAGCGGCACTGAGAAATCAAAACTGCTTCGCATTCCTTCTACAAAGTCATACCTTAAGACCGCATAGTTAGAGGAGAAACTCGGCTTGCGTTCCTCCTGTAACCAAAGCACAGTTCTTCCTCTTACACTGCAGGGTTTTAGAAGAGCCTAAGCCCCGATAGCGTTACCAAAGCGTTCCTTGGGAGAGGCAGTTCGCTACATGCAGAACTCCGTGCCAAGAAAACATTCTTCAGGGAAGGGACCATTGTGTAGTTTGAGGGAATATTTACTTGGTAGACATCACAAGGGGGTAGGCTGCGTGTTCCCTGGAAACGGAGACCTGATGGCACAAGGCTTGCTTTCCCATTTTGAAAGCTCCATTCATGCTGCCTTGAAGCTACCTAAATACCAGTGTTTTGGACGGGTCTCTAGTCACTGTAGGCAGGGCTGTGGGAAGGGAACGAGTTTTCTCTAAATCAACAGGGTGCTTTCGTAGCCTGGGTGGGAGCTCCAACTGAGACGCTCTAGAGCTCAAAGGAAACTTGACGTGAGTCGTTTCCTCAAGGTAAAGCCTTGAAGGGCCCTGCTGAAGCCGAAGCGTAGAGAAGTTTCCTTGAGACATGAGTTGCAGTTCTCCTTTCTTTTAACGTTACTACGCTTTTCAAGACACCTAGGATCTCGCCTGGGCACCCTATTCCGTGCAAGAACACCGAGTACCGGCAGGCTCCACTGGGTTGCTAAGAAACATCCAGGCCCGGATACCTTTCCCAGTCACTCTGTGTATGCTAAGTGTAGGGCAACACACTGCACTCTTCCTTGGGAGAGCTACATTTCCTCAGCACTCCAACAGCTCCAGGTAATCTGTTCTCTCACGTCCTACATGTCATGCAAATTGCCTCAATGCCCTAGGCTGAGCGGCACTGAGAAATCAAAACTGCTTCGCATTCCTTCTACAAAGTCATACCTTAAGACCCCATACTTAGAGGAGAAACTCGGCTTGCGTTCCTCCTGTAACCAAAGCACAGTTCTTCCTCTTACACTGCAGGGTTTTAGAAGAGCCTAAGCCCCGATAGCGTTACCAAAGCGTTCCTTGGGAGAGGCAGTTCGCTACATGCAGAACTCCGTGCCAAGAAAACATTCTTCAGGGAAGGGACCATTGTGTAGTTTGAGGGAATATTTACTTGGTAGAAATCACAAGGGGGTAGGCTGCGTGTTCCCTGGAAACAGAGACCTGATGGCACAAGGCTTGCTTTCCCATTTTGAAAGCTCCATTCATGCTGCCTTGAAGCTACCTAAATACCAGTGTTTTGGACGGGTCTCTAGTCACTGTAGGCAGGGCTCTGGGAAGGGAACGAGTTTTCTCTAAATCAACAGGGTGCTTTCGTAGCCTGGGTGGGAGCTCCACCTAGAAGCTCTAGAGCTGAAAGGAAACTTGACGTGAGTCGTTTCCTCAAGGTAAAGCCTTGAAGAGCCCTGCTGAAGCCGAAGCGTGGAGCAGTTTCCTGGAGACATGAGTTGCAGTTCTGATTTCTTTGAACGTTAGTACGCTTATGAAGACAGCTAGTAACTCTCGTGGGCACCCTATTCCCTGCAAGAACACCGAGGACCGGCATGCTCGACTGGGAAGCTCAGAAACATCCAGGCCCGGAAACCTTTCCCAGTCACTCTCAATATGCTAAGGGTAGGGCAACACACTGCACGCCTCCTTGGGAGAGCTAGATTTCCTCAGCACTCCAACAGCTCCAGGCAATCTGTTGTCTCACGTCTACATGTCATGCATATCTGCCTCAATGCCCTAGGCTGAGCGGCACTGAGTAACCAATACTGTTTCACAGTCCTTCTACAAAGTCATACCTTAAGACCCCATACTTACAGGAGAAAGTTGGCTTGCGTTCCTCCTGTAACCAAAGCACAGTTCTTCCTCTTACACTGCAGGGTTTTAGAAGAGCCTAAGCACCGAAATCGTTACCAAAGCGTTCCTTGGGAGAGGCAGTTCGCTACATGCAGAACTCCGTGCCAAGAAAACATTCTTCAGGGAAGGGACCATTGTGTAGTTTGTGGGAATATTTACTTGGTAGACATCACAAGGGGGTAGGCTGCGTGCTCACTGGAAACGGAGACCTGATGGCACAAGTCTTGCTTTCCCATTTTGAAAGCTCCATTCATGCCGCCTTGAACCTACCTAAATACCAGAGTTTTGGACGAGTTTCTAGTCACTGTAGGCAGGGCTGTGGGAAGGGAACGAGTTTTCTCTAAATCAACAGGGTGCTTTCATAGCCTGGGTGGGAGCTCCTCCTGAGACGCTCTAGAGCCTCAAGGAAACTTGACGTGAGTCCTTTCCTCAAGGTAAAGCCTTGAAGAGCCCTGCTGAAGCGGAACGTGGAGAAGTTTCCTTGAGACATGAGTTGCAGTTCTCCTTTCTTTTAACATTAGTACGCTTTTCAAGACACCTAGGATCTCGCCTGGGCACCCTATTCCGTGCAAGAACACCGAGTACCGGCAGGCTCCACTGGGTTGCTAAGAAACATCCAGGCCCGGATACCTTTCCCAGTCACTCTGTGTATGCTAAGTGTAGGGCAACACACTGCACTCTTCCTTGGGAGAGCTACATTTCCTCAGCACTCCAACAGCTCCAGGTAATCTGTTCTCTCACGTCCTACATGTCATGCAAATTGCCTCAATGCCCTAGGCTGAGCGGCACTGAGAAATCAAAACTGCTTCGCATTCCTTCTACAAAGTCATACCTTAAGACCGCATAGTTAGAGGAGAAACTCGGCTTGCGTTCCTCCTGTAACCAAAGCACAGTTCTTCCTCTTACACTGCAGGGTTTTAGAAGAGCCTAAGCCCCGATAGCGTTACCAAAGCGTTCCTTGGGAGAGGCAGTTCGCTACATGCAGAACTCCGTGCCAAGAAAACATTCTTCAGGGAAGGGACCATTGTGTAGTTTGAGGGAATATTTACTTGGTAGACATCACAAGGGGGTAGGCTGCGTGTTCCCTGGAAACGGAGACCTGATGGCACAAGGCTTGCTTTCCCATTTTGAAAGCTCCATTCATGCTGCCTTGAAGCTACCTAAATACCAGTGTTTTGGACGGGTCTCTAGTCACTGTAGGCAGGGCTGTGGGAAGGGAACGAGTTTTCTCTAAATCAACAGGGTGCTTTCGTAGCCTGGGTGGGAGCTCCAACTGAGACGCTCTAGAGCTCAAAGGAAACTTGACGTGAGTCGTTTCCTCAAGGTAAAGCCTTGAAGGGCCCTGCTGAAGCCGAAGCGTAGAGAAGTTTCCTTGAGACATGAGTTGCAGTTCTCCTTTCTTTTAACGTTACTACGCTTTTCAAGACACCTAGGATCTCGCCTGGGCACCCTATTCCGTGCAAGAACACCGAGTACCGGCAGGCTCCACTGGGTTGCTAAGAAACATCCAGGCCCGGATACCTTTCCCAGTCACTCTGTGTATGCTAAGTGTAGGGCAACACACTGCACTCTTCCTTGGGAGAGCTACATTTCCTCAGCACTCCAACAGCTCCAGGTAATCTGTTCTCTCATGTCCTACATGTCATGCAAATTGCCTCAATGCCCTAGGCTGAGTGGCACTGAGAAATCAAAACTGCTTCGCATTCCTTCTACAAAGTCATACCTTAAGACCGCATAGTTAGAGGAGAAACTCGGCTTGCGTTCCTCCTGTAACCAAAGCACAGTTCTTCCTCTTACACTGCAGGGTTTTAGAATAGCCTAAGCCCCGATAGCGTTACCAAAGCGTTCCTTGGGAGAGGCAGTTCGCTACATGCAGAACTCCGTGCCAAGGAAACATTCTTCAGGGAAGGGACCATTGTGTAGTTCGAGGGAATATTTACTTGGTAGACATCACAAGGGGGTAGGCTGCGTGTTCCCTGGAAACGGAGACCTGATGGCACAAGGCTTGCTTTCCCATTTTGAAAGCTCCATTCATGCTGCCTTGAAGCTACCTAAATACCAGTGTTTTGGACGGGTCTCTAGTCACTGTAGGCAGGGCTGTGGGAAGGGAACGAGTTTTCTCTAAATCAACAGGGTGCTTTCGTAGCCTGGGTGGGAGCTCCAACTGAGACGCTCTAGAGCTCAAAGGAAACTTGACGTGATTCGTTTCCTCAAGGTAAAGCCTTGAAGGGCCCTGCTGAAGCCGAAGCGTGGAGCAGTTTCCTGGAGACATGAGTTGCAGTTCTGCTTTCTTTGAACGTTAGTACGCTTATGAAGACACCTAGTAACTCTCGTGGGCACCCTATTCCCTGCAAGAACACCGAGGACCGGCATGCTCGACTGGGAAGCTCAGAAACATCCAGGCCCGGAAACCTTTCCCAGTCACTCTCAATATGCTAAGTGTAGGGCAACACACTGCACGCCTCCTTGGGAGAGCTAGATTTCCTCAGCACTCCAACAGCTCAAGGCAATCTGTTGTCTCACATCTACATGTCATGCATATCTGCCTCAGTGCCCTAGGCTGAGCGGCACTGAGAAACCAATACTCTTTCACATTCCTTCTACAAAGTCATACCTTACGACCCCATACTTACAGGAGAAAGTTGGCTTGCGTTCCTGCTGTAACCAAAGCACAGTTCTTCCTCTTACACTGCAGGGTTTTAGAAGAGGCTAAGCCCCTATAGCGTACCTAGAGCATTCCTTGGGAGAGGCAGTTCGCTACATGCAGAACTCCGTGCCAAGAACACGTTATTCAGGGAAGGGACCAGTGTGTCACTAGAGTGTATATTAACTTGGTAGAAATCACAAGGAGGTAGGCTGCGTGTTCACTGGAAACGGGGACCTGATGGCACAAGGCTTGCTTTCCCATTTTGAAAGCTCCATTCATGCCGCCTTGAACCTACCTAAATACCAGTGTTTTGGACGAGTTTCTAGTCACTGTAGGCAGGGCTCTGGGAAGGGAACGAGTTTTCTCGAAATCAACAGGGTGCTTTCGTAGCCTGGGTGGGAGCTCCACCTGAGACGCTCTAGAGCTCAAAGGAAACTTGACGTGAGTCATTTCCTCAAGGTAAAGCCTTGAAGGGCCCTGCTGAAGCCGAAGCGTAGAGAAGTTTCCTTGAGACATGAGTTGCAGTTCTCCTTTCTTTTAACGTTACTACGCTTTTCAAGACACCTAGGATCTCGCCTGGGCACCCTATTCCGTGCAAGAACACCGAGTACCGGCAGGCTCCACTGGGTTGCTAAGAAACATCCAGGCCCGGATACCTTTCCCAGTCACTCTGTGTATGCTAAGTGTAGGGCAACACACTGCACTCTTCCTTGGGAGAGCTACATTTCCTCAGCACTCCAACAGCTCCAGGTAATCTGTTCTCTCACGTCCTACATGTCATGCAAATTGCCTCAATGCCCTAGGCTGAGCGGCACTGAGAAATCAAAACTGCTTCGCATTCCTTCTACAAAGTCATACCTTAAGACCCCATACTTACAGGAGAAACTCAGCTTGCGTTCCTCCTGTAACCAAAGCACAGTTCTTCCTCTTACACTGCAGGGTTTTAGAAGAGCCTAAGCCCCGATAGCGTTACCAAAGCGTTCCTTGGGAGAGGCAGTTCGCTACATGCAGAACTCCGTGCCAAGAAAACATTCTTCAGGGAAGGGACCATTGTGTAGTTTGAGGGAATATTTACTTGGTAGACATCACAAGGGGGTAGGCTGCGTGTTCCCTGGAAACGGAGACCTGATGGCACAAGGCTTGCTTTCCCATTTTGAAAGCTCCATTCATGCTGCCTTGAAGCTACCTAAATACCAGTGTTTTGGACGGGTCTCTAGTCACTGTAGGCAGGGCTGTGGGAAGGGAACGAGTTTTCTCTAAATCAACAGGGTGCTTTCGTAGCCTGGGTGGGAGCTCCAACTGAGACGCTCTAGAGCTCAAAGGAAACTTGACGTGAGTCGTTTCCTCAAGGTAAAGCCTTGAAGGGCCCTGCTGAAGCCGAAGCGTGGAGCAGTTTCCTGGAGACATGAGTTGCAGTTCTGCTTTCTTTGATTGTTAGTACGCTTATGAAGACACCTAGTAACTCTCGTGGGCACCCTGTTCCCTGCAAGAACACCGAGGACCGGCATGCTCGACTGGGAAGCTCAGAAACATCTAGGCCCGGAAAAATTTCCCAGTCACTCTCAATATGCTAAGTGTAAGGCAACACACTGCACGCCTCCTTGAAAGAGCTAGATTTCCTCAGCACTCCAACAGCTCCAGGCAATCTGTTGTCTCACGTCTACATGTCATGCATATCTGCCTCAGTGCCCTAGGCTGAGCGGCACTGAGAAACCAATACTCTTTCACATTCCTTCTACAAAGTCATACCTTAAGACCCCATACTTACAGGAGAAAGTTGCCTTGCGTTCCTGCTGTAACCAAAGCACAGTTCTTCCTCTTACACTGCAGGGTTTTAGAAGAGCCTAAGCCCTGATAGCGTTACCAAAGCGTTCCTTGGGAGAGGCAGTTCGCTACATGCAGAACTCCGTGCCAAGAAAACATTCTTCAGGGAAGGGACCATTGTGTAGTTTGAGGGAATATTTACTTGGTAGACATCACAAGGGGGTAGGCTGCGTGCTCACTGGAAACGGAGACCTGATGGCACAAGGCTTGCTTTCCCATTTTGAAAGCTCCATTCATGCTGCCTTGAAGCTACCTAAATACCAGTGTTTTGGACGGGTCTCTAGTCACTGTAGGCAGGGCTCTGGGAAGGGAACGAGTTTTCTCTAAATCAACAGGGTGCTTTCGTAGCCTGGGTGGGAGCTCCACCTGAGACGATCTAGAGCTCAAAGGAAACTTGACGTGAGTCGTTTCCTCAAGGTAAAGCCTTGAAGAGCCCTGCTGAAGCCGAAGCGTGGAGCAGTTTCCTGGAGACATGAGTTGCAGTTCTGCTTTCTTTGAACGTTAGTACGCTTATGAAGACACCTAGTAACTCCCGTGGGCACCCTATACCCTGCAAGAACACCGAGGACCGGCATGCTCGACTGGGAAGCTCAGAAACATCCAGGCCCGGAAACCTTTCCCAGTCACTCTCAATATGCTAAGTGTAGGGCAACACACTGCACGCCTCCTTGGGAGAGCTAGATTTCCTCAGCACTCCAACAGCTCAAGGCAATCTGTTGTCTCACATCTACATGTCATGCATATCTGCCTCAGTGCCCTAGGCTGAGCGGCACTGAGAAACCAATACTCTTTCACATTCCTTCTACAAAGTCATACCTTAAGACCCCATACTTACAGGAGAAAGTTGGCTTGCGTTCCTGCTGTAACCAAAGCACAGTTCTTCCTCTTACACTGCAGGGTTTTAGAAGAGGCTAAGCCCCTATAGCGTACCTAGAGCATTCCTTGGGAGAGGCAGTTCGCTACATGCAGAACTCCGTGCCAAGAACACGTTATTCAGGGAAGGGACCAGTGTGTCACTAGAGTGTATATTAACTTGGTAGAAATCACAAGGAGGTAGGCTGCGTGTTCACTGGAAACGGGGACCTGATGGCACAAGGCTTGCTTTCCCATTTTGAAAGCTCCATTCATGCCGCCTTGAACCTACCTAAATACCAGTGTTTTAGACGAGTTTCTAGTCACTGTAGGCAGGGCTCTGGGAAGGGAACGAGTTTTCTCTAAATCAACAGGGTGCTTTCGTAGCCTGGGTGGGAGCTCCTCCTGAGACGCTCTAGAGCTACAAGGAAACTTGACGTGAGTCCTTTCCTCAAGGTAAAGCCTTGAAGAGCCCTGCTGAAGCGGCACGTGGAGAAGTTTCCTTGAGACATGAGTTGCAGTTCTCCTTTCTTTTAACGTTACTACGCTTTTCAAGACACCTAGGATCTCGCCTGGGCACCCTATTCCGTGCAAGAACACCGAGTACCGGCAGGCTCCACTGGGTTGCTAAGAAACATCCAGGCCCGGATACCTTTCCCAGTCACTCTGTGTATGCTAAGTGTAGGGCAACACACTGCACTCTTCCTTGGGAGAGCTACATTTCCTCAGCACTCCAACAGCTCCAGGTAATCTGTTCTCTCACGTCCTACATGTCATGCAAATTGCCTCAATGCCCTAGGCTGAGCGGCACTGAGAAATCAAAACTGCTTTGCATTCCTTCTACAAAGTCATACCTTAAGACCCCATACTTACAGTAGAAACTCGGCTTGCGTTCCTCCTGTAACCAAAGCACAGTTCTTCCTCTTACACTGCAGGGTTTTAGAAGAGCCTAAGCCCCGATAGCGTTACCAAAGCGTTCCTTGGGAGAGGCAGTTCGCTACATGCAGAACTCCGTGCCAAGAAAACATTCTTCAGGGAAGGGACCATTGTGTAGTTTGAGGGAATATTTACTTGGTAGATATCACAAGGGGGTAGGCTGCGTGTTCCCTGGAAATGGAGACCTGATGGCACAAGGCTTGCTTTCCCATTTTGAAAGCTCCATTCATGCTGCCTTGAAGCTACCTAAATACCAGTGTTTTGAACGGGTCTCTAGTCACTGTAGGCAGGGCTGTGGGAAGGGAACGAGTTTTCTCTAAATCAACAGGGTGCTTTCGTAGCCTGGGTGGGAGCTCCAACTGAGACGCTCTAGAGCTCAAAGGAAACTTGACATGAGTCGTTTCCTCAAGGTAAAGCCTTGAAGGGCCCTGCTGAAGCCGATGCGTGGAGCAGTTTCCTGGAGACATGAGTTGCAGTTCTGCTTTCTTTGATTGTTAGTACGCTTATGAAGACACCTAGTAACTCTCGTGGGCACCCTATTCCCTGCAAGAACACCGAGGACCGTCATGGTCGATTGGGAAGCTCAGAAACATCTAGGCCCGGAAACCTTTCCCAGTCACTCTCAATATGCTAAGTGTAAGGCAACACACTGCACGCCTCCTTGAAAGAGCTAGATTTCCTCAGCACTCCAACAGCTCCAGGCAATCTGTTGTCTCACGTCTACATGTCATGTATATCTGCCTCAGTGCCCTAGGCTGAGCGGCACTGAGAAACCAATACTCTTTCACATTCCTTCTACAAAGTCATACCTTAAGACCCCATACTTACAGGAGAAACTCGGCTTGCGTTCCTCCTGTAACCAAAGCACAGTTCTTCCTCTTACACTGCAGGGTTTTAGAAGAGCCTAAGCACCGAAATCGTTACCAAAGCGTTCCTTGGGAGAGGCAGTTCGCTACATGCAGAACTCCGTGCCAAGAAAACATTCTTCAGGGAAGGGACCATTGTGTAGTTTGTGGGAATATTTACTTGGTAGACATCACAAGGGGGTAGGCTGCGTGCTCACTGGAAACGGAGACCTGATGGCACAAGTCTTGCTTTCCCATTTTGAAAGCTCCATTCATGCCGCCTTGAACCTACCTAAATACCAGAGTTTTGGACGAGTTTCTAGTCACTGTAGGCAGGGCTGTGGGAAGGGAACGAGTTTTCTCTAAATCAACAGGGTGCTTTCATAGCCTGGGTGGGAGCTCCTCCTGAGACGCTCTAGAGCCTCAAGGAAACTTGACGTGAGTCCTTTCCTCAAGGTAAAGCCTTGAAGAGCCCTGCTGAAGCGGAACGTGGAGAAGTTTCCTTGAGACATGAGTTGCAGTTCTCCTTTCTTTTAACATTAGTACGCTTTTCAAGACACCTAGGATCTCGCCTGGGCACCCTATTCCGTGCAAGAACACCGAGTACCGGCAGGCTCCACTGGGTTGCTAAGAAACATCCAGGCCCGGATACCTTTCCCAGTCACTCTGTGTATGCTAAGTGTAGGGCAACACACTGCACTCTTCCTTGGGAGAGCTACATTTCCTCAGCACTCCAACAGCTCCAGGTAATCTGTTCTCTCACGTCCTACATGTCATGCAAATTGCCTCAATGCCCTAGGCTGAGCGGCACTGAGAAATCAAAACTGCTTCGCATTCCTTCTACAAAGTCATACCTTAAGACCGCATAGTTAGAGGAGAAACTCGGCTTGCGTTCCTCCTGTAACCAAAGCACAGTTCTTCCTCTTACACTGCAGGGTTTTAGAAGAGCCTAAGCCCCGATAGCGTTACCAAAGCGTTCCTTGGGAGAGGCAGTTCGCTACATGCAGAACTCCGTGCCAAGAAAACATTCTTCAGGGAAGGGACCATTGTGTAGTTTGAGGGAATATTTACTTGGTAGACATCACAAGGGGGTAGGCTGCGTGTTCCCTGGAAACGGAGACCTGATGGCACAAGGCTTGCTTTCCCATTTTGAAAGCTCCATTCATGCTGCCTTGAAGCTACCTAAATACCAGTGTTTTGGACGGGTCTCTAGTCACTGTAGGCAGGGCTGTGGGAAGGGAACGAGTTTTCTCTAAATCAACAGGGTGCTTTCGTAGCCTGGGTGGGAGCTCCAACTGAGACGCTCTAGAGCTCAAAGGAAACTTGACGTGAGTCGTTTCCTCAAGGTAAAGCCTTGAAGGGCCCTGCTGAAGCCGAAGCGTAGAGAAGTTTCCTTGAGACATGAGTTGCAGTTCTCCTTTCTTTTAACGTTACTACGCTTTTCAAGACACCTAGGATCTCGCCTGGGCACCCTATTCCGTGCAAGAACACCGAGTACCGGCAGGCTCCACTGGGTTGCTAAGAAACATCCAGGCCCGGATACCTTTCCCAGTCACTCTGTGTATGCTAAGTGTAGGGCAACACACTGCACTCTTCCTTGGGAGAGCTACATTTCCTCAGCACTCCAACAGCTCCAGGTAATCTGTTCTCTCACGTCCTACATGTCATGCAAATTGCCTCAATGCCCTAGGCTGAGTGGCACTGAGAAATCAAAACTGCTTCGCATTCCTTCTACAAAGTCATACCTTAAGACCGCATAGTTAGAGGAGAAACTCGGCTTGCGTTCCTCCTGTAACCAAAGCACAGTTCTTCCTCTTACACTGCAGGGTTTTAGAAGAGCCTAAGCCCCGATAGCGTTACCAAAGCGTTCCTTGGGAGAGGCAGTTCGCTACATGCAGAACTCCGTGCCAAGAAAACATTCTTCAGGGAAGGGACCATTGTGTAGTTCGAGGGAATATTTACTTGGTAGACATCACAAGGGGGTAGGCTGCGTTTTCCCTGGAAACGGAGACCTGATGGCACAAGGCTTGCTTTCGAATTTTGAAAGCTCCATTCATGCTGCCTTGAAGCTACCTAAATACCAGTGTTTTGGACGGGTCTCTAGTCACTGTAGGCAGGGCTGTGGGAAGGGAACGAGTTTTCTCTAAATCAACAGGGTGCTTTCGTAGCCTGGGTGGGAGCTCCAACTGAGACGCTCTAGAGCTCAAAGGAAACTTGACGTGATTCGTTTCCTCAAGGTAAAGCCTTGAAGGGCCCTGCTGAAGCCGAAGCGTGGAGCAGTTTCCTGGAGACATGAGTTGCAGTTCTGCTTTCTTTGAACGTTAGTACGCTTATGAAGACACCTAGTAACTCTCGTGGGCACCCTATTCCCTGCAAGAACACCGAGGACCAGCATGCTCGACTGGGAAGCTCAGAAACATCCAGGCCCGGAAACCTTTCCCAGTCACTCTCAATATGCTAAGTGTAGGGCAACACACTGCACGCCTCCTTGGGAGAGCTAGATTTCCTCAGCACTCCAACAGCTCAAGGCAATCTGTTGTCTCACATCTACATGTCATGCATATCTGCCTCAGTGCCCTAGGCTGAGCGGCACTGAGAAACCAATACTCTTTCACATTCCTTCTACAAAGTCATACCTTACGACCCCATACTTACAGGAGAAAGTTGGCTTGCGTTCCTGCTGTAACCAAAGCACAGTTCTTCCTCTTACACTGCAGGGTTTTAGAAGAGGCTAAGCCCCTATAGCGTACCTAGAGCATTCCTTGGGAGAGGCAGTTCGCTACATGCAGAACTCCGTGCCAAGAACACGTTATTCAGGGAAGGGACCAGTGTGTCACTAGAGTGTATATTAACTTGGTAGAAATCACAAGGAGGTAGGCTGCGTGTTCACTGGAAACGGGGACCTGATGGCACAAGGCTTGCTTTCCCATTTTGAAAGCTCCATTCATGCCGCCTTGAACCTACCTAAATACCAGTGTTTTGGACGAGTTTCTAGTCACTGTAGGCAGGGCTCTGGGAAGGGAACGAGTTTTCTCGAAATCAACAGGGTGCTTTCGTAGCCTGGGTGGGAGCTCCTCCTGAGACGCTCTAGAGCTCAAAGGAAACTTGACGTGAGTCATTTCCTCAAGGTAAAGCCTTGAAGGGCCCTGCTGAAGCCGAAGCGTAGAGAAGTTTCCTTGAGACATGAGTTGCAGTTCTCCTTTCTTTTAACATTAGTACGCTTTTCAAGACACCTAGGATCTCGCCTGGGCACCCTATTCCGTGCAAGAACACCGAGTACCGGCAGGCTCCACTGGGTTGCTAAGAAACATCCAGGCCCGGATACCTTTCCCAGTCACTCTGTGTATGCTAAGTGTAGGGCAACACACTGCACTCTTCCTTGGGAGAGCTACATTTCCTCAGCACTCCAACAGCTCCAGGTAATCTGTTCTCTCACGTCCTACATGTCATGCAAATTGCCTCAATGCCCTAGGCTGAGCGGCACTGAGAAATCAAAACTGCTTCGCATTCCTTCTACAAAGTCATACCTTAAGACCCCATACTTACAGGAGAAACTCGGCTTGCGTTCCTCCTGTAACCAAAGCACAGTTCTTCCTCTTACACTGCAGGGTTTTAGAAGAGCCTAAGCCCCGATAGCGTTACCAAAGCGTTCCTTGGGAGAGGCAGTTCGCTACATGCAGAACTCCGTGCCAAGAAAACATTCTTCAGGGAAGGGACCATTGTGTAGTTTGAGGGAATATTTACTTGGTAGACATCACAAGGGGGTAGGCTGCGTGTTCCCTGGAAACGGAGACCTGATGGCACAAGGCTTGCTTTCCCATTTTGAAAGCTCCATTCATGCTGCCTTGAAGCTACCTAAATACCAGTGTTTTGGACGGGTCTCTAGTCACTGTAGGCAGGGCTGTGGGAAGGGAACGAGTTTTCTCTAAATCAACAGGGTGCTTTCGTAGCCTGGGTGGGAGCTCCAACTGAGACGCTCTAGAGCTCAAAGGAAACTTGACGTGAGTCGTTTCCTCAAGGTAAAGCCTTGAAGGGCCCTGCTGAAGCCGAAGCGTGGAGCAGTTTCCTGGAGACATGAGTTGCAGTTCTGCTTTCTTTGATTGTTAGTACGCTTATGAAGACACCTAGTAACTCTCGTGGGCACCCTGTTCCCTGCAAGAACACCGAGGACCGGCATGCTCGACTGGGAAGCTCAGAAACATCTAGGCCCGGAAAAATTTCCCAGTCACTCTCAATATGCTAAGTGTAAGGCAACACACTGCACGCCTCCTTGAAAGAGCTAGATTTCCTCAGCACTCCAACAGCTCCAGGCAATCTGTTGTCTCACGTCTACATGTCATGCATATCTGCCTCAGTGCCCTAGGCTGAGCGGCACTGAGAAACCAATACTCTTTCACATTCCTTCTACAAAGTCATACCTTAAGACCCCATACTTACAGGAGAAAGTTGCCTTGCGTTCCTGCTGTAACCAAAGCACAGTTCTTCCTCTTACACTGCAGGGTTTTAGAAGAGCCTAAGCCCTGATAGCGTTACCAAAGCGTTCCTTGGGAGAGGCAGTTCGCTACATGCAGAACTCCGTGCCAAGAAAACATTCTTCAGGGAAGGGACCATTGTGTAGTTTGAGGGAATATTTACTTGGTAGACATCACAAGGGGGTAGGCTGCGTGCTCACTGGAAACGGAGACCTGATGGCACAAGGCTTGCTTTCCCATTTTGAAAGCTCCATTCATGCTGCCTTGAAGCTACCTAAATACCAGTGTTTTGGACGGGTCTCTAGTCACTGTAGGCAGGGCTCTGGGAAGGGAACGAGTTTTCTCTAAATCAAAAGGGTGCTTTCGTAGCCTGGGTGGGAGCTCCACCTGAGACGATCTAGAGCTCAAAGGAAACTTGACGTGAGTCGTTTCCTCAAGGTAAAGCCTTGAAGAGCCCTGCTGAAGCCGAAGCGTGGAGCAGTTTCCTGGAGACATGAGTTGCAGTTCTGCTTTCTTTGAACGTTAGTACGCTTATGAAGACACCTAGTAACTCCCGTGGGCACCCTATTCCCTGCAAGAACACCGAGGACCGGCATGCTCGACTGGGAAGCTCAGAAACATCCAGGCCCGGAAACCTTTCCCAGTCACTCTCAATATGCTAAGTGTAGGGCAACACACTGCACGCCTCCTTGGGAGAGCTAGATTTCCTCAGCACTCCAACAGCTCAAGGCAATCTGTTGTCTCACATCTACATGTCATGCATATCTGCCTCAGTGCCCTAGGCTGAGCGGCACTGAGAAACCAATACTCTTTCACATTCCTTCTACAAAGTCATACCTTAAGACCCCATACTTACAGGAGAAAGTTGGCTTGCGTTCCTGCTGTAACCAAAGCACAGTTCTTCCTCTTACACTGCAGGGTTTTAGAAGAGGCTAAGCCCCTATAGCGTTCCTAGAGCATTCCTTGGGAGAGGCAGTTCGCTACATGCAGAACTCCGTGCCTAGAACACGTTATTCAGGGAAGGGACCAGTGTGTCACTAGAGTGTATATTAACTTGGTAGAAATCACAAGGAGGTAGGCTGCGTGTTCACTGGAAACGGGGACCTGATGGCACAAGGCTTGCTTTCCCATTTTGAAAGCTCCATTCATGCCGCCTTGAACCTACCTAAATACCAGTGTTTTGGACGAGTTTCTAGTCACTGTAGGCAGGGCTCTGGGAAGGGAACGAGTTTTCTCTAAATCAACAGGGTGCTTTCGTAGCCTGGGTGGGAGCTCCTCCTGAGACGCTCTAGAGCTACAAGGAAACTTGACGTGAGTCCTTTCCTCAAGGTAAAGCCTTGAAGAGCCCTGCTGAAGCGGCACGTGGAGAAGTTTCCTTGAGACATGAGTTGCAGTTCTCCTTTCTTTTAACGTTACTACGCTTTTCAAGACACCTAGGATCTCGCCTGGGCACCCTATTCCGTGCAAGAACACCGAGTACCGGCAGGCTCCACTGGGTTGCTAAGAAACATCCAGGCCCGGATACCTTTCCCAGTCACTCTGTGTATGCTAAGTGTAGGGCAACACACTGCACTCTTCCTTGGGAGAGCTACATTTCCTCAGCACTCCAACAGCTCCAGGTAATCTGTTCTCTCACGTCCTACATGTCATGCAAATTGCCTCAATGCCCTAGGCTGAGCGGCACTGAGAAATCAAAACTGCTTTGCATTCCTTCTACAAAGTCCTACCTTAAGACCCCATACTTACAGGAGAAACTCGGCTTGCGTTCCTCCTGTAACCAAAGCACAGTTCTTCCTCTTACACTGCAGGGTTTTAGAAGAGCCTAAGCCCCGATAGCGTTACCAAAGCGTTCCTTGGGAGAGGCAGTTCGCTACATGCAGAACTCCGTGCCAAGAAAACATTCTTCAGGGAAGGGACCATTGTGTAGTTTGAGGGAATATTTACTTGGTAGATATCACAAGGGGGTAGGCTGCGTGTTCCCTGGAAATGGAGACCTGATGGCACAAGGCTTGCTTTCCCATTTTGAAAGCTCCATTCATGCTGCCTTGAAGCTACCTAAATACCAGTGTTTTGGACGGGTCTCTAGTCACTGTAGGCAGGGCTGTGGGAAGGGAACGAGTTTTCTCTAAATCAACAGGGTGCTTTCGTAGCCTGGGTGGGAGCTCCAACTGAGACGCTCTAGAGCTCAAAGGAAACTTGACATGAGTCGTTTCCTCAAGGTAAAGCCTTGAAGGGCCCTGCTGAAGCCGATGCGTGGAGCAGTTTCCTGGAGACATGAGTTGCAGTTCTGCTTTCTTTGATTGTTAGTACGCTTATGAAGACACCTAGTAACTCTCGTGGGCACCCTATTCCCTGCAAGAACACCGAGGACCGTCATGGTCGATTGGGAAGCTCAGAAACATCTAAGCCCGGAAACCTTTCCCAGTCACTCTCAATATGCTAAGTGTAAGGCAACACACTGCACGCCTCCTTGAAAGAGCTAGATTTCCTCAGCACTCCAACAGCTCCAGGCAATCTGTTGTCTCACGTCTACATGTCATGCATATCTGCCTCAGTGCCCTAGGCTGAGCGGCACTGAGAAACCAATACTCTTTCACATTCCTTCTACAAAGTCATACCTTAAGACCCCATACTTACAGGAGAAAGTTGCCTTGCGTTCCTGCTGTAACCAAAGCACAGTTCTTCCTCTTACACTGCAGGGTTTTAGAAGAGCCTAAGCCCCGATAGCGTTACCAAAGCGTTCCTTGGGAGAGGCAGTTCGCTACATGCAGAACTCCGTGCCAAGAAAACATTCTTCAGGGAAGGGACCATTGTGTAGTTTGAGGGAATATTTACTTGGTAGACATCACAAGGGGGTAGGCTGCGTGCTCACTGGAAACGGAGACCTGATGGCACAAGGCTTGCTTTCCCATTTTGAAAGCTCCATTCATGCTGCCTTGAAGCTACCTAAATACCAGTGTTTTGGACGGGTCTCTAGTCACTGTAGGCAGGGCTCTGGGAAGGGAACGAGTTTTCTCTAAATCAACAGGGTGCTTTCGTAGCCTGGGTGGGAGCTCCACCTGAGACGCTCTAGTGCTCAAAGGAAACTTGACGTGAGTCGTTTCCTCAAGGTAAAGCCTTGAAGAGCCCTGCTGAAGCTGAAGCGTGGAGCAGTTTCCTGGAGACATGAGTTGCAGTTCTGCTTTCTTTGAACGTTAGTACGCTTATGAAGACACCTAGTAACTCCCGTGGGCACCCTATTCCCTGCAAGAACACCGAGGACCGGCATGCTCGACTGGGAAGCTCAGAAACATCCAGGCCCGGAAACCTTTCCCAGTCACTCTCATTATGCTAAGTGTAGGGCAACACACTGCACGCCTCCTTGGGAGAGCTAGATTTCCTCAGCACTCCAACAGCTCAAGGCAATCTGTTGTCTCACATCTACATGTCATGCATATCTGCCTCAGTGCCCTAGGCTGAGCGGCACTGAGAAACCAATACTCTTTCACATTCCTTCTACAAAGTCATACCTTACGACCCCATACTTACAGGAGAAAGTTGGCTTGCGTTCCTGCTGTAACCAAAGCACAGTTCTTCCTCTTACACTGCAGGGTTTTAGAAGAGGCTAAGCCCCTATAGCGTACCTAGAGCATTCCTTGGGAGAGGCAGTTCGCTACATGCAGAACTCCGTGCCAAGAACACGTTATTCAGGGAAGGGACCAGTGTGTCACTAGAGTGTATATTAACTTGGTAGAAATCACAAGGAGGTAGGCTGCGTGTTCACTGGAAACGGGGACCTGATGGCACAAGGCTTGCTTTCCCATTTTGAAAGCTCCATTCATGCCGCCTTGAACCTACCTAAATACCAGTGTTTTGGACGAGTTTCTAGTCACTGTAGGCAGGGCTCTGGGAAGGGAACGAGTTTTCTCTAAATCAACAGGGTGCTTTCGTAGCCTGGGTGGGAGCTCCTCCTGAGACGCTCTAGAGCTACAAGGAAACTTGACGTGAGTCCTTTCCTCAAGGTAAAGCCTTGAAGAGCCCTGCTGAAGCGGCACGTGGAGAAGTTTCCTTGAGACAGGAGTTGCAGTTCTCCTTTCTTTTAACGTTACTACGCTTTTCAAGACACCTAGGATCTCGCCTGGGCACCCTATTCCGTGCAAGAACACCGAGTACCGGCAGGCTCCACTGGGTTGCTAAGAAACATCCAGGCCCGGATACCTTTCCCAGTCACTCTGTGTATGCTAAGTGTAGGGCAACACACTGCACTCTTCCTTGGGAGAGCTACATTTCCTCAGCACTCCAACAGCTCCAGGTAATCTGTTCTCTCACGTCCTACATGTCATGCAAATTGCCTCAATGCCCTAGGCTGAGCGACACTGAGAAATCAAAACTGCTTCGCATTCCTTCTACAAAGTCATACCTTAAGACCCCATACTTACAGGAGAAACTCGGCTTGCGTTCCTCCTGTAACCAAAGCACAGTTCTTCCTCTTACACTGCAGGGTTTTAGAAGAGCCTAAGCCCCGATAGCGTTACCAAAGCGTTCCTTGGGAGAGGCAGTTCGCTACATGCAGAACTCCGTGCCAAGAAAACATTCTTCAGGGAAGGGACCATTGTGTAGTTTGAGGGAATATTTACTTGGTAGACATCACAAGGGGGTAGGCTGCGTGTTCCCTGGAAACGGAGACCTGATGGCACAAGGCTTGCTTTCCCATTTTGAAAGCTCCATTCATGCTGCCTTGAAGCTACCTAAATACCAGTGTTTTGGACGGGTCTCTAGTCACTGTAGGCAGGGCTGTGGGAAGGGAACGAGTTTTCTCTAAATCAACAGGGTGCTTTCGTAGCCTGGGTGGGAGCTCCAACTGAGACGCTCTAGAGCTCAAAGGAAACTTGACGTGATTCGTTTCCTCAAGGTAAAGCCTTGAAGGGCCCTGCTGAAGCCGAAGCGTGGAGCAGTTTCCTGGAGACATGAGTTGCAGTTCTGCTTTCTTTGAACGTTAGTACGCTTATGAAGACACCTAGTAACTCTCGTGGGCACCCTATTCCCTGCAAGAACACCGAGGACCGGCATGCTCGACTGGGAAGCTCAGAAACATCCAGGCCCGGAAACCTTTCCCAGTCACTCTCAATATGCTAAGTGTAGGGCAACACACTGCACGCCTCCTTGGGAGAGCTAGATTTCCTCAGCACTCCAACAGCTCAAGGCAATCTGTTGTCTCACATCTACATGTCATGCATATCTGCCTCAGTGCCCTAGGCTGAGCGGCACTGAGAAACCAATACTCTTTCACATTCCTTCTACAAAGTCATACCTTACGACCCCATACTTACAGGAGAAAGTTGGCTTGCGTTCCTGCTGTAACCAAAGCACAGTTCTTCCTCTTACACTGCAGGGTTTTAGAAGAGGCTAAGCCCCTATAGCGTACCTAGAGCATTCCTTGGGAGAGGCAGTTCGCTACATGCAGAACTCCGTGCCAAGAACACGTTATTCAGGGAAGGGACCAGTGTGTCACTAGAGTGTATATTAACTTGGTAGAAATCACAAGGAGGTAGGCTGCGTGTTCACTGGAAACGGGGACCTGATGGCACAAGGCTTGCTTTCCCATTTTGAAAGCTCCATTCATGCCGCCTTGAACCTACCTAAATACCAGTGTTTTGGACGAGTTTCTAGTCACTGTAGGCAGGGCTCTGGGAAGGGAACGAGTTTTCTCTAAATCAACAGGGTGCTTTCGTAGCCTGGGTGGGAGCTCCTCCTGAGACGCTCTAGAGCTACAAGGAAACTTGACGTGAGTCCTTTCCTCAAGGTAAAGCCTTGAAGAGCCCTGCTGAAGCGGAACGTGGAGAAGTTTCCTTGAGACATGAGTTGCAGTTCTCCTTTCTTTTAACGTTACTACGCTTTTCAAGACACCTAGGATCTCGCCTGGGCACCCTATTCCGTGCAAGAACACCGAGTACCGGCAGGCTCCACTGGGTTGCTAAGAAACATCCAGGCCCGGATACCTTTCCCAGTCACTCTGTGTATGCTAAGTGTAGGGCAACACACTGCACTCTTCCTTGGGAGAGCTACATTTCCTCAGCACTCCAACAGCTCCAGGTAATCTGTTCTCTCACGTCCTACATGTCATGCAAATTGCCTCAATGCCCTAGGCTGAGCGGCACTGAGAAATCAAAACTGCTTTGCATTCCTTCTACAAAGTCATACCTTAAGACCCCATACTTACAGGAGAAACTCGGCTTGCGTTCCTCCTGTAACCAAAGCACAGTTCTTCCTCTTACACTGCAGGGTTTTAGAAGAGCCTAAGCCCCGATAGCGTTACCAAAGCGTTCCTTGGGAGAGGCAGTTCGCTACATGCAGAACTCCGTGCCAAGAAAACATTCTTCAGGGAAGGGACCATTGTGTAGTTTGAGGGAATATTTACTTGGTAGATATCACAAGGGGGTAGGCTGCGTGTTCCCTGGAAATGGAGACCTGATGGCACAAGGCTTGCTTTCCCATTTTGAAAGCTCCATTCATGCTGCCTTGAAGCTACCTAAATACCAGTGTTTTGGACGGGTCTCTAGTCACTGTAGGCAGGGCTCTGGGAAGGGAACGAGTTTTCTCTAAATCAACAGGGTGCTTTCGTAGCCTGGGTGGGAGCTCCACCTAGAAGCTCTAGAGCTCAAAGGAAACTTGACGTGAGTCGTTTCCTCAAGGTAAAGCCTTGAAGAGCCCTGCTGAAGCCGAAGCGTGGAGCAGTTTCCTGGAGACATGAGTTGCAGTTCTGCTTTCTTTGAACGTTAGTACGCTTATGAAGACACCTAGTAACTCTCGTGGGCACCCTATTCCCTGCAAGAACACCGAGGACCGGCATGCTCGACTGGGAAGCTCAGAAACATCCAGGCCCGGAAACCTTTCCCAGTCACTCTCAATATGCTAAGGGTAGGGCAACACACTGCACGCCTCCTTGGGAGAGCTAGATTTCCTCAACACTCCAACAGCTCCAGGCAATCTGTTGTCTCACGTCTACATGTCATGCATATCTGCCTCAATGCCCTAGGCTGAGTGGCACTGAGTAACCAATACTCTTTCACATTCCTTCTACAAAGTCATACCTTAAGACCCCATACTTACAGGAGAAAGTTGCCTTGCGTTCCTGCTGTAACCAAAGCACAGTTCTTCCTCTTACACTGCAGGGTTTTAGAAGAGGCTAAGCCCCTATAGCGTACCTAGAGCATTCCTTGGGAGAGGCAGTTCGCTACATGCAGAACTCCGTGCCAAGAACACGTTATTCAGGGAAGGGACCAGTGTGTCTCTAGAGTGTATATTAACTTGGTAGAAATCACAAGGAGGTAGGCTGCGTGTTCACTGGAAACGGGGACCTGATGGCACAAGGCTTGCTTTCCCATTTTGAAAGCTCCATTCATGCCGCCTTGAACCTACCTAAATACCAGTGTTTTGGACGAGTTTCTAGTCACTGTAGGCAGGGCTCTGGGAAGGGAACGAGTTTTCTCGAAATCAACAGGGTGCTTTCATAGCCTGGGTGGGAGCTCCTCCTGAGACGCTCTAGAGCTACAAGGAAACTTGACGTGAGTCCTTTCCTCAAGGTAAAGCCTTGAAGAGCCCTGCTGAAGCGGCACGTGGAGAAGTTTCCTTGAGACAGGAGTTGCAGTTCTCCTTTCTTTTAACGTTACTACGCTTTTCAAGACACCTAGGATCTCGCCTGGGCACCCTATTCCGTGCAAGAACACCGAGTACCGGCAGGCTCCACTGGGTTGCTAAGAAACATCCAGGCCCGGATACCTTTCCCAGTCACTCTGTGTATGCTAAGTGTAGGGCAACACACTGCACTCTTCCTTGGGAGAGCTACATTTCCTCAGCACTCCAACAGCTCCAGGTAATCTGTTCTCTCACGTCCTACATGTCATGCAAATTGCCTCAATGCCCTAGGCTGAGCGGCACTGAGAAATCAAAACTGCTTTGCATTCCTTCTACAAAGTCATACCTTAAGACCCCATACTTAGAGGAGAAACTCGGCTTGCGTTCCTCCTGTAACCAAAGCACAGTTCTTCCTCTTACACTGCAGGGTTTTAGAAGAGCCTAAGCCCCGATAGCGTTACCAAAGCGTTCCTTGGGAGAGGCAGTTCGCTACATGCAGAACTCCGTGCCAAGAAAACATTCTTCAGGGAAGGGACCATTGTGTAGTTTGAGGGAATATTTACTTGGTAGACATCACAAGGGGGTAGGCTGCGTGCTCACTGGAAACGGAGACCTGATGGCACAAGGCTTGCTTTCCCATTTTGAAAGCTCCATTCATGCTGCCTTGAAGCTACCTAAATACCAGTGTTTTGGACGGGTCTCTAGTCACTGTAGGCAGGGCTCTGGGAAGGGAACGAGTTTTCTCTAAATCAACAGGGTGCTTTCGTAGCCTGGGTGGGAGCTCCACCTGAGACGCTCTAGTGCTCAAAGGAAACTTGAGGTGAGTCGTTTCCTCAAGGTAAAGCCTTGAAGAGCCCTGCTGAAGCCGAAGCGTGGAGCAGTTTCCTGGAGACATGAGTTGCAGTTCTGCTTTCTTTGAACGTTAGTACGCTTATGAAGACACCTAGTAACTCCCGTGGGCACCCTATTCCCTGCAAGAACACCGAGGACCGGCATGCTCGACTGGGAAGCTCAGAAACATCCAGGCCCGGAAACCTTTCCCAGTCACTCTCATTATGCTAAGTGTAGGGCAACACACTGCACGCCTCCTTGGGAGAGCTAGATTTCCTCAGCACTCCAACAGCTCAAGGCAATCTGTTGTCTCACATCTACATGTCATGCATATCTGCCTCAGTGCCCTAGGCTGAGCGGCACTGAGAAACCAATACTCTTTCACATTCCTTCTACAAAGTCATACCTTACGACCCCATACTTACAGGAGAAAGTTGGCTTGCGTTCCTGCTGTAACCAAAGCACAGTTCTTCCTCTTACACTGCAGGGTTTTAGAAGAGGCTAAGCCCCTATAGCGTACCTAGAGCATTCCTTGGGAGAGGCAGTTCGCTACATGCAGAACTCCGTGCCAAGAACACGTTATTCAGGGAAGGGACCAGTGTGTCACTAGAGTGTATATTAACTTGGTAGAAATCACAAGGAGGTAGGCTGCGTGTTCACTGGAAACGGGGACCTGATGGCACAAGGCTTGCTTTCCCATTTTGAAAGCTCCATTCATGCCGCCTTGAACCTACCTAAATACCAGTGTTTTGGACGAGTTTCTAGTCACTGTATGCAGGGCTCTGGGAAGGGAACGAGTTTTCTCGAAATCAACAGGGTGCTTTCGTAGCCTGGGTGGGAGCTCCTCCTGAGACGCTCTAGAGCTACAAGGAAACTTGACGTGAGTCCTTTCCTCAAGGTAAAGCCTTGAAGAGCCCTGCTGAAGCGGCACGTGGAGAAGTTTCCTTGAGACATGAGTTGCAGTTCTCCTTTCTTTTAACGTTACTACGCTTTTCAAGACACCTAGGATCTCGCCTGGGCACCCTATTCCGTGCAAGAACACCGAGTACCGGCAGGCTCCACTGGGTTGCTAAGAAACATCCAGGCCCGGATACCTTTCCCAGTCACTCTGTGTATGCTAAGTGTAGGGCAACACACTGCACTCTTCCTTGGGAGAGCTACATTTCCTCAGCACTCCAACAGCTCCAGGTAATCTGTTCTCTCACGTCCTACATGTCATGCAAATTGCCTCAATGCCCTAGGCTGAGCGACACTGAGAAATCAAAACTGCTTCGCATTCCTTCTACAAAGTCATACCTTAAGACCCCATACTTACAGGAGAAACTCGGCTTGCGTTCCTCCTGTAACCAAAGCACAGTTCTTCCTCTTACACTGCAGGGTTTTAGAAGAGCCTAAGCCCCGATAGCGTTACCAAAGCGTTCCTTGGGAGAGGCAGTTCGCTACATGCAGAACTCCGTGCCAAGAAAACATTCTTCAGGGAAGGGACCATTGTGTAGTTTGAGGGAATATTTACTTGGTAGACATCACAAGGGGGTAGGCTGCGTGCTCACTGGAAACGGAGACCTGATGGCACAAGGCTTGCTTTCCCATTTTGAAAGCTCCATTCATGCTGCCTTGAAGCTACCTAAATACCAGTGTTTTGGACGGGTCTCTAGTCACTGTAGGCAGGGCTCTGGGAAGGGAACGAGTTTTCTCTAAATCAACAGGGTGCTTTCGTAGCCTGGGTGGGAGCTCCACCTAGAAGCTCTAGAGCTCAAAGGAAACTTGACGTGAGTCGTTTCCTCAAGGTAAAGCCTTGAAGAGCCCTGCTGAAGCCGAAGCGTGGAGCAGTTTCCTGGAGACATGAGTTGCAGTTCTGCTTTCTTTGAACGTTAGTACGCTTATGAAGACACCTAGTAACTCTCGTGGGCACCCTATTCCCTGCAAGAACACCGAGGACCGGCATGCTCGACTGGGAAGCTCAGAAACATCCAGGCCCGGAAACCTTTCCCAGTCACTCTCAATATGCTAAGGGTAGGGCAACACACTGCACGCCTCCTTGGGAGAGCTAGATTTCCTCAACACTCCAACAGCTCCAGGCAATCTGTTGTCTCACGTCTACATGTCATGCATATCTGCCTCAATGCCCTAGGCTGAGTGGCACTGAGTAACCAATACTCTTTCACATTCCTTCTACAAAGTCATACCTTAAGACCCCATACTTACAGGAGAAAGTTGCCTTGCGTTCCTGCTGTAACCAAAGCACAGTTCTTCCTCTTACACTGCAGGGTTTTAGAAGAGGCGAAGCCCCTATAGCGTACCTAGAGCATTCCTTGGGAGAGGCAGTTCGCTACATGCAGAACTCCGTGCCAAGAACACGTTATTCAGGGAAGGGACCAGTGTGTCACTAGAGTGTATATTAACTTGGTAGAAATCACAAGGAGGTAGGCTGCGTGTTCACTGGAAACGGGGACCTGATGGCACAAGGCTTGCTTTCCCATTTTGAAAGCTCCATTCATGCCGCCTTGAACCTACCTAAATACCAGTGTTTTGGACGAGTTTCTAGTCACTGTAGGCAGGGCTCTGGGAAGGGAACGAGTTTTCTCTAAATCAACAGGGTGCTTTCGTAGCCTGGGTGGGAGCTCCTCCTGAGACGCTCTAGAGCTACAAGGAAACTTGACGTGAGTCCTTTCCTCAAGGTAAAGCCTTGAAGAGCCCTGCTGAAGCGGAACGTGGAGAAGTTTCCTTGAGACATGAGTTGCAGTTCTCCTTTCTTTTAACGTTACTACGCTTTTCAAGACACCTAGGATCTCGCCTGGGCACCCTATTCCGTGCAAGAACACCGAGTACCGGCAGGCTCCACTGGGTTGCTAAGAAACATCCAGGCCCGGATACCTTTCCCAGTCACTCTGTGTATGCTAAGTGTAGGGCAACACACTGCACTCTTCCTTGGGAGAGCTACATTTCCTCAGCACTCCAACAGCTCCAGGTAATCTGTTCTCTCACGTCCTACATGTCATGCAAATTGCCTCAATGCCCTAGGCTGAGCGGCACTGAGAAATCAAAACTGCTTTGCATTCCTTCTACAAAGTCATACCTTAAGACCCCATACTTACAGGAGAAACTCGGCTTGCGTTCCTCCTGTAACCAAAGCACAGTTCTTCCTCTTACACTGCAGGGTTTTAGAAGAGCCTAAGCCCCGATAGCGTTACCAAAGCGTTCCTTGGGAGAGGCAGTTCGCTACATGCAGAACTCCGTGCCAAGAAAACATTCTTCAGGGAAGGGACCATTGTGTAGTTTGAGGGAATATTTACTTGGTAGATATCACAAGGGGGTAGGCTGCGTGTTCCCTGGAAATGAAGACCTGATGGCACAAGGCTTGCTTTCCCATTTTGAAAGCTCCATTCATGCTGCCTTGAAGCTACCTAAATACCAGTGTTTTGGACGGGTCTCTAGTCACTGTAGGCAGGGCTCTGGGAAGGGAACGAGTTTTCTCTAAATCAACAGGGTGCTTTCGTAGCCTGGGTGGGAGCTCCACCTAGAAGCTCTAGAGCTCAAAGGAAACTTGACGTGAGTCGTTTCCTCAAGGTAAAGCCTTGAAGAGCCCTGCTGAAGCCGAAGCGTGGAGCAGTTTCCTGGAGACATGAGTTGCAGTTCTGCTTTCTTTGAACGTTAGTACGCTTATGAAGACACCTAGTAACTCTCGTGGGCACCCTATTCCCTGCAAGAACACCGAGGACCGGCATGCTCGACTGGGAAGCTCAGAAACATCCAGGCCCGGAAACCTTTCCCAGTCACTCTCAATATGCTAAGGGTAGGGCAACACACTGCACGCCTCCTTGGGAGAGCTAGATTTCCTCAACACTCCAACAGCTCCAGGCAATCTGTTGTCTCACGTCTACATGTCATGCATATCTGCCTCAATGCCCTAGGCTGAGTGGCACTGAGTAACCAATACTCTTTCACATTCCTTCTACAAAGTCATACCTTAAGACCCCATACTTACAGGAGAAAGTTGCCTTGCGTTCCTGCTGTAACCAAAGCACAGTTCTTCCTCTTACACTGCAGGGTTTTAGAAGAGGCTAAGCCCCTATAGCGTACCTAGAGCATTCCTTGGGAGAGGCAGTTCGCTACATGCAGAACTCCGTGCCAAGAACACGTTATTCAGGGAAGGGACCAGTGTGTCTCTAGAGTGTATATTAAATTGGTAGAAATCACAAGGAGGTAGGCTGCGTGTTCACTGGAAACGGGGACCTGATGGCACAAGGCTTGCTTTCCCATTTTGAAAGCTCCATTCATGCCGCCTTGAACCTACCTAAATACCAGTGTTTTGGACGAGTTTCTAGTCACTGTAGGCAGGGCTCTGGGAAGGGAACGAGTTTTCTCGAAATCAACAGGGTGCTTTCATAGCCTGGGTGGGAGCTCCTCCTGAGACGCTCTAGAGCTACAAGGAAACTTGACGTGAGTCCTTTCCTCAAGGTAAAGCCTTGAAGAGCCCTGCTGAAGCGGCACGTGGAGAAGTTTCCTTGAGACAGGAGTTGCAGTTCTCCTTTCTTTTAACGTTACTACGCTTTTCAAGACACCTAGGATCTCGCCTGGGCACCCTATTCCGTGCAAGAACACCGAGTACCGGCAGGCTCCACTGGGTTGCTAAGAAACATCCAGGCCCGGATACCTTTCCCAGTCACTCTGTGTATGCTAAGTGTAGGGCAACACACTGCACTCTTCCTTGGGAGAGCTACATTTCCTCAGCACTCCAACAGCTCCAGGTAATCTGTTCTCTCACGTCCTACATGTCATGCAAATTGCCTCAATGCCCTAGGCTGAGCGGCACTGAGAAATCAAAACTGCTTTGCATTCCTTCTACAAAGTCATACCTTAAGACCCCATACTTAGAGGAGAAACTCGGCTTGCGTTCCTCCTGTAACCAAAGCACAGTTCTTCCTCTTACACTGCAGGGTTTTAGAAGAGCCTAAGCCCCGATAGCGTTACCAAAGCGTTCCTTGGGAGAGGCAGTTCGCTACATGCAGAACTCCGTGCCAAGAAAACATTCTTCAGGGAAGGGACCATTGTGTAGTTTGAGGGAATATTTACTTGGTAGACATCACAAGGGGGTAGGCTGCGTGCTCACTGGAAACGGAGACCTGATGGCACAAGGCTTGCTTTCCCATTTTGAAAGCTCCATTCATGCTGCCTTGAAGCTACCTAAATACCAGTGTTTTGGACGGGTCTCTAGTCACTGTAGGCAGGGCTCTGGGAAGGGAACGAGTTTTCTCTAAATCAACAGGGTGCTTTCGTAGCCTGGGTGGGAGCTCCACCTGAGACGCTCTAGTGCTCAAAGGAAACTTGAGGTGAGTCGTTTCCTCAAGGTAAAGCCTTGAAGAGCCCTGCTGAAGCCGAAGCGTGGAGCAGTTTCCTGGAGACATGAGTTGCAGTTCTGCTTTCTTTGAACGTTAGTACGCTTATGAAGACACCTAGTAACTCCCGTGGGCACCCTATTCCCTGCAAGAACACCGAGGACCGGCATGCTCGACTGGGAAGCTCAGAAACATCCAGGCCCGGAAACCTTTCCCAGTCACTCTCATTATGCTAAGTGTAGGGCAACACACTGCACGCCTCCTTGGGAGAGCTAGATTTCCTCAGCACTCCAACAGCTCAAGGCAATCTGTTGTCTCACATCTACATGTCATGCATATCTGCCTCAGTGCCCTAGGCTGAGCGGCACTGAGAAACCAATACTCTTTCACATTCCTTCTACAAAGTCATACCTTACGACCCCATACTTACAGGAGAAAGTTGGCTTGCGTTCCTGCTGTAACCAAAGCACAGTTCTTCCTCTTACACTGCAGGGTTTTAGAAGAGGCTAAGCCCCTATAGCGTACCTAGAGCATTCCTTGGGAGAGGCAGTTCGCTACATGCAGAACTCCGTGCCAAGAACACGTTATTCAGGGAAGGGACCAGTGTGTCACTAGAGTGTATATTAACTTGGTAGAAATCACAAGGAGGTAGGCTGCGTGTTCACTGGAAACGGGGACCTGATGGCACAAGGCTTGCTTTCCCATTTTGAAAGCTCCATTCATGCCGCCTTGAACCTACCTAAATACCAGTGTTTTGGACGAGTTTCTAGTCACTGTATGCAGGGCTCTGGGAAGGGAACGAGTTTTCTCGAAATCAACAGGGTGCTTTCGTAGCCTGGGTGGGAGCTCCTCCTGAGACGCTCTAGAGCTACAAGGAAACTTGACGTGAGTCCTTTCCTCAAGGTAAAGCCTTGAAGAGCCCTGCTGAAGCGGCACGTGGAGAAGTTTCCTTGAGACATGAGTTGCAGTTCTCCTTTCTTTTAACGTTACTACGCTTTTCAAGACACCTAGGATCTCGCCTGGGCACCCTATTCCGTGCAAGAACACCGAGTACCGGCAGGCTCCACTGGGTTGCTAAGAAACATCCAGGCCCGGATACCTTTCCCAGTCACTCTGTGTATGCTAAGTGTAGGGCAACACACTGCACTCTTCCTTGGGAGAGCTACATTTCCTCAGCACTCCAACAGCTCCAGGTAATCTGTTCTCTCACGTCCTACATGTCATGCAAATTGCCTCAATGCCCTAGGCTGAGCGACACTGAGAAATCAAAACTGCTTCGCATTCCTTCTACAAAGTCATACCTTAAGACCCCATACTTACAGGAGAAACTCGGCTTGCGTTCCTCCTGTAACCAAAGCACAGTTCTTCCTCTTACACTGCAGGGTTTTAGAAGAGCCTAAGCCCCGATAGCGTTACCAAAGCGTTCCTTGGGAGAGGCAGTTCGCTACATGCAGAACTCCGTGCCAAGAAAACATTCTTCAGGGAAGGGACCATTGTGTAGTTTGAGGGAATATTTACTTGGTAGACATCACAAGGGGGTAGGCTGCGTGCTCACTGGAAACGGAGACCTGATGGCACAAGGCTTGCTTTCCCATTTTGAAAGCTCCATTCATGCTGCCTTGAAGCTACCTAAATACCAGTGTTTTGGACGGGTCTCTAGTCACTGTAGGCAGGGCTCTGGGAAGGGAACGAGTTTTCTCTAAATCAACAGGGTGCTTTCGTAGCCTGGGTGGGAGCTCCACCTAGAAGCTCTAGAGCTCAAAGGAAACTTGACGTGAGTCGTTTCCTCAAGGTAAAGCCTTGAAGAGCCCTGCTGAAGCCGAAGCGTGGAGCAGTTTCCTGGAGACATGAGTTGCAGTTCTGCTTTCTTTGAACGTTAGTACGCTTATGAAGACACCTAGTAACTCTCGTGGGCACCCTATTCCCTGCAAGAACACCGAGGACCGGCATGCTCGACTGGGAAGCTCAGAAACATCCAGGCCCGGAAACCTTTCCCAGTCACTCTCAATATGCTAAGGGTAGGGCAACACACTGCACGCCTCCTTGGGAGAGCTAGATTTCCTCAACACTCCAACAGCTCCAGGCAATCTGTTGTCTCACGTCTACATGTCATGCATATCTGCCTCAATGCCCTAGGCTGAGTGGCACTGAGTAACCAATACTCTTTCACATTCCTTCTACAAAGTCATACCTTAAGACCCCATACTTACAGGAGAAAGTTGCCTTGCGTTCCTGCTGTAACCAAAGCACAGTTCTTCCTCTTACACTGCAGGGTTTTAGAAGAGGCTAAGCCCCTATAGCGTACCTAGAGCATTCCTTGGGAGAGGCAGTTCGCTACATGCAGAACTCCGTGCCAAGAACACGTTATTCAGGGAAGGGACCAGTGTGTCTCTAGAGTGTATATTAACTTGGTAGAAATCACAAGGAGGTAGGCTGCGTGTTCACTGGAAACGGGGACCTGATGGCACAAGGCTTGCTTTCCCATTTTGAAAGCTCCATTCATGCCGCCTTGAACCTACCTAAATACCAGTGTTTTGGACGAGTTTCTAGTCACTGTAGGCAGGGCTCTGGGAAGGGAACGAGTTTTCTCGAAATCAACAGGGTGCTTTCATAGCCTGGGTGGGAGCTCCTCCTGAGACGCTCTAGAGCTACAAGGAAACTTGACGTGAGTCCTTTCCTCAAGGTAAAGCCTTGAAGAGCCCTGCTGAAGCGGCACGTGGAGAAGTTTCCTTGAGACAGGAGTTGCAGTTCTCCTTTCTTTTAACGTTACTACGCTTTTCAAGACACCTAGGATCTCGCCTGGGCACCCTATTCCGTGCAAGAACACCGAGTACCGGCAGGCTCCACTGGGTTGCTAAGAAACATCCAGGCCCGGATACCTTTCCCAGTCACTCTGTGTATGCTAAGTGTAGGGCAACACACTGCACTCTTCTTTGGGAGAGCTACATTTCCTCAGCACTCCAACAGCTCCAGGTAATCTGTTCTCTCACGTCCTACATGTCATGCAAATTGCCTCAATGCCCTAGGTTGAGCGGCACTGAGAAATCAAAACTGCTTCGCATTCCTTCTACAAAGTCATACCTTAAGACCCCATACTTAGAGGAGAAACTCGGCTTGCGTTCCTCCTGTAACCAAAGCACAGTTCTTCCTCTTACACTGCAGGGTTTTAGAAGAGCCTAAGCCCCGATAGCGTTACCAAAGCGTTCCTTGGGAGAGGCAGTTCGCTACATGCAGAACTCCGTGCCAAGAAAACATTCTTCAGGGAAGGGACCATTGTGTAGTTTGAGGGAATATTTACTTGGTAGACATCACAAGGGGGTAGGCTGCGTGTTCCCTGGAAACGGAGACCTGATGGCACAAGGCTTGCTTTCCCATTGTGAAAGCTCCATTCATGCTGCCTTGAAGCTACCTAAATACCAGTGTTTTGGACGGGTCTCTAGTCACTGTAGGCAGGGCTCTGGGAAGGGAACGAGTTTTCTCTAAATCAACAGGGTGCTTTCGTAGCCTGGGTGGGAGCTCCACCTGAGACGCTCTAGAGCTCAAAGGAAACTTGACGTGAGTCGTTTCCTCAAGGTAAAGCCTTGAAGAGCCCTGCTGAAGCCGAAGCGTGGAGCAGTTTCCTGGAGACATGAGTTGCAGTTCTGCTTTCTTTGAACGTTAGTACGCTTATGAAGACACCTAGTAACTCTCCTGGGCACCCTATTCCCTGCAAGAACACCGAGGACCGGCATGCTCGACTGGGAAGCTCAGAAACATCCAGGCCCGGAAACCTTTCCCAGTGACTCTCAATATGCTAAAGGTAGGGCAACACACTGCACGCCTCCTTGGGAGAGCTAGATTTCCTCAGCACTCCAACAGCTCCAGGCAATCTGTTGTCTCACGTCTACATGTCATGCATATCTGCCTCAATGCCCTAGGCTGAGTGGCACTGAGTAACCAATACTCTTTCACATTCCTTCTACAAAGTCATACCTTAAGACCCCATACTTACAGGAGAAAGTTGCCTTGCGTTCCTGCTGTAACCAAAGCACAGTTCTTCCTCTTACACTGCAGAGTTTTAGAAGAGGCTAAGCCCCTATAGCGTACCTAGAGCATTCCTTGAGAGAGGCAGTTCGCTACATGCAGAACTCCGTGCCAAGAACACGTTATTCAGGGAAGGGACCAGTGTGTCTCTAGAGTGTATATTAACTTGGTAGAAATCACAAGGAGGTAGGCTGCGTGTTCACTGGAAACGGGGACCTGATGGCACAAGGCTTGCTTTCCCATTTTGAAAGCTCCATTCATGCCGCCTTGAACCTACCTAAATACCAGTGTTTTGGACGAGTTTCTAGTCACTGTAGGCAGGGCTCTGGGAAGGGAACGAGTTTTCTCGAAATCAACAGGGTGCTTTCGTAGCCTGGGTGGGAGCTCCTCCTGAGACGCTCTAGAGCTACAAGGAAACTTGACGTGAGTCCTTTCCTCAAGGTAAAGCCTTGAAGAGCCCTGCTGAAGCGGCACGTGGAGAAGTTTCCTTGAGACAGGAGTTGCAGTTTTCCTTTCTTTTAACGTTACTACGCTTTTCAAGACACCTAGGATCTCGCCTGGGCACCCTATTCCGTGCAAGAACACCGAGTACCGGCAGGCTCCACTGGGTTGCTAAGAAACATCCAGGCCCGGATACCTTTCCCAGTCACTCTGTGTATGCTAAGTGTAGGGCAACACACTGCACTCTTCCTTGGGAGAGCTACATTTCCTCAGCACTCCAACAGCTCCAGGTAATCTGTTCTCTCACGTCCTACATGTCATGCAAATTGCCTCAATGCCCTAGGCTGAGCGGCACTGAGAAATCAAAACTGCTTCGCATTCCTTCTACAAAGTCATACCTTAAGACCCCATACTTACAGGAGAAACTCGGCTTGCGTTCCTCCTGTAACCAAAGCACAGTTCTTCCTCTTACACTGCAGGGTTTTAGAAGAGCCTAAGCCCCGATAGCGTTACCAAAGCGTTCCTTGGGAGAGGCAGTTCGCTACATGCAGAACTCCGTGCCAAGAAAACATTCTTCAGGGAAGGGACCATTGTGTAGTTTGAGGGAATATTTACTTGGTAGACATCACAAGGGGGTAGGCTGCGTGCTCACTGGAAACGGAGACCTGATGGCACAAGGCTTGCTTTCCCATTTTGAAAGCTCCATTCATGCTGCCTTGAAGCTACCTAAATACCAGTGTTTTGGACGGGTCTCTAGTCACTGTAGGCAGGGCTCTGGGAAGGGAACGAGTTTTCTCTAAATCAACAGGGTGCTTTCGTAGCCTGGGTGGGAGCTCCACCTAGAAGCTCTAGAGCTCAAAGGAAACTTGACGTGAGTCGTTTCCTCAAGGTAAAGCCTTGAAGAGCCCTGCTGAAGCGGCACGTGGAGAAGTTTCCTTGAGACAGGAGTTGCAGTTCTCCTTTCTTTTAACGTTACTACGCTTTTCAAGACACCTAGGATCTCGCCTGGGCACCCTATTCCGTGCAAGAACACCGAGTACCGGCAGGCTCCACTGGGTTGCTAAGAAACATCCAGGCCCGGATACCTTTCCCAGTCACTCTGTGTATGCTAAGTGTAGGGCAACACACTGCACTCTTCCTTGGGAGAGCTACATTTCCTCAGCACTCCAACAGCTCCAGGTAATCTGTTCTCTCACGTCCTACATGTCATGCAAATTGCCTCAATGCCCTAGGCTGAGCGACACTGAGAAATCAAAACTGCTTCGCATTCCTTCTACAAAGTCATACCTTAAGACCCCATACTTACAGGAGAAACTCGGCTTGCGTTCCTCCTGTAACCAAAGCACAGTTCTTCCTCTTACACTGCAGGGTTTTAGAAGAGCCTAAGCCCCGATAGCGTTACCAAAGCGTTCCTTGGGAGAGGCAGTTCGCTACATGCAGAACTCCGTGCCAAGAAAACATTCTTCAGGGAAGGGACCATTGTGTAGTTTGAGGGAATATTTACTTGGTAGACATCACAAGGGGGTAGGCTGCGTGTTCCCTGGAAACGGAGACCTGATGGCACAAGGCTTGCTTTCCCATTTTGAAAGCTCCATTCATGCTGCCTTGAAGCTACCTAAATACCAGTGTTTTGGACGGGTCTCTAGTCACTGTAGGCAGGGCTGTGGGAAGGGAACGAGTTTTCTCTAAATCAACAGGGTGCTTTCGTAGCCTGGGTGGGAGCTCCAACTGAGACGCTCTAGAGCTCAAAGGAAACTTGACGTGATTCGTTTCCTCAAGGTAAAGCCTTGAAGGGCCCTGCTGAAGCCGAAGCGTGGAGCAGTTTCCTGGAGACATGAGTTGCAGTTCTGCTTTCTTTGAACGTTAGTACGCTTATGAAGACACCTAGTAACTCTCGTGGGCACCCTATTCCCTGCAAGAACACCGAGGACCGGCATGCTCGACTGGGAAGCTCAGAAACATCCAGGCCCGGAAACCTTTCCCAGTCACTCTCAATATGCTAAGTGTAGGGCAACACACTGCACGCCTCCTTGGGAGAGCTAGATTTCCTCAGCACTCCAACAGCTCAAGGCAATCTGTTGTCTCACATCTACATGTCATGCATATCTGCCTCAGTTCCCTAGGCTGAGCGGCACTGAGAAACCAATACTCTTTCACATTCCTTCTACAAAGTCATACCTTACGACCCCATACTTACAGGAGAAAGTTGGCTTGCGTTCCTGCTGTAACCAAAGCACAGTTCTTCCTCTTACACTGCAGGGTTTTAGAAGAGGCTAAGCCCCTATAGCGTACCTAGAGCATTCCTTGGGAGAGGCAGTTCGCTACATGCAGAACTCCGTGCCAAGAACACGTTATTCAGGGAAGGGACCAGTGTGTCACTAGAGTGTATATTAACTTGGTAGAAATCACAAGGAGGTAGGCTGCGTGTTCACTGGAAACGGGGACCTGATGGCACAAGGCTTGCTTTCCCATTTTGAAAGCTCCATTCATGCCGCCTTGAACCTACCTAAATACCAGTGTTTTGGACGAGTTTCTAGTCACTGTAGGCAGGGCTCTGGGAAGGGAACGAGTTTTCTCGAAATCAACAGGGTGCTTTCGTAGCCTGGGTGGGAGCTCCTCCTGAGACGCTCTAGAGCTCAAAGGAAACTTGACGTGAGTCATTTCCTCAAGGTAAAGCCTTGAAGGGCCCTGCTGAAGCCGAAGCGTAGAGAAGTTTCCTTGAGACATGAGTTGCAGTTCTCCTTTCTTTTAACGTTACTACGCTTTTCAAGACACCTAGGATCTCGCCTGGGCACCCTATTCCGTGCAAGAACACCGAGTACCGGCAGGCTCCACTGGGTTGCTAAGAAACATCCAGGCCCGAATACCTTTCCCAGTCACTCTGTGTATGCTAAGTGTAGGGCAACACACTGCACTCTTCCTTGGGAGAGCTACATTTCCTCAGCACTCCAACAGCTCCAGGTAATCTGTTCTCTCACGTCCTACATGTCATGCAAATTGCCTCAATGCCCTAGGCTGAGCGGCACTGAGAAATCAAAACTGCTTCGCATTCCTTCTACAAAGTCATACCTTAAGACCCCATACTTACAGGAGAAACTCGGCTTGCGTTCCTCCTGTAACCAAAGCACAGTTCTTCCTCTTACACTGCAGGGTTTTAGAAGAGCCTAAGCCCCGATAGCGTTACCAAAGCGTTCCTTGGGAGAGGCAGTTCGCTACATGCAGAACTCCGTGCCAAGAAAACATTCTTCAGGGAAGGGACCATTGTGTAGTTTGAGGGAATATTTACTTGGTAGACATCACAAGGGGGTAGGCTGCGTGTTCCCTGGAAACGGAGACCTGATGGCACAAGGCTTGCTTTCCCATTTTGAAAGCTCCATTCATGCTGCCTTGAAGCTACCTAAATACCAGTGTTTTGGACGGGTCTCTAGTCACTGTAGGCAGGGCTGTGGGAAGGGAACGAGTTTTCTCTAAATCAACAGGGTGCTTTCGTAGCCTGGGTGGGAGCTCCAACTGAGACGCTCTAGAGCTCAAAGGAAACTTGACGTGAGTCGTTTCCTCAAGGTAAAGCCTTGAAGGGCCCTGCTGAAGCCGAAGCGTGGAGCAGTTTCCTGGAGACATGAGTTGCAGTTCTGCTTTCTTTGATTGTTAGTACGCTTATGAAGACACCTAGTAACTCTCGTGGGCACCCTGTTCCCTGCAAGAACACCGAGGACCGGCATGCTCGACTGGGAAGCTCAGAAACATCTAGGCCCGGAAAAATTTCCCAGTCACTCTCAATATGCTAAGTGTAAGGCAACACACTGCACGCCTCCTTGAAAGAGCTAGATTTCCTCAGCACTCCAACAGCTCCAGGCAATCTGTTGTCTCACGTCTACATGTCATGCATATCTGCCTCAGTGCCCTAGGCTGAGCGGCACTGAGAAACCAATACTCTTTCACATTCCTTCTACAAAGTCATACCTTAAGACCCCATACTTACAGGAGAAAGTTGCCTTGCGTTCCTGCTGTAACCAAAGCACAGTTCTTCCTCTTACACTGCAGGGTTTTAGAAGAGCCTAAGCCCTGATAGCGTTACCAAAGCGTTCCTTGGGAGAGGCAGTTCGCTACATGCAGAACTCCGTGCCAAGAAAACATTCTTCAGGGAAGGGACCATTGTGTAGTTTGAGGGAATATTTACTTGGTAGACATCACAAGGGGGTAGGCTGCGTGCTCACTGGAAACGGAGACCTGATGGCACAAGGCTTGCTTTCCCATTTTGAAAGCTCCATTCATGCTGCCTTGAAGCTACCTAAATACCAGTGTTTTGGACGGGTCTCTAGTCACTGTAGGCAGGGCTCTGGGAAGGGAACGAGTTTTCTCTAAATCAACAGGGTGCTTTCGTAGCCTGGGTGGGAGCTCCACCTGAGACGATCTAGAGCTCAAAGGAAACTTGACGTGAGTCGTTTCCTCAAGGTAAAGCCTTGAAGAGCCCTGCTGAAGCCGAAGCGTGGAGCAGTTTCCTGGAGACATGAGTTGCAGTTCTGCTTTCTTTGAACGTTAGTACGCTTATGAAGACACCTAGTAACTCCCGTGGGCACCCTATTCCCTGCAAGAACACCGAGGACCGGCATGCTCGACTGGGAAGCTCAGAAACATCCAGGCCCGGAAACCTTTCCCAGTCACTCTCAATATGCTAAGTGTAGGGCAACACACTGCACGCCTCCTTGGGAGAGCTAGATTTCCTCAGCACTCCAACAGCTCAAGGCAATCTGTTGTCTCACATCTACATGTCATGCATATCTGCCTCAGTGCCCTAGGCTGAGCGGCACTGAGAAACCAATACTCTTTCACATTCCTTCTACAAAGTCATACCTTAAGACCCCATACTTACAGGAGAAAGTTGGCTTGCGTTCCTGCTGTAACCAAAGCACAGTTCTTCCTCTTACACTGCAGGGTTTTAGAAGAGGCTAAGCCCCTATAGCGTTCCTAGAGCATTCCTTGGGAGAGGCAGTTCGCTACATGCAGAACTCCGTGCCAAGAACACGTTATTCAGGGAAGGGACCAGTGTGTCACTAGAGTGTATATTAACTTGGTAGAAATCACAAGGAGGTAGGCTGCGTGTTCACTGGAAACGGGGACCTGATGGCACAAGGCTTGCTTTCCCATTTTGAAAGCTCCATTCATGCCGCCTTGAACCTACCTAAATACCAGTGTTTTGGACGAGTTTCTAGTCACTGTAGGCAGGGCTCTGGGAAGGGAACGAGTTTTCTCTAAATCAACAGGGTGCTTTCGTAGCCTGGGTGGGAGCTCCTCCTGAGACGCTCTAGAGCTACAAGGAAACTTGACGTGAGTCCTTTCCTCAAGGTAAAGCCTTGAAGAGCCCTGCTGAAGCGGCACGTGGAGAAGTTTCCTTGAGACATGAGTTGCAGTTCTCCTTTCTTTTAACGTTACTACGCTTTTCAAGACACCTAGGATCTCGCCTGGGCACCCTATTCCGTGCAAGAACACCGAGTACCGGCAGGCTCCACTGGGTTGCTAAGAAACATCCAGGCCCGGATACCTTTCCCAGTCACTCTGTGTATGCTAAGTGTAGGGCAACACACTGCACTCTTCCTTGGGAGAGCTACATTTCCTCAGCACTCCAACAGCTCCAGGTAATCTGTTCTCTCACGTCCTACATGTCATGCAAATTGCCTCAATGCCCTAGGCTGAGCGGCACTGAGAAATCAAAACTGCTTTGCATTCCTTCTACAAAGTCATACCTTAAGACCCCATACTTACAGGAGAAACTCGGCTTGCGTTCCTCCTGTAACCAAAGCACAGTTCTTCCTCTTACACTGCAGGGTTTTAGAAGAGCCTAAGCCCCGATAGCGTTACCAAAGCGTTCCTTGGGAGAGGCAGTTCGCTACATGCAGAACTCCGTGCCAAGAAAACATTCTTCAGGGAAGGGACCATTGTGTAGTTTGAGGGAATATTTACTTGGTAGATATCACAAGGGGGTAGGCTGCGTGTTCCCTGGAAATGGAGACCTGATGGCACAAGGCTTGCTTTCCCATTTTGAAAGCTCCATTCATGCTGCCTTGAAGCTACCTAAATACCAGTGTTTTGGACGGGTCTCTAGTCACTGTAGGCAGGGCTCTGGGAAGGGAACGAGTTTTCTCTAAATCAACAGGGTGCTTTCGTAGCCTGGGTGGGAGCTCCACCTAGAAGCTCTAGAGCTCAAAGGAAACTTGACGTGAGTCGTTTCCTCAAGGTAAAGCCTTGAAGAGCCCTGCTGAAGCCGAAGCGTGGAGCAGTTTCCTGGAGACATGAGTTGCAGTTCTGCTTTCTTTGAACGTTAGTACGCTTATGAAGACACCTAGTAACTCTCGTGGGCACCCTATTCCCTGCAAGAACACCGAGGACCGGCATGCTCGACTGGGAAGCTCAGAAACATCCAGGCCCGGAAACCTTTCCCAGTCACTCTCAATATGCTAAGGGTAGGGCAACACACTGCACGCCTCCTTGGGAGAGCTAGATTTCCTCAACACTCCAACAGCTCCAGGCAATCTGTTGTCTCACGTCTACATGTCATGCATATCTGCCTCAATGCCCTAGGCTGAGTGGCACTGAGTAACCAATACTCTTTCACATTCCTTCTACAAAGTCATACCTTAAGACCCCATACTTACAGGAGAAAGTTGCCTTGCGTTCCTGCTGTAACCAAAGCACAGTTCTTCCTCTTACACTGCAGGGTTTTAGAAGAGGCTAAGCCCCTATAGCGTACCTAGAGCATTCCTTGGGAGAGGCAGTTCGCTACATGCAGAACTCCGTGCCAAGAACACGTTATTCAGGGAAGGGACCAGTGTGTCTCTAGAGTGTATATTAACTTGGTAGAAATCACAAGGAGGTAGGCTGCGTGTTCACTGGAAACGGGGACCTGATGGCACAAGGCTTGCTTTCCCATTTTGAAAGCTCCATTCATGCCGCCTTGAACCTACCTAAATACCAGTGTTTTGGACGAGTTTCTAGTCACTGTAGGCAGGGCTCTGGGAAGGGAACGAGTTTTCTCGAAATCAACAGGGTGCTTTCATAGCCTGGGTGGGAGCTCCTCCTGAGACGCTCTAGAGCTACAAGGAAACTTGACGTGAGTCCTTTCCTCAAGGTAAAGCCTTGAAGAGCCCTGCTGAAGCGGCACGTGGAGAAGTTTCCTTGAGACAGGAGTTGCAGTTCTCCTTTCTTTTAACGTTACTACGCTTTTCAAGACACCTAGGATCTCGCCTGGGCACCCTATTCCGTGCAAGAACACCGAGTACCGGCAGGCTCCACTGGGTTGCTAAGAAACATCCAGGCCCGGATACCTTTCCCAGTCACTCTGTGTATGCTAAGTGTAGGGCAACACACTGCACTCTTCCTTGGGAGAGCTACATTTCCTCAGCACTCCAACAGCTCCAGGTAATCTGTTCTCTCACGTCCTACATGTCATGCAAATTGCCTCAATGCCCTAGGCTGAGCGGCACTGAGAAATCAAAACTGCTTTGCATTCCTTCTACAAAGTCATACCTTAAGACCCCATACTTAGAGGAGAAACTCGGCTTGCGTTCCTCCTGTAACCAAAGCACAGTTCTTCCTCTTACACTGCAGGGTTTTAGAAGAGCCTAAGCCCCGATAGCGTTACCAAAGCGTTCCTTGGGAGAGGCAGTTCGCTACATGCAGAACTCCGTGCCAAGAAAACATTCTTCAGGGAAGGGACCATTGTGTAGTTTGAGGGAATATTTACTTGGTAGACATCACAAGGGGGTAGGCTGCGTGCTCACTGGAAACGGAGACCTGATGGCACAAGGCTTGCTTTCCCATTTTGAAAGCTCCATTCATGCTGCCTTGAAGCTACCTAAATACCAGTGTTTTGGACGGGTCTCTAGTCACTGTAGGCAGGGCTCTGGGAAGGGAACGAGTTTTCTCTAAATCAACAGGGTGCTTTCGTAGCCTGGGTGGGAGCTCCACCTGAGACGCTCTAGTGCTCAAAGGAAACTTGAGGTGAGTCGTTTCCTCAAGGTAAAGCCTTGAAGAGCCCTGCTGAAGCCGAAGCGTGGAGCAGTTTCCTGGAGACATGAGTTGCAGTTCTGCTTTCTTTGAACGTTAGTACGCTTATGAAGACACCTAGTAACTCCCGTGGGCACCCTATTCCCTGCAAGAACAACGAGGACCGGCATGCTCGACTGGGAAGCTCAGAAACATCCAGGCCCGGAAACCTTTCCCAGTCACTCTCATTATGCTAAGTGTAGGGCAACACACTGCACGCCTCCTTGGGAGAGCTAGATTTCCTCAGCACTCCAACAGCTCAAGGCAATCTGTTGTCTCACATCTACATGTCATGCATATCTGCCTCAGTGCCCTAGGCTGAGCGGCACTGAGAAACCAATACTCTTTCACATTCCTTCTACAAAGTCATACCTTACGACCCCATACTTACAGGAGAAAGTTGGCTTGCGTTCCTGCTGTAACCAAAGCACAGTTCTTCCTCTTACACTGCAGGGTTTTAGAAGAGGCTAAGCCCCTATAGCGTACCTAGAGCATTCCTTGGGAGAGGCAGTTCGCTACATGCAGAACTCCGTGCCAAGAACACGTTATTCAGGGAAGGGACCAGTGTGTCACTAGAGTGTATATTAACTTGGTAGAAATCACAAGGAGGTAGGCTGCGTGTTCACTGGAAACGGGGACCTGATGGCACAAGGCTTGCTTTCCCATTTTGAAAGCTCCATTCATGCCGCCTTGAACCTACCTAAATACCAGTGTTTTGGACGAGTTTCTAGTCACTGTATGCAGGGCTCTGGGAAGGGAACGAGTTTTCTCGAAATCAACAGGGTGCTTTCGTAGCCTGGGTGGGAGCTCCTCCTGAGACGCTCTAGAGCTACAAGGAAACTTGACGTGAGTCCTTTCCTCAAGGTAAAGCCTTGAAGAGCCCTGCTGAAGCGGCACGTGGAGAAGTTTCCTTGAGACATGAGTTGCAGTTCTCCTTTCTTTTAACGTTACTACGCTTTTCAAGACACCTAGGATCTCGCCTGGGCACCCTATTCCGTGCAAGAACACCGAGTACCGGCAGGCTCCACTGGGTTGCTAAGAAACATCCAGGCCCGGATACCTTTCCCAGTCACTCTGTGTATGCTAAGTGTAGGGCAACACACTGCACTCTTCCTTGGGAGAGCTACATTTCCTCAGCACTCCAACAGCTCCAGGTAATCTGTTCTCTCACGTCCTACATGTCATGCAAATTGCCTCAATGCCCTAGGCTGAGCGACACTGAGAAATCAAAACTGCTTCGCATTCCTTCTACAAAGTCATACCTTAAGACCCCATACTTACAGGAGAAACTCGGCTTGCGTTCCTCCTGTAACCAAAGCACAGTTCTTCCTCTTACACTGCAGGGTTTTAGAAGAGCCTAAGCCCCGATAGCGTTACCAAAGCGTTCCTTGGGAGAGGCAGTTCGCTACATGCAGAACTCCGTGCCAAGAAAACATTCTTCAGGGAAGGGACCATTGTGTAGTTTGAGGGAATATTTACTTGGTAGACATCACAAGGGGGTAGGCTGCGTGCTCACTGGAAACGGAGACCTGATGGCACAAGGCTTGCTTTCCCATTTTGAAAGCTCCATTCATGCTGCCTTGAAGCTACCTAAATACCAGTGTTTTGGACGGGTCTCTAGTCACTGTAGGCAGGGCTCTGGGAAGGGAACGAGTTTTCTCTAAATCAACAGGGTGCTTTCGTAGCCTGGGTGGGAGCTCCACCTAGAAGCTCTAGAGCTCAAAGGAAACTTGACGTGAGTCGTTTCCTCAAGGTAAAGCCTTGAAGAGCCCTGCTGAAGCCGAAGCGTGGAGCAGTTTCCTGGAGACATGAGTTGCAGTTCTGCTTTCTTTGAACGTTAGTACGCTTATGAAGACACCTAGTAACTCTCGTGGGCACCCTATTCCCTGCAAGAACACCGAGGACCGGCATGCTCGACTGGGAAGCTCAGAAACATCCAGGCCCGGAAACCTTTCCCAGTCACTCTCAATATGCTAAGGGTAGGGCAACACACTGCACGCCTCCTTGGGAGAGCTAGATTTCCTCAACACTCCAACAGCTCCAGGCAATCTGTTGTCTCACGTCTACATGTCATGCATATCTGCCTCAATGCCCTAGGCTGAGTGGCACTGAGTAACCAATACTCTTTCACATTCCTTCTACAAAGTCATACCTTAAGACCCCATACTTACAGGAGAAAGTTGCCTTGCGTTCCTGCTGTAACCAAAGCACAGTTCTTCCTCTTACACTGCAGGGTTTTAGAAGAGGCTAAGCCCCTATAGCGTACCTAGAGCATTCCTTGGGAGAGGCAGTTCGCTACATGCAGAACTCCGTGCCAAGAACACGTTATTCAGGGAAGGGACCAGTGTGTCTCTAGAGTGTATATTAACTTGGTAGAAATCACAAGGAGGTAGGCTGCGTGTTCACTGGAAACGGGGACCTGATGGCACAAGGCTTGCTTTCCCATTTTGAAAGCTCCATTCATGCCGCCTTGAACCTACCTAAATACCAGTGTTTTGGACGAGTTTCTAGTCACTGTAGGCAGGGCTCTGGGAAGGGAACGAGTTTTCTCGAAATCAACAGGGTGCTTTCATAGCCTGGGTGGGAGCTCCTCCTGAGACGCTCTAGAGCTACAAGGAAACTTGACGTGAGTCCTTTCCTCAAGGTAAAGCCTTGAAGAGCCCTGCTGAAGCGGCACGTGGAGAAGTTTCCTTGAGACAGGAGTTGCAGTTCTCCTTTCTTTTAACGTTACTACGCTTTTCAAGACACCTAGGATCTCGCCTGGGCACCCTATTCCGTGCAAGAACACCGAGTACCGGCAGGCTCCACTGGGTTGCTAAGAAACATCCAGGCCCGGATACCTTTCCCAGTCACTCTGTGTATGCTAAGTGTAGGGCAACACACTGCACTCTTCTTTGGGAGAGCTACATTTCCTCAGCACTCCAACAGCTCCAGGTAATCTGTTCTCTCACGTCCTACATGTCATGCAAATTGCCTCAATGCCCTAGGTTGAGCGGCACTGAGAAATCAAAACTGCTTCGCATTCCTTCTACAAAGTCATACCTTAAGACCCCATACTTAGAGGAGAAACTCGGCTTGCGTTCCTCCTGTAACCAAAGCACAGTTCTTCCTCTTACACTGCAGGGTTTTAGAAGAGCCTAAGCCCCGATAGCGTTACCAAAGCGTTCCTTGGGAGAGGCAGTTCGCTACATGCAGAACTCCGTGCCAAGAAAACATTCTTCAGGGAAGGGACCATTGTGTAGTTTGAGGGAATATTTACTTGGTAGACATCACAAGGGGGTAGGCTGCGTGTTCCCTGGAAACGGAGACCTGATGGCACAAGGCTTGCTTTCCCATTGTGAAAGCTCCATTCATGCTGCCTTGAAGCTACCTAAATACCAGTGTTTTGGACAGGTCTCTAGTCACTGTAGGCAGGGCTCTGGGAAGGGAACGAGTTTTCTCTAAATCAACAGGGTGCTTTCGTAGCCTGGGTGGGAGCTCCACCTGAGACGCTCTAGAGCTCAAAGGAAACTTGACGTGAGTCGTTTCCTCAAGGTAAAGCCTTGAAGAGCCCTGCTGAAGCCGAAGCGTGGAGCAGTTTCCTGGAGACATGAGTTGCAGTTCTGCTTTCTTTGAACGTTAGTACGCTTATGAAGACACCTAGTAACTCTCCTGGGCACCCTATTCCCTGCAAGAACACCGAGGACCGGCATGCTCGACTGGGAAGCTCAGAAACATCCAGGCCCGGAAACCTTTCCCAGTGACTCTCAATATGCTAAAGGTAGGGCAACACACTGCACGCCTCCTTGGGAGAGCTAGATTTCCTCAGCACTCCAACAGCTCCAGGCAATCTGTTGTCTCACGTCTACATGTCATGCATATCTGCCTCAATGCCCTAGGCTGAGTGGCACTGAGTAACCAATACTCTTTCACATTCCTTCTACAAAGTCATACCTTAAGACCCCATACTTACAGGAGAAAGTTGCCTTGCGTTCCTGCTGTAACCAAAGCACAGTTCTTCCTCTTACACTGCAGAGTTTTAGAAGAGGCTAAGCCCCTATAGCGTACCTAGAGCATTCCTTGAGAGAGGCAGTTCGCTACATGCAGAACTCCGTGCCAAGAACACGTTATTCAGGGAAGGGACCAGTGTGTCTCTAGAGTGTATATTAACTTGGTAGAAATCACAAGGAGGTAGGCTGCGTGTTCACTGGAAACGGGGACCTGATGGCACAAGGCTTGCTTTCCCATTTTGAAAGCTCCATTCATGCCGCCTTGAACCTACCTAAATACCAGTGTTTTGGACGAGTTTCTAGTCACTGTAGGCAGGGCTCTGGGAAGGGAACGAGTTTTCTCGAAATCAACAGGGTGCTTTCGTAGCCTGGGTGGGAGCTCCTCCTGAGACGCTCTAGAGCTACAAGGAAACTTGACGTGAGTCCTTTCCTCAAGGTAAAGCCTTGAAGAGCCCTGCTGAAGCGGCACGTGGAGAAGTTTCCTTGAGACAGGAGTTGCAGTTTTCCTTTCTTTTAACGTTACTACGCTTTTCAAGACACCTAGGATCTCGCCTGGGCACCCTATTCCGTGCAAGAACACCGAGTACCGGCAGGCTCCACTGGGTTGCTAAGAAACATCCAGGCCCGGATACCTTTCCCAGTCACTCTGTGTATGCTAAGTGTAGGGCAACACACTGCACTCTTCCTTGGGAGAGCTACATTTCCTCAGCACTCCAACAGCTCCAGGTAATCTGTTCTCTCACGTCCTACATGTCATGCAAATTGCCTCAATGCCCTAGGCTGAGCGGCACTGAGAAATCAAAACTGCTTCGCATTCCTTCTACAAAGTCATACCTTAAGACCCCATACTTACAGGAGAAACTCGGCTTGCGTTCCTCCTGTAACCAAAGCACAGTTCTTCCTCTTACACTGCAGGGTTTTAGAAGAGCCTAAGCCCCGATAGCGTTACCAAAGCGTTCCTTGGGAGAGGCAGTTCGCTACATGCAGAACTCCGTGCCAAGAAAACATTCTTCAGGGAAGGGACCATTGTGTAGTTTGAGGGAATATTTACTTGGTAGACATCACAAGGGGGTAGGCTGCGTGCTCACTGGAAACGGAGACCTGATGGCACAAGGCTTGCTTTCCCATTTTGAAAGCTCCATTCATGCTGCCTTGAAGCTACCTAAATACCAGTGTTTTGGACGGGTCTCTAGTCACTGTAGGCAGGGCTCTGGGAAGGGAACGAGTTTTCTCTAAATCAACAGGGTGCTTTCGTAGCCTGGGTGGGAGCTCCACCTAGAAGCTCTAGAGCTCAAAGGAAACTTGACGTGAGTCGTTTCCTCAAGGTAAAGCCTTGAAGAGCCCTGCTGAAGCCGAAGCGTGGAGCAGTTTCCTGGAGACATGAGTTGCAGTTCTGCTTTCTTTGAACGTTAGTACGCTTATGAAGACACCTAGTAACTCTCGTGGGCACCCTATTCCCTGCAAGAACACCGAGGACCGGCATGCTCGACTGGGAAGCTCAGAAACATCCAGGCCCGGAAACCTTTCCCAGTCACTCTCAATATGCTAAGGGTAGGGCAACACACTGCACGCCTCCTTGGGAGAGCTAGATTTCCTCAACACTCCAACAGCTCCAGGCAATCTGTTGTCTCACGTCTACATGTCATGCATATCTGCCTCAATGCCCTAGGCTGAGCGGCACTGAGTAACCAATACTGTTTCACAGTCCTTCTACAAAGTCATACCTTAAGACCCCATACTTACAGGAGAAAGTTGGCTTGCATTCCTCCTGTAACCAAAGCACAGTTCTTCCTCTTACACTGCAGGGTTTTAGAAGAGCCTAAGCACCGAAAGCGTTACCAAAGCGTTCCTTGGGAGAGGCAGTTCGCTACATGCCGAACTCCGTGCCAAGAAAACATTCTTCAGGGAAGGGACCATTGTGTAGTTTGAGGGAATATTTACTTGGTAGACATCACAAGGGGGTAGGCTGCATGCTCACTGGAAACGGAGACCTGATGGCACAAGTCTTGCTTTCCCATTTTGAAAGCTCCATTCATGCCGCCTTGAACCTACCTAAATACCAGAGTTTTGGACGAGTTTCTAGTCACTGTAGGCAGGGCTCTGGGAAGGGAACGAGTTTTCTCTAAATCAACAGGGTGCTTTCATAGCCTGGGTGGGAGCTCCTCCTGAGACGCTCTAGAGCCTCAAGGAAACTTGACGTGAGTCCTTTCCTCAAGGTAAAGCCTTGAAGAGCCCTGCTGAAGCGGAACGTGGAGAAGTTTCCTTGAGACATGAGTTGCAGTTCTCCTTTCTTTTAACATTAGTACGCTTTTCAAGACACCTAGGATCTCGCCTGGGCACCCTATTCCGTGCAAGAACACCGAGTACCGGCAGGCTCCACTGGGTTGCTAAGAAACATCCAGGCCCGGATACCTTTCCCAGTCACTCTGTGTATGCTAAGTGTAGGGCAACACACTGCACTCTTCCTTGGGAGAGCTACATTTCCTCAGCACTCCAACAGCTCCAGGTAATCTGTTCTCTCACGTCCTACATGTCATGCAAATTGCCTCAATGCCCTAGGCTGAGCGGCACTGAGAAATCAAAACTGCTTTGCATTCCTTCTACAAAGTCATACCTTAAGACCCCATACTTACAGGAGAAACTCGGCTTGCGTTCCTCCTGTAACCAAAGCACAGTTCTTCCTCTTACACTGCAGGGTTTTAGAAGAGCCTAAGCCCCGATAGCGTTACCAAAGCGTTCCTTGGGAGAGGCAGTTCGCTACATGCAGAACTCCGTGCCAAGAAAACATTCTTCAGGGAAGGAACCATTGTGTAGTTTGAGGGAACATTTACTTGGTACACATCACAAGGGGGTAGGCTGCGTGCTCACTGGAAACGGAGACCTGATGGCACAAGGCTTGCTTTCCCATTTTGAAAGCTCCATTCATGCTGCCTTGAAGCTACCTAAATACCAGTGTTTTGGACGGGTCTCTAGTCACTGTAGGCAGGGCTCTGGGAAGGGAACGAGTTTTCTCTAAATCAACAGGGTGCTTTCGTAGCCTGGGTGGGAGCTCCACCTGAGACGCTCTAGAGCTCAAAGGAAACTTGACGTGAGTCGTTTCCTCAAGGTAAAGCCTTGAAGAGCCCTGCTGAAGCCGAAGCGTGGAGCAGTTTCCTGGAGACACGAGTTGCAGTTCTGCTTTCTTTGAACGTTAGTACGCTTATGAAGACACCTAGTAACTCCCGTGGGCACCCTATTCCCTGCAAGAACACCGAGGACCGGCATGCTCGACTGGGAAGCTCAGAAACATCAAGGCCCGGAAACCTTTCCCAGTCACTCTCAATATGCTAAGTGTAGGGCAACACACTGCACGCCTCCTTGGGAGAGCTAGATTTCCTCAGCACTCCAACAGCTCAAGGCAATCTGTTGTCTCACATCTACATGTCATGCATATCTGCCTCAGTGCCCTAGGCTGAGCGGCACTGAGTAACCAATACTGTTTCACAGTCCTTCTACAAAGTCATACCTTAAGACCCCATACTTACAGGAGAAAGTTGGCTTGCATTCCTCCTGTAACCAAAGCACAATTCTTCCTCTTACACTGCAGGATTTTAGAAGAGCCTAAGCACCGAAAGCGTTACCAAAGCGTTCCTTGGGAGAGGCAGTTCGCTACATGCAGAACTCCGTGCCAAGAAAACATTCTTCAGGGAAGGGACCATTGTGTAGTTTGAGGGAATATTTACTTGGTAGACATCACAAGGGGGTAGGCTGCGTGCTCACTGGAAACGGAGACCTGATGGCACAAGTCTTGCTTTCCCATTTTGAAAGCTCCATTCATGCCGCCTTGAACCTACCTAAATACCAGAGTTTTGGACGAGTTTCTAGTCACTGTAGGCAGGGCTCTGGGAAGGGAACGAGTTTTCTCTAAATCAACAGGGTGCTTTCATAGCCTGGGTGGGAGCTCCTCCTGAGACGCTCTAGAGCCTCAAGGAAACTTGACGTGAGTCCTTTCCTCAAGGTAAAGCCTTGAAGAGCCCTGCTGAAGCGGAACGTGGAGAAGTTTCCTTGAGACATGAGTTGCAGTTCTCCTTTCTTTTAACATTAGTACGCTTTTCAAGACACCTAGGATCTCGCCTGGGCACCCTATTCCGTGCAAGAACACTGAGTACCGGCATGCTCGACTGGGAAGCTCAGAAACATCCAGGCCCGGATACCTTTCCCAGTCACTCTGTGTATGCTAAGTGTAGGGCAACACACTGCACTCTTCCTTGGGAGAGCTACATTTCCTCAGCACTCCAACAGCTCCAGGTAATCTGTTCTCTCACGTCCTACATGTCATGCAAATTGCCTCAATGCCCTAGGCTGAGCGGCACTGAGAAATCAAAACTGCTTTGCATTCCTTCTACAAAGTCATACCTTAAGACCCCATACTTACAGGAGAAACTCGGCTTGCGTTCCTACTGTAACCAAAGCACAGTTCTTCCTCTTACACTGCAGGGTTTTAGAAGAGCCTAAGCCCCGATAGCGTTACCAAAGCGTTCCTTGGGAGAGGCAGTTCGCTACATGCAGAACTCCGTGCCAAGAAAACATTCTTCAGGGAAGGGACCATTGTGTAGTTTGAGGGAATATTTACTTGGTAGATATCACAAGGGGGTAGGCTGCGTGTTCCCTGGAAATGGAGACCTGATGGCACAAGGCTTGCTTTCCCATTTTGAAAGCTCCATTCATGCTGCCTTGAAGCTACCTAAATACCAGTGTTTTGGACGGGTCTCTAGTCACTGTAGGCAGGGCTGTGGGAAGGGAACGAGTTTTCTCTAAATCAACAGGGTGCTTTCGTAGCCTGGGTGGGAGCTCCAACTGAGACGCTCTAGAGCTCAAAGGAAACTTGACATGAGTCGTTTCCTCAAGGTAAAGCCTTGAAGGGCCCTGCTGAAGCCGATGCGTGGAGCAGTTTCCTGGAGACATGAGTTGCAGTTCTGCTTTCTTTGATTGTTAGTACGCTTATGAAGACACCTAGTAACTCTCGTGGGCACCCTATTCCCTGCAAGAACACCGAGGACCGTCATGGTCGATTGGGAAGCTCAGAAACATCTAGGCCCGGAAACCTTTCCCAGTCACTCTCAATATGCTAAGTGTAAGGCAACACACTGCACGCCTCCTTGAAAGAGCTAGATTTCCTCAGCACTCCAACAGCTCCAGGCAATCTGTTGTCTCACGTCTACATGTCATGCATATCTGCCTCAGTGCCCTAGGCTGAGCGGCACTGAGAAACCAATACTCTTTCACATTCCTTCTACAAAGTCATACCTTAAGACCCCATACTTACAGGAGAAACTCGGCTTGCGTTCCTCCTGTAACCAAAGCACAGTTCTTCCTCTTACACTGCAGGGTTTTAGAAGAGCCTAAGCACCGAAATCGTTACCAAAGCGTTCCTTGGGAGAGGCAGTTCGCTACATGCAGAACTCCGTGCCAAGAAAACATTCTTCAGGGAAGGGACCATTGTGTAGTTTGTGGGAATATTTACTTGGTAGACATCACAAGGGGGTAGGCTGCGTGCTCACTGGAAACGGAGACCTGATGGCACAAGTCTTGCTTTCCCATTTTGAAAGCTCCATTCATGCCGCCTTGAACCTACCTAAATACCAGAGTTTTGGACGAGTTTCTAGTCACTGTAGGCAGGGCTGTGGGAAGGGAACGAGTTTTCTCTAAATCAACAGGGTGCTTTCATAGCCTGGGTGGGAGCTCCTCCTGAGACGCTCTAGAGCCTCAAGGAAACTTGACGTGAGTCCTTTCCTCAAGGTAAAGCCTTGAAGAGCCCTGCTGAAGCGGAACGTGGAGAAGTTTCCTTGAGACATGAGTTGCAGTTCTCCTTTCTTTTAACATTAGTACGCTTTTCAAGACACCTAGGATCTCGCCTGGGCACCCTATTCCGTGCAAGAACACCGAGTACCGGCAGGCTCCACTGGGTTGCTAAGAAACATCCAGGCCCGGATACCTTTCCCAGTCACTCTGTGTATGCTAAGTGTAGGGCAACACACTGCACTCTTCCTTGGGAGAGCTACATTTCCTCAGCACTCCAACAGCTCCAGGTAATCTGTTCTCTCACGTCCTACATGTCATGCAAATTGCCTCAATGCCCTAGGCTGAGCGGCACTGAGAAATCAAAACTGCTTCGCATTCCTTCTACAAAGTCATACCTTAAGACCGCATAGTTAGAGGAGAAACTCGGCTTGCGTTCCTCCTGTAACCAAAGCACAGTTCTTCCTCTTACACTGCAGGGTTTTAGAAGAGCCTAAGCCCCGATAGCGTTACCAAAGCGTTCCTTGGGAGAGGCAGTTCGCTACATGCAGAACTCCGTGCCAAGAAAACATTCTTCAGGGAAGGGACCATTGTGTAGTTTGAGGGAATATTTACTTGGTAGACATCACAAGGGGGTAGGCTGCGTGTTCCCTGGAAACGGAGACCTGATGGCACAAGGCTTGCTTTCCCATTTTGAAAGCTCCATTCATGCTGCCTTGAAGCTACCTAAATCCCAGTGTTTTGGACGGGTCTCTAGTCACTGTAGGCAGGGCTGTGGGAAGGGAACGAGTTTTCTCTAAATCAACAGGGTGCTTTCGTAGCCTGGGTGGGAGCTCCAACTGAGACGCTCTAGAGCTCAAAGGAAACTTGACGTGAGTCGTTTCCTCAAGGTAAAGCCTTGAAGGGCCCTGCTGAAGCCGAAGCGTAGAGAAGTTTCCTTGAGACATGAGTTGCAGTTCTCCTTTCTTTTAACGTTACTACGCTTTTCAAGACACCTAGGATCTCGCCTGGGCACCCTATTCCGTGCAAGAACACCGAGTACCGGCAGGCTCCACTGGGTTGCTAAGAAACATCCAGGCCCGGATACCTTTCCCAGTCACTCTGTGTATGCTAAGTGTAGGGCAACACACTGCACTCTTCCTTGGGAGAGCTACATTTCCTCAGCACTCCAACAGCTCCAGGTAATCTGTTCTCTCACGTCCTACATGTCATGCAAATTGCCTCAATGCCCTAGGCTGAGTGGCACTGAGAAATCAAAACTGCTTCGCATTCCTTCTACAAAGTCATACCTTAAGACCGCATAGTTAGAGGAGAAACTCGGCTTGCGTTCCTCCTGTAACCAAAGCACAGTTCTTCCTCTTACACTGCAGGGTTTTAGAAGAGCCTAAGCCCCGATAGCGTTACCAAAGCGTTCCTTGGGAGAGGCAGTTCGCTACATGCAGAACTCCGTGCCAAGGAAACATTCTTCAGGGAAGGGACCATTGTGTAGTTCGAGGGAATATTTACTTGGTAGACATCACAAGGGGGTAGGCTGCGTGTTCCCTGGAAACGGAGACCTGATGGCACAAGGCTTGCTTTCCCATTTTGAAAGCTCCATTCATGCTGCCTTGAAGCTACCTAAATACCAGTGTTTTGGACGGGTCTCTAGTCACTGTAGGCAGGGCTGTGGGAAGGGAACGAGTTTTCTCTAAATCAACAGGGTGCTTTCGTAGCCTGGGTGGGAGCTCCAACTGAGACGCTCTAGAGCTCAAAGGAAACTTGACGTGATTCGTTTCCTCAAGGTAAAGCCTTGAAGGGCCCTGCTGAAGCCGAAGCGTGGAGCAGTTTCCTGGAGACATGAGTTGCAGTTCTGCTTTCTTTGAACGTTAGTACGCTTATGAAGACACCTAGTAACTCTCGTGGGCACCCTATTCCCTGCAAGAACACCGAGGACCGGCATGCTCGACTGGGAAGCTCAGAAACATCCAGGCCCGGAAACCTTTCCCAGTCACTCTCAATATGCTAAGTGTAGGGCAACACACTGCACGCCTCCTTGGGAGAGCTAGATTTCCTCAGCACTCCAACAGCTCAAGGCAATCTGTTGTCTCACATCTACATGTCATGCATATCTGCCTCAGTGCCCTAGGCTGAGCGGCACTGAGAAACCAATACTCTTTCACATTCCTTCTACAAAGTCATACCTTACGACCCCATACTTACAGGAGAAAGTTGGCTTGCGTTCCTGCTGTAACCAAAGCACAGTTCTTCCTCTTACACTGCAGGGTTTTAGAAGAGGCTAAGCCCCTATAGCGTACCTAGAGCATTCCTTGGGAGAGGCAGTTCGCTACATGCAGAACTCCGTGCCAAGAACACGTTATTCAGGGAAGGGACCAGTGTGTCACTAGAGTGTATATTAACTTGGTAGAAATCACAAGGAGGTAGGCTGCGTGTTCACTGGAAACGGGGACCTGATGGCACAAGGCTTGCTTTCCCATTTTGAAAGCTCCATTCATGCCGCCTTGAACCTACCTAAATACCAGTGTTTTGGACGAGTTTCTAGTCACTGTAGGCAGGGCTCTGGGAAGGGAACGAGTTTTCTCGAAATCAACAGGGTGCTTTCGTAGCCTGGGTGGGAGCTCCTCCTGAGACCCTCTAGAGCTCAAAGGAAACTTGACGTGAGTCATTTCCTCAAGGTAAAGCCTTGAAGGGCCCTGCTGAAGCCGAAGCGTAGAGAAGTTTCCTTGAGACATGAGTTGCAGTTCTCCTTTCTTTTAACGTTACTACGCTTTTCAAGACACCTAGGATCTCGCCTGGGCACCCTATTCCGTGCAAGAACACCGAGTACCGGCAGGCTCCACTGGGTTGCTAAGAAACATCCAGGCCCGGATACCTTTCCCAGTCACTCTGTGTATGCTAAGTGTAGGGCAACACACTGCACTCTTCCTTGGGAGAGCTACATTTCCTCAGCACTCCAACAGCTCCAGGTAATCTGTTCTCTCACGTCCTACATGTCATGCAAATTGCCTCAATGCCCTAGGCTGAGCGGCACTGAGAAATCAAAACTGCTTCGCATTCCTTCTACAAAGTCATACCTTAAGACCCCATACTTACAGGAGAAACTCGGCTTGCGTTCCTCCTGTAACCAAAGCACAGTTCTTCCTCTTACACTGCAGGGTTTTAGAAGAGCCTAAGCCCCGATAGCGTTACCAAAGCGTTCCTTGGGAGAGGCAGTTCGCTACATGCAGAACTCCGTGCCAAGAAAACATTCTTCAGGGAAGGGACCATTGTGTAGTTTGAGGGAATATTTACTTGGTAGACATCACAAGGGGGTAGGCTGCGTGTTCCCTGGAAACGGAGACCTGATGGCACAAGGCTTGCTTTCCCATTTTGAAAGCTCCATTCATGCTGCCTTGAAGCTACCTAAATACCAGTGTTTTGGACGGGTCTCTAGTCACTGTAGGCAGGGCTGTGGGAAGGGAACGAGTTTTCTCTAAATCAACAGGGTGCTTTCGTAGCCTGGGTGGGAGCTCCAACTGAGACGCTCTAGAGCTCAAAGGAAACTTGACGTGAGTCGTTTCCTCAAGGTAAAGCCTTGAAGGGCCCTGCTGAGGCCGAAGCGTGGAGCAGTTTCCTGGAGACATGAGTTGCAGTTCTGCTTTCTTTGATTGTTAGTACGCTTATGAAGACACCTAGTAACTCTCGTGGGCACCCTGTTCCCTGCAAGAACACCGAGGACCGGCATGCTCGACTGGGAAGCTCAGAAACATCTAGGCCCGGAAAAATTTCCCAGTCACTCTCAATATGCTAAGTGTAAGGCAACACACTGCACGCCTCCTTGAAAGAGCTAGATTTCCTCAGCACTCCAACAGCTCCAGGCAATCTGTTGTCTCACGTCTACATGTCATGCATATCTGCCTCAGTGCCCTAGGCTGAGCGGCACTGAGAAACCAATACTCTTTCACATTCCTTCTACAAAGTCATACCTTAAGACCCCATACTTACAGGAGAAAGTTGCCTTGCGTTCCTGCTGTAACCAAAGCACAGTTCTTCCTCTTACACTGCAGGGTTTTAGAAGAGCCTAAGCCCTGATAGCGTTACCAAAGCGTTCCTTGGGAGAGGCAGTTCGCTACATGCAGAACTCCGTGCCAAGAAAACATTCTTCAGGGAAGGGACCATTGTGTAGTTTGAGGGAATATTTACTTGGTAGACATCACAAGGGGGTAGGCTGCGTGCTCACTGGAAACGGAGACCTGATGGCACAAGGCTTGCTTTCCCATTTTGAAAGCTCCATTCATGCTGCCTTGAAGCTACCTAAATACCAGTGTTTTGGACGGGTCTCTAGTCACTGTAGGCAGGGCTCTGGGAAGGGAACGAGTTTTCTCTAAATCAACAGGGTGCTTTCGTAGCCTGGGTGGGAGCTCCACCTGAGACGATCTAGAGCTCAAAGGAAACTTGACGTGAGTCGTTTCCTCAAGGTAAAGCCTTGAAGAGCCCTGCTGAAGCCGAAGCGTGGAGCAGTTTCCTGGAGACATGAGTTGCAGTTCTGCTTTCTTTGAACGTTAGTACGCTTATGAAGACACCTAGTAACTCCCGTGGGCACCCTATTCCCTGCAAGAACACCGAGGACCGGCATGCTCGACTGGGAAGCTCAGAAACATCCAGGCCCGGAAACCTTTCCCAGTCACTCTCAATATGCTAAGTGTAGGGCAACACACTGCACGCCTCCTTGGGAGAGCTAGATTTCCTCAGCACTTCAACAGCTCAAGGCAATCTGTTGTCTCACATCTACATGTCATGCATATCTGCCTCAGTGCCCTAGGCTGAGCGGCACTGAGAAACCAATACTCTTTCACATTCCTTCTACAAAGTCATACCTTAAGACCCCATACTTACAGGAGAAAGTTGGCTTGCGTTCCTGCTGTAACCAAAGCACAGTTCTTCCTCTTACACTGCAGGGTTTTAGAAGAGGCTAAGCCCCTATAGCGTTCCTAGAGCATTCCTTGGGAGAGGCAGTTCGCTACATGCAGAACTCCGTGCCAAGAACACGTTATTCAGGGAAGGGACCAGTGTGTCACTAGAGTGTATATTAACTTGGTAGAAATCACAAGGAGGTAGGCTGCGTGTTCACTGGAAACGGGGACCTGATGGCACAAGGCTTGCTTTCCCATTTTGAAAGCTCCATTCATGCCGCCTTGAACCTACCTAAATACCAGTGTTTTAGACGAGTTTCTAGTCACTGTAGGCAGGGCTCTGGGAAGGGAACGAGTTTTCTCTAAATCAACAGGGTGCTTTCGTAGCCTGGGTGGGAGCTCCTCCTGAGACGCTCTAGAGCTACAAGGAAACTTGACGTGAGTCCTTTCCTCAAGGTAAAGCCTTGAAGAGCCCTGCTGAAGCGGCACGTGGAGAAGTTTCCTTGAGACATGAGTTGCAGTTCTCCTTTCTTTTAACGTTACTACGCTTTTCAAGACACCTAGGATCTCGCCTGGGCACCCTATTCCGTGCAAGAACACCGAGTACCGGCAGGCTCCACTGGGTTGCTAAGAAACATCCAGGCCCGGATACCTTTCCCAGTCACTCTGTGTATGCTAAGTGTAGGGCAACACACTGCACTCTTCCTTGGGAGAGCTACATTTCCTCAGCACTCCAACAGCTCCAGGTAATCTGTTCTCTCACGTCCTACATGTCATGCAAATTGCCTCAATGCCCTAGGCTGAGCGGCACTGAGAAATCAAAACTGCTTTGCATTCCTTCTACAAAGTCATACCTTAAGACCCCATACTTACAGGAGAAACTCGGCTTGCGTTCCTCCTGTAACCAAAGCACAGTTCTTCCTCTTACACTGCAGGGTTTTAGAAGAGCCTAAGCCCCGATAGCGTTACCAAAGCGTTCCTTGGGAGAGGCAGTTCGCTACATGCAGAACTCCGTGCCAAGAAAACATTCTTCAGGGAAGGGACCATTGTGTAGTTTGAGGGAATATTTACTTGGTAGATATCACAAGGGGGTAGGCTGCGTGTTCCCTGGAAATGGAGACCTGATGGCACAAGGCTTGCTTTCCCATTTTGAAAGCTCCATTCATGCTGCCTTGAAGCTACCTAAATACCAGTGTTTTGGACGGGTCTCTAGTCACTGTAGGCAGGGCTGTGGGAAGGGAACGAGTTTTCTCTAAATCAACAGGGTGCTTTCGTAGCCTGGGTGGGAGCTCCAACTGAGACGCTCTAGAGCTCAAAGGAAACTTGACATGAGTCGTTTCCTCAAGGTAAAGCCTTGAAGGGCCCTGCTGAAGCCGATGCGTGGAGCAGTTTCCTGGAGACATGAGTTGCAGTTCTGCTTTCTTTGATTGTTAGTACGCTTATGAAGACACCTAGTAACTCTCGTGGGCACCCTATTCCCTGCAAGAACACCGAGGACCGTCATGGTCGATTGGGAAGCTCAGAAACATCTAGGCCCGGAAACCTTTCCCAGTCACTCTCAATATGCTAAGTGTAAGGCAACACACTGCACGCCTCCTTGAAAGAGATAGATTTCCTCAGCACTCCAACAGCTCCAGGCAATCTGTTGTCTCACGTCTACATGTCATGCATATCTGCCTCAGTGCCCTAGGCTGAGCGGCACTGAGAAACCAATACTCTTTCACATTCCTTCTACAAAGTCATACCTTAAGACCCCATACTTACAGGAGAAAGTTGCCTTGCTTTCCTGCTGTAACCAAAGCACAGTTCTTCCTCTTACACTGCAGGGTTTTAGAAGAGCCTAAGCCCCGATAGCGTTACCAAAGCGTTCCTTGGGAGAGGCAGTTCGCTACATGCAGAACTCCGTGCCAAGAAAACATTCTTCAGGGAAGGGACCATTGTGTAGTTTGAGGGAATATTTACTTGGTAGACATCACAAGGGGGTAGGCTGCGTGCTCACTGGAAACGGAGACCTGATGGCACAAGGCTTGCTTTCCCATTTTGAAAGCTCCATTCATGCTGCCTTGAAGCTACCTAAATACCAGTGTTTTGGACGGGTCTCTAGTCACTGTAGGCAGGGCTCTGGGAAGGGAACGAGTTTTCTCTAAATCAACAGGGTGCTTTCGTAGCCTGGGTGGGAGCTCCACCTGAGACGCTCTAGTGCTCAAAGGAAACTTGACGTGAGTCGTTTCCTCAAGGTAAAGCCTTGAAGAGCCCTGCTGAAGCTGAAGCGTGGAGCAGTTTCCTGGAGACATGAGTTGCAGTTCTGCTTTCTTTGAACGTTAGTACGCTTATGAAGACACCTAGTAACTCCCGTGGGCACCCTATTCCCTGCAAGAACACCGAGGACCGGCATGCTCGACTGGGAAGCTCAGAAACATCCAGGCCCGGAAACCTTTCCCAGTCACTCTCATTATGCTAAGTGTAGGGCAACACACTGCACGCCTCCTTGGGAGAGCTAGATTTCCTCAGCACTCCAACAGCTCAAGGCAATCTGTTGTCTCACATCTACATGTCATGCATATCTGCCTCAGTGCCCTAGGCTGAGCGGCACTGAGAAACCAATACTCTTTCACATTCCTTCTACAAAGTCATACCTTACGACCCCATACTTACAGGAGAAAGTTGGCTTGCGTTCCTGCTGTAACCAAAGCACAGTTCTTCCTCTTACACTGCAGGGTTTTAGAAGAGGCTAAGCCCCTATAGCGTACCTAGAGCATTCCTTGGGAGAGGCAGTTCGCTACATGCAGAACTCCGTGCCAAGAACACGTTATTCAGGGAAGGGACCAGTGTGTCACTAGAGTGTATATTAACTTGGTAGAAATCACAAGGAGGTAGGCTGCGTGTTCACTGGAAACGGGGACCTGATGGCACAAGGCTTGCTTTCCCATTTTGAAAGCTCCATTCATGCCGCCTTGAACCTACCTAAATACCAGTGTTTTGGACGAGTTTCTAGTCACTGTAGGCAGGGCTCTGGGAAGGGAACGAGTTTTCTCTAAATCAACAGGGTGCTTTCGTAGCCTGGGTGGGAGCTCCTCCTGAGACGCTCTAGAGCTACAAGGAAACTTGACGTGAGTCCTTTCCTCAAGGTAAAGCCTTGAAGAGCCCTGCTGAAGCGGCACGTGGAGAAGTTTCCTTGAGACATGAGTTGCAGTTCTCCTTTCTTTTAACGTTACTACGCTTTTCAAGACACCTAGGATCTCGCCTGGGCACCCTATTCCGTGCAAGAACACCGAGTACCGGCAGGCTCCACTGGGTTGCTAAGAAACATCCAGGCCCGGATACCTTTCCCAGTCACTCTGTGTATGCTAAGTGTAGGGCAACACACTGCACTCTTCCTTGGGAGAGCTACATTTCCTCAGCACTCCAACAGCTCCAGGTAATCTGTTCTCTCACGTCCTACATGTCATGCAAATTGCCTCAATGCCCTAGGCTGAGCGACACTGAGAAATCAAAACTGCTTCGCATTCCTTCTACAAAGTCATACCTTAAGACCCCATACTTACAGGAGAAACTCGGCTTGCGTTCCTCCTGTAACCAAAGCACAGTTCTTCCTCTTACACTGCAGGGTTTTAGAAGAGCCTAAGCCCCGATAGCGTTACCAAAGCGTTCCTTGGGAGAGGCAGTTCGCTACATGCAGAACTCCGTGCCAAGAAAACATTCTTCAGGGAAGGGACCATTGTGTAGTTTGAGGGAATATTTACTTGGTAGACATCACAAGGGGGTAGGCTGCGTGCTCACTGGAAACGGAGACCTGATGGCACAAGGCTTGCTTTCCCATTTTGAAAGCTCCATTCATGCTGCCTTGAAGCTACCTAAATACCAGTGTTTTGGACGGGTCTCTAGTCACTGTAGGCAGGGCTCTGGGAAGGGAACGAGTTTTCTCTAAATCAACAGGGTGCTTTCGTAGCCTGGGTGGGAGCTCCACCTAGAAGCTCTAGAGCTCAAAGGAAACTTGACGTGAGTCGTTTCCTCAAGGTAAAGCCTTGAAGAGCCCTGCAGAAGCTGAAGCGTGGAGCAGTTTCCTGGAGACATGAGTTGCAGTTCTGCTTTCTTTGAACGTTAGTACGCTTATGAAGACACCTAGTAACTCCCGTGGGCACCCTATTCCCTGCAAGAACACCGAGGACCGGCATGCTCGACTGGGAAGCTCAGAAACATCCAGGCCCGGAAACCTTTCCCAGTCACTCTCATTATGCTAAGTGTAGGGCAACACACTGCACGCCTCCTTGGGAGAGCTAGATTTCCTCAGCACTCCAACAGCTCAAGGCAATCTGTTGTCTCACATCTACATGTCATGCATATCTGCCTCAGTGCCCTAGGCTGAGCGGCACTGAGAAACCAATACTCTTTCACATTCCTTCTACAAAGTCATACCTTACGACCCCATACTTACAGGAGAAAGTTGGCTTGCGTTCCTGCTGTAACCAAAGCACAGTTCTTCCTCTTACACTGCAGGGTTTTAGAAGTGGCTAAGCCCCTATAGCGTACCTAGAGCATTCCTTGGGAGAGGCAGTTCGCTACATGCAGAACTCCGTGCCAAGAACACGTTATTCAGGGAAGGGACCAGTGTGTCACTAGAGTGTATATTAACTTGGTAGAAATCACAAGGAGGTAGGCTGCGTGTTCACTGGAAACGGGGACCTGATGGCACAAGGCTTGCTTTCCCATTTTGAAAGCTCCATTCATGCCGCCTTGAACCTACCTAAATACCAGTGTTTTGGACGAGTTTCTAGTCACTGTAGGCAGGGCTCTGGGAAGGGAACGAGTTTTCTCTAAATCAACAGGGTGCTTTCGTAGCCTGGGTGGGAGCTCCTCCTGAGACGCTCTAGAGCTACAAGGAAACTTGACGTGAGTCCTTTCCTCAAGGTAAAGCCTTGAAGAGCCCTGCTGAAGCGGCACGTGGAGAAGTTTCCTTGAGACATGAGTTGCAGTTCTCCTTTCTTTTAACGTTACTACGCTTTTCAAGACACCTAGGATCTCGCCTGGGCACCCTATTCCGTGCAAGAACACCGAGTACCGGCAGGCTCCACTGGGTTGCTAAGAAACATCCAGGCCCGGATACCTTTCCCAGTCACTCTGTGTATGCTAAGTGTAGGGCAACACACTGCACTCTTCCTTGGGAGAGCTACATTTCCTCAGCACTCCAACAGCTCCAGGTAATCTGTTCTCTCACGTCCTACATGTCATGCAAATTGCCTCAATGCCCTAGGCTGAGCGACACTGAGAAATCAAAACTGCTTCGCATTCCTTCTACAAAGTCATACCTTAAGACCCCATACTTACAGGAGAAACTCGGCTTGCGTTCCTCCTGTAACCAAAGCACAGTTCTTCCTCTTACACTGCAGGGTTTTAGAAGAGCCTAAGCCCCGATAGCGTTACCAAAGCGTTCCTTGGGAGAGGCAGTTCGCTACATGCAGAACTCCGTGCCAAGAAAACATTCTTCAGGGAAGGGACCATTGTGTAGTTTGAGGGAATATTTACTTGGTAGACATCACAAGGGGGTAGGCTGCGTGCTCACTGGAAACGGAGACCTGATGGCACAAGGCTTGCTTTCCCATTTTGAAAGCTCCATTCATGCTGCCTTGAAGCTACCTAAATACCAGTGTTTTGGACGGGTCTCTAGTCACTGTAGGCAGGGCTCTGGGAAGGGAACGAGTTTTCTCTAAATCAACAGGGTGCTTTCGTAGCTTGGGTGGGAGCTCCACCTAGAAGCTCTAGAGCTCAAAGGAAACTTGACGTGAGTCGTTTCCTCAAGGTAAAGCCTTGAAGAGCCCTGCTGAAGCCGAAGCGTGGAGCAGTTTCCTGGAGACATGAGTTGCAGTTCTGCTTTCTTTGAACGTTAGTACGCTTATGAAGACACCTAGTAACTCTCGTGGGCACCCTATTCCCTGCAAGAACACCGAGGACCGGCATGCTCGACTGGGAAGCTCAGAAACATCCAGGCCCGGAAACCTTTCCCAGTCACTCTCAATATGCTAAGGGTAGGGCAACACACTGCACGCCTCCTTGGGAGAGCTAGATTTCCTCAACACTCCAACAGCTCCAGGCAATCTGTTGTCTCACGTCTACATGTCATGCATATCTGCCTCAATGCCCTAGGCTGAGTGGCACTGAGTAACCAATACTCTTTCACATTCCTTCTACAAAGTCATACCTTAAGACCCCATACTTACAGGAGAAAGTTGCCTTGCGTTCCTGCTGTAACCAAAGCACAGTTCTTCCTCTTACACTGCAGGGTTTTAGAAGAGGCTAAGCCCCTATAGCGTACCTAGAGCATTCCTTGGGAGAGGCAGTTCGCTACATGCAGAACTCCGTGCCAAGAACACGTTATTCAGGGAAGGGACCAGTGTGTCTCTAGAGTGTATATTAACTTGGTAGAAATCACAAGGAGGTAGGCTGCGTGTTCACTGGAAACGGGGACCTGATGGCACAAGGCTTGCTTTCCCATTTTGAAAGCTCCATTCATGCCGCCTTGAACCTACCTAAATACCAGTGTTTTGGACGAGTTTCTAGTCACTGTAGGCAGGGCTCTGGGAAGGGAACGAGTTTTCTCGAAATCAACAGGGTGCTTTCATAGCCTGGGTGGGAGCTCCTCCTGAGACGCTCTAGAGCTACAAGGAAACTTGACGTGAGTCCTTTCCTCAAGGTAAAGCCTTGAAGAGCCCTGCTGAAGCGGCACGTGGAGAAGTTTCCTTGAGACAGGAGTTGCAGTTCTCCTTTCTTTTAACGTTACTACGCTTTTCAAGACACCTAGGATCTCGCCTGGGCATCCTATTCCGTGCAAGAACCCCGAGTACCGGCAGGCTCCACTGGGTTGCTAAGAAACATCCAGGCCCGGATACCTTTCCCAGTCACTCTGTGTATGCTAAGTGTAGGGCAACACACTGCACTCTTCCTTGGGAGAGCTACATTTCCTCAGCACTCCAACAGCTCCAGGTAATCTGTTCTCTCACGTCCTACATGTCATGCAAATTGCCTCAATGCCCTAGGCTGAGCGGCACTGAGAAATCAAAACTGCTTTGCATTCCTTCTACAAAGTCATACCTTAAGACCCCATACTTAGAGGAGAAACTCGGCTTGCGTTCCTCCTGTAACCAAAGCACAGTTCTTCCTCTTACACTGCAGGGTTTTAGAAGAGCCTAAGCCCCGATAGCGTTACCAAAGCGTTCCTTGGGAGAGGCAGTTCGCTACATGCAGAACTCCGTGCCAAGAAAACATTCTTCAGGGAAGGGACCATTGTGTAGTTTGAGGGAATATTTACTTGGTAGACATCACAAGGGGGTAGGCTGCGTGTTCCCTGGAAACGGAGACCTGATGGCACAAGGCTTGCTTTCCCATTTTGAAAGCTCCATTCATGCTGCCTTGAAGCTACCTAAATACCAGTGTTTTGGACGGGTCTCTAGTCACTGTAGGCAGGGCTCTGGGAAGGGAACGAGTTTTCTCTAAATCAACAGGGTGCTTTCGTAGCCTGGGTGGGAGCTCCACCTGAGACGCTCTAGTGCTCAAAGGAAACTTGAGGTGAGTCGTTTCCTCAAGGTAAAGCCTTGAAGAGCCCTGCTGAAGCCGAAGCGTGGAGCAGTTTCCTGGAGACATGAGTTGCAGTTCTGCTTTCTTTGAACGTTAGTACGCTTATGAAGACACCTAGTAACTCCCGTGGGCACCCTATTCCCTGCAAGAACACCGAGGACCGGCATGCTCGACTGGGAAGCTCAGAAACATCCAGGCCCGGAAACCTTTCCCAGTCACTCTCATTATGCTAAGTGTAGGGCAACACACTGCACGCCTCCTTGGGAGAGCTAGATTTCCTCAGCACTCCAACAGCTCAAGGCAATCTGTTGTCTCACATCTACATGTCATGCATATCTGCCTCAGTGCCCTAGGCTGAGCGGCACTGAGAAACCAATACTCTTTCACATTCCTTCTACAAAGTCATACCTTACGACCCCATACTTACAGGAGAAAGTTGGCTTGCGTTCCTGCTGTAACCAAAGCACAGTTCTTCCTCTTACACTGCAGGGTTTTAGAAGAGGCTAAGCCCCTATAGCGTACCTAGAGCATTCCTTGGGAGAGGCAGTTCGCTACATGCAGAACTCCGTGCCAAGAACACGTTATTCAGGGAAGGGACCAGTGTGTCACTAGAGTGTATATTAACTTGGTAGAAATCACAAGGAGGTAGGCTGCGTGTTCACTGGAAACGGGGACCTGATGGCACAAGGCTTGCTTTCCCATTTTGAAAGCTCCATTCATGCCGCCTTGAACCTACCTAAATACCAGTGTTTTGGACGAGTTTCTAGTCACTGTATGCAGGGCTCTGGGAAGGGAACGAGTTTTCTCGAAATCAACAGGGTGCTTTCGTAGCCTGGGTGGGAGCTCCTCCTGAGACGCTCTAGAGCTACAAGGAAACTTGACGTGAGTCCTTTCCTCAAGGTAAAGCCTTGAAGAGCCCTGCTGAAGCGGCACGTGGAGAAGTTTCCTTGAGACATGAGTTGCAGTTCTCCTTTCTTTTAACGTTACTACGCTTTTCAAGACACCTAGGATCTCGCCTGGGCACCCTATTCCGTGCAAGAACACCGAGTACCGGCAGGCTCCACTGGGTTGCTAAGAAACATCCAGGCCCGGATACCTTTCCCAGTCACTCTGTGTATGCTAAGTGTAGGGCAACACACTGCACTCTTCCTTGGGAGAGCTACATTTCCTCAGCACTCCAACAGCTCCAGGTAATCTGTTCTCTCACGTCCTACATGTCATGCAAATTGCCTCAATGCCCTAGGCTGAGCGACACTGAGAAATCAAAACTGCTTCGCATTCCTTCTACAAAGTCATACCTTAAGACCCCATACTTACAGGAGAAACTCGGCTTGCGTTCCTCCTGTAACCAAAGCACAGTTCTTCCTCTTACACTGCAGGGTTTTAGAAGAGCCTAAGCCCCGATAGCGTTACCAAAGCGTTCCTTGGGAGAGGCAGTTCGCTACATGCAGAACTCCGTGCCAAGAAAACATTCTTCAGGGAAGGGACCATTGTGTAGTTTGAGGGAATATTTACTTGGTAGACATCACAAGGGGGTAGGCTGCGTGCTCACTGGAAACGGAGACCTGATGGCACAAGGCTTGCTTTCCCATTTTGAAAGCTCCATTCATGCTGCCTTGAAGCTACCTAAATACCAGTGTTTTGGACGGGTCTCTAGTCACTGTAGGCAGGGCTCTGGGAAGGGAACGAGTTTTCTCTAAATCAACAGGGTGCTTTCGTAGCCTGGGTGGGAGCTCCACCTGAGACGCTCTAGTGCTCAAAGGAAACTTGAGGTGAGTCGTTTCCTCAAGGTAAAGCCTTGAAGAGCCCTGCTGAAGCCGAAGCGTGGAGCAGTTTCCTGGAGACATGAGTTGCAGTTCTGCTTTCTTTGAACGTTAGTACGCTTATGAAGACACCTAGTAACTCCCGTGGGCACCCTATTCCCTGCAAGAACACCGAGGACCGGCATGCTCGACTGGGAAGCTCAGAAACATCCAGGCCCGGAAACCTTTCCCAGTCACTCTCATTATGCTAAGTGTAGGGCAACACACTGCACGCCTCCTTGGGAGAGCTAGATTTCCTCAGCACTCCAACAGCTCAAGGCAATCTGTTGTCTCACATCTACATGTCATGCATATCTGCCTCAGTGCCCTAGGCTGAGCGGCACTGAGAAACCAATACTCTTTCACATTCCTTCTACAAAGTCATACCTTACGACCCCATACTTACAGGAGAAAGTTGGCTTGCGTTCCTGCTGTAACCAAAGCACAGTTCTTCCTCTTACACTGCAGGGTTTTAGAAGAGGCTAAGCCCCTATAGCGTACCTAGAGCATTCCTTGGGAGAGGCAGTTCGCTACATGCAGAACTCCGTGCCAAGAACACGTTATTCAGGGAAGGGACCAGTGTGTCACTAGAGTGTATATTAACTTGGTAGAAATCACAAGGAGGTAGGCTGCGTGTTCACTGGAAACGGGGACCTGATGGCACAAGGCTTGCTTTCCCATTTTGAAAGCTCCATTCATGCCGCCTTGAACCTACCTAAATACCAGTGTTTTGGACGAGTTTCTAGTCACTGTATGCAGGGCTCTGGGAAGGGAACGAGTTTTCTCGAAATCAACAGGGTGCTTTCGTAGCCTGGGTGGGAGCTCCTCCTGAGACGCTCTAGAGCTACAAGGAAACTTGACGTGAGTCCTTTCCTCAAGGTAAAGCCTTGAAGAGCCCTGCTGAAGCGGCACGTGGAGAAGTTTCCTTGAGACATGAGTTGCAGTTCTCCTTTCTTTTAACGTTACTACGCTTTTCAAGACACCTAGGATCTCGCCTGGGCACCCTATTCCGTGCAAGAACACCGAGTACCGGCAGGCTCCACTGGGTTGCTAAGAAACATCCAGGCCCGGATACCTTTCCCAGTCACTCTGTGTATGCTAAGTGTAGGGCAACACACTGCACTCTTCCTTGGGAGAGCTACATTTCCTCAGCACTCCAACAGCTCCAGGTAATCTGTTCTCTCACGTCCTACATGTCATGCAAATTGCCTCAATGCCCTAGGCTGAGCGACACTGAGAAATCAAAACTGCTTCGCATTCCTTCTACAAAGTCATACCTTAAGACCCCATACTTACAGGAGAAACTCGGCTTGCGTTCCTCCTGTAACCAAAGCACAGTTCTTCCTCTTACACTGCAGGGTTTTAGAAGAGCCTAAGCCCCGATAGCGTTACCAAAGCGTTCCTTGGGAGAGGCAGTTCGCTACATGCAGAACTCCGTGCCAAGAAAACATTCTTCAGGGAAGGGACCATTGTGTAGTTTGAGGGAATATTTACTTGGTAGACATCACAAGGGGGTAGGCTGCGTGCTCACTGGAAACGGAGACCTGATGGCACAAGGCTTGCTTTCCCATTTTGAAAGCTCCATTCATGCTGCCTTGAAGCTACCTAAATACCAGTGTTTTGGACGGGTCTCTAGTCACTGTAGGCAGGGCTCTGGGAAGGGAACGAGTTTTCTCTAAATCAACAGGGTGCTTTCGTAGCTTGGGTGGGAGCTCCACCTAGAAGCTCTAGAGCTCAAAGGAAACTTGACGTGAGTCGTTTCCTCAAGGTAAAGCCTTGAAGAGCCCTGCTGAAGCCGAAGCGTGGAGCAGTTTCCTGGAGACATGAGTTGCAGTTCTGCTTTCTTTGAACGTTAGTACGCTTATGAAGACACCTAGTAACTCTCGTGGGCACCCTATTCCCTGCAAGAACACCGAGGACCGGCATGCTCGACTGGGAAGCTCAGAAACATCCAGGCCCGGAAACCTTTCCCAGTCACTCTCAATATGCTAAGGGTAGGGCAACACACTGCACGCCTCCTTGGGAGAGCTAGATTTCCTCAACACTCCAACAGCTCCAGGCAATCTGTTGTCTCACGTCTACATGTCATGCATATCTGCCTCAATGCCCTAGGCTGAGTGGCACTGAGTAACCAATACTCTTTCACATTCCTTCTACAAAGTCATACCTTAAGACCCCATACTTACAGGAGAAAGTTGCCTTGCGTTCCTGCTGTAACCAAAGCACAGTTCTTCCTCTTACACTGCAGGGTTTTAGAAGAGGCTAAGCCCCTATAGCGTACCTAGAGCATTCCTTGGGAGAGGCAGTTCGCTACATGCAGAACTCCGTGCCAAGAACACGTTATTCAGGGAAGGGACCAGTGTGTCTCTAGAGTGTATATTAACTTGGTAGAAATCACAAGGAGGTAGGCTGCGTGTTCACTGGAAACGGGGACCTGATGGCACAAGGCTTGCTTTCCCATTTTGAAAGCTCCATTCATGCCGCCTTGAACCTACCTAAATACCAGTGTTTTGGACGAGTTTCTAGTCACTGTAGGCAGGGCTCTGGGAAGGGAACGAGTTTTCTCGAAATCAACAGGGTGCTTTCATAGCCTGGGTGGGAGCTCCTCCTGAGACGCTCTAGAGCTACAAGGAAACTTGACGTGAGTCCTTTCCTCAAGGTAAAGCCTTGAAGAGCCCTGCTGAAGCGGCACGTGGAGAAGTTTCCTTGAGACAGGAGTTGCAGTTCTCCTTTCTTTTAACGTTACTACGCTTTTCAAGACACCTAGGATCTCGCCTGGGCACCCTATTCCGTGCAAGAACACCGAGTACCGGCAGGCTCCACTGGGTTGCTAAGAAACATCCAGGCCCGGATACCTTTCCCAGTCACTCTGTGTATGCTAAGTGTAGGGCAACACACTGCACTCTTCCTTGGGAGAGCTACATTTCCTCAGCACTCCAACAGCTCCAGGTAATCTGTTCTCTCACGTCCTACATGTCATGCAAATTGCCTCAATGCCCTAGGCTGAGCGGCACTGAGAAATCAAAACTGCTTCGCATTCCTTCTACAAAGTCATACCTTAAGACCCCATACTTAGAGGAGAAACTCGGCTTGCGTTCCTCCTGTAACCAAAGCACAGTTCTTCCTCTTACACTGCAGGGTTTTAGAAGAGCCTAAGCCCCGATAGCGTTACCAAAGCGTTCCTTGGGAGAGGCAGTTCGCTACATGCAGAACTCCGTGCCAAGAAAACATTCTTCAGGGAAGGGACCATTGTGTAGTTTGAGGGAATATTTACTTGGTAGACATCACAAGGGGGTAGGCTGCGTGTTCCCTGGAAACGGAGACCTGATGGCACAAGGCTTGCTTTCCCATTTTGAAAGCTCCATTCATGCTGCCTTGAAGCTACCTAAATACCAGTGTTTTGGACGGGTCTCTAGTCACTGTAGGCAGGGCTCTGGGAAGGGAACGAGTTTTCTCTAAATCAACAGGGTGCTTTCGTAGCCTGGGTGGGAGCTCCACCTGAGACGCTCTAGAGCTCAAAGGAAACTTGACGTGAGTCGTTTCCTCAAGGTAAAGCCTTGAAGAGCCCTGCTGAAGCCGAAGCGTGGAGCAGTTTCCTGGAGACATGAGTTGCAGTTCTGCTTTCTTTGAACGTTAGTACGCTTATGAAGACACCTAGTAACTCTCGTGGGCACCCTATTCCCTGCAAGAACACCGAGGACCGGCATGCTCGACTGGGAAGCTCAGAAACATCCAGGCCCGGAAACCTTTCCCAGTGACTCTCAATATGCTAAAGGTAGGGCAACACACTGCACGCCTCCTTGGGAGAGCTAGATTTCCTCAGCACTCCAACAGCTCCAGGCAATCTGTTGTCTCACGTCTACATGTCATGCATATCTGCCTCAATGCCCTAGGCTGAGTGGCACTGAGTAACCAATACTCTTTCACATTCCTTCTACAAAGTCATACCTTAAGACCCCATACTTACAGGAGAAAGTTGCCTTGCGTTCCTGCTGTAACCAAAGCACAGTTCTTCCTCTTACACTGCAGAGTTTTAGAAGAGGCTAAGCCCCTATAACGTACCTAGAGCATTCCTTGAGAGAGGCAGTTCGCTACATGCAGAACTCCGTGCCAAGAACACGTTATTCAGGGAAGGGACCAGTGTGTCTCTAGAGTGTATATTAACTTGGTAGAAATCACAAGGAGGTAGGCTGCGTGTTCACTGGAAACGGGGACCTGATGGCACAAGGCTTGCTTTCCCATTTTGAAAGCTCCATTCATGCCGCCTTGAACCTACCTAAATACCAGTGTTTTGGACGAGTTTCTAGTCACTGTAGGCAGGGCTCTGGGAAGGGAACGAGTTTTCTCGAAATCAACAGGGTGCTTTCGTAGCCTGGGTGGGAGCTCCTCCTGAGACGCTCTAGAGCTACAAGGAAACTTGACGTGAGTCCTTTCCTCAAGGTAAAGCCTTGAAGAGCCCTGCTGAAGCGGCACGTGGAGAAGTTTCCTTGAGACAGGAGTTGCAGTTTTCCTTTCTTTTAACGTTACTACGCTTTTCAAGACACCTAGGATCTCGCCTGGGCACCCTATTCCGTGCAAGAACACCGAGTACCGGCAGGCTCCACTGGGTTGCTAAGAAACATCCAGGCCCGGATACCTTTCCCAGTCACTCTGTGTATGCTAAGTGTAGGGCAACACACTGCACTCTTCCTTGGGAGAGCTACATTTCCTCAGCACTCCAACAGCTCCAGGTAATCTGTTCTCTCACGTCCTACATGTCATGCAAATTGCCTCAATGCCCTAGGCTGAGCGGCACTGAGAAATCAAAACTGCTTCGCATTCCTTCTACAAAGTCATACCTTAAGACCCCATACTTACAGGAGAAACTCGGCTTGCGTTCCTCCTGTAACCAAAGCACAGTTCTTCCTCTTACACTGCAGGGTTTTAGAAGAGCCTAAGCCCCGATAGCGTTACCAAAGCGTTCCTTGGGAGAGGCAGTTCGCTACATGCAGAACTCCGTGCCAAGAAAACATTCTTCAGGGAAGGGACCATTGTGTAGTTTGAGGGAATATTTACTTGGTAGACATCACAAGGGGGTAGGCTGCGTGTTACCTGGAAACGGAGACCTGATGGCACAAGGCTTGCTTTCCCATTTTGAAAGCGCCATTCATGCTGCCTTGAAGCTACCTAAATACCAGTGTTTTGGACGGGTCTCTAGTCACTGTAGGCAGGGCTGTGGGAAGGGAACGAGTTTTCTCTAAATCAACAGGGTGCTTTCGTAGCCTGGTGGGAGCTCCACCTAGAAGCTCTAGAGCTCAAAGGAAACTTGACGTGAGTCGTTTCCTCAAGGTAAAGCCTTGAAGATCCCTGCTGAAGCCAAAGCGTGGAGCAGTTTCCTGGAGACATGAGTTGCAGTTCTGCTTTCTTTGAACGTTAGTACGCTTATGAAGACACCTAGTAACTCCCGTGGGCACCCTATTCCCTGCAAGAACACCGAGGACCGGCATGCTCGAATGGGAAGCTCAGAAACATCAAGGCCCGGAAACCTTTCCCAGTCACTCTGTGTATGCTAAGTGTAGGGCAACACACTGCACGCCTCCTTGGGAGAGCTAGATTTCCTCAGCACTCCAAAAGCTCCAGGCAATCTGTTGTCTCACGTCTACATGTCATGCATATCTGCCTCAATGCCCTAGGCTGAGCGGCACTGAGTAACCAATACTGTTTCACAGTCCTTCTACAAAGTCATACCTTAAGACCCCATACTTACAGGAGAAAGTTGGCTTGCATTCCTCCTGTAACCAAAGCACAGTTCTTCCTCTTACACTGCAGGGTTTTAGAAGAGCCTAAGCACCGAAAGCGTTACCAAAGCGTTCCTTGGGAGAGGCAGTTCGCTACATGCCGAACTCCGTGCCAAGAAAACATTCTTCAGGGAAGGGACCATTGTGTAGTTTGAGGGAATATTTACTTGGTAGACATCACAAGGGGGTAGGCTGCATGCTCACTGGAAACGGAGACCTGATGGCACAAGTCTTGCTTTCCCATTTTGAAAGCTCCATTCATGCCGCCTTGAACCTACCTAAATACCAGAGTTTTGGACGAGTTTCTAGTCACTGTAGGCAGGGCTCTGGGAAGGGAACGAGTTTTCTCTAAATCAACAGGGTGCTTTCATAGCCTGGGTGGGAGCTCCTCCTGAGACGCTCTAGAGCCTCAAGGAAACTTGACGTGAGTCCTTTCCTCAAGGTAAAGCCTTGAAGAGCCCTGCTGAAGCGGAACGTGGAGAAGTTTCCTTGAGACATGAGTTGCAGTTCTCCTTTCTTTTAACATTAGTACGCTTTTCAAGACACCTAGGATCTCGCCTGGGCACCCTATTCCGTGCAAGAACACCGAGTACCGGCAGGCTCCACTGGGTTGCTAAGAAACATTCAGGCCCGGATACCTTTCCCAGTCACTCTGTGTATGCTAAGTGTAGGGCAACACACTGCACTCTTCCTTGGGAGAGCTACATTTCCTCAGCACTCCAACAGCTCCAGGTAATCTGTTCTCTCACGTCCTACATGTCATGCAAATTGCCTCAATGCCCTAGGCTGAGCGGCACTGAGAAATCAAAACTGCTTTGCATTCCTTCTACAAAGTCATACCTTAAGACCCCATACTTACAGGAGAAACTCGGCTTGCGTTCCTCCTGTAACCAAAGCACAGTTCTTCCTCTTACACTGCAGGGTTTTAGAAGAGCCTAAGCCCCGATAGCGTTACCAAAGCGTTCCTTGGGAGAGGCAGTTCGCTACATGCAGAACTCCGTGCCAAGAAAACATTCTTCAGGGAAGGAACCATTGTGTAGTTTGAGGGAACATTTACTTGGTACACATCACAAGGGGGTAGGCTGCGTGCTCACTGGAAACGGAGACCTGATGGCACAAGGCTTGCTTTCCCATTTTGAAAGCTCCATTCATGCTGCCTTGAAGCTACCTAAATACCAGTGTTTTGGACGGGTCTCTAGTCACTGTAGGCAGGGCTCTGGGAAGGGAACGAGTTTTCTCTAAATCAACAGGGTGCTTTCGTAGCCTGGGTGGGAGCTCCACCTGAGACGCTCTAGAGCTCAAAGGAAACTTGACGTGAGTCGTTTCCTCAAGGTAAAGCCTTGAAGAGCCCTGCTGAAGCCGAAGCGTGGAGCAGTTTCCTGGAGACACGAGTTGCAGTTCTGCTTTCTTTGAACGTTAGTACGCTTATGAAGACACCTAGTAACTCCCGTGGGCACCCTATTCCCTGCAAGAACACCGAGGACCGGCATGCTCGACTGGGAAGCTCAGAAACATCAAGGCCCGGAAACCTTTCCCAGTCACTCTCAATATGCTAAGTGTAGGGCAACACACTGCACGCCTCCTTGGGAGAGCTAGATTTCCTCAGCACTCCAACAGCTCAAGGCAATCTGTTGTCTCACATCTACATGTCATGCATATCTGCCTCAGTGCCCTAGGCTGAGCGGCACTGAGTAACCAATACTGTTTCACAGTCCTTCTACAAAGTCATACCTTAAGACCCCATACTTACAGGAGAAAGTTGGCTTGCATTCCTCCTGTAACCAAAGCACAATTCTTCCTCTTACACTGCAGGATTTTAGAAGAGCCTAAGCACCGAAAGCGTTACCAAAGCGTTCCTTGGGAGAGGCAGTTCGCTACATGCAGAACTCCGTGCCAAGAAAACATTCTTCAGGGAAGGGACCATTGTGTAGTTTGAGGGAATATTTACTTGGTAGACATCACAAGGGGGTAGGCTGCGTGCTCACTGGAAACGGGGACCTGATGGCACAAGTCTTGCTTTCCCATTTTGAAAGCTCCATTCATGCCGCCTTGAACCTACCTAAATACCAGAGTTTTGGACGAGTTTCTAGTCACTGTAGGCAGGGCTCTGGGAAGGGAACGAGTTTTCTCTAAATCAACAGGGTGCTTTCATAGCCTGGGTGGGAGCTCCTCCTGAGACGCTCTAGAGCCTCAAGGAAACTTGACGTGAGTCCTTTCCTCAAGGTAAAGCCTTGAAGAGCCCTGCTGAAGCGGAACGTGGAGAAGTTTCCTTGAGACATGAGTTGCAGTTCTCCTTTCTTTTAACATTAGTACGCTTTTCAAGACACCTAGGATCTCGCCTGGGCACCCTATTCCGTGCAAGAACACTGAGTACCGGCAGGCTCCACTGGGTTGCTAAGAAACATCCAGGCCCGGATACCTTTCCCAGTCACTCTGTGTATGCTAAGTGTAGGGCAACACACTGCACTCTTCCTTGGGAGAGCTACATTTCCTCAGCACTCCAACAGCTCCAGGTAATCTGTTCTCTCACGTCCTACATGTCATGCAAATTGCCTCAATGCCCTAGGCTGAGCGACACTGAGAAATCAAAACTGCTTCGCATTCCTTCTACAAAGTCATACCTTAAGACCCCATACTTAGAGGAGAAACTCGGCTTGCGTTCCTCCTGTAACCAAAGCACAGTTCTTCCTCTTACACTGCAGGGTTTTAGAAGAGCCTAAGCCCCGATAGCGTTACCAAAGCGTTCCTTGGGAGAGGCAGTTCGCTACATGCAGAACTCCGTGCCAAGAAAACATTCTTCAGGGAAGGGACCATTGTGTAGTTTGAGGGAATATTTACTTGGTAGACGTCACAAGGGGGTAGGCTGCGTGTTCCCTGGAAACAGAGACCTGATGGCACAAGGCTTGCTTTCCCATTTTGAAAGCTCCATTCATGCTGCCTTGAAGCTACCTAAATACCAGTGTTTTGGACGGGTCTCTAGTCACTGTAGGCAGGGCTGTGGGAAGGGAACGAGTTTTCTCTAAATCAACAGGGTGCTTTCGTAGCCTGGGTGGGAACTCCACCTGAGACGCTCTAGAGCTCAAAGGAAACTTGACGTGAGTCGTTTCCTCAAGGTAAAGCCTTGAAGAGCCCTGCTGAAGCCGAAGCGTGGAGCAGTTTCCTGGAGACATGAGTTGCAGTTCTGCTTTCTTTGAACGTTAGTACGCTTATGAAGACACCTAGTAACTCCCGTGGGCACCCTATTCCCTGCAAGAACACCGAGGACCGGCATGCTCGACTGGGAAGCTCAGAAACATCCAGGCCCGGAAACCTTTCCCAGTCACTCTCAATATGCTAAGTGTAGGGCAACACACTGCACGCCTCCTTGGGAGAGCTAGATTTCCTCAGCACTCCAACAGCTCAAGGCAATCTGTTGTCTCACATCGACATGTCATGCATATCTGCCTCAGTGCCCTAGGCTGAGCGGCACTGAGAAACCAATACTCTTTCACAGTCCTTCTACAAAGTCATACCTTAAGACCCCATACTTACAGGAGAAAGTTGGCTTGCATTCCTCCTGTAACCAAAGCACAGTTCTTCCTCTTACACTGCAGGGTTTTAGAAGAGCCTAAGCACCGAAATCGTTACCAAAGCGTTCCTTGGGAGAGGCAGTTCGCTACATGCAGAACTCCGTGCCAAGAAAACATTCTTCAGGGAAGGGACCATTGTGTAGTTTGTGGGAATATTTACTTGGTAGACATCACAAGGGGGTAGGCTGCGTGCTCACTGGAAACGGAGACCTGATGGCACAAGTCTTGCTTTCCCATTTTGAAAGCTCCATTCATGCCGCCTTGAACCTACCTAAATACCAGAGTTTTGGACGAGTTTCTAGTCACTGTAGGCAGGGCTCTGGGAAGGGAACGAGTTTTCTCTAAATCAACAGGGTGCTTTCATAGCCTGGGTGGGAGCTCCTCCTGAGACGCTCTAGAGCCTCAAGGAAACTTGACGTGAGTCCTTTCCTCAAGGTAAAGCCTTGAAGAGCCCTGCTGAAGCGGAACGTGGAGAAGTTTCCTTGAGACATGAGTTGCAGTTCTCCTTTCTTTTAACATTAGTACGCTTTTCAAGACACCTAGGGTCTCGCCTGGGCACCCTATTCCGTGCAAGAACACCGAGTACCGGCAGGCTCCACTGGGTTGCTAAGAAACATCCAGGCCCGGATACCTTTCCCAGTCACTCTGTGTATGCTAAGTGTAGGGCAACACACTGCACTCTTCCTTGGGAGAGCTACATTTCCTCAGCACTCCAACAGCTCCAGGTAATCTGTTCTCTCACGTCCTACATGTCATGCAAATTGCCTCAATGCCCTAGGCTGAGCGGCACTGAGAAATCAAAACTGCTTCGCATTCCTTCTACAAAGTCATACCTTAAGACCGCATAGTTAGAGGAGAAACTCGGCTTGCGTTCCTCCTGTAACCAAAGCACAGTTCTTCCTCTTACACTGCAGGGTTTTAGAAGAGCCTAAGCCCCGATAGCGTTACCAAAGCGTTCCTTGGGAGAGGCAGTTCGCTACATGCAGAACTCCGTGCCAAGAAAACATTCTTCAGGGAAGGGACCATTGTGTAGTTTGAGGGAATATTTACTTCGTAGACATCACAAGGGGGTAGGCTGCGTGTTCCCTGGAAACGGAGACCTGATGGCACAAGGCTTGCTTTCCCATTTTGAAAGCTCCATTCATGCTGCCTTGAAGCTACCTAAATACCAGTGTTTTGGACGGGTCTCTAGTCACTGTAGGCAGGGCTCTGGGAAGGGAACGAGTTTTCTCTAAATCAACAGGGTGCTTTCGTAGCCTGCGTGGGAGCTCCAACTGAGACGCTCTAGAGCTCAAAGGAAACTTGACGTGAGTCGTTTCCTCAAGGTAAAGCCTTGAAGGGCCCTGCTGAAGCCGAAGCGTAGAGAAGTTTCCTTGAGTAATGAGTTGCAGTTCTCCTTTCTTTTAACGTTACTACGCTTTTCAAGACACCTAGGATCTCGCCTGGGCACCCTATTCCGTGCAAGAACACCGAGTACCGGCAGGCTCCACTGGGTTGCTAAGAAACATCCAGGCCCGGATACCTTTCCCAGTCACTCTGTGTATGCTAAGTGTAGGGCAACACACTGCACTCTTCCTTGGGAGAGCTACATTTCCTCAGCACTCCAACAGCTCCAGGTAATCTGTTCTCTCACGTCCTACATGTCATGCAAATTGCCTCAATGCCCTAGGCTGAGCGGCACTGAGAAATCAAAACTGCTTCGCATTCCTTCTACAAAGTCATACCTTAAGACCCCATACTTACAGGAGAAACTCGGCTTGCGTTCCTCCTGTAACCAAAGCACAGTTCTTCCTCTTACACTGCAGGGTTTTAGAAGAGCCTAAGCCCCGATAGCGTTACCAAAGCGTTCCTTGGGAGAGGCAGTTCGCTACATGCAGAACTCCGTGCCAAGAAAACATTCTTCAGGGAAGGGACCATTGTGTAGTTTGAGGGAATATTTACTTGGTAGAAATCACAAGGGGGTAGGCTGCGTGTTCCCTGGAAACAGAGACCTGATGGCACAAGGCTTGCTTTCCCATTTTGAAAGCTCCATTCATGCTGCCTTGAAGCTACCTAAATACCAGTGTTTTGGACGGGTCTCTAGTCACTGTAGGCAGGGCTGTGGGAAGGGAACGAGTTTTCTCTAAATCAACAGGGTGCTTTCGTAGCCTGGGTGGGAGCTCCACCTAGAAGCTCTAGAGCTGAAAGGAAACTTGACGTGAGTCGTTTCCTCAAGGTAAAGCCTTGAAGAGCCCTGCTGAAGCCGAAGCGTGGAGCAGTTTCCTGGAGACATGAGTTGCAGTTCTGATTTCTTTGAACGTTAGTACGCTTATGAAGACAGCTAGTAACTCTCGTGGGCACCCTATTCCCTGCAAGAACACCGAGGACCGGCATGCTCGACTGGGAAGCTCAGAAACATCCAGGCCCGGAAACCTTTCCCAGTCACTCTCAATATGCTAAGGGTAGGGCAACACACTGCACGCCTCCTTGGGAGAGCTAGATTTCCTCAGCACTCCAACAGCTCCAGGCAATCTGTTGTCTCAGGTCTACATGTCATGCATATCTGCCTCAATGCCCTAGGCTGAGCGGCACTGAGTAACCAATACTGTTTCACAGTCCTTCTACAAAGTCATACCTTAAGACCCCATACTTACAGGAGAAAGTTGGCTTGCATTCCTCCTGTAACCAAAGCACAGTTCTTCCTCTTACACTGCAGGGTTTTAGAAGAGCCTAAGCACCGAAATCGTTACCAAAGCGTTCCTTGGGAGAGGCAGTTCGCTACATGCAGAACTCCGTGCCAAGAAAACATTCTTCAGGGAAGGGACCATTGTGTAGTTTGTGGGAATATTTACTTGGTAGACATCACAAGGGGGTAGGCTGCGTGCTCACTGGAAACGGAGACCTGATGGCACAAGTCTTGCTTTCCCATTTTGAAAGCTCCATTCATGCCGCCTTGAACCTACCTAAATACCAGAGTTTTGGACGAGTTTCTAGTCACTGTAGGCAGGGCTGTGGGAAGGGAACGAGTTTTCTCTAAATCAACAGGGTGCTTTCATAGCCTGGGTGGGAGCTCCTCCTGAGACGCTCTAGAGCCTCAAGGAAACTTGACGTGAGTCCTTTCCTCAAGGTAAAGCCTTGAAGAGCCCTGCTGAAGCGGAACGTGGAGAAGTTTCCTTGAGACATGAGTTGCAGTTCTCCTTTCTTTTAACGTTACTACGCTTTTCAAGACACCTAGGATCTCGCCTGGGCACCCTATTCCGTGCAAGAACACCGAGTACCGGCAGGCTCCACTGGGTTGCTAAGAAACATCCAGGCCCGGATACCTTTCCCAGTCACTCTGTGTATGCTAAGTGTAGGGCAACACACTGCACTCTTCCTTGGGAGAGCTACATTTCCTCAGCACTCCAACAGCTCCAGGTAATCTGTTCTCTCACGTCCTACATGTCATGCAAATTGCCTCAATGCCCTAGGCTGAGCGGCACTGAGAAATCAAAACTGCTTCGCATTCCTTCTACAAAGTCATACCTTAAGACCGCATAGTTAGAGGAGAAACTCGGCTTGCGTTCCTCCTGTAACCAAAGCACAGTTCTTCCTCTTACACTGCAGGGTTTTAGAAGAGCCTAAGCCCCGATAGCGTTACCAAAGCGTTCCTTGGGAGAGGCAGTTCGCTACATGCAGAACTCCGTGCCAAGAAAACATTCTTCAGGGAAGGGACCATTGTGTAGTTTGAGGGAATATTTACTTGGTAGACATCACAAGGGGGTAGGCTGCGTGTTCCCTGGAAACGGAGACCTGATGGCACAAGGCTTGCTTTCCCATTTTGAAAGCTCCATTCATGCTGCCTTGAAGCTACCTAAATACCAGTGTTTTGGACGGGTCTCTAGTCACTGTAGGCAGGGCTGTGGGAAGGGAACGAGTTTTCTCTAAATCAACAGGGTGCTTTCGTAGCCTGGGTGGGAGCTCCAACTGAGACGCTCTAGAGCTCAAAGGAAACTTGACGTGAGTCGTTTCCTCAAGGTAAAGCCTTGAAGGGCCCTGCTGAAGCCGAAGCGTAGAGAAGTTTCCTTGAGACATGAGTTGCAGTTCTCCTTTCTTTTAACGTTACTACGCTTTTCAAGACACCTAGGATCTCGCCTGGGCACCCTATTCCGTGCAAGAACACCGAGTACCGGCAGGCTCCACTGGGTTGCTAAGAAACATCCAGGCCCGGATACCTTTCCCAGTCACTCTGTGTATGCTAAGTGTAGGGCAACACACTGCACTCTTCCTTGGGAGAGCTACATTTCCTCAGCACTCCAACAGCTCCAGGTAATCTGTTCTCTCACGTCCTACATGTCATGCAAATTGCCTCAATTCCCTAGGCTGAGTGGCACTGAGAAATCAAAACTGCTTCGCATTCCTTCTACAAAGTCATACCTTAAGACCGCATAGTTAGAGGAGAAACTCGGCTTGCGTTCCTCCTGTAACCAAAGCACAGTTCTTCCTCTTACACTGCAGGGTTTTAGAAGAGCCTAAGCCCCGATAGCGTTACCAAAGCGTTCCTTGGGAGAGGCAGTTCGCTACATGCAGAACTCCGTGCCAAGGAAACATTCTTCAGGGAAGGGACCATTGTGTAGTTCGAGGGAATATTTACTTGGTAGACATCACAAGGGGGTAGGCTGCGTGTTCCCTGGAAACGGAGACCTGATGGCACAAGGCTTGCTTTCCCATTTTGAAAGCTCCATTCATGCTGCCTTGAAGCTACCTAAATACCAGTGTTTTGGACGGGTCTCTAGTCACTGTAGGCAGGGCTCTGGGAAGGGAACGAGTTTTCTCTAAATCAACAGGGTGCTTTCGTAGCCTGGGTGGGAGCTCCAACTGAGACGCTCTAGAGCTCAAAGGAAACTTGACGTGAGTCGTTTCCTCAAGGTAAAGCCTTGAAGGGCCCTGCTGAAGCCGAAGCGTGGAGCAGTTTCCTGGAGACATGAGTTGCAGTTCTGCTTTCTTTGAACGTTAGTACGCTTATGAAGACACCTAGTAACTCTCGTGGGCACCCTGTTCCCTGCAAGAACACCGAGGACCGGCATGCTCGACTGGGAAGCTCAGAAACATCTAGGCCCGGAAAAATTTCCCAGTCACTCTCAATATGCTAAGTGTAAGGCAACACACTGCACGCCTCCTTGAAAGAGCTAGATTTCCTCAGCACTCCAACAGCTCCAGGCAATCTGTTGTCTCACGTCTACATGTCATGCATATCTGCCTCAGTGCCCTAAGCTGAGCGGCACTGAGAAACCAATACTCTTTCACATTCCTTCTACAAAGTCATACCTTAAGACCCCATACTTACAGGAGAAAGTTGGCTTGCGTTCCTGCTGTAACCAAAGCACAGTTCTTCCTCTTACACTGCAGGGTTTTAGAAGAGGCTAAGCCCCTATAGCGTACCTAGAGCATTCCTTGGGAGAGGCAGTTCGCTACATGCAGAACTCCGTGCCAAGAACACGTTATTCAGGGAAGGGACCAGTGTGTCACTAGAGTGTATATTAACTTGGTAGAAATCACAAGGAGGTAGGCTGCGTGTTCACTGGAAACGGGGACCTGATGGCACAAGGCTTGCTTTCCCATTTTGAAAGCTCCATTCATGCCGCCTTGAACCTACCTAAATACCAGTGTTTTAGACGAGTTTCTAGTCACTGTAGGCAGGGCTCTGGGAAGGGAACGAGTTTTCTCTAAATCAACAGGGTGCTTTCGTAGCCTGGGTGGGAGCTCCTCCTGAGACGCTCTAGAGCTACAAGGAAACTTGACGTGAGTCCTTTCCTCAAGGTAAAGCCTTGAAGAGCCCTGCTGAAGCGGCACGTGGAGAAGTTTCCTTGAGACATGAGTTGCAGTTCTCCTTTCTTTTAACGTTACTACGCTTTTCAAGACACCTAGGATCTCGCCTGGGCACCCTATTCCGTGCAAGAACACCGAGTACCGGCAGGCTCCACTGGGTTGCTAAGAAACATCCAGGCCCGGATACCTTTCCCAGTCACTCTGTGTATGCTAAGTGTAGGGCAACACACTGCACTCTTCCTTGGGAGAGCTACATTTCCTCAGCACTCCAACAGCTCCAGGTAATCTGTTCTCTCACGTCCTACATGTCATGCAAATTGCCTCAATGCCCTAGGCTGAGCGACACTGAGAAATCAAAACTGCTTTGCATTCCTTCTACAAAGTCATACCTTAAGACCCCATACTTACAGGAGAAACTCGGCTTGCGTTCCTCCTGTAACCAAAGCACAGTTCTTCCTCTTACACTGCAGGGTTTTAGAAGAGCCTAAGCCCCGATAGCGTTACCAAAGCGTTCCTTGGGAGAGGCAGTTCGCTACATGCAGAACTCCATGCCAAGAAAACATTCTTCAGGGAAGGGACCATTGTGTAGTTTGAGGGAATATTTACTTGGTAGATATCACAAGGGGGTAGGCTGCGTGTTCCCTGGAAATGGAGACCTGATGGCACAAGGCTTGCTTTCCCATTTTGAAAGCTCCATTCATGCTGCCTTGAAGCTACCTAAATACCAGTGTTTTGGACGGGTCTCTAGTCACTGTAGGCAGGGCTGTGGGAAGGGAACGAGTTTTCTCTAAATCAACAGGGTGCTTTCGTAGCCTGGGTGGGAGCTCCAACTGAGACGCTCTAGAGCTCAAAGGAAACTTGACATGAGTCGTTTCCTCAAGGTAAAGCCTTGAAGGGCCCTGCTGAAGCCGATGCGTGGAGCAGTTTCCTGGAGACATGAGTTGCAGTTCTGCTTTCTTTGATTGTTAGTACGCTTATGAAGACACCTAGTAACTCTCGTGGGCACCCTATTCCCTGCAAGAACACCGAGGACCGGCATGGTCGACTGGGAAGCTCAGAAACATCTAGGCCCGGAAACCTTTCCCAGTCACTCTCAATATGCTAAGTGTAAGGCAACACACTGCACACCTCCTTGAAAGAGCTAGATTTCCTCAGCACTCCAACAGCTCCAGGCAATCTGTTGTCTCACGTCTACATGTCATGCATATCTGCCTCAGTGCCCTAGGCTGAGCGGCACTGAGAAACCAATACTCTTTCACATTCCTTCTACAAAGTCATACCTTAAGACCCCATACTTACAGGAGAAAGTTGCCTTGCGTTCCTGCTGTAACCAAAGCACAGTTCTTCCTCTTACACTGCAGGGTTTTAGAAGAGCCTAAGCCCCGATAGCGTTACCAAAGCGTTCCTTGGGAGAGGCAGTTCGCTACATGCAGAACTCCGTGCCAAGAAAACATTCTTCAGGGAAGGGACCATTGTGTAGTTTGAGGGAATATTTACTTGGTAGACATCACAAGGGGGTAGGCTGCGTGCTCACTGGAAACGGAGACCTGATGGCACAAGGCTTGCTTTCCCATTTTGAAAGCTCCATTCATGCTGCCTTGAAGCTACCTAAATACCAGTGTTTTGGACGGGTCTCTAGTCACTGTAGGCAGGGCTCTGGGAAGGGAACGAGTTTTCTCTAAATCAACAGGGTGCTTTCGTAGCCTGGGTGGGAGCTCCACCTGAGACGCTCTAGTGCTCAAAGGAAACTTGACGTGAGTCGTTTCCTCAAGGTAAAGCCTTGAAGAGCCCTGCTGAAGCCGAAGCGTGGAGCAGTTTCCTGGAGACATGAGTTGCAGTTCTGCTTTCTTTGAACGTTAGTACGCTTATGAAGACACCTAGTAACTCCCGTGGGCACCCTATTCCCTGCAAGAACACCGAGGACCTGCATGCTCGACTGGGAAGCTCAGAAACATCCAGGCCCGGAAACCTTTCCCAGTCACTCTCATTATGCTAAGTGTAGGGCAACACACTGCACGCCTCCTTGGGAGAGCTAGATTTCCTCAGCACTCCAACAGCTCAAGGCAATCTGTTGTCTCACATCTACATGTCATGCATATCTGCCTCAGTGCCCTAGGCTGAGCGGCACTGAGAAACCAATACTCTTTCACATTCCTTCTACAAAGTCATACCTTACGACCCCATACTTACAGGAGAAAGTTGGCTTGCGTTCCTGCTGTAACCAAAGCACAGTTCTTCCTCTTACACTGCAGGGTTTTAGAAGAGGCTAAGCCCCTATAGCGTACCTAGAGCATTCCTTGGGAGAGGCAGTTCGCTACATGCAGAACTCCGTGCCAAGAACACGTTATTCAGGGAAGGGACCAGTGTGTCACTAGAGTGTATATTAACTTGGTAGAAATCACAAGGAGGTAGGCTGCGTGTTCACTGGAAACGGGGACCTGATGGCACAAGGCTTGCTTTCCCATTTTGAAAGCTCCATTCATGCCGCCTTGAACCTACCTAAATACCAGTGTTTTGGACGAGTTTCTAGTCAGTGTAGGCAGGGCTCTGGGAAGGGAACGAGTTTTCTCTAAATCAACAGGGTGCTTTCGTAGCCTGGGTGGGAGCTCCTCCTGAGACGCTCTAGAGCTACAAGGAAACTTGACGTGAGTACTTTCCTCAAGGTAAAGCCTTGAAGAGCCCTGCTGAAGCGGCACGTGGAGAAGTTTCCTTGAGACATGAGTTGCAGTTCTCCTTTCTTTTAACGTTACTACGCTTTTCAAGACACCTAGGATCTCGCCTGGGCACCCTATTCCGTGCAAGAACACCGAGTACCGGCAGGCTCCACTGGGTTGCTAAGAAACATCCAGGCCCGGATACCTTTCCCAGTCACTCTGTGTATGCTAAGTGTAGGGCAACACACTGCACTCTTCCTTGGGAGAGCTACATTTCCTCAGCACTCCAACAGCTCCAGGTAATCTGTTCTCTCACGTCCTACATGTCATGCAAATTGCCTCAATGCCCTAGGCTGAGCGACACTGAGAAATCAAAACTGCTTCGCATTCCTTCTACAAAGTCATACCTTAAGACCCCATACTTACAGGAGAAACTCGGCTTGCGTTCCTCCTGTAACCAAAGCACAGTTCTTCCTCTTACACTGCAGGGTTTTAGAAGAGCCTAAGCCCCGATAGCGTTACCAAAGCGTTCCTTGGGAGAGGCAGTTCGCTACATGCAGAACTCCGTGCCAAGAAAACATTCTTCAGGGAAGGGACCATTGTGTAGTTTGAGGGAATATTTACTTGGTAGACATCACAAGGGGGTAGGCTGCGTGCTCACTGGAAACGGAGACCTGATGGCACAAGGCTTGCTTTCCCATTTTGAAAGCTCCATTCATGCTGCCTTGAAGCTACCTAAATACCAGTGTTTTGGACGGGTCTCTAGTCACTGTAGGCAGGGCTCTGGGAAGGGAACGAGTTTTCTCTAAATCAACAGGGTGCTTTCGTAGCCTGGGTGGGAGCTCCACCTAGAAGCTCTAGAGCTCAAAGGAAACTTGACGTGAGTCGTTTCCTCAAGGTAAAGCCTTGAAGAGCCCTGCTGAAGCCGAAGCGTGGAGCAGTTTCCTGGAGACATGAGTTGCAGTTCTGCTTTCTTTGAACGTTAGTACGCTTATGAAGACACCTAGTAACTCTCGTGGGCACCGTATTCCCTGCAAGAACACCGAGGACCGGCATGCTCGACTGGGAAGCTCAGAAACATCCAGGCCCGGAAACCTTTCCCAGTCACTCTCAATATGCTAAGGGTAGGGCAACACACTGCACGCCTCCTTGGGAGAGCTAGATTTCCTCAACACTCCAACAGCTCCAGGCAATCTGTTGTCTCACGTCTACATGTCATGCATATCTGCCTCAATGCCCTAGGCTGAGTGGCACTGAGTAACCAATACTCTTTCACATTCCTTCTACAAAGTCATACCTTAAGACCCCATACTTACAGGAGAAAGTTGCCTTGCGTTCCTGCTGTAACCAAAGCACAGTTCTTCCTCTTACACTGCAGGGTTTTAGAAGAGGCTAAGCCCCTATAGCGTACCTAGAGCATTCCTTGGGAGAGGCAGTTCGCTACATGCAGAACTCCGTGCCAAGAACACGTTATTCAGGGAAGGGACCAGTGTGTCTCTAGAGTGTATATTAACTTGGTAGAAATCACAAGGAGGTAGGCTGCGTGTTCACTGGAAACGGGGACCTGATGGCACAAGGCTTGCTTTCCCATTTTGAAAGCTCCATTCATGCCGCCTTGAACCTACCTAAATACCAGTGTTTTGGACGAGTTTCTAGTCACTGTAGGCAGGGCTCTGGGAAGGGAACGAGTTTTCTCGAAATCAACAGGGTGCTTTCATAGCCTGGGTGGGAGCTCCTCCTGAGACGCTCTAGAGCTACAAGGAAACTTGACGTGAGTCCTTTCCTCAAGGTAAAGCCTTGAAGAGCCCTGCTGAAGCGGCACGTGGAGAAGTTTCCTTGAGACAGGAGTTGCAGTTCTCCTTTCTTTTAACGTTACTACGCTTTTCAAGACACCTAGGATCTCGCCTGGGCACCCTATTCCGTGCAAGAACACCGAGTACCGGCAGGCTCCACTGGGTTGCTAAGAAACATCCAGGCCCGGATACCTTTCCCAGTCACTCTGTGTATGCTAAGTGTAGGGCAACACACTGCACTCTTCCTTGGGAGAGCTACATTTCCTCAGCACTCCAACAGCTCCAGGTAATCTGTTCTCTCACGTCCTACATGTCATGCAAATTGCCTCAATGCCCTAGGCTGAGCGGCACTGAGAAATCAAAACTGCTTTGCATTCCTTCTACAAAGTCATACCTTAAGACCCCATACTTAGAGGAGAAACTCGGCTTGCGTTCCTCCTGTAACCAAAGCACAGTTCTTCCTCTTACACTGCAGGGTTTTAGAAGAGCCTAAGCCCCGATAGCGTTACCAAAGCGTTCCTTGGGAGAGGCAGTTCGCTACATGCAGAACTCCGTGCCAAGAAAACATTCTTCAGGGAAGGGACCATTGTGTAGTTTGAGGGAATATTTACTTGGTAGACATCACAAGGGGGTAGGCTGCGTGCTCACTGGAAACGGAGACCTGATGGCACAAGGCTTGCTTTCCCATTTTGAAAGCTCCATTCATGCTGCCTTGAAGCTACCTAAATACCAGTGTTTTGGACGGGTCTCTAGTCACTGTAGGCAGGGCTCTGGGAAGGGAACGAGTTTTCTCTAAATCAACAGGGTGCTTTCGTAGCCTGGGTGGGAGCTCCACCTGAGACGCTCCAGTGCTCAAAGGAAACTTGACGTGAGTCGTTTCCTCAAGGTAAAGCCTTGAAGAGCCCTGCTGAAGCCGAAGCGTGGAGCAGTTTCCTGGAGACATGAGTTGCAGTTCTGCTTTCTTTGAACGTTAGTACGCTTATGAAGACACCTAGTAACTCCCGTGGGCACCCTATTCCCTGCAAGAACAACGAGGACCGGCATGCTCGACTGGGAAGCTCAGAAACATCCAGGCCCGGAAACCTTTCCCAGTCACTCTCATTATGCTAAGTGTAGGGCAACACACTGCACGCCTCCTTGGGAGAGCTAGATTTCCTCAGCACTCCAACAGCTCAAGGCAATCTGTTGTCTCACATCTACATGTCATGCATATCTGCCTCAGTGCCCTAGGCTGAGCGGCACTGAGAATCCAATACTCTTTCACATTCCTTCTACAAAGTCATACCTTACGACCCCATACTTACAGGAGAAAGTTGGCTTGCGTTCCTGCTGTAACCAAAGCACAGTTCTTCCTCTTACACTGCAGGGTTTTAGAAGAGGCTAAGCCCCTATAGCGTACCTAGAGCATTCCTTGGGAGAGGCAGTTCGCTACATGCAGAACTCCGTGCCAAGAACACGTTATTCAGGGAAGGGACCAGTGTGTCACTAGAGTGTATATTAACTTGGTAGAAATCACAAGGAGGTAGGCTGCGTGTTCACTGGAAACGGGGACCTGATGGCACAAGGCTTGCTTTCCCATTTTGAAAGCTCCATTCATGCCGCCTTGAACCTACCTAAATACCAGTGTTTTGGACGAGTTTCTAGTCACTGTAGGCAGGGCTCTGGGAAGGGAACGAGTTTTCTCTAAATCAACAGGGTGCTTTCGTAGCCTGGGTGGGAGCTCCTCCTGAGACGCTCTAGAGCTACAAGGAAACTTGACGTGAGTCGTTTCCTCAAGGTAAAGCCTTGAAGGGCCCTGCTGAAGCCGAAGCGTGGAGCAGTTTCCTGGAGACATGAGTTGCAGTTCTGCTTTCTTTGATTGTTAGTACGCTTATGAAGACACCTAGTAACTCTCGTGGGCACCCTATTCCCTGCAAGAACACCGAGGACCGGCATGCTCGACTGGGAAGCTGAGAAACATCTAGGCCCGGAAACCTTTCCCAGTCACTCTCAATATGCTAAGTGTAAGGCAACACACTGAACGCCTCCTTGAAAGAGCTAGATTTCCTCAGCACTCCAACAGCTCCAGGCAATCTGTTGTCTCACGTCTACATGTCATGCATATCTGCCTCAGTGCCCTAGGCTGAGCGGCACTGAGAAACCAATACTCTTTCACATTCCTTCTACAAAGTCATACCTTAAGACCCCATACTTACAGGAGAAAGTTGCCTTGCGTTCCTGCTGTAACCAAAGCACAGTTCTTCCTCTTACACTGCAGGGTTTTAGAAGAGCCTAAGCCCCGATAGCGTTACCAAAGCGTTCCTTGGGAGAGGCAGTTCGCTACATGCAGAACTCCGTGCCAAGAAAACATTCTTCAGGGAAGGGACCATTGTGTAGTTTGAGGGAATATTTACTTGGTAGACATCACAAGGGGGTAGGCTGCGTGCTCACTGGAAACGGAGACCTGATGGCACAAGGCTTGCTTTCCCATTTTGAAAGCTCCATTCATGCTGCCTTGAAGCTACCTAAATACCAGTGTTTTGGACGGGTCTCTAGTCACTGTAGGCAGGGCTCTGGGAAGGGAACGAGTTTTCTCTAAATCAACAGGGTGCTTTCGTAGCCTGGGTGGGAGCTCCTCCTGAGACGCTCTAGAGCCTCAAGGAAACTTGACGTGAGTCCTTTCCTCAAGGTAAAGCCTTGAAGAGCCCTGCTGAAGCGGCACGTGGAGAAGTTTCCTTGAGACATGAGTTGCAGTTCTCCTTTTTTTAACGTTACTACGCTTTTCAAGACACCTAGGATCTCGCCTGGGCACCCTATTCCGTGCAAGAACACCGAGTACTGGCAGGCTCCACTGGGTTGCTAAGAAACATCCAGGCCCGGATACCTTTCCCAGTCACTCTGTGTATGCTAAGTGTAGGGCAACACACTGCACTCTTCCTTGGGAGAGCTACATTTCCTCAGCACTCCAACAGCTCCAGGTAATCTGTTCTCTCAAGTCCTACATGTCATGCAAATTGCCTCAATGCCCTAGGCTGAGCGACACTGAGAAATCAAAACTGCTTCGCATTCCTTCTACAAAGTCATACCTTAAGACCCCATACTTACAGGAGAAACTCGGCTTGCGTTCCTCCTGTAACCAAAGCACAGTTCTTCCTCTTACACTGCAGGGTTTTAGAAGAGCCTAAGCCCCGATAGCGTTACCAAAGCGTTCCTTGGGAGAGGCAGTTCGCTACATGCAGAACTCCGTGCCAAGAAAACATTCTTCAGGGAAGGGACCATTGTGTAGTTTGAGGGAATATTTACTTGGTAGACATCACAAGGGGGTAGGCTGCGTGCTCACTGGAAACGGAGACCTGATGGCACAAGGCTTGCTTTCCCATTTTGAAAGCTCCATTCATGCTGCCTTGAAGCTACCTAAATACCAGTGTTTTGGACGGGTCTCTAGTAACTGTAGGCAGGGCTCTGGGAAGGGAACGTGTTTTCTCTAAATCAACAGGGTGCTTTCGTAGCCTGGGTGGGAGCTCCACCTGAGACGCTCTAGAGCTCAAAGGAAACTTGACGTGAGTCGTTTCCTCAAGGTAAAGCCTTGAAGAGCCCTGCTGAAGCCGAAGCGTGGAGCAGTTTCCTGGAGACATGACTTGCAGTTCTGCTTTCTTTGAACGTTAGTACGCTTATGAAGACACCTAGTAACTCCCGTGGGCACCCTATTCCCTGCAAGAACACCGAGGACCGGCATGCTCGACTGGGAAGCTCAGAAACATCAGGGCCCGGAAACCTTTCCCAGTCACTCTCAATATGCTAAGGGTAGGGCAACACACTGCACGCCTCCTTGGGAGAGCTAGATTTCCTCAGCACTCCAACAGCTCAAGGCAATCTGTTGTCTCACATCTACATGTCATGCATATCTGCCTCAGTGCCCTAGGCTGAGCGGCACTGAGAAACCAATACTCTTTCACATTCCTTCTACAAAGTCATACTTTACGACCCCATACTTACAGGAGAAAGTTGGCTTGCGTTCCTGCTGTAACCAAAGCACAGTTCTTCCTCTTACACTGCAGGGTTTTAGAAGAGGCTAAGCCCCTATAGCGTACCTAGGGCATTCCTTGGGAGAGGCAGTTCGCTACATGCAGAACTCCGTGCCAAGAACACGTTATTCAGGGAAGGGACCAGTGTGTCACTAGAGTGTATATTAACTTGGTAGAAATCACAAGGAGGTAGGCTGCGTGTTCACTGGAAACGGGGACCTGATGGCACAAGGCTTGCTTTCCCATTTTGAAAGCTCCATTCATGCCGCCTTGAACCTACCTAAATACCAGTGTTTTGGACGAGTTTGTAGTCACTGTAGGCAGGGCTCTGGGAAGGGAACGAGTTTTCTCGAAATCAACAGGGTGCTTTCGTAGCCTGGGTGGGAGCTCCTCCTGAGACGCTCTAGAGCTACAAGGAAACTTGACGTGAGTCCTTTCCTCAAGGTAAAGCCTTGAAGAGCCCTGCTGAAGCGGCACGTGGAGAAGTTTCCTTGAGACATGAGTTGCAGTTCTCCTTTCTTTTAACGTTACTACGCTTTTCAAGACACCTAGGATCTCGCCTGGGCACCCTATTCCGTGCAAGAACACCGAGTACCGGCAGGCTCCACTGGGTTGCTAAGAAACATCCAGGCCCGGATACCTTTCCCAGTCACTCTGTGTATGCTAAGTGTAGGGCAACACACTGCACTCTTCCTTGGGAGAGCTACATTTCCTCAGCACTCCAACAGCTCCAGGTAATCTGTTCTTTCACGTCCTACATGTCATGCAAATTGCCTCAATGCCCTAGGCTGAGCGGCACTGAGAAATCAAAACTGCTTCGCATTCCTTCTAGAAAGTCATACCTTAAGACCCCATACTTAGAGGAGAAACTCGGCTTGCGTTCCTCCTGTAACCAAAGCACAGTTCTTCCTCTTACACTGCAGGGTTTTAGAAGAGCCTAAGCCCCGATAGCGTTACCAAAGCGTTCCTTGGGAGAGGCAGTTCGCTACATGCAGAACTCCGTGCCAAGAAAACATTCTTCAGGGAAGGGACCATTGTGTAGTTTGAGGGAATATTTACTTGGTAGACATCACAAGGGGGTAGGCTGCGTGTTCCCTGGAAACGGAGACCTGATGGCACAAGGCTTGCTTTCCCATTTTGAAAGCTCCATTCATGCTGCCTTGAAGCTACCTAAATACCAGTGTTTTGGACGGGTCTCTAGTCACTGTAGGCAGGGCTGTGGGAAGGGAACGAGTTTTCTCTAAATCAACAGGGTGCTTTCGTAGCCTGGGTGGGAGCTCCACCTAGAAGCTCTAGAGCTGAAAGGAAACTTGACGTGAGTCATTTCCTCAAGGTAAAGCCTTGAAGAGCCCTGCTGAAGCCGAAGCGTGGAGCAGTTTCCTGGAGACATGAGTTGCAGTTCTGCTTTCTTTGAACGTTAGTACGCTTATGAAGACACCTAGTAACTCCCGTGGGCACCCTATTCCCTGCAAGAACACCGAGGACCGGCATGCTCGACTGGGAAGCTCAGAAACATCCAGGCCCGGAAACCTTTCCCAGTCACTCTCAATATGCTAAGTGTAGGGCAACACACTGCACGCCTCCTTGGGAGAGCTAGATTTCCTCAGCACTCCAACAGCTCAAGGCAATCTGTTGTCTCACGTCTACATGTCATGCATATCTGCCTCAGTGCCCTAGGCTGAGCGGCACTGAGTAACCAATACTCTTTCACATTCCTTCTACAAAGTCATACCTTACGACCCCATACTTACAGGAGAAAGTTGGCTTGCGGTCCTGCTGTAACCAAAGCACAGTTCTTCCTCTTACACTGCAGGGTTTTAGAAGAGGCTAAGCCCCTATAGCGTACCTAGAGCATTCTTTGGGAGAGGCAGTTCGCTACATGCAGAACTCCGTGCCAAGAACACGTTATTCAGGGAAGGGACCAGTGTGTCGCTAGAGTGTATATTAAATTGGTAGAAATCACAAGGAGGTAGGCTGCGTGTTCACTGGAAACGGGGACCTGATGGCACAAGGCTTGCTTTCCCATTTTGAAAGCTCCATTCATGCCGCCTTGAACCTACCTAAATACCAGTGTTTTGGACGAGTTTCTAGTCACTGTAGGCAGGGCTCTGGGAAGGGAACGAGTTTTCTCTAAATCAACAGGGTGCTTTCGTAGCCTGGGTGGGAGCTCCTCCTGAGACGCTCTAGAGCTACAAGGAAACTTGACGTGAGTCCTTTCCTCAAGGTAAAGCCTTGAAGAGCCCTGCTGAAGCGGCACGTGGAGAAGTTTCCTTGAGACATGAGTTGCAGTTCTCCTTTCTTTTAACGTTACTACGCTTTTCAAGACACCTAGGATCTCGCCTGGGCACCCTATTCCGTGCAAGAACATCGAGTACCGGCAGGCTCCACTGGGTTGCTAAAAAACATCCAGGCCCGGATACCTTTCCCAGTCACTCTGTGTATGCTAAGTGTAGGGCAACACACTGCACTCTTCCTTGGGAGAGCTACATTTCCTCAGCACTCCAACAGCTCCAGGTAATCTGTTCTCTCACGTCCTACATGTCATGCAAATTGCCTCAATGCCCTAGGCTGAGCGGCACTGAGAAATCAAAACTGCTTCGCATTCCTTCTAGAAAGTCATACCTTAAGACCCCATACTTAGAGGAGAAACTCGGCTTGCGTTCCTCCTGTAACCAAAGCACAGTTCTTCCTCTTACACTGCAGGGTTTTAGAAGAGCCTAAGCCCCGATAGCGTTACCAAAGCGTTCCTTGGGAGAGGCAGTTCGCTACATGCAGAACTCCGTGCCAAGTAAACATTCTTCAGGGAAGGGACCATTGTGTAGTTTGAGGGAATATTTACTTGGTAGACATCACAAGGGGGTAGGCTGCGTGTTCCCTGGAAACGGAGACCTGATGGCACAAGGCTTGCTTTCCCATTTTGAAAGCTCCATTCATGCTGCCTTGAAGCTACCTAAATACCAGTGTTTTGGACGAGTCTCTAGTCACTGTAGGCAGGGCTGTGGGAAGGGAACGAGTTTTCTCTAAATCAACAGGGTGCTTTCGTAGCCTGGGTGGGAGCTCCAACTGAGACGCTCTAGAGCTCAAAGGAAACTTGACGTGAGTCGTTTCCTCAAGGTAAAGCCTTGAAGGGCCCTGCTGAAGCCGAAGCGTGGAGCAGTTTCCTGGAGACATGAGTTGCAGTTCTGCTTTCTTTGATTGTTAGTACGCTTATGAAGACACCTAGTAACTCTCGTGGGCACCCTATTCCCTGCAAGAACACCGAGGACCGGCATGCTCGACTGGGAAGCTCAGAAACATCTAGGCCCGGAAACCTTTCCCAGTCACTCTCAATATGCTAAGTGTAAGGCAACACACTGAACGCCTCCTTGAAAGAGCTAGATTTCCTCAGCACTCCAACAGCTCCAGGCAATCTGTTGTCTCACGTCTACATGTCATGCATATCTGCCTCAGTGCCCTAGGCTGAGCGGCACTGAGAAACCAATACTCTTTCACATTCCTTCTACAAAGTCATACCTTAAGACCCCATACTTACAGGAGAAAGTTGCCTTGCGTTCCTGCTGTAACCAAAGCACAGTTCTTCCTCTTACACTGCAGGGTTTTAGAAGAGCCTAAGCCCCGATAGCGTTACCAAAGCGTTCCTTGGGAGAGGCAGTTCGCTACATGCAGAACTCCGTGCCAAGAAAACATTCTTCAGGGAAGGGACCATTGTGTAGTTTGAGGGAATATTTACTTGGTAGACATCACAAGGGGGTAGGCTGCGTGCTCACTGGAAACGGAGACCTGATGGCACAAGGCTTGCTTTCCCATTTTGAAAGCTCCATTCATGCTGCCTTGAAGCTACCTAAATACCAGTGTTTTGGACGGGTCTCTAGTAACTGTAGGCAGGGCTCTGGGAAGGGAACGTGTTTTCTCTAAATCAACAGGGTGCTTTCGTAGCCTGGGTGGGAGCTCCACCTGAGACGCTCTAGAGCTCAAAGGAAACTTGACGTGAGTCGTTTCCTCAAGGTAAAGCCTTGAAGAGCCCTGCTGAAGCCGAAGCGTGGAGCAGTTTCCTGGAGACATGAGTTGCAGTTCTGCTTTCTTTGAACGTTAGTACGCTTATGAAGACACCTAGTAACTCCCGTGGGCACCCTATTCCCTGCAAGAACACCGAGGACCGGCATGCTCGACTGGGAAGCTCAGAAACATCAGGGCCCGGAAACCTTTCCCAGTCACTCTCAATATGCTAAGTGTAGGGCAACACACTGCACGCCTCCTTGGGAGAGCTAGATTTCCTCAGCACTCCAACAGCTCAAGGCAATCTGTTGTCTCACATCTACATGTCATGCATATCTGCCTCAGTGCCCTAGGCTGAGCGGCACTGAGAAACCAATACTCTTTCACATTCCTTCTACAAAGTCATACTTTACGACCCCATACTTACAGGAGAAAGTTGGCTTGCGTTCCTGCTGTAACCAAAGCACAGTTCTTCCTCTTACACTGCAGGGTTTTAGAAGAGGCTAAGCCCCTATAGCGTACCTAGGGCATTCCTTGGGAGAGGCAGTTTGCTACATGCAGAACTCCGTGCCAAGAACACGTTATTCAGGGAAGGGACCAGTGTGTCACTAGAGTGTATATTAACTTGGTAGAAATCACAAGGAGGTAGGCTGCCTGTTCACTGGAAACGGGGACCTGATGGCACAAGGCTTGCTTTCCCATTTTGAAAGCTCCATTCATGCCGCCTTGAACCTACCTAAATACCAGTGTTTTGGACGAGTTTGTAGTCACTGTAGGCAGGGCTCTGGGAAGGGAACGAGTTTTCTCGAAATCAACAGGGTGCTTTCGTAGCCTGGGTGGGAGCTCCTCCTGAGACGCTCTAGAGCTACAAGGAAACTTGACGTGAGTCCTTTCCTCAAGGTAAAGCCTTGAAGAGCCCTGCTGAAGCGGCACGTGGAGAAGTTTCCTTGAGACATGAGTTGCAGTTCTCCTTTCTTTTAACGTTACTACGCTTTTCAAGACACCTAGGATCTCGCCTGGGCACCCTATTCCGTGCAAGAACACCGAGTACCGGCAGGCTCCACTGGGTTGCTAAGAAACATCCAGGCCCGGATACCTTTCCCAGTCACTCTGTGTATGCTAAGTGTAGGGCAACACACTGCACTCTTCCTTGGGAGAGCTACATTTCCTCAGCACTCCAACAGCTCCAGGTAATCTGTTCTTTCACGTCCTACATGTCATGCAAATTGCCTCAATGCCCTAGGCTGAGCGGCACTGAGAAATCAAAACTGCTTCGCATTCCTTCTAGAAAGTCATACCTTAAGACCCCATACTTAGAGGAGAAACTCGGCTTGCGTTCCTCCTGTAACCAAAGCACAGTTCTTCCTCTTACACTGCAGGGTTTTAGAAGAGCCTAAGCCCCGATAGCGTTACCAAAGCGTTCCTTGGGAGAGGCAGTTCGCTACATGCAGAACTCCGTGCCAAGAAAACATTCTTCAGGGAAGGGACCATTGTGTAGTTTGAGGGAATATTTACTTGGTAGACATCACAAGGGGGTAGGCTGCGTGTTCCCTGGAAACGGAGACCTGATGGCACAAGGCTTGCTTTCCCATTTTGAAAGCTCCATTCATGCTGCCTTGAAGCTACCTAAATACCAGTGTTTTGGACGGGTCTCTAGTCACTGTAGGCAGGGCTCTGGGAAGGGAACGAGTTTTCTCTAAATCAACAGGGTGCTTTCGTAGCCTGGGTGGGAGCTCCACCTAGAAGCTCTAGAGCTGAAAGGAAACTTGACGTGAGTCATTTCCTCAAGGTAAAGCCTTGAAGAGCCCTGCTGAAGCCGAAGCGTGGAGCAGTTTCCTGGAGACATGAGTTGCAGTTCTGCTTTCTTTGAACGTTAGTACGCTTATGAAGACACCTAGTAACTCCCGTGGGCACCCTATTCCCTGCAAGAACACCGAGGACCGGCATGCTCGACTGGGAAGCTCAGAAACATCCAGGCCCGGAAACCTTTCCCAGTCACTCTCAATATGCTAAGTGTAGGGCAACACACTGCACGCCTCCTTGGGAGAGCTAGATTTCCTCAGCACTCCAACAGCTCAAGGCAATCTGTTGTCTCACGTCTACATGTCATGCATATCTGCCTCAGTGCCCTAGGCTGAGCGGCACTGAGTAACCAATACTCTTTCACATTCCTTCTACAAAGTCATACCTTACGACCCCATACTTACAGGAGAAAGTTGGCTTGCGGTCCTGCTGTAACCAAAGCACAGTTCTTCCTCTTACACTGCAGGGTTTTAGAAGAGGCTAAGCCCCTATAGCGTACCTAGAGCATTCCTTGGGAGAGGCAGTTCGCTACATGCAGAACTCCGTGCCAAGAACACGTTATTCAGGGAAGGGACCAGTGTGTCGCTAGAGTGTATATTAAATTGGTAGAAATCACAAGGAGGTAGGCTGCGTGTTCACTGGAAACGGGGACCTGATGGCACAAGGCTTGCTTTCCCATTTTGAAAGCTCCATTCATGCCGCCTTGAACCTACCTAAATACCAGTGTTTTGGACGAGTTTCTAGTCACTGTAGGCAGGGCTCTGGGAAGGGAACGAGTTTTCTCTAAATCAACAGGGTGCTTTCGTAGCCTGGGTGGGAGCTCCTCCTGAGACGCTCTAGAGCTACAAGGAAACTTGACGTGAGTCCTTTCCTCAAGGTAAAGCCTTGAAGAGCCCTGCTGAAGCGGCACGTGGAGAAGTTTCCTTGAGACATGAGTTGCAGTTCTCCTTTCTTTTAACGTTACTACGCTTTTCAAGACACCTAGGATCTCGCCTGGGCACCCTATTCCGTGCAAGAACATCGAGTACCGGCAGGCTCCACTGGGTTGCTAAAAAACATCCAGGCCCGGATACCTTTCCCAGTCACTCTGTGTATGCTAAGTGTAGGGCAACACACTGCACTCTTCCTTGGGAGAGCTACATTTCCTCAGCACTCCAACAGCTCCAGGTAATCTGTTCTCTCACGTCCTACATGTCATGCAAATTGCCTCAATGCCCTAGGCTGAGCGGCACTGAGAAATCAAAACTGCTTCGCATTCCTTCTAGAAAGTCATACCTTAAGACCCCATACTTAGAGGAGAAACTCGGCTTGCGTTCCTCCTGTAACCAAAGCACAGTTCTTCCTCTTACACTGCAGGGTTTTAGAAGAGCCTAAGCCCCGATAGCGTTACCAAAGCGTTCCTTGGGAGAGGCAGTTCGCTACATGCAGAACTCCGTGCCAAGTAAACATTCTTCAGGGAAGGGACCATTGTGTAGTTTGAGGGAATATTTACTTGGTAGACATCACAAGGGGGTAGGCTGCGTGTTCCCTGGAAACGGAGACCTGATGGCACAAGGCTTGCTTTCCCATTTTGAAAGCTCCATTCATGCTGCCTTGAAGCTACCTAAATACCAGTGTTTTGGACGAGTCTCTAGTCACTGTAGGCAGGGCTGTGGGAAGGGAACGAGTTTTCTCTAAATCAACAGGGTGCTTTCGTAGCCTGGGTGGGAGCTCCAACTGAGACGCTCTAGAGCTCAAAGGAAACTTGACGTGAGTCGTTTCCTCAAGGTAAAGCCTTGAAGGGCCCTGCTGAAGCCGAAGCGTGGAGCAGTTTCCTGGAGACATGAGTTGCAGTTCTGCTTTCTTTGATTGTTAGTACGCTTATGAAGACACCTAGTAACTCTCGTGGGCACCCTATTCCCTGCAAGAACACCGAGGACCGGCATGCTCGACTGGGAAGCTCAGAAACATCTAGGCCCGGAAACCTTTCCCAGTCACTCTCAATATGCTAAGTGTAAGGCAACACACTGAACGCCTCCTTGAAAGAGCTAGATTTCCTCAGCACTCCAACAGCTCCAGGCAATCTGTTGTCTCACGTCTACATGTCATGCATATCTGCCTCAGTGCCCTAGGCTGAGCGGCACTGAGAAACCAATACTCTTTCACATTCCTTCTACAAAGTCATACCTTAAGACCCCATACTTACAGGAGAAAGTTGCCTTGCGTTCCTGCTGTAACCAAAGCACAGTTCTTCCTCTTACACTGCAGGGTTTTAGAAGAGCCTAAGCCCCGATAGCGTTACCAAAGCGTTCCTTGGGAGAGGCAGTTCGCTACATGCAGAACTCCGTGCCAAGAAAACATTCTTCAGGGAAGGGACCATTGTGTAGTTTGAGGGAATATTTACTTGGTAGACATCACAAGGGGGTAGGCTGCGTGCTCACTGGAAACGGAGACCTGATGGCACAAGGCTTGCTTTCCCATTTTGAAAGCTCCATTCATGCTGCCTTGAAGCTACCTAAATACCAGTGTTTTGGACGGGTCTCTAGTCACTGTAGGCAGGGCTCTGGGAAGGGAACGAGTTTTCTCTAAATCAACAGGGTGCTTTCGTAGCCTGGGTGGGAGCTCCTCCTGAGACGCTCTAGAGCCTCAAGGAAACTTGACGTGAGTCCTTTCCTCAAGGTAAAGCCTTGAAGAGCCCTGCTGAAGCGGCACGTGGAGAAGTTTCCTTGAGACATGAGTTGCAGTTCTCCTTTTTTTAACGTTACTACGCTTTTCAAGACACCTAGGATCTCGCCTGGGCACCCTATTCCGTGCAAGAACACCGAGTACTGGCAGGCTCCACTGGGTTGCTAAGAAACATCCAGGCCCGGATACCTTTCCCAGTCACTCTGTGTATGCTAAGTGTAGGGCAACACACTGCACTCTTCCTTGGGAGAGCTACATTTCCTCAGCACTCCAACAGCTCCAGGTAATCTGTTCTCTCACGTCCTACATGTCATGCAAATTGCCTCAATGCCCTAGGCTGAGCGACACTGAGAAATCAAAACTGCTTCGCATTCCTTCTACAAAGTCATACCTTAAGACCCCATACTTACAGGAGAAACTCGGCTTGCGTTCCTCCTGTAAACAAAGCACAGTTCTTCCTCTTACACTGCAGGGTTTTAGAAGAGCCTAAGCCCCGATAGCGTTACCAAAGCGTTCCTTGGGAGAGGCAGTTCGCTACATGCAGAACTCCGTGCCAAGAAAACATTCTTCAGGGAAGGGACCATTGTGTAGTTTGAGGGAATATTTACTTGGTAGACATCACAAGGGGGTAGGCTGCGTGCTCACTGGAAACGGAGACCTGATGGCACAACGCTTGCTTTCCCATTTTGAAAGCTCCATTCATGCTGCCTTGAAGCTACCTAAATACCAGTGTTTTGGACGGGTCTCTAGTAACTGTAGGCAGGGCTCTGGGAAGGGAACGAGTTTTCTCTAAATCAACAGGGTGCTTTCGTAGCCTGGGTGGGAGCTCCACCTGAGACGCTCTAGAGCTCAAAGGAAACTTGACGTGAGTCGTTTCCTCAAGGTAAAGCCTTGAAGAGCCCTGCTGAAGCCGAAGCGTGGAGCAGTTTCCTGGAGACATGAGTTGCAGTTCTGCTTTCTTTGAACGTTAGTACGCTTATGAAGACACCTAGTAACTCCCGTGGGCACCCTATTCCCTGCAAGAACACCGAGGACCGGCATGCTCGACTGGGAAGCTCAGAAACATCAGGGCCCGGAAACCTTTCCCAGTCACTCTCAATATGCTAAGGGTAGGGCAACACACTGCACGCCTCCTTGGGAGAGCTAGATTTCCTCAGCACTCCAACAGCTCAAGGCAATCTGTTGTCTCACATCTACATGTCATGCATATCTGCCTCAGTGCCCTAGGCTGAGCGGCACTGAGAAACCAATACTCTTTCACATTCCTTCTACAAAGTCATACTTTACGACCCCATACTTACAGGAGAAAGTTGGCTTGCGTTCCTGCTGTAACCAAAGCACAGTTCTTCCTCTTACACTGCAGGGTTTTAGAAGAGGCTAAGCCCCTATAGCGTACCTAGGGCATTCCTTGGGAGAGGCAGTTCGCTACATGCAGAACTCCGTGCCAAGAACACGTTATTCAGGGAAGGGACCAGTGTGTCACTAGAGTGTATATTAACTTGGTAGAAATCACAAGGAGGTAGGCTGCGTGTTCACTGGAAACGGGGACCTGATGGCACAAGGCTTGCTTTCCCATTTTGAAAGCTCCATTCATGCCGCCTTGAACCTACCTAAATACCAGTGTTTTGGACGAGTTTGTAGTCACTGTAGGCAGGGCTCTGGGAAGGGAACGAGTTTTCTCGAAATCAACAGGGTGCTTTCGTAGCCTGGGTGGGAGCTCCTCCTGAGACGCTCTAGAGCTACAAGGAAACTTGACGTGAGTCCTTTCCTCAAGGTAAAGCCTTGAAGAGCCCTGCTGAAGCGGCACGTGGAGAAGTTTCCTTGAGACATGAGTTGCAGTTCTCCTTTCTTTTAACGTTACTACGCTTTTCAAGACACCTAGGATCTCGCCTGGGCACCCTATTCCGTGCAAGAACACCGAGTACCGGCAGGCTCCACTGGGTTGCTAAGAAACATCCAGGCCCGGATACCTTTCCCAGTCACTCTGTGTATGCTAAGTGTAGGGCAACACACTGCACTCTTCCTTGGGAGAGCTACATTTCCTCAGCACTCCAACAGCTCCAGGTAATCTGTTCTTTCACGTCCTACATGTCATGCAAATTGCCTCAATGCCCTAGGCTGAGCGGCACTGAGAAATCAAAACTGCTTCGCATTCCTTCTAGAAAGTCATACCTTAAGACCCCATACTTAGAGGAGAAACTCGGCTTGCGTTCCTCCTGTAACCAAAGCACAGTTCTTCCTCTTACACTGCAGGGTTTTAGAAGAGCCTAAGCCCCGATAGCGTTACCAAAGCGTTCCTTGGGAGAGGCAGTTCGCTACATGCAGAACTCCGTGCCAAGAAAACATTCTTCAGGGAAGGGACCATTGTGTAGTTTGAGGGAATATTTACTTGGTAGACATCACAAGGGGGTAGGCTGCGTGTTCCCTGGAAACGGAGACCTGATGGCACAAGGCTTGCTTTCCCATTTTGAAAGCTCCATTCATGCTGCCTTGAAGCTACCTAAATACCAGTGTTTTGGACGGGTCTCTAGTCACTGTAGGCAGGGCTGTGGGAAGGGAACGAGTTTTCTCTAAATCAACAGGGTGCTTTCGTAGCCTGGGTGGGAGCTCCACCTGAGACGCTCTAGAGCTGAAAGGAAACTTGACGTGAGTCATTTCCTCAAGGTAAAGCCTTGAAGAGCCCTGCTGAAGCCGAAGCGTGGAGCAGTTTCCTGGAGACATGAGTTGCAGTTCTGCTTTCTTTGAACGTTAGTACGCTTATGAAGACACCTAGTAACTCCCGTGGGCACCCTATTCCCTGCAAGAACACCGAGGACCGGCATGCTCGACTGGGAAGCTCAGAAACATCCAGGCCCGGAAACCTTTCCCAGTCACTCTCAATATGCTAAGTGTAGGGCAACACACTGCACGCCTCCTTGGGAGAGCTAGATTTCCTCAGCACTCCAACAGCTCAAGGCAATCTGTTGTCTCACGTCTACATGTCATGCATATCTGCCTCAGTGCCCTAGGCTGAGCGGCACTGAGTAACCAATACTCTTTCACATTCCTTCTACAAAGTCATACCTTACGACCCCATACTTACAGGAGAAAGTTGGCTTGCGGTCCTGCTGTAACCAAAGCACAGTTCTTCCTCTTACACTGCAGGGTTTTAGAAGAGGCTAAGCCCCTATAGCGTACCTAGAGCATTCCTTGGGAGAGGCAGTTCGCTACATGCAGAACTCCGTGCCAAGAACACGTTATTCAGGGAAGGGACCAGTGTGTCGCTAGAGTGTATATTAAATTGGTAGAAATCACAAGGAGGTAGGCTGCGTGTTCACTGGAAACGGGGACCTGATGGCACAAGGCTTGCTTTCCCATTTTGAAAGCTCCATTCATGCCGCCTTGAACCTACCTAAATACCAGTGTTTTGGACGAGTTTCTAGTCACTGTAGGCAGGGCTCTGGGAAGGGAACGAGTTTTCTCTAAATCAACAGGGTGCTTTCGTAGCCTGGGTGGGAGCTCCTCCTGAGACGCTCTAGAGCTACAAGGAAACTTGACGTGAGTCCTTTCCTCAAGGTAAAGCCTTGAAGAGCCCTGCTGAAGCGGCACGTGGAGAAGTTTCCTTGAGACATGAGTTGCAGTGCTCCTTTCTTTTAACGTTACTACGCTTTTCAAGACACCTAGGATCTCGCCTGGGCACCCTATTCCGTGCAAGAACATCGAGTACCGGCAGGCTCCACTGGGTTGCTAAAAAACATCCAGGCCCGGATACCTTTCCCAGTCACTCTGTGTATGCTAAGTGTAGGGCAACACACTGCACTCTTCCTTGGGAGAGCTACATTTCCTCAGCACTCCAACAGCTCCAGGTAATCTGTTCTCTCACGTCCTACATGTCATGCAAATTGCCTCAATGCCCTAGGCTGAGCGGCACTGAGAAATCAAAACTGCTTCGCATTCCTTCTAGAAAGTCATACCTTAAGACCCCATACTTAGAGGAGAAACTCGGCTTGCGTTCCTCCTGTAACCAAAGCACAGTTCTTCCTCTTACACTGCAGGGTTTTAGAAGAGCCTAAGCCCCGATAGCGTTACCAAAGCGTTCCTTGGGAGAGGCAGTTCGCTACATGCAGAACTCCGTGCCAAGTAAACATTCTTCAGGGAAGGGACCATTGTGTAGTTTGAGGGAATATTTACTTGGTAGACATCACAAGGGGGTAGGCTGCGTGTTCCCTGGAAACGGAGACCTGATGGCACAAGGCTTGCTTTCCCATTTTGAAAGCTCCATTCATGCTGCCTTGAAGCTACCTAAATACCAGTGTTTTGGACGAGTCTCTAGTCACTGTAGGCAGGGCTGTGGGAAGGGAACGAGTTTTCTCTAAATCAACAGGGTGCTTTCGTAGCCTGGGTGGGAGCTCCAACTGAGACGCTCTAGAGCTCAAAGGAAACTTGACGTGAGTCGTTTCCTCAAGGTAAAGCCTTGAAGGGCCCTGCTGAAGCCGAAGCGTGGAGCAGTTTCCTGGAGACATGAGTTGCAGTTCTGCTTTCTTTGATTGTTAGTACGCTTATGAAGACACCTAGTAACTCTCGTGGGCACCCTATTCCCTGCAAGAACACCGAGGACCGGCATGCTCGACTGGGAAGCTCAGAAACATCTAGGCCCGGAAACCTTTCCCAGTCACTCTCAATATGCTAAGTGTAAGGCAACACACTGAACGCCTCCTTGAAAGAGCTAGATTTCCTCAGCACTCCAACAGCTCCAGGCAATCTGTTGTCTCACGTCTACATGTCATGCATATCTGCCTCAGTGCCCTAGGCTGAGCGGCACTGAGAAACCAATACTCTTTCACATTCCTTCTACAAAGTCATACCTTAAGACCCCATACTTACAGGAGAAAGTTGCCTTGCGTTCCTGCTGTAACCAAAGCACAGTTCTTCCTCTTACACTGCAGGGTTTTAGAAGAGCCTAAGCCCCGATAGCGTTACCAAAGCGTTCCTTGGGAGAGGCAGTTCGCTACATGCAGAACTCCGTGCCAAGAAAACATTCTTCAGGGAAGGGACCATTGTGTAGTTTGAGGGAATATTTACTTGGTAGACATCACAAGGGGGTAGGCTGCGTGCTCACTGGAAACGGAGACCTGATGGCACAAGGCTTGCTTTCCCATTTTGAAAGCTCCATTCATGCTGCCTTGAAGCTACCTAAATACCAGTGTTTTGGACGGGTCTCTAGTCACTGTAGGCAGGGCTCTGGGAAGGGAACGAGTTTTCTCTAAATCAACAGGGTGCTTTCGTAGCCTGGGTGGGAGCTCCTCCTGAGACGCTCTAGAGCCTCAAGGAAACTTGACGTGAGTCCTTTCCTCAAGGTAAAGCCTTGAAGAGCCCTGCTGAAGCGGCACGTGGAGAAGTTTCCTTGAGACATGAGTTGCAGTTCTCCTTTTTTTAACGTTACTACGCTTTTCAAGACACCTAGGATCTCGCCTGGGCACCCTATTCCGTGCAAGAACACCGAGTACTGGCAGGCTCCACTGGGTTGCTAAGAAACATCCAGGCCCGGATACCTTTCCCAGTCACTCTGTGTATGCTAAGTGTAGGGCAACACACTGCACTCTTCCTTGGGAGAGCTACATTTCCTCAGCACTCCAACAGCTCCAGGTAATCTGTTCTCTCACGTCCTACATGTCATGCAAATTGCCTCAATGCCCTAGGCTGAGCGACACTGAGAAATCAAAACTGCTTCGCATTCCTTCTACAAAGTCATACCTTAAGACCCCATACTTACAGGAGAAACTCGGCTTGCGTTCCTCCTGTAACCAAAGCACAGTTCTTCCTCTTACACTGCAGGGTTTTAGAAGAGCCTAAGCCCCGATAGCGTTACCAAAGCGTTCCTTGGGAGAGGCAGTTCGCTACATGCAGAACTCCGTGCCAAGAAAACATTCTTCAGGGAAGGGACCATTGTGTAGTTTGAGGGAATATTTACTTGGTAGACATCACAAGGGGGTAGGCTGCGTGCTCACTGGAAACGGAGACCTGATGGCACAAGGCTTGCTTTCCCATTTTGAAAGCTCCATTCATGCTGCCTTGAAGCTACCTAAATACCAGTGTTTTGGACGGGTCTCTAGTCACTGTAGGCAGGGCTCTGGGAAGGGAACGAGTTTTCTCTAAATCAACAGGGTGCTTTCGTAGCCTGGGTGGGAGCTCCACCTAGAAGCTCTAGAGCTGAAAGGAAACTTGACATGAGTCATTTCCTCAAGGTAAAGCCTTGAAGAGCCCTGCTGAAGCCGAAGCGTGGAGCAGTTTCCTGGAGACATGAGTTGCAGTTCTGCTTTCTTTGAACGTTAGTACGCTTATGAAGACACCTAGTAACTCTCGTGGGCACCGTATTCCCTGCAAGAACACCGAGGACCGGCATGCTCGACTGGGAAGCTCAGAAACATCCAGGCCCGGAAACCTTTCCCAGTCACTCTCAATATGCTAAGGGTAGGGCAACACACTGCACGCCTCCTTGGGAGAGCTAGATTTCCTCAACACTCCAACAGCTCCAGGCAATCTGTTGTCTCACGTCTACATGTCATGCATATCTGCCTCAATGCCCTAGGCTGAGTGGCACTGAGTAACCAATACTCTTTCACATTCCTTCTACAAAGTCATACCTTACGACCCCATACTTACAGGAGAAAGTTGCCTTGCGTTCCTGCTGTAACCAAAGCACAGTTCTTCCTCTTACACTGCAGGGTTTTAGAAGAGGCTAAGCCCCTATAGCGTACCTAGAGCATTCCTTGGGAGAGGCAGTTCGCTACATGCAGAACTCCGTGCCAAGAACACGTTATTCAGGGAAGGGACCAGTGTGTCTCTAGAGTGTATATTAACTTGGTAGAAATCACAAGGAGGTAGGCTGCGTGTTCACTGGAAACGGGGACCTGATGGCACAAGGCTTGCTTTCCCATTTTGAAAGCTCCATTCATGCCGCCTTGAACCTACCTAAATACCAGTGTTTTGGACGAGTTTCTAGTCACTGTAGGCAGGGCTCTGGGAAGGGAACGAGTTTTCTCGAAATCAACAGGGTGCTTTCATAGCCTGGGTGGGAGCTCCTCCTGAGACGCTCTAGAGCTACAAGGAAACTTGACGTGAGTCCTTTCCTCAAGGTAAAGCCTTGAAGAGCCCTGCTGAAGCGGCACGTGGAGAAGTTTCCTTGAGACAGGAGTTGCAGTTCTCCTTTCTTTTAACGTTACTACGCTTTTCAAGACACCTAGGATCTCGCCTGGGCACCCTATTCCGTGCAAGAACACCGAGTACCGGCAGGCTCCACTGGGTTGCTAAGAAACATCCAGGCCCGGATACCTTTCCCAGTCACTCTGTGTATGCTAAGTGTAGGGCAACACACTGCACTCTTCCTTGGGAGAGCTACATTTCCTCAGCACTCCAACAGCTCCAGGTAATCTGTTCTCTCACGTCCTACATGTCATGCAAATTGCCTCAATGCCCTAGGCTGAGCGGCACTGAGAAATCAAAACTGCTTTGCATTCCTTCTACAAAGTCATACCTTAAGACCCCATACTTAGAGGAGAAACTCGGCTTGCGTTCCTCCTGTAACCAAAGCACAGTTCTTCCTCTTACACTGCAGGGTTTTAGAAGAGCCTAAGCCCCGATAGCGTTACCAAAGCGTTCCTTGGGAGAGGCAGTTCGCTACATGCAGAACTCCGTGCCAAGAAAACATTCTTCAGGGAAGGGACCATTGTGTAGTTTGAGGGAATATTTACTTGGTAGACATCACAAGGGGGTAGGCTGCGTGCTCACTGGAAACGGAGACCTGATGGCACAAGGCTTGCTTTCCCATTTTGAAAGCTCCATTCATGCTGCCTTGAAGCTACCTAAATACCAGTGTTTTGGACGGGTCTCTAGTCACTGTAGGCAGGGCTCTGGGAAGGGAACGAGTTTTCTCTAAATCAACAGGGTGCTTTCGTAGCCTGGGTGGGAGCTCCACCTGAGACGCTCTAGTGCTCAAAGGAAACTTGACGTGAGTCGTTTCCTCAAGGTAAAGCCTTGAAGAGCCCTGCTGAAGCCGAAGCGTGGAGCAGTTTCCTGGAGACATGAGTTGCAGTTCTGCTTTCTTTGAACGTTAGTACGCTTATGAAGACACCTAGTAACTCCCGTGGGCACCCTATTCCCTGCAAGAACACCGAGGACCGGCATGCTCGACTGGGAAGCTCAGAAACATCCAGGCCCGGAAACCTTTCCCAGTCACTCTCATTATGCTAAGTGTAGGGCAACACACTGCACGCCTCCTTGGGAGAGCTAGATTTCCTCAGCACTCCAACAGCTCAAGGCAATCTGTTGTCTCACATCTACATGTCATGCATATCTGCCTCAGTGCCCTAGGCTGAGCGGCACTGAGAAACCAATACTCTTTCACATTCCTTCTACAAAGTCATACCTTACGACCCCATACTTACAGGAGAAAGTTGGCTTGCGTTCCTGCTGTAACCAAAGCACAGTTCTTCCTCTTACACTGCAGGGTTTTAGAAGAGGCTAAGCCCCTATAGCGTACCTAGAGCATTCCTTGGGAGAGGCAGTTCGCTACATGCAGAACTCCGTGCCAAGAACACGTTATTCAGGGAAGGGACCAGTGTGTCACTAGAGTGTATATTAACTTGGTAGAAATCACAAGGAGGTAGGCTGCGTGTTCACTGGAAACGGGGACCTGATGGCACAAGGCTTGCTTTCCCATTTTGAAAGCTCCATTCATGCCGCCTTGAACCTACCTAAATACCAGTGTTTTGGACGAGTTTCTAGTCACTGTAGGCAGGGCTCTGGGAAGGGAACGAGTTTTCTCGAAATCAACAGGGTGCTTTCGTAGCCTGGGTGGGAGCTCCTCCTGAGACGCTCTAGAGCTACAAGGAAACTTGACGTGAGTCCTTTCCTCAAGATAAAGCCTTGAAGAGCCCTGCTGAAGCGGCACGTGGAGAAGTTTCCTTGAGACATGAGTTGCAGTTCTCCTTTCTTTTAACGTTACTACGCTTTTCAAGACACCTAGGATCTCGCCTGGGCACCCTATTCCGTGCAAGAACACCGAGTACCGGCAGGCTCCACTGGGTTGCTAAGAAACATCCAGGCCCGGATACCTTTCCCAGTCACTCTGGGTATTCTAAGTGTAGGGCAACACACTGCACTCTTCCTTGGGAGAGCTACATTTCCTCAGCACTCCAACAGCTCCAGGTAATCTGTTCTCTCACGTCCTACATGTCATGCAAATTGCCTCAATGCCCTAGGCTGAGCGGCACTGAGAAATCAAAACTGCTTCGCATTCCTTCTACAAAGTCATACCTTAAGACCCCATACTTACAGGAGAAACTCGGCTTGCGTTCCTCCTGTAACCAAAGCACAGTTCTTCCTCTTACACTGCAGGGTTTTAGAAGAGCCTAAGCCCCGATAGCGTTACCAAAGCGTTCCTTGGGAGAGGCAGTTCGCTACATGCAGAACTCCGTGCCAAGAAAACATTCTTCAGGGAAGGGACCATTGTGTAGTTTGAGGGAATATTTACTTGGTAGACATCACAAGGGGGTAGGCTGCGTGTTCCCTGGAAACGGAGACCTGATGGCACAAGGCTTGCTTTCCCATTTTGAAAGCTCCATTCATGCTGCCTTGAAGCTACCTAAATACCAGTGTTTTGGACGGGTCTCTAGTCACTGTAGGCAGGGCTGTGGGAAGGGAACGAGTTTTCTCTAAATCAACAGGGTGCTTTCGTAGCCTGGGTGGGAGCTCCACCTAGAAGCTCTAGAGCTCAAAGGAAACTTGACGTGAGTCGTTTCCTCAAGGTAAAGCCTTGAAGAGCCATGCTGAAGCCGAAGCGTGGAGCAGTTTCCTGGAGACATGAGTTGCAGTTCTGCTTTCTTTGAACGTTAGTACGCTTATGAAGACACCTAGTAACTCTCGTGGGCACCCTATTCCCTGCAAGAACACCGAGGACCTGCATGCTCGACTGGGAAGCTCAGAAACATCCAGGCCCGGAAACCTTTCCCAGTCACTCTCAATATGCTAAGGGTAGGGCAACACACTGCACGCCTCCTTGGGAGAGCTAGATTTCCTCAACACTCCAACAGCTCCAGGCAATCTGTTGTCTCACGTCTACATGTCATGCATATCTGCCTCAATGCCCTAGGCTGAGTGGCACTGAGTAACCAATACTCTTTCACATTCCTTCTACAAAGTCATACCTTACGACCCCATACTTACAGGAGAAAGTTGCCTTGCGTTCCTGCTGTAACCAAAGCACAGTTCTTCCTCTTACACTGCAGGGTTTTAGAAGAGGCTAAGCCCCTATAGCGTACCTAGAGCATTCCTTGGGAGAGGCAGTTCGCTACATGCAGAACTCCGTGCCAAGAACACGTTATTCAGGGAAGGGACCAGTGTGTCTCTAGAGTGTATATTAACTTGGTAGAAATCACAAGGAGGTAGGCTGCGTGTTCACTGGAAACGGGGACCTGATGGCACAAGGCTTGCTTTCCCATTTTGAAAGCTCCATTCATGCCGCCTTGAACCTACCTAAATACCAGTGTTTTGGACGAGTTTCTAGTCACTGTAGGCAGGGCTCTGGGAAGGGAACGAGTTTTCTCGAAATCAACAGGGTGCTTTCATAGCCTGGGTGGGAGCTCCTCCTGAGACGCTCTAGAGCTACAAGGAAACTTGACGTGAGTCCTTTCCTCAAGGTAAAGCCTTGAAGAGCCCTGCTGAAGCGGCACGTGGAGAAGTTTCCTTGAGACAGGAGTTGCAGTTCTCCTTTCTTTTAACGTTACTACGCTTTTCAAGACACCTAGGATCTCGCCTGGGCACCCTATTCCGTGCAAGAACACCGAGTACCGGCAGGCTCCACTGGGTTGCTAAGAAACATCCAGGCCCGGATACCTTTCCCAGTCACTCTGTGTATGCTAAGTGTAGGGCAACACACTGCACTCTTCCTTGGGAGAGCTACATTTCCTCAGCACTCCAACAGCTCCAGGTAATCTGTTCTCTCACGTCCTACATGTCATGCAAATTGCCTCAATGCCCTAGGCTGAGCGGCACTGAGAAATCAAAACTGCTTTGCATTCCTTCTACAAAGTCATACCTTAAGACCCCATACTTAGAGGAGAAACTCGGCTTGCGTTCCTCCTGTAACCAAAGCACAGTTCTTCCTCTTACACTGCAGGGTTTTAGAAGAGCCTAAGCCCCGATAGCGTTACCAAAGCGTTCCTTGGGAGAGGCAGTTCGCTACATGCAGAACTCCGTGCCAAGAAAACATTCTTCAGGGAAGGGACCATTGTGTAGTTTGAGGGAATATTTACTTGGTAGACATCACAAGGGGGTAGGCTGCGTGCTCACTGGAAACGGAGACCTGATGGCACAAGGCTTGCTTTCCCATTTTGAAAGCTCCATTCATGCTGCCTTGAAGCTACCTAAATACCAGTGTTTTGGACGGGTCTCTAGTCACTGTAGGCAGGGCTCTGGGAAGGGAACGAGTTTTCTCTAAATCAACAGGGTGCTTTCGTAGCCTGGGTGGGAGCTCCACCTGAGACGCTCTAGTGCTCAAAGGAAACTTGACGTGAGTCGTTTCCTCAAGGTAAAGCCTTGAAGAGCCCTGCTGAAGCCGAAGCGTGGAGCAGTTTCCTGGAGACATGAGTTGCAGTTCTGCTTTCTTTGAACGTTAGTACGCTTATGAAGACACCTAGTAACTCCCGTGGGCACCCTATTCCCTGCAAGAACACCGAGGACCGGCATGCTCGACTGGGAAGCTCAGAAACATCCAGGCCCGGAAACCTTTCCCAGTCACTCTCATTATGCTAAGTGTAGGGCAACACACTGCACGCCTCCTTGGGAGAGCTAGATTTCCTCAGCACTCCAACAGCTCAAGGCAATCTGTTGTCTCACATCTACATGTCATGCATATCTGCCTCAGTGCCCTAGGCTGAGCGGCACTGAGAAACCAATACTCTTTCACATTCCTTCTACAAAGTCATACCTTACGACCCCATACTTACAGGAGAAAGTTGGCTTGCGTTCCTGCTGTAACCAAAGCACAGTTCTTCCTCTTACACTGCAGGGTTTTAGAAGAGGCTAAGCCCCTATAGCGTACCTAGAGCATTCCTTGGGAGAGGCAGTTCGCTACATGCAGAACTCCGTGCCAAGAACACGTTATTCAGGGAAGGGACCAGTGTGTCACTAGAGTGTATATTAACTTGGTAGAAATCACAAGGAGGTAGGCTGCGTGTTCACTGGAAACGGGGACCTGATGGCACAAGGCTTGCTTTCCCATTTTGAAAGCTCCATTCATGCCGCCTTGAACCTACCTAAATACCAGTGTTTTGGACGAGTTTCTAGTCACTGTAGGCAGGGCTCTGGGAAGGGAACGAGTTTTCTCGAAATCAACAGGGTGCTTTCGTAGCCTGGGTGGGAGCTCCTCCTGAGACGCTCTAGAGCTACAAGGAAACTTGACGTGAGTCCTTTCCTCAAGATAAAGCCTTGAAGAGCCCTGCTGAAGCGGCACGTGGAGAAGTTTCCTTGAGACATGAGTTGCAGTTCTCCTTTCTTTTAACGTTACTACGCTTTTCAAGACACCTAGGATCTCGCCTGGGCACCCTATTCCGTGCAAGAACACCGAGTACCGGCAGGCTCCACTGGGTTGCTAAGAAACATCCAGGCCCGGATACCTTTCCCAGTCACTCTGGGTATTCTAAGTGTAGGGCAACACACTGCACTCTTCCTTGGGAGAGCTACATTTCCTCAGCACTCCAACAGCTCCAGGTAATCTGTTCTCTCACGTCCTACATGTCATGCAAATTGCCTCAATGCCCTAGGCTGAGCGGCACTGAGAAATCAAAACTGCTTCGCATTCCTTCTACAAAGTCATACCTTAAGACCCCATACTTACAGGAGAAACTCGGCTTGCGTTCCTCCTGTAACCAAAGCACAGTTCTTCCTCTTACACTGCAGGGTTTTAGAAGAGCCTAAGCCCCGATAGCGTTACCAAAGCGTTCCTTGGGAGAGGCAGTTCGCTACATGCAGAACTCCGTGCCAAGAAAACATTCTTCAGGGAAGGGACCATTGTGTAGTTTGAGGGAATATTTACTTGGTAGACATCACAAGGGGGTAGGCTGCGTGTTCCCTGGAAACGGAGACCTGATGGCACAAGGCTTGCTTTCCCATTTTGAAAGCTCCATTCATGCTGCCTTGAAGCTACCTAAATACCAGTGTTTTGGACGGGTCTCTAGTCACTGTAGGCAGGGCTGTGGGAAGGGAACGAGTTTTCTCTAAATCAACAGGGTGCTTTCGTAGCCTGGGTGGGAGCTCCACCTAGAAGCTCTAGAGCTCAAAGGAAACTTGACGTGAGTCGTTTCCTCAAGGTAAAGCCTTGAAGAGCCATGCTGAAGCCGAAGCGTGGAGCAGTTTCCTGGAGACATGAGTTGCAGTTCTGCTTTCTTTGAACGTTAGTACGCTTATGAAGACACCTAGTAACTCTCGTGGGCACCCTATTCCCTGCAAGAACACCGAGGACCTGCATGCTCGACTGGGAAGCTCAGAAACATCTAGGCCCGGAAACCTTTCCCAGTCATTCTCAATATGCTAAGGGTAGGGCAACACACTGCACGCCTCCTTGGGAGAGCTAGATTTCCTCAACACTCCAACAGCTCCAGGCAATCTGTTGTCTCACGTCTACATGTCATGCATATCTGCCTCAAGGCCCTAGGCTGAGTGGCACTGAGTAACCAATACTCTTTCACATTCCTTCTACAAAGTCATACCTTAAGACCCCATACTTACAGGAGAAAGTTGCCTTGCGTTCCTGCTGTAACCAAAGCACAGTTCTTCCTCTTACACTGCAGGGTTTTAGAAGAGGCTAAGCCCCTATAGCGTACCTAGAGCATTCCTTGAGAGAGGCAGTTCGCTACATGCAGAACTCCGTGCCAAGAACACGTTATTCAGGGAAGGGACCAGTGTGTCTCTAGAGTGTATATTAACTTGGTAGAAATCACAAGGAGGTAGGCTGCGTGTTCACTGGAAACGGGGACCTGATGGCACAAGGCTTGCTTTCCCATTTTGAAAGCTCCATTCATGCCGCCTTGAACCTACCTAAATACCAGTGTTTTGGACGAGTTTCTAGTCACTGTAGGCAGGGCTCTGGGAAGGGAACGAGTTTTCTCGAAATCAACAGGGTGCTTTCATAGCCTGGGTGGGAGCTCCTCCTGAGACGCTCTAGAGCCTCAAGGAAACTTGACGTGAGTCCTTTCCTCAAGGTAAAGCCTTGAAGAGCCCTGCTGAAGCGGAACGTGGAGAAGTTTCCTTGAGACATGAGTTGCAGTTCTCCTTTCTTTTAACATTAGTACGCTTTTCAAGACACCTAGGATCTCGCCTGGGCACCCTATTCCGTGCAAGAACACCGAGTACCGGCAGGCTCCACTGGGTTGCTAAGAAACATCCAGGCCCGGATACCTTTCCCAGTCACTCTGTGTATGCTAAGTTTAGGGCAACACACTGCACTCTTCCTTGGGAGAGCTACATTTGCTCAGCACTCCAACAGCTCCAGGTAATCTGTTCTCTCACGTCCTACATGTCATGCAAATTGCCTCAATGCCCTAGGCTGAGCGGCACTGAGAAATCAAAACTGCTTCGCATTCCTTCTACAAAGTCATACCTTAAGACCCCATACTTAGAGGAGAAACTCGGCTTGCGTTCCTCCTGTAACCAAAGCACAGTTCTTCCTCTTACACTGCAGGGTTTTAGAAGAGCCTAAGCCCCTATAGCGTACCTAGAGCATTCCTTGGGAGAGGCAGTTCGCTACATGCAGAACTCCGTGCCAAGAACACGTTATTCAGGGAAGGGACCAGTGTGTCACTAGAGTGTATATTAACTTGGTAGAAATCACAAGGAGGTAGGCTGCGTGTTCACTGGAAACGGGGACCTGATGGCACAAGGCTTGCTTTCCCATTTTGAAAGCTCCATTCATGCTGCCTTGAAGCTACCTAAATACCAGTGTTTTGGACGGGTCTCTAGTCACTGTAGGCAGGGCTGTGGGAAGGGAACGAGTTTTCTCTAAATCAACAGGGTGCTTTCGTAGCCTGGGTGGGAGCTCCAACTGAGACGCTCTAGAGCTACAAGGAAACTTGACGTGAGTCCTTTCCTCAAGGTAAAGCCTTGAAGAGCCCTGCTGAAGCGGAACGTGGAGAAGTTTCCTTGAGACATGAGTTGCAGTTCTCCTTTCTTTTAACGTTACTACGCTTTTCAAGACACCTAGGATCTCGCCTGGGCACCCTATTCCGTGCAAGAACACCGAGTACCGGCAGGCTCCACTGGGTTGCTAAGAAACATCCAGGCCCGGATACCTTTCCCAGTCACTCTGTGTATGCTAAGTGTAGGGCAACACACTGCACTCTTCCTTGGGAGAGCTACATTTCCTCAGCACTCCAACAGCTCCAGGTAATCTGTTCTCTCACGTCCTACATGTCATGCAAATTGCCTCAATGCCCTAGGCTGAGCGGCACTGAGAAATCAAAACTGCTTTGCATTCCTTCTACAAAGTCATACCTTAAGACCCCATACTTACAGGAGAAACTCGGCTTGCGTTCCTCCTGTAACCAAAGCACAGTTCTTCCTCTTACACTGCAGGGTTTTAGAAGAGCCTAAGCCCCGATAGCGTTACCAAAGCGTTCCTTGGGAGAGGCAGTTCGCTACATGCAGAACTCCGTGCCAAGAAAACATTCTTCAGGGAAGGGACCATTGTGTAGTTTGAGGGAATATTTACTTGGTAGACATCACAAGGGGGTAGGCTGCGTGCTCACTGGAAACGGAGACCTGATGGCACAAGGCTTGCTTTCCCATTTTGAAAGCTCCATTCATGCTGCCTTGAAGCTACCTAAATACCAGTGTTTTGGACGGGTCTCTAGTCACTGTAGGCAGGGCTGTGGGAAGGGAACGAGTTTTCTCTAAATCAACAGGGTGCTTTCGTAGCCTGGGTGGGAGCTCCACCTAGAAGCTCTAGAGCTCAAAGGAAACTTGACGTGAGTCATTTCCTCAAGGTAAAGCCTTGAAGAGCCCTGCTGAAGCCGAAGCGTGGAGCAGTTTCCTGGAGACATGAGTTGCAGTTCTGCTTTCTTTGAACGTTAGTACGCTTTTGAAGACACCTAGTAACTCCCGTGGGCACCCTATTCCCTGCAAGAACACCGAGGACCTGCATGCTCGACTGGGAAGCTCAGAAACATCTAGGCCCGGAAACCTTTCCCAGTCACTCTCAATATGCTAAGGGTAGGGCAACACACTGCACGCCTCCTTGGGAGAGCTAGATTTCCTCAACACTCCAACAGCTCCAGGCAATCTGTTGTCTCACGTCTACATGTCATGCATATCTGCCTCAATGCCCTAGGCTGAGTGGCACTGAGTAACCAATACTCTTTCACATTCCTTCTACAAAGTCATACCTTAAGACCCCATACTTACAGGAGAAAGTTGCCTTGCGTTCCTGCTGTAACCAAAGCACAGTTCTTCCTCTTACACTGCAGGGTTTTAGAAGAGGCTAAGCCCCTATAGCGTACCTAGAGCATTCCTTGGGAGAGGCAGTTCGCTACATGCAGAACTCCGTGCCAAGAACACGTTATTCAGGGAAGGGACCAGTGTGTCTCTAGAGTGTATATTAACTTGGTAGAAATCACAAGGAGGTAGGCTGCGTGTTCACTGGAAACGGGGACCTGATGGCACAAGGCTTGCTTTCCCATTTTGAAAGCTCCATTCATGCCGCCTTGAACCTACCTAAATACCAGTGTTTTGGACGAGTTTCTAGTCACTGTAGGCAGGGCTCTGGGAAGGGAACGAGTTTTCTCGAAATCAACAGGGTGCTTTCATAGCCTGGGTGGGAGCTCCTCCTGAGACGCTCTAGAGCTACAAGGAAACTTGACGTGAGTCCTTTCCTCAAGGTAAAGCCTTGAAGAGCCCTGCTGAAGCGGAATGTGGAGAAGTTTCCTTGAGACAGGAGTTGCAGTTCTCCTTTCTTTTAACGTTACTATGCTTTTCAAGACACCTAGGATCTCGCCTGGGCACCCTATTCCGTGCAAGAACACCGAGTACCGGCAGGCTCCACTGGGTTGCTAAGAAACATCCAGGCCCGGATACCTTTCCCAGTCACTCTGTGTATGCTAAGTGTAGGGCAACACACTGCACTCTTCCTTGGGAGAGCTACATTTCCTCAGCACTCCAACAGCTCCAGGTAATCTGTTCTCTCACGTCCTACATGTCATGCAAATTGCCTCAATGCCCTAGGCTGAGCGGCACTGAGAAATCAAAACTGCTTTGCATTCCTTCTACAAAGTCATACCTTAAGACCCCATACTTACAGGAGAAACTCGGCTTGCGTTCCTCCTGTAACCAAAGCACAGTTCTTCCTCTTACACTGCAGGGTTTTAGAAGAGCCTAAGCCCCGATAGCGTTACCAAAGCGTTCCTTGGGAGAGGCAGTTCGCTACATGCAGAACTCCGTGCCAAGAAAACATTCTTCAGGGAAGGGACCATTGTGTAGTTTGAGGGAATATTTACTTGGTAGACATCACAAGGGGGTAGGCTGCGTGTTCCCTAGAAACGGAGACCTGATGGCACAAGGCTTGCTTTCCCATTTTGAAAGCTCCATTCATGCTGCCTTGAAGCTACCTAAATACCAGTGTTTTGGACGGGTCTCTAGTCACTGTAGGCAGGGCTCTGGGAAGGGAACGAGTTTTCTCTAAATCAACAGGGTGCTTTCGTAGCCTGGGTGGGAGCTCCACCTAGAAGCTCTAGAGCTCAAAGGAAACTTGACGTGAGTCGTTTCCTCAAGGTAAAGCCTTGAAGAGCCCTGCTGAAGCCGAAGCGTGGAGCAGTTTCCTGGAGACATGAGTTGCAGTTCTGCTTTCTTTGAACGTTAGTACGCTTATGAAGACACCTAGTAACTCTCGTGGGCACCCTATTCCCTGCAAGAACACCGAGGACCGGCATGCTCGACTGGGAAGCTCAGAAACATCCAGGCCCGGAAACCTTTCCCAGTCACTCTCAATATGCTAAGGGTAGGGCAACACACTGCACGCCTCCTTGGGAGAGCTAGATTTCCTCAACACTCCAACAGCTCCAGGCAATCTGTTGTCTCACGTCTACATGTCATGCATATCTGCCTCAATGCCCTAGGCTGAGTGGCACTGAGTAACCAATACTCTTTCACATTCCTTCTACAAAGTCATACCTTAAGACCCCATACTTACAGGAGAAAGTTGCCTTGCGTTCCTGCTGTAACCAAAGCACAGTTCTTCCTCTTACACTGCAGGGTTTTAGAAGAGGCTAAGCCCCTATAGCGTACCTAGAGCATTCCTTGGGAGAGGCAGTTCGCTACATGCAGAACTCCGTGCCAAGAACACGTTATTCAGGGAAGGGACCAGTGTGTCTCTAGAGTGTATATTAACTTGGTAGAAATCACAAGGAGGTAGGCTGCGTGTTCACTGGAAACGGGGACCTGATGGCACAAGGCTTGCTTTCCCATTTTGAAAGCTCCATTCATGCCGCCTTGAACCTACCTAAATACCAGTGTTTTGGACGAGTTTCTAGTCACTGTAGGCAGGGCTCTGGGAAGGGAACGAGTTTTCTCGAAATCAACAGGGTGCTTTCATAGCCTGGGTGGGAGCTCCTCCTGAGACGCTCTAGAGCTACAAGGAAACTTGACGTGAGTCCTTTCCTCAAGGTAAAGACTTGAAGAGCCCTGCTGAAGCGGAATGTGGAGAAGTTTCCTTGAGACAGGAGTTGCAGTTCTCCTTTCTTTTAACGTTACTATGCTTTTCAAGACACCTAGGATCTCGCCTGGGCACCCTATTCCGTGCAAGAACACCGAGTACCGGCAGGCTCCACTGGGTTGCTAAGAAACATCCAGGCCCGGATACCTTTCCCAGTCACTCTGTGTATGCTAAGTGTAGGGCAACACACTGCACTCTTCCTTGGGAGAGCTACATTTCCTCAGCACTCCAACAGCTCCAGGTAATCTGTTCTCTCACGTCCTACATGTCATGCAAATTGCCTCAATGCCCTAGGCTGAGCGGCACTGAGAAATCAAAACTGCTTTGCATTCCTTCTACAAAGTCATACCTTAAGACCCCATACTTACAGGAGAAACTCGGCTTGCGTTCCTCCTGTAACCAAAGCACAGTTCTTCCTCTTACACTGCAGGGTTTTAGAAGAGCCTAAGCCCCGATAGCGTTACCAAAGCGTTCCTTGGGAGAGGCAGTTCGCTACATGCAGAACTCCGTGCCAAGAAAACATTCTTCAGGGAAGGGACCATTGTGTAATTTGAGGGAATATTTACTTGGTAGACATCACAAGGGGGTAGGCTGCGTGTTCCCTGGAAACGGAGACCTGATGGCACAAGGCTTGCTTTCCCATTTTGAAAGCTCCATTCATGCTGCCTTGAAGCTACCTAAATACCAGTATTTTGGACGGGTCTCTAGTCACTGTAGGCAGGGCTGTGGGAAGGGAACGAGTTTTCTCTAAATCAACAGGGTGCTTTCGTAGCCTGGTGGGAGCTCCACCTAGAAGCTCTAGAGCTCAAAGGAAACTTGACGTGAGTCGTTTCCTCAAGGTAAAGCCTTGAAGAGCCCTGCTGAAGCCAAAGCGTGGAGCAGTTTCCTGGAGACACGAGTTGCAGTTCTGCTTTCTTTGAACGTTAGTACGCTTATGAAGACACCTAGTAACTCCCGTGGGCACCCTATTCCCTGCAAGAACACCGAGGACCGGCATGCTCGACTGGGAAGCTCAGAAACATCCAGGCCCGGAAACCTTTCCCAGTCACTCTCAATATGCTAAGTGTAGGGCAACACACTGCACGCCTCCTTGGGAGAGCTAGATTTCCTCAGCACTCCAAGAGCTCCAGGCAATCTGTTGTCTCACGTCTACATGTCATGCATATCTGCCTCAATGCCCTAGGCTGAGCGGCACTGAGTAACCAATACTGTTTCACAGTCCTTCTACAAAGTCATACCTTAAGACCCCATACTTACAGGAGAAAGTTGGCTTGAGTTCCTGCTGTAACCAAAGCACAGTTCTTCCTCTTACACTGCAGGGTTTTAGAAGAGGCTAAGCCCCTATAGCGTACCTAGAGCATTCCTTGGGAGAGGCATTTCGCTACATGCAGAACTCCGTGCCAAGAACACGTTATTCAGGGAAGGGACCAGTGTGTCACTAGAGTGTATATTAACTTGGTAGAAATCACAAGGAGGTAGGCTGCGTGTTCACTGGAAACGGGGACCTGATGGCACAAGGCTTGCTTTCCCATTTTGAAAGCTCCATTCATGCCGTCTTGAACCTACCTAAATACCAGTGTTTTGGACGAGTTTCTAGTCACTGTAGGCAGGGCTCTGGGAAGGGAACGAGTTTTCTCTAAATCAACAGGGTGCTTTCGTAGCCTGGGTGGGAGCTCCTCCTGAGACGCTCTAGATCTACAAGGAAACTTGACGTGAGTCCTTTCCTCAAGGTAAAGCCTTGAAGAGCCCTGCTGAAGCGGCACGTGGAGAAGTTTCCTTGAGACATGAGTTGCAGTTCTCCTTTCTTTTAACGTTACTACGCTTTTCAAGACACCTAGGATCTCGCCTGGGCACCCTATTCCGTGCAAGAACACCGAGTACCGGCAGGCTCCACTGGGTTGCTAAGAAACATCCAGGCCCGGATACCTTTCCCAGTCACTCTGTGTATGCTAAGTGTAGGGCAACACACTGCACTCTTCCTTGGGAGAGCTACATTTCCTCAGCACTCCAACAGCTCCAGGTAATCTGTTCTCTCACGTCCTACATGTCATGCAAATTGCCTCAATGCCCTAGGCTGAGCGGCACTGAGAAATCAAAACTGCTTCGCATTCCTTCTACAAAGTCATACCTTAAGACCCCATACTTACAGGAGAAACTCGGCTTGCGTTCCTCCTGTAACCAAAGCACAGTTCTTCCTCTTACACTGCAGGGTTTTAGAAGAGCCTAAGCCCCGATAGCGTTACCAAAGCGTTCCTTGGGAGAGGCAGTTCGCTACATGCAGAACTCCGTGCCAAGAAATCATTCTTCAGGGAAGGGACCATTGTGTAGTTTGAGGGAATATTTACTTGGTAGACATCACAAGGGGGTAGGCTGCGTGTTCCCTGGAAATGGAGACCTGATGGCACAAGGCTTGCTTTCCCATTTTGAAAGCTCCATTCATGCTGCCTTGAAGCTACCTAAATACCAGTGTTTTGGACGGGTCTCTAGTCACTGTAGGCAGGGCTGTGGGAAGGGAACGAGTTTTCTCTAAATCAACAGGGTGCTTTCGTAGCCTGGGTGGGAGCTCCAACTGAGACGCTCTAGAGCTCAAAGGAAACTTGACGTGAGTCGTTTCCTCAAGGTAAAGCCTTGAAGGGCCCTGCTGAAGCCGAAGCGTGAAGCAGTTTCCTGGAGACATGAGTTGCAGTTCTGCTTTCTTTGATTGTTAGTACGCTTATGAAGACACCTAGTAACTCTCGTGGGCACCCTATTCCCTGCAAGAACACCGAGGACCGGCATGCTCGACTGGGAAGCTCAGAAACATCTAGGCCCGGAAACCTTTCCCAGTCACTCTCAATATGCTAAGTGTAAGGCAACACACTGCACGCCTCCTTGGGAGAGCTAGATTTCCTCAGCACTCCAACAGCTCCAGGCAATCTGTTGTCTCACGTCTACATGTCATGCATATCTGCCTCAGTGCCCTAGGCTGAGCGGCACTGAGAAACCAATACTCTTTCACATTCCTTCTACAAAGTCATACCTTAAGACCCCATACTTACAGGAGAAAGTTGCCTTGCGTTCCTGCTGTAACCAAAGCACAGTTCTTCCTCTTACACTGCAGGGTTTTAGAAGAGCCTACGCCCCGATAGCGTTACCAAAGCGTTCCTTGGGAGAGGCAGTTCGCTACATGCAGAACTCCGTGCCAAGAAAACATTCTTCAGGGAAGGGACCATTGTGTAGTTTGAGGGAATATTTACTTGGTAGACATCACAAGGGGGTAGGCTGCGTGCTCACTGGAAACGGAGACCTGATGGCACAAGGCTTGCTTTCCCATTTTGAAAGCTCCATTCATGCTGCCTTGAAGCTACCTAAATACCAGTGTTTTGGACGGGTCTCTAGTCACTGTAGGCAGGGCTGTGGGAAGGGAACGAGTTTTCTCTAAATCAACAGGGTGCTTTCGTAGCCTGGGTGGGAGCTCCACCTGAGACGCTCTAGAGCTCAAAGGAAACTTGACGTGAGTCGTTTCCTCAAGGTAAAGCCTTGAAGAGCCCTGCTGAAGCCGAAGCGTGGAGCAGTTTCCTGGAGACATGAGTTGCAGTTCTGCTTTCTTTGAACGTTAGTACGCTTATGAAGACACCTAGTAACTCCCGTGGGCACCCTATTCCCTGCAAGAACACCGAGGACCGGCATGCTCGACTGGGAAGCTCAGAAACATCAGGGCCCGGAAACCTTTCCCAGTCACTCTCAATATGCTAAGTGTAGGGCAACACACTGCACGCCTCCTTGGGAGAGCTAGATTTCCTCAGCACTCCAACAGCTCAAGGCAATCTGTTGTCTCACGTCTACATGTCATGCATATCTGCCTCAGTGCCCTAGGCTGAGCGGCACTGAGAAACCAATACTCTTTCACATTCCTTCTACAAAGTCATACTTTACGACCCCATACTTACAGGAGAAAGTTGGCTTGCGTTCCTGCTGTAACCAAAGCACAGTTCTTCCTCTTACACTGCAGGGTTTTAGAAGAGGCTAAGCCCCTATAGCGTACCTAGAGCATTCCTTGGGAGAGGCAGTTCGCTACATGCAGAACTCCGTGCCAAGAACACGTTATTCAGGGAAGGGACCAGTGTGTCACTAGAGTGTATATTAACTTGGTAGAAATCACAAGGAGGTAGGCTGCGTGTTCACTGGAAACGGGGACCTGATGGCACAAGGCTTGCTTTCCCATTTTGAAAGCTCCATTCATGCCGCCTTGAACCTACCTAAATACCAGTGTTTTGGACGAGTTTCTAGTCACTGTATGCAGGGCTCTGGGAAGGGAACGAGTTTTCTCGAAATCAACAGGGTGCTTTCGTAGCCTGGGTGGGAGCTCCTCCTGAGACGCTCTAGAGCTACAAGGAAACTTGACGTGAGTCCTTTCCTCAAGGTAAAGCCTTGAAGAGCCCTGCTGAAGCGGCACGTGGAGAAGTTTCCTTGAGACATGAGTTGCAGTTCTCCTTTCTTTTAACGTTACTACGCTTTTCAAGACACCTAGGATCTCGCCTGGGCACCCTATTCCGTGCAAGAACACCGAGTACCGGCAGGCTCCACTGGGTTGCTAAGAAACATCCAGGCCCGGATACCTTTCCCAGTCACTCTGTGTATGCTAAGTGTAGGGCAACACACTGCACTCTTCCTTGGGAGAGCTACATTTCCTCAGCACTCCAACAGCTCCAGGTAATCTGTTCTCTCACGTCCTACATGTCATGCAAATTGTCTCAGCGCCCTAGGCTGAGCGGCACTGAGAAATCAAAACTGCTTCGCATTCCTTCTACAAAGTCATACCTTAAGACCCCATACTTACAGGAGAAACTCGGCTTGCGTTCCTCCTGTAACCAAAGCACAGTTCTTCCTCTTACACTGCAGGGTTTTAGAAGAGCCTAAGCCCCGATAGCGTTACCAAAGCGTTCCTTGGGAGAGGCAGTTCGCTACATGCAGAACTCCGTGCCAAGGAAACATTCTTCAGGGAAGGGACCATTGTGTAGATTGAGGGAATATTTACTTGGTAGACATCACAAGGGGGTAGGCTGCGTGTTCCCTGGAAACGGAGACCTGATGGCACAAGGCTTGCTTTCCCATTTTGCAAGCTCCATTCATGCTGCCTTGAAGCTACCTAAATACCAGTGTTTTGGACGGGTCTCTAGTCACTGTAGGCAGGGCTGTGGGAAGGGAACGAGTTTTCTCTAAATCAACAGGGTGCTTTCGTAGCCTGGGTGGGAGCTCCAACTGAGACGCTCTAGAGCTCAAAGGAAACTTGACGTGAGTCGTTTCCTCAAGGTAAAGCCTTGAAGGGCCCTGCTGAAGCCGAAGCGTGGAGCAGTTTCCTGGAGACATGAGTTGCAGTTCTGCTTTCTTTGATTGTTAGTACGCTTATGAAGACACCTAGTAACTCTCGTGGGCACCCTATTCCCTGCAAGAACACCGAGGACCGGCATGCTCGACTGGGAAGCTCAGAAACATCTAGGCCCGGAAACCTTTCCCAGTCACTCTCAATATGCTAAGTGTAAGGTAACACACTGAACGCCTCCTTGAAAGAGCTAGATTTCCTCAGCACTCCAACAGCTCCAGGCAATCTGTTGTCTCACGTCTACATGTCATGCATATCTGCCTCAGTGCCCTAGGCTGAGCGGCACTGAGAAACCAATACTCTTTCACATTCCTTCTACAAAGTCATACCTTAAGACCCCATACTTACAGGAGAAAGTTGCCTTGCGTTCCTGCTGTAACCAAAGCACAGTTCTTACTCTTACACTGCAGGGTTTTAGAAGAGCCTAAGCCCCGATAGCGTTACCAAAGCGTTCCTTGGGAGAGGCAGTTCGCTACATGCAGAACTCCGTGCCAAGAAAACATTCTTCAGGGAAGGGACCATTGTGTAGTTTGAGGGAATATTTACTTGGTAGACATCACAAGGGGGTAGGCTGCGTGCTCACTGGAAACGGAGACCTGATGGCACAAGGCTTGCTTTCCCATTTTGAAAGCTCCATTCATGCTGCCTTGAAGCTACCTAAATACCAGTGTTTTGGACGGGTCTCTAGTCACTGTAGGCAGGGCTCTGGGAAGGGAACGAGTTTTCTCTAAATCAACAGGGTGCTTTCGTAGCCTGGGTGGGAGCTCCTCCTGAGACGCTCTAGAGCTACAAGGAAACTTGACGTGAGTCCTTTCCTCAAGGTAAAGCCTTGAAGAGCCCTGCTGAAGCGGCACGTGGAGAAGTTTCCTTGAGACATGAGTTGCAGTTCTCCTTTCTTTTAACGTTACTACGCTTTTCAAGACACCTAGGATCTCGCCTGGGCACCCTATTCCGTGCAAGAACACCGAGTACCGGCAGGCTCCACTGGGTTGCTAAGAAACATCCAGGCCCGGATACCTTTCCCAGTCACTCTGTGTATGCTAAGTGTAGGGCAACACACTGCACTCTTCCTTGGGAGAGCTACATTTCCTCAGCACTCCAACAGCTCCAGGTAATCTGTTCTCTCACGTCCTACATGTCATGCAAATTGCCTCAATGCCCTAGGCTGAGCGGCACTGAGAAATCAAAACTGCTTTGCATTCCTTCTACAAAGTCATACCTTAAGACCCCATACTTAGAGGAGAAACTCGGCTTGCGTTCCTCCTGTAACCAAAGCACAGTTCTTCCTCTTACACTGCAGGGTTTTAGAAGAGCCTAAGCCCCGATAGCGTTACCAAAGCATTCCTTGGGAGACGCAGTTCGCTACATGCAGAACTCCGTGCCAAGAAAACATTCTTCAGGGAAGGGACCATTGTGTAGTTTGAGGGAATATTTACTTGGTAGACATCACAAGGGGGTAGGCTGCGTGCTCACTGGAAACGGAGACCTGATGGCACAAGGCTTGCTTTCCCATTTTGAAAGCTCCATTCATGCTGCCTTGAAGCTACCTAAATACCAGTGTTCTGGACGGGTCTCTAGTCACTGTAGGCAGGGCTGTGGGAAGGGAACGAGTTTTCTCTAAATCAACAGGGTGCTTTCGTAGCCTGGGTGGGAGCTCCACCTAGAAGCTCTAGAGCTCAAAGGAAACTTGACGTGAGTCGTTTCCTCAAGGTAAAGCCTTGAAGAGCCCTGCTGAAGCCGAAGCGTGGAGCAGTTTCCTGGAGACATGAGTTGCAGTTCTGCTTTCTTTGAACGTTAGTACGCTTATGAAGACACCTAGTAACTCTCGTGGGCACCCTATTCCCTGCAAGAACACCGAGGACCGGCATGCTCGACTGGGAAGCTCAGAAACATCCAGGCCCGGAAACCTTTCCCAGTCACTCTCAATATGCTAAGTGTAGGGCAACACACTGCACGCCTCCTTGGGAGAGCTAGATTTCCTCAGCACTCCAACAGCTCAAGGCAATCTGTTGTCTCACATCTACATGTCATGCATATCTGCCTCAGTGCCCTAGGCTGAGCGGCACTGAGAAACCAATACTCTTTCACATTCTTTCTACAAAGTCATACCTTACGACCCCATACTTACAGGAGAAAGTTGGCTTGCGTTCCTGCTGTAACCAAAGCACAGTTCTTCCTCTTACACTGCAGGGTTTTAGAAGAGGCTAAGCCCCTATAGCGTACCTAGAGCATTCCTTGGGAGAGGCAGTTCGCTACATGCAGAACTCCGTGCCAAGAACACGTTATTCAGGGAAGGGACCAGTGTGTCACTAGAGTGTATATTAACTTGGTAGAAATCACAAGGAGGTAGGCTGCGTGTTCACTGGAAACGGGGACCTGATGGCACAAGGCTTGCTTTCCCATTTTGAAAGCTCCATTCATGCCGCCTTGAACCTACCTAAATACCAGTGTTTTGGACGAGTTTCTAGTCACTGTAGGCAGGGCTCTGGGAAGGGAACGAGTTTTCTCGAAATCAACAGGGTGCTTTCGTAGCCTGGGTGGGAGCTCCTCCTGAGACGCTCTAGAGCTACAAGGAAACTTGACGTGAGTCCTTTCCTCAAGGTAAAGCCTTGAAGAGCCCTGCTGAAGCGGCACGTGGAGAAGTTTCCTTGAGACAGGAGTTGCAGTTCTCCTTTCTTTTAACGTTACTACGCTTTTCAAGACACCTAGGATCTCGCCTGGGCACCCTATTCCGTGCAAGAACACCGAGTACCGGCAGGCTCCACTGGGTTGCTAAGAAACATCCAGGCCCGGATACCTTTCCCAGTCACTCTGTGTATGCTAAGTGTAGGGCAACACACTGCACTCTTCCTTGGGAGAGCTACATTTCCTCAGCACTCCAACAGCTCCAGGTAATCTGTTCTCTCACGTCCTACATGTCATGCAAATTGCCTCAGCGCCCTAGGCTGAGCGGCACTGAGAAATCAAAACTGCTTCGCATTCCTTCTACAAAGTCATACCTTAAGACCCCATACTTACAGGAGAAAATCGGCTTGCGTTCCTCCTGTAACCAAAGCACAGTTCTTCCTCTTACACTGCAGGGTTTTAGAAGAGCCTAAGCCCCGATAGCGTTACCAAAGCGTTCCTTGGGAGAGGCAGTTCGCTACATGCAGAACTCCGTGCCAAGAAAACATTCTTCAGGGAAGGGACCATTGTGTAGTTTGAGGGAATATTTACTTGGTAGACATCACAAGGGGGTAGGCTGCGTGTTCCCTGGAAACGGAGACCTGATGGCACAAGGCTTGCTTTCCCATTTTGAAAGCTCCATTCATGCTGCCTTGAAGCTACCTAAATACCAGTGTTTTGGACGGGTCTCTAGTCACTGTAGGCAGGGCTGTGGGAAGGGAACGAGTTTTCTCTAAATCAACAGGGTGCTTTCGTAGCCTGGGTGGGAGCTCCACCTAGAAGCTCTAGAGCTCAAAGGAAACTTGACGTGAGTCGTTTCCTCAAGGTAAAGCCTTGAAGAGCCCTGCTGAAGCCGAAGCGTGGAGCAGTTTCCTGGAGACATGAGTTGCAGTTCTGCTTTCTTTGAACGTTAGTACACTTATGAAGACACCTAGTAACTCTCGTGGGCACCCTATTCCCTGCAAGAACACCGAGGACCTGCATGCTCGACTGGGAAGCACAGAAACATCTAGGCCCGGAAACCGTTCCCAGTCACTCTCAATATGCTAAGGGTAGGGCAACACACTGCACGCCTCCTTGGGAGAGCTAGATTTCCTCAACACTCCAACAGCTCCAGGCAATCTGTTGTCTCACGTCTACATGTCATGCATATCTGCCTCAATGCCCTAGGCTGAGTGGCACTGAGTAACCAATACTCTTTCACATTCCTTCTACAAAGTCATACCTTAAGACCCCATACTTACAGGAGAAAGTTGCCTTGCGTTCCTGCTGTAACCAAAGCACAGTTCTTCCTCTTACACTGCAGGGTTTTAGAAGAGGCTAAGCCCCTATAGCGTACCTAGAGCATTCCTTGAGAGAGGCAGTTCGCTACATGCAGAACTCCGTGCCAAGAACACGTTATTCAGGGAAGGGACCAGTGTGTCTCTAGAGTGTATATTAACTTGGTAGAAATCACAAGGAGGTAGGCTGCGTGTTCACTGGAAACGGGGACCTGATGGCACAAGGCTTGCTTTCCCATTTTGAAAGCTCCATTCATGCCGCCTTGAACCTACCTAAATACCAGTGTTTTGGACGAGTTTCTAGTCACTGTAGGGAGGGCTCTGGGAAGGGAACGAGTTTTCTCGAAATCAACAGGGTGCTTTCATAGCCTGGGTGGGAGCTCCTCCTGAGACGCTCTAGAGCTACAAGGAAACTTGACGTGAGTCCTTTCCTCAAGGTAAAGCCTTGAAGAGCCCTGCTGAAGCGGCACATGGAGAAGTTTCCTTGAGACAGGAGTTGCAGTTCTCCTTTCTTTTAACGTTACGACGCTTTTCAAGACACCTAGGATCTCGCCTGGGCACCCTATTCCGTGCAAGAACACCGAGTACCGGCAGGCTCCACTGGGTTGCTAAGAAACATCCAGGCCCGGATACCTTTCCCAGTCACTCTGTGTATGCTAAGTGTAGGGCAACACACTGCACTCTTCCTTGGGAGAGCTACATTTCCTCAGCACTCCAACAGCTCCAGGTAATCTCTTCTCTCACGTCCTACATGTCATGCAAATTGCCTCAATGCCCTAGGCTGAGCGGCACTGAGAAATCAAAACTGCTTCGCATTCCTTCTACAAAGTCATACCTTAAGACCCCATACTTACAGGAGAAACTCGGCTTGCGTTCCTCCTGTAACCAAAGCACAGTTCTTCCTCTTACACTGCAGGGTTTTAGAAGAGCCTAAGCCCCGATAGCGTTACCAAAGCGTTCCTTGGGAGAGGCAGTTCGCTACATGCAGAACTCCGTGCCAAGAAAACATTCTTCAGGGAATGGACCATTGTGTAGTTTGAGGGAATATTTACTTGGTAGACATCACAAGGGGGTAGGCTGCGTGTTCCCTGGAAATGGAGACCTGATGGCACAAGGCTTGCTTTCCCATTTTGAAAGCTCCATTCATGCTGCCTTGAAGCTACCTAAATACCAGTGTTTTGGACGGGTCTCTAGTCACTGTAGGCAGGGCTGTGGGAAGGGAACGAGTTTTCTCTAAATCAACAGGGTGCTTTCGTAGCCTGGGTGGGAGCTCCAACTGAGACGCTCTAGAGCTCAAAGGAAACTTGACGTGAGTCGTTTCCTCAAGGTAAAGCCTTGAAGGGCCCTGCTGAAGCCGAAGCGTGGAGCAGTTTCCTGGAGACATGAGTTGCAGTTCTGCTTTCTTTGATTGTTAGTACGCTTATGAAGACACCTAGTAACTCTCGTGGGCACCCTATTCCCTGCAAGAACACCGAGGACCGGCATGCTCGACTGGGAAGCTCAGAAACATCTAGGCCCGGAAACCTTTCCCAGTCACTCTCAATATGCTAAGTGTAAGGCAACACACTGCACGCCTCCTTGGGAGAGCTAGATTTCCTCAGCACTCCAACAGCTCCAGGCAATCTGTTGTCTCACGTCTACATGTCATGCATATCTGCCTCAGTGCCCTAGGCTGAGCGGCACTGAGAAACCAATACTCTTTCACATTCCTTCTACAAAGTCATACCTTAAGACCCCATACTTACAGGAGAAAGTTGCCTTGCGTTCCTGCTGTAACCAAAGCACAGTTCTTCCTCTTACACTGCAGGGTTTTAGAAGAGCCTACGCCCCGATAGCGTTACCAAAGCGTTCCTTGGGAGAGGCAGTTCGCTACATGCAGAACTCCGTGCCAAGAAAACATTCTTCAGGGAAGGGACCATTGTGTAGTTTGAGGGAATATTTACTTGGTAGACATCACAAGGGGGTAGGCTGCGTGCTCACTGGAAACGGAGACCTGATGGCACAAGGCTTGCTTTCCCATTTTGAAAGCTCCATTCATGCTGCCTTGAAGCTACCTAAATACCAGTGTTTTGGACGGGTCTCTAGTCACTGTAGGCAGGGCTGTGGGAAGGGAACGAGTTTTCTCTAAATCAACAGGGTGCTTTCGTAGCCTGGGTGGGAGCTCCACCTGAGACGCTCTAGAGCTCAAAGGAAACTTGACGTGAGTCGTTTCCTCAAGGTAAAGCCTTGAAGAGCCCTGCTGAAGCCGAAGCGTGGAGCAGTTTCCTGGAGACATGAGTTGCAGTTCTGCTTTCTTTGAACGTTAGTACGCTTATGAAGACACCTAGTAACTCCCGTGGGCACCCTATTCCCTGCAAGAACACCGAGGACCGGCAGGCTCGACTGGGAAGCTCAGAAACATCAGGGCCCGGAAACCTTTCCCAGTCACTCTCAATATGCTAATTGTAGGGCAACACACTGCACGCCTCCTTGGGAGAGCTAGATTTCCTCAGCACTCCAACAGCTCAAGGCAATCTGTTGTCTCACATCTACATGTCATGCATATCTGCCTCAGTGCCCTAGGCTGAGCGGCACTGAGAAACCAATACTCTTTCACATTCCTTCTACAAAGTCATACCTTACGACCCCATACTTACAGGAGAAAGTTGGCTTGCGTTCCTGCTGTAACCAAAGCACAGTTCTTCCTCTTACACTGCAGGGTTTTAGAAGAGGCTAAGCCCCTATAGCGTACCTAGAGCATTCCTTGGGAGAGGCAGTTCGCTACATGCAGAACTCCGTGCCAAGAACACGTTATTCAGGGAAGGGACCAGTGTGTCACTAGAGTGTATATTAACTTGGTAGAAATCACAAGGAGGTAGGCTGCGTGTTCACTGGAAACGGGGACCTGATGGCACAAGGCTTGCTTTCCCATTTTGAAAGCTCCATTCATGCCGCCTTGAACCTACCTAAATACCAGTGTTTTGGACGAGTTTCTAGTCACTGTAGGCAGGGCTCTGGGAAGGGAACGAGTTTTCTCGAAATCAACAGGGTGCTTTCGTAGCCTGGGTGGGAGCTCCTCCTGAGACGCTCTAGAGCTACAAGGAAACTTGACGTGAGTCCTTTCCTCAAGGTAAAGCCTTGAAGAGCCCTGCTGAAGCGGCACGTGGAGAAGTTTCCTTGAGACATGAGTTGCAGTTCTCCTTTCTTTTAACGTTACTACGCTTTTCAAGACACCTAGGATCTCGCCTGGGCACCCTATTCCGTGCAAGAACACCGAGTACCGGCAGGCTCCACTGGGTTGCTAAGAAACATCCAGGCCCGGATACCTTTCCCAGTCACTCTGTGTATGCTAAGTGTAGGGCAACACACTGCACTCTTCCTTGGGAGAGCTACATTTCCTCAGCACTCCAACAGCTCCAGGTAATCTGTTCTCTCACGTCCTACATGTCATGCAAATTGCCTCAGCGCCCTAGGCTGAGCGGCACTGAGAAATCAAAACTGCTTCGCATTCCTTCTACAAAGTCATACCTTAAGACCCCATACTTACAGGAGAAACTCGGCTTGCGTTCCTCCTGTAACCAAAGCACAGTTCTTCCTCTTACACTGCAGGGTTTTAGAAGAGCCTAAGCCCCGATAGCGTTACCAAAGCGTTCCTTGGGAGAGGCAGTTCGCTACATGCAGAACTCCGTGCCAAGAAAACATTCTTCAGGGAAGGGACCATTGTGTAGTTTGAGGGAATATTTACTTGGTAGACATCACAAGGGGGTAGGCTGCGTGTTCCCTGGAAACGGAGACCTGATGGCACAAGGCTTGCTTTCCCATTTTGAAAGCTCCATTCATGCTGCCTTGAAGCTACCTAAATACCAGTGTTTTGGACGGGTCTCTAGTCACTGTAGGCAGGGCTGTGGGAAGGGAACGAGTTTTCTCTAAATCAACAGGGTGCTTTCGTAGCCTGGGTGGGAGCTCCACCTAGAAGCTCTAGAGCTCAAAGGAAACTTGACGTGAGTCGTTTCCTCAAGGTAAAGCCTTGAAGAGCCCTGCTGAAGCCGAAGCGTGGAGCAGTTTCCTGGAGACATGAGTTGCAGTTCTGCTTTCTTTGAACGTTAGTACACTTATGAAGACACCTAGTAACTCTCGTGGGCACCCTATTCCCTGCAAGAACACCGAGGACCTGCATGCTCGACTGGGAAGCACAGAAACATCTAGGCCCGGAAACCTTTCCCAGTCACTCTCAATATGCTAAGGGTAGGGCAACACACTGCACGCCTCCTTGGGAGAGCTAGATTTCCTCAACACTCCAACAGCTCCAGGCAATCTGTTGTCTCACGTCTACATGTCATGCATATCTGCCTCAATGCCCTAGGCTGAGTGGCACTGAGTAACCAATACTCTTTCACATTCCTTCTACAAAGTCATACCTTAAGACCCCATACTTACAGGAGAAAGTTGCCTTGCGTTCCTGCTGTAACCAAAGCACAGTTCTTCCTCTTACACTGCAGGGTTTTAGAAGAGGCTAAGCCCCTATAGCGTACCTAGAGCATTCCTTGAGAGAGGCAGTTCGCTACATGCAGAACTCCGTGCCAAGAACACGTTATTCAGGGAAGGGACCAGTGTGTCTCTAGAGTGTATATTAACTTGGTAGAAATCACAAGGAGGTAGGCTGCGTGTTCACTGGAAACGGGGACCTGATGGCACAAGGCTTGCTTTCCCATTTTGAAAGCTCCATTCATGCTGCCTTGAACCTACCTAAATACCAGTGTTTTGGACGAGTTTCTAGTCACTGTAGGCAGGGCTCTGGGAAGGGAACGAGTTTTCTCGAAATCAACAGGGTGCTTTCATAGCCTGGGTGGGAGCTCCTCCTGAGACGCTCTAGAGCTACAAGGAAACTTGACGTGAGTCCTTTCCTCAAGGTAAAGCCTTGAAGAGCCCTGCTGAAGCGGCACATGGAGAAGTTTCCTTGAGACAGGAGTTGCAGTTCTCCTTTCTTTTAACGTTACGACGCTTTTCAAGACACCTAGGATCTCGCCTGGGCACCCTATTCCGTGCAAGAACACCGAGTACCGGCAGGCTCCACTGGGTTGCTAAGAAACATCCAGGCCCGGATACCTTTCCCAGTCACTCTGTGTATGCTAAGTGTAGGGCAACACACTGCACTCTTCCTTGGGAGAGCTACATTTCCTCAGCACTCCAACAGCTCCAGGTAATCTGTTCTCTCACGTCCTACATGTCATGCAAATTGCCTCAATGCCCTAGGCTGAGCGGCACTGAGAAATCAAAACTGCTTCGCATTCCTTCTACAAAGTCATACCTTAAGACCCCATACTTACAGGAGAAACTCGGCTTGCGTTCCTCCTGTAACCAAAGCACAGTTCTTCCTCTTACACTGCAGGGTTTTAGAAGAGCCTAAGCCCCGATAGCGTTACCAAAGCGTTCCTTGGGAGAGGCAGTTCGCTACATGCAGAACTCCGTGCCAAGAAAACATTCTTCAGGGAATGGACCATTGTGTAGTTTGAGGGAATATTTACTTGGTAGACATCACAAGGGGGTAGGCTGCGTGTTCCCTGGAAATGGAGACCTGATGGCACAAGGCTTGCTTTCCCATTTTGAAAGCTCCATTCATGCTGCCTTGAAGCTACCTAAATACCAGTGTTTTGGACGGGTCTCTAGTCACTGTAGGCAGGGCTGTGGGAAGGGAACGAGTTTTCTCTAAATCAACAGGGTGCTTTCGTAGCCTGGGTGGGAGCTCCAACTGAGACGCTCTAGAGCTCAAAGGAAACTTGACGTGAGTCGTTTCCTCAAGGTAAAGCCTTGAAGGGCCCTGCTGAAGCCGAAGCGTGGAGCAGTTTCCTGGAGACATGAGTTGCAGTTCTGCTTTCTTTGATTGTTAGTACGCTTATGAAGACACCTAGTAACTCTCGTGGGCACCCTATTCCCTGCAAGAACACCGAGGACCGGCATGCTCGACTGGGAAGCTCAGAAACATCTAGGCCCGGAAACCTTTCCCAGTCACTCTCAATATGCTAAGTGTAAGGCAACACACTGCACACCTCCTTGGGAGAGCTAGATTTCCTCAGCACTCCAACAGCTCCAGGCAATCTGTTGTCTCACGTCTACATGTCATGCATATCTGCCTCAGTGCCCTAGGCTGAGCGGCACTGAGAAACCAATACTCTTTCACATTCCTTCTACAAAGTCATACCTTAAGACCCCATACTTACAGGAGAAAGTTGCCTTGCGTTCCTGCTGTAACCAAAGCACAGTTCTTCCTCTTACACTGCAGGGTTTTAGAAGAGCCTAAGCCCCGATAGCGTTACCAAAGCGTTCCTTGGGAGAGGCAGTTCGCTACATGCAGAACTCCGTGCCAAGAAAACATTCTTCAGGGAAGGGACCATTGTGTAGTTTGAGGGAATATTTACTTGGTAGACATCACAAGGGGGTAGGCTGCGTGCTCACTGGAAACGGAGACCTGATGGCACAAGGCTTGCTTTCCCATTTTGAAAGCTCCATTCATGCTGCCTTGAAGCTACCTAAATACCAGTGTTTTGGACGGGTCTCTAGTCACTGTAGGCAGGGCTCTGGGAAGGGAACGAGTTTTCTCTAAATCAACAGGGTGCTTTCGTAGCCTGGGTGGGAGCTCCACCTGAGACGCTCTAGAGCTCAAAGGAAACTTGACGTGAGTCGTTTCCTCAAGGTAAAGCCTTGAAGAGCCCTGCTGAAGCCGAAGCGTGGAGCAGTTTCCTGGAGACATGAGTTGCAGTTCTGCTTTCTTTGAACGTTAGTACGCTAATGAAGACACCTAGTAACTCCCGTGGGCACCCTATTCCCTGCAAGAACACCGAGGACCGGCATGCTCGACTGGGAAGCTCAGAAACATCAGGGCCCGGAAACCTTTCCCAGTCACTCTCAATATGCTAAGTGTAGGGCAACACACTGCACGCCTCCTTGGGAGAGCTAGATTTCCTCAGCACTCCAACAGCTCAAGGCAATCTGTTGTCTCACATCTACATGTCATGCATATCTGCCTCAGTGCCCTAGGCTGAGCGGCACTGAGAAACCAATACTCTTTCACATTCCTTCTACAAAGTCATACCTTAAGACCCCATACTTACAGGAGAAAGTTGCCTTGCGTTCCTGCTGTAACCAAAGCACAGTTCTTCCTCTTACACTGCAGGGTTTTAGAAGAGCCTAAGCCCCGATAGCGTTACCAAAGCGTTCCTTGGGAGAGGCAGTTCGCTACATGCAGAGCTCCGTGCCAAGAACACGTTATTCAGGGAAGGGACCAGTGTGTCACTAGAGTGTATTATTAACTTGGTAGAAATCACAAGGAGGTAGGCTGCGTGTTCACTGGAAACGGGGACCTGATGGCACAAGGCTTGCTTTCCCATTTTGAAAGCTCCATTCATGCCGCCTTGCACCTACCTAAATACCAGTGTTTTGGACGAGTTTCTAGTCACTGTAGGCAGGGCTCTGGGAAGGGAACGAGTTTTCTCGAAATCAACAGGGTGCTTTCGTAGCCTGGGTGGGAGCTCCTCCTGAGACGCTCTAGAGCTACAAGGAAACTTGACGTGAGTCCTTTCCTCAAGGTAAAGCCTTGAAGAGCCCTGCTGAAGCGGCACGTGGAGAAGTTTCCTTGAGACATGAGTTGCAGTTCTCCTTTCTTTTAACGTTACTACGCTTTTCAAGACACCTAGGATCTCGCCTGGGCACCCTATTCCGTGCAAGAACACCGAGTACCGGCAGGCTCCACTGGGTTGCTAAGAAACATCCAGGCCCGGATACCTTTCCCAGTCACTCTGTGTATGCTAAGTGTAGGGCAACACACTGCACTCTTCCTTGGGAGAGCTACATTTCCTCAGCACTCCAACAGCTCCAGGTAATCTGTTCTCTCACGTCCTACATGTCATGCAAATTGTCTCAGCGCCCTAGGCTGAGCGGCACTGAGAAATCAAAACTGCTTCGCATTCCTTCTACAAAGTCATACCTTAAGACCCCATACTTACAGGAGAAACTCGGCTTGCGTTCCTCCTGTAACCAAAGCACAGTTCTTCCTCTTACACTGCAGGGTTTTATAACAGCCTAAGCCCCGATAGCGTTACCAAAGCGTTCCTTGGGAGAGGCAGTTCGCTACATGCAGAACTCCGTGCCAAGAAAACATTCTTCAGGGAAGGGACCATTGTGTAGTTTGAGGGAATATTTACTTGGTAGAAATCACAAGGGGGTAGGCTGCGTGTTCCCTGGAAACGGAGACCTGATGGCACAAGGCTTGCTTTCCCATTTTGAAAGCTCCATTCATGCTGCCTTGAAGCTACCTAAATACCAGTATTTTGGACGGGTCTCTAGTCACTGTAGGCAGGGCTGTGGGAAGGGAACGAGTTTTCTCTAAATCAACAGGGTGCTTTCGTAGCCTGGTGGGAGCTCCACCTAGAAGCTCTAGAGCTCAAAGGAAACTTGACGTGAGTCGTTTCCTCAAGGTAAAGCCTTGAAGAGCCCTGCTGAAGCCAAAGCGTGGAGCAGTTTCCTGGAGACACGAGTTGCAGTTCTGCTTTGTTTGAACGTTAGTACGCTTATGAAGACACCTAGTAACTCCCGTGGGCACCCTATTCCCTGCAAGAACACCGAGGACCGGCATGCTCGACTGGGAAGCTCAGAAACATCAAGGCCCGGAAACCTTTCCCAGTCACTCTGTGTATGCTAAGTGTAGGGCAACACACTGCACGCCTCCTTGGGAGAGCTAGATTTCCTCAGCACTCCAACAGCTCCAGGCAATCTGTTGTCTCACGTCTACATGTCATGCATATCTGCCTCAATGCCCTAGGCTGAGCGGCACTGAGTAACCAATACTGTTTCACAGTCCTTCTACAAAGTCATACCTTAAGACCCCATACTTACAGGAGAAAGTTGGCTTGCATTCCTCCTGTAACCAAAGCACAGTTCTTCCTCTTACACTGCAGGGTTTTAGAAAAGCCTAAGCACCGAAAGCGTTACCAAAGCGTTCCTTGGGAGAGGCAGTTCGCTACATGCAGAACTCCGTGCCAAGAAAACATTCTTCAGGGAAGGGACCATTGTGTAGTTTGAGGGAATATTTACTTGGTAGACATCACAAGGGGGTAGGCTGCGTGCTCACTGGAAACGGAGACCTGATGGCACAAGGCTTGCTTTCCCATTTTGAAAGCTCCATTCATGCTGCCTTGAAGCTACCTAAATACCAGTGTTTTGGACGGGTCTCTAGTCACTGTAGGCAGGGCTGTGGGAAGGGAACGAGTTTTCTCTAAATCAACAGGGTGCTTTCGTAGCCTGGGTGGGAGCTCCACCTAGAAGCTCTAGAGCTCAAAGGAAACTTGACGTGAGTCGTTTCCTCAAGGTAAAGCCTTGAAGAGCCCTGCTGAAGCCGAAGCGTGGAGCAGTTTCCTGGAGACATGAGTTGCAGTTCTGCTTTCTTTGAACGTTAGTACGCTTATGAAGACACCTAGTAACTCCCGTGGGCACCCTATTCCCTGCAAGAACACCGAGGACCGGCATGCTCGACTGGGAAGCTCAGAAACATCCAGGCCCGGAAACCTTTCCCAGTCACTCTCAATATGCTAAGTGTAGGGCAACACACTGCACGCCTCCTTGGGAGAGCTAGATTTCCTCAGCACTCCAACAGCTCAAGGCAATCTGTTGTCTCACATCTACATGTCATGCATATCTGCCTCAGTGCCCTAGGCTGAGCGGCACTGAGAAACCAATACTCTTTCACATTCTTTCTACAAAGTCATACCTTACGACCCCATACTTACAGGAGAAAGTTGGCTTGCGTTCCTGCTGTAACCAAAGCACAGTTCTTCCTCTTACACTGCAGGGTTTTAGAAGAGGCTAAGCCCCTATAGCGTACCTAGAGCATTCCTTGGGAGAGGCAGTTCGCTACATGCAGAGCTCCGTGCCAAGAACACGTTATTCAGGGAAGGGACCAGTGTGTCACTAGAGTGTATATTAACTTGGTAGAAATCACAAGGAGGTAGGCTGCGTGTTCACTGGAAACGGGGACCTGATGGCACAAGGCTTGCTTTCCCATTTTGAAAGCTCCATTCATGCCGCCTTGAACCTACCTAAATACCAGTGTTTTGGACGAGTTTCTAGTCACTGTAGGCAGGGCTCTGGGAAGGGAACGAGTTTTCTCGAAATCAACAGGGTGCTTTCGTAGCCTGGGTGGGAGCTCCTCCTGAGACGCTCTAGAGCTACAAGGAAACTTGACGTGAGTCCTTTCCTCAAGGTAAAGCCTTGAAGAGCCCTGCTGAAGCGGCACGTGGAGAAGTTTCCTTGAGACATGAGTTGCAGTTCTCCTTTCTTTTAACGTTACTACGCTTTTCAAGACACCTAGGATCTCGCCTGGGCACCCTATTCCGTGCAAGAACACCGAGTACCAGCAGGCTCCACTGGGTTGCTAAGAAACATCCAGGCCCGGATACCTTTCCCAGTCACTCTGTGTATGCTAAGTGTAGGGCAACACACTGCACTCTTCCTTGGGAGAGCTACATTTCCTCAGCACTCCAACAGCTCCAGGTAATCTGTTCTCTCACGTCCTACATGTCATGCAAATTGTCTCAGCGCCCTAGGCTGAGCGGCACTGAGAAATCAAAACTGCTTCGCATTCCTTCTACAAAGTCATACCTTAAGACCCCATACTTACAGGAGAAACTCGGCTTGCGTTCCTCCTGTAACCAAAGCACAGTTCTTCCTCTTACACTGCAGGGTTTTAGAAGAGCCTAAGCCCCGATAGCGTTACCAAAGCGTTCCTTGGGAGAGGCAGTTCGCTACATGCAGAACTCCGTGCCAAGAAAACATTCTTCAGGGAAGGGACCATTGTGTAGTTTGAGGGAATATTTACTTGGTAGACATCACAAGGGGGTAGGCTGCGTGTTCCCTGGAAACGGAGACCTGATGGCACAAGGCTTGCTTTCCCATTTTGAAAGCTCCATTCATGCTGCCTTGAAGCTACCTAAATACCAGTGTTTTGGACGGGTCTCTAGTCACTGTAGGCAGCGCTGTGGGAAGGGAACGAGTTTTCTCTAAATCAACAGGGTGCTTTCGTAGCCTGGGTGGGAGCTCCACCTAGAAGCTCTAGAGCTCAAAGGAAACTTGACGGGAGTCGTTTCCACAAGGTAAAGCCTTGAAGAGCCCTGCTGAAGCCGAAGCGTGGAGCAGTTTCCTGGAGACATGAGTTGCAGTTCTGCTTTCTTTGAACGTTAGTACGCTTATGAAGACACCTAGTAACTCTCGTGGGCACCCTATTCCCTGCAAGAACACCGAGGACCGGCATGCTCGACTGGGAAGCTCAGAAACATCTAGGCCCGGAAACCTTTCCCAGTCACTCTCAATATGCTAAGGGTAGGGCAACACACTGCACGCCTCCTTGGGAGAGCTAGATTTCCTCAACAGTCCAACAGCTCCAGGCAATCTGTTGTCTCACGTCTACATGTCATGCATATCTGCCTCAATGCCCTAGGCTGAGTGGCACTGAGTAACCAATACTCTTTCACATTCCTTCTACAAAGTCATACCTTAAGACCCCATACTTACAGGAGAAAGTTGCCTTGCGTTCCTGCTGTAACCAAAGCACAGTTCTTCCTCTTACACTGCAGGGTTTTAGAAGAGGCTAAGCCCCTATAGCGTACCTAGAGCATTCCTTGAGAGAGGCAGTTCGCTACATGCAGAACTCCGTGCCAAGAACACGTTATTCAGGGAAGGGACCAGTGTGTCTCTAGAGTGTATATTAACTTGGTAGAAATCACAAGGAGGTAGGCTGCGTGTTCACTGGAAACGGGGACCTGATGGCACAAGGCTTGCTTTCCCATTTTGAAAGCTCCATTCATGCCGCCTTGAACCTACCTAAATACCAGTGTTTTGGACGAGTTTCTAGTCACTGTAGGCAGGGCTCTGGGAAGGGAACGAGTTTTCTCGAAATCAACAGGGTGCTTTCATAGCCTGGGTGGGAGCTCCTCCTGAGACGCTCTAGAGCTACAAGGAAACTTGACGTGAGTCCTTTCCTCAAGGTAAAGCCTTGAAGAGCCCTGCTGAAGCGGCACGTGGAGAAGTTTCCTTGAGACAGGAGTTGCAGTTCTCCTTTCTTTTAACGTTACGACGCTTTTCAAGACACCTAGGATCTCGCCTGGGCACCCTATTCCGTGCAAGAACACCGAGTACCGGCAGGCTCCACTGGGTTGCTAAGAAACATCCAGGCCCGGATACCTTTCCCAGTCACTCTGTGTATGCTAAGTGTAGGGCAACACACTGCACTCTTCCTTGGGAGAGCTACATTTCCTCAGCACTCCAACAGCTCCAGGTTATCTGTTCTCTCACGTCCTACATGTCATACAAATTGCCTCAGTGCCCTAGGCTGAGCGGCACTGAGAAATCAAAACTGCTTTGCATTCCTTCTACAAAGTCATACCTTAAGACCCCATACTTAGAGGAGAAACTCGGCTTGCGTTCCTCCTGTAACCAAAGCACAGTTCTTCCTCTTACACTGCAGGGTTTTAGAAGAGCCTAAGCCCCGATAGCGTTACCAAAGCGTTCCTTGGGAGAGGCAGTTCGCTACATGCAGAACTCCGTGCCAAGAAAACATTCTTCAGGGAAGGGACCATTGTGTAGTTTGAGGGAATATTTACTTGGTAGAAATCACAAGGGGGTAGGCTGCGTGTTCCCTGGAAACGGAGACCTGATGGCCCAAGGCTTGCTTTCCCATTTTGAAAGCTCCATTCATGCTGCATTGAAGCTACCTAAATACCAGTATTTTGGACGGGTCTCTAGTCACTGTAGGCAGGGCTGTGGGAAGGGAATGAGTTTTCTCTAAATCAACAGGGTGCTTTCGTAGCCTGGTGGGAGCTCCACCTAGAAGCTCTAGAGCTCAAAGGAAACTTGACGTGAGTCGTTTCCTCAAGGTAAAGCCTTGAAGAGCCCTGCTGAAGCCAAAGCGTGGAGCAGTTTCCTGGAGACACGAGTTGCAGTTCTGCTTTGTTTGAACGTTAGTACGCTTATGAAGACACCTAGTAACTCCCGTGGGCACCCTATTCCCTGCAAGAACACCGAGGACCGGCATGCTCGACTGGGAAGCTCAGAAACATCAAGGCCCGGAAACCTTTCCCAGTCACTCTGTGTATGCTAAGTGTAGGGCAACACACTGCACGCCTCCTTGGGAGAGCTAGATTTCCTCAGCACTCCAACAGCTCCAGGCAATCTGTTGTCTCACGTCTACATGTCATGCATATCTGCCTCAATGCCCTAGGCTGAGCGGCACTGAGAAACCAATACTCTTTCACATTCCTTCTACAAAGTCATACCTTACGACCCCATACTTACAGGAGAAAGTTGGCTTGCATTCCTCCTGTAACCAAAGCACAGTTCTTCCTCTTACACTGCAGGGTTTTAGAAGAGGCTAAGCCCCTATAGCGTACCTAGAGCATTCCTTGGGAGAGGCAGTTCGCTACATGCAGAACTCCGTGCCAAGAAAACATTCTTCAGGGAAGGGACCAGTGTGTCTCTAGAGTGTATATTAACTTGGTAGAAATCACAAGGAGGTAGGCTGCGTGTTCACTGGAAACGGGGACCTGATGGCACAAGGCTTGCTTTCCCATTTTGAAAGCTCCATTCATGCCGCCTTGAACCTACCTAAATACCAGTGTTTTGGACGAGTTTCTAGTCACTGTAGGCAGGGCTCTGGGAAGGGAACGAGTTTTCTCGAAATCAACAGGGTGCTTTCGTAGCCTGGGTGGGAGCTCCTCCTGAGACGCTCTAGAGCTACAAGGAAACTTGACGTGAGTCCTTTCCTCAAGGTAAAGCCTTGAAGAGCCCTGCTGAAGCGGCACGTGGAGAAGTTTCCTTGAGACAGGAGTTGCAGTTCTCCTTTCTTTTAACGTTACGACGCTTTTCAAGACACCTAGGATCTCGCCTGGGCACCCTATTCCGTGCAAGAACACCGAGTACCGGCAGGCTCCACTGGGTTGCTAAGAAACATCCAGGCCCGGATACCTTTCCCAGTCACTCTGTGTATGCTAAGTGTAGGGCAACACACTGCACTCTTCCTTGGGAGAGCTACATTTCCTCAGCACTCCAACAGCTCCAGGTAATCTGTTCTCTCACGTCCTACATGTCATGCAAATTGCCTCAATGCCCTAGGCTGAGCGGCACTGAGAAATCAAAACTGCTTTGCATTCCTTCTACAAAGTCATACCTTAAGACCCCATACTTAGAGGAGATACTCGGCTTGCGTTCCTCCTGTAACCAAAGCACAGTTCTTCCTCTTACACTGCAGGGTTTTAGAAGAGCCTAAGCCCCGATAGCGTTACCAAAGCGTTCCTTGGGAGAGGCAGTTCGCTACATGCAGAACTCCGTGCCAAGGAAACATTCTTCAGGGAAGGGACCATTGTGTAGTTTGAGGGAATATTTACTTGGTAGAAATCACAAGGGGGTAGGCTGCGTGTTCCCTGGAAACGGAGACCTGATGGCACAAGGCTTGCTTTCCCATTTTGAAAGCTCCATTCATGCTGCCTTGAAGCTACCTAAATACCAGTATTTTGGACGGGTCTCTAGTCACTGTAGGCAGGGCTGTGGGAAGGGAACGAGTTTTCTCTAAATCAACAGGGTGCTTTCGTAGCCTGGTGGGAGCTCCACCTAGAAGCTCTAGAGCTCAAAGGAAACTTGACGTGAGTCGTTTCCTCAAGGTAAAGCCTTGAAGAGCCCTGCTGAAGCCAAAGCGTGGAGCAGTTTCCTGGAGACATGAGTTGCAATTCTGCTTTGTTTGAACGTTAGTACGCTTATGAAGACACCTAGTAACTCCCGTGGGCACCCTATTCCCTGCAAGAACACCGAGGACCGGCATGCTCGACTGGGAAGCTCAGAAACATCAAGGCCCGGAAAACTTTCCCAGTCACTCTGTGTATGCTAAGTGTAGGGCAACACACTGCACGCCTCCTTGGGAGAGCTAGATTTCCTCAGCACTCCAACAGCTCCAGGCAATCTGTTGTCTCACGTCTACATGTCATGCATATCTGCCTCAATGCCCTAGGCTGAGCGGCACTGAGTAACCAATACTGTTTCACAGTCCTTCTACAAAGTCATACCTTAAGACCCCATACTTACAGGGGAAAGTTGGCTTGCATTCCTCCTGTAACCAAAGCACAGTTCTTCCTCTTACACTGCAGGGTTTTAGAAGAGCCTAAGCACCGAAAGCGTTACCAAAGCGTTCCTTGGGAGAGGCAGTTCGCTACATGCAGAACTCCGTGCCAAGAAAACATTCTTCAGGGAAGGGACCATTGTGTAGTTTGAGGGAATATTTACTTGGTAGACATCACAAGGGGGTAGGCTGCGTGCTCACTGGAAACGGAGACCTGATGGCACAAGTCTTGCTTTCCCATTTTGAAAGCTCCATTCATGCCGCCTTGAACCTACCTAAATACCAGAGTTTTGGACGAGTTTCTAGTCACTGTAGGCAGGGCTCTGGGAAGGGAACGAGTTTTCTCTAAATCAACAGGGTGCTTTCATAGCCTGGGTGGGAGCTCCTCCTGAGACGCTCTAGAGCCTCAAGGAAACTTGACGTGAGTCCTTTCCTCAAGGTAAAGCCTTGAAGAGCCCTGCTGAAGCGGAACGTGGAGAAGTTTCCTTGAGACATGAGTTGCAGTTCTCCTTTCTTTTAACATTAGTACGCTTTTCAAGACACCTAGGATCTCGCCTGGGCACCCTATTCCGTGCAAGAACACCGAGTACCGGCAGGCTCCACTGGGTTGCTAAGAAACATCCAGGCCCGGATACCTTTCCCAGTCACTCTGTGTATGCTAAGTTTAGGGCAACACACTGCACTCTTCCTTGGGAGAGCTACATTTCCTCAGCACTCCAACAGCTCCAGGTAATCTGTTCTCTCACGTCCTACATGTCATGCAAATTGCCTCAATGCCCTAGGCTGAGCGGCACTGAGAAATCAAAACTGCTTCGCATTCCTTCTACAAAGTCATACCTTAAGACCCCATACTTAGAGGAGAAACTCGGCTTGCGTTCCTCCTGTAACCAAAGCACAGTTCTTCCTCTTACACTGCAGGGTTTTAGAAGAGCCTAAGCCCCGATAGCGTTACCAAAGCGTTCCTTGGGAGAGGCAGTTCGCTACATGCAGAACTCCGTGCCAAGGAAACATTCTTCAGGGAAGGGACCATTGTGTAGTTTGAGGGAATATTTACTTGGTAGACATCACAAGGGGGTAGGCTGCGTGTTCCCTGGAAATGGAGACCTGATGGCACAAGGCTTGCTTTCCCATTTTGAAAGCTCCATTCATGCTGCCTTGAAGCTACCTAAATACCAGTGTTTTGGACGGGTCTCTAGTCACTGTAGGCAGGGCTGTGGGAAGGGAACGAGTTTTCTCTAAATCAACAGGGTGCTTTCGTAGCCTGGGTGGGAGCTCCAACTGAGACGCTCTAGAGCTCAAAGGAAACTTGACGTGAGTCGTTTCCTCAAGGTAAAGCCTTGAAGGGCCCTGCTGAAGCCGAAGCGTGGAGCAGTTTCCTGGAGACATGAGTTGCAGTTCTGCTTTCTTTGATTGTTAGTACGCTTATGAAGACACCTAGTAACTCTCGTGGGCACCCTATTCCCTGCAAGAACACCGAGGACCGGCATGCTCGACTGGGAAGCTCAGAAACATCTAGGCCCGGAAACCTTTCCCAGTCACTCTCAATATGCTAAGGGTAGGGCAACACACTGCACGCCTCCTTGGGAGAGCTAGATTTCCTCAGCACTCCAACAGCTCCAGGCAATCTGTTGTCTCACGTCTACATGTCATGCATATCTGCCTCAGTGCCCTAGGCTGAGCGGCACTGAGAAACCAATACTCTTTCACATTCCTTCTACAAAGTCATACCTTAAGACCCCATACTTACAGGAGAAAGTTGCCTTGCGTTCCTGCTGTAACCAAAGCACAGTTCTTCCTCTTACACTGCAGGGTTTTAGAAGAGCCTAAGCCCCCATAGCGTTACCAAAGCGTTCCTTGGAAGAGGCAGTTCGCTACATGCAGAACTCCGTGCCAAGAAAACATTCTTCAGGGAAGGGACCATTGTGTAGTTTGAGGGAATATTTACTTGGTAGACATCACAAGGGGGTAGGCTGCGTGCTCACTGGAAACGGAGACCTGATGGCACAAGGCTTGCTTTCCCATTTTGAAAGCTCCATTCATGCTGCCTTGAAGCTACCTAAATACCAGTGTTTTGGACGGGTCTCTAGTCACTGTAGGCAGGGCTGTGGGAAGGGAACGAGTTTTCTCTAAATCAACAGGGTGCTTTCGTAGCCTGGGTGGGAGCTCCACCTGAGACGCTCTAGAGCTCAAAGGAAACTTGACGTGAGTCGTTTCCTCAAGGTAAAGCCTTGAAGAGCCCTGCTGAAGCCGAAGCGTGGAGCAGTTTCCTGGAGACATGAGTTGCAGTTCTGCTTTCTTTGAACGTTAGTACGCTTATGAAGACACCTAGTAACTCCCGTGGGCACCCTATTCCCTGCAAGAACACCGAGGACCGGCATGCTCGACTGGGAAGCTCAGAAACATCCAGGCCCGGAAACCTTTCCCAGTCACTCTCAATATGCTAAGTGTAGGGCAACACACTGCACGCCTCCTTGGGAGAGCTAGATTTCCTCAGCACTCCAACAGCTCAAGGCAATCTGTTGTCTCACATCTACATGTCATGCATATCTGCCTCAGTGCCCTAGGCTGAGCGGCACTGAGAAACCAATACTCTTTCACATTCCTTCTACAAAGTCATACTTTACGCCCCCATACTTACAGGAGAAAGTTGGCTTGCGTTCCTGCTGTAACCAAAGCACAGTTCTTCCTCTTACACTGCAGGGTTTTAGAAGAGGCTAAGCCCCTATAGCGTACCTAGAGCATTCCTTGGGAGAGGCAGTTCGCTACATGCAGAGCTCCGTGCCAAGAACACGTTATTCAGGGAAGGGACCAGTGTGTCACTAGAGTGTATATTAACTTGGTAGAAATCACAAGGAGGTAGGCTGCGTGTTCACTGGAAACGGGGACCTGATGGCACAAGGCTTGCTTTCCCGTTTTGAAAGCTCCATTCATGCCGCCTTGAACCTACCTAAATACCAGTGTTTTGGACGAGTTTCTAGTCACTGTAGGCAGGGCTCTGGGAAGGGAACGAGTTTTCTCTAAATCAACAGGGTGCTTTCGTAGCCTGGGTGAGAGCTCCTCCTGAGACGCTCTAGAGCTACAAGGAAACTTGACGTGAGTCCTTTCCTCAAGGTAAAGCCTTGAAGAGCCCTGCTGAAGCGGCACGTGGAGAAGTTTCCTTGAGACAGGAGTTGCAGTTCTCCTTTCTTTTAACGTTACTACGCTTTTCAAGACACCTAGGATCTCGCCTGGGCACCCTATTCCGTGCAAGAACACCGAGTACCGGCAGGCTCCACTGGGTTGCTAAGAAACATCCAGGCCCGGATACCTTTCCCAGTCACTCTGTGTATGCTAAGTGTAGGGCAACACACTGCACTCTTCCTTGGGAGAGCTACATTTCCTCAGCACTCCAACAGCTCCAGGTAATCTGTTCTCTCACGTCCTACATGTCATGCAAATTGCCTCAATGCCCTAGGCTGAGCGGCACTGAGAAATCAAAACTGCTTCGCATTCCTTCTACAAAGTCATACCTTAAGACCCCATACTTAGAGGAGAAACTCGGCTTGCGTTCCTCCTGTAACCAAAGCACAGTTCTTCCTCTTACACTGCAGGGTTTTAGAAGAGCCTAAGCCCCGATAGCGTTACCAAAGCGTTCCTTGGGAGAGGCAGTTCGCTACATGCAGAACTCCGTGCCAAGAAAACATTCTTCAGGGAAGGGACAATTGTGTAGTTTGAGGGAATATTTACTTGGTAGAAATCACAAGGGGGTAGGCTGCGTGCTCACTGGAAACGGAGACCTGATGGCACAAGGCTTGCTTTCCCATTTTGAAAGCTCCATTCATGCTGCCCTGAAGCTACCTAAATACCAGTGTTTTGGACGGGTCTCTAGTCACTGTAGACAGGGCTCTGGGAAGGGAACGAGTTTTCTCTAAATCAACAGGGTGCTTTTGTAGCCTGGGTGGGAGCTCCACCTGAGACGCTCTAGAGCTCAAAGGAAACTTGACGTGAGTCGTTTCCTCAAGGTAAAGCCTTGAAGAGCCCTGCTGAAGCCGAAGCGTGGAGCAGTTTCCTGGAGACATGAGTTGCAGTTCTGCTTTCTTTGAACGTTAGTACGCTTATGAAGACACCTAGTAACTCTCGTGGGCACCCTATTCCCTGCACGAACACCGAGGACCGGCATGCTCGACTGGGAAGCTCAGAAACATCCAGGCCCGGAAACCTTTCCCAGTCACTCTCAATATGCTAAGGGTAGGGCATCACACTGCACGCCTCCTTGGGAGAGCTAGATTTCCTCAGCACTCCAACAGCTCCAGGCAATCTGTTGTCTCACGTCTACATGTCATGCATATCTGCCTCAGTGCCCTAGGCTGAGCGGCACTGAGAAACCAATACTCTTTCACATTCCTTCTACAAAGTCATACCTTAAGACCCCATACTTACAGGAGAAAGTTGCCTTGCGTTCCTGCTGTAACCAAAGCACAGTTCTTCCTCTTACACTGCAGGGTTTTAGAAGAGCCTACGCCCCGATAGCGTTACCAAAGCGTTCCTTGGGAGAGGCAGTTCGCTACATGCAGAACTCCGTGCCAAGAAAACATTCTTCAGGGAAGGGACCATTGTGTAGTTTGAGGGAATATTTACTTGGTAGACATCACAAGGGGGTAGGCTGCGTGCTCACTGGAAACGGAGACCTGATGGCACAAGGCTTGCTTTCCCATTTTGAAAGCTCCATTCATGCTGCCTTGAAGCTACCTAAATACCAGTGTTTTGGACGGGTCTCTAGTCACTGTAGGCAGGGCTGTGGGAAGGGAACGAGTTTTCTCTAAATCAACAGGGTGCTTTCGTAGCCTGGGTGGGAGCTCCACCTGAGACGCTCTAGAGCTCAAAGGAAACTTGACGTGAGTCGTTTCCTCAAGGTAAAGCCTTGAAGAGCCCTGCTGAAGCCGAAGCGTGGAGCAGTTTCCTGGAGACATGAGTTGCAGTTCTGCTTTCTTTGAACGTTAGTACGCTTATGAAGACACCTAGTAACTCCCGTGGGCACCCTATTCCCTGCAAGAACACCGAGGACCGGCAGGCTCGACTGGGAAGCTCAGAAACATCAGGGCCCGGAAACCTTTCCCAGTCACTCTCAATATGCTAATTGTAGGGCAACACACTGCACGCCTCCTTGGGAGAGCTAGATTTCCTCAGCACTCCAACAGCTCAAGGCAATCTGTTGTCTCACATCTACATGTCATGCATATCTGCCTCAGTGCCCTAGGCTGAGCGGCACTGAGAAACCAATACTCTTTCACATTCCTTCTACAAAGTCATACCTTACGACCCCATACTTACAGGAGAAAGTTGGCTTGCGTTCCTGCTGTAACCAAAGCACAGTTCTTCCTCTTACACTGCAGGGTTTTAGAAGAGGCTAAGCCCCTATAGCGTACCTAGAGCATTCCTTGGGAGAGGCAGTTCGCTACATGCAGAACTCCGTGCCAAGAACACGTTATTCAGGGAAGGGACCAGTGTGTCACTAGAGTGTATATTAACTTGGTAGAAATCACAAGGAGGTAGGCTGCGTGTTCACTGGAAACGGGGACCTGATGGCACAAGGCTTGCTTTCCCATTTTGAAAGCTCCATTCATGCCGCCTTGAACCTACCTAAATACCAGTGTTTTGGACGAGTTTCTAGTCACTGTAGGCAGGGCTCTGGGAAGGGAACGAGTTTTCTCGAAATCAACAGGGTGCTTTCGTAGCCTGGGTGGGAGCTCCTCCTGAGACGCTCTAGAGCTACAAGGAAACTTGACGTGAGTCCTTTCCTCAAGGTAAAGCCTTGAAGAGCCCTGCTGAAGCGGCACGTGGAGAAGTTTCCTTGAGACATGAGTTGCAGTTCTCCTTTCTTTTAACGTTACTACGCTTTTCAAGACACCTAGGATCTCGCCTGGGCACCCTATTCCGTGCAAGAACACCGAGTACCGGCAGGCTCCACTGGGTTGCTAAGAAACATCCAGGCCCGGATACCTTTCCCAGTCACTCTGTGTATGCTAAGTGTAGGGCAACACACTGCACTCTTCCTTGGGAGAGCTACATTTCCTCAGCACTCCAACAGCTCCAGGTAATCTGTTCTCTCACGTCCTACATGTCATGCAAATTGCCTCAGCGCCCTAGGCTGAGCGGCACTGAGAAATCAAAACTGCTTCGCATTCCTTCTACAAAGTCATACCTTAAGACCCCATACTTACAGGAGAAACTCGGCTTGCGTTCCTCCTGTAACCAAAGCACAGTTCTTCCTCTTACACTGCAGGGTTTTAGAAGAGCCTAAGCCCCGATAGCGTTACCAAAGCGTTCCTTGGGAGAGGCAGTTCGCTACATGCAGAACTCCGTGCCAAGAAAACATTCTTCAGGGAAGGGACCATTGTGTAGTTTGAGGGAATATTTACTTGGTAGACATCACAAGGGGGTAGGCTGCGTGTTCCCTGGAAACGGAGACCTGATGGCACAAGGCTTGCTTTCCCATTTTGAAAGCTCCATTCATGCTGCCTTGAAGCTACCTAAATACCAGTGTTTTGGACGGGTCTCTAGTCACTGTAGGCAGGGCTGTGGGAAGGGAACGAGTTTTCTCTAAATCAACAGGGTGCTTTCGTAGCCTGGGTGGGAGCTCCACCTAGAAGCTCTAGAGCTCAAAGGAAACTTGACGTGAGTCGTTTCCTCAAGGTAAAGCCTTGAAGAGCCCTGCTGAAGCCGAAGCGTGGAGCAGTTTCCTGGAGACATGAGTTGCAGTTCTGCTTTCTTTGAACGTTAGTACACTTATGAAGACACCTAGTAACTCTCGTGGGCACCCTATTCCCTGCAAGAACACCGAGGACCTGCATGCTCGACTGGGAAGCACAGAAACATCTAGGCCCGGAAACCTTTCCCAGTCACTCTCAATATGCTAAGGGTAGGGCAACACACTGCACGCCTCCTTGGGAGAGCTAGATTTCCTCAACACTCCAACAGCTCCAGGCAATCTGTTGTCTCACGTCTACATGTCATGCATATCTGCCTCAATGCCCTAGGCTGAGTGGCACTGAGTAACCAATACTCTTTCACATTCCTTCTACAAAGTCATACCTTAAGACCCCATACTTACAGGAGAAAGTTGCCTTGCGTTCCTGCTGTAACCAAAGCACAGTTCTTCCTCTTACACTGCAGGGTTTTAGAAGAGGCTAAGCCCCTATAGCGTACCTAGAGCATTCCTTGAGAGAGGCAGTTCGCTACATGCAGAACTCCGTGCCAAGAACACGTTATTCAGGGAAGGGACCAGTGTGTCTCTAGAGTGTATATTAACTTGGTAGAAATCACAAGGAGGTAGGCTGCGTGTTCACTGGAAACGGGGACCTGATGGCACAAGGCTTGCTTTCCCATTTTGAAAGCTCCATTCATGCTGCCTTGAACCTACCTAAATACCAGTGTTTTGGACGAGTTTCTAGTCACTGTAGGCAGGGCTCTGGGAAGGGAACGAGTTTTCTCGAAATCAACAGGGTGCTTTCATAGCCTGGGTGGGAGCTCCTCCTGAGACGCTCTAGAGCTACAAGGAAACTTGACGTGAGTCCTTTCCTCAAGGTAAAGCCTTGAAGAGCCCTGCTGAAGCGGCACATGGAGAAGTTTCCTTGAGACAGGAGTTGCAGTTCTCCTTTCTTTTAACGTTACGACGCTTTTCAAGACACCTAGGATCTCGCCTGGGCACCCTATTCCGTGCAAGAACACCGAGTACCGGCAGGCTCCACTGGGTTGCTAAGAAACATCCAGGCCCGGATACCTTTCCCAGTCACTCTGTGTATGCTAAGTGTAGGGCAACACACTGCACTCTTCCTTGGGAGAGCTACATTTCCTCAGCACTCCAACAGCTCCAGGTAATCTGTTCTCTCACGTCCTACATGTCATGCAAATTGCCTCAATGCCCTAGGCTGAGCGGCACTGAGAAATCAAAACTGCTTCGCATTCCTTCTACAAAGTCATACCTTAAGACCCCATACTTACAGGAGAAACTCGGCTTGCGTTCCTCCTGTAACCAAAGCACAGTTCTTCCTCTTACACTGCAGGGTTTTAGAAGAGCCTAAGCCCCGATAGCGTTACCAAAGCGTTCCTTGGGAGAGGCAGTTCGCTACATGCAGAACTCCGTGCCAAGAAAACATTCTTCAGGGAATGGACCATTGTGTAGTTTGAGGGAATATTTACTTGGTAGACATCACAAGGGGGTAGGCTGCGTGTTCCCTGGAAATGGAGACCTGATGGCACAAGGCTTGCTTTCCCATTTTGAAAGCTCCATTCATGCTGCCTTGAAGCTACCTAAATACCAGTGTTTTGGACGGGTCTCTAGTCACTGTAGGCAGGGCTGTGGGAAGGGAACGAGTTTTCTCTAAATCAACAGGGTGCTTTCGTAGCCTGGGTGGGAGCTCCAACTGAGACGCTCTAGAGCTCAAAGGAAACTTGACGTGAGTCGTTTCCTCAAGGTAAAGCCTTGAAGGGCCCTGCTGAAGCCGAAGCGTGGAGCAGTTTCCTGGAGACATGAGTTGCAGTTCTGCTTTCTTTGATTGTTAGTACGCTTATGAAGACACCTAGTAACTCTCGTGGGCACCCTATTCCCTGCAAGAACACCGAGGACCGGCATGCTCGACTGGGAAGCTCAGAAACATCTAGGCCCGGAAACCTTTCCCAGTCACTCTCAATATGCTAAGTGTAAGGCAACACACTGCACACCTCCTTGGGAGAGCTAGATTTCCTCAGCACTCCAACAGCTCCAGGCAATCTGTTGTCTCACGTCTACATGTCATGCATATCTGCCTCAGTGCCCTAGGCTGAGCGGCACTGAGAAACCAATACTCTTTCACATTCCTTCTACAAAGTCATACCTTAAGACCCCATACTTACAGGAGAAAGTTGCCTTGCGTTCCTGCTGTAACCAAAGCACAGTTCTTCCTCTTACACTGCAGGGTTTTAGAAGAGCCTAAGCCCCGATAGCGTTACCAAAGCGTTCCTTGGGAGAGGCAGTTCGCTACATGCAGAACTCCGTGCCAAGAAAACATTCTTCAGGGAAGGGACCATTGTGTAGTTTGAGGGAATATTTACTTGGTAGACATCACAAGGGGGTAGGCTGCGTGCTCACTGGAAACGGAGACCTGATGGCACAAGGCTTGCTTTCCCATTTTGAAAGCTCCATTCATGCTGCCTTGAAGCTACCTAAATACCAGTGTTTTGGACGGGTCTCTAGTCACTGTAGGCAGGGCTCTGGGAAGGGAACGAGTTTTCTCTAAATCAACAGGGTGCTTTCGTAGCCTGGGTGGGAGCTCCACCTGAGACGCTCTAGAGCTCAAAGGAAACTTGACGTGAGTCGTTTCCTCAAGGTAAAGCCTTGAAGAGCCCTGCTGAAGCCGAAGCGTGGAGCAGTTTCCTGGAGACATGAGTTGCAGTTCTGCTTTCTTTGAACGTTAGTACGCTAATGAAGACACCTAGTAACTCCCGTGGGCACCCTATTCCCTGCAAGAACACCGAGGACCGGCATGCTCGACTGGGAAGCTCAGAAACATCAGGGCCCGGAAACCTTTCCCAGTCACTCTCAATATGCTAAGTGTAGGGCAACACACTGCACGCCTCCTTGGGAGAGCTAGATTTCCTCAGCACTCCAACAGCTCAAGGCAATCTGTTGTCTCACATCTACATGTCATGCATATCTGCCTCAGTGCCCTAGGCTGAGCGGCACTGAGAAACCAATACTCTTTCACATTCCTTCTACAAAGTCATACCTTAAGACCCCATACTTACAGGAGAAAGTTGCCTTGCGTTCCTGCTGTAACCAAAGCACAGTTCTTCCTCTTACACTGCAGGGTTTTAGAAGAGCCTAAGCCCCGATAGCGTTACCAAAGCGTTCCTTGGGAGAGGCAGTTCGCTACATGCAGAGCTCCGTGCCAAGAACACGTTATTCAGGGAAGGGACCAGTGTGTCACTAGAGTGTATTATTAACTTGGTAGAAATCACAAGGAGGTAGGCTGCGTGTTCACTGGAAACGGGGACCTGATGGCACAAGGCTTGCTTTCCCATTTTGAAAGCTCCATTCATGCCGCCTTGCACCTACCTAAATACCAGTGTTTTGGACGAGTTTCTAGTCACTGTAGGCAGGGCTCTGGGAAGGGAACGAGTTTTCTCGAAATCAACAGGGTGCTTTCGTAGCCTGGGTGGGAGCTCCTCCTGAGACGCTCTAGAGCTACAAGGAAACTTGACGTGAGTCCTTTCCTCAAGGTAAAGCCTTGAAGAGCCCTGCTGAAGCGGCACGTGGAGAAGTTTCCTTGAGACATGAGTTGCAGTTCTCCTTTCTTTTAACGTTACTACGCTTTTCAAGACACCTAGGATCTCGCCTGGGCACCCTATTCCGTGCAAGAACACCGAGTACCGGCAGGCTCCACTGGGTTGCTAAGAAACATCCAGGCCCGGATACCTTTCCCAGTCACTCTGTGTATGCTAAGTGTAGGGCAACACACTGCACTCTTCCTTGGGAGAGCTACATTTCCTCAGCACTCCAACAGCTCCAGGTAATCTGTTCTCTCACGTCCTACATGTCATGCAAATTGTCTCAGCGCCCTAGGCTGAGCGGCACTGAGAAATCAAAACTGCTTCGCATTCCTTCTACAAAGTCATACCTTAAGACCCCATACTTACAGGAGAAACTCGGCTTGCGTTCCTCCTGTAACCAAAGCACAGTTCTTCCTCTTACACTGCAGGGTTTTATAACAGCCTAAGCCCCGATAGCGTTACCAAAGCGTTCCTTGGGAGAGGCAGTTCGCTACATGCAGAACTCCGTGCCAAGAAAACATTCTTCAGGGAAGGGACCATTGTGTAGTTTGAGGGAATATTTACTTGGTAGAAATCACAAGGGGGTAGGCTGCGTGTTCCCTGGAAACGGAGACCTGATGGCACAAGGCTTGCTTTCCCATTTTGAAAGCTCCATTCATGCTGCCTTGAAGCTACCTAAATACCAGTATTTTGGACGGGTCTCTAGTCACTGTAGGCAGGGCTGTGGGAAGGGAACGAGTTTTCTCTAAATCAACAGGGTGCTTTCGTAGCCTGGTGGGAGCTCCACCTAGAAGCTCTAGAGCTCAAAGGAAACTTGACGTGAGTCGTTTCCTCAAGGTAAAGCCTTGAAGAGCCCTGCTGAAGCCAAAGCGTGGAGCAGTTTCCTGGAGACACGAGTTGCAGTTCTGCTTTGTTTGAACGTTAGTACGCTTATGAAGACACCTAGTAACTCCCGTGGGCACCCTATTCCCTGCAAGAACACCGAGGACCGGCATGCTCGACTGGGAAGCTCAGAAACATCAAGGCCCGGAAACCTTTCCCAGTCACTCTGTGTATGCTAAGTGTAGGGCAACACACTGCACGCCTCCTTGGGAGAGCTAGATTTCCTCAGCACTCCAACAGCTCCAGGCAATCTGTTGTCTCACGTCTACATGTCATGCATATCTGCCTCAATGCCCTAGGCTGAGCGGCACTGAGTAACCAATACTGTTTCACAGTCCTTCTACAAAGTCATACCTTAAGACCCCATACTTACAGGAGAAAGTTGGCTTGCATTCCTCCTGTAACCAAAGCACAGTTCTTCCTCTTACACTGCAGGGTTTTAGAAAAGCCTAAGCACCGAAAGCGTTACCAAAGCGTTCCTTGGGAGAGGCAGTTCGCTACATGCAGAACTCCGTGCCAAGAAAACATTCTTCAGGGAAGGGACCATTGTGTAGTTTGAGGGAATATTTACTTGGTAGACATCACAAGGGGGTAGGCTGCGTGCTCACTGGAAACGGAGACCTGATGGCACAAGGCTTGCTTTCCCATTTTGAAAGCTCCATTCATGCTGCCTTGAAGCTACCTAAATACCAGTGTTTTGGACGGGTCTCTAGTCACTGTAGGCAGGGCTGTGGGAAGGGAACGAGTTTTCTCTAAATCAACAGGGTGCTTTCGTAGCCTGGGTGGGAGCTCCACCTAGAAGCTCTAGAGCTCAAAGGAAACTTGACGTGAGTCGTTTCCTCAAGGTAAAGCCTTGAAGAGCCCTGCTGAAGCCGAAGCGTGGAGCAGTTTCCTGGAGACATGAGTTGCAGTTCTGCTTTCTTTGAACGTTAGTACGCTTATGAAGACACCTAGTAACTCCCGTGGGCACCCTATTCCCTGCAAGAACACCGAGGACCGGCATGCTCGACTGGGAAGCTCAGAAACATCCAGGCCCGGAAACCTTTCCCAGTCACTCTCAATATGCTAAGTGTAGGGCAACACACTGCACGCCTCCTTGGGAGAGCTAGATTTCCTCAGCACTCCAACAGCTCAAGGCAATCTGTTGTCTCACATCTACATGTCATGCATATCTGCCTCAGTGCCCTAGGCTGAGCGGCACTGAGAAACCAATACTCTTTCACATTCTTTCTACAAAGTCATACCTTACGACCCCATACTTACAGGAGAAAGTTGGCTTGCGTTCCTGCTGTAACCAAAGCACAGTTCTTCCTCTTACACTGCAGGGTTTTAGAAGAGGCTAAGCCCCTATAGCGTACCTAGAGCATTCCTTGGGAGAGGCAGTTCGCTACATGCAGAGCTCCGTGCCAAGAACACGTTATTCAGGGAAGGGACCAGTGTGTCACTAGAGTGTATATTAACTTGGTAGAAATCACAAGGAGGTAGGCTGCGTGTTCACTGGAAACGGGGACCTGATGGCACAAGGCTTGCTTTCCCATTTTGAAAGCTCCATTCATGCCGCCTTGAACCTACCTAAATACCAGTGTTTTGGACGAGTTTCTAGTCACTGTAGGCAGGGCTCTGGGAAGGGAACGAGTTTTCTCGAAATCAACAGGGTGCTTTCGTAGCCTGGGTGGGAGCTCCTCCTGAGACGCTCTAGAGCTACAAGGAAACTTGACGTGAGTCCTTTCCTCAAGGTAAAGCCTTGAAGAGCCCTGCTGAAGCGGCACGTGGAGAAGTTTCCTTGAGACATGAGTTGCAGTTCTCCTTTCTTTTAACGTTACTACGCTTTTCAAGACACCTAGGATCTCGCCTGGGCACCCTATTCCGTGCAAGAACACCGAGTACCAGCAGGCTCCACTGGGTTGCTAAGAAACATCCAGGCCCGGATACCTTTCCCAGTCACTCTGTGTATGCTAAGTGTAGGGCAACACACTGCACTCTTCCTTGGGAGAGCTACATTTCCTCAGCACTCCAACAGCTCCAGGTAATCTGTTCTCTCACGTCCTACATGTCATGCAAATTGTCTCAGCGCCCTAGGCTGAGCGGCACTGAGAAATCAAAACTGCTTCGCATTCCTTCTACAAAGTCATACCTTAAGACCCCATACTTACAGGAGAAACTCGGCTTGCGTTCCTCCTGTAACCAAAGCACAGTTCTTCCTCTTACACTGCAGGGTTTTAGAAGAGCCTAAGCCCCGATAGCGTTACCAAAGCGTTCCTTGGGAGAGGCAGTTCGCTACATGCAGAACTCCGTGCCAAGAAAACATTCTTCAGGGAAGGGACCATTGTGTAGTTTGAGGGAATATTTACTTGGTAGACATCACAAGGGGGTAGGCTGCGTGTTCCCTGGAAACGGAGACCTGATGGCACAAGGCTTGCTTTCCCATTTTGAAAGCTCCATTCATGCTGCCTTGAAGCTACCTAAATACCAGTGTTTTGGACGGGTCTCTAGTCACTGTAGGCAGCGCTGTGGGAAGGGAACGAGTTTTCTCTAAATCAACAGGGTGCTTTCGTAGCCTGGGTGGGAGCTCCACCTAGAAGCTCTAGAGCTCAAAGGAAACTTGACGGGAGTCGTTTCCACAAGGTAAAGCCTTGAAGAGCCCTGCTGAAGCCGAAGCGTGGAGCAGTTTCCTGGAGACATGAGTTGCAGTTCTGCTTTCTTTGAACGTTAGTACGCTTATGAAGACACCTAGTAACTCTCGTGGGCACCCTATTCCCTGCAAGAACACCGAGGACCGGCATGCTCGACTGGGAAGCTCAGAAACATCTAGGCCCGGAAACCTTTCCCAGTCACTCTCAATATGCTAAGGGTAGGGCAACACACTGCACGCCTCCTTGGGAGAGCTAGATTTCCTCAACACTCCAACAGCTCCAGGCAATCTGTTGTCTCACGTCTACATGTCATGCATATCTGCCTCAGTGCCCTAGGCTGAGTGGCACTGAGTAACCAATACTCTTTCACATTCCTTCTACAAAGTCATACCTTAAGACCCCATACTTACAGGAGAAAGTTGCCTTGCGTTCCTGCTGTAACCAAAGCACAGTTCTTCCTCTTACACTGCAGGGTTTTAGAAGAGGCTAAGCCCCTATAGCGTACCTAGAGCATTCCTTGAGAGAGGCAGTTCGCTACATGCAGAACTCCGTGCCAAGAACACGTTATTCAGGGAAGGGACCAGTGTGTCTCTAGAGTGTATATTAACTTGGTAGAAATCACAAGGAGGTAGGCTGCGTGTTCACTGGAAACGGGGACCTGATGGCACAAGGCTTGCTTTCCCATTTTGAAAGCTCCATTCATGCCGCCTTGAACCTACCTAAATACCAGTGTTTTGGACGAGTTTCTAGTCACTGTAGGCAGGGCTCTGGGAAGGGAACGAGTTTTCTCGAAATCAACAGGGTGCTTTCATAGCCTGGGTGGGAGCTCCTCCTGAGACGCTCTAGAGCTACAAGGAAACTTGACGTGAGTCCTTTCCTCAAGGTAAAGCCTTGAAGAGCCCTGCTGAAGCGGCACGTGGAGAAGTTTCCTTGAGACAGGAGTTGCAGTTCTCCTTTCTTTTAACGTTACGACGCTTTTCAAGACACCTAGGATCTCGCCTGGGCACCCTATTCCGTGCAAGAACACCGAGTACCGGCAGGCTCCACTGGGTTGCTAAGAAACATCCAGGCCCGGATACCTTTCCCAGTCACTCTGTGTATGCTAAGTGTAGGGCAACACACTGCACTCTTCCTTGGGAGAGCTACATTTCCTCAGCACTCCAACAGCTCCAGGTTATCTGTTCTCTCACGTCCTACATGTCATACAAATTGCCTCAGTGCCCTAGGCTGAGCGGCACTGAGAAATCAAAACTGCTTTGCATTCCTTCTACAAAGTCATACCTTAAGACCCCATACTTAGAGGAGAAACTCGGCTTGCGTTCCTCCTGTAACCAAAGCACAGTTCTTCCTCTTACACTGCAGGGTTTTAGAAGAGCCTAAGCCCCGATAGCGTTACCAAAGCGTTCCTTGGGAGAGGCAGTTCGCTACATGCAGAACTCCGTGCCAAGAAAACATTCTTCAGGGAAGGGACCATTGTGTAGTTTGAGGGAATATTTACTTGGTAGAAATCACAAGGGGGTAGGCTGCGTGTTCCCTGGAAACGGAGACCTGATGGCCCAAGGCTTGCTTTCCCATTTTGAAAGCTCCATTCATGCTGCATTGAAGCTACCTAAATACCAGTATTTTGGACGGGTCTCTAGTCACTGTAGGCAGGGCTGTGGGAAGGGAATGAGTTTTCTCTAAATCAACAGGGTGCTTTCGTAGCCTGGTGGGAGCTCCACCTAGAAGCTCTAGAGCTCAAAGGAAACTTGACGTGAGTCGTTTCCTCAAGGTAAAGCCTTGAAGAGCCCTGCTGAAGCCAAAGCGTGGAGCAGTTTCCTGGAGACACGAGTTGCAGTTCTGCTTTGTTTGAACGTTAGTACGCTTATGAAGACACCTAGTAACTCTCGTGGGCACCCTATTCCCTGCAAGAACACCGAGGACCGGCATGCTCGACTGGGAAGCTCAGAAACATCCAGGCCCGGAAAACTTTCCCAGTCACTCTCAATATGCTAAGTGTAGGGCAACACACTGCACGCCTCCTTGGGAGAGCTAGATTTCCTCAGCACTCCAACAGCTCCAGGCAATCTGTTGTCTCACGTCTACATGTCATGCATATCTGCCTCAATGCCCTAGGCTGAGCGGCACTGAGAAACCAATACTCTTTCACATTCCTTCTACAAAGTCATACCTTACGACCCCATACTTACAGGAGAAAGTTGGCTTGCATTCCTCCTGTAACCAAAGCACAGTTCTTCCTCTTACACTGCAGGGTTTTAGAAGAGGCTAAGCCCCTATAGCGTACCTAGAGCATTCCTTGGGAGAGGCAGTTCGCTACATGCAGAACTCCGTGCCAAGAAAACATTCTTCAGGGAAGGGACCAGTGTGTCTCTAGAGTGTATATTAACTTGGTAGAAATCACAAGGAGGTAGGCTGCGTGTTCACTGGAAACGGGGACCTGATGGCACAAGGCTTGCTTTCCCATTTTGAAAGCTCCATTCATGCCGCCTTGAACCTACCTAAATACCAGTGTTTTGGACGAGTTTCTAGTCACTGTAGGCAGGGCTCTGGGAAGGGAACGAGTTTTCTCTAAATCAACAGGGTGCTTTCGTAGCCTGGGTGGGAGCTCCTCCTGAGACGCTCTAGAGCTACAAGGAAACTTGACGTGAGTCCTTTCCTCAAGGTAAAGCCTTGAAGAGCCCTGCTGAAGCGGCACGTGGAGAAGTTTCCTTGAGACAGGAGTTGCAGTTCTCCTTTCTTTTAACGTTACGACGCTTTTCAAGACACCTAGGATCTCGCCTGGGCACCCTATTCCGTGCAAGAACACCGAGTACCGGCAGGCTCCACTGGGTTGCTAAGAAACATCCAGGCCCGGATACCTTTCCCAGTCACTCTGTGTATGCTAAGTGTAGGGCAACACACTGCACTCTTCCTTGGGAGAGCTACATTTCCTCAGCACTCCAACAGCTCCAGGTAATCTGTTCTCTCACGTCCTACATGTCATGCAAATTGCCTCAATGCCCTAGGCTGAGCGGCACTGAGAAATCAAAACTGCTTTGCATTCCTTCTACAAAGTCATACCTTAAGACCCCATACTTAGAGGAGATACTCGGCTTGCGTTCCTCCTGTAACCAAAGCACAGTTCTTCCTCTTACACTGCAGGGTTTTAGAAGAGCCTAAGCCCCGATAGCGTTACCAAAGCGTTCCTTGGGAGAGGCAGTTCGCTACATGCAGAACTCCGTGCCAAGGAAACATTCTTCAGGGAAGGGACCATTGTGTAGTTTGAGGGAATATTTACTTGGTAGAAATCACAAGGGGGTAGGCTGCGTGTTCCCTGGAAACGGAGACCTGATGGCACAAGGCTTGCTTTCCCATTTTGAAAGCTCCATTCATGCTGCCTTGAAGCTACCTAAATACCAGTATTTTGGACGGGTCTCTAGTCACTGTAGGCAGGGCTGTGGGAAGGGAACGAGTTTTCTCTAAATCAACAGGGTGCTTTCGTAGCCTGGTGGGAGCTCCACCTAGAAGCTCTAGAGCTCAAAGGAAACTTGACGTGAGTCGTTTCCTCAAGGTAAAGCCTTGAAGAGCCCTGCTGAAGCCAAAGCGTGGAGCAGTTTCCTGGAGACATGAGTTGCAATTCTGCTTTGTTTGAACGTTAGTACGCTTATGAAGACACCTAGTAACTCCCGTGGGCACCCTATTCCCTGCAAGAACACCGAGGACCGGCATGCTCGACTGGGAAGCTCAGAAACATCAAGGCCCGGAAAACTTTCCCAGTCACTCTGTGTATGCTAAGTGTAGGGCAACACACTGCACGCCTCCTTGGGAGAGCTAGATTTCCTCAGCACTCCAACAGCTCCAGGCAATCTGTTGTCTCACGTCTACATGTCATGCATATCTGCCTCAATGCCCTAGGCTGAGCGGCACTGAGTAACCAATACTGTTTCACAGTCCTTCTACAAAGTCATACCTTAAGACCCCATACTTACAGGGGAAAGTTGGCTTGCATTCCTCCTGTAACCAAAGCACAGTTCTTCCTCTTACACTGCAGGGTTTTAGAAGAGCCTAAGCACCGAAAGCGTTACCAAAGCGTTCCTTGGGAGAGGCAGTTCGCTACATGCAGAACTCCGTGCCAAGAAAACATTCTTCAGGGAAGGGACCATTGTGTAGTTTGAGGGAATATTTACTTGGTAGACATCACAAGGGGGTAGGCTGCGTGCTCACTGGAAACGGAGACCTGATGGCACAAGTCTTGCTTTCCCATTTTGAAAGCTCCATTCATGCCGCCTTGAACCTACCTAAATACCAGAGTTTTGGACGAGTTTCTAGTCACTGTAGGCAGGGCTCTGGGAAGGGAACGAGTTTTCTCTAAATCAACAGGGTGCTTTCATAGCCTGGGTGGGAGCTCCTCCTGAGACGCTCTAGAGCCTCAAGGAAACTTGACGTGAGTCCTTTCCTCAAGGTAAAGCCTTGAAGAGCCCTGCTGAAGCGGAACGTGGAGAAGTTTCCTTGAGACATGAGTTGCAGTTCTCCTTTCTTTTAACATTAGTACGCTTTTCAAGACACCTAGGATCTCGCCTGGGCACCCTATTCCGTGCAAGAACACCGAGTACCGGCAGGCTCCACTGGGTTGCTAAGAAACATCCAGGCCCGGATACCTTTCCCAGTCACTCTGTGTATGCTAAGTTTAGGGCAACACACTGCACTCTTCCTTGGGAGAGCTACATTTCCTCAGCACTCCAACAGCTCCAGGTAATCTGTTCTCTCACGTCCTACATGTCATGCAAATTGCCTCAATGCCCTAGGCTGAGCGGCACTGAGAAATCAAAACTGCTTCGCATTCCTTCTACAAAGTCATACCTTAAGACCCCATACTTAGAGGAGAAACTCGGCTTGCGTTCCTCCTGTAACCAAAGCACAGTTCTTCCTCTTACACTGCAGGGTTTTAGAAGAGCCTAAGCCCCGATAGCGTTACCAAAGCGTTCCTTGGGAGAGGCAGTTCGCTACATGCAGAACTCCGTGCCAAGGAAACATTCTTCAGGGAAGGGACCATTGTGTAGTTTGAGGGAATATTTACTTGGTAGACATCACAAGGGGGTAGGCTGCGTGTTCCCTGGAAATGGAGACCTGATGGCACAAGGCTTGCTTTCCCATTTTGAAAGCTCCATTCATGCTGCCTTGAAGCTACCTAAATACCAGTGTTTTGGACGGGTCTCTAGTCACTGTAGGCAGGGCTGTGGGAAGGGAACGAGTTTTCTCTAAATCAACAGGGTGCTTTCGTAGCCTGGGTGGGAGCTCCAACTGAGACGCTCTAGAGCTCAAAGGAAACTTGACGTGAGTCGTTTCCTCAAGGTAAAGCCTTGAAGGGCCCTGCTGAAGCCGAAGCGTGGAGCAGTTTCCTGGAGACATGAGTTGCAGTTCTGCTTTCTTTGATTGTTAGTACGCTTATGAAGACACCTAGTAACTCTCGTGGGCACCCTATTCCCTGCAAGAACACCGAGGACCGGCATGCTCGACTGGGAAGCTCAGAAACATCTAGGCCCGGAAACCTTTCCCAGTCACTCTCAATATGCTAAGGGTAGGGCAACACACTGCACGCCTCCTTGGGAGAGCTAGATTTCCTCAGCACTCCAACAGCTCCAGGCAATCTGTTGTCTCACGTCTACATGTCATGCATATCTGCCTCAGTGCCCTAGGCTGAGCGGCACTGAGAAACCAATACTCTTTCACATTCCTTCTACAAAGTCATACCTTAAGACCCCATACTTACAGGAGAAAGTTGCCTTGCGTTCCTGCTGTAACCAAAGCACAGTTCTTCCTCTTACACTGCAGGGTTTTAGAAGAGCCTAAGCCCCCATAGCGTTACCAAAGCGTTCCTTGGAAGAGGCAGTTCGCTACATGCAGAACTCCGTGCCAAGAAAACATTCTTCAGGGAAGGGACCATTGTGTAGTTTGAGGGAATATTTACTTGGTAGACATCACAAGGGGGTAGGCTGCGTGCTCACTGGAAACGGAGACCTGATGGCACAAGGCTTGCTTTCCCATTTTGAAAGCTCCATTCATGCTGCCTTGAAGCTACCTAAATACCAGTGTTTTGGACGGGTCTCTAGTCACTGTAGGCAGGGCTGTGGGAAGGGAACGAGTTTTCTCTAAATCAACAGGGTGCTTTCGTAGCCTGGGTGGGAGCTCCACCTGAGACGCTCTAGAGCTCAAAGGAAACTTGACGTGAGTCGTTTCCTCAAGGTAAAGCCTTGAAGAGCCCTGCTGAAGCCGAAGCGTGGAGCAGTTTCCTGGAGACATGAGTTGCAGTTCTGCTTTCTTTGAACGTTAGTACGCTTATGAAGACACCTAGTAACTCCCGTGGGCACCCTATTCCCTGCAAGAACACCGAGGACCGGCATGCTCGACTGGGAAGCTCAGAAACATCCAGGCCCGGAAACCTTTCCCAGTCACTCTCAATATGCTAAGTGTAGGGCAACACACTGCACGCCTCCTTGGGAGAGCTAGATTTCCTCAGCACTCCAACAGCTCAAGGCAATCTGTTGTCTCACATCTACATGTCATGCATATCTGCCTCAGTGCCCTAGGCTGAGCGGCACTGAGAAACCAATACTCTTTCACATTCCTTCTACAAAGTCATACTTTACGCCCCCATACTTACAGGAGAAAGTTGGCTTGCGTTCCTGCTGTAACCAAAGCACAGTTCTTCCTCTTACACTGCAGGGTTTTAGAAGAGGCTAAGCCCCTATAGCGTACCTAGAGCATTCCTTGGGAGAGGCAGTTCGCTACATGCAGAGCTCCGTGCCAAGAACACGTTATTCAGGGAAGGGACCAGTGTGTCACTAGAGTGTATATTAACTTGGTAGAAATCACAAGGAGGTAGGCTGCGTGTTCACTGGAAACGGGGACCTGATGGCACAAGGCTTGCTTTCCCGTTTTGAAAGCTCCATTCATGCCGCCTTGAACCTACCTAAATACCAGTGTTTTGGACGAGTTTCTAGTCACTGTAGGCAGGGCTCTGGGAAGGGAACGAGTTTTCTCTAAATCAACAGGGTGCTTTCGTAGCCTGGGTGAGAGCTCCTCCTGAGACGCTCTAGAGCTACAAGGAAACTTGACGTGAGTCCTTTCCTCAAGGTAAAGCCTTGAAGAGCCCTGCTGAAGCGGCACGTGGAGAAGTTTCCTTGAGACAGGAGTTGCAGTTCTCCTTTCTTTTAACGTTACTACGCTTTTCAAGACACCTAGGATCTCGCCTGGGCACCCTATTCCGTGCAAGAACACCGAGTACCGGCAGGCTCCACTGGGTTGCTAAGAAACATCCAGGCCCGGATACCTTTCCCAGTCACTCTGTGTATGCTAAGTGTAGGGCAACACACTGCACTCTTCCTTGGGAGAGCTACATTTCCTCAGCACTCCAACAGCTCCAGGTAATCTGTTCTCTCACGTCCTACATGTCATGCAAATTGCCTCAATGCCCTAGGCTGAGCGGCACTGAGAAATCAAAACTGCTTCGCATTCCTTCTACAAAGTCATACCTTAAGACCCCATACTTAGAGGAGAAACTCGGCTTGCGTTCCTCCTGTAACCAAAGCACAGTTCTTCCTCTTACACTGCAGGGTTTTAGAAGAGCCTAAGCCCCGATAGCGTTACCAAAGCGTTCCTTGGGAGAGGCAGTTCGCTACATGCAGAACTCCGTGCCAAGAAAACATTCTTCAGGGAAGGGACAATTGTGTAGTTTGAGGGAATATTTACTTGGTAGAAATCACAAGGGGGTAGGCTGCGTGCTCACTGGAAACGGAGACCTGATGGCACAAGGCTTGCTTTCCCATTTTGAAAGCTCCATTCATGCTGCCCTGAAGCTACCTAAATACCAGTGTTTTGGACGGGTCTCTAGTCACTGTAGACAGGGCTCTGGGAAGGGAACGAGTTTTCTCTAAATCAACAGGGTGCTTTTGTAGCCTGGGTGGGAGCTCCACCTGAGACGCTCTAGAGCTCAAAGGAAACTTGACGTGAGTCGTTTCCTCAAGGTAAAGCCTTGAAGAGCCCTGCTGAAGCCGAAGCGTGGAGCAGTTTCCTGGAGACATGAGTTGCAGTTCTGCTTTCTTTGAACGTTAGTACGCTTATGAAGACACCTAGTAACTCTCGTGGGCACCCTATTCCCTGCACGAACACCGAGGACCGGCATGCTCGACTGGGAAGCTCAGAAACATCCAGGCCCGGAAACCTTTCCCAGTCACTCTCAATATGCTAAGGGTAGGGCATCACACTGCACGCCTCCTTGGGAGAGCTAGATTTCCTCAGCACTCCAACAGCTCCAGGCAATCTGTTGTCTCACGTCTACATGTCATGCATATCTGCCTCAATGCCCTAGGCTGAGCCGCACTGAGAAACCAATACTCTTTCACATTCCTTCTACAAAGTCATACCTTAAGACCCCAAACTTACAGGAGAAAGTTGCCTTGCGTTCCTGCTGTAACCAAAGTACAGTTCTTCCTCTTACACTGCAGTGTTTTAGAAGAGGCTAAACCCCTATAGCGTACCTAGAGCATTCCTTGGGAGAGGCAGTTCGCTACATGCAGAACTCCGTGCCAAGAACACGTTATTCAGGGAAGGGACCAGTGTGTCGCTAGAATGTATATTAACTTGGTAGAAGTCACAGGGAGGTAGGCTGCGTGTTCACTGGAAATGGGGACCTGATGGCACAAGGCTTGCTTTCCCATTTTGAAAGCTCCATTCATGCCGCCTTGAACCTACCTAAATACCAGTGTTTTGGACGAGTTTCTAGTCACTGTAGGCAGGGCTCTGGGAAGGGAACGAGTTTTCTCTAAATCAACAGGGTGCTTTCATAGCCTGGGTGGGAGCTCCTCCTGAGACGCTCTAGAGCTACCAGGAAACTTGACGTGAGTCCTTTCCTCAAGGTAAAGCCTTGAAGAGCCCTGCTGAAGCGGCACGTGGAGAAGTTTCCTTGAGACATGAGTTGCAGTTCTCCTTTCTTTTAACGTTACTACGCTTTTCAAGACACCTAGGATCTCGCCTGGGCACCCTATTCCGTGCAAGAACACCGAGTACCGGCAGGCTCCACTGGGTTGCTAAGAAACATCCAGGCCCGGATACCTTTCCCAGTCACTCTGTGTATGCTAAGTGTAGGGCAACACACTGCACTCTTCCTTGGGAGAGCTACATTTCCTCAGCACTCCAACAGCTCCAGGTAATCTGTTCTCTCACGTCCTACATGTCATGCAAATTGCCTCAATGCCCTAGGCTGAGCGGCACTGAGAAATCAAAACTGCTTCGCATTCCTTCTACAAAGTCATACCTTCAGACCCCATACTTACAGGAGAAACTCGGCTTGCGTTCCTCCTGTAACCAAAGCACAGTTCTTCCTCTTACACTGCAGGGTTTTAGAAGAGCCTAAGCCCCGATAGCGTTACCAAAGCGTTCCTTGGGAGAGGCAGTTCGCTACATGCAGAACTCCGTGCCAAGAAAACATTCTTCAGGGAAGGGACCATTGTGTAGTTTGAGGGAATATTTACTTGGTAGACATCACAAGGGGGTAGGCTGCGTGTTCCCTGGAAACGGAGACCTGATGGCACAAGGCTTGCTTTCCCATTTTGAAAGCTCCATTCATGCTGCCTTGAAGCTACCTAAATACCAGTGTTTTGGACGGGTCTCTAGTCACTGTAGGCAGGGCTGTGGGAAGGGAACGAGTTTTCTCTAAATCAACAGGGTGCTTTCGTAGCCTGGGTGGGAGCTCCAACTGAGACGCTCTAGAGCTCAAAGGAAACTTGACGTGAGTCGTTTCCTCAAGGTAAAGCCTTGAAGGGCCCTGCTGATGCCGAAGCGTGGAGCAGTGTCCTGGAGACATGAGTTGCAGTTCTGCTTTCTTTGATTGTTAGTACGCTTATGAAGACACCTAGTAACTCTCGTGGGCACCCTATTCCCTGCAAGAACACGGAGGACCGGCATGCTCGACTGGGAAGCTCAGAAACATCTAGGCCCGGAAACCTTTCCCAGTCACTCTCAATATGCTAAGTGTAAGGCAACACACTGAACGCCTCCTTGGGAGAGCTAGATTTCCTCAGCACTCCAACAGCTCCAGGCAATCTGTTGTCTCACGTCTACATGTCATGCATATCTGCCTCAGTGCCCTAGGCTGAGCGGCACTGAGAAACCAATACTCTTTCACATTCCTTCTACAAAGTCATACCTTAAGACCCCATACTTACAGGAGAAAGTTGCCTTGCGTTCCTGCTGTAACCAAAGCACAGTTCTTCCTCTTACACTGCAGGGTTTTAGAAGAGCCTAAGCCCCGATAGCGTTACCAAAGCGTTCCTTGGGAGAGGCAGTTCGCTACATGCAGAACTCCGTGCCAAGAAAACATTCTTCAGGGAAGGGACCATTGTGTAGTTTGAGGGAATATTTACTTGGTAGACATCACAAGGGGGTAGGCTGCGTGCTCACTGGAAACGGAGACCTGATGGCACAAGGCTTGCTTTCCCATTTTGAAAGCTCCATTCATGCTGCCTTGAAGCTACCTAAATACCAGTGTTTTGGACGGGTCTCTAGTCACTGTAGGCAGGGCTCTGGGAAGGGAACGAGTTTTCTCTAAATCAACAGGGTGCTTTCGTAGCCTGGGTGGGAGCTCCTCCTGAGACGCTCTAGAGCTACAAGGAAACTTGACTTGAGTCCTTTCCTCAAGGTAAAGCCTTGAAGAGCCCTGCTGAAGCGGCACGTGGAGAAGTTTCCTTGAGACATGAGTTGCAGTTCTCCTTTCTTTTAACGTTACTACGCTTTTCAAGACACCTAGGATCTCGCCTGGGCACCCTATTCCGTGCAAGAACACCGAGTACCGGCAGGCTCCACTGGGTTGCTAAGAAACATCCAGGCCCGGATACCTTTCCCAGTCACTCTTTGTATGCTAAGTGTAGGGCAACACACTGCACTCTTCCTTGGGAGAGCTACATTTCCTCAGCACTCCAACAGCTCCAGGTAATCTGTTCTCTCACGTCCTACATGTCATGCAAATTGCCTCAATGCCCTAGGCTGAGCGGCACTGAGAAATCAAAACTGCTTCGCATTCCTTCTACAAAGTCATACCTTAAGACCCCATACTTACAGGAGAAACTCGGCTTGCGTTCCTCCTGTAACCAAAGCACAGTTCTTCCTCTTACACTGCAGGGTTTTAGAAGAGCCTAAGCCCCGATAGCGTTACCAAAGCGTTCCTTGGGAGAGGCAGTTCGCTACATGCAGAACTCCGTGCCAAGAAAACATTCTTCAGGGAAGGGACCATTGTGTAGTTTGAGGGAATATTTACTTGGTAGACATCACAAGGGGGTAGGCTGCGTGCTCACTGGAAACGGAGACCTGATGGCACAAGGCTTGCTTTCCCATTTTGAAAGCTCCATTCATGCTGCCTTGAAGCTACCTAAATACCAGTGTTTTGGACGGGTCTCTAGTCACTGTAGGCAGGGCTCTGGGAAGGGAACGAGTTTTCTCTAAATCAACAGGGTGCTTTCGTAGCCTGGGTGGGAGCTCCACCTAGAAGCTCTAGAGCTCAAAGGAAACTTGACGTGAGTCGTTTCCTCAAGGTAAAGCCTTGAAGAGCCCTGCTGAAGCCGAAGCGTGGAGCAGTTTCCTGGAGACATGAGTTGCAGTTCTGCTTTCTTTGAACGTTAGTACGCTTATGAAGACACCTAGTAACTCCCGTGGGCACCCTATTCCCTGCAAGAACACCGAGGACCGGCATGCTCGACTGGGAAGCTCAGAAACATCCAGGCCCGGAAACCTTTCCCAGTCACTCTCAATATGCTAAGGGTAGGGCAACACACTGCACGACTCCTTGGGAGAGCTAGATTTACTCAGCACTCCTACAGCTCAAGGCAATCTGTTGTCTCACATCTACATGTCATGCATATCTGCCTCAGTGCCCTAGGCTGAGCGGCACTGAGAAACCAATACTCTTTCACATTCTTTCTACAAAGTCATACCTTATGACCCCATACTTACAGGAGAAAGTTGGCTTGCGTTCCTGCTGTAACCAAAGCACAGTTCTTCCTCTTACACTGCAGGGTTTTAGAAGAGGCTAAGCCCCTATAGCGTACCTAGAGCATTCCTTGGGAGAGGCAGTTCGCTACATGCAGAGCTCCGTGCCAAGAACACGTTATTCAGGGAAGGGACCAGTGTGTCACTGGAGTGTATATTAACTTGGTAGAAATCACAAGGAGGTAGGCTGCGTGTTCACTGGAAACGGGGACCTGATGGCACAAGGCTTGCTTTCCCATTTTGAAAGCTCCATTCATGCCGCCTTGAACCTACCTAAATACCAGTGTTTTGGACGAGTTTCTAGTCACTGTAGGCAGGGCTCTGGGAAGGGAACGAGTTTTCTCGAAATCAACAGGGTGCTTTCGTAGCCTGGGTGGGAGCTCCTCCTGAGACGCTCTAGAGCTACAAGGAAACTTGACGTGAGTCCTTTCCTCAAGGTAAAGCCTTGAAGAGCTCTGCTGAAGCGGCACGTGGAGAAGTTTCCTTGAGACAGGAGTTGCAGTTCTCCTTTCTTTTAACGTTACTACGCTTTTCAAGACACCTAGGATCTCGCCTGGGCACCCTATTCCGTGCAAGAACACCGAGTACCGGCAGGCTCCACTGGGTTGCTAAGAAACATCCAGGCCCGGATACCTTTCCCAGTCACTCTGTGTATGCTAAGTGTAGGGCAACACACTGCACTCTTCCTTGGGAGAGCTACATTTCCTCAGCACTCCAACAGCTCCAGGTAATCTGTTCTCTCACGTCCTACATGTCATGCAAATTGCCTCAGCGCCCTAGGCTGAGCGGCACTGAGAAATCAAAACTGCTTCGCATTCCTTCTACAAAGTCATACCTTAAGACCCAATACTTACAGGAGAAACTCGGCTTGCGTTCCTCCTGTAACCAAAGCACAGTTCTCCCTCTTACACTGCAGGGTTTTAGAAGAGCCTAAGCCCCGATAGCGTTACCAAAGCGTTCCTTGGGAGAGGCAGTTCGCTACATGCAGAACTCCGTGCCAAGAAAACATTCTTCAGGGAAGGGACCATTGTGTAGTTTGAGGGAATATTTACTTGGTAGACATCACAAGGGGGTAGGCTGCGTGTTCCCTGGAAACGGAGACCTGATGGCACAAGGCTTGCTTTCCCATTTTGAAAGCTCCATTCATGCTGCCTTGAAGCTACCTAAATACCAGTGTTTTGGACGGGTCTCTAGTCACTGTAGGCAGGGCTGTGGGAAGGGAACGAGTTTTCTCTAAATCAACAGGGTGCTTTCGTAGCCTGGGTGGGAGCTCCACCTAGAAGCTCTAGAGCTCAAAGGAAACTTGACGGGAGTCGTTTCCTCAAGGTAAAGCCTTGAAGAGCCCTGCTGAAGCCGAAGCGTGGAGCAGTTTCCTGGAGACATGAGTTGCAGTTCTGCTTTCTTTGAACGTTAGTACGCTTATGAAGACACCTAGTAACTCTCCTGGGCACCCTATTCCCTGCAAGAACACCGAGGACCGGCATGCTCGACTGGGAAGCTCAGAAACATCTAGGCCCGGAAACCTTTCCCAGTCACTCTCAATATGCTAAGGGTAGGGCAACACACTGCACGCCTCCTTGGGAGAGCTAGATTTCCTCAACACTCCAACAGCTCCAGGCAATCTGTTGTCTCACGTCTACATGTCATGCATATCTGCCTCAATGCCCTAGGCTGAGTGGCACTGAGTAACCAATACTCTTTCACATTCCTTCTACAAAGTCATACCTTAAGACCCCATACTTACAGGAGAAAGTTGCCTTGCGTTCCTGCTGTAACCAAAGCACAGTTCTTCCTCTTACACTGCAGGGTTTTAGAAGAGGCTAAGCCCCTATAGCGTACCTAGAGCATTCCTTGAGAGAGGCAGTTCGCTACATGCAGAACTCCGTGCCAAGAACACGTTATTCAGGGAAGGGACCAGTGTGTCTCTAGAGTGTATATTAACTTGGTAGAAATCACAAGGAGGTAGGCTGCGTGTTCACTGGAAACGGGGACCTGATGGCACAAGGCTTGCTTTCCCATTTTGAAAGCTCCATTCATGCCGCCTTGAACCTACCTAAATACCACTGTTTTGGACGAGTTTCTAGTCACTGTAGGCAGGGCTCTGGGAAGGGAACGAGTTTTCTCGAAATCAACAGGGTGCTTTCATAGCCTGGGTGGGAGCTACTCCTGAGACGCTCTAGAGCTACAAGGAAACTTGACGTGAGTCCTTTCCTCAAGGTAAAGCCTTGAAGAGCCCTGCTGAAGCGGCACGTGGAGAAGTTTCCTTGAGACAGGAGTTGCAGTTCTCCTTTCTTTTAACGTTACGACGCTTTTCAAGACACCTAGGATCTCGCCTGGGCACCCTATTCCGTGCAAGAACACCGAGTACCGGCAGGCTCCACTGGGTTGCTAAGAAACATCCAGGCCCGGATACCTTTCCCAGTCACTCTGTGTATGCTAAGTGTAGGGCAACACACTGCACTCTTCCTTGGGAGAGCTACATTTCCTCAGCACTCCAACAGCTCCAGGTAATCTGTTCTCTCACGTCCTACATGTCATGCAAATTGCCTCAATGCCCTAGGCTGAGCGGCACTGAGAAATCAAAACTGCTTTGCATTCCTTCTACAAAGTCATACCTTAAGACCCCATACTTAGAGGAGAAACTCGGCTTGCGTTCCTCCTGTAACCAAAGCACAGTTCTTCCTCTTACACTGCAGGGTTTTAGAAGAGCCTAAGCCCCCATAGCGTTACCAAAGCGTTCCTTGGGAGAGGCAGTTCGCTACATGCAGTACTCCGTGCCAAGAAAACATTCTTCAGGGAAGGGACCATTGTGTAGTTTGAGGGAATATTTACTTGGTAGAAATCACAAGGGGGTAGGCTGCGTGTTCCCTGGAAACGGAGACCTGATGGCACAAGGCTTGCTTTCCCATTTTGAAAGCTCCATTCATGCTGCCTTGAAGCTACCTAAATACCAGTATTTTGGACGGGTCTCTAGTCACTGTAGGCAGGGCTGTGGGAAGGGAACGAGTTTTCTCTAAATCAACAGGATGCTTTCGTAGCCTGGTGGGAGCTCCACCTAGAAGCTCTAGAGCTCAAAGGAAACTTGACGTGAGTCGTTTCCTCAAGGTAAAGCCTTGAAGAGCCCTGCTGAAGCCAAAGCGTGGAGCAGTTTCCTGGAGACACGAGTTGCAGTTCTGCTTTGTTTGAACGTTACTACGCTTATGAAGACACCTAGTAACTCCCGTGGGCACCCTATTCCCTGCAAGAACACCGAGGACCGGCATGCTCGACTGGGAAGCTCAGAAACATCAAGGCCCGGAAACCTTTCCCAGTCACTCTGTGTATGCTAAGTGTAGGGCAACACACTGCACGCCTCCTTCTGAGAGCTAGATTTCCTCAGCACTCCAACAGCTCCAGGCAATCTGTTGTCTCACGTCTACATGTCATGCATATCTGCCTCAATGCCCTAGGCTGAGCGGCACTGAGTAACCAATACTGTTTCACAGTCCTTCTACAAAGTCATACCTTAAGACCCCATACTTACAGGAGAAAGTTGGCTTGCATTCCTCCTGTAACCAAAGCACAGTTCTTCCTCTTACACTGCAGGGTTTTAGAAGAGCTTAAGCACCGAAAGCGTTACCAAAGCGTTCCTTGGGAGAGGCAGTTCGCTACATGCAGAACTCCGTGCCAAGAAAACATTCTTCAGGGAAAGGACCATTGTGTAGTTTGAGGGAATATTTACTTGGTAGACATCACAAGGGGGTAGGCTGCGTGTTCCCTGGAAACGGAGACCTGATGGCACAAGGCTTGCTTTCCCATTTTGAAAGCTCCATTCATGCTGCCTTGAAGCTACCTAAATACCAGTGTTTTGGACGGGTCTCTAGTCACTGTAGGCAGGGCTGTGGGAAGGGAACGAGTTTTCTCTAAATCAACAGGGTGCTTTCGTAGCCTGGGTGGGAGCTCCACCTAGAAGCTCTAGAGCTCAAAGGAAACTTGACGGGAGTCGTTTCCTCAAGGTAAAGCCTTGAAGAGCCCTGCTGAAGCCGAAGCGTGGAGCAGTTTCCTGGAGACATGAGTTGCAGTTCTGCTTTCTTTGAACGTTAGTACGCTTATGAAGACACCTAGTAACTCTCGTGGGCACCCTATTCCCTGCAAGAACACCGAGGACCGGCATGCTCGACTGGGAAGCTCAGAAACATCTAGGCCCGGAAACCTTTCCCAGTCACTCTCAATATGCTAAGGGTAGGGCAACACACTGCACGCCTCCTTGGGAGAGCTAGATTTCCTCAACACTCCAACAGCTCCAGGCAATCTGTTGTCTCACGTCTACATGTCATGCATATCTGCCTCAATGCCCTAGGCTGAGTGGCACTGAGTAACCAATACTCTTTCACATTCCTTCTACAAAGTCATACCTTAAGACCCCATACTTACAGGAGAAAGTTGCCTTGCGTTCCTGCTGTAACCAAAGCACAGTTCTTCCTCTTACACTGCAGGGTTTTAGAAGAGGCTAAGCCCCTATAGCGTACCTAGAGCATTCCTTGGGAGAGGCAGTTCGCTACATGCAGAACTCCGTGCCAAGAACACGTTATTCAGGGAAGGGACCAGTGTGTCTCTAGAGTGTATATTAACTTGGTAGAAATCACAAGGAGGTAGGCTGCGTGTTCACTGGAAACGGGGACCTGATGGCACAAGGCTTGCTTTCCCATTTTGAAAGCTCCATTCATGCCGCCTTGAACCTACCTAAATACCAGTGTGTTGGACGAGTTTCTAGTCACTGTAGGCAGGGCTCTGGGAAGGGAACGAGTTTTCTCTAAATCAACAGGGTGCTTTCATAGCCTGGGTGGGAGCTCCTCCTGAGACGCTCTAGAGCTACAAGGAAACTTGACGTGAGTCCTTTCCTCAAGGTAAAGCCTTGAAGAGCCCTGCTGAAGCGGCACGTGGAGAAGTTTCCTTGAGACAGGAGTTGCAGTTCTCCTTTCTTTTAACGTTACGACGCTTTTCAAGACACCTAGGATCTCGCCTGGGCACCCTATTCCGTGCAAGAACACCGAGTACCGGCAGGCTCCACTGGGTTGCTAAGAAACATCCAGGCCCGGATACCTTTCCCAGTCACTCTGTGTATGCTAAGTGTAGGGCAACACACTGCACTCTTCCTTGGGAGAGCTACATTTCCTCAGCACTCCAACAGCTCCAGGTAATCTGTTCTCTCACGTCCTACATGTCATGCAAATTGCCTCAATGCCCTAGGCTGAGCGGCACTGAGAAATCAAAACTGCTTTGCATTCCTTCTACAAAGTCATACCTTAAGACCCCATACTTAGAGGAGAAACTCGGCTTGCGTTCCTCCTGTAACCAAAACACAGTTCTTCATCTTACACTGCAGGGTTTTAGAAGAGCCTAAGCCCCGATAGCGTTACCAAAGCGTTCCTTGGGAGAGGCAGTTCGCTACATGCAGAACTCCGTGCCAAGAAAACATTCTTCAGGGAAGGGACCATTGTGTAGTTTGAGGGAATATTTACTTGGTAGAAATCACAAGGGGGTAGGCTGCGTGTTCCCTGGAAACGGAGACCTGATGGCACAAGGCTTGCTTTCCCATTTTGAAAGCTCCATTCATGCTGCCTTGAAGCTACCTAAATACCAGTATTTTGGACGGGTCTCTAGTCACTGTAGGCAGGGCTGTGGGAAGGGAACGAGTTTTCTCTAAATCAACAGGGTGCTTTCGTAGCCTGGTGGGAGCTCCACCTAGAAGCTCTAGAGCTCAAAGGAAACTTGACGTGAGTCGTTTCCTCAAGGTAAAGCCTTGAAGAGCCCTGCTGAAGCCAAAGCGTGGAGCAGTTTCCTGGAGACACGAGTTGCAGTTCTGCTTTCTTTGAACGTTAGTACGCTTATGAGGACACCTAGTAACTCCCGTGGGCACCCTATTCCCTGCAAGAACACCGAGGACTGGCATGCTCGACTGGGAAGCTCAGAAACATCAAGGCCCGGAAACCTTTCCCAGTCACTCTGTGTATGCTAAGTGTAGGGCAACACACTGCACGCCTCCTTGGGAGAGCTAGATTTCCTCAGCACTCCAACAGCTCCAGGCAATCTGTTGTCTCACGTCTACATGTCATGCATATCTGCCTCAATGCCCTAGGCTGAGCGGCACTGAGTAACCAATACTGTTTCACAGTCCTTCTACAAAGTCATACCTTAAGACCCCATACTTACAGGAGAAAGTTGGCTTGCATTCCTCCTGTAACCAAAGCACAGTTCTTCCTCTTACACTGCAGGGTTTTAGAAGAGCCTAAGCACCGAAAGCGTTACCAAAGCGTTCCTTGGGAGAGGCAGTTCGCTACATGCAGAACTCCGTGCCAAGAAAACATTCTTCAGGGAAGGGACCATTGTGTAGTTTGAGGGAATATTTACTTGGTAGACATCACAAGGGGGTAGGCTGCGTGCTCACTGGAAACGGAGACCTGATGGCACAAGTCTTGCTTTCCCATTTTGAAAGCTCCATTCATGCCGCCTTGAACCTACCTAAATACCAGAGTTTTGGACGAGTTTCTAGTCACTGTAGGCAGGGCTCTGGGAAGGGAACGAGTTTTCTCTAAATCAACAGGGTGCTTTCATAGCCTGGGTGGGAGCTCCTCCTGAGACGCTCTAGAGCCTCAAGGAAACTTGACGTGAGTCCTTTCCTCAAGGTAAAGCCTTGAGGAGCCCTGCTGAAGCGGAACGTGGAGAAGTTTCCTTGAGACATGAGTTGCAGTTCTCCTTTCTTTTAACATTAGTGCGCTTTTCAAGACACCTAGGATCTCGCCTGGGCACCCTATTCCGTGCAAGAACACCGAGTACCGGCAGGCTCCACTGGGTTGCTAAGAAACATCCAGGCCCGGATACCTTTCCCAGTCACTCTGTGTATGCTAAGTTTAGGGCAACACACTGCACTCTTCCTTGGGAGAGCTACATTTCCTCAGCACTCCAACAGCTCCAGGTAATCTGTTCTCTCACGTCCTACATGTCATGCAAATTGCCTCAATGCCCTAGGCTGAGCGGCACTGAGAAATCAAAACTGCTTCGCATTCCTTCTACAAAGTCATACCTTAAGACCCCATACTTAGAGGAGAAACTCGGCTTGCGTTCCTCCTGTAACCAAAGCACAGTTCTTCCTCTTACACTGCAGGGTTTTAGAAGAGCCTAAGCCCCGATAGCGTTACCAAAGCGTTCCTTGGGAGAGGCAGTTCGCTACATGCAGAACTCCGTGCCAAGAAAACATTCTTCAGGGAAGGGACCATTGTGTAGTTTGAGGGAATATTTACTTGGTAGACATCACAAGGGGGTAGGCTGCGTGTTCCCTGGAAACGGAGACCTGATGGCACAAGGCTTGCTTTCCCATTTTGAAAGCTCCATTCATGCTGCCTTGAAGCTACCTAAATACCAGTGTTTTGGACGGGTCTCTAGTCACTGTAGGCAGGGCTGTGGGAAGGGAACGAGTTTTCTCTAAATCAACAGGGTGCTTTCGTAGCCTGGGTGGGAGCTCCAACTGAGACGCTCTAGAGCTCAAAGGAAACTTGACGTGAGTCGTTTCCTCAAGGTAAAGCCTTGAAGGGCCCTGCTGAAGCCGAAGCGTGGAGCAGTTTCCTGGAGACATGAGTTGCAGTTCTGCTTTCTTTGATTGTTAGTACGCTTATGAAGACACCTAGTAACTCTCGTGGGCACCCTATTCCCTGCAAGAACACCGAGGACCGGCATGCTCGACTGGGAAGCTCAGAAACATCTAGGCCCGGAAACCTTTCCCAGTCACTCTCAATATGCTAAGTGTAAGGCAACACACTGCACGCCTCCTTGAAAGAGCTAGATTTCCTCAGCACTCCAACAGCTCCAGGCAATCTGTTGTCTCACGTCTACATGTCATGCATATCTGCCTCAGTGCCCTAGGCTGAGCGGCACTGAGAAACCAATACTCTTTCACATTCCTTCTACAAAGTCATACCTTAAGACCCCATACTTACAGGAGAAAGTTGCCTTGCGTTCCTGCTGTAACCAAAGCACAGTTCTTCCTCTTACACTGCAGGGTTTTAGAAGAGCCTAAGCCCCCATAGCGTTACCAAAGCGTTCCTTGGAAGAGGCAGTTCGCTACATGCAGAACTCCGTGCCAAGAAAACATTCTTCAGGGAAGGGACCATTGTGTAGTTTGAGGGAATATTTACTTGGTAGACATCACAAGGGGGTAGGCTGCGTGCTCACTGGAAACGGAGACCTGATGGCACAAGGCTTGCTTTCCCGTTTTGAAAGCTCCATTCATGCTGCCTTGAAGCTACCTAAATACCAGTGTTTTGGACGGGTCTCTAGTCACTGTAGGCAGGGCTGTGGGAAGGGAACGAATTTTCTCTAAATCAACAGGGTGCTTTCGTAGCCTGGGTGGGAGCTCCACCTGAGACGCTCTAGAGCTCAAAGGAAACTTGACGTGAGTCGTTTCCTCAAGGTAAAGCCTTGAAGAGCCCTGCTGAAGCCGAAGCGTGGAGCAGTTTCCTGGAGACATGAGTTGTAGTTCTGCTTTCTTTGAACGTTAGTACGCTTATGAAGACACCTAGTAACTCCCGTGGGCACCCTATTCCCTGCAAGAACACCGAGGACCGGCATGCTCGACTGGGAAGCTCAGAAACATCCAGGCCCGGAAACCTTTCCCAGTCACTCTCAATATGCTAAGTGTAGGGCAACACACTGCACGCCTCCTTGGGAGAGCTAGATTTCCTCAGCACTCCAACAGCTCAAGGCAATCTGTTGTCTCACGTCTACATGTCATGCATATCTGCCTCAGTGCCCTAGGCTGAGCGGCACTGAGAAACCAATACTCTTTTACATTCCTTCTACAAAGTCATACTTTACGACCCCATACTTACAGGAGAAAGTTGGCTTGCGTTCCTGCTGTAACCAAAGCACAGTTCTTCCTCTTACACTGCAGGGTTTTAGAAGAGGCTAAGCCCCTATAGCGTACCTAGAGCATTCCTTGGGAGAGGCAGTTCGCTACATGCAGAACTCCGTGCCAAGAACACGTTATTCAGGGAAGGGACCAGTGTGTCACTAGAGTGTATATTAACTTGGTAGAAATCACAAGGAGGTAGGCTGCGTGTTCACTGGAAACGGGGACCTGATGGCACAAGTCTTGCTTTCCCGTTTTGAAAGCTCCATTCATGCCGCCTTGAACCTACCTAAATACCAGTGTTTTGGACGAGTTTCTAGTCACTGTAGGCAGGGCTCTGGGAAGGGAACGAGTTTTCTCTAAATCAACAGGGTGCTTTCGTAGCCTGGGTGAGAGCTCCTCCTGAGACGCTCTAGAGCTACAAGGAAACTTGACGTGAGTCCTTTCCTCAAGGTAAAGCCTTGAAGAGCCCTGCTGAAGCGGCACGTGGAGAAGTTTCCTTGAGACAGGAGTTGCAGTTCTCCTTTCTTTTAACGTTACTACGCTTTTCAAGACACCTAGGATCTCGCCTGGGCACCCTATTCCGTGCAAGAACACCGAGTACCGGCAGGCTCCACTGGGTTGCTAAGAAACATCCAGGCCCGGATACCTTTCCCAGTCACTCTGTGTATGCTAAGTGTAGGGCAACACACTGCACTCTTCCTTGGGAGAGCTACATTTCCTCAGCACTCCAACAGCTCCAGGTAATCTGTTCTCTCACGTCCTACATGTCATGCAAATTGCCTCAATGCCCTAGGCTGAGCGGCACTGAGAAATCAAAACTGCTTCGCATTCCTTCTACAAAGTCATACCTTAAGACCCCATACTTAGAGGAGAAACTCGGCTTGCGTTCCTCCTGTAACCAAAGCACAGTTCTTCCTCTTACACTGCAGGGTTTTAGAAGAGCCTAAGCCCCGATAGCGTTACCAAAGCGTTCCTTGGGAGAGGCAGTTCGCTACATGCAGAACTCCGTGCCAAGAAAACATTCTTCAGGGAAGGGACAATTGTGTAGTTTGAGGGAATATTTACTTGGTAGAAATCACAAGGGGGTAGGCTGCGTGCTCACTGGAAACGGAGACCTGATGGCACAAGGCTTGCTTTCCCATTTTGAAAGCTCCATTCATGCTGCCCTGAAGCTACCTAAATACCAGTGTTTTGGACGGGTCTCTAGTCACTGTAGACAGGGCTCTGGGAAGGGAACGAGTTTTCTCTAAATCAACAGGGTGCTTTCGTAGCCTGGGTGGGAGCTCCACCTGAGACGCTCTAGAGCTCAAAGGAAACTTGACGTGAGTCGTTTCCTCAAGGTAAAGCCTTGAAGAGCCCTGCTGAAGCCGAAGCGTGGAGCAGTTTCCTGGAGACATGAGTTGCAGTTCTGCTTTCTTTGAACGTTAGTACGCTTATGAAGACACCTAGTAACTCTCGTGGGCACCCTATTCCCTGCACGAACACCGAGGACCGGCATGCTCGACTGGGAAGCTCAGAAACATCCAGGCCCGGAAACCTTTCCCAGTCACTCTCAATATGCTAAGTGTAAGGCAACACACTGCACGCCTCCTTGGAAGAGCTAGATTTCCTCAGCACTCCAACAGCTCCAGGCAATCTGTTGTCTCACGTCTACATGTCATGCATATCTGCCTCAGTGCCCTAGGCTGAGCGGCACTGAGAAACCAATACTCTTTCACATTCCTTCTACAAAGTCATACCTTAAGACCCCATACTTACAGGAGAAAGTTGCCTTGCGTTCCTGTTGTAACCAAAGCACAGTTCTTCCTCTTACACTGCAGGGTTTTAGAAGAGCCTAAGCCCCGATAGCGTTACCAAAGCGTTCCTTGGGAGAGGCAGTTCGCTACATGCAGAACTCCGTGCCAAGAAAACATTCTTCAGGGAAGGGATCATTGTGTAGTTTGAGGGAATATTTACTTGGTAGAAATCACAAGGGGGTAGGCTGCGTGCTCACTGGAAACGGAGACCTGATGGCACAAGGCTTGCTTTCCCATTTTGAAAGCTCCATTCATGCTGCCTTGAAGCTACCTAAATACCAGTGTTTTGGACGGGTCTCTAGTCACTGTAGGCAGGGCTGCGGGAAGGGAACGAGTTTTCTCTAAATCAACAGGGTGCTTTCGTAGCCTGGGTGGGAGCTCCAACTGAGACGCTCTAGAGCTCAAAGGAAACTTGACGTGAGTCGTTTCCTCAAGGTAAAGCCTTGAAGGGCCCTGCTGAAGCCGAAGCGTGGAGCAGTTTCCTGGAGACATGAGTTGCAGTTCTGCTTTCTTTGAACGTTAGTACGCTTATGAAGACACCTAGTAACTCTCGTGGGCACCCTATTCCCTGCAAGAACACCGAGGACCGGCATGCTCGACTGGGAAGCTCAGAAACATCCAGGCCCGGAAACCTTTCCCAGTCACTCTCAATATGCTAAGGGTAGGGCAACACACTGCACGCCTCCTTGGGAGAGCTAGATTTCCTCAGCAATCCAACAGCTCCAGGCAATCTGTTGTCTCACGTCTACATGTCATGCATATCTGCCTCAATGCCCTAGGCTGAGCCGCACTGAGAAACCAATACTCTTTCACATTCCTTCTACAAAGTCATACCTTAAGACCCCAAACTTACAGGAGAAAGTTGCCTTGCGTTCCTGCTGTAACCAAAGCACAGTTCTTCCTCTTACACTGCAGTGTTTTAGAAGAGGCTAAACCCCTATAGCGTACCTAGAGCATTCCTTGGGAGAGGCAGTTCGCTACATGCAGAACTCCGTGCCAAGAACACGTTATTCAGGGAAGGGACCAGTGTGTCGCTAGAATGTATATTAACTTGGTAGAAGTCACAGGGAGGTAGGCTGCGTGTTCACTGGAAATGGGGACCTGATGGCACAAGGCTTGCTTTCCCATTTTGAAAGCTCCATTCATGCCGCCTTGAACCTACCTAAATACCAGTGTTTTGGACGAGTTTCTAGTCACTGTAGGCAGGGCTCTGGGAAGGGAACGAGTTTTCTCTAAATCAACAGGGTGCTTTCATAGCCTGGGTGGGAGCTCCTCCTGAGACGCTCTAGAGCTACCAGGAAACTTGACGTGAGTCCTTTCCTCAAGGTAAAGCCTTGAAGAGCCCTGCTGAAGCGGCACGTGGAGAAGTTTCCTTGAGACATGAGTTGCAGTTCTCCTTTCTTTTAACGTTACTACGCTTTTCAAGACACCTAGGATCTCGCCTGGGCACCCTATTCCGTGCAAGAACACCGAGTACCGGCAGGCTCCACTGGGTTGCTAAGAAACATCCAGGCCCGGATACCTTTCCCAGTCACTCTGTGTATGCTAAGTGTAGGGCAACACACTGCACTCTTCCTTGGGAGAGCTACATTTCCTCAGCACTCCAACAGCTCCAAGTAATCTGTTCTCTCATGTCCTACATGTCATGCAAATTCCCTCAATGCCCTAGGCTGAGCGGCACTGAGAAATCAAAACTGCTTCGCATTCCTTCTACAAAGTCATACCTTAAGACCCCATACTTACAGGAGAAACTCGGCTTGCGTTCCTCCTGTAACCAAAGCACAGTTCTTCCTCTTACACTGCAGGGTTTTAGAAGAGCCTAAGCCCCGATAGCGTTACCAAAGCGTTCCTTGGGAGAGGCAGTTCGCTACATGCAGAACTCCGTGCCAAGAAAACATTCTTCAGGGAAGGGACCATTGTGTAGTTTGAGGGAATATTTACTTGGTAGAAATCACAAGGGGGTAGGCTGCGTGCTCACTGGAAACGGAGACCTGATGGCACAAGGCTTGCTTTCCCATTGTGAAAGCTCCATTCATGCTGCCTTGAAGCTACCTAAATACCAGTGTTTTGGACGGGTCTCTAGTCACTGTAGGCAGGGCTGTGGGAAGGGAACGAGTTTTCTCTAAATCAACAGGGTGCTTTCGTAGCCTGGGTGGGAGCTCCACCTGAGACGCTCTAGAGCTCAAAGGAAACTTGACGTGAGTCGTTTCCTCAAGGTAAAGCCTTGAAGAGCCCTGCTGAAGCCGAAGCGTGGAGCAGTTTCCTGGAGACATGAGTTGCAGTTCTGCTTTCTTTGAACGTTAATACGCTTATGAAGACACCTAGTAACTCTCGTGGGCACCCTATTCCCTGCACGAACACCGAGGACCGGCATGCTCGACTGGGAAGCTCAGAAACATCCAGGCCCGGAAACCTTTCCCAGTCACTCTCAATATGCTAAGTGTAAGGCAACACACTGCACGCCTCCTTGGAAGAGCTAGATTTCCTCAGCACTCCAACAGCTCCAGGCAATCTGTTGTCGCACGTCTACATGTCATGCATATCTGCCTCAGTGCCCTAGGCTGAGCGGCACTGAGAAACCAATACTCTTTCACATTCCTTCTACAAAGTCATACCTTAAGACCCCATACTTACAGGAGAAAGTTGCCTTGCGTTCCTGTTGTAACCAAAGCACAGTTCTTCCTCTTACACTGCAGGGTTTTAGAAGAGCCTAAGCCCCGATAGCGTTACCAAAGCGTTCCTTGGGAGAGGCAGTTCGCTACATGCAGAACTCCGTGCCAAGAAAACATTCTTCAGGGAAGGGACCATTGTGTAGTTTGAGGGAATATTTACTTGGTAGAAATCACAAGGGGGTAGGCTGCGTGCTCACTGGAAACGGAGACCTGATGGCACAAGGCTTGCTTTCCCATTTTGAAAGCTCCATTCATGCTGCCTTGAAGCTACCTAAATACCAGTGTTTTGGACGGGTCTCTAGTCACTGTAGGCAGGGCTGTGGGAAGGGAACGAGTTTTCTCTAAATCAACAGGGTGCTTTCGTAGCCTGGGTGGGAGCTCCAACTGAGACGCTCTAGAGCTCAAAGGAAACTTGACGTGAGTCGTTTCCTCAAGGTAAAGCCTTGAAGGGCCCTGTTGAAGCCGAAGCGTGGAGCAGTTTCCTGGAGACATGAGTTGCAGTTCTGCTTTCTTTGAACGTTAGTACGCTTATGAAGACACCTAGTAACTCCCGTGGGCACCCTATTCCCTGCAAGAACACCGAGGACCGGCAGGCTCGACTGGGAAGCTCAGAAACATCCAGGCCCGGAAACCTTTCCCAGTCACTCTCAATATGCTAAGGGTAGGGCAACACACTGCACGCCTCCTTGGGAGAGCTAGATTTCCTCAGCACTCCAACAGCTCCAGGCAATCTGTTGTCTCACGTCTACATGTCATGCATATCTGCCTCAATGCCCTAGGCTGAGCCGCACTGAGAAACCAATACTCTTTCACATTCCTTCTACAAAGTCATACCTTAAGACCCCATACTTACAGGAGAAAGTTGCCTTGCGTTCCTGCTGTAACCAAAGCACAGTTCTTCCTCTTACACTGCAGGGTTTTAGAAGAGGCTAAGCCCCTATAGCGTACCTAGAGCATTCCTTGGGAGAGGCAGTTCACTACATGTAGAACTCCGTGCCAAGAACACGTTATTCAGGGAAGGGACCAGTGTGTCGCTAGAATGTATATTAACTTGGTAGAAATCACAGGGAGGTAGGCTGCGTGTTCACTGGAAACGGGGACCTGATGGCACAAGGCTTGCTTTCCCATTTTGAAAGCTCCATTCATGCCGCCTTGAACCTACCTAAATACCAGTGTTTTGGACGAGTTTCTAGTCACTGTAGGCAGGGCTCTGGGAAGGGAACGAGTTTTCTCTAAATCAACAGGGTGCTTTCATAGCCTGGGTGGGAGCTCCTCCTGAGACGCTCTAGAGCTACAAGGAAACTTGACATGAGTCCTTTCCTCAAGGTAAAGCCTTGAAGAGCCCTGCTGAAGCGGCACATGGAGAAGTTTCCTTGAGAAATGAGTTGCAGTTCTCCTTTCTTTTAACGTTACTACGGTTTTCAAGACACCTAGGATCTCGCCTGGGCACCCTATTCCGTGCAAGAACACCGAGTACCGGCAGGCTCCACTGGGTTGCTAAGAAACATCCAGGCCCGGATACCTTTCCCAGTCACTCTGTGTATGCTAAGTGTAGGGCAACACACTGCACTCTTCCTTGGGAGAGCTACATTTCCTCAGCACTCCAACAGCTCCAAGTAATCTGTTCTCTCATGTCCTACATGTCATGCAAATTCCCTCAATGCCCTAGGCTGAGCGGCACTGAGAAATCAAAACTGCTTTGCATTCCTTCTACAAAGTCATACCTTAAGACCCCATACTTACAGGAGAAACTCGGCTTGCGTTCCTCCTGTAACCAAAGCACAGTTCTTCCTCTTACACTGCAGGGTTTTAGAAGAGCCTAAGCCCCGATAGCGTTACCAAAGCGTTCCTTGGGAGAGGCAGTTCGCTACATGCAGAACTCCGTGCCAAGAAAACATTCTTCAGGGAAGGGACCATTGTGTAGTTTGAGGGAATATTTACTTGCTAGAAATCACAAGGGGGTAGGCTGCGTGCTCACTGGAAACGGAGACCTGATGGCACAAGGCTTGCTTTCCCATTTTGAAAGCTCCATTCATGCTGCCTTGAAGCTACCTAAATACCAGTGTTTTGGACGGGTCTCTAGTCACTGTAGGCAGGGCTCTGGGAAGGGAACGAGTTTTCTCTAAATCAACAGGGTGCTTTCGTAGCCTGGGTGGGAGCTCCACCTGAGACGCTCTAGAGCTCAAAGGAAACTTGACGTGAGTCGTTTCCTCAAGGTAAAGCCTTGAAGAGCCCTGCTGAAGCCGAAGTGTGGAGCAGTTTCCTGGAGATATGAGTTGCAGTTCTGCTTTCTTTGAACGTTAGTACGCTTATGAAGACACCTAGTAACTCCCGTGGGCACCCTATTCCCTGCAAGAACACCGAGGACCGGCATGCTCGACTGGGAAGCTCAGAAACATCCAGGCCCGGAAAACTTTCCCAGTCACTCTCAATATGCTAAGTGTAGGGCAACACACTGCACGCCTCCTTGGGAGAGCTAGATTTCCTCAGCACTCCAACAGCTCCAGGCAATCTGTTGTCTCACGTATACATGTCATGCATATCTGCCTCAATGCCCTAGGCTGAGCGGCACTGAGTAACCAATACTGTTTCACATTCCTTCTACAAAGTCATACCTTAAGACCCCATACTTACAGGAGAAAGTTGGCTTGCATTCCTCCTGTAACCAAAGCACAGTTCTTCCTCTTACACTGCAGGGTTTTAGAAGAGCCTAAGCACTGAAAGCGTTACCAAAGCGTTCCTTGGGAGAGGCAGTTCGCTACATGCAGAACTCCGTGCCAAGAAAACATTCTTCAGGGAAGGGACCATTGTGTAGTTTGAGGGAATATTTACTTGGTAGACATCACAAGGGGGTAGGCTGCGTGCTCACTGGAAACGGAGACCTGATGGCACAAGTCTTGCTTTCCCATTTTGAAAGCTCCATTCATGCCGCCTTGAACCTACCTAAATACCAGAGTTTTGGACGAGTTTCTAGTCACTGTAGGCAGGGCTCTGGGAAGGGAACGAGTTTTCTCTAAATCAACAGGGTGCTTTCATAGCCTGGGTGGGAGCTCCTCCTGAGACGCTCTAGAGCCTCAAGGAAACTTGACGTGAGTCCTTTCCTCAAGGTAAAGCCTTGAAGAGCCCTGCTGAAGCGGAACGTGGAGAAGTTTCCTTGAGACATGAGTTGCAGTTCTCCTTTCTTTTAACATTAGTACGCTTTTCAAGACACCTAGGATCTCGCCTGGGCACCCTATTCCGTGCAAGAACACCGAGTACCGGCAGGCTCCACTGGGTTGCTAAGAAACATCCAGGCCCGGATACCTTTCCCAGTCACTCTGTGTATGCTAAGTGTAGGGCAACACACTGCACTCTTCCTTGGGAGAGCTACATTTCCTCAGCACTCCAACAGCTCCAGGTAATCTGTTCTCTCACGTCCTACATGTCATGCAAATTGCCTCAATGCCCTAGGCTGAGCGGCACTGAGAAATCAAAACTGCTTTGCATTCCTTCTACAAAGTCATACCTTAAGACCCCATACTTACAGGAGAAACTCGGCTTGCGTTCCTCCTGTAACCAAAGCACAGTTCTTCCTCTTACACTGCAGGGTTTTAGAAGAGCCTAAGCCCCGATAGCGTTACCAAAGCGTTCCTTGGGAGAGGCAGTTCGCTACATGCAGAACTCCGTGCCAAGAAAACATTCTTCAGGGAAGGGACCATTGTGTAGTTTGAGGGAATATTTACTTAGTAGACATCACAAGGGGGTAGGCTGCGTGTTCCCTGGAAACGGAGACCTGATGGCACAAGGCTTGCTTTCCCATTTTGAAAGCTCCATTCATGCTGCCTTGAAGCTACCTAAATACCAGTGTTTTGGACGGGTCTCTAGTCACTGTAGGCAGGGCTCTGGGAAGGGAACGAGTTTTCTCTAAATCAACAGGGTGCTTTCGTAGCCTGGGTGGGAGCTCCAACTGAGACGCTCTAGAGCTCAAAGGAAACTTGACGTGAGTCGTTTCCTCAAGGTAAAGCCTTGAAGGGCCCTGCTGAAGCCGAAGCGTGGAGCAGTTTCCTGGAGACATGAGTTGCACTTCTGCTTTCTTTGAACGTTAGTACGCTTATGAAGACACCTAGTAACTCTCGTGGGCACCCTATTCCCTGCAAGAACACCGAGGACCGGCATGCTCAACTGGGAAGCTCAGAAACATCCAGGCCCGGAAACCTTTCCCAGTCACTCTGTGTATGCTAAGTGTAGGGCAACACACTGCACGCCTCCTTGGGAGAGCTAGATTTCCTCAGCACTCCAACAGCTCCAGGCAATCTGTTGTCTCACGTCTACATGTCATGCATATCTGCCTCAATGCCCTAGGCTGAGCCGCACTGAGAAACCAATACTCTTTCACATTCCTTCTACAAAGTCATACCTTAAGACCCCAAACTTACAGGAGAAAGTTGCCTTGCGTTCCTGCTGTAACCAAAGCACAGTTCTTCCTCTTACACTGCAGTGTTTTAGAAGAGGCTAAACCCCTATAGCGTACCTAGAGCATTCCTTGGGAGAGGCAGTTCGCTACATGCAGAACTCCGTGCCAAGAACACGTTATTCAGGGAAGGGACCAGTGTGTCGCTAGAATGTATATTAACTTGGTAGAAGTCACAGGGAGGTAGGCTGCGTGTTCACTGGAAATGGGGACCTGATGGCACAAGGCTTGCTTTCCCATTTTGAAAGCTCCATTCATGCCTCCTTGAACCTACCTAAATACCAGTGTTTTGGACGAGTTTCTAGTCACTGTAGGCAGGGCTCTGGGAAGGGAACGAGTTTTCTCTAAATCAACAGGCTGCTTTCATAGCCTGGTTGGGAGCTCCTCCTGAGACGCTCTAGAGCTACCAGGAAACTTGACGTGAGTCCTTTCCTCAAGGTAAAGCCTTGAAGAGCCCTGCTGAAGCGGCACGTGGAGAAGTTTCCTTGAGACATGAGTTGCAGTGCTCCTTTCTTTTAACGTAACTACGCTTTTCAAGACACCTAGGATCTCGCCTGGGCACCCTATTCCGTGCAAGAACACCGAGTACTGGCAGGCTCCACTGGGTTGCTAAGAAACATCCAGGCCCGGATACCTTTCCCAGTCACTCTGTGTATGCTAAGTGTAGGGCAACACACTGCACTCTTCCTTGGGAGAGCTACATTTCCTCAGCACTCCAACAGCTCCAAGTAATCTGTTCTCTCATGTCCTACATGTCATGCAAATTCCCTCAATGCCCTAGGCTGAGCGGCACTGAGAAATCAAAACTGCTTCGCATTCCTTCTACAAAGTCATACCTTAAGACCCCATACTTACAGGAGAAACTGGGCTTGCGTTCCTCCTGTAACCAAAGCACAGTTCTTCCTCTTACACTGCAGGGTTTTAGAAGAGCCTAAGCCCCGATAGCGTTACCAAAGCGTTCCTTGGGAGAGGCAGTTCGCTACATGCAGAACTCCGTGCCAAGAAAACATTCTTCAGGGAAGGGACCATTGTGTAGTTTGAGGGAATATTTACTTGGTAGACATCACAAGGGGGTAGGCTGCGTGCTCACTGGAAACGGAGACCTGATGGCACAAGGCTTGCTTTCCCATTTTGAAAGCTCCATTCATGCTGCCCTGAAGCTACCTAAATACCAGTGTTTTGGACGGGTCTCTAGTCACTGTAGGCAGGGCTCTGGGAAGGGAACGAGTTTTCTCTAAATCAACAGGGTGCTTTCGTAGCCTGGGTGGGAGCTCCACCTGAGACGCTCTAGAGCTCAAAGGAAACTTGACGTGAGTCGTTTCCTCAAGGTAAAGCCTTGAAGAGCCCTGCTGAAGCCGAAGCGTGGAGCAGTTTCCTGGAGACATGAGTTGCAGTTCTGCTTTCTTTGAACGTTAGTACGCTTATGAAGACACCTAGTAACTCTCGTGGGCACCCTATTCCCTGCACGAACACCGAGGACCGGCATGCTCGACTGGGAAGCTCAGAAACATCCAGGCCCGGAAACCTTTCCCAGTCTCTCTCAATATGCTAAGTGTAAGGCAACACACTGCACGCCTCCTTGGAAGAGCTAGATTTCCTCAGCACTCCAACAGCTCCAGGCAATCTGTTGTCTCACGTCTACATGTCATGCATATCTGCCTCAGTGCCCTAGGCTGAGCGGCACTGAGAAACCAATACTCTTTCACATTCCTTCTACAAAGTCATACCTTAAGACCCCATACTTACAGGAGAAAGTTGCCTTGCGTTCCTGTTGTAACCAAAGCACAGTTCTTCCTCTTACACTGCAGGGTTTTAGAAGAGCCTAAGCCCCGATAGCGTTACCAAAGCGTTCCTTGGGAGAGGCAGTTCGCTACATGCAGAACTCCGTGCCAAGAAAACATTCTTCAGGGAAGGGACCATTGTGTAGTTTGAGGGAATATTTACTTGGTAGACATCACAAGGGGGTAGGCTGCGTGCTCACTGGAAATGGAGACCTGATGGCACAAGGCTTGCTTTCCCATTTCGAAAGCTCCATTCATGCTGCCTTGAAGCTACCTAAATACCAGTGTTTTGGACGGGTCTCTAGTCACTGTAGGCAGGGCTGTGGGAAGGGAACGAGTTTTCTCTAAATCAACAGGGTGCTTTCGTAGCCTGGGTGGGAGCTCCAACTGAGACGCTCTAGAGCTCAAAGGAAACTTGACGTGAGTCGTTTCCTCAAGGTAAAGCCTTGAAGGGCCCTGCTGAAGCCGAAGCGTGGAGCAGTTTCCTGGAGACATGAGTTGCAGTTCTGCTTTCTTTGAACGTTAGTACGCTTATGAAGACACCTAGTAACTCTCGTGGGCACCCTATTCCCTGCACGAACACCGAGGACCGGCATGCTCGACTGGGAAGCTCAGAAACATCCAGGCCCGGAAACCTTTCCCAGTCACTCTCAATATGCTAAGGGTAGGGCAACACACTGCACGCCTCCTTGGGAGAGCTAGATTTCCTCAGCACTCCAACAGCTCCAGGCAATCTGTTGTCTCACGTCTACATGTCATGCATATCTGCCTCAATGCCCTAGGCTGAGCCGCACTGAGAAACCAATACTCTTTCACATTCCTTCTACAAAGTCATACCTTAAGACCCCATACTTACAGGAGAAAGTTGCCTTGCGTTCCTGCTGTAACCAAAGCACAGTTCTTCCTCTTACACTGCAGGGTTTTAGAAGAGCCTAAGCCCCGATAGCATTACCAAAGCGTTCCTTGGGAGAGGCAGTTCGCTACATGCAGAACTCCGTGCCAAGAAAACATTCTTCAGGGAAGTGACCATTGTGTAGTTTGAGGGAATTTTTACTTGGTAGACATCACAAGGGGGTAGGCTGCATGCTCACTGGAAACGGAGACCTGATGGCACAAGGCTTGCTTTCCCATTTTGAAAGCTCCATTCATGCTGCCTTGAAGCTACCTAAATACCAGTGTTTTGGACGGGTCTCTAGTCACTGTAGGCAGGGCTCTGGGAAGGGAACGAGTTTTCTCTAAATCAACAGGGTGCTTTCGTAGCTTGGGTGGGAGCTCCACCTGAGACGCTCTAGAGCTCAAAGGAAACTTGACGTGAGTCGTTTCCTCAAGGTAAAGCCTTGAAGAGCCCTGCTGAAGCCGAAGCGTGGAGCAGTTTCCTGGAGACATGAGTTGCAGTTCTGCTTTCTTTGAACGTTAGTATGCTTATGAAGACACATAGTAACTCCCGTGGGCACCCTATTCCCTGAAAGAACACCGAGGACCGGCATGCTCGACTGGGAAGCTCAGAAACATCCAGGCCCGGAAACCTTTCCCAGTCACTCTCAATATGCTAAGTGTAGGGCAACACACTGCACGCCTCCTTGGGAGAGCTAGATTTCCTCAGCACTCCAACAGCTCCAGGCAATCTGTTGTCTCACATCTACATGTCATGCATATCTGCCTCAGTGCCCTAGGCTGAGCGGCACTGAGAAACCAATACTCTTTCACATTCCTTCTACAAAGTCATACCTTACGACCCCATACTTACAGGAGAAAGTTGGCTTGCGTTCCTGCTGTAACCAAAGCACAGTTCTTCCTCTTACACTGCAGGGTTTTAGAAGAGGCTAAGCCCCTATAGCGTACCTAGAGCATTCCTTGGGAGAGGCGGTTTGCTACATGCAGAACTCCGTGCCAAGAACACGTTATTCAGGGAAGGGACCAGTGTGTCACTAGAGTGTATATTAACTTGGTAGAAATCACAAGGAGGTAGGCTGCGTGTTCACTGGAAACGGGGACCTGATGGCACAAGGCTTGCTTTCCCATTTTGAAAGCTCCATTCATGCCGCCTTGAACCTACCTAAATACCAGTGTTTTGGACGAGTTTCTAGTCACTGTAGGCAGGGCTCTGGGAAGGGAACGAGTTTTCTCTAAATCAACAGGGTGCTTTCGTAGCCTGGGTGGGAGCTCCTCCTGAGACGCTCTAGAGCTACAAGGAAACTTGACGTGAGTCCTTTCCTCAAGGTAAAGCCTTGAAGAGCCCTGCTGAAGCGGCACGTGGAGAAGTTTCCTTGAGACATGAGTTGCAGTGCTCCTTTCTTTTAACGTAACTACGCTTTTCAAGACACCTAGGATCTCGCCTGGGCACCCTATTCCGTGCAAGAACACCGAGTACCGGCAGGCTCCACTGGGTTGCTAAGAAACATCCAGGCCCGGATACCTTTCCCAGTCACTCTGTGTATGCTAAGTGTAGGGCAACACACTGCACTCTTCCTTGGGAGAGCTACATTTCCTCAGCACTCCAACAGCTCCAAGTAATCTGTTCTCTCATGTCCTACATGTCATGCAAATTCCCTCAATGCCCTAGGCTGAGCGGCACTGAGAAATCAAAACTGCTTCGCATTCCTTCTACAAAGTCATACCTTAAGACCCCATACTTACAGGAGAAACTCGGCTTGCGTTCCTCCTGTAACCAAAGCACAGTTCTTCCTCTTACACTGCAGGGTTTTAGAAGAGCCTAAGCCCCGATAGCGTTACCAAAGCGTTCCTTGGGAGAGGCAGTTCGCTACATGCAGAACTCCGTGCCAAGAAAACATTCTTCAGGGAAGGGACCATTGTGTAGTTTGAGGGAATATTTACTTGGTAGAAATCACAAGGGGGTAGGCTGCGTGCTCACTGGAAACGGAGACCTGATGGCACAAGGCTTGCTTTCCCATTTTGAAAGCTCCATTCATGCTGCCCTGAAGCTACCTAAATACCAGTGTTTTGGACGGGTCTCTAGTCACTGTAGACAGGGCTCTGGGAAGGGAACGAGTTTTCTCTAAATCAACAGGGTGCTTTCGTAGCCTGGGTGGGAGCTCCACCTGAGACGCTCTAGAGCTCAAAGGAAACTTGACGTGAGTCGTTTCCTCAAGGTAAAGCCTTGAAGAGCCCTGCTGAAGCCGAAGCGTGGAGCAGTTTCCTGGAGACATGAGTTGCAGTTCTGCTTTCTTTGAACGTTAGTACGCTTATGAAGACACCTAGTAACTCTCGTGGGCACCCTATTCCCTGCACGAACACCGAGGACCGGCATGCTCGACTGGGAAGCTCAGAAACATCCAGGCCCGGAAACCTTTCCCAGTCACTCTCAATATGCTAAGTGTAAGGCAACACACTGCACGCCTCCTTGGAAGAGCTAGATTTCCTCAGCACTCCAACAGCTCCAGGCAATCTGTTGTCTCACGTCTACATGTCATGCATATCTGCCTCAGTGCCCTAGGCTGAGCGGCACTGAGAAACCAATACTCTTTCACATTCCTTCTACAAAGTCATACCTTAAGACCCCATACTTACAGGAGAAAGTTGCCTTGCGTTCCTGTTGTAACCAAAGCACAGTTCTTCCTCTTACACTGCAGGGTTTTAGAAGAGCCTAAGCCCCGATAGCGTTACCAAAGCGTTCCTTGGGAGAGGCAGTTCGCTACATGCAGAACTCCGTGCCAAGAAAACATTCTTCAGGGAAGGGACCATTGTGTAGTTTGAGGGAATATTTACTTGGTAGACATCACAAGGGGGTAGGCTGCGTGCTCACTGGAAACGGAGACCTGATGGCACAAGGCTTGCTTTCCCATTTTGAAAGCTCCATTCATGCTGCCTTGAAGCTACCTAAATACCAGTGTTTTGGACGGGTCTCTAGTCACTGTAGGCAGGGCTGTGGGAAGGGAACGAGTTTTCTCTAAATCAACAGGGTGCTTTCGTAGCCTGGGTGGGAGCTCCAACTGAGACGCTCTAGAGCTCAAAGGAAACTTGACGTGAGTCGTTTCCTCAAGGTAAAGCCTTGAAGGGCCCTGCTGAAGCCGAAGCGTGGAGCAGTTTCCTGGAGACATGAGTTGCAGTTCTGCTTTCTTTGAACGTTAGTACGCTTATGAAGACACCTAGTAACTCTCGTGGGCACCCTATTCCCTGCAAGAACACCGAGGACCGGCATGCTCGACTGGGAAGCTCAGAAACATCCAGGCCCGGAAACCTTTCCCAGTCACTCTCAATATGCTAAGGGTAGGGCAACACACTGCACGCCTCCTTGGGAGAGCTAGATTTCCTCAGCACTCCAACAGCTCCAGGCAATCTGTTGTCTCACGTCTACATGTCATGCATATCTGCCTCAATGCCCTAGGCTGAGCCGCACTGAGAAACCAATACTCTTTCACATTCCTTCTACAAAGTCATACCTTAAGACCCCATACTTACAGGAGAAAGTTGCCTTGCGTTCCTGCTGTAACCAAAGCACAGTTCTTCCTCTTACACTGCAGGGTTTTAGAAGAGCCTAAGCCCCGATAGCGTTACCAAAGCGTTCCTTGGGAGAGGCAGTTCGCTACATGCAGAACTCCGTGCCAAGAAAACATTCTTCAGGGAAGTGACCATTGTGTAGTTTGAGGGAATTTTTACTTGGTAGACATCACAAGGGGGTAGGCTGCATGCTCACTGGAAACGGAGACCTGATGGCACAAGGCTTGCTTTCCCATTTTGAAAGCTCCATTCATGCTGCCTTGAAGCTACCTAAATACCAGTGTTTTGGACGGGTCTCTAGTCACTGTAGGCAGGGCTCTGGGAAGGGAACGAGTTTTCTCTAAATCAACAGGGTGCTTTCGTAGCCTGGGTGGGAGCTCCACCTGAGACGCTCTAGAGCTCAAAGGAAACTTGACGTGAGTCGTTTCCTCAAGGTAAAGCCTTGAAGAGCCCTGCTGAAGCCGAAGCGTGGAGCAGTTTCCTGGAGACATGAGTTGCAGTTCTGCTTTCTTTGAACGTTAGTATGCTTATGAAGACACATAGTAACTCCCGTGGGCACCCTATTCCCTGAAAGAACACCGAGGACCGGCATGCTCGACTGGGAAGCTCAGAAACATCCAGGCCCGGAAACCTTTCCCAGTCACTCTCAATATGCTAAGTGTAGGGCAACACACTGCACGCCTCCTTGGGAGAGCTAGATTTCCTCAGCACTCCAACAGCTCCAGGCAATCTGTTGTCTCACATCTACATGTCATGCATATCTGCCTCAGTGCCCTAGGCTGAGCGGCACTGAGAAACCAATACTCTTTCACATTCCTTCTACAAAGTCATACCTTACGACCCCATACTTACAGGAGAAAGTTGGCTTGCGTTCCTGCTGTAACCAAAGCACAGTTCTTCCTCTTACACTGCAGGGTTTTAGAAGAGGCTAAGCCCCTATAGCGTACCTAGAGCATTCCTTGGGAGAGGCGGTTTGCTACATGCAGAACTCCGTGCCAAGAACACGTTATTCAGGGAAGGGACCAGTGTGTCACTAGAGTGTATATTAACTTGGTAGAAATCACAAGGAGGTAGGCTGCGTGTTCACTGGAAACGGGGACCTGATGGCACAAGGCTTGCTTTCCCATTTTGAAAGCTCCATTCATGCCGCCTTGAACCTACCTAAATACCAGTGTTTTGGACGAGTTTCTAGTCACTGTAGGCAGGGCTCTGGGAAGGGAACGAGTTTTCTCTAAATCAACAGGGTGCTTTCGTAGCCTGGGTGGGAGCTCCTCCTGAGACGCTCTAGAGCTACAAGGAAACTTGACGTGAGTCCTTTCCTCAAGGTAAAGCCTTGAAGAGCCCTGCTGAAGCGGCACGTGGAGAAGTTTCCTTGAGACATGAGTTGCAGTTCTCCTTTCTTTTAACGTTACTACGCTTTTCAAGACACCTAGGATCTCGCCTGGGCACCCTATTCCATGCAAGAACACCGAGTACCGGCAGGCTCCACTGGGTTGCTAAGAAACATCCAGGCCCGGATACCTTTCCCAGTCACTCTGTGTATGCTAAGTGTAGGGCAACACACTGCACTCTTCCTTGGGAGAGCTACATTTCCTCAGCACTCCAACAGCTCCAGGTAATCTGTTCTCTCACGTCCTACATGTCATGCAAATTGCCTCAATGCCCTAGGCTGAGCGGCACTGAGAAATCAAAACTGCTTCGCATTCCTTCTACAAAGTCATACCTTAAGACCCCATACTTAGAGGAGAAACTCGGCTTGCGTTCCTCCTGTAACCAAAGCACAGTTCTTCCTCTTACACTGCAGGGTTTTAGAAGAGCCTAAGCCCCGATAGCGTTACCAAAGCGTTCCTTGGGAGAGGCAGTTCGCTACATGCAGAACTCCGTGCCAAGAAAACATTCTTCAGGGAAGGGACCATTGTGTAGTTTGAGGGAATATTTACTTGGTAGACATCACAAGGGGGTAGGCTGCGTGTTCCCTGGAAACGGAGACCTGATGGCACAAGGCTTGCTTTCCCATTTTGAAAGCTCCATTCATGCTGCCTTGAAGCTACCTAAATACCAGTGTTTTGGACGGGTCTCTAGTCACTGTAGGCAGGGCTGTGGGAAGGGAACGAGTTTTCTCTAAATCAACAGGGTGCTTTCGTAGCCTGGGTGGGAGCTCCAACTGAGACGCTCCAGAGCTCAAAGGAAACTTGACGTGAGTCGTTTCCTCAAGGTAAAGCCTTGAAGAGCCCTGCTGAAGCGGCACGTGGAGCAGTTTCCTGGAGACACGAGTTGCAGTTCTGCTTTCTTTGAACGTTAGTACGCTTATGAAGACACCTAGTAACTCTCGTGGGCACCCTATTCCCTGCAAGAACACCGAGGACCGGCATGCTCGACTGGGAAGCTCAGAAACATCCAGGCCCGGAAACCTTTCCCAGTCACTCTCAATATGCTAAGGGTAGGGCAACACACTGCACGCCTCCTTGGGAGAGCTAGATTTCCTCAGCACTCCAACAGCTCCAGGCAATCTGTTGTCTCACGTCTACATGTCATGCATATCTGCCTCAATGCCCTAGGCTGAGCCGCACTGAGAAACCAATACTCTTTCACATTCCTTCTACAAAGTCAAACCTTAAGACCCCATACTTACAGGAGAAAGTTGCCTTGCGTTCCTGCTGTAACCAAAGCACAGTTCTTCCTCTTACACTGCAGGGTTTTAGAAGAGCCTAAGCCCCGATAGCGTTACCAAAGCGTTCCTTGGGAGAGGCAGTTCGCTACATGCAGAACTCCGTGCCAAGAAAACTTTCTTCAGGGAAGGGACCATTGTGTAGTTTGAGGGAATATTTACTTGGTAGAAATCACAAGGGGGTAGGCTGCGTGCTCACTGGAAACGGAGACCTGATGGCACAAGGCTTGCTTTCCCATTTTGAAAGCTCCATTCATGCTGCGTTGAAGCTACCTAAATACCAGTGTTTTGGACGGGTCTCTAGTCACTGTAGGCAGGGCTCTGGGAAGGGAACGAGTTTTCTCTAAATCAACAGGGTGCTTTCGTAGCCTGGGTGGGAGCTCCACCTGAGACGCTCTAGAGCTCAAAGGAAACTTGACGTGAGTCGTTTCCTCAAGGTAAAGCCTTGAAGAGCCCTGGTGAAGCCGAAGCGTGGAGCAGTTTCCTGGAGACATGAGTTGCAGTTCTGCTTTCTTTGAACGTTAGTACGCTTATGAAGACACCTAGTAACTCTCGTGGGCACCCTATTCCCTGCACGAACACCGAGGACCGGCATGCTCGACTGGGAAGCTCAGAAACATCCAGGCCCGGAAACCTTTCCCAGTCACTCTCAATATGCTAAGTGTAAGGCAACACACTGCACGCCTCCTTGGAAGAGCTAGATTTCCTCAGCACTCCAACAGCTCCAGGCAATCTGTTGTCGCACGTCTACATGTCATGCATATCTGCCTCAGTGCCCTAGGCTGAGCGGCACTGAGAAACCAATACTCTTTCACATTCCTTCTACAAAGTCATACCTTAAGACCCCATACTTACAGGAGAAAGTTGCCTTGCGTTCCTGTTGTAACCAAAGCACAGTTCTTCCTCTTACACTGCAGGGTTTTAGAAGAGCCTAAGCCCCGATAGCGTTACCAAAGCGTTCCTTGGGAGAGGCAGTTCGCTACATACAGAACTCCGTGCCAAGAAAACATTCTTCAGGGAAGGGACCATTGTGTAGTTTGAGGGAATATTTACTTGGTAGAAATCACAAGGGGGTAGGCTGCGTGCTCACTGGAAACGGAGACCTGATGGCACAAGGCTTGCTTTCCCATTGTGAAAGCTCCATTCATGCTGCCTTGAAGCTACCTAAATACCAGTGTTTTGGACGGGTCTCTAGTCACTGTAGGCAGGGCTGTGGGAAGGGAACGAGTTTTCTCTAAATCAACAGGGTGCTTTCGTAGCCTGGGTGGGAGCTCCACCTGAGACGCTCTAGAGCTCAAAGGAAACTTGACGTGAGTCGTTTCCTCAAGGTAAAGCCTTGAAGGGCCCTGCTGAAGCCGAAGCGTGGAGCAGTTTCCTGGAGACATGAGTTGCAGTTCTGCTTTCTTTGAACGTTAGTACGCTTATGAAGACACCTAGTAACTCCCGTGGGCACCCTATTCCCTGCAAGAACACCGAGAACCGGCAGGCTCGACTGGGAAGCTCAGAAACATCCAGGCCCGGAAACCTTTCCCAGTCACTCTCAATATGCTAAGGGTAGGGCAACACACTGCACGCCTCCTTGGGAGAGCTAGATTTCCTCAGCACTCCAACAGCTCCAGGCAATCTGTTGTCTCACGTCTACATGTCATGCATATCTGCCTCAATGCCCTAGGCTGAGCCGCACTGAGAAACCAATACTCTTTCACATTCCTTCTACAAAGTCATACCTTAAGACCCCATACTTACAGGAGAAAGTTGCCTTGCGTTCCTGCTGTAACCAAAGCACAGTTCTTCCTCTTACACTGCAGGGTTTTAGAAGAGGCTAAGCCCCTATAGCGTACCTAGAGCATTCCTTGGGAGAGGCACTTCACTACATGTAGAACTCCGTGCCAAGAACACGTTATTCAGGGAAGGGACCAGTGTGTCGCTAGAATGTATATTAACTTGGTAGAAATCACAGGGAGGTAGGCTGCGTGTTCACTGGAAACGGGGACCTGATGGCACAAGGCTTGCTTTCCAATTTTGAAAGCTCCATTCATGCCGCCTTGAACCTACCTAAATACCAGTGTTTTGGACGAGTTTCTAGTCACTGTAGGCAGGGCTCTGGGAAGGGAACGAGTTTTCTCTAAATCAACAGGGTGCTTTCATAGCCTGGGTGGGAGCTCCTCCTGAGACGCTCTAGAGCTACAAGGAAACGTGACATGAGTCCTTTCCTCAAGGTAAAGCCTTGAAGAGCCCTGCTGAAGCGGCACATGGAGAAGTTTCCTTGAGACATGAGTTGCAGTTCTCCTTTCTTTTAACGTTACTACGGTTTTCAAGACACCTAGGATCTCGCCTGGGCACCCTATTCCGTGCAAGAACACCGAGTACCGGCAGGCTCCACTGGGTTGCTAAGAAACATCCAGGCCCGGATACCTTTCCCAGTCACTCTGTGTATGCTAAGTGTAGGGCAACACACTGCACTCTTCCTTGGGAGAGCTACATTTCCTCAGCACTCCAACAGCTCCAGGTAATCTGTTCTCTCATGTCCTACATGTCATGCAAATTGCCTCAATGCCCTAGGCTGAGCGGCACTGAGAAATCAAAACTGCTTCGCATTCCTTCTACAAAGTCATACCTTAAGACCCCATACTTACAGGAGAAACTCGGCTTGCGTTCCTCCTGTAACCAAAGCACAGTTCTTCCTCTTACACTGCAGGGTTTTAGAAGAGCCTAAGCCCCGATAGCGTTACCAAAGCGTTCCTTGGGAGAGGCAGTTCGCTACATGCAGAACTCCGTGCCAAGAAAACATTCTTCAGGGAAGGGACCATTGTGTAGTTTGAGGGAATATTTACTTGGTAGAAATCACAAGGGGGTAGGCTGCGTGCTCACTGGAAACGGAGACCTGATGGCACAAGGCTTGCTTTCCCATTTTGAAAGCTCCATTCATGCTGCCTTGAAGCTACCTAAATACCAGTGTTTTGGACGGGTCCCTAGTCACTGTAGGCAGGGCTCTGGGAAGGGAACGAGTTTTCTCTAAATCAACAGGGTGCTTTCGTAGCCTGGGTGGGAGCTCCACCTGAGACGCTCTAGAGCTCAAAGGAAACTTGACGTGAGTCGTTTCCTCAAGGTAAAGCCTTGAAGCGCCCTGCTGAAGCCGAAGTGTAGAGCAGTTTCCTGGAGATATGAGTTGCAGTTCTGCTTTCTTTGAACGTTAGTACGCTTTTGAAGACACCTAGTAACTCCCGTGGGCACCCTATTCCCTGCAAGAACACCGAGGACCGGCATGCTCGACTGGGAAGCTCAGAAACATCCAGGCCCGGAAAACTTTCCCAGTCACTCTCAATATGCTAAGTGTAGGGCAACACACTGCACGCCTCCTTGGGAGAGCTAGATTTCCTCAGCACTCCAACAGCTCCAGGCAATCTGTTGTCTCACGTATACATGTCATGCATATCTGCCTCAATGCCCTAGGCTGAGCGGCACTGAGTAACCAATACTGTTTCACATTCCTTCTACAAAGTCATACCTTAAGACCCCATACTTACAGGAGAAAGTTGGCTTGCATTCCTCCTGTAACCAAAGCACAGTTCTTCCTCTTACACTGCAGGGTTTTAGAAGAGCCTAAGCACTGAAAGCGTTACCAAAGCGTTCCTTGGGAGAGGCAGTTCGCTACATGCAGAACTCCGTGCCAAGAAAACATTCTTCAGGGAAGGGACCATTGTGTAGTTTGAGGGAATATTTACTTGGTAGACATCACAAGGGGGTAGGCTGCGTGCTCACTGGAAACGGAGACCTGATGGCACAAGTCTTGCTTTCCCATTTTGAAAGCTCCATTCATGCCGCCTTGAACCTACCTAAATACCAGAGTTTTGGACGAGTTTCTAGTCACTGTAGGCAGGGCTCTGGGAAGGGAACGAGTTTTCTCTAAACCAACAGGGTGCTTTCATAGCCTGGGTGGGAGCTCCTCCTGAGACGCTCTAGAGCCTCAAGGAAACTTGACGTGAGTCCTTTCCTCAAGGTAAAGCCTTGAAGAGCCCTGCTGAAGCGGAACGTGGAGAAGTTTCCTTGAGACATGAGTAGCAGTTCTCCTTTCTTTTAACATTAGTACGCTTTTCAAGACACCTAGGATCTCGCCTGGGCACCCTATTCCGTGCAAGAACACCGAGTACCGGCAGGCTCCACTGGGTTGCTAAGAAACATCCAGGCCCGGATACCTTTCCCAGTCACTCTGTGTATGCTAAGTGTAGGGCAACACACTGCACTCTTCCTTGGGAGAGCTACATTTCCTCAGCACTCCAACAGCTCCAGGTAATCTGTTCTCTCACGTCCTACATGTCATGCAAATTGCCTCAATGCCCTAGGCTGAGCGGCACTGAGAAATCAAAACTGCTTTGCATTCCTTCTACAAAGTCATACCTTAAGACCCCATACTTACAGGAGAAACTCGGCTTGCGTTCCTCCTGTAACCAAAGCACAGTTCTTCCTCTTACACTGCAGGGTTTTAGAAGAGCCTAAGCCCCGATAGCGTTACCAAAGCGTTCCTTGGGAGAGGCAGTTCGCTACATGCAGAACTCCGTGCCAAGAAAACATTCTTCAGGGAAGGGACCATTGTGTAGTTTGAGGGAATATTTACTTAGTAGACATCACAAGGGGGTAGGCTGCGTGTTCCCTGGAAACGGAGACCTGATGGCACAAGGCTTGCTTTCCCATTTTGAAAGCTCCATTCATGCTGCCTTGAAGCTACCTAAATACCAGTGTTTTGGACGGGTCTCTAGTCACTGTAGGCAGGGCTGTGGGAAGGGAACGAGTTTTCTCTAAATCAACAGGGTGCTTTCGTAGCCTGGGTGGGAGCTCCAACTGAGACGCTCTAGAGCTCAAAGGAAACTTGACGTGAGTCGTTTCCTCAAGGTAAAGCCTTGAAGGGCCCTGCTGAAGCCGAAGCGTGGAGCAGTTTCCTGGAGACATGAGTTGCAATTCTGCTTTCTTTGAACGTTAGTACGCTTATGAAGACACCTAGTAACTCTCGTGGGCACCCTATTCCCTGCAAGAACACCGAGGACCGGCATGCTCAACTGGGAAGCTCAGAAACATCCAGGCCCGGAAACCTTTCCCAGTCACTCTGTGTATGCTAAGTGTAGGGCAACACACTGCACGCCTCCTTGGGAGAGCTAGATTTCCTCAGCACTCCAACAGCTCCAGGCAATCTGTTGTCTCACGTCTACATGTCATGCATATCTGCCTCAATGCCCTAGGCTGAGCCGCACTGAGAAACCAATACTCTTTCACATTCCTTCTACAAAGTCATACCTTAAGACCCCAAACTTACAGGAGAAAGTTGCCTTGCGTTCCTGCTGTAACCAAAGCACAGTTCTTCCTCTTACACTGCAGTGTTTTAGAAGAGGCTAAACCCCTATAGCGTACCTAGAGCATTCCTTGGGAGAGGCAGTTCGCTACATGCATAACTCCGTGCCAAGAACACGTTATTCAGGGAAGGGACCAGTGTGTCGCTAGAATGTATATTAACTTGGTAGAAGTCACAGGGAGGTAGGCTGCGTGTTCACTGGAAATGGGGACCTGATGGCACAAGGCTTGCTTTCCCATTTTGAAAGCTCCATTCATGCCTCCTTGAACCTACCTAAATACCAGTGTTTTGGACGAGTTTCTAGTCACTGTAGGCAGGGCTCTGGGAAGGGAACGAGTTTTCTCTAAATCAACAGGCTGCTTTCATAGCCTGGTTGGGAGCTCCTCCTGAGACGCTCTAGAGCTACCAGGAAACTTGACGTGAGTCCTTTCCTCAAGGTAAAGCCTTGAAGAGCCCTGCTGAAGCGGCACGTGGAGAAGTTTCCTTGAGACATGAGTTGCAGTGCTCCTTTCTTTTAACGTAACTACGCTTTTCAAGACACCTAGGATCTCGCCTGGGCACCCTATTCCGTGCAAGAACACCGAGTACCGGCAGGCTCCACTGGGTTGCTAAGAAACATCCAGGCCCGGATACCTTTCCCAGTCACTCTGTGTATGCTAAGTGTAGGGCAACACACTGCACTCTTCCTTGGGAGAGCTACATTTCCTCAGCACTCCAACAGCTCCAAGTAATCTGTTCTCTCATGTCCTACATGTCATGCAAATTCCCTCAATGCCCTAGGCTGAGCGGCACTGAGAAATCAAAACTGCTTCGCATTCCTTCTACAAAGTCATACCTTAAGACCCCATACTTACAGGAGAAACTCGGCTTGCGTTCCTCCTGTAACCAAAGCACAGTTCTTCCTCTTACACTGCAGGGTTTTAGAAGAGCCTAAGCCCCGATAGCGTTACCAAAGCGTTCCTTGGGAGAGGCAGTTCGCTACATGCAGAACTCCGTGCCAAGAAAACATTCTTCAGGGAAGGGACCATTGTGTAGTTTGAGGGAATATTTACTTGGTAGAAATCACAAGGGGGTAGGCTGCGTGCTCACTGGAAACGGAGACCTGATGGCACAAGGCTTGCTTTCCCATTTTGAAAGCTCCATTCATGCTGCCCTGAAGCTACCTAAATACCAGTGTTTTGGACGGGTCTCTAGTCACTGTAGACAGGGCTCTGGGAAGGGAACGAGTTTTCTCTAAATCAACAGGGTGCTTTCGTAGCCTGGGTGGGAGCTCCACCTGAGACGCTCTAGAGCTCAAAGGAAACTTGACGTGAGTCGTTTCCTCAAGGTAAAGCCTTGAAGAGCCCTGCTGAAGCCGAAGCGTGGAGCAGTTTCCTGGAGACATGAGTTGCAGTTCTGCTTTCTTTGAACGTTAGTACGCTTATGAAGACACCTAGTAACTCTCGTGGGCACCCTATTCCCTGCACGAACACCGAGGACCGGCATGCTCGACTGGGAAGCTCAGAAACATCCAGGCCCGGAAACCTTTCCCAGTCACTCTCAATATGCTAAGTGTAAGGCAACACACTGCACGCCTCCTTGGAAGAGCTAGATTTCCTCAGCACTCCAACAGCTCCAGGCAATCTGTTGTCTCACGTCTACATGTCATGCATATCTGCCTCAGTGCCCTAGGCTGAGCGGCACTGAGAAACCAATACTCTTTCACATTCCTTCTACAAAGTCATACCTTAAGACCCCATACTTACAGGAGAAAGTTGCCTTGCGTTCCTGTTGTAACCAAAGCACAGTTCTTCCTCTTACACTGCAGGGTTTTAGAAGAGCCTAAGCCCCGATAGCGTTACCAAAGCGTTCCTTGGGAGAGGCAGTTCGCTACATGCAGAACTCCGTGCCAAGAAAACATTCTTCAGGGAAGGGACCATTGTGTAGTTTGAGGGAATATTTACTTGGTAGAAATCACAAGGGGGTAGGCTGCGTGCTCACTGGAAACGGAGACCTGATGGCACAAGGCTTGCTTTCCCATTTTGAAAGCTCCATTCATGCTGCCTTGAAGCTACCTAAATACCAGTGTTTTGGACGGGTCTCTAGTCACTGTAGGCAGGGCTGTGGGAAGGGAACGAGTTTTCTCTAAATCAACAGGGTGCTTTCGTAGCCTGGGTGGGAGCTCCAACTGAGACGCTCTAGAGCTCAAAGGAAACGTGACGTGAGTCGTTTCCTCAAGGTAAAGCCTTGAAGGGCCCTGCTGAAGCCGAAGCGTGGAGCAGTTTCCTGGAGACATGAGTTGCAGTTCTGCTTTCTTTGAACGTTAGTACGCTTATGAAGACACCTAGTAACTCTCGTGGGCACCCTATTCCCTGCAAGAACACCGAGGACCGGCATGCTCGACTGGGAAGCTCAGAAACATCCAGGCCCGGAAACCTTTCCCAGTCACTCTCAATATGCTAAGGGTAGGGCAACACACTGCACGCCTCCTTGGGAGAGCTAGATTTCCTCAGCACTCCAACAGCTCCAGGCAATCTGTTGTCTCACGTCTACATGTCATGCATATCTGCCTCAATGCCCTAGGCTGAGCCGCACTGAGAAACCAATACTCTTTCACATTCCTTCTACAAAGTCATAACTTAAGACCCCATACTTACAGGAGAAAGTTGCCTTGCGTTCCTGCTGTAACCAAAGCACAGTTCTTCCTCTTACACTGCAGGGTTTTAGAAGAGCCTAAGCCCCGATAGCGTTACCAAAGCGTTCCTTGGGAGAGGCAGTTCGCTACATGCAGAACTCCGTGCCAAGAAAACATTCTTCAGGGAAGTGACCATTGTGTAGTTTGAGGGAATTTTTACTTGGTAGACATCACAAGGTGGTAGGCTGCATGCTCACTGGAAACGGAGACCTGATGGCACAAGGCTTGCTTTCCCATTTTGAAAGCTCCATTCATGCTGCCTTGAAGCTACCTAAATACCAGTGTTTTGGACGGGTCTCTAGTCACTGTAGGCAGGGCTGTGGGAAGGGAACGAGTTTTCTCTAAATCAACAGGGTGCTTTCGTAGCCTGGGTGGGAGCTCCACCTGAGACGCTCTAGAGCTCAAAGGAAACTTGACGTGAGTCGTTTCCTCAAGGTAAAGCCTTGAAGAGCCCTGCTGAAGCCGAAGCGTGGAGCAGTTTCCTGGAGACATGAGTTGCAGTTCTGCTTTCTTTGAACGTTAGTACGCTTATGAAGACACCTAGTAACTCCCGTGGGCACCCTATACCCTGCAAGAACACCGAGGACCGGCATGCTCGACTGGGAAGCTCAGAAACATCCAGGCCCGGAAACCTTTCCCAGTCACTCTCAATATGCTAAGTGTAGGGCAACACACTGCACGCCTCCTTGGGAGAGCTAGATTTCCTCAGCACTCCAACAGCTCCAGGCAATCTATTGTCTCACATCTACATGTCATGCATATCTGCCTCAGTGCCCTAGGCTGAGCGGCACTGAGAAACCAATACTCTTTCACATTCCTTCTACAAAGTCATACCTTACGACCCCATACTTACAGGAGAAAGTTGGCTTGCGTTCCTGCTGTAACCAAAGCACAGTTCTTCCTCTTACACTGCAGGGTTTTAGAAGAGGCTAAGCCCCTATAGCATACCTAGAGCATTCCTTGGGAGAGGCGGTTTGCTACATGCAGAACTCCGTGCCAAGAACACGTTATTCAGGGAAGGGACCAGTGTGTCACTAGAGTGTATATTAACTTGGTAGAAATCACAAGGAGGTAGGCTGCGTGTTCACTGGAAACGGGGACCTGATGGCACAAGGCTTGCTTTCCCATTTTGAAAGCTCCATTCATGCCGCCTTGAACCTACCTAAATACCAGTGTTTTGGACGAGTTTCTAGTCACTGTAGGCAGGGCTCTGGGAAGGGAACGAGTTTTCTCTAAATCAACAGGGTGCTTTCGTAGCCTGGGTGGGAGCTCCTCCTGAGACGCTCTAGAGCTACAAGGAAACTTGACGTGAGTCCTTTCCTCAAGGTAAAGCCTTGAAGAGCCCTGCTGAAGCGGCACGTGGAGAAGTTTCCTTGAGACATGAGTTGCAGTTCTCCTTTCTTTTAACGTTACTACGCTTTTCAAGACACCTAGGATCTCGCCTGGGCACCCTATTCCATGCAAGAACACCGAGTACCGGCAGGCTCCACTGGGTTGCTAAGAAACATCCAGGCCCGGATACCTTTCCCAGTCACTCTGTGTATGCTAAGTGTAGGGCAACACACTGCACTCTTCCTTGGGAGAGCTACATTTCCTCAGCACTCCAACAGCTCCAGGTAATCTGTTCTCTCACGTCCTACATGTCATGCAAATTGCCTCAATGCCCTAGGCTGAGCGGCACTGAGAAATCAAAACTGCTTCGCATTCCTTCTACAAAGTCATACCTTAAGACCCCATACTTAGAGGAGAAACTCGGCTTGCGTTCCTCCTGTAACCAAAGCACAGTTCTTCCTCTTACACTGCAGGGTTTTAGAAGAGCCTAAGCCCCGATAGCGTTACCAAAGCGTTCCTTGGGAGAGGCAGTTCGCTACATGCAGAACTCCGTGCCAAGAAAACATTCTTCAGGGAAGGGACCATTGTGTAGTTTGAGGGAATATTTACTTGGTAGACATCACAAGGGGGTAGGCTGCGTGTTCCCTGGAAACGGAGACCTGATGGCACAAGGCTTGCTTTCCCATTTTGAAAGCTCCATTCATGCTGCCTTGAAGCTACCTAAATACCAGTGTTTTGGACGGGTCTCTAGTCACTGTAGGCAGGGCTGTGGGAAGGGAACGAGTTTTCTCTAAATCAACAGGGTGCTTTCGTAGCCTGGGTGGGAGCTCCAACTGAGACGCTCTAGAGCTCAAAGGAAACTTGACGTGAGTCGTTTCCTCAAGGTAAAGCCTTGAAGGGCCCTGCTGAAGCCGAAGCGTGGAGAAGTTTCCTGGAGACATGAGTTGCAGTTCTGCTTTCTTTGAACGTTAGTACGCTTATGAAGACACCTAGTAACTCTCGTGGGCACCCTATTCCCTGCAAGAACACCGTGGACCGGCATGCTCGACTGGGAAGCTCAGAAAGATCCAGGCCCGGAAACCTTTCCCATTCACTCTCAATATGCTAAGGGTAGGGCAACACACTGCATGCCTCCTTGGGAGAGCTAGATTTCCTCAGCACTCCAACAGCTCCAGGCAATCTGTTGTCTCACGTCTACATGTCATGCATATCTGCCTCAATGCCCTAGGCTGAGCCGCACTGAGAAACCAATACTCTTTCACATTCCTTCTACAAAGTCAAACCTTAAGACCCCATACTTACAGGAGAAAGTTGCCTTGCGTTCCTGCTGTAACCAAAGCACAGTTCTTCCTCTTACACTGCAGGGTTTTAGAAGAGCCTAAGCCCCGATAGCGTTACCAAAGCGTTCCTTGGGAGAGGCAGTTCGCTACATGCAGAACTCCGTGCCAAGAAAACATTCTTCAGGGAAGGGACCATTGTGTAGTTTGAGGGAATATTTACTTGTTAGACATCACAAGGGGGTAGGCTGCGTGCTCACTGGAAACGGAGACCTGATGGCACAAGGTTTGCTTTCCCATTTTGAAAGCTCCATTCATGCTGCCTTGAAGCTACCTAAATACCAGTGTTTTGGACGGGTCTCTAGTCACTGTAGGCAGGGCTGTGGGAAGGGAACGAGTTTTCTCTAAATCAACAGGGTGCTTTCGTAGCCTGGGTGGGAGCTCCACCTGAGACGCTCTAGAGCTCAAAGGAAACTTGACGTGAGTCGTTTCCTCAAGGTAAAGCCTTGAAGAGCCCTGCTGAAGCGGCACGTGGAGCAGTTTCCTGGAGACACGAGTTGCAGTTCTGCTTTCTTTGAACGTTAGTACGCTTATGAAGACACCTAGTAACTCTCGTGGGCACCCTATTCCCTGCAAGAACACCGAGGACCGGCATGCTCGACTGGGAAGCTCAGAAACATCCAGGCCCGGAAACCTTTCCCAGTCACTCTCAATATGCTAAGGGTAGGGCAACACACTGCACGCCTCCTTGGGAGAGCTAGATTTCCTCAGCACTCCAACAGCTCCAGGCAATCTGTTGTCTCACGTCTACATGTCATGCATATCTGCCTCAATGCCCTAGGCTGAGCGGCACTGAGTAACCAATACTGTTTCACATTCCTTCTACAAAGTCATACCTTAAGACCCCATACTTACAGGAGAAATTTGGCTTGCATTCCTCCTGTAACCAAAGCACAGTTCTTCCTCTTACACTGCAGAGATTTAGAAGAGCCTAAGCACCGAAAGCGTTACCAAAGCGTTCCTTGGGAGAGGCAGTTCGCTACATGCAGAACTCCGTGCCAAGAAAACATTCTTCAGGGAAGGGACCATTGTGTAGTTTGAGGGAATATTTACTTGGTAGACATCACAAGGGGGTAGGCTGCGTGCTCACTGGAAACGGAGACCTGATGGCACAAGGCTTGCTTTCCCATTTTGAAAGCTCCATTCATGCCGCCTTGAACCTACCTAAATACCAGTGTTTTGGACGAGTTTCTAGTCACTGTAGGCAGGGCTCTGGGAAGGGAACGAGTTTTCTCTAAATCAACAGGGTGCTTTCATAGCCTGGGTGGGAGCTCCTCCTGAGACGCTCTAGAGCCTCAAGGAAACTTGACGTGAGTCCTTTCCTCAAGGTAAAGCCTTGAAGAGCCCTGCTGAAGCGGCACGTGGAGAAGTTTCCTTGAGACATGAGTTGCAGTTCTCCTTTCTTTTAACATTAGTACGCTTTTCAAGACACCTAGGATCTCGCCTGGGCACCCTATTCCGTGCAAGAACACCGAGTACCGGCAGGCTCCACTGGGTTGCTAAGAAACATCCAGGCCCGGATACCTTTCCCAGTCACTCTGTGTATGCTAAGTGTAGGGCAGCACACTGCACTCTTCCTTGGGAGAGCTACATTTCCTCAGCACTCCAACAGCTCCAGGTAATCTGTTCTCTCACGTCCTACATGTCATGCATATCTGCCTCCATGCCCTAGGCTGAGCGGCACTGAGAAATCAAAACTGCTTCGCATTCCGTCTACAAAGTCATACCTTCAGACCCCATACTTACAGGAGAAACTCGGCTTGCGTTCCTCCTGTAACCAAAGCACAGTTCTTCCTCTTACACTGCAGGGTTTTAGAAGAGGCTAAGCCCCTATAGCGTACCTAGAGCATTCCTTGGGAGAGGCAGTTCGCTACATGCAGAACTCCGTGCCAAGAACACGTTATTCAGGGAAGGGACCAGTGTGTCACTAGAGTGTATATTAATTTGGTAGAAATCACAAGGAGGTAGGCTGCGTGTTCACTGGAAACGGGGACCTGATGGCACAAGGCTTGCTTTCCCATTTTGAAAGCTCCATTCATGCCGCCTTGAACCTACCTAAATACCAGTGTTTTGGACGAGTTTCTAGTCACTGTAGGCAGGGCTCTGGGAAGGGAACGAGTTTTCTCGAAATCAACAGGGTGCTTTCGTAGCCTGGGTGGGAGCTCCTCCTGAGACGCTCTAGAGCTACAAGGAAACTTGACGTGAGTCCTTTCCTCAAGGTAAAGCCTTGAAGAGCCCTGCTGAAGCGGCACGTGGAGAAGTTTCCTTGAGACATGAGTTGCAGTTCTCCTTTCTTTTAACGTTACTACGCTTTTCAAGACACCTAGGATCTCGCCTGGGCACCCTATTCCGTGCAAGAACACCGAGTACCGGCAGGCTCCACTGGGTTGCTAAGAAACATCCAGGCCCGGATACCTTTCCCAGTCACTCTGTGTATGCTAAGTGTAGGGCAACACACTGCACTCTTCCTTGGGAGAGCTACATTTCCTCAGCACTCCAACAGCTCCAGGTAATCTGTTCTCTCACGTCCTACATGTCATGCAAATTGCCTCAATGCCCTAGGCTGAGCGGCACTGAGAAATCAAAACTGCTTCGCATTCCTTCTACAAAGTCATACCTTAAGACCCCATACTTACAGGAGAAACTCGGCTTGCGTTCCTCCTGTAACCAAAGCACAGTTCTTCCTCTTACACTGCAGGGTTTTAGAAGAGCCTAAGCCCCGATAGCGTTACCAAAGCGTTCCTTGGGAGAGGCAGTTCGCTACATGCAGAACTCCGTGCCAAGAAAACATTCTTCAGGGAAGGGACCATTGTGTAGTTTGAGGGAATATTTACTTGGTAGACATCACAAGGGGGTAGGCTGCGTGTTCCCTGGAAACGGAGACCTGATGGCACAAGGCTTGCTTTCCCATTTTGAAAGCTCCATTCATGCTGCCTTGAAGCTACCTAAATACCAGTGTTTTGGACGGGTCTCTAGTCACTGTAGGCAGGGCTGTGGGAAGGGAACGAGTTTTCTCTAAATCAACAGGGTGCTTTCGTAGCCTGGGTGGGAGCTCCAACTGAGACGCTCTAGAGCTCAAAGGAAACTTGACGTGAGTCGTTTCCTCAAGGTAAAGCCTTGAAGGGCCCTGCTGAAGCCGAAGCGTGGAGCAGTTTCCTGGAGACATGAGTTGCAGTTCTGCTTTCTTTGAACGTTAGTACGCTTATGAAGACACCTAGTAACTCTCGTGGGCACCCTATTCCCTGCAAGAACACCGAGGACCGGCATGCTCGACTGGGAAGCTCAGAAACATCCAGGCCCGGAAACCTTTCCCAGTCACTCTCAATATGCTAAGGGTAGGGCAACACACTGCACGCCTCCTTGGGAGAGCTAGATTTCCTCAGCACTCCAACAGCTCCAGGCAATCTGTTGTCTCACGTCTACATGTCATGCATATCTGCCTCAATGCCCTAGGCTGAGCCGCACTGAGAAACCAATACTCTTTCACATTCCTTCTACAAAGTCATACCTTAAGACCCCATACTTACAGGAGAAAGTTGCCTTGCGTTCCTGCTGTAACCAAAGCACAGTTCTTCCTCTTACACTGCAGGGTTTTAGAAGAGGCTAAGCCCCTATAGCGTACCTAGAGCATTCCTTGGGAGAGGCACTTCGCTACATGCAGAACTCCGTGCCAAGAACACGTTATTCAGGGAAGGGACCAGTGTGTCGCTAGAATGTATATTAACTTGGTAGAACTCACAGGGAGGTAGGCTGCGTGTTCACTGGAAACGGGGACCTGATGGCACAAGGCTTGCTTTCCCATTTTGAAAGCTCCATTCATGCCGCCTTGAACCTACCTAAATACCAGTGTTTTGGACGAGTTTCTAGTCACTGTAGGCAGGGCTCTGGGAGGGGAACGAGTTTTCTCGAAATCAACAGGGTGCTTTCATAGCCTGGGTGGGAGCTCCTCCTGAGAAGCTCTAGAGCCTCAAGGAAACTTGACGTGAGTCCTTTCCTCAAGGTAAAGCCTTGAAGAGCCCTGTTGAAGCGGAACGTGGAGAAGTTTCCTTGAGACATGAGTTGCAGTTCTCCTTTCTTTTAACGTTACTACGCTTTTCAAGACACCTAGGATCTCGCCTGGGCACCCTATTCCGTGCAAGAACACCGAGTACCGGCAGGCTCCACTGGGTTGCTAAGAAACATCCAGGCCCGGATACCTTTCCCAGTCACTCTGTGTATGCTAAGTGTAGGGCAACACACTGCACTCTTCCTTGGGAGAGCTACATTTCCTCAGCACTCCAACAGCTCCAGGTAATCTGTTCTCTCACGTCCTACATGTCATGCAAATTGCCTCAATGCCCTAGGCTGAGCGGCACTGAGAAATCAAAACTGCTTCGCATTCCTTCTACAAAGTCATACCTTAAGACCCCATACTTACAGGAGAAACTCGGCTTGCGTTCCTCCTGTAACCAAAGCACAGTTCTTCCTCTTACACTGCAGGGTTTTAGAAGAGCCTAAGCCCCGATAGCGTTACCAAAGCGTTCCTTGGGAGAGGCAGTTCGCTACATGCAGAACTCCGTGCCAAGAAAACATTCTTCAGGGAAGGGACCATTGTGTAGTTTGAGGGACTATTTACTTGGTAGACATCACAAGGGGGTAGGCTGCGTGTTCCCTGGAAACGGAGACCTGATGGCACAAGGCTTGCTTTCCCATTTTGAAAGCTCCATTCATGCTGCCTTGAAGCTACCTAAATACCAGTGTTTTGGACGGGTCTCTAGTCACTGTAGGCAGGGCTGTGGGAAGGGAACGAGTTTTCTCTAAATCAACAGGGTGCTTTCTCGCCTGGGTGGGAGCTCCAACTGAGACGCTCTAGAGCTCAAAGGAAAGTTAACGTGAGTCGTTTCCTCAAGGTAAAGCGTTGAAGGGCCCTGCTGAAGCCGAAGCGTGGAGAAGTTTCCTTGAGACATGAGTTGCAGTTCTCCTTTCTTTTAACGTTACTACGCTTTTCAAGACACCTAGGATCTCGCCTGGGCACCCTATTCCGTGCAAGAACACCGAGTACCGGCAGGCTCCACTGGGTTGCTAAGAAACATCCAGGCCCGGATACCTTTCCCAGTCACTCTGTGTATGCTAAGTGTAGGCAACACACTGCACTCTTCCTTGGGAGAGCTACATTTCCTCAGCACTCCAACAGCTCCAGGTAATCTGTTCTCTCACGTCCTACATGTCATGCAAATTGCCTCAATGCCCTAGGCTGAGCGGCACTGAGAAATCAAAACTGCTTCGCATTCCTTCTACAAAGTCATACCTTAAGACCCCATACTTAGAGGAGAAACTCGGCTTGCGTTCCTCCTGTAACCAAAGCACAGTTCTTCCTCTTACACTGCAGGGTTTTAGAAGAGCCTAAGCCCCGATAGCGTTACCAAAGCGTTCCTTGGGAGAGGCAGTTCGCTACATGAAGAACTCCGTGCCAAGAAAACATTCTTCAGGGAAGGGACCATTGTGTAGTTTGAGGGAATATTTACTTGGTAGACATCACAAGGGGGTAGGCTGCGTGTTCCCTGGAAACGGAGACCTGATGGCACAAAGCTTGCTTTCCCATTTGGAAAGCTCCATTCATGCTGCCTTGAAGCTACCTAAATACCAGTGTTTTGGACGGGTCTCTAGTCACTGTAGGCAGGGCTCTGGGAAGGGAACGAGTTTTCTCTAAATCAACAGGGTGCTTTCGTAGCCTGGGTGGGAGCGCCACCTGAGACGCTCTAGAGCTCAAAGGAAACTTGACGTGAGTCGTTTCCTCAAGGTAAAGCCTTGAAGGGCCCTGCTGAAGCCGAAGCGTGGAGCAGTTTCCTGGAGACATGAGTTGCAGTTCTGCTTTCTTTGAACGTTAGTACGCTTATGAAGACACCTAGTAACTCTCGTGGGCACACTATTACCTGCACGAACACCGAGGACCGGCATGCTCGACTGGGAAGCTCAGAAACATCCAGGCCCGGAAACCTTTCCCAGTCACTCTCAATATGCTAAGTGTAAGGCAACACACTGCATGCCTCCTTGGATGAGCTAGATTTCCTCAGCACTCCAACAGCTCCAGGCAATCTGTTGTCTCACGTCTACATGTCATGCATATCTGCCTCAATGCCCTAGGCTGAGTGGCACTGAGTAACCAATACTGTTTCACATTCCTTCTACAAAGTCATACCTTAAGACCCCATACTTACAGGAGAAAGTTGCCTTGCGTTCCTGCTGTAACCAAAGCACAGTTCTTCCTCTTACACTGCAGGGTTTTAGAAGAGGCTAAGCCCCTATAGTGTACCTAGAGCATTCCTTGGGAGAGGCAGTTCGCTACATGCAGAACTCCGTGCCAAAAACACGTTATTCAGGGAAGGGACCAGTGTGTCTCTAGAGTGTATATTAACTTGGTAGAAATCACAAGGAGGTAGGCTGCGTGTTCACTGGAAACGGGGACCTGATGGCACAAGGCTTGCTTTCCCATTTTGAAAGCTCCATTCATGCCGCCTTGAACCTACCTAAATACCAGTGTTTTGGACGAGTTTCTAGTCACTGTAGGCAGGGCTCTGGGAAGGGAACGAGTTTTCTCGAAATCAACAGGGTGCTTTCATAGCCTGGGTGGGAGCTCCTCCTGAGACGCTCTAGAGCTACAAGGAAACTTGACGTGAGTCCTTTCCTCAAGGTAAAGCCTTGAAGAGCCCTGCTGAAGCGGCACGTGGAGCAGTTTCCTGGAGACACGAGTTGCAGTTCTGCTTTCTTTGAACGTTAGTACGCTTATGAAGACACCTAGTAACTCTCGTGGGCACCCTATTCCCTGCAAGAACACCGAGGACCGGCATGCTCGACTGGGAAGCTCAGAAACATCCAGGCCCGGAAACCTTTCCCAGTCACTCTCAATATGCTAAGGGTAGGGCAACACACTGCACGCCTCCTTGGGAGAGCTAGATTTCCTCAGCACTCCAACAGCTCCAGGCAATCTGTTGTCTCACGTCTACATGTCATGCATATCTGCCTCAGTGCCCTAGGCTGAGCGGCACTGAGTAACCAATACTGTTTCACAGTCCTTCTACAAAGTCATACCTTAAGACCCCATACTTACAGGAGAAAGTTGGCTTGCGTTCCTCCTGTAACCAAAGCACAGTTCTTCCTCTTACACTGCAGGGTTTTAGAAGAGCATAAGCACCGAAAGCGTTACCAAAGCGTTCCTTGGGAGAGGCAGTTCGCTACATGCAGAACTCCGTGCCAAGAAAACATTCTTCAGGGAAGGGACCATTGTGTAGTTTGAGGGAATATTTACTTGGTACACATCACAAGGGGGTAGGCTGCGTGCTCACTGGAAACGGAGACCTGATGGCACAAGGCTTGCTTTCCCATTTTGAAAGCTCCATTCATGCCGCCTTGAACCTACCTAAATACCAGAGTTTTGGACGAGTTTCTAGTCACTGTAGGCAGGGCTCTGGGAAGGGGACGAGTTTTCTCTAAATCAACAGGGTGCTTTCATAGCCTGGGTGGGAGTTCCTCCTGAGACGCTCTAGAGCCTCAAGGAAACTTGACGTGAGTCCTTTCCTCAAAGTAAAGCCTTGAAGAGTCCTGCTGAAGCGGAACGTGGAGAAGTTTCCTTGAGACATGAGTTGCAGTTCTCCTTTCTTTTAACATTAGTACGCTTTTCAAGACACCTAGGATCTCGCCTCGGCACCCTATTCCGTGCAAGAACACCGAGTACCGGCAGGCTCCACTGGGTTGCTAAGAAACATCCAGGCCCGGATACCTTTCCCAGTCACTCTGTGTATGCTAAGTGTAGGGCAACACACTGCACTCTTCCTTGGGAGAGCTACATTTCCTCAGCACTCCAACAGCTCCAGGTAATCTGTTCTCTCATGTCCTACATGTCATGCAAATTGCCTCAATGCCCTAGGCTGAGCGGCACTGAGAAATCAAAACTGCTTCGCATTCCTTCTACAAAGTCATACCTTAAGACCCCATACTTACAGGAGAAACTCGGCTTGCGTTCCTCCTGTAACCAAAGCACAGTTCTTCCTCTTACACTGCAGGGTTTTAGAAGAGCCTAAGCCCCGATAGCGTTACCAAAGCGTTCCTTGGGAGAGGCAGTTCGCTACATGCAGAACTCCGTGCCAAGAAAACATTCTTCAGGGAAGGGACCATTGTGTAGTTTGAGGGAATATTTACTTGGTAGAAATCACAAGGGGGTAGGCTGCGTGCTCACTGGAAACGGAGACCTGATGGCACAAGGCTTGCTTTCCCATTTTGAAAGCTCCATTCATGCCGCCTTGAACCTACCTAAATACCAGTGTTTTGGACGAGTTTCTAGTCACTGTAGGCAGGGCTCTGGGAAGGGAACGAGTTTTCTCGAAATCAACAGGGTGCTTTCATAGCCTGGGTGGGAGCTCCTCCTGAGACGCTCTAGAGCTACAAGGAAACTTGACGTGAGTCCTTTCCTCAAGGTAAAGCCTTGAAGAGCCCTGCTGAAGCGGCACGTGGAGCAGTTTCCTGGAGACACGAGTTGCAGTTCTGCTTTCTTTGAACGTTAGTACGCTTATGAAGACACCTAGTAACTCTCGTGGGCACCCTATTCCCTGCAAGAACACCGAGGACCGGCATGCTCGACTGGGAAGCTCAGAAACATCCAGGCCCGGAAACCTTTCCCAGTCACTCTCAATATGCTAAGGGTAGGGCAACACACTGCACGCCTCCTTGGGAGAGCTAGATTTCCTCAGCACTCCAACAGCTCCAGGCAATCTGTTGTCTCACGTCTACATGTCATGCATATCTGCCTCAGTGCCCTAGGCTGAGCGGCACTGAGTAACCAATACTGTTTCACAGTCCTTCTACAAAGTCATACCTTAAGACCCCATACTTACAGGAGAAAGTTGGCTTGCGTTCCTCCTGTAACCAAAGCACAGTTCTTCCTCTTACACTGCAGGGTTTTAGAAGAGCATAAGCACCGAAAGCGTTACCAAAGCGTTCCTTGGGAGAGGCAGTTCGCTACATGCAGAACTCCGTGCCAAGAAAACATTCTTCAGGGAAGGGACCATTGTGTAGTTTGAGGGAATATTTACTTGGTACACATCACAAGGGGGTAGGCTGCGTGCTCACTGGAAACGGAGACCTGATGGCACAAGGCTTGCTTTCCCATTTTGAAAGCTCCATTCATGCCGCCTTGAACCTACCTAAATACCAGAGTTTTGGACGAGTTTCTAGTCACTGTAGGCAGGGCTCTGGGAAGGGGACGAGTTTTCTCTAAATCAACAGGGTGCTTTCATAGCCTGGGTGGGAGTTCCTCCTGAGACGCTCTAGAGCCTCAAGGAAACTTGACGTGAGTCCTTTCCTCAAAGTAAAGCCTTGAAGAGTCCTGCTGAAGCGGAACGTGGAGAAGTTTCCTTGAGACATGAGTTGCAGTTCTCCTTTCTTTTAACATTAGTACGCTTTTCAAGACACCTAGGATCTCGCCTCGGCACCCTATTCCGTGCAAGAACACCGAGTACCGGCAGGCTCCACTGGGTTGCTAAGAAACATCCAGGCCCGGATACCTTTCCCAGTCACTCTGTGTATGCTAAGTGTAGGGCAACACACTGCACTCTTCCTTGGGAGAGCTACATTTCCTCAGCACTCCAACAGCTCCAGGTAATCTGTTCTCTCATGTCCTACATGTCATGCAAATTGCCTCAATGCCCTAGGCTGAGCGGCACTGAGAAATCAAAACTGCTTCGCATTCCTTCTACAAAGTCATACCTTAAGACCCCATACTTACAGGAGAAACTCGGCTTGCGTTCCTCCTGTAACCAAAGCACAGTTCTTCCTCTTACACTGCAGGGTTTTAGAAGAGCCTAAGCCCCGATAGCGTTACCAAAGCGTTCCTTGGGAGAGGCAGTTCGCTACATGCAGAACTCCGTGCCAAGAAAACATTCTTCAGGGAAGGGACCATTGTGTAGTTTGAGGGAATATTTACTTGGTAGAAATCACAAGGGGGTAGGCTGCGTGCTCACTGGAAACGGAGACCTGATGGCACAAGGCTTGCTTTCCCATTTTGAAAGCTCCATTCATGCTGCCTTGAAGCTACCTAAATACCAGTGTTTTGGACGGGTCTCTAGTCACTGTAGGCAGGGCTGTGGGAAGGGAACGAGTTTTCTCTAAATCAACAGGGTGCTTTCGTAGCCTGGGTGGGAGCTCCAACTGAGACGCTCTAGAGCTCAAAGGAAACTTGACGTGAGTCGTTTCCTCAAGGTAAAGCCTTGAAGGGCCCTGCTGAAGCCGAAGCGTGGAGCAGTTTCCTGGAGACATGAGTTGCAGTTCTGCTTTCTTTGAACGTTAGTACGCTTATGAAGACACCTAGTAACTCTCGTGGGCACACTATTACCTGCACGAACACCGAGGACCGGCATGCTCGACTGGGAAGCTCAGAAACATCCAGGCCCGGAAACCTTTCCCAGTCACTCTCAATATGCTAAGTGTAAGGCAACACACTGCATGCCTCCTTGGATGAGCTAGATTTCCTCAGCACTCCAACAGCTCCAGGCAATCTGTTGTCTCACGTCTACATGTCATGCATATCTGCCTCAATGCCCTAGGCTGAGTGGCACTGAGTAACCAATACTGTTTCACATTCCTTCTACAAAGTCATACCTTAAGACCCCATACTTACAGGAGAAAGTTGCCTTGCGTTCCTGCTGTAACCAAAGCACAGTTCTTCCTCTTACACTGCAGGGTTTTAGAAGAGGCTAAGCCCCTATAGTGTACCTAGAGCATTCCTTGGGAGAGGCAGTTCGCTACATGCAGAACTCCGTGCCAAAAACACGTTATTCAGGGAAGGGACCAGTGTGTCTCTAGAGTGTATATTAACTTGGTAGAAATCACAAGGAGGTAGGCTGCGTGTTCACTGGAAACGGGGACCTGATGGCACAAGGCTTGCTTTCCCATTTTGAAAGCTCCATTCATGCCGCCTTGAACCTACCTAAATACCAGTGTTTTGGACGAGTTTCTAGTCACTGTAGGCAGGGCTCTGGGAAGGGAACGAGTTTTCTCGAAATCAACAGGGTGCTTTCATAGCCTGGGTGGGAGCTCCTCCTGAGACGCTCTAGAGCTACAAGGAAACTTGACGTGAGTCCTTTCCTCAAGGTAAAGCCTTGAAGAGCCCTGCTGAAGCGGCACGTGGAGCAGTTTCCTGGAGACACGAGTTGCAGTTCTGCTTTCTTTGAACGTTAGTACGCTTATGAAGACACCTAGTAACTCTCGTGGGCACCCTATTCCCTGCAAGAACACCGAGGACCGGCATGCTCGACTGGGAAGCTCAGAAACATCCAGGCCCGGAAACCTTTCCCAGTCACTCTCAATATGCTAAGGGTAGGGCAACACACTGCACGCCTCCTTGGGAGAGCTAGATTTCCTCAGCACTCCAACAGCTCCAGGCAATCTGTTGTCTCACGTCTACATGTCATGCATATCTGCCTCAGTGCCCTAGGCTGAGCGGCACTGAGAAACCAATACTCTTTCACATTCCTTCTACAAAGTCATACCTTACGACCCCATACTTACAGGAGAAAGTTGGCTTGCATTCCTGCTGTAACCAAACAACAGTTCTTCCTCTTACACTGCAGGGTTTTAGAAGAGGCTAAGCCCCTATAGCGTACCTAGAGCATTCCTTGGGAGAGGCAGTTCGCTACATGCAGAACTCCGTGCCAAGAACACGTTATTCAGGGAAGGGACCAGTGTGTCACTAGAGTGTATATTAACTTGGTAGAAATCACAAGGAGGTAGGCTGCGTGTTCACTGGAAACGGGGACCTGATGGCACAAGGCTTGCTTTCCCATTTTGAAAGCTCCATTCATGCCGCCTTGAACCTACCTAAATACCAGAGTTTTGGACGAGTTTCTAGTCACTGTAGGCAGGGCTCTGGGAGGGGAACGAGTTTTCTCGAAATCAACAGGGTGCTTTCATAGCCTGGGTGGGAGCTCCTCCTGAGACGCTCTAGAGCCTCAAGGAAACTTGACGTGAGTCCTTTCCTCAAGGTAAAGCCTTGAAGAGCCCTGCTGAAGCGGAACGTGGAGAAGTTTCCTTGAGACATGAGTTGCAGTTCTCCTTTCTTTTAACGTTACTACGCTTTTCAAGACACCTAGGATCTCGCCTGGGCACCCTATTCCGTGCAAGAACACCGAGTACCGGCAGGCTCCACTGGGTTGCTAAGAAACATCCAGGCCCGGATACCTTTCCCAGTCACTCTGTGTATGCTAAGTGTAGGGCAACACACTGCACTCTTCCTTGGGAGAGCTACATTTCCTCAGCACTCCAACAGCTCCAGGTAATCTGTTCTCTCACGTCCTACATGTCATGCAAATTGCCTCAATGCCCTAGGCTGAGCGGCACTGAGAAATCAAAACTGCTTCGCATTCCTTCTACAAAGTCATACCTTAAGACCCCATACTTACAGGAGAAACTCGGCTTGCGTTCCTCCTGTAACCAAAGCACAGTTCTTCCTCTTACACTGCAGGGTTTTAGAAGAGCCTAAGCCCCGATAGCGTTACCAAAGCGTTCCTTGGGAGAGGCAGTTCGCTACATGCAGAACTCCGTGCCAAGAAAACATTCTTCAGGGAAGGGACCATTGTGTAGTTTGAGGGACTATTTACTTGGTAGACATCACAAGGGGGTAGGCTGCGTGTTCCCTGGAAACGGAGACCTGATGGCACAAGGCTTGCTTTCCCATTTTGAAAGCTCCATTCATGCTGCCTTGAAGCTACCTAAATACCAGTGTTTTGGACGGGTCTCTAGTCACTGTAGGCAGGGCTGTGGGAAGGGAACGAGTTTTCTCTAAATCAACAGGGTGCTTTCTCGCCTGGGTGGGAGCTCCAACTGAGACGCTCTGGAGCTCAAAGGAAACTTAACGTGAGTCGTTTCCTCAAGGTAAAGCCTTGAAGGGCCCTGCTGAAGCCGAAGCGTGGAGAAGTTTCCTTGAGACATGAGTTGCAGTTCTCCTTTCTTTTAACGTTACTACGCTTTTCAAGACACCTAGGATCTCGCCTGGGCACCCTATTCCGTGCAAGAACACCGAGTACCGGCAGGCTCCACTGGGTTGCTAAGAAACATCCAGGCCCGGATACCTTTCCCAGTCACTCTGTGTATGCTAAGTGTAGGCAACACACTGCACTCTTCCTTGGGAGAGCTACATTTCCTCAGCACTCCAACAGCTCCAGGTAATCTGTTCTCTCACGTCCTACATGTCATGCAAATTGCCTCAATGCCCTAGGCTGAGCGGCACTGAGAAATCAAAACTGCTTCGCATTCCTTCTACAAAGTCATACCTTAAGACCCCATACTTAGAGGAGAAACTCGGCTTGCGTTCCTCCTGTAACCAAAGCACAGTTCTTCCTCTTACACTGCAGGGTTTTAGAAGAGCCTAAGCCCCGATAGCGTTACCAAAGCGTTCCTTGGGAGAGGCAGTTCGCTACATGAAGAACTCCGTGCCAAGAAAACATTCTTCAGGGAAGGGACCATTGTGTAGTTTGAGGGAATATTTACTTGGTAGACATCACAAGGGGGTAGGCTGCGTGTTCCCTGGAAACGGAGACCTGATGGCACAAAGCTTGCTTTCCCATTTGGAAAGCTCCATTCATGCTGCCTTGAAGCTACCTAAATACCAGTGTTTTGGACGGGTCTCTAGTCACTGTAGGCAGGGCTCTGGGAAGGGAACGAGTTTTCTCTAAATCAACAGGGTGCTTTCGTAGCCTGGGTGGGAGCGCCACCTGAGACGCTCTAGAGCTCAAAGGAAACTTGACGTGAGTCGTTTCCTCAAGGTAAAGCCTTGAAGGGCCCTGCTGAAGCCGAAGCGTGGAGCAGTTTCCTGGAGACATGAGTTGCAGTTCTGCTTTCTTTGAACGTTAGTACGCTTATGAAGACACCTAGTAACTCTCGTGGGCACACTATTACCTGCACGAACACCGAGGACCGGCATGCTCGACTGGGAAGCTCAGAAACATCCAGGCCCGGAAACCTTTCCCAGTCACTCTCAATATGCTAAGTGTAAGGCAACACACTGCATGCCTCCTTGGATGAGCTAGATTTCCTCAGCACTCCAACAGCTCCAGGCAATCTGTTGTCTCACGTCTACATGTCATGCATATCTGCCTCAATGCCCTAGGCTGAGTGGCACTGAGTAACCAATACTGTTTCACATTCCTTCTACAAAGTCATACCTTAAGACCCCATACTTACAGGAGAAAGTTGCCTTGCGTTCCTGCTGTAACCAAAGCACAGTTCTTCCTCTTACACTGCAGGGTTTTAGAAGAGGCTAAGCCCCTATAGTGTACCTAGAGCATTCCTTGGGAGAGGCAGTTCGCTACATGCAGAACTCCGTGCCAAAAACACGTTATTCAGGGAAGGGACCAGTGTGTCTCTAGAGTGTATATTAACTTGGTAGAAATCACAAGGAGGTAGGCTGCGTGTTCACTTGAAACGGGGACCTGATGGCACAAGGCTTGCTTTCCCATTTTGAAAGCTCCATTCATGCCGCCTTGAACCTACCTAAATACCAGTGTTTTGGACGAGTTTCTAGTCACTGTAGGCAGGGCTCTGGGAAGGGAACGAGTTTTCTCGAAATCAACAGGGTGCTTTCATAGCCTGGGTGGGAGCTCCTCCTGAGACGCTCTAGAGCTACAAGGAAACTTGACGTGAGTCCTTTCCTCAAGGTAAAGCCTTGAAGAGCCCTGCTGAAGCGGCACGTGGAGCAGTTTCCTGGAGACACGAGTTGCAGTTCTGCTTTCTTTGAACGTTAGTACGCTTATGAAGACACCTAGTAACTCTCGTGGGCACCCTATTCCCTGCAAGAACACCGAGGACCGGCATGCTCGACTGGGAAGCTCAGAAACATCCAGGCCCGGAAACCTTTCCCAGTCACTCTCAATATGCTAAGGGTAGGGCAACACACTGCACGCCTCCTTGGGAGAGCTAGATTTCCTCAGCACTCCAACAGCTCCAGGCAATCTGTTGTCTCACGTCTACATGTCATGCATATCTGCCTCAGTGCCCTAGGCTGAGCGGCACTGAGTAACCAATACTGTTTCACAGTCCTTCTACAAAGTCATACCTTAAGACCCCATACTTACAGGAGAAAGTTGGCTTGCGTTCCTCCTGTAACCAAAGCACAGTTCTTCCTCTTACACTGCAGGGTTTTAGAAGAGCATAAGCACCGAAAGCGTTACCAAAGCGTTCCTTGGGAGAGGCAGTTCGCTACATGCAGAACTCCGTGCCAAGAAAACATTCTTCAGGGAAGGGACCATTGTGTAGTTTGAGGGAATATTTACTTGGTAGACATCACAAGGGGGTAGGCTGCGTGCTCACTGGAAACGGAGACCTGATGGCACAAGGCTTGCTTTCCCATTTTGAAAGCTCCATTCATGCCGCCTTGAACCTACCTAAATACCAGAGTTTTGGACGAGTTTCTAGTCACTGTAGGCAGGGCTCTGGGAAGGGGACGAGTTTTCTCTAAATCAACAGGGTGCTTTCATAGCCTGGGTGGGAGTTCCTCCTGAGACGCTCTAGAGCCTCAAGGAAACTTGACGTGAGTCCTTTCCTCAAAGTAAAGCCTTGAAGAGTCCTGCTGAAGCGGAACGTGGAGAAGTTTCCTTGAGACATGAGTTGCAGTTCTCCTTTCTTTTAACATTAGTACGCTTTTCAAGACACCTAGGATCTCGCCTCGGCACCCTATTCCGTGCAAGAACACCGAGTACCGGCAGGCTCCACTGGGTTGCTAAGAAACATCCAGGCCCGGATACCTTTCCCAGTCACTCTGTGTATGCTAAGTGTAGGGCAACACACTGCACTCTTCCTTGGGAGAGCTACATTTCCTCAGCACTCCAACAGCTCCAGGTAATCTGTTCTCTCATGTCCTACATGTCATGCAAATTGCCTCAATGCCCTAGGCTGAGCGGCACTGAGAAATCAAAACTGCTTCGCATTCCTTCTACAAAGTCATACCTTAAGACCCCATACTTACAGGAGAAACTCGGCTTGCGTTCCTCCTGTAACCAAAGCACAGTTCTTCCTCTTACACTGCAGCGTTTTAGAATAGCCTAAACCCCGATAGCGTTACCAAAGCGTTCCTTGGGAGAGGCAGTTCGCTACATGCAGAACTCCGTGCCAAGAAAACATTCTTCAGGGAAGGGACCATTGTGTAGTTTGAGGGAATATTTACTTGGTAGAAATCACAAGGGGGTAGGCTGCGTGCTCACTGGAAACGGAGACCTGATGGCACAAGGCTTGCTTTCCCATTTTGAAAGCTCCATTCATGCTGCCTTGAAGCTACCTAAATACCAGTGTTTTGGACGGGTCTCTAGTCACTGTAGGCAGGGCTGTGGGAAGGGAACGAGTTTTCTCTAAATCAACAGGGTGCTTTCGTAGCCTGGGTGGGAGCTCCAACTGAGACGCTCTAGAGCTCAAAGGAAACTTGACGTGAGTCGTTTCCTCAAGGTAAAGCCTTGAAGGGCCCTGCTGAAGCCGAAGCGTGGAGCAGTTTCCTGGAGACATGAGTTGCAGTTCTGCTTTCTTTGAACGTTAGTACGCTTATGAAGACACCTAGTAACTCTCGTGGGCACACTATTACCTGCACGAACACCGAGGACCGGCATGCTCGACTGGGAAGCTCAGAAACATCCAGGCCCGGAAACCTTTCCCAGTCACTCTCAATATGCTAAGGGTAGGGCAACACACTGCACGCCTCCTTGGGAGAGCTAGATTTCCTCAGCACTCCAACAGCTCCAGGCAATCTGTTGTCTCACGTCTACATGTCATGCATATCTGCCTCAATGCCCTAGGCTGAGCGGCACTGAGTAACCAATACTGTTTCACAGTCCTTCTACAAAGTCATACCTTAAGACCCCATACTTACAGGAGAAAGTTGGCTTGCATTCCTGCTGTAACCAAAGCACAGTTCTTCCTCTTACACTGCAGGGTTTTAGAAGAGCCTAAGCACCGAAAGCGTTACCAAAGCGTTCCTTGGGAGAGGCAGTTCGCTACATGCAGAACTCCGTGCCAAGAAAACATTCTTCAGGGAAGGGACCATTGTGTAGTTTGAGGGAATATTTACTTGGTAGACATCACAAGGGGGTAGGCTGCGTGCTCACTGGAAACGGAGACCTGATGGCACAAGGCTTGCTTTCCCATTTTGAAAGCTCCATTCATGCCGCCTTGAACCTACCTAAATACCAGAGTTTTGGACGAGTTTCTAGTCACTGTAGGCAGGGCTCTGGGAAGGGAACGAGTTTTCTCTAAATCAACAGGGTGCTTTCATAGCCTGGGTGGGAGCTCCTCCTGAGACGCTCTAGAGCCTCAAGGAAACTTGACGTGAGTCCTTTCCTCAAGGTAAAGCCTTGAAGAGCCCTGCTGAAGCGGAACGTGGAGAAGTTTCCTTGAGACATGAGTTGCAGTTCTCCTTTCTTTTAACATTAGTACGCTTTTCAAGACACCTAGGATCTCGCCTGGGCACCCTATTCCGTGCAAGAACACCGAGTACCGGCAGGCTCCACTGGGTTGCTAAGAAACATCCAGGCCCGGATACCTTTCCCAGTCACTCTGTGTATGCTAAGTGTAGGGCAACACACTGCACTCTTCCTTGGGAGAGCTACATTTCCTCAGCACTCCAACAGCTCCAGGTAATCTGTTCTCTCACGTCCTACATGTCATGCAAATTGCCTCAATGCCCTAGGCTGAGCGGCACTGAGAAATCAAAACTGCTTCGCATTCCTTCTACAAAGTCATACCTTAAGACCCCATACTTAGAGGAGAAACTCGGCTTGCGTTCCTCCTGTAACCAAAGCACAGTTCTTCCTCTTACACTGCAGGGTTTTAGAAGAGCCTAAGCCCCGATAGCGTTACCAAAGCGTTCCTTGGGAGAGGCAGTTCGCTACATGCAGAACTCCGTGCCAAGAAAACATTCTTCAGGGAAGGGACCATTGTGTAGTTTGAGGGAATATTTACTTGGTAGACATCACAAGGGGGTAGGCTGCGTGTTCCCTGGAAACGGAGACCTGATGGCACAAGGCTTGCTTTCCCATTTTGAAAGCTCCATTCATGCTGCCTTGAAGCTACCTAAATACCAGTGTTTTGGACGGGTCTCTAGTCACTGTAGGCAGGGCTGTGGGAAGGGAACGAGTTTTCTCTAAATCAACAGGGTGCTTTCGTAGCCTGGGTGGGAGCTCCAACTGAGACGCTCTAGAGCTCAAAAGAAACTTGACGTGAGTCGTTTCCTCAAGGTAAAGCCTTGAAGGGCCCTGCTGAAGCCGAAGCGTGGAGAAGTTACCTTGAGACATGAGTTGCAGTTCTCCTTTCTTTTAACGTTACTACGCTTTTCAAGACACCTAGGATCTCGCCTGGGCACCCTATTCCGTGCAAGAACACCGAGTACCGGCAGGCTCCACTGGGTTGCTAAGAAATATCCAGGCCCGGATACCTTTCCCAGTCACTCTGTGTATGCTAAGTGTAGGGCAACACACTGCACTCTTCCTTGGGAGAGCTACATTTCCTCAGCACTCCAACAGCTCCAGGTAATCTGTTCTCTCACGTCCTACATGTCATGCAAATTGCCTCAATGCCCTAGGCTGAGCGGCACTGAGAAATCAAAACTGCTTCGCATTCCTTCTACAAAGTCATACCTTAAGACCCCATACTTACAGGAGAAAGTTGCCTTGCGTTCCTGCTGTAACCAAAGCACAGTTCTTCCTCTTACACTGCTTGGTTTTAGAAGAGGCTAAGCCCCTATAGCGTACCTAGAGCATTCCTTGGGAGAGGCAGTTCGCTACATGCAGAACTCCGTGCCAAGAACACGTTATTCAGGGAAGGGACAAGTGTGTCGCTAGAATGTATATTAACTTGGTAGAAATCACAGGGAGGTAGGCTGCGTGTTCACTGGAAACGGGGACCTGATGGCACAAGGCTTGCTTTCCCATTTTGAAAGCTCCATTCATGCCGCCTTGAACCTACCTAAATACCAGTGTTTTGGACGAGTTTCTAGTCACTGTAGGCAGGGCTCTGGGAAGGGAACGAGTTTTCTCGAAATCAACAGGGTGCTTTCATAGCCTGGGTGGGAGCTCCTCCTGAGACGCTCTAGAGCTACAAGGAAACTTGACGTGAGTCCTTTCCTCAAGGTAAAGCCTTGAAGAGCCCTGCTGAAGCGGCACGTGGAGCAGTTTCCTGGAGACACGAGTTGCAGTTCTGCTTTCTTTGAACGTTAGTACGCTTATGAAGACACCTAGTAACTCTCGTGGGCACCCTATTCCCTGCAAGAACACCGAGGACCGGCATGCTCGACTGGGAAGCTCAGAAACATCCAGGCCCGGAAACCTTTCCCAGTCACTCTCAATATGCTAAGGGTAGGGCAACACACTGCACGCCTCCTTGGGAGAGCTAGATTTCCTCAGCACTCCAACAGCTCCAGGCAATCTGTTGTCTCACGTCTACATGTCATGCATATCTGCTTCAATGCCCTAGGCTGAGCGGCACTGAGTAACCAATACTGTTTCACAGTCCTTCTACAAAGTCATACCTTAAGACCCCATACTTACAGGAGAAAGTTGGCTTGCATTCCTGCTGTAACCAAAGCACAGTTCTTCCTCTTACACTGCAGGGTTTTAGAAGAGCCTAAGCACCGAAAGCGTTACCAAAGCGTTCCTTGGGAGAGGCAGTTCGCTACATGCAGAACTCCGTGCCAAGAAAACATTCTTCAGGGAAGGGACCATTGTGTAGTTTGAGGGAATATTTACTTGGTAGACATCACAAGGGGGTAGGCTGCGTGCTCACTGGAAACGGAGACCTGATGGCACAAGGCTTGCTTTCCCATTTTGAAAGCTCCATTCATGCCGCCTTGAACCTACCTAAATACCAGAGTTTTGCACGAGTTTCTAGTCACTGTAGGCAGGGCTCTGGGAAGGGAACGAGTTTTCTCTAAATCAACAGGGTGCTTTCATAGCCTGGGTGGGAGCTCCTCCTGAGACGCTCTAGAGCCTCAAGGAAACTTGACGTGAGTCCTTTCCTCAAGGTAAAGCCTTGAAGAGCCCTGCTGAAGCGGAACGTGGAGAAGTTTCCTTGAGACATGAGTTGCAGTTCTCCTTTCTTTTAACATTAGTACGCTTTTCAAGACACCTAGGATCTCGCCTGGGCACCCTATTCCGTGCAAGAACCCCGAGTACCGGCAGGCTCCACTGGGTTGCTAAGAAACATCCAGGCCCGGATACCTTTCCCAGTCACTCTGTGTATGCTAAGTGTAGGGCAACACACTGCACTCTTCCTTGGGAGAGCTACATTTCCTCAGCACTCCAACAGCTCCAGGTAATCTGTTCTCTCACGTCCTACATGTCATGCAAATTGCCTCAATGCCCTAGGCTGAGCGGCACTGAGAAATCAAAACTGCTTCGCATTCCTTCTACAAAGTCATACCTTAAGACCCCATACTTACAGGAGAAACTCGGCTTGCGTTCCTCCTGTAACCAAAGCACAGTTCTTCCTCTTACACTGCAGGGTTTTAGAAGAGCCTAAGCCCCGATAGCGTTACCAAAGCGTTCCTTGGGAGAGGCAGTTCGCTACATGCAGAACTCCGTGCCAAGAAAACATTCTTCAGGGAAGGGACCATTGTGTAGTTTGAGGGAATATTTACTTGGTAGACATCACAAGGGGGTAGGCTGTGTGTTCCCTGGAAACGGAGACCTAATGGCACAAGGCTTGCTTTCCCATTTTGAAAGCTCCATTCATGCTGCCTTGAAGCTACCTAAATACCAGTGTTTTGGACGGGTCTCTAGTCACTGTAGGCAGGGCTGTAGGAAGGGAACGAGTTTTCTCTAAATCAACAGGGTGCTTTCGTAGCCTGGGTGGGAGCTCCAACTGAGACGCTCTAGAGCTCAAAGGAAACTTGACGTGAGTCGTTTCCTCAAGGTAAAGCCTTGAAGGGCCCTGCTGAAGCCGAAGCGTGGAGCAGTTTCCTGGAGACATGAGTTGCAGTTCTGCTTTCTTTGAACGTTAGTACGCTTATGAAGACACCTAGTAACTCTCGTGGGCACACTATTACCTGCACGAACACCGAGGACCGGCATGCTCGACTGGGAAGCTCAGAAACATCCAGGCCCGGAAACCTTTCCCAGTCACTCTCAATATGCTAAGTGTAAGGCAACACACTGCATGCCTCCTTGGATGAGCTAGATTTCCTCAGCACTCCAACAGCTCCAGGCAATCTGTTGTCTCACGTCTACATGTCATGCATATCTGCCTCAATGCCCTAGGCTGAGTGGCACTGAGTAACCAATACTGTTTCACATTCCTTCTACAAAGTCATACCTTAAGACCCCATACTTACAGGAGAAAGTTGCCTTGCGTTCCTGCTGTAACCAAAGCACAGTTCTTCCTCTTACACTGCAGGGTTTTAGAAGAGGCTAAGCCCCTATAGCGTACCTAGAGCATTCCTTGGGAGAGGCAGTTCGCTACATGCAGAACTCCGTGCCAAAAACACGTTATTCAGGGAAGGGACCAGTGTGTCTCTAGAGTGTATATTAACTTGGTAGAAATCACAAGGAGGTAGGCTGCGTGTTCACTGGAAACGGGGACCTGATGGCACAAGGCTTGCTTTCCCATTTTGAAAGCTCCATTCATGCCGCCTTGAACCTACCTAAATACCAGTGTTTTGGACGAGTTTCTAGTCACTGTAGGCAGGGCTCTGGGAAGGGAACGAGTTTTCTCGAAATCAACAGGGTGCTTTCATAGCCTGGGTGGGAGCTCCTCCTGAGACGCTCTAGAGCTACAAGGAAACTTGACGTGAGTCCTTTCCTCAAGGTAAAGCCTTGAAGAGCCCTGCTGAAGCGGCACGTGGAGCAGTTTCCTGGAGACACGAGTTGCAGTCCTGCTTTCTTTGAACGTTAGTACGCTTATGAAGACACCTAGTAACTCCCGTGGGCACCCTATTCCCTGCAAGAACACCGAGGACCGGCATGCTCGACTGGGAAGCTCAGAAACATCCAGGCCCGGAAACCTTTCCCAGTCACTCTCAATATGCTAAGGGTAGGGCAACACACTGCACGCCTCCTTGGGAGAGCTAGATTTCCTCAGCACTCCAACAGCTCCAGGCAATCTGTTGTCTCACGTCTACATGTCATGCATATCTGCCTCAATGCCCTAGGCTGAGCGGCACTGAGTAACCAATACTGTTTCACAGTCCTTCTACAAAGTCATACCTTAAGACCCCATACTTACAGGAGAAAGTTGGCTTGCATTCCTCCTGTAACCAAAGCACAGTTCTTCCTCTTACACTGCAGGGTTTTAGAAGAGCATAAGCACCGAAAGCGTTACCAAAGCGTTCCTTGGGAGAGGCAGTTCGCTACATGCAGAACTCCGTGCCAAGAAAACATTCTTCAGGGAAGGGACCATTGTGTAGTTTGAGGGAATATTTACTTGGTAGACATCACAAGGGGGTAGGCTGCGTGCTCACTGGAAACGGAGACCTGATGGCACAAGGCTTGCTTTCCCATTTTGAAAGCTCCATTCATGCCGCCTTGAACCTACCTAAATACCAGAGTTTTGGACGAGTTTCTAGTCACTGTAGGCAGGGCTCTGGGAAGGGAACGAGTTTTCTCTAAATCAACAGGGTGCTTTCATAGCCTGGGTGGGAGCTCCTCCTGAGACGCTCTAGAGCTCAAAGGAAACTTGACGTGAGTCGTTTCCTCAAGGTAAAGCCTTGAAGGGCCCTGCTGAAGCCGAAGCGTGGAGAAGTTTCCTTGAGACATGAGTTGCAGTTCTCCTTTCTTTTAACGTTACTACGCTTTTCAAGACACCTAGGATCTCGCCTGGGCACCCTATTCCGTGCAAGAACACCGAGTACCGGCAGGCTCCACTGGGTTGCTAAGAAACATCCAGGCCCGGATACCTTTCCCAGTCACTCTGTGTATGCTAAGTGTAGGGCAACACACTGCACTCTTCCTTGGGAGAGCTACATTTCCTCAGCACTCCAACAGCTCCAGGTAATCTGTTCTCTCATGTCCTACAGGTCATGCAAATTGCCTCAATGCCCTAGGCTGAGCGGCACTGAGAAATCAAAACTGCTTCACATTCCTTCTACAAAGTCATACCTTAAGACCCCATACTTACAGGAGAAACTCGGCTTGCGTTCCTCCTGTAACCAAAGCACAGTTCTTCCTCTTACACTGCAGGGTTTTAGAAGAGCCTAAGCCCCGATAGCGTTACCAAAGCGTTCCTTGGGAGAGGCAGTTCGCTACATGCAGAACTCCGTGCCAAGAAAACATTCTTCAGGGAAGGGACCATTGTGTAGTTTGAGGGAATATTTACTTGGTAGACATCACAAGGGGGTAGGCTGCGTGTTCCCTGGAAACGGAGACCTGATGGCACAAGGCTTGCTTTCCCATTTTGAAAGCTCCATTCATGCTGCCTTGAAGCTACCTAAATACCAGTGTTTTGGACGGGTCTCTAGTCACTGTAGGCAGGGCTGTGGGAAGGGAACGAGTTTTCTCTAAATCAACAGGGTGCTTTCGTAGCCTGGGTGGGAGCTCCAACTGAGACGCTCTAGAGCTCAAAGGAAACTTGACGTGAGTCGTTTCCTCAAGGTAAAGCCTTGAAGGGCCCTGCTGAAGCCGAAGCGTGGAGCAGTTTCCTGGAGACATGAGTTGCAGTTCTGCTTTCTTTGAACGTTAGTACGCTTATGAAGACACCTAGTAACTCTCGTGGGCACCCTATTCCCTGCAAGAACACCGAGGACCGGCATGCTCGACTGGGAAGCTCAGAAACATCCAGGCCCGGAAACCTTTCCCAGTCACTCTCAATATGCTAAGGGTAGGGCAACACACTGCACGCCTCCTTGGGAGAGCTAGATTTCCTCAGCACTCCAACAGCTCCAGGAAATCTGTTGTCTCACGTCTACATGTCATGCATATCTGCCTCAATGCCCTAGGCTGAGCCGCACTGAGAAACCAATACTCTTTCACATTCCTTCTACAAAGTCATACCTTAAGACCCCATACTTACAGGAGAAAGTTGCCTTGCGTTCCTGCTGTAACCAAAGCACAGTTCTTCCTCTTACACTGCAGGGTTTTAGAAGAGGCTAAGCCCCTATAGCGTACCTAGAGCATTCCTTGGGAGAGGCAGTTCGCTACATGCAGAACTCCGTGCCAAGAACACGTTATTCAGGGAAGGGACCAGTGTGTCGCTAGAATGTATATTAACTTGGTAGAACTCACAGGGAGGTAGGCTGCGTGTTCACTGGAAACGGGGACCTGATGGCACAAGGCTTGCTTTCCCATTTTGAAAGCTCCATTCATGCCGCCTTGAACCTACCTAAATACCAGTGTTTTGGATGAGTTTCTAGTCACTGTAGGCAGGGCTCTGGGAAGGGAACGAGTTTTCTCGAAATCAACAGGGTGCTTTCATAGCCTGGGTGGGAGCTCCTCCTGAGACGCTCTAGAGCTACAAGGAAACTTGACGTGAGTCCTTACCTCAAGGTAAAGCCTTGAAGAGCCCTGCTGAAGCGGCACGTGGAGAAGTTTCCTTGAGACAGGAGTTGCAGTTTTCCTTTCTTTTAACGTTACTACGCTTTTCAAGACACCTAGGATCTCGCCTGGGCACCCTATTCCGTGCAAGAACACCGAGTACCGGCAGGCTCCACTGGGTTGCTAAGAAACATCCAGGCCCGGATACCTTTCCCAGTCACTCTGTGTATGCTTAGTGTAGGGCAACACACTGCACTCTTCCTTGGGAGAGCTACATTTCCTCAGCACTCCAACAGCTCCAAGTAATCTGTTCTCTCATGTCCTACAGGTCATGCAAATTGCCTCAATGCCCTAGGCTGAGCGGCACTGAGAAATCAAAATTGCTTCGCATTACTTCTACAAAGTCATACCTTAAGACCCCATACTTACAGGAGAAACTCGGCTTGCGTTCCTCCTGTAACCAAAGCACAGTTCTTCCTCTTACACTGCAGGGTTTTAGAAGAGCCTAAGCCCCGATAGCGTTACCAAAGCGTTCCTTGGGAGAGGCAGTTCGCTACATGCAGAACTCCGTGCTAAGAAAACTTTCTTCAGGGAAGGGACCATTGTGTAGTTTGAGGGAATATTTACTTGGTAGACATCACAAGGGGGTAGGCTGCGTGTTCCCTGGAAACGGAGTCCTGATGGCACAAGGCTTGCTTTCCCATTTTGAAAGCTCCATTCATGCTGCCTTGAAGCTACCTAAATACCAGTGTTTTGGACGGGTCTCTAGTCACTGTAGGCAGGGCTGTGGGAAGGGAACGAGTTTTCTCTAAATCAACAGGGTGCTTTCGTAGCCTGGGTGGGAGCTCCAACTGAGACGCTCTAGAGCTCAAAGGAAACTTGACGTGAGTCGTTTCCTCAAGGTAAAGCCTTGAAGGGCCCTGCTGAAGCCGAAGCGTGGAGCAGTTTCCTGGAGACATGAGTTGCAGTTCTGCTTTCTTTGAACGTTAGTACGCTTATGAAGACACCTAGTAACTCTCGTGGGCACCCTATTCCCTGCAAGAACACCGAGGACCGGCATGCTCGACTGGGAAGCTCAGAAACATCCAGGCCCGGAAACCTTTCCCAGTCACTCTCAATATGCTAAGGGTAGGGCAACACACTGCACGCCTCCTTGGGAGAGCTAGATTTCCTCAGCACTCCAACAGCTCCAGGCAATCTGTTGTCTCACGTCTACATGTCATGCATATCTGCCTCAATGCCCTAGGCTGAGCCGCACTGAGAAACCAATACTCTTTCACATTCCTTCTACAAAGTCATACCTTAAGACCCCATACTTACAGGAGAAAGTTGCCTTGCGTTCCTGCTGTAACCAAAGCACAGTTCTTCCTCTTACACTGCAGGGTTTTAGAAGAGCCTAAGCACCGAAAGCGTTACCAAAGCGTTCCTTGGGAGAGGCAGTTCGCTACATGCAGAACTCCGTGCCAAGAAAACATTCTTCAGGGAAGGGACCATTGTGTAGTTTGAGGGAATATTTACTTGGTAGACATCACAAGGGGGTAGGCTGTGTGTTCCCTGGAAACGGAGACCTAATGGCACAAGGCTTGCTTTCCCATTTTGAAAGCTCCATTCATGCTGCCTTGAAGCTACCTAAATACCAGTGTTTTGGACGGGTCTCTAGTCACTGTAGGCAGGGCTGTAGGAAGGGAACGAGTTTTCTCTAAATCAACAGGGTGCTTTCGTAGCCTGGGTGGGAGCTCCAACTGAGACGCTCTAGAGCTCAAAGGAAACTTGACGTGAGTCGTTTCCTCAAGGTAAAGCCTTGAAGGGCCCTGCTGAAGCCGAAGCGTGGAGCAGTTTCCTGGAGACATGAGTTGCAGTTCTGCTTTCTTTGAACGTTAGTACGCTTATGAAGACACCTAGTAACTCTCGTGGGCACACTATTACCTGCACGAACACCGAGGACCGGCATGCTCGACTGGGAAGCTCAGAAACATCCAGGCCCGGAAACCTTTCCCAGTCACTCTCAATATGCTAAGTGTAAGGCAACACACTGCATGCCTCCTTGGATGAGCTAGATTTCCTCAGCACTCCAACAGCTCCAGGCAATCTGTTGTCTCACGTCTACATGTCATGCATATCTGCCTCAATGCCCTAGGCTGAGTGGCACTGAGTAACCAATACTGTTTCACATTCCTTCTACAAAGTCATACCTTAAGACCCCATACTTACAGGAGAAAGTTGCCTTGCGTTCCTGCTGTAACCAAAGCACAGTTCTTCCTCTTACACTGCAGGGTTTTAGAAGAGGCTAAGCCCCTATAGCGTACCTAGAGCATTCCTTGGGAGAGGCAGTTCGCTACATGCAGAACTCCGTGCCAAAAACACGTTATTCAGGGAAGGGACCAGTGTGTCTCTAGAGTGTATATTAACTTGGTAGAAATCACAAGGAGGTAGGCTGCGTGTTCACTGGAAACGGGGACCTGATGGCACAAGGCTTGCTTTCCCATTTTGAAAGCTCCATTCATGCCGCCTTGAACCTACCTAAATACCAGTGTTTTGGACGAGTTTCTAGTCACTGTAGGCAGGGCTCTGGGAAGGGAACGAGTTTTCTCGAAATCAACAGGGTGCTTTCATAGCCTGGGTGGGAGCTCCTCCTGAGACGCTCTAGAGCTACAAGGAAACTTGACGTGAGTCCTTTCCTCAAGGTAAAGCCTTGAAGAGCCCTGCTGAAGCGGCACGTGGAGCAGTTTCCTGGAGACACGAGTTGCAGTCCTGCTTTCTTTGAACGTTAGTACGCTTATGAAGACACCTAGTAACTCCCGTGGGCACCCTATTCCCTGCAAGAACACCGAGGACCGGCATGCTCGACTGGGAAGCTCAGAAACATCCAGGCCCGGAAACCTTTCCCAGTCACTCTCAATATGCTAAGGGTAGGGCAACACACTGCACGCCTCCTTGGGAGAGCTAGATTTCCTCAGCACTCCAACAGCTCCAGGCAATCTGTTGTCTCACGTCTACATGTCATGCATATCTGCCTCAATGCCCTAGGCTGAGCGGCACTGAGTAACCAATACTGTTTCACAGTCCTTCTACAAAGTCATACCTTAAGACCCCATACTTACAGGAGAAAGTTGGCTTGCATTCCTCCTGTAACCAAAGCACAGTTCTTCCTCTTACACTGCAGGGTTTTAGAAGAGCATAAGCACCGAAAGCGTTACCAAAGCGTTCCTTGGGAGAGGCAGTTCGCTACATGCAGAACTCCGTGCCAAGAAAACATTCTTCAGGGAAGGGACCATTGTGTAGTTTGAGGGAATATTTACTTGGTAGACATCACAAGGGGGTAGGCTGCGTGCTCACTGGAAACGGAGACCTGATGGCACAAGGCTTGCTTTCCCATTTTGAAAGCTCCATTCATGCCGCCTTGAACCTACCTAAATACCAGAGTTTTGGACGAGTTTCTAGTCACTGTAGGCAGGGCTCTGGGAAGGGAACGAGTTTTCTCTAAATCAACAGGGTGCTTTCATAGCCTGGGTGGGAGCTCCTCCTGAGACGCTCTAGAGCTCAAAGGAAACTTGACGTGAGTCGTTTCCTCAAGGTAAAGCCTTGAAGGGCCCTGCTGAAGCCGAAGCGTGGAGAAGTTTCCTTGAGACATGAGTTGCAGTTCTCCTTTCTTTTAACGTTACTACGCTTTTCAAGACACCTAGGATCTCGCCTGGGCACCCTATTCCGTGCAAGAACACCGAGTACCGGCAGGCTCCACTGGGTTGCTAAGAAACATCCAGGCCCGGATACCTTTCCCAGTCACTCTGTGTATGCTAAGTGTAGGGCAACACACTGCACTCTTCCTTGGGAGAGCTACATTTCCTCAGCACTCCAACAGCTCCAGGTAATCTGTTCTCTCATGTCCTACAGGTCATGCAAATTGCCTCAATGCCCTAGGCTGAGCGGCACTGAGAAATCAAAACTGCTTCACATTCCTTCTACAAAGTCATACCTTAAGACCCCATACTTACAGGAGAAACTCGGCTTGCGTTCCTCCTGTAACCAAAGCACAGTTCTTCCTCTTACACTGCAGGGTTTTAGAAGAGCCTAAGCCCCGATAGCGTTACCAAAGCGTTCCTTGGGAGAGGCAGTTCGCTACATGCAGAACTCCGTGCCAAGAAAACATTCTTCAGGGAAGGGACCATTGTGTAGTTTGAGGGAATATTTACTTGGTAGACATCACAAGGGGGTAGGCTGCGTGTTCCCTGGAAACGGAGACCTGATGGCACAAGGCTTGCTTTCCCATTTTGAAAGCTCCATTCATGCTGCCTTGAAGCTACCTAAATACCAGTGTTTTGGACGGGTCTCTAGTCACTGTAGGCAGGGCTGTGGGAAGGGAACGAGTTTTCTCTAAATCAACAGGGTGCTTTCGTAGCCTGGGTGGGAGCTCCAACTGAGACGCTCTAGAGCTCAAAGGAAACTTGACGTGAGTCGTTTCCTCAAGGTAAAGCCTTGAAGGGCCCTGCTGAAGCCGAAGCGTGGAGCAGTTTCCTGGAGACATGAGTTGCAGTTCTGCTTTCTTTGAACGTTAGTACGCTTATGAAGACACCTAGTAACTCTCGTGGGCACCCTATTCCCTGCAAGAACACCGAGGACCGGCATGCTCGACTGGGAAGCTCAGAAACATCCAGGCCCGGAAACCTTTCCCAGTCACTCTCAATATGCTAAGGGTAGGGCAACACACTGCACGCCTCCTTGGGAGAGCTAGATTTCCTCAGCACTCCAACAGCTCCAGGAAATCTGTTGTCTCACGTCTACATGTCATGCATATCTGCCTCAATGCCCTAGGCTGAGCCGCACTGAGAAACCAATACTCTTTCACATTCCTTCTACAAAGTCATACCTTAAGACCCCATACTTACAGGAGAAAGTTGCCTTGCGTTCCTGCTGTAACCAAAGCACAGTTCTTCCTCTTACACTGCAGGGTTTTAGAAGAGGCTAAGCCCCTATAGCGTACCTAGAGCATTCCTTGGGAGAGGCAGTTCGCTACATGCAGAACTCCGTGCCAAGAACACGTTATTCAGGGAAGGGACCAGTGTGTCGCTAGAATGTATATTAACTTGGTAGAACTCACAGGGAGGTAGGCTGCGTGTTCACTGGAAACGGGGACCTGATGGCACAAGGCTTGCTTTCCCATTTTGAAAGCTCCATTCATGCCGCCTTGAACCTACCTAAATACCAGTGTTTTGGATGAGTTTCTAGTCACTGTAGGCAGGGCTCTGGGAAGGGAACGAGTTTTCTCGAAATCAACAGGGTGCTTTCATAGCCTGGGTGGGAGCTCCTCCTGAGACGCTCTAGAGCTACAAGGAAACTTGACGTGAGTCCTTACCTCAAGGTAAAGCCTTGAAGAGCCCTGCTGAAGCGGCACGTGGAGAAGTTTCCTTGAGACAGGAGTTGCAGTTTTCCTTTCTTTTAACGTTACTACGCTTTTCAAGACACCTAGGATCTCGCCTGGGCACCCTATTCCGTGCAAGAACACCGAGTACCGGCAGGCTCCACTGGGTTGCTAAGAAACATCCAGGCCCGGATACCTTTCCCAGTCACTCTGTGTATGCTTAGTGTAGGGCAACACACTGCACTCTTCCTTGGGAGAGCTACATTTCCTCAGCACTCCAACAGCTCCAAGTAATCTGTTCTCTCATGTCCTACAGGTCATGCAAATTGCCTCAATGCCCTAGGCTGAGCGGCACTGAGAAATCAAAATTGCTTCGCATTACTTCTACAAAGTCATACCTTAAGACCCCATACTTACAGGAGAAACTCGGCTTGCGTTCCTCCTGTAACCAAAGCACAGTTCTTCCTCTTACACTGCAGGGTTTTAGAAGAGCCTAAGCCCCGATAGCGTTACCAAAGCGTTCCTTGGGAGAGGCAGTTCGCTACATGCAGAACTCCGTGCTAAGAAAACTTTCTTCAGGGAAGGGACCATTGTGTAGTTTGAGGGAATATTTACTTGGTAGACATCACAAGGGGGTAGGCTGCGTGTTCCCTGGAAACGGAGTCCTGATGGCACAAGGCTTGCTTTCCCATTTTGAAAGCTCCATTCATGCTGCCTTGAAGCTACCTAAATACCAGTGTTTTGGACGGGTCTCTAGTCACTGTAGGCAGGGCTGTGGGAAGGGAACGAGTTTTCTCTAAATCAACAGGGTGCTTTCGTAGCCTGGGTGGGAGCTCCAACTGAGACGCTCTAGAGCTCAAAGGAAACTTGACGTGAGTCGTTTCCTCAAGGTAAAGCCTTGAAGGGCCCTGCTGAAGCCGAAGCGTGGAGCAGTTTCCTGGAGACATGAGTTGCAGTTCTGCTTTCTTTGAACGTTAGTACGCTTATGAAGACACCTAGTAACTCTCGTGGGCACCCTATTCCCTGCAAGAACACCGAGGACCGGCATGCTCGACTGGGAAGCTCAGAAACATCCAGGCCCGGAAACCTTTCCCAGTCACTCTCAATATGCTAAGGGTAGGGCAACACACTGCACGCCTCCTTGGGAGAGCTAGATTTCCTCAGCACTCCAACAGCTCCAGGCAATCTGTTGTCTCACGTCTACATGTCATGCATATCTGCCTCAATGCCCTAGGCTGAGCCGCACTGAGAAACCAATACTCTTTCACATTCCTTCTACAAAGTCATACCTTAAGACCCCATACTTACAGGAGAAAGTTGCCTTGCGTTCCTGCTGTAACCAAAGCACAGTTCTTCCTCTTACACTGCAGGGTTTTAGAAGAGGCTAAGCCCCTATAGCGTACCTAGAGCATTCCTTGGGAGAGGCAGTTCGCTACATGCAGAACTCCGTGCCAAGAACACGTTATTCAGGGAAGGGACCAGTGTGTCGCTAGAATGTATATTAACTTGGTAGAACTCACAGGGAGGTAGGCTGCGTGTTCACTGGAAACGGGGACCTGATGGCACAAGGCTTGCTTTCCCATTTTGAAAGCTCCATTCATGCCGCCTTGAACCTACCTAAATACCAGTGTTTTGGACGAGTTTCTAGTCACTGTAGGCAGGGCTCTGGGAAGGGAACGAGTTTTCTCGAAATCAACAGGGTGCTTTCATAGCCTGGGTGGGAGCTCCTCCTGAGACGCTCTAGAGCTACAAGGAAACTTGACGTGAGTCCTTTCCTCAAGGTAAAGCCTTGAAGAGCCCTGCTGAAGCGGCACGTGGAGAAGTTTCCTTGAGACAGGAGTTGCAGTTCTCCTTTCTTTTAACGTTACTACGCTTTTCAAGACACCTAGGATCTCGCCTGGGCACCCTATTCCGTGCAAGAACACCGAGTACCGGCAGGCTCCACTGGGTTGCTAAGAAACATCCAGGCCCGGATACCTTTCCCAGTCACTCTGTGTATGCTTAGTGTAGGGCAACACACTGCACTCTTCCTTGGGAGAGCTACATTTCCTCAGCACTCCAACAGCTCCAAGTAATCTGTTCTCTCATGTCCTACATGTCATGCAAAATGCCTCAATGCCCTAGGCTGAGCGGCACTGAGAAATCAAAATTGCTTCGCATTACTTCTACAAAGTCATACCTTAAGACCCCATACTTACAGGAGAAACTCGGCTTGCGTTCCTCCTGTAACCAAAGCACAGTTCTTCCTCTTACACTGCAGGGTTTTAGAAGAGCCTAAGCCCCGATAGCGTTACCAAAGCGTTCCTTGGGAGAGGCAGTTCGCTACATGCAGAACTCCGTGCCAAGAAAACATTCTTCAGGGAAGGGACCATTGTGTAGTTTGAGGGAATATTTACTTGGTAGACATCATAAGGGGGTAGGCTGCGTGCTCACTGGAAACGGAGACCTGATGGCACAAGGCTTGCTTTCCCATTTTGAAAGCTCCATTCATGCTGCCTTGAAGCTACCTAAATACCAGTGTTTTGGACGGGTCCCTAGTCACTGTAGGCAGGGCTCTGGGAAGGGAACGAGTTTTCTCTAAATCAACAGGGTGCTTTCGTAGCCTGGGTGGGAGCTCCACCTGAGACGCTCTAGAGCTCAAAGGAAACTTGACGTGAGTCGTTTCCTCAAGGTAAAGCCTTGAAGAGCCCTGCTGAAGCCGTAGCGTGGAGCAGCTTCCTGGAGACATGAGTTGTAATTCTGCTTTCTTTGAACGTTAGTACGCTTATGAAGACACCTAGTAACTCTCGTGGGCACCCTATTCCCTGCACGAACACCGAGGACCGGCATGCTCGACTGGGAAGCTCAGAAACATCCAGGCCCGGAAACCTTTCCCAGTCACTCTCAATATGCTAAGGGTAGGGCAACACACTGCACGCCTCCTTGGGAGAGCTAGATTTCCTCAGCACTCCAACAGCTCCAGGCAATCTGTTGTCTCACGTCTACATGTCATGCATATCTGCCTCAATGCCCTAGGCTGAGCCGCACTGAGAAACCAATACTCTTTCACATTCCTTCTACAAAGTCATACCTTAAGACCCCATACTTACAGGAGAAAGTTGCCTTGCGTTCCTGCTGTAACCAAAGCACAGTTCTTCCTCTTACACTGCAGGGTTTTAGAAGAGGCTAAGCCCCTATAGCGTACCTAGAGCATTCCTTGGGAGAGGCAGTTCGCTACATGCAGAACTCCGTGCCAAGAACACGTTATTCAGGGAAGGGACCAGTGTGTCGCTAGAATGTATATTAACTTGGTAGAACTCACAGGGAGGTAGGCTGCGTGTTCACTGGAAACGGGGACCTGATGGCACAAGGCTTGCTTTCCCATTTTGAAAGCTCCATTCATGCCGCCTTGAACCTACCTAAATACCAGTGTTTTGGACGAGTTTCTAGTCACTGTAGGCAGGGCTCTGGGAAGGGAACGAGTTTTCTCGAAATCAACAGGGTGCTTTCATAGCCTGGGTGGGAGCTCCTCCTGAGACGCTCTAGAGCTACAAGGAAACTTGACGTGAGTCCTTTCCTCAAGGTAAAGCCTTGAAGAGCCCTGCTGAAGCGGCACGTGGAGAAGTTTCCTTGAGACAGGAGTTGCAGTTCTCCTTTCTTTTAACGTTACTACGCTTTTCAAGACACCTAGGATCTCGCCTGGGCACCCTATTCCGTGCAAGAACACCGAGTACCGGCAGGCTCCACTGGGTTGCTAAGAAACATCCAGGCCCGGATACCTTTCCCAGTCACTCTGTGTATGCTTAGTGTAGGGCAACACACTGCACTCTTCCTTGGGAGAGCTACATTTCCTCAGCACTCCAACAGCTCCAAGTAATCTGTTCTCTCATGTCCTACATGTCATGCAAAATGCCTCAATGCCCTAGGCTGAGCGGCACTGAGAAATCAAAATTGCTTCGCATTACTTCTACAAAGTCATACCTTAAGACCCCATACTTACAGGAGAAACTCGGCTTGCGTTCCTCCTGTAACCAAAGCACAGTTCTTCCTCTTACACTGCAGGGTTTTAGAAGAGCCTAAGCCCCGATAGCGTTACCAAAGCGTTCCTTGGGAGAGGCAGTTCGCTACATGCAGAACTCCGTGCCAAGAAAACATTCTTCAGGGAAGGGACCATTGTGTAGTTTGAGGGAATATTTACTTGGTAGACATCATAAGGGGGTAGGCTGCGTGCTCACTGGAAACGGAGACCTGATGGCACAAGGCTTGCTTTCCCATTTTGAAAGCTCCATTCATGCTGCCTTGAAGCTACCTAAATACCAGTGTTTTGGACGGGTCCCTAGTCACTGTAGGCAGGGCTCTGGGAAGGGAACGAGTTTTCTCTAAATCAACAGGGTGCTTTCGTAGCCTGGGTGGGAGCTCCACCTGAGACGCTCTAGAGCTCAAAGGAAACTTGACGTGAGTCGTTTCCTCAAGGTAAAGCCTTGAAGAGCCCTGCTGAAGCCGAAGCGTGGAGCAGCTTCCTGGAGACATGAGTTGTAATTCTGCTTTCTTTGAACGTTAGTACGCTTATGAAGACACCTAGTAACTCTCGTGGGCACCCTATTCCCTGCACGAACACCGAGGACCGGCATGCTCGACTGGGAAGCTCAGAAACATCCAGGCCCGGAAACCTTTCCTTGTCACTCTCAATATGCTAAGTGTAAGGCAACACACTGCACGCCTCCTTGGAAGAGCTAGATTTCCTCAGCACTCCAACAGCTCCAGGCAATCTGTTGTCTCACGTCTACATGTCATGCATATCTGCCTCAGTGCCCTAGGCTGAGCGGCACTGAGAAACCAATACTCTTTCACATTCCTTCTACAAAGTCATACCTTAAGACCCCATACTTACAGGAGAAAGTTGGCTTGCGTTCCTGCTGTAACCAAAGCACAGTTCTTCCTCTTACACTGCAGGGTTTTAGAAGAGCCTAAGCACCGAAAGCGTTACCAAAGCGTTCCTTGGGAGAGGCAGTTCGCTACATGCAGAACTCCGTGCCAAGAAAACATTCTTCAGGGAAGGGACCATTGTGTAGTTTGAGGGAATATTTACTTGGTAGACATCACAAGGGGGTAGGCTGCGTGCTCACTGGAAACGGAGACCTGATGGCACAAGGCTTGCTTTCCCATTTTGAAAGCTCCATTCATGCCGCCTTGAACCTACCTAAATACCAGAGTTTTGGACGAGTTTCTAGTCACTGTAGGCAGGGCTCTGGGAAGGGAACGAGTTTTCTCTAAATCAACAGGGTGCTTTCATAGCCTGGGTGGGAGCTCCTCCTGAGACGCTCTAGAGCCTCAAGGAAACTTGACGTGAGTCCTTTCCTCAAGGTAAAGCCTTGAAGAGCCCTGCTGAAGTGGAACGTGGAGAAGTTTCCTTGAGACATGAGTTGCAGTTCTCCTTTCTTTTAACATTAGTACGCTTTTCAAGACACCTAGGATCTCGCCTGGGCACCCTATTCCGTGCAAGAACCCCGAGTACCGGCAGGCTCCACTGGGTTGCTAAGAAACATCCAGGCCCGGATACCTTTCCCAGTCACTCTGTGTATGCTAAGTGTAGGGCAACACACTGCACTCTTCCTTGGGAGAGCTACATTTCCTCAGCACTCCAACAGCTCCAGGTAATCTGTTCTCTCACGTCCTACATGTCATGCAAATTGCCTCAATGCCCTAGGCTGAGCGGCACTGAGAAATCAAAACTGCTTCGCATTCCTTCTACAAAGTCATACCTTAAGACCCCATACTTAGAGGAGAAACTCGGCTTGCGTTCCTCCTGTAACCAAAGCACAGTTCTTCCTCTTACACTGCAGGGTTTTAGAAGAGCCTAAGCCCCGATAGTGTTACCAAAGCGTTCCTTGGGAGAGGCAGTTCGCTACATGCAGAACTCCGTGCCAAGAAAACATTCTTCAGGGAAGGGACCATTGTGTAGTTTGAGGGAATATTTACTTGGTAGACATCACAAGGGGGTAGGCTGTGTGTTCCCTGGAAACGGAGACCTAATGGCACAAGGCTTGCTTTCCCATTTTGAAAGCTCCATTCATGCTGCCTTGAAGCTACCTAAATACCAGTGTTTTGGACGGGTCTCTAGTCACTGTAGGCAGGGCTGTAGGAAGGGAACGAGTTTTCTCTAAATCAACAGGGTGCTTTCGTAGCCTGGGTGGGAGCTCCAACTGAGACGCTCTAGAGCTCAAAGGAAACTTGACGTGAGTCGTTTCCTCAAGGTAAAGCCTTGAAGGGCCCTGCTGAAGCCGAAGCGTGGAGCAGTTTCCTGGAGACATGAGTTGCAGTTCTGCTTTCTTTGAACGTTAGTACGCTTATGAAGACACCTAGTAACTCTCGTGGGCACACTATTACCTGCACGAACACCGAGGACCGGCATGCTCGACTGGGAAGCTCAGAAACATCCAGGCCCGGAAACCTTTCCCAGTCACTCTCAATATGCTAAGTGTAAGGCAACACACTGCATGCCTCCTTGGATGAGCTAGATTTCCTCAGCACTCCAACAGCTCCAGGCAATCTGTTGTCTCACGTCTACATGTCATGCATATCTGCCTCAATGCCCTAGGCTGAGTGGCACTGAGTAACCAATACTGTTTCACATTCCTTCTACAAAGTCATACCTTAAGACCCCATACTTACAGGAGAAAGTTGCCTTGCGTTCCTGCTGTAACCAAAGCACAGTTCTTCCTCTTACACTGCAGGGTTTTAGAAGAGGCTAAGCCCCTATAGCGTACCTAGAGCATTCCTTGGGAGAGGCAGTTCGCTACATGCAGAACTCCGTGCCAAAAACACGTTATTCAGGGAAGGGACCAGTGTGTCTCTAGAGTGTATATTAACTTGGTAGAAATCACAAGGAGGTAGGCTGCGTGTTCACTGGAAACGGGGACCTGATGGCACAAGGCTTGCTTTCCCATTTTGAAAGCTCCATTCATGCCGCCTTGAACCTACCTAAATACCAGTGTTTTGGACGAGTTTCTAGTCACTGTAGGCAGGGCTCTGGGAAGGGAACGAGTTTTCTCGAAATCAACAGGGTGCTTTCATAGCCTGGGTGGGAGCTCCTCCTGAGACGCTCTAGAGCTACAAGGAAACTTGACGTGAGTCCTTTCCTCAAGGTAAAGCCTTGAAGAGCCCTGCTGAAGCGGCACGTGGAGCAGTTTCCTGGAGACACGAGTTGCAGTTCTGCTTTCTTTGAACGTTAGTACGCTTATGAAGACACCTAGTAACTCCCGTGGGCACCCTATTCCCTGCAAGAACACCGAGGACCGGCATGCTCGACTGGGAAGCTCAGAAACATCCAGGCCCGGAAACCTTTCCCAGTCACTCTCAATATGCTAAGGGTAGGGCAACACACTGCACGCCTCCTTGGGAGAGCTAGATTTCCTCAGCACTCCAACAGCTCCAGGCAATCTGTTGTCTCACGTCTACATGTCATGCATATCTGCCTCAATGCCCTAGGCTGAGCGGCACTGAGTAACCAATACTGTTTCACAGTCCTTCTACAAAGTCATACCTTAAGACCCCATACTTACAGGAGAAAGTTCGCTTGCATTCCTCCTGTAACCAAAGCACAGTTCTTCCTCTTACACTGCAGGGTTTTAGAAGAGCATAAGCACCGAAAGCGTTACCAAAGCGTTCCTTGGGAGAGGCAGTTCGCTACATGCAGAACTCCGTGCCAAGAAAACATTCTTCAGGGAAGGGACCATTGTGTAGTTTGAGGGAATATTTACTTGGTAGACATCACAAGGGGGTAGGCTGCGTGCTCACTGGAAACGGAGACCTGATGGCACAAGGCTTGCTTTCCCATTTTGAAAGCTCCATTCATGCCGCCTTGAACCTACCTAAATACCAGAGTTTTGGACGAGTTTCTAGTCACTGTAGGCAGGGCTCTGGGAAGGGAACGAGTTTTCTCTAAATCAACAGGGTGCTTTCATAGCCTGGGTGGGAGTTCCTCCTGAGACGCTCTAGAGCCTCAAGGAAACTTGACGTGAGTCCTTTCCTCAAAGTAAAGCCTTGAAGAGCCCTGCTGAAGCGGAACGTGGAGAAGTTTCCTTGAGACATGAGTTGCAGTTCTCCTTTCTTTTAACATTAGTACGCTTTTCAAGACACCTAGGATCTCGCCTGGGCACCCTATTCCGTGCAAGAACCCCGAGTACCGGCAGGCTCCACTGGGTTGCTAAGAAACATCCAGGCCCGGATACCTTTCCCAGTCACTCTGTGTATGCTAAGTGTAGGGCAACACACTGCACTCTTCCTTGGGAGAGCTACATTTCCTCAGCACTCCAACAGCTCCAGGTAATCTGTTCTCTCACGTCCTACATGTCATGCAAATTGCCTCAATGCCCTAGGCTGAGCGGCACTGAGAAATCAAAACTGCTTCGCATTCCTTCTACAAAGTCATACCTTAAGACCCCATACTTACAGGAGAAACTCGGCTTGCGTTCCTCCTGTAACCAAAGCACAGTTCTTCCTCTTACACTGCAGGGTTTTAGAAGAGCCTAAGCCCCGATAGCGTTACCAAAGCGTTCCTTGGGAGAGGCAGTTCGCTACATGCAGAACTCCGTGCCAAGAAAACATTCTTCAGGGAAGGGACCATTGTGTAGTTTGAGGGAATATTTATTTGGTAGACATCACAAGGGGGTAGGCTGCGTGCTCACTGGAAACGGAGACCTGATGGCACAAGGCTTGCTTTCCCATTTTGAAAGCTCCATTCATGCCGCCTTGAACCTACCTAAATACCAGAGTTTTGGACGAGTTTCTAGTCACTGTAGGCAGGGCTGTGGGAAGGGAACGAGTTTTCTCTAAATCAACAGGGTGCTTTCATAGCCTGGGTGGGAGCTCCTCCTGAGACGCTCTAGAGCCTCAAGGAAACTTGACGTGAGTCCTTTCCTCAAGGTAAAGCCTTGAAGAGCCCTGCTGAAGCGGCACGTGGAGAAGTTTCCTTGAGACATGAGTTGCAGTTCTCCTTTCTTTTAACATTAGTACGCTTTTCAAGACACCTAGGATCTCGCCTCGGCACCCTATTCCGTGCAAGAACACCGAGTACCGGCAGGCTCCACTGGGTTGCTAAGAAACATCCAGGCCCGGATACCTTTCCCAGTCACTCTGTGTATGCTAAGTGTAGGGCAGCACACTGCACTCTTCCTTGGGAGAGCTACATTTCCACAGCACTCCAACAGCTCCAGGTAATCTGTTCTCTCACGTCCTACATGTCATGCAAATTGCCTCAATGCCCTAGGCTGAGCGGCACTGAGAAATCAAAACTGCTTCGCATTCCGTCTACAAAGTCATACCTTAAGACCGCATAGTTAGAGGAGAAACTCGGCTTGCGTTCCTCCTGTAACCAAAGCACAGTTCTTCCTCTTACACTGCAGGGTTTTAGAAGAGCCTAAGCCCCGATAGCGTTACCAAAGCGTTCCTTGGGAGAGGCAGTTCGCTACATGCAGAACTCCGTGCCAAGAAAACTTTCTTCAGGGAAGGGACCATTGTGTAGTTTGAGGGAATATTTACTTGGTAGACATCACAAGGGGGTAGGCTGCGTGTTCCCTGGAAACGGAGACCTGATGGCACAAGGCTTGCTTTCCCATTTTGAAAGCTCCATTCATGCTGCCTTGAAGCTACCTAAATACCAGTGTTTTGGACGTGTCTCTAGTCACTGTAGGCAGGGCTGTGGGAAGGGAACGAGTTTTCTCTAAATCAACAGGGTGCTTTCGTAGCCTGCGTGGGAGCTCCAACTGAGACGCTCTAGAGCTCAAAGGAAACTTGACGTGAGTCGTTTCCTCAAGGTAAAGCCTTGAAGAGCCCTGCTGAAGACGAAGCGTGGAGCAGCTTCCTGGAGACATGAGTTGTAGTTCTGCTTTCTTTGAAAGTTAGTACGCTTATGAAGACACCTAGTAACTCTCGTGGGCACCCTATTCCCTGCAAGAACACCGAGGACCGGCATGCTCGACTGGGAAGCTCAGAAACATCCAGGCCCGGAAACCTTTCCCAGTCACTCTCAATATGCTAAGGGTAGGGCAACACACTGCACGCCTCCTTGGGAGAGCTAGATTTCCTCAGCACTCCAACAGCTCCAGGCAATCTGTTGTCTCACGTCTACATGTCATGCATATCTGCCTCAATGCCCTAGGCTGAGCGGCACTGAGTAACCAATACTGTTTCACATTCCTTCTACAAAGTCATACCTTAAGACCCCATACTTACAGGAGAAAGTTGGCTTGCATTCCTCCTGTAACCAAAGCACAGTTCTTCCTCTTACACTGCAGGGTTTTAGAAGAGCCTAAGCACCGAAAGCGTTACCAAAGCGTTCCTTGGGAGAGGCAGTTCGCTACATGCAGAACTCCGTGCCAAGAAAACATTCTTCAGGGAAGGGACCATTGTGTAGTTTGAGGGAATATTTACTTGGTAGACATCACAAGGGGGTAGGCTGCGTGCTCACTGGAAACGGAGACCTGATGGCACAAGGCTTGCTTTCCCATTTTGAAAGCTCCATTCATGCCGCCTTGAACCTACCTAAATACCAGAGTTTTGGACGAGTTTCTAGTCACTGTAGGCAGGGCTCTGGGAAGGGAACGAGTTTTCTCTAAATCAACAGGGTGCTTTCATAGCCTGGGTGGGAGCTCCTCCTGAGACGCTCTAGAGCTCAAAGGAAACTTGACGTGAGTCGTTTCCTCAAGGTAAAGCCTTGAAGGGCCCTGCTGAAGCCGAAGCGTGGAGAAGTTTCCTTGAGACATGAGTTGCAGTTCTCCTTTCTTTTAACGTTACTACGCTTTTCAAGACACCTAGGATCTCGCCTGGGCACCCTATTCCGTGCAAGAACACCGAGTACCGGCAGGCTCCACTGGGTTGCTAAGAAACATCCAGGCCCGGATACCTTTCCCAGTCACTCTGTGTATGCTAAGTGTAGGGCAACACACTGCACTCTTCCTTGGGAGAGCTACATTTCCTCAGCACTCCAACAGCTCCAGGTAATCTGTTCTCTCACGTCCTACATGTCATGCAAATTGCCTCAATGCCCTAGGCTGAGCGGCACTGAGAAATCAAAACTGCTTCGCATTCCTTCTACAAAGTCATACCTTAAGACCCCATACTTACAGGAGAAACTCGGCTTGCGTTCCTCCTGTAACCAAAGCACAGTTCTTCCTCTTACACTGCAGGGTTTTAGAAGAGCCTAAGCCCCGATAGCGTTACCAAAGCGTTCCTTGGGAGAGGCAGTTTGCTACATGCAGAACTCCGTGCCAAGAAAACATTCTTCAGGGAAGGGACCATTGTGTAGTTTGAGGGAATATTTACTTGGTAGACATCACAAGGGGGTAGGCTGCGTGTTCCCTGGAAACGGAGACCTGATGGCACAAGGCTTGCTTTCCCATTTTGAAAGCTCCATTCATGCTGCCTTGAAGCTACCTAAATACCAGTGTTTTGGACGGGTCTCTAGTCACTGTAGGCAGGGCTGTGGGAAGGGAACGAGTTTTCTCTAAATCAACAGGGTGCTTTCGTAGCCTGGGTGGGAGCTCCAACTGAGACGCTCTAGAGCTCAAAGGAAACTTGACGTGAGTCGTTTCCTCAAGGTAAAGCCTTGAAGGGCCCTGCTGAAGCCGAAGCGTGGAGCAGTTTCCTGGAGACATGAGTTGCAGTTCTGCTTTCTTTGAACGTTAGTACGCTTATGAAGACACCTAGTAACTCTCGTGGGCACCCTATTCCCTGCAAGAACACCGAGGACCGGCATGCTCGACTGGGAAGCTCAGAAACATCCAGGCCCGGAAACCTTTCCCAGTCACTCTCAATATGCTAAGGGTAGGGCAACACACTGCACGCCTCCTTGGGAGAGCTAGATTTCCTCAGCACTCCAACAGCTCCAGGAAATCTGTTGTCTCACGTCTACATGTCATGCATATCTGCCTCAATGCCCTAGGCTGAGCCGCACTGAGAAACCAATACTCTTTCACATTCCTTCTACAAAGTCATACCTTAAGACCCCATACTTACAGGAGAAAGTTGCCTTGCGTTCCTGCTGTAACCAAAGCACAGTTCTTCCTCTTACACTGCAGGGTTTTAGAAGAGGCTAAGCCCCTATAGCGTACCTAGAGCATTCCTTGGGAGAGGCAGTTCGCTACATGCAGAACTCCGTGCCAAGAACACGTTATTCAGGGAAGGGACCAGTGTGTCGCTAGAATGTATATTAACTTGGTAGAACTCACAGGGAGGTAGGCTGCGTGTTCACTGGAAACGGGGACCTGATGGCACAAGGCTTGCTTTCCCATTTTGAAAGCTCCATTCATGCCGCCTTGAACCTACCTAAATACCAGTGTTTTGGACGAGTTTCTAGTCACTGTAGGCAGGGCTCTGGGAAGGGAACGAGTTTTCTCGAAATCAACAGGGTGCTTTCATAGCCTGGGTGGGAGCTCCTCCTGAGACGCTCTAGAGCTACAAGGAAACTTGACGTGAGTCCTTACCTCAAGGTAAAGCCTTGAAGAGCCCTGCTGAAGCGGCACGTGGAGAAGTTTCCTTGAGACAGGAGTTGCAGTTTTCCTTTCTTTTAACGTTACTACGCTTTTCAAGACACCTAGGATCTCGCCTGGGCACCCTATTCCGTGCAAGAACACCGAGTACCGGCAGGCTCCACTGGGTTGCTAAGAAACATCCAGGCCCGGATACCTTTCCCAGTCACTCTGTGTATGCTTAGTGTAGGGCAACACACTGCACTCTTCCTTGGGAGAGCTACATTTCCTCAGCACTCCAACAGCTCCAAGTAATCTGTTCTCTCATGTCCTACATGTCATGCAAATTGCCTCAATGCCCTAGGCTGAGCGGCACTGAGAAATCAAAATTGCTTCGCATTACTTCTACAAAGTCATACCTTAAGACCCCATACTTACAGGAGAAACTCGGCTTGCGTTCCTCCTGTAACCAAAGCACAGTTCTTCCTCTTACACTGCAGGGTTTTAGAAGAGCCTAAGCCCCGATAGCGTTACCAAAGCGTTCCTTGGGAGAGGCAGTTCGCTACATGCAGAACTCCGTGCCAAGAAAACTTTCTTCAGGGAAGGGACCATTGTGTAGTTTGAGGGAATATTTACTTGGTAGACATCACAAGGGGGTAGGCTGCGTGTTCCCTGGAAACGGAGACCTGATGGCACAAGGCTTGCTTTCCCATTTTGAAAGCTCCATTCATGCTGCCTTGAAGCTACCTAAATACCAGTGTTTTGGACGGGTCTCTAGTCACTGTAGGCAGGGCTGTGGGAAGGGAACGAGTTTTCTCTAAATCAACAGGGTGCTTTCGTAGCCTGGGTGGGAGCTCCAACTGAGACGCTCTAGAGCTCAAAGGAAACTTGACGTGAGTCGTTTCCTCAAGGTAAAGCCTTGAAGGGCCCTGCTGAAGCCGAAGCGTGGAGCAGTTTCCTGGAGACATGAGTTGCAGTTCTGCTTTCTTTGAACGTTAGTACGCTTATGAAGACACCTAGTAACTCTCGTGGGCACCCTATTCCCTGCAAGAACACCGAGGACCGGCATGCTCGACTGGGAAGCTCAGAAACATCCAGGCCCGGAAACCTTTCCCAGTCACTCTCAATATGCTAAGGGTAGGGCAACACACTGCACGCCTCCTTGGGAGAGCTAGATTTCCTCAGCACTCCAACAGCTCCAGGCAATCTGTTGTCTCACGTCTACATGTCATGCATATCTGCCTCAATGCCCTAGGCTGAGCCGCACTGAGAAACCAATACTCTTTCACATTCCTTCTACAAAGTCATACCTTAAGACCCCATACTTACAGGAGAAAGTTGCCTTGCGTTCCTGCTGTAACCAAAGCACAGTTCTTCCTCTTACACTGCAGGGTTTTAGAAGAGGCTAAGCCCCTATAGCGTACCTAGAGCATTCCTTGGGAGAGGCAGTTCGCTACATGCAGAACTCCGTGCCAAGAACACGTTATTCAGGGAAGGGACCAGTGTGTCGCTAGAATGTATATTAACTTGGTAGAACTCACAGGGAGGTAGGCTGCGTGTTCACTGGAAACGGGGACCTGATGGCACAAGGCTTGCTTTCCCATTTTGAAAGCTCCATTCATGCCGCCTTGAACCTACCTAAATACCAGTGTTTTGGACGACTTTCTAGTCACTGTAGGCAGGGCTCTGGGAAGGGAACGAGTTTTCTCGAAATCAACAGGGTGCTTTCATAGCCTGGGTGGGAGCTCCTCCTGAGACGCTCTAGAGCTACAAGGAAACTTGACGTGAGTCCTTTCCTCAAGGTAAAGCCTTGAAGAGCCCTGCTGAAGCGGCACGTGGAGAAGTTTCCTTGAGACAGGAGTTGCAGTTCTCCTTTCTTTTAACGTTACTACGCTTTTCAAGACACCTAGGATCTCGCCTGGGCACCCTATTCCGTGCAAGAACACCGAGTACCGGCAGGCTCCACTGGGTTGCTAAGAAACATCCAGGCCCGGATACCTTTCCCAGTCACTCTGTGTATGCTTAGTGTAGGGCAACACACTGCACTCTTCCTTGGGAGAGCTACATTTCCTCAGCACTCCAACAGCTCCAAGTAATCTGTTCTCTCATGTCCTACATGTCATGCAAAATGCCTCAATGCCCTAGGCTGAGCGGCACTGAGAAATCAAAATTGCTTCGCATTACTTCTACAAAGTCATACCTTAAGACCCCATACTTACAGGAGAAACTCGGCTTGCGTTCCTCCTGTAACCAAAGCACAGTTCTTCCTCTTACACTGCAGGGTTTTAGAAGAGCCTAAGCCCCGATAGCGTTACCAAAGCGTTCCTTGGGAGAGGCAGTTCGCTACATGCAGAACTCCGTGCCAAGAAAACATTCTTCAGGGAAGGGACCATTGTGTAGTTTGAGGGAATATTTACTTGGTAGACATCATAAGGGGGTAGGCTGCGTGCTCACTGGAAACGGAGACCTGATGGCACAAGGCTTGCTTTCCCATTTTGAAAGCTCCATTCATGCTGCCTTGAAGCTACCTAAATACCAGTGTTTTGGACGGGTCCCTAGTCACTGTAGGCAGGGCTCTGGGAAGGGAACGAGTTTTCTCTAAATCAACAGGGTGCTTTCGTAGCCTGGGTGGGAGCTCCACCTGAGACGCTCTAGACCTCAAAGGAAACTTGACGTGAGTCGTTTCCTCAAGGTAAAGCCTTGAAGAGCCCTGCTGAAGCCGAAGCGTGGAGCAGCTTCCTGGAGACATGAGTTGTAATTCTGCTTTCTTTGAACGTTAGTACGCTTATGAAGACACCTAGTAACTCTCGTGGGCACCCTATTCCCTGCACGAACACCGAGGACCGGCATGCTCGACTGGGAAGCTCAGAAACATCCAGGCCCGGAAACCTTTCCTTGTCACTCTCAATATGCTAAGTGTAAGGCAACACACTGCACGCCTCCTTGGAAGAGCTAGATTTCCTCAGCACTCCAACAGCTCCAGGCAATCTGTTGTCTCACGTCTACATGTCATGCATATCTGCCTCAGTGCCCTAGGCTGAGCGGCACTGAGAAACCAATACTCTTTCACATTCCTTCTACAAAGTCATACCTTAAGACCCCATACTTACAGGAGAAAGTTGCCTTGCGTTCCTGTTGTAACCAAAGCACAGTTCTTCCTCTTACACTGCAGGGTTTTAGAAGAGCCTAAGCCCCGATAGCGTTACCAAAGCGTTCCTTGGAAGAGGCAGTTCGCTACATGCAGAACTCCGTGCCAAGAAAACATTCTTCAGGGAAGGGACCATTGTGTAGTTTGAGGGAATATTTACTTGGTAGACATCACAAGGGGGTAGGCTGCGTGCTCACTGGAAACGGAGACCTGATGGCACAAGGCTTGCTTTCCCATTTTGAAAGCTCCATTCATGCTGCCTTGAAGCTACCTAAATACCAGTGTTTTGTACGGGTCTCTAGTCACTGTAGGCAGGGCTCTGGGAAGGGAACGAGTTTTCTCGAAATCAACAGGGTGCTTTTGTAGCCTGGTGGGAGCTCCACCTAGAAGCTCTAGAGCTCAAAGGAAACTTGACGTGAGTCGTTTCCTCAAGGTAAAGCCTTGAAGAGCCCTGCTGAAGCCAAAGCGTGGAGCAGTTTCCTGGAGACATGAGTTGTAGTTCTGCTTTCTTTGAACGTTACTACGCTTTTCAAGACACCTAGGATCTCGCCTGGGCACCCTATTCCGTACAAGAACACCGAGTACCGGCAGGCTCCACTGGGTTGCTAAGAAACATCCAGGCCCGGATACCTTTCCCAGTCACTCTGTGTATGCTAAGTGTAGGGCAACACACTGCACTCTTCCTTGGGAGAGCTACATTTCCTCAGCACTCCAACAGCTCCAGGTAATCTGTTCTCTCACGTCCTACATGTCATGCAAATTGCCTCAATGCCCTAGGCTGAGCGGCACTGAGAAATCAAAACTGCTTCGCATTCCTTCTACAAAGTCATACCTTAAGACCCCATACTTACAGGAGAAACTCGGCTTCCGTTCCTCCTGTAACCAAAGCACAGTTCTTCCTCTTACACTGCAGGGTTTTAGAAGAGCCTAAGCCCCGATAGCGTTACCAAAGCGTTCCTTGGGAGAGGCAGTTCGCTATATGCAGAACTCCGTGCCAAGAAAACATTCTTCAGGGAAGGGACCATTGTGTAGTTTGAGGGAATATTTACTTGGTAGACATCACAAGGGGGTAGGCTGCGTGTTCCCTGGAAACGGAGACCTGATGGCACAAGGCTTGCTTTCCCATTTTGAAAGCTCCATTCATGCTGCCTTGAAGCTACCTAAATACCAGTGTTTTGGACGGGTCTCTAGTCACTGTAGGCAGGGCTGTGGGAAGGGAACGAGTTTTCTCTAAATCAACAGGGTGCTTTCTCGCCTGGGTGGGAGCTCCAACTGAGACGCTCTAGAGCTCAAAGGAAACTTGACGTGAGTCGTTTCCTCAAGGTAAAGCCTTGAAGAGCCCTGCTGAAGCCGAAGCGTGGAGCAGCTTCCTGGAGACATGAGTTGTAGTTCTGCTTTCTTTGAACGTTAGTACGCTTATGAAGACACCTAGTAACTCTCGTGGGCACCCTATTCCCTGCAAGAACACCGAGGACCGGCATGCTCGACTGGGAAGCTCAGAAACATCCAGGCCCGGAAACCTTTCCCAGTCACTCTCAATATGCTAAGGGTAGGGCAACACACTGCACGCCTCCTTGGGAGAGCTAGATTTCCTCAGCACTCCAACAGCTCCAGGCAATCTGTTGTCTCACGTCTACATGTCATGCATATCTGCCTCAATGCCCTAGGCTGAGCGGCACTGAGTAACCAATACTGTTTCACATTCCTTCTACAAAGTCATACCTTAAGACCCCATACTTACAGGAGAAAGTTGGCTTGCATTGCTGCTGTAACCAAAGCACAGTTCTTCCTCTTACACTGCAGGGTTTTAGAAGAGCCTAAGCACCGAAAGCGTTACCAAAGCGTTCCTTGGGAGAGGCAGTTCGCTACATGCAGAACTCCGTGCCAAGAAAACATTCTTCAGGGAAGGGACCATTGTGTAGTTTGAGGGAATATTTACTTGGTAGACATCACAAGGGGGTAGGCTGCGTGCTCACTGGAAACGGAGACCTGATGGCACAAGGCTTGCTTTCCCATTTTGAAAGCTCCATTCATGCCGCCTTGAACCTACCTAAATACCAGAGTTTTGGACGAGTTTATAGTCACTGTAGGCAGGGCTCTGGGAAGGGAACGAGTTTTCTCTAAATCAACAGGGTGCTTTCATAGCCTGGGTGGGAGCTCCTCCTGAGACGCTCTAGAGCCTCAAGGAAACTTGACGTGAGTCCTTTCCTCAAGGTAAAGCCTTGAAGAGCCCTGCTGAAGCGGAACGTGGAGAAGTTTCCTTGAGACATGAGTTGCAGTTCTCCTTTCTTTTAACATTAGTACGCTTTTCAAGACACCTAGGATCTCGCCTGGGCACCCTATTCCGTTGAAGAACACCGAGTACCGGCAGGCTCCACTGGGTTGCTAAGAAACATCCAGGCCCGGATACCTTTCCCAGTCACTCTGTGTATGCTAAGTGTAGGGCAACACACTGCACTCTTCCTTGAGAGAGCTACATTTCCTCAGCACTCCAACAGCTCCAGGTAATCTGTTCTCTCACGTCCTACATGTCATGCAAATTGCCTCAATGCGCTAGGCTGAGCGGCACTGAGAAATCAAAACTGCTTCGCATTCCTTCTACAAAGTCATACCTTAAGACCCCATACTTAGAGGAGAAACTCGGCTTGCGTTCCTCCTGTAACCAAAGCACAGTTCTTCCTCTTACACTGCAGGGTTTTAGAAGAGCCTAAGCACCGAAAGCGTTACCAAAGCGTTCCTTGGGAGAGGCAGTTCGCTACATGCAGAACTCCGTGCCAAGAAAACATTCTTCAGGGAAGGGACCATTGTGTAGTTTGAGGGAATATTTACTTGGTAGACATCACAAGGGGGTAGGCTGTGTGTTCCCTGGAAACGGAGACCTAATGGCACAAGGCTTGCTTTCCCATTTTGAAAGCTCCATTCATGCTGCCTTGAAGCTACCTAAATACCAGTGTTTTGGACGGGTCTCTAGTCACTGTAGGCAGGGCTGTGGGAAGGGAACGAGTTTTCTCTAAATCAACAGGGTGCTTTCGTAGCCTGGGTGGGAGCTCCAACTGAGACGCTGTAGAGCTCAAAGGAAACTTGACGTGAGTCGTTTCCTCAAGGTAAAGCCTTGAAGGGCCCTGCTGAAGCCGAAGCGTGGAGCAGTTTCCTGGAGACATGAGTTGCAGTTCTGCTTTCTTTGAACGTTAGTACGCTTATGAAGACACCTAGTAACTCTCGTGGGCACACTATTACCTGCACGAACACCGAGGACCGGCATGCTCGACTGGGAAGCTCAGAAACATCCAGGCCCGGAAACCTTTCCCAGTCACTCTCAATATGCTAAGTGTAAGGCAACACACTGCATGCCTCCTTGGATGAGCTAGATTTCCTCAGCACTCCAACAGCTCCAGGCAATCTGTTGTCTCACGTCTACATGTCATGCATATCTGCCTCAATGCCCTAGGCTGAGTGGCACTGAGTAACCAATACTGTTTCACATTCCTTCTACAAAGTCATACCTTAAGACCCCATACTTACAGGAGAAAGTTGCCTTGCGTTCCTGCTGTAACCAAAGCACAGTTCTTCCTCTTACACTGCAGGGTTTTAGAAGAGGCTAAGCCCCTATAGCGTACCTAGAGCATTCCTTGGGAGAGGCAGTTCGCTACATGCAGAACTCCGTGCCAAAAACACGTTATTCAGGGAAGGGACCAGTGTGTCTCTAGAGTGTATATTAACTTGGTAGAAATCACAAGGAGGTAGGCTGCGTGTTCACTGGAAACGGGGACCTGATGGCACAAGGCTTGCTTTCCCATTTTGAAAGCTCCATTCATGCCGCCTTGAACCTACCTAAATACCAGTGTTTTGGACGAGTTTCTAGTCACTGTAGGCAGGGCTCTGGGAAGGGAACGAGTTTTCTCGAAATCAACAGGGTGCTTTCATAGCCTGGGTGGGAGCTCCTCCTGAGACGCTCTAGAGCTACAAGGAAACTTGACGTGAGTCCTTTCCTCAAGGTAAAGCCTTGAAGAGCCCTGCTGAAGCGGCACGTGGAGCAGTTTCCTGGAGACACGAGTTGCAGTTCTGCTTTCTTTGAACGTTAGTACGCTTATGAAGACACCTAGTAACTCTCGTGGGCACCCTATTCCCTGCAAGAACACCGAGGACCGGCATGCTCGACTGGGAAGCTCAGAAACATCCAGGCCCGGAAACCTTTCCCAGTCACTCTCAATATGCTAAGGGTAGGGCAACACACTGCACGCCTCCTTGGGAGAGCTAGATTTCCTCAGCACTCCAACAGCTCCAGGCAATCTGTTGTCTCACGTCTACATGTCATGCATATCTGCCTCAGTGCCCTAGGCTGAGCGGCACTGAGTAACCAATACTGTTTCACAGTCCTTCTACAAAGTCAAACCTTAAGACCCCATACTTACAGGAGAAAGTTGGCTTGCGTTCCTCCTGTAACCAAAGCACAGTTCTTCCTCTTACACTGCAGGGTTTTAGAAGAGCCTAAGCACCGAAAGCGTTACCAAAGCGTTCCTTGGGAGAGGCAGTTCGCTACATGCAGAACTCCGTGCCAAGAAAACATTCTTCAGGGAAGGGACCATTGTGTAGTTTGAGGGAATATTTACTTGGTAGACATCACAAGGGGGTAGGCTGCGTGCTCACTGGAAACGGAGACCTGATGGCACAAGGCTTGCTTTCCCATTTTGAAAGCTCCATTCATGCCGCCTTGAACCTACCTAAATACCAGAGTTTTGGACGAGTTTCTAGTCACTGTAGGCAGGGCTCTGGGAAGGGAACGAGTTTTCTCTAAATCAACAGGGTGCTTTCATAGCCTGGGTGGGAGTTCCTCCTGAGACGCTCTAGAGCCTCAAGGAAACTTGACGTGAGTCCTTTCCTCAAAGTAAAGCCTTGAAGAGCCCTGCTGAAGCGGAACGTGGAGAAGTTTCCTTGAGACATGAGTTGCAGTTCTCCTTTCTTTTAACATTAGTACGCTTTTCAAGACACCTAGGATCTCGCCTCGGCACCCTATTCCGTGCAAGAACACCGAGTACCGGCAGGCTCCACTGGGTTGCTAAGAAACATCCAGGCCCGGATACCTTTCCCAGTCACTCTGTGTATGCTAAGTGTAGGGCAACACACTGCACTCTTCCTTGGGAGAGCTACATTTCCTCAGCACTCCAACAGCTCCAGGTAATCTGTTCTCTCATGTCCTACATGTCATGCAAATTGCCTCAATGCCCTAGGCTGAGCGGCACTGAGAAATCAAAACTGCTTCGCATTCCTTCTACAAAGTCATACCTTAAGACCCCATACTTACAGGAGAAACTCGGCTTGCGTTCCTCCTGTAACCAAAGCACAGTTCTTCCTCTTACACTGCAGGGTTTTAGAAGAGCCTAAGCCCCGATAGCGTTACCAAAGCGTTCCTTGGGAGAGGCAGTTCGCTACATGCAGAACTCCGTGCCAAGAAAACATTCTTCAGGGAAGGGACCATTGTGTAGTTTGAGGGAATATTTACTTGGTAGAAATCACAAGGGGGTAGGCTGCGTGCTCACTGGAAACGGAGACCTGATGGCACAAGGCTTGCTTTCCCATTTTGAAAGCTCCATTCATGCTGCCTTGAAGCTACCTAAATACCAGTGTTTTGGACGGGTCTCTAGTCACTGTAGGCAGGGCTGAGGGAAGGGAACGAGTTTTCTCTAAATCAACAGGGTGCTTTCGTAGCCTGGGTGGGAGCTCCAACTGAGACGCTCTAGAGCTCAAAGGAAACTTGACGTGAGTCGTTTCCTCAAGGTAAAGCCTTGAAGGGCCCTGCTGAAGCCGAAGCGTGGAGCAGTTTCCTGGAGACATGAGTTGCAGTTCTGCTTTCTTTGAACGTTAGTACGCTTATGAAGACACCTAGTAACTCTCGTGGGCACACTATTACCTGCACGAACACCGAGGACCGGCATGCTCGACTGGGAAGCTCAGAAACATCCATTCCCGGAAACCTTTCCCAGTCACTCTCAATATGCTAAGGGTAGGGCAACACACTGCACGCCTCCTTGGGAGAGCTAGATTTCCTCAGCACTCCAACAGCTCCAGGCAATCTGTTGTCTCACGTCTACATGTCATGCATATCTGCCTCAATGCCCTAGGCTGAGCGGCACTGAGTAACCAATACTGTTTCACATTCCTTCTACAAAGTCATACCTTAAGACCCCATACTTACAGGAGAAAGTTGGCTTGCATTCCTGCTGTAACCAAAGCACAGTTCTTCCTCTTACACTGCAGGGTTTTAGAAGAGCCTAAGCACCGAAAGCGTTACCAAAGCGTTCCTTGGGAGAGGCAGTTCGCTACATGCAGAACTCCGTGCCAAGAAAACATTCTTCAGGGAAGGGACCATTGTGTAGTTTGAGGGAATATTTACTTGGTAGACATCACAAGGGGGTAGGCTGCGTGCTCACTGGAAACGGAGACCTGATGGCACAAGGCTTGCTTTCCCATTTTGAAAGCTCCATTCATGCCGCCTTGAACCTACCTAAATACCAGAGTTTTGGACGAGTTTCTAGTCACTGTAGGCAGGGCTCTGGGAAGGGAACGAGTTTTCTCTAAATCAACAGGGTGCTTTCATAGCCTGGGTGGGAGCTCCTCCTGAGACGCTCTAGAGCCTCAAGGAAACTTGACGTGAGTCCTTTCCTCAAGGTAAAGCCTTGAAGAGCCCTGCTGAAGCGGAACGTGGAGAAGTTTCCTTGAGACATGAGTTGCAGTTCTCCTTTCTTTTAACATTAGTACGCTTTTCAAGACACCTAGGATCTCGCCTGGGTACCCTATTCCGTGCAAGAACCCCGAGTACCGGCAGGCTCCACTGGGTTGCTAAGAAACATCCAGGCCCGGATACCTTTCCCAGTCACTCTGTGTATGCTAAGTGTAGGGCAACACACTGCACTCTTCCTTGAGAGAGCTACATTTCCTCAGCACTCCAACAGCTCCAGGTAATCTGTTCTCTCACGTCCTACATGTCATGCAAATTGCCTCAATGCCCTAGGCTGAGCGGCACTGAGAAATCAAAACTGCTTCGCATTCCTTCTACAAAGTCATACCTTAAGACCCCATACTTAGAGGAGAAACTCGGCTTGCGTTCCTCCTGTAACCAAAGCACAGTTCTTCCTCTTACACTGCAGGGTTTTAGAAGAGCCTAAGCCCCGATAGCGTTACCAAAGCGTTCCTTGGGAGAGGCAGTTCGCTACATGCAGAACTCCGTGCCAAGAAAACATTCTTCAGGGAAGGGACCATTGTGTAGTTTGAGGGAATATTTACTTGGTAGACATCACAAGGGGGTAGGCTGTGTGTTCCCTGGAAACGGAGACCTAATGGCACAAGGCTTGCTTTCCCATTTTGAAAGCTCCATTCATGCTGCCTTGAAGCTACCTAAATACCAGTGTTTTGGACGGGTCTCTAGTCACTGTAGGCAGAGCTGTGGGAAGGGAACGAGTTTTCTCTAAATCATCAGGGTGCTTTCGTAGCCTGGGTGGGAGCTCCAACTGAGACGCTCTAGAGCTCAAAGGAAACTTGACGTGAGTCGTTTCCTCAAGGTAAAGCCTTGAAGGGCCCTGCTGAAGCCGAAGCGTGGAGCAGTTTCCTGGAGACATGAGTTGCAGTTCTGCTTTCTTTGAACGTTAGTACGCTTATGAAGACACCTAGTAACTCTCGTGGGCACACTATTACCTGCACGAACACCGAGGACCGGCATGCTCGACTGGGAAGCTCAGAAACATCCAGGCCCGGAAACCTTTCCCAGTCACTCTCAATATGCTAAGTGTAAGGCAACACACTGCATGCCTCCTTGGATGAGCTAGATTTCCTCAGCACTCCAACAGCTCCAGGCAATCTGTTGTCTCACGTCTACATGTCATGCATATCTGCCTCAATGCCCTAGGCTGAGTGGCACTGAGTAACCAATACTGTTTCACATTCCTTCTACAAAGTCATACCTTAAGACCCCATACTTACAGGAGAAAGTTGCCTTGCGTTCCTGCTGTAACCAAAGCACAGTTCTTCCTCTTACACTGCAGGGTTTTAGAAGAGGCTAAGCCCCTATAGCGTACCTAGAGCATTCCTTGGGAGAGGCAGTTCGCTACATGCAGAACACCGTGCCAAAAACACGTTATTCAGGGAAGGGACCAGTGTGTCTCTAGAGTGTATATTAACTTGGTAGAAATCACAAGGAGGTAGGCTGCGTGTTCACTGGAAACAGGGACCTGATGGCACAAGGCTTGCTTTCCCATTTTGAAAGCTCCATTCATGCCGCCTTGAACCTACCTAAATACCAGTGTTTTGGACGAGTTTCTAGTCACTGTAGGCAGGGCTCTGGGAAGGGAACGAGTTTTCTCGAAATCAACAGGGTGCTTTCATAGCCTGGGTGGGAGCTCCTCCTGAGACGCTCTAGAGCTACAAGGAAACTTGACGTGAGTCCTTTCCTCAAGGTAAAGCCTTGAAGAGCCCTGCTGAAGCGGCACGTGGAGCAGTTTCCTGGAGACACGAGTTGCAGTTCTGCTTTCTTTGAACGTTAGTACGCTTATGAAGACACCTAGTAACTCTCGTGGGCACCCTATTCCCTGCAAGAACACCGAGGACCGGCATGCTCGACTGGGAAGCTCAGAAACATCCAGGCCCGGAAACCTTTCCCAGTCACTCTCAATATGCTAAGGGTAGGGCAACACACTGCACGCCTCCTTGGGAGAGCTAGATTTCCTCAGCACTCCAACAGCTCCAGGCAATCTGTTGTCTCACGTCTACATGTCATGCATATCTGCCTCAATGCCCTAGGCTGAGCGGCACTGAGTAACCAATACTGTTTCACATTCCTTCTACAAAGTCATACCTTAAGACCCCATACTTACAGGAGAAAGTTGGCTTGCATTCCTGCTGTAACCAAAGCACAGTTCTTCCTCTTACACTGCAGGGTTTTAGAAGAGCCTAAGCACCGAAAGCGTTACCAAAGCGTTCCTTGGGAGAGGCAGTTCGCTACATGCAGAACTCCGTGCCAAGAAAACATTCTTCAGGGAAGGGACCATTGTGTAGTTTGAGGGAATATTTACTTGGTAGACATCACAAGGGGGTAGGCTGCGTGCTCACTGGAAACGGAGACCTGATGGCACAAGGCTTGCTTTCCCATTTTGAAAGCTCCATTCATGCCGCCTTGAACCTACCTAAATACCAGAGTTTTGGACGAGTTTCTAGTCACTGTAGGCAGGGCTCTGGGAAGGGAACGAGTTTTCTCTAAATCAACAGGGTGCTTTCATAGCCTGGGTGGGAGCTCCTCCTGAGACGCTCTAGAGCCTCAAGGAAACTTGACGTGAGTCCTTTCCTCAAGGTAAAGCCTTGAAGAGCCCTGCTGAAGCGGAACGTGGAGAAGTTTCCTTGAGACATGAGTTGCAGTTCTCCTTTCTTTTAACATTAGTACGCTTTTCAAGACACCTAGGATCTCGCCTGGGTACCCTATTCCGTGCAAGAACCCCGAGTACCGGCAGGCTCCACTGGGTTGCTAAGAAACATCCAGGCCCGGATACCTTTCCCAGTCACTCTGTGTATGCTAAGTGTAGGGCAACACACTGCACTCTTCCTTGAGAGAGCTACATTTCCTCAGCACTCCAACAGCTCCAGGTAATCTGTTCTCTCACGTCCTACATGTCATGCAAATTGCCTCAATGCCCTAGGCTGAGCGGCACTGAGAAATCAAAACTGCTTCGCATTCCTTCTACAAAGTCATACCTTAAGACCCCATACTTAGAGGAGAAACTCGGCTTGCGTTCCTCCTGTAACCAAAGCACAGTTCTTCCTCTTACACTGCAGGGTTTTAGAAGAGCCTAAGCCCCGATAGCGTTACCAAAGCGTTCCTTGGGAGAGGCAGTTCGCTACATGCAGAACTCCGTGCCAAGAAAACATTCTTCAGGGAAGGGACCATTGTGTAGTTTGAGGGAATATTTACTTGGTAGACATCACAAGGGGGTAGGCTGTGTGTTCCCTGGAAACGGAGACCTAATGGCACAAGGCTTGCTTTCCCATTTTGAAAGCTCCATTCATGCTGCCTTGAAGCTACCTAAATACCAGTGTTTTGGACGGGTCTCTAGTCACTGTAGGCAGAGCTGTGGGAAGGGAACGAGTTTTCTCTAAATCATCAGGGTGCTTTCGTAGCCTGGGTGGGAGCTCCAACTGAGACGCTCTAGAGCTCAAAGGAAACTTGACGTGAGTCGTTTCCTCAAGGTAAAGCCTTGAAGGGCCCTGCTGAAGCCGAAGCGTGGAGCAGTTTCCTGGAGACATGAGTTGCAGTTCTGCTTTCTTTGAACGTTAGTACGCTTATGAAGACACCTAGTAACTCTCGTGGGCACACTATTACCTGCACGAACACCGAGGACCGGCATGCTCGACTGGGAAGCTCAGAAACATCCAGGCCCGGAAACCTTTCCCAGTCACTCTCAATATGCTAAGTGTAAGGCAACACACTGCATGCCTCCTTGGATGAGCTAGATTTCCTCAGCACTCCAACAGCTCCAGGCAATCTGTTGTCTCACGTCTACATGTCATGCATATCTGCCTCAATGCCCTAGGCTGAGTGGCACTGAGTAACCAATACTGTTTCACATTCCTTCTACAAAGTCATACCTTAAGACCCCATACTTACAGGAGAAAGTTGCCTTGCGTTCCTGCTGTAACCAAAGCACAGTTCTTCCTCTTACACTGCAGGGTTTTAGAAGAGGCTAAGCCCCTATAGCGTACCTAGAGCATTCCTTGGGAGAGGCAGTTCGCTACATGCAGAACACCGTGCCAAAAACACGTTATTCAGGGAAGGGACCAGTGTGTCTCTAGAGTGTATATTAACTTGGTAGAAATCACAAGGAGGTAGGCTGCGTGTTCACTGGAAACAGGGACCTGATGGCACAAGGCTTGCTTTCCCATTTTGAAAGCTCCATTCATGCCGCCTTGAACCTACCTAAATACCAGTGTTTTGGACGAGTTTCTAGTCACTGTAGGCAGGGCTCTGGGAAGGGAACGAGTTTTCTCGAAATCAACAGGGTGCTTTCATAGCCTGGGTGGGAGCTCCTCCTGAGACGCTCTAGAGCTACAAGGAAACTTGACGTGAGTCCTTTCCTCAAGGTAAAGCCTTGAAGAGCCCTGCTAAAGCGGCACGTGGAGCAGTTTCCTGGAGACACGAGTTGCAGTTCTGCTTTCTTTGAACGTTAGTACGCTTATGAAGACACCTAGTAACTCTCGTGGGCACCCTATTCCCTGCAAGAACACCGAGGACCGGCATGCTCGACTGGGAAGCTCAGAAACATCCAGGCCCGGAAACCTTTCCCAGTCACTCTCAATATGCTAAGGGTAGGGCAACACACTGCACGCCTCCTTGGGAGAGCTAGATTTCCTCAGCACTCCAACAGCTCCAGGCAATCTGTTGTCTCACGTCTACATGTCATGCATATCTGCCTCAGTGCCCTAGGCTGAGCGGCACTGAGTAACCAATACTGTTTCACAGTCCTTCTACAAAGTCATACCTTAAGACCCCATACTTACAGGAGAAAGTTGGCTTGCGTTCCTCCTGTAACCAAAGCACAGTTCTTCCTCTTACACTGCAGGGTTTTAGAAGAGCATAAGCACCGAAAGCGTTACCAAAGCGTTCCTTGGGAGAGGCAGTTCGCTACATGCAGAACTCCGTGCCAAGAAAACATTCTTCAGGGAAGGGACCATTGTGTAGTTTGAGGGAATATTTACTTGGTAGACATCACAAGGGGGTAGGCTGCGTGCTCACTGGAAACGGAGACCTGATGGCACAAGGCTTGCTTTCCCATTTTGAAAGCTCCATTCATGCCGCCTTGAACCTACCTAAATACCAGAGTTTTGGACGAGTTTCTAGTCACTGTAGGCAGGGCTCTGGGAAGGGAACGAGTTTTCTCTAAATCAACAGGGTGCTTTCATAGCCTGGGTGGGAGTTCCTCCTGAGACGCTCTAGAGCCTCAAGGAAACTTGACGTGAGTCCTTTCCTCAAAGTAAAGCCTTGAAGAGCCCTGCTGAAGCGGAACGTGGAGAAGTTTCCTTGAGACATGAGTTGCAGTTCTCCTTTCTTTTAACATTAGTACGCTTTTCAAGACACCTAGGATCTCGCCTCGGCACCCTATTCCGTGCAAGAACACCGAGTACCGGCAGGCTCCACTGGGTTGCTAAGAAACATCCAGGCCCGGATACCTTTCCCAGTCACTCTGTGTATGCTAAGTGTAGGGCAACACACTGCACTCTTCCTTGGGAGAGCTACATTTCCTCAGCACTCCAACAGCTCCAGGTAATCTGTTCTCTCATGTCCTACATGTCATGCAAATTGCCTCAATGCCCTAGGCTGAGCGGCACTGAGAAATCAAAACTGCTTCGCATTCCTTCTACAAAGTCATACCTTAAGACCCCATACTTACAGGAGAAACTCGGCTTGCGTTCCTCCTGTAACCAAAGCACAGTTCTTCCTCTTACACTGCAGGGTTTTAGAAGAGCCTAAGCCCCGATAGCGTTACCAAAGCGTTCCTTGGGAGAGGCAGTTCGCTACATGCAGAACTCCGTGCCAAGAAAACATTCTTCAGGGAAGGGACCATTGTGTAGTTTGAGGGAATATTTACTTGGTAGACATCACAAGGGGGTAGGCTGCGTGTTCCCTGGAAACGGAGACCTGATGGCACAAGGCTTGCTTTCCCATTTTGAAAGCTCCATTCATGCTGCCTTGAAGCTACCTAAATACCAGTGTTTTGGACGGGTCTCTAGTCACTGTAGGCAGGGCTGTGGGAAGGGAACGAGTTTTCTCTAAATCAACAGGGTGCTTTCGTAGCCTGGGTGGGAGCTCCAACTGAGACGCTCTAGAGCTCAAAGGAAACTAGACGTGAGTCGTTTCCTCAAGGTAAAGCCTTGAAGGGCCCTGCTGAAGCCGAAGCGTGGAGCAGTTTCCTGGAGACATGAGTTGCAGTTCTGCTTTCTTTGAACGTTAGTACGCTTATGAAGACACCTAGTAACTCTCGTGGGCACCCTATTCCCTGCAAGAACACCGAGGACCGGCATGCTCGACTGGGAAGCTCAGAAACATCCAGGCCCGGAAACCTTTCCCAGTCACTCTCAATATGCTAAGGGTAGGGCAACACACTGCACGCCTCCTTGGGAGAGCTAGATTTCCTCAGCACTCCAACAGCTCCAGGCAATCTGTTGTCTCACGTCTACATGTCATGCATATCTGCCTCAATGCCCTAGGCTGAGCGGCACTGAGTAACCAATACTGTTTCACAGTCCTTCTACAAAGTCATACCTTAAGACCCCATACTTACAGGAGAAAGTTGGCTTGCATTCCTGCTGTAACCAAAGCACAGTTCTTCCTCTTACACTGCAGGGTTTTAGAAGAGCCTAAGCACCGAAAGCGTTACCAAAGCGTTCCTTGGGAGAGGCAGTTCGCTACATGCAGAACTCCGTGCCAAGAAAACATTCTTCAGGGAAGGGACCATTGTGTAGTTTGAGGGAATATTTACTTGGTAGACATCACAAGGGGGTAGGCTGCGTGCTCACTGGAAACGGAGACCTGATGGCACAAGGCTTGCTTTCCCATTTTGAAAGCTCCATTCATGCCGCCTTGAACCTACCTAAATACCAGAGTTTTGGACGAGTTTCTAGTCACTGTAGGCAGGGCTCTGGGAAGGGAACGAGTTTTCTCTAAATCAACAGGGTGCTTTCATAGCCTGGGTGGGAGCTCCTCCTGAGACGCTCTAGAGCCTCAAGAAAACTTGACGTGAGTCCTTTCCTCAAGGTAAAGCCTTGAAGAGCCCTGCTGACGCGGAACGTGGAGAAGTTTCCTTGAGACATGAGTTGCAGTTCTCCTTTCTTTTAACATTAGTACGCTTTTCAAGACACCTAGGATCTCGCCTGGGCACCCTATTCCGTGCAAGAACACCGAGTACCGGCAGGCTCCACTGGGTTGCTAAGAAACATCCAGGCCCGGATACCTTTCCCAGTCACTCTGTGTATGCTAAGTGTAGGGCAACACACTGCACTCTTCCTTGGGAGAGCTACATTTCCTCAGCACTCCAACAGCTCCAGGTAATCTGTTCTCTCACGTCCTACATGTCATGCAAATTGCCTCAATGTCCTAGGCTGAGCGGCACTGAGAAATCAAAACTGCTTCGCATTCCTTCTACAAAGTCATACCTTAAGACCCCATACTTACAGGAGAAACTCGGCTTGCGTTCCTCCTGTAACCAAAGCACAGTTCTTCCTCTTACACTGCAGGGTTTTAGAAGAGCCTAAGCCCCGATAGCATTACCAAAGCGTTCCTTGGGAGAGGCAGTTCGCTACATGCAGAACTCCGTGCCAAGAAAACATTCTTCAGGGAAGGGACCATTGTGTAGTTTGAGGGAATATTTACTTGGTAGACATCACAAGGGGGTAGGCTGCGTGTTCCCTGGAAACGGAGACCTGATGGCACAAGGCTTGCTTTCCCATTTTGAAAGCTCCATTCATGCTGCCTTGAAGCTACCTAAATACCAGTGTTTTGGACGGGTCTCTAGTCACTGTAGGCAGGGCTGTGGGAAGGGAACGAGTTTTCTCTAAATCAACAGGGTGCTTTCGTAGCCTGGGTGGGAGCTCCAACTGAGACGCTCTAGAGCTCAAAAGAAACTTGACGTGAGTCGTTTCCTCAAGGTAAAGCCTTGAAGGGCCCTGCTGAAGCCGAAGCGTGGAGAAGTTACCTTGAGACATGAGTTGCAGTTCTCCTTTCTTTTAACGTTACTACGCTTTTCAAGACACCTAGGATCTCGCCTGGGCACCCTATTCCGTGCAAGAACACCGAGTACCGGCAGGCTCCACTGGGTTGCTAAGAAATATCCAGGCCCGGATACCTTTCCCAGTCACTCTGTGTATGCTAAGTGTAGGGCAACACACTGCACTCTTCCTTGGGAGAGCTACATTTCCTCAGCACTCCAACAGCTCCAGGTAATCTGTTCTCTCACGTCCTACATGTCATGCAAATTGCCTCAATGCCCTAGGCTGAGCGGCACTGAGAAATCAAAACTGCTTCGCATTCCTTCTACAAAGTCATACCTTAAGACCCCATACTTACAGGAGAAAGTTGCCTTGCGTTCCTGCTGTAACCAAAGCACAGTTCTTCCTCTTACACTGCTTGGTTTTAGAAGAGGCTAAGCCCCTATAGCGTACCTAGAGCATTCCTTGGGAGAGGCAGTTCGCTACATGCAGAACTCCGTGCCAAGAACACGTTATTCAGGGAAGGGACAAGTGTGTCGCTAGAATGTATATTAACTTGGTAGAAATCACAGGGAGGTAGGCTGCGTGTTCACTGGAAACGGGGACCTGATGGCACAAGGCTTGCTTTCCCATTTTGAAAGCTCCATTCATGCCGCCTTGAACCTACCTAAATACCAGTGTTTTGGACGAGTTTCTAGTCACTGTAGGCAGGGCTCTGGGAAGGGAACGAGTTTTCTCGAAATCAACAGGGTGCTTTCATAGCCTGGGTGGGAGCTCCTCCTGAGACGCTCTAGAGCTACAAGGAAACTTGACGTGAGTCCTTTCCTCAAGGTAAAGCCTTGAAGAGCCCTGCTGAAGCGGCACGTGGAGCAGTTTCCTGGAGACACGAGTTGCAGTTCTGCTTTCTTTGAACGTTAGTACGCTTATGAAGACACCTAGTAACTCTCGTGGGCACCCTATTCCCTGCAAGAACACCGAGGACCGGCATGCTCGACTGGGAAGCTCAGAAACATCCAGGCCCGGAAACCTTTCCCAGTCACTCTCAATATGCTAAGGGTAGGGCAACACACTGCACGCCTCCTTGGGAGAGCTAGATTTCCTCAGCACTCCAACAGCTCCAGGCAATCTGTCGTCTCACGTCTACATGTCATGCATATCTGCCTCAATGCCCTAGGCTGAGCGGCACTGAGTAACCAATACTGTTTCACAGTCCTTCTACAAAGTCATACCTTAAGACCCCATACTTACAGGAGAAAGTTGGCTTGCATTCCTGCTGTAACCAAAGCACAGTTCTTCCTCTTACACTGCAGGGTTTTAGAAGAGGCTAAGCACCGAAAGCGTTACCAAAGCGTTCCTTGGGAGAGGCAGTTCGCTACATGCAGAACTCCGTGCCAAGAAAACGTTCTTCAGGGAAGGGACCATTGTGTAGTTTGAGGGAATATTTACTTGGTAGACATCACAAGGGGGTAGGCTGCGTGCTCACTGGAAACGGAGACCTGATGGCACAAGGCTTGCTTTCCCATTTTGAAAGCTCCATTCATGCCGCCTTGAACCTACCTAAATACCAGAGTTTTGGACGAGTTTCTAGTCACTGTAGGCAGGGCTCTGGGAAGGGAACGAGTTTTCTCTAAATCAACAGGGTGCTTTCATAGCCTGGGTGGGAGCTCCTCCTGAGACGCTCTAGAGCCTCAAGGAAACTTGACGTGAGTCCTTTCCTCAAGGTAAAGCCTTGAAGAGCCCTGCTGAAGCGGAACGTGGAGAAGTTTCCTTGAGACATGAGTTGCAGTTCTCCTTTCTTTTAACATTAGTACGCTTTTCAAGACACCTAGGATCTCGCCTGGGCACCCTATTCCGTGCAAGAACCCCGAGTACCGGCAGGCTCCACTGGGTTGCTAAGAAACATCCAGGCCCGGATACCTTTCCCAGTCACTCTGTGTATGCTAAGTGTAGGGCAACACACTGCACTCTTCCTTGGGAGAGCTACATTTCCTCAGCACTCCAACAGCTCCAGGTAATCTGTTCTCTCACGTCCTACATGTCATGCAAATTGCCTCAATGCCCTAGGCTGAGCGGCACTGAGAAATCAAAACTGCTTCGCATTCCTTCTACAAAGTCATACCTTAAGACCCCATACTTAGAGGAGAAACTCGGCTTGCGTTCCTCCTGTAACCAAAGCACAGTTCTTCCTCTTACACTGCAGGGTTTTAGAAGAGCCTAAGCCCCGATAGCGTTACCAAAGCGTTCCTTGGGAGAGGCAGTTCGCTACATGCAGAACTCCGTGCCAAGAAAACATTCTTCAGGGAAGGGACCATTGTGTAGTTTGAGGGAATATTTACTTGGTAGACATCACAAGGGGGTAGGCTGTGTGTTCCCTGGAAACGGAGACCTAATGGCACAAGGCTTGCTTTCCCATTTTGAAAGCTCCATTCATGCTGCCTTGAAGCTACCTAAATACCAGTGTTTTGGACGGGTCTCTAGTCACTGTAGGCAGGGCTGTGGGAAGGGAACGAGTTTTCTCTAAATCAACAGGGTGCTTTCGTAGCCTGGGTGGGAGCTCCAACTGAGACGCTCTAGAGCTCAAAGGAAACGACGTGAGTCGTTTCCTCAAGGTAAAGCCTTGAAGGGCCCTGCTGAAGCCGAAGCGTGGAGCAGTTTCCTGGAGACATGAGTTGCAGTTCTGCTTTCTTTGAACGTTAGTACGCTTATGAAGACACCTAGTAACTCTCGTGGGCACACTATTACCTGCACGAACACCGAGGACCGGCATGCTCGACTGGGAAGCTCAGAAACATCCAGGCCCGGAAACCTTTCCCAGTCACTCTCAATATGCTAAGTGTAAGGCAACACACTGCATGCCTCCTTGGATGAGCTAGATTTCCTCAGCACTCCAACAGCTCCAGGCAATCTGTTGTCTCACGTCTACATGTCATGCATATCTGCCTCAATGCCCTAGGCTGAGTGGCACTGAGTAACCAATACTGTTTCACATTCCTTCTACAAAGTCATACCTTAAGACCCCATACTTACAGGAGAAAGTTGCCTTGCGTTCCTGCTGTAACCAAAGCACAGTTCTTCCTCTTAAACTGCAGGGTTTTAGAAGAGGCTAAGCCCCTATAGCGTACCTAGAGCATTCCTTGGGAGAGGCAGTTCGCTACATGTAGAACTCCGTGCCAAAAACACGTTATTCAGGGAAGGGACCAGTGTGTCTCTAGAGTGTATATTAACTTGGTAGAAATCACAAGGAGGTAGGCTGCGTGTTCACTGGAAACGGGGACCTGATGGCACAAGGCTTGCTTTCCCATTTTGAAAGCTCCATTCATGCCGCCTTGAACCTACCTAAATACCAGTGTTTTGGACGAGTTTCTAGTCACTGTAGGCAGGGCTCTGGGAAGGGAACGAGTTTTCTCGAAATCAACAGGGTGCTTTCATAGCCTGGGTGGGAGCTCCTCCTGAGACGCTCTAGAGCTACAAGGAAACTTGACGTGAGTCCTTTCCTCAAGGTAAAGCCTTGAAGAGCCCTGCTGAAGCGGCACGTGGAGCAGTTTCCTGGAGACACGAGTTGCAGTTCTGCTTTCTTTGAACGTTAGTTCGCTTATGAAGACACCTAGTAACTCTCGTGGGCACCCTATTCCCTGCAAGAACACCGAGGACCGGCATGCTCGACTGGGAAGCTCAGAAACATCCAGGCCCGGAAACCTTTCCCAGTCACTCTCAATATGCTAAGGGTAGGGCAACACACTGCACGCCTCCTTGGGAGAGCTAGATTTCCTCAGCACTCCAACAGCTCCAGGCAATCTGTTGTCTCACGTCTACATGTCATGCATATCTGCCTCAATGCCCTAGGCTGAGCGGCACTGAGTAACCAATACTGTTTCACAGTCCTTCTACAAAGTTATACCTTAAGACCCCATACTTACAGGAGAAAGTTGGCTTGCATTCCTCCTGTAACCAAAGCACAGTTCTTCCTCTTACACTGCAGGGTTTTAGAAGAGCATAAGCCCCGAAAGCGTTATCAAAGCGTTCCTTGGGAGAGGCAGTTCGCTACATGCAGAACTCCGTGCCAAGAAAACATTCTTCAGGGAAGGGACCATTGTGTAGTTTGAGGGAATATTTACTTGGTAGACATCACAAGGGGGTAGGCTGCGTGCTCACTGGAAACGGAGACCTGATGGCACAAGGCTTGCTTTCCCATTTTGAAAGCTCCATTCATGCCGCCTTGAACCTACCTAAATACCAGAGTTTTGGACGAGTTTCTAGTCACTGTAGGCAGGGCTCTGGGAAGGGAACGAGTTTTCTCTAAATCAACAGGGTGCTTTCATAGCCTGGGTGGGAGTTCCTCCTGAGACGCTCTAGAGCCTCAAGGAAACTTGACGTGAGTCCTTTCCTCAAAGTAAAGCCTTGAAGAGCCCTGCTGAAGCGGAACGTGGAGAAGTTTCCTTGAGACATGAGTTGCAGTTCTCCTTTCTTTTAACATTAGTACGCTTTTCAAGACACCTAGGATCTCGCCTGGGCACCCTATTCCGTGCAAGAACACCGAGTACCGGCAGGCTCCACTGGGTTGCTAAGAAACATCCAGGCCCGGATACCTTTCCCAGTCACTCTGTGTATGCTAAGTGTAGGGCAACACACTGCACTCTTCCTTGGGAGAGCTACATTTCCTCAGCACTCCAACAGCTCCAGGTAATCTGTTCTCTCATGTCCTACATGTCATGCAAATTGCCTCAATGCCCTAGGCTGAGCGGCACTGAGAAATCAAAACTGCTTCGCATTCCTTCTACAAAGTCATACCTTAAGACCCCATACTTACAGGAGAAAGTTGCCTTGCGTTCCTGCTGTAACCAAAGCACAGTTCTTCCTCTTACACTGCTTGGTTTTAGAAGAGGCTAAGCCCCTATAGCGTACCTAGAGCATTCCTTGGGAGAGGCAGTTCGCTACATGCAGAACTCCGTGCCAAGAACACGTTATTCAGGGAAGGGACAAGTGTGTCGCTAGAATGTATATTAACTTGGTAGAAATCACAGGGAGGTAGGCTGCGTGTTCACTGGAAACGGGGACCTGATGGCACAAGGCTTGCTTTCCCATTTTGAAAGCTCCATTCATGCCGCCTTGAACCTACCTAAATACCAGTGTTTTGGACGAGTTTCTAGTCACTGTAGGCAGGGCTCTGGGAAGGGAACGAGTTTTCTCGAAATCAACAGGGTGCTTTCATAGCCTGCGTGGGAGCTCCTCCTGAGACGCTCTAGAGCTACAAGGAAACTTGACGTGAGTCCTTTCCTCAAGGTAAAGCCTTGAAGAGCCATGCTGAAGCGGCACGTGGAGCAGTTTCCTGGAGACACGAGTTGCAGTTCTGCTTTCTTTGAACGTTAGTACGCTTATGAAGACACCTAGTAACTCTCGTGGGCACCCTATTCCCTGCAAGAACACCGAGGACCGGCATGCTCGACTGGGAAGCTCAGAAACATCCAGGCCCGGAAACCTTTCCCAGTCACTCTCAATATGCTAAGGGTAGGGCAACACACTGCACGCCTCCTTGGGAGAGCTAGATTTCCTCAGCACTCCAACAGCTCCAGGCAATCTGTTGTCTCACGTCTACATGTCATGCATATCTGCCTCAATACCCTAGGCTGAGCGGCACTGAGTAACCAATACTGTTTCACATTCCTTCTACAAAGTCATACCTTACGACCCCATACTTACAGGAGAAAGTTGGCTTGCATTCCTGCTGTAACCAAAGCACAGTTCTTCCTCTTACACTGCAGGGTTTTAGAAGAGCCTAAGCACCGAAAGCGTTACCAAAGCGTTCCTTGGGAGAGGCAGTTCGCTACATGCAGAACTCCGTGCCAAGAAAACATTCTTCAGGGAAGGGACCATTGTGTAGTTTGAGGGAATATTTACTTGGTAGACATCACAAGGGGGTAGGCTGCGTGCTCACTGGAAACGGAGACCTGATGGCACAAGGCTTGCTTTCCCATTTTGAAAGCTCCATTCATGCCGCCTTGAACCTACCTAAATACCAGAGTTTTGGACGAGTTTCTAGTCACTGTAGGCAGGGCTCTGGGAAGGGAACGAGTTTTCTCTAAATCAACAGGGTGCTTTCATAGCCTGGGTGGGAGCTCCTCCTGAGACGCTCTAGAGCCTCAAGAAAACTTGACGTGAGTCCTTTCCTCAAGGTAAAGCCTTGAAGAGCCCTGCTGAAGCGGAACGTGGAGAAGTTTCCTTGAGACATGAGTTGCAGTTCTCCTTTCTTTTAACATTAGTACGCTTTTCAAGACACCTAGGATCTCGCCTGGGCACCCTATTCCGTGCAAGAACCCCGAGTACCGGCAGGCTCCACTGGGTTGCTAAGAAACATCCAGGCCCGGATACCTTTCCCAGTCACTCTGTGTATGCTAAGTGTAGGGCAACACACTGCACTCTTCCTTGGGAGAGCTACATTTCCTCAGCACTCCAACAGCTCCAGGTAATCTGTTCTCTCACGTCCTACATGTCATGCAAATTGCCTCAATGCCCTAGGCTGAGCGGCACTGAGAAATCAAAACTGCTTCGCATTCCTTCTACAAAGTCATACCTTAAGACCCCATACTTAGAGGAGAAACTCGGCTTGCGTTCCTCCTGTAACCAAAGCACAGTTCTTCCTCTTACACTGCAGGGTTTTAAAAGAGCCTAAGCCCCGATAGCGTTACCAAAGCGTTCCTTGGGAGAGGCAGTTCGCTACATGCAGAACTCCGTGCCAAGAAAACATTCTTCAGGGAAGGGACCATTGTGTAGTTTGAGGGAATATTTACTTGGTAGACATCACAAGGGGGTAGGCTGTGTGTTCCCTGGAAATGGAGACCTAATGGCACAAGGCTTGCTTTCCCATTTTGAAAGCTCCATTCATGCTGCCTTGAAGCTACCTAAATACCAGTGTTTTGGACGGGTCTCTAGTCACTGTAGGCAGGGCTGTGGGAAGGGAACGAGTTTTCTCTAAATCAACAGGGTGCTTTCGTAGCCTGGGTGGGAGCTCCAACTGAGACGCTCTAGAGCTCAAAGGAAACTTGACGTGAGTCGTTTCCTCAAGGTAAAGCCTTGAAGGGCCCTGCTGAAGCCGAAGCGTGGAGCAGTTTCCTGGAGACATGAGTTGCAGTTCTGCTTTCTTTGAACGTTAGTACGCTTATGAAGACACCTAGTAACTCTCGTGGGCACACTATTACCTGCACGAACACCGAGGACCGGCATGCTCGACTGGGAAGCTCAGAAACATCCAGGCCCGGAAACCTTTCCCAGTCACTCTCAATATGCTAAGTGTAAGGCAACACACTGCATGCCTCCTTGGATGAGCTAGATTTCCTCAGCACTCCAACAGCTCCAGGCAATCTGTTGTCTCACGTCTACATGTCATGCATATCTGCCTCAATGCCCTAGGCTGAGTGGCACTGAGTAACCAATACTGTTTCACATTCCTTCTACAAAGTCATACCTTAAGACCCCATACTTACAGGAGAAAGTTGCCTTGCGTTCCTGCTGTAACCAAAGCACAGTTCTTCCTCTTACACTGCAGGGTTTTAGAAGAGGCTAAGCCCCTATAGCGTACCTAGAGCATTCCTTGGGAGAGGCAGTTCGCTACATGCAGAATTCCGTGCCAAAAACACGTTATTCAGGGAAGGGACCAGTGTGTCTCTAGAGTGTATATTAACTTGGTAGAAATCACAAGGAGGTAGGCTGCGTGTTCACTGGAAACGGGGACCTGATGGCACAAGGCTTGCTTTCCCATTTTGAAAGCTCCATTCATGCCGCCTTGAACCTACCTAAATACCAGTGTTTTGGACGAGTTTCTAGTCACTGTAGGCAGGGCTCTGGGAAGGGGACGAGTTTTCTCGAAATCAACAGGGTGCTTTCATAGCCTGGGTGGGAGCTCCTCCTGAGACGCTCTAGAGCTACAAGGAAACTTGACGTGAGTCCTTTCCTCAAGGTAAAGCCTTGAAGAGCCCTGCTGAAGCGGCACGTGGAGCAGTTTCCTGGAGACACGAGTTGCAGTTCTGCTTTCTTTTAACATTAGTACGCTTTTCAAGACACCTAGGATCTCGCCTGGGCACCCTATTCCGTGCAAGAACACCGAGTACCGGCAGGCTCCACTGGGTTGCTAAGAAACATCCAGGCCCGGATACCTTTCCCAGTCACTCTGTGTATGCTAAGTGTAGGGCAACACACTGCACTCTTCCTTGGGAGAGCTACATTTCCTCAGCACTCCAACAGCTCCAGGTAATCTGTTCTCTCACGTCCTACATGTCATGCAAATTGCCTCAATGCCCTAGGCTGAGCGGCACTGAGAAATCAAAACTGCTTCGCATTCCTTCTACAAAGTCATACCTTAAGACCCCATACTTACAGGAGAAAGTTGCCTTGCGTTCCTGCTGTAACCAAAGCACAGTTCTTCCTCTTACACTGCTTGGTTTTAGAAGAGGCTAAGCCCCTATAGCGTACCTAGAGCATTCCTTGGGAGAGGCAGTTCGCTACATGCAGAACTCCGTGCCAAGAACACGTTATTCAGGGAAGGGACAAGTGTGTCGCTAGAATGTATATTAACTTGGTAGAAATCACAGGGAGGTAGGCTGCGTGTTCACTGGAAACGGGGACCTGATGGCACAAGGCTTGCTTTCCCATTTTGAAAGCTCCATTCATGCCGCCTTGAACCTACCTAAATACCAGTGTTTTGGACGAGTTTCTAGTCACTGTAGGCAGGGCTCTGGGAAGGGAACGAGTTTTCTCGAAATCAACAGGGTGCTTTCATAGCCTGGGTGGGAGCTCCTCCTGAGACGCTCTAGAGCTACAAGGAAACTTGACGTGAGTCCTTTCCTCAAGGTAAAGCCTTGAAGAGCCCTGCTGAAGCGGCACGTGGAGCAGTTTCCTGGAGACACGAGTTGCAGTTCTGCTTTCTTTGAACGTTAGTACGCTTATGAAGACACCTAGTAACTCTCGTGGGCACCCTATTCCCTGCAAGAACACCGAGGACCGGCATGCTCGACTGGGAAGCTCAGAAACATCCAGGCCCGGAAACCTTTCCCAGTCACTCTCAATATGCTAAGGGTAGGGCAACACACTGCACGCCTCCTTGGGAGAGCTACATTTCCTCAGCACTCCAACAGCTCCAGGTAATCTGTTCTCTCACGTCCTACATGTCATGCAAATTGCCTCAATGCCCTAGGCTGAGCAGCACTGAGTAACCAATACTGTTTCACAGTCCTTCTACAAAGTCATACCTTAAGACCCCATACTTACAGGAGAAAGTTGGCTTGCATTCCTCCTGTAACCAAAGCACAGTTCTTCCTCTTACACTGCAGGGTTTTAGAAGAGCCTAAGCCCCGATAGCGTTACCAAAGCGTTCCTTGGGAGAGGCAGTTCGCTACATGCAGAACTCCGTGCCAAGAAAACATTCTTCAGGGAAGGGACCATTGTGTAGTTTGAGGGAATATTTACTTGGTAGACATCACAAGGGGGTAGGCTGTGTGTTCCCTGGAAACGGAGACCTAATGGCACAAGGCTTGCTTTCCCATTTTGAAAGCTCCATTCATGCTGCCTTGAAGCTACCTAAATACCAGTGTTTTGGACGGGTCTCTAGTCACTGTAGGCAGGGCTGTGGGAAGGGAACGAGTTTTCTCTAAATCAACAGGGTGCTTTCGTAGCCTGGGTGGGAGCTCCAACTGAGACGCTCTAGAGCTCAAAGGAAACTTGACGTGAGTCGTTTCCTCAAGGTAAAGCCTTGAAGGGCCCTGCTGAAGCCGAAGCGTGGAGCAGTTTCCTGGAGACATGAGTTGCAGTTCTGCTTTCTTTGAACGTTAGTACGCTTATGAAGACACCTAGTAACTCTCGTGGGCACACTATTACCTGCACGAACACCGAGGACCGGCATGCTCGACTGGGAAGCTCAGAAACATCCAGGCCCGGAAACCTTTCCCAGTCACTCTCAATATGCTAAGTGTAAGGCAACACACTGCATGCCTCCTTGGATGAGCTAGATTTCCTCAGCACCCCAACAGCTCCAGGCAATCTGTTGTCTCACGTCTACATGTCATGCATATCTGCCCCAATGCCCTAGGCTGAGTGGCACTGAGTAACCAATACTGTTTCACATTCCTTCTACAAAGTCATACCTTAAGACCCCATACTTACAGGAGAAAGTTGCCTTGCGTTCCTGCTGTAACCAAAGCACAGTTCTTCCTCTTACACTGCAGGGTTTTAGAAGAGGCTAAGCCCCTATAGCGTACCTAGAGCATTCCTTGGGAGAGGCAGTTCGCTACATGCAGAACTCCGTGCCAAAAACACGTTATTCAGGGAAGGGACCAGTGTGTCTCTAGAGTGTATATTAACTTGGTAGAAATCACAAGGAGGTAGGCTGCGTGTTCACTGGAAACGGGGACCTGATAGCACAAGGCTTGCTTTCCCATTTTGAAAGCTCCATTCATGCCGCCTTGAACCTACCTAAATACCAGTGTTTTGGACGAGTTTCTAGTCACTGTAGGCAGGGCTCTGGGAAGGGAACGAGTTTTCTCGAAATCAACAGGGTGCTTTCATAGCCTGGGTGGGAGCTCCTCCTGAGACGCTCTAGAGCTACAAGGAAACTTGACGTGAGTCCTTTCCTCAAGGTAAAGCCTTGAAGAGCCCTGCTGAAGCGGCACGTGGAGCAGTTTCCTGGAGACACGAGTTGCAGTTCTGCTTTCTTTGAACGTTAGTACGCTTATGAAGACACCTAGTAACTCTCGTGGGCACCCTATTCCCTGCAAGAACACCGAGGACCGGCATGCTCGACTGGGAAGCTCAGAAACATCCAGGCCCGGAAACCTTTCCAAGTCACTCTCAATATGCTAAGGGTAGGGCAACACACTGCACGCCTCCTTGGGAGAGCTAGATTTCCTCAGCACTCCAACAGCTCCAGGCAATCTGTTGTCTCACGTCTACATGTCATGCATATCTGCCTCAATGCCCTAGGCTGAGCGGCACTGAGTAACCAATACTGTTTCACAGTCCTTCTACAAAGTCATACCTTAAGACCCCATACTTACAGGAGAAAGTTGGCTTGCATTCCTCCTGTAACCAAAGCACAGTTCTTCCTCTTACACTGCAGGGTTTTAGAAGAGCATAAGCACCGAAAGCGTTACCAAAGCGTTCCTTGGGAGAGGCAGTTCGCTACATGCAGAACTCCGTGCCAAGAAAACATTCTTCAGGGAAGGGACCATTGTGTAGTTTGAGGGAATATTTACTTGGTAGACATCACAAGGGGGTAGGCTGCGTGCTCACTGGAAACGGAGACCTGATGGCACAAGGCTTGCTTTCCCATTTTGAAAGCTCCATTCATGCCGCCTTGAACCTACCTAAATACCAGAGTTTTGGACGAGTTTCTAGTCACTGTAGGCAGGGCTCTGGGAAGGGAACGAGTTTTCTCTAAATCAACAGGGTGCTTTCATAGCCTGGGTGGGAGCTCCTCCTGAGACGCTCTAGAGCCTCAAGGAAACTTGACGTGAGTCCTTTCCTCAAGGTAAAGCCTTGAAGAGCCCTGCTGAAGCGGAACGTGGAGAAGTTTCCTTGAGACATGAGTTGCAGTTCTCCTTTCTTTTAACATTAGTACGCTTTTCAAGACACCTAGGATCTCGCCTGGGCACCCTATTCCGTGCAAGAACACCGAGTACCGGCAGGCTCCACTGGGTTGCTAAGAAACATCCAGGCCCGGATACCTTTCCCAGTCACTCTGTGTATGCTAAGTGTAGGGCAACACACTGCACTCTTCCTTGGGAGAGCTACATTTCCTCAGCACTCCAACAGCTCCAGGTAATCTGTTCTCTCATGTCCTACATGTCATGCAAATTGCCTCAATGCCCTAGGCTGAGCGGCACTGAGAAATCAAAACTGCTTCGCATTCCTTCTACAAAGTCATACCTTAAGACCCCATACTTACAGGAGAAACTCGGCTTGCGTTCCTCCTGTAACCAAACCACAGTTCTTCCTCTTACACTGCAGGGTTTTAGAAGAGCCTAAGCCCCGATAGCGTTACCAAAGCGTTCCTTGGGAGAGGCAGTTCGCTACATGCAGAACTCCGTGCCAAGAAAACATTCTTCAGGGAAGGGACCATTGTGTAGTTTGAGGGAATATTTACTTGGTAGACATCACAAGGGGGTAGGCTGCGTGTTCCCTGGAAACGGAGACCTGATGGCACAAGGCTTGCTTTCCCATTTTGAAAGCTCCATTCATGCTGCCTTGAAGCTACCTAAATACCAGTGTTTTGGACGGGTCTCTAGTCACTGTAGGCAGGGCTGTGGGAAGGGAACGAGTTTTCTCTAAATCAACAGGGTGCTTTCGTAGCCTGGGTGGGAGCTCCAACTGAGACGCTCTAGAGCTCAAAGGAAACTTGACGTGAGTCGTTTCCTCAAGGTAAAGCCTTGAAGGGCCCTGCTGAAGCCGAAGCGTGGAGCAGTTTCCTGGAGACATGAGTTGCAGTTCTGCTTTCTTTGAACGTTAGTACGCTTATGAAGACACCTAGTAACTCTCGTGGGCACCCTATTCCCTGCAAGAACACCGAGGACCGGCATGCTCGACTGGGAAGCTCAGAAACATCCAGGCCCGGAAACCTTTCCCAGTCACTCTCAATATGCTAAGTGTAGGGCAACACACTGCATGCCTCCTTGGGAGAGCTAGATTTCCTCAGCACTCCAACAGCTCCAGGCAATCTGTTGTCTCACGTCTACATGTCATGCATATCTGCCTCAATGCCCTAGGCTGAGCGGCACTGAGTAACCAATACTGTTTCACAGTCCTTCTACAAAGTCATACCTTAAGACCCCATACTTACAGGAGAAAGTTGGCTTGCATTCCTGCTGTAACCAAAGCACAGTTCTTCCTCTTACACTGCAGGGTTTTAGAAGAGCCTAAGCACCGAAAGCGTTACCAAAGCGTTCCTTGGGAGAGGCAGTTCGCTACATGCAGAACTCCGTGCCAAGAAAACATTCTTCAGGGAAGGGACCATTGTGTAGTTTGAGGGAATATTTACTTGGTAGACATCACAAGGGGGTAGGCTGCGTGCTCACTGGAAACGGAGACCTGATGGCACAAGGCTTGCTTTCCCATTTTGAAAGCTCCATTCATGCCGCCTTGAACCTACCTAAATACCAGAGTTTTGGACGAATTTCTAGTCACTGTAGGCAGGGCTCTGGGAAGGGAACGAGTTTTCTCTAAATCAACAGGGTGCTTTCATAGCCTGGGTGGGAGCTCCTCCTGAGACGCTCTAGAGCCTCAAGGAAACTTGACGTGAGTCCTTTCCTCAAGGTAAAGCCTTGAAGAGCCCTGCTGAAGCGGAACGTGGAGAAGTTTCCTTGAGACATGAGTTGCAGTTCTCCTTTCTTTTAACATTAGTACGCTTTTCAAGACACCTAGGATCTCGCCTGGGCACCCTATTCCGTGCAAGAACACCGAGTACCGGCAGGCTCCACTGGGTTGCTAAGAAACATCCAGGCCCGGATACCTTTCCCAGTCACTCTGTGTATGCTAAGTGTAGGGCAACACACTGCACTCTTCCTTGGGAGAGCTACATTTCCTCAGCACTCCAACAGCTCCAGGTAATCTGTTCTCTCACGTCCTACATGTCATGCAAATTGCCTCAATGCCCTAGGCTGAGCGGCACTGAGAAATCAAAACTGCTTCGCATTCCTTCTACAAAGTCATACCTTAAGACCCCATACTTACAGGAGAAACTCGGCTTGCGTTCCTCCTGTAACCAAAGCACAGTTCTTCCTCTTACACTGCAGGGTTTTAGAAGAGCCTAAGCCCCGATAGCGTTACCAAAGCGTTCCTTGGGAGAGGCAGTTCGCTACATGCAGAAGTCCGTGCCAAGAAAACATTCTTCAGGGAAGGGACCATTGTGTAGTTTGAGGGAATATTTACTTGGTAGACATCACAAGGGGGTAGGCTGCGTGTTCCCTGGAAACGGAGACCTGATGGCACAAGGCTTGCTTTCCCATTTTGAAAGCTCCATTCATGCTGCCTTGAAGCTACCTAAATACCAGTGTTTTGGACGGGTCTCTAGTCACTGTAGGCAGGGCTGTGGGAAGGGAACGAGTTTTCTCTAAATCAACAGGGTGCTTTCATAGCCTGGGTGGGAGCTCCAACTGAGACGCTCTAGAGCTCAAAAGAAACTTGACGTGAGTCGTTTCCTCAAGGTAAATCCTTGAAGGGCCCTGCTGAAGCCGAAGCGTGGAGAAGTTACCTTGAGACATGAGTTGCAGTTCTCCTTTCTTTTAACGTTACTACGCTTTTCAAGACACCTAGGATCTCGCCTGGGCACCCTATTCCGTGCAAGAACACCGAGTACCGGCAGGCTCCACTGGGTTGCTAAGAAATATCCAGGCCCGGATACCTTTCCCAGTCACTCTGTGTATGCTAAGTGTAGGGCAACACACTGCACTCTTCCTTGGGAGAGCTACATTTCCTCAGCACTCCAACAGCTCCAGGTAATCTGTTCTCTCACGTCCTACATGTCATGCAAATTGCCTCAATGCCCTAGGCTGAGCGGCACTGAGAAATCAAAACTGCTTCGCATTCCTTCTACAAAGTCATACCTTAAGACCCCATACTTACAGGAGAAAGTTGCCTTGCGTTCCTGCTGTAACCAAAGCACAGTTCTTCCTCTTACACTGCTTGGTTTTTGAAGAGGCTAAGCCCCTATAGCGTACCTAGAGCATTCCTTGGGAGAGGCAGTTCGCTACATGCAGAACTCCGTGCCAAGAACACGTTATTCAGGGAAGGGACAAGTGTGTCGCTAGAATGTATATTAACTTGGTAGAAATCACAGGGAGGTAGGCTGCGTGTTCACTGGAAACGGGGACCTGATGGCACAAGGCTTGCTTTCCCATTTTGAAAGCTCCATTCATGCCGCCTTTAACCTACCTAAATACCAGTGTTTTGGACGAGTTTCTAGTCACTGTAGGCAGGGCTCTGGGAAGGGAACGAGTTTTCTCGAAATCAACAGGGTGCTTTCATAGCCTGCGTGGGAGCTCCTCCTGAGACGCTCTAGAGCTACAAGGAAACTTGACGTGAGTCCTTTCCTCAAGGTAAAGCCTTGAAGAGCCCTGCTGAAGCGGCACGTGGAGCAGTTTCCTGGAGACACGAGTTGCAGTTCTGCTTTCTTTGAACGTTAGTACGCTTATGAAGACACCTAGTAACTCTCGTGGGCACCCTATTCCCTGCAAGAACACCGAGGACCGGCATGCTCGACTGGGAAGCTCAGAAACATCCAGGCCCGGAAACCTTTCCAAGTCACTCTCAATATGCTAAGGGTAGGGCAACACACTGCACGCCTCCTTGGGAGAGCTAGATTTCCTCAGTACTCCAACAGCTCCAGGCAATCTGTTGTCTCACGTCTACATGTCATGCATATCTGCCTCAATGCCCTAGGCTGAGCGGCACTGAGTAACCAATACTGTTTCACAGTCCTTCTACAAAGTCATACCTTAAGACCCCATACTTACAGGAGAAAGTTGGCTTGCATTCCTGCTGTAACCAAAGCACAGTTCTTCCTCTTACACTGCAGGGTTTTAGAAGAGCCTAAGCACCGAAAGCGTTACCAAAGCGTTCCTTGGGAGAGGCAGTTCGCTACATGCAGAACTCCGTGCCAAGAAAACATTCTTCAGGGAAGGGACCATTGTGTAGTTTGAGGGAATATTTACTTGGTAGACATCACAAGGGGGTAGGCTGCGTGCTCACTGGAAACGGAGACCTGATGGCACAAGGCTTGCTTTCCCATTTTGAAAGCTCCATTCATGCCGCCTTGAACCTACCTAAATACCAGAGTTTTGGACGAGTTTCTAGTCACTGTAGGCAGGGCTCTGGGAAGGGAACGAGTTTTCTCTAAATCAACAGGGTGCTTTCATAGCCTGGGTGGGAGCTCCTCCTGAGACGCTCTAGAGCCTCAAGGAAACTTGACGTGAGTCCTTTCCTCAAGGTAAAGCCTTGAAGAGCCCTGCTGAAGCGGAACGTGGAGAAGTTTCCTTGAGACATGAGTTGCAGTTCTCCTTTCTTTTAACATTAGTACGCTTTTCAAGACACCTAGGATCTCGCCTGGGCACCCTATTCCGTGCAAGAACCCCGAGTACCGGCAGGCTCCACTGGGTTGCTAAGAAACATCCAGGCCCGGATACCTTTCCCAGTCACTCTGTGTATGCTAAGTGTAGGGCAACACACTGCACTCTTCCTTGGGAGAGCTACATTTCCTCAGCACTCCAACAGCTCCAGGTAATCTGTTCTCTCACGTCCTACATGTCATGCAAATTGCCTCAATGCCCTAGGCTGAGCGGCACTGAGAAATCAAAACTGCTTCGCATTCCTTCTACAAAGTCATACCTTAAGACCCCATACTTAGAGGAGAAACTCGGCTTGCGTTCCTCCTGTAACCAAAGCACAGTTCTTCCTCTTACACTGCAAGGTTTTAGAAGAGCCTAAGCCCCGATAGCGTTACCAAAGCGTTCCTTGGGAGAGGCAGTTCGCTACATGCAGAACTCCGTGCCAAGAAAACATTCTTCAGGGAAGGGACCATTGTGTAGTTTGAGGGAATATTTACTTGGTAGACATCACAAGGGGGTAGGCTGTGTGTTCCCTGGAAACGGAGACCTAATGGCACAAGGCTTGCTTTCCCATTTTGAAAGCTCCATTCATGCTGCCTTGAAGCTACCTAAATACCAGTGTTTTGGACGGGTCTCTAGTCACTGTAGGCAGGGCTGTGGGAAGGGAACGAGTTTTCTCTAAATCAACAGGGTGCTTTCGTAGCCTGGGTGGGAGCTCCAACTGAGACGCTCTAGAGCTCAAAGGAAACGACGTGAGTCGTTTCCTCAAGGTAAAGCCTTGAAGGGCCCTGCTGAAGCCGAAGCGTGGAGCAGTTTCCTGGAGACATGAGTTGCAGTTCTGCTTTCTTTGAACGTTAGTACGCTTATGAAGACACCTAGTAACTCTCGTGGGCACACTATTACCTGCACGAACACCGAGGACCGGCATGCTCGACTGGGAAGCTCAGAAACATCCAGGCCCGGAAACCTTTCCCAGTCACTCTCAATATGCTAAGTGTAAGGCAACACACTGCATGCCTCCTTGGATGAGCTAGATTTCCTCAGCACTCCAACAGCTCCAGGCAATCTGTTGTCTCACGTCTACATGTCATGCATATCTGCCTCAATGCCCTAGGCTGAGTGGCACTGAGTAACCAATACTGTTTCACATTCCTTCTACAAAGTCATACCTTAAGACCCCATACTTACAGGAGAAAGTTGCCTTGCGTTCCTGCTGTAACCAAAGCACAGTTCTTCCTCTTAAACTGCAGGGTTTTAGAAGAGGCTAAGCCCCTATAGCGTACCTAGAGCATTCCTTGGGAGAGGCAGTTCGCTACATGTAGAACTCCGTGCCAAAAACACGTTATTCAGGGAAGGGACCAATGTGTCTCTAGAGTGTATATTAACTTGGTAGAAATCACAAGGAGGTAGGCTGCGTGTTCACTGGAAACGGGGACCTGATGGCACAAGGCTTGCTTTCCCATTTTGAAAGCTCCATTCATGCCGCCTTGAACCTACCTAAATACCAGTGTTTTGGACGAGTTTCTAGTCACTGTAGGCAGGGCTCTGGGAAGGGAACGAGTTTTCTCGAAATCAACAGGGTGCTTTCATAGCCTGGGTGGGAGCTCCTCCTGAGACGCTCTAGAGCTACAAGGAAACTTGACGTGAGTCCTTTCCTCAAGGTAAAGCCTTGAAGAGCCCTGCTGAAGCGGCACGTGGAGCAGTTTCCTGGAGACACGAGTTGCAGTTCTGCTTTCTTTGAACGTTAGTACGCTTATGAAGACACCTAGTAACTCTCGTGGGCACCCTATTCCCTGCAAGAACACCGAGGACCGGCATGCTCGACTGGGAAGCTCAGAAACATCCAGGCCCGGAAACCTTTCCCAGTCACTCTCAATATGCTAAGGGTAGGGCAACACACTGCACGCCTCCTTGGGAGAGCTAGATTTCCTCAGCACTCCAACAGCTCCAGGCAATCTGTTGTCTCACGTCTACATGTCATGCATATCTGCCTCAATGCCCTAGGCTGAGCGGCACTGAGTAACCAATACTGTTTCACAGTCCTTCTACAAAGTTATACCTTAAGACCCCATACTTACAGGAGAAAGTTGGCTTGCATTCCTCCTGTAACCAAAGCACAGTTCTTCCTCTTACACTGCAGGGTTTTAGAAGAGCATAAGCCCCGAAAGCGTTACCAAAGCGTTCCTTGGGAGAGGCAGTTCGCTACATGCAGAACTCCGTGCCAAGAAAACATTCTTCAGGGAAGGGACCATTGTGTAGTTTGAGGGAATATTTACTTGGTAGACATCACAAGGGGGTAGGCTGCGTGCTCACTGGAAACGGAGACCTGATGGCACAAGGCTTGCTTTCCCATTTTGAAAGCTCCATTCATGCCGCCTTGAACCTACCTAAATACCAGAGTTTTGGACGAGTTTCTAGTCACTGTAGGCAGGTCTCTGGGAAGGGAACGAGTTTTCTCTAAATCAACAGGGTGCTTTCATAGCCTGGGTGGGAGTTCCTCCTGAGACGCTCTAGAGCCTCAAGGAAACTTGACGTGAGTCCTTTCCTCAAAGTAAAGCCTTGAAGAGCCCTGCTGAAGCGGAACGTGGAGAAGTTTCCTTGAGACATGAGTTGCAGTTCTCCTTTCTTTTAACATTAGTACGCTTTTCAAGACACCTAGGATCTCGCCTGGGCACCCTATTCCGTGCAAGAACACCGAGTACCGGCAGGCTCCACTGGGTTGCTAAGAAACATCCAGGCCCGGATACCTTTCCCAGTCACTCTGTGTATGCTAAGTGTAGGGCAACACACTGCACTCTTCCTTGGGAGAGCTACATTTCCTCAGCACTCCAACAGCTCCAGGTAATCTGTTCTCTCATGTCCTACATGTCATGCAAATTGCCTCAATGCCCTAGGCTGAGCGGCACTGAGAAATCAAAACTGCTTTGCATTCCTTCTACAAAGTCATACCTTAAGACCCCATACTTACAGGAGAAAGTTGCCTTGCGTTCCTGCTGTAACCAAAGCACAGTTCTTCCTCTTACACTGCTTGGTTTTAGAAGAGGCTAAGCCCCTATAGCGTACCTAGAGCATTCCTTGGGAGAGGCAGTTCGCTACATGCAGAACTCCGTGCCAAGAACACGTTATTCAGGGAAGGGACAAGTGTGTCGCTAGAATGTATATTAACTTGGTAGAAATCACAGGGAGGTAGGCTGCGTGTTCACTGGAAACGGGGACCTGATGGCACAAGGCTTGCTTTCCCATTTTGAAAGCTCCATTCATGCCGCCTTGAACCTACCTAAATACCAGTGTTTTGGACGAGTTTCTAGTCACTGTAGGCAGGGCTCTGGGAAGGGAACGAGTTTTCTCGAAATCAACAGGGTGCTTTCATAGCCTGCGTGGGAGCTCCTCCTGAGACGCTCTAGAGCTACAAGGAAACTTGACGTGAGTCCTTTCCTCAAGGTAAAGCCTTGAAGAGCCCTGCTGAAGCGGCACGTGGAGCAGTTTCCTGGAGACACGAGTTGCAGTTCTGCTTTCTTTGAACGTTAGTACGCTTATGAAGACACCTAGTAACTCTCGTGGGCACCCTATTCCCTGCAAGAACACCGAGGACCGGCATGCTCGACTGGGAAGCTCAGAAACATCCAGGCCCGGAAACCTTTCCCAGTCACTCTCAATATGCTAAGGGTAGGGCAACACACTGCACGCCTCCTTGGGAGAGCTAGATTTCCTCAGCACTCCAACATCTCCAGGCAATCTGTTGTCTCACGTCTACATGTCATGCATATCTGCCTCAATGCCCTAGGCTGAGCGGGACTGAGTAACCAATACTGTTTCACATTCCTTCTACAAAGTCATACCTTAAGACCCCATACTTACAGGAGAAAGTTGGCTTGCATTCCTGCTGTAACCAAAGCACAGTTCTTCCTCTTACACTGCAGGGTTTTAGAAGAGCCTAAGCACCGAAAGCGTTACCAAAGCGTTCCTTGGGAGAGGCAGTTCGCTACATGCAGAACTCCGTGCCAAGAAAACATTCTTCAGGGAAGGGACCATTGTGTAGTTTGAGGGAATATTTACTTGGTAGACATCACAAGGGGGTAGGCTGCGTGCTCACTGGAAACGGAGACCTGATGGCACAAGGCTTGCTTTCCCATTTTGAAAGCTCCATTCATGCCGCCTTGAACCTACCTAAATACCAGAGTTTTGGACGAGTTTCTAGTCACTGTAGGCAGGGCTCTGGGAAGGGAACGAGTTTTCTCTAAATCAACAGGGTGCTTTCATAGCCTGGGTGGGAGCTCCTCCTGAGACGCTCTAGAGCCTCAAGAAAACTTGACGTGAGTCCTTTCCTCAAGGTAAAGCCTTGAAGAGCCCTGCTGAAGCGGAACGTGGAGAAGTTTCCTTGAGACATGAGTTGCAGTTCTCCTTTCTTTTAACATTAGTACGCTTTTCAAGACACCTAGGATCTCGCCTGGGCACCCTATTCCGTGCAAGAACCCCGAGTACCGGCAGGCTCCACTGGGTTGCTAAGAAACATCCAGGCCCGGATACCTTTCCCAGTCACTCTGTGTATGCTAAGTGTAGGGCAACACACTGCACTCTTCCTTGGGAGAGCTACATTTCCTCAGCACTCCAACAGCTCCAGGTAATCTGTTCTCTCACGTCCTACATGTCATGCAAATTGCCTCAATGCCCTAGGCTGAGCGGCACTGAGAAATCAAAACTGCTTCGCATTCCTTCTACAAAGTCATACCTTAAGACCCCATACTTAGAGGAGAAACTCGGCTTGCGTTCCTCCTGTAACCAAAGCACAGTTCTTCCTCTTACACTGCAGGGTTTTAAAAGAGCCTAAGCCCCGATAGCGTTACCAAAGCGTTCCTTGGGAGAGGCAGTTCGCTACATGCAGAACTCCGTGCCAAGAAAACATTCTTCAGGGAAGGGACCATTGTGTAGTTTGAGGGAATATTTACTTGGTAGACATCACAAGGGGGTAGGCTGTGTGTTCCCTGGAAACGGAGACCTATTGGCACAAGGCTTGCTTTCCCATTTTGAAAGCTCCATTCATGCTGCCTTGAAGCTACCTAAATACCAGTGTTTTGGACGGGTCTCTAGTCACTGTAGGCAGGGCTGTGGGAAGGGAACGAGTTTTCTCTAAATCAACAGGGTGCTTTCGTAGCCTGGGTGGGAGCTCCAACTGAGACGCTCTAGAGCTCAAAGGAAACTTGACGTGAGTCGTTTCCTCAAGGTAAAGCCTTGAAGGGCCCTGCTGAAGCCGAAGCGTGGAGCAGTTTCCTGGAGACATGAGTTGCAGTTCTGCTTTCTTTGAACGTTAGTACGCTTATGAAGACACCTAGTAACTCTCGTGGGCACACTATTACCTGCACGAACACCGAGGACCGGCATGCTCGACTGGGAAGCTCAGAAACATCCAGGCCCGGAAACCTTTCCCAGTCACTCTCAATATGCTAAGTGTAAGGCAACACACTGCATGCCTCCTTGGATGAGCTAGATTTCCTCAGCACTCCAACAGCTCCAGGCAATCTGTTGTCTCACGTCTACATGTCATGCATATCTGCCTCAATGCCCTAGGCTGAGTGGCACTGAGTAACCAATACTGTTTCACATTCCTTCTACAAAGTCATACCTTAAGACCCCATACTTACAGGAGAAAGTTGCCTTGCGTTCCTGCTGTAACCAAAGCACAGTTCTTCCTCTTACACTGCAGGGTTTTAGAAGAGCCTAAGCACCGAAAGCGTTACCAAAGTGTTCCTTGGGAGAGGCAGTTCGCTACATGCAGAACTCCGTGCCAAGAAAACATTCTTCAGGGAAGGGACCATTGTGTAGTTTGAGGGAATATTTACTTGGTAGACATCACAAGGGGGTAGGCTGCCTGCTCACTGGAAACGGAGACCTGATGGCACAAGGCTTGCTTTCCCATTTTGAAAGCTCCATTCATGCCGCCTTGAACCTACCTAAATACCAGAGTTTTGGACGAGTTTCTAGTCACTGTAGGCAGGGCTCTGGGAAGGGAACGAGTTTTCTCTAAATCAACAGGGTGCTTTCATAGCCTGGGTGGGAGTTCCTCCTGAGACGCTCTAGAGCCTCAAGGAAACTTGACGTGAGTCCTTTCCTCAAAGTAAAGCCTTGAAGAGCCCTGCTGAAGCGGAACGTGGAGAAGTTTCCTTGAGACATGAGTTGCAGTTCTCCTTTCTTTTAACATTAGTACGCTTTTCAAGACACCTAGGATCTCGCCTCGGCACCCTATTCCGTGCAAGAACACCGAGTACCGGCAGGCTCCACTGGGTTGCTAAGAAACATCCAGGCCCGGATACCTTTCCCAGTCACTCTGTGTATGCTAAGTGTAGGGCAACACACTGCACTCTTCCTAGGGAGAGCTACATTTCCTCAGCACTCCAACAGCTCCAGGTAATCTGTTCTCTCATGTCCTACATGTCATGCAAATTGCCTCAATGCCCTAGGCTGAGCAGCACTGAGAAATCAAAACTGCTTCGCATTCCTTCTACAAAGTCATACCTTAAGACCCCATATTAGAGGAGAAACTCGGCTTGCGTTCCTCCTGTAACCAAAGCACAGTTCTTCCTCTTACACTGCAGGGTTTTAGAAGAGCCTAAGCCCCGATAGCATTACCAAAGCGTTCCTTGGGAGAGGCAGTTCGCTACATGCAGAACTCCGTGCCAAGAAAACATTCTTCAGGGAAGGGACCATTGTGTAGTTTGAGGGACTATTTACTTGGTAGACATCACAAGGGGGTAGGCTGCGTGTTCCCTGGAAACGGAGACCTGATGGCACAAGGCTTGCTTTCCCATTTTGAAAGCTCCATTCATGCTGCCTTGAAGCTACCTAAATACCAGTGTTTTGGACGGGTCTCTAGTCACTGTAGGCAGGGCTGTGGGAAGGGAACGAGTTTTCTCTAAATCAACAGGGTGCTTTCGTAGCCTGGGTGGGAGCTCCAACTGAGACGCTCTAGAGCTCAAAAGAAACTTGACGTGAGTCGTTTCCTCAAGGTAAAGCCTTGAAGGGCCCTGCTGAAGCCGAAGCGTGGAGAAGTTACCTTGAGACATGAGTTGCAGTTCTCCTTTCTTTTAACGTTACTACGCTTTTCAAGACACCTAGGATCTCGCCTGGGCACCCTATTCCGTGCAAGAACACCGAGTACCGGCAGGCTCCACTGGGTTGCTAAGAAATATCCAGGCCCGGATACCTTTCCCAGTCACTCTGTGTATGCTAAGTGTAGGGCAACACACTGCACACTTCCTTGGGAGAGCTACATTTCCTCAGCACTCCAACAGCTCCAGGTAATCTGTTCTCTCACGTCCTACATGTCATGCAAATTGCCTCAATGCCCTAGGCTGAGCGGCACTGAGAAATCAAAACTGCTTCGCATTCCTTCTACAAAGTCATACCTTAAGACCCCATACGTACAGGAGAAAGTTGCCTTGCGTTCCTGCTGTAACCAAAGCACAGTTCTTCCTCTTACACTGCTTGGTTTTAGAAGAGGCTAAGCCCCTATAGCGTACCTAGAGCATTCCTTGGGAGAGGCAGTTCGCTACATGCAGAACTCCGTGCCAAGAACACGTTATTCAGGGAAGGGACAAGTGTGTCGCTAGAATGTATATTAACTTGGTAGAAATCACAGGGAGGTAGGCTGCGTGTTCACTGGAAACGGGGACCTGATGGCACAAGGCTTGCTTTCCCATTTTGAAAGCTCCATTCATGCCGCCTTGAACCTACCTAAATACCAGTGTTTTGGACGAGTTTCTAGTCACTGTAGGCAGGGCTCTGGGAAGGGAACGAGTTTTCTCGAAATCAACAGGGTGCTTTCATAGCCTGGGTGGGAGCTCCTCCTGAGACGCTCTAGAGCTACAAGGAAACTTGACGTGAGTCCTTTCCTCAAGGTAAAGCCTTGAAGAGCCCTGCTGAAGCGGCACGTGGAGCAGTTTCCTGGAGACACGAGTTGCAGTTCTGCTTTTTTGAACGTTAGTACGCTTATGAAGACACCTAGTAACTCTCGTGGGCACCCTATTCCCTGCAAGAACACCGAGGACCGGCATGCTCGACTGGGAAGCTCAGAAACATCCAGGCCCGGAAACCTTTCCCAGTCACTCTCAATATGCTAAGGGTAGGGCAACACACTGCACGCCTCCTTGGGAGAGCTAGATTTCCTCAGCACTCCAACAGCTCCAGGCAATCTGTTGTCTCACGTCTACATGTCATGCATATCTGCCTCAATGCCCTAGGCTGAGCGGCACTGAGTAACCAATACTGTTTCACAGTCCTTCTACAAAGTCATACCTTAAGACCCCATACTTACAGGAGAAAGTTGGCTTGCATTCCTGCTGTAACCAAAGCACAGTTCTTCCTCTTACACTGCAGGGTTTTAGAAGAGCCTAAGCACCGAAAGCGTTACCAAAGCGTTCCTTGGGAGAGGCAGTTCGCTACATGCAGAACTCCGTGCCAAGAAAACATTCTTCAGGGAAGGGACCATTGTGTAGTTTGAGGGAATATTTACTTGGTAGACATCACAAGGGGGTAGGCTGCGTGCTCACTGGAAACGGAGACCTGATGGCACAAGGCTTGCTTTCCCATTTTGAAAGCTCCATTCATGCCGCCTTGAACCTACCTAAATACCAGAGTTTTGGACGAGTTTCTAGTCACTGTAGGCAGGGCTCTGGGAAGGGAACGAGTTTTCTCTAAATCAACAGGGTGCTTTCATAGCCTGGGTGGGAGCTCCTCCTGAGACGCTCTAGAGCCTCAAGGAAACTTGACGTGAGTCCTTTCCTCAAGGTAAAGCCTTGAAGAGCCCTGCTGAAGCGGAACGTGGAGAAGTTTCCTTGAGACATGAGTTGCAGTTCTCCTTTCTTTTAACATTAGTACGCTTTTCAAGACACCTAGGATCTCGCCTGGGCACCCTATTCCGTGCAAGAACACCGAGTACCGGCAGGCTCCACTGGGTTGCTAAGAAACATCCAGGCCCGGATACCTTTCCCAGTCACTCTGTGTATGCTAAGTGTAGGGCAACACACTGCACTCTTCCTTGGGAGAGCTACATTTCCTCAGCACTCCAACAGCTCCAGGTAATCTGTTCTCTCACGTCCTACATGTCATGCAAATTGCCTCAATGCCCTAGGCTGAGCGGCACTGAGAAATCAAAACTGCTTCGCATTCCTTCTACAAAGTCATACCTTAAGACCCCATACTTACAGGAGAAACTCGGCTTGCGTTCCTCCTGTAACCAAAGCACAGTTCTTCCTCTTACACTGCAGGGTTTTAAAAGAGCCTAAGCCCCGATAGCGTTACCAAAGCGTTCCTTGGGAGAGGCAGTTCGCTACATGCAGAACTCCGTGCCAAGAAAACATTCTTCAGGGAAGGGACCATTGTGTAGTTTGAGGGAATATTTACTTGGTAGACATCACAAGGGGGTAGGCTGTGTGTTCCCTGGAAACGGAGACCTAATGGCACAAGGCTTGCTTTCCCATTTTGAAAGCTCCATTCATGCTGCCTTGAAGCTACCTAAATACCAGTGTTTTGGACGGGTCTCTAGTCACTGTAGGCAGGGCTGTGGGAAGGGAACGAGTTTTCTCTAAATCAACAGGGTGCTTTCGTAGCCTGGGTGGGAGCTCCAACTGAGACGCTCTAGAGCTCAAAGGAAACTTGACGTGAGTCGTTTCCTCAAGGTAAAGCCTTGAAGGGCCCTGCTGAAGCCGAAGCGTGGAGCAGTTTCCTGGAGACATGAGTTGCAGTTCTGCTTTCTTTGAACGTTAGTACGCTTATGAAGACACCTAGTAACTCTCGTGGGCACACTATTACCTGCACGAACACTGAGGACCGGCATGCTCGACTGGGAAGCTCAGAAACATCCAGGCCCGGAAACCTTTCCCAGTCACTCTCAATATGCTAAGTGTAAGGCAACACACTGCATGCCTCCTTGGATGAGCTAGATTTCCTCAGCACTCCAACAACTCCAGGCAATCTGTTGTCTCACGTCTACATGTCATGCATATCTGCCTCAATGCCCTAGGCTGAGTGGCACTGAGTAACCAATACTGTTTCACATTCCTTCTACAAAGTCATACCTTAAGACCCCATACTTACAGGAGAAAGTTGCCTTGCGTTCCTGCTGTAACCAAAGCACAGTTCTTCCTCTTACACTGCAGGGTTTTAGAAGAGCCTAAGCACCGAAAGCGTTACCAAAGTGTTCCTTGGGAGAGGCAGTTCGCTACATGCAGAACTCCGTGCCAAGAAAACATTCTTCAGGGAAGGGACCATTGTGTAGTTTGAGGGAATATTTACTTGGTAGACATCACAAGGGGGTAGGCTGCGTGCTCACTGGAAACGGAGACCTGATGGCACAAGGCTTGCTTTCCCATTTTGAAAGCTCCATTCATGCCGCCTTGAACCTACCTAAATACCAGACTTTTGGACGAGTTTCTAGTCACTGTAGGCAGGGCTCTGGGAAGGGAACGAGTTTTCTCTAAATCAACAGGGTGCTTTCATAGCCTGGGTGGGAGTTCCTCCTGAGACGCTCTAGAGCCTCAAGGAAACTTGACGTGAGTCCTTTCCTCAAAGTAAAGCCTTGAAGAGCCCTGCTGAAGCGGAACGTGGAGAAGTTTCCTTGAGACATGAGTTGCAGTTCTCCTTTCTTTTAACATTAGTACGCTTTTCAAGACACCTAGGATCTCGCCTCGGCACCCTATTCCGTGCAAGAACACCGAGTACCGGCAGGCTCCACTGGGTTGCTAAGAAACATCCAGGCCCGGATACCTTTCCCAGTCACTCTGTGTATGCTAAGTGTAGGGCAACACACTGCACTCTTCCTAGGGAGAGCTACATTTCCTCAGCACTCCAACAGCTCCAGGTAATCTGTTCTCTCATGTCCTACATGTCATGCAAATTGCCTCAATGCCCTAGGCTGAGCGGCACTGAGAAATCAAAACTGCTTCGCATTCCTTCTACAAAGTCATACCTTAAGACCCCATACTTAGAGGAGAAACTCGGCTTGCGTTCCTCCTGTAACCAAAGCACAGTTCTTCCTCTTACACTGCAGGGTTTTAGAAGAGCCTAAGCCCCGATAGCGTTACCAAAGCGTTCCTTGGGAGAGGCAGTTCGCTACATGCAGAACTCCGTGCCAAGAAAACATTCTTCAGGGAAGGGACCATTGTGTAGTTTGAGGGACTATTTACTTGGTAGACATCACAAGGGGGTAGGCTGCGTGTTCCCTGGAAACGGAGACCTGATGGCACAAGGCTTGCTTTCCCATTTTGAAAGCTCCATTCATGCTGCCTTGAAGCTACCTAAATACCAGTGTTTTGGACGGGTCTCTAGTCACTGTAGGCAGGGCTGTGGGAAGGGAACGAGTTTTCTCTAAATCAACAGGGTGCTTTCGTAGCCTGGGTGGGAGCTCCAACTGAGACGCTCTAGAGCTCAAAAGAAACTTGACGTGAGTCGTTTCCTCAAGGTAAAGCCTTGAAGGGCCCTGCTGAAGCCGAAGCGTGGAGAAGTTACCTTGAGACATGAGTTGCAGTTCTCCTTTCTTTTAACGTTACTACGCTTTTCAAGACACCTAGGATCTCGCCTGGGCACCCTATTCCGTGCAAGAACACCGAGTACCGGCAGGCTCCACTGGGTTGCTAAGAAATATCCAGGCCCGGATACCTTTCCCAGTCACTCTGTGTATGCTAAGTGTAGGGCAACACACTGCACACTTCCTTGGGAGAGCTACATTTCCTCAGCACTCCAACAGCTCCAGGTAATCTGTTCTCTCACGTCCTACATGTCATGCAAATTGCCTCAATGCCCTAGGCTGAGCGGCACTGAGAAATCAAAACTGCTTCGCATTCCTTCTACAAAGTCATACCTTAAGACCCCATACGTACAGGAGAAAGTTGCCTTGCGTTCCTGCTGTAACCAAAGCACAGTTCTTCCTCTTACACTGCTTGGTTTTAGAAGAGGCTAAGCCCCTATAGCGTACCTAGAGCATTCCTTGGGAGAGGCAGTTCGCTACATGCAGAACTCCGTGCCAAGAACACGTTATTCAGGGAAGGGACAAGTGTGTCGCTAGAATGTATATTAACTTGGTAGAAATCACAGGGAGGTTGGCTGCGTGTTCACTGGAAACGGGGACCTGATGGCACAAGGCTTGCTTTCCCATTTTGAAAGCTCCATTCATGCCGCCTTGAACCTACCTAAATACCAGTGTTTTGGACGAGTTTCTAGTCACTGTAGGCAGGGCTTTGGGAAGGGAACGAGTTTTCTCGAAATCAACAGGGTGCTTTCATAGCCTGGGTGGGAGCTCCTCCTGAGACGCTCTAGAGCTACAAGGAAACTTGACGTGAGTCCTTTCCTCAAGGTAAAGCCTTGAAGAGCCCTGCTGAAGCGGCACGTGGAGCAGTTTCCTGGAGACACGAGTTGCAGTTCTGCTTTTTTGAACGTTAGTACGCTTATGAAGACACCTAGTAACTCTCGTGGGCACCCTATTCCCTGCAAGAACACCGAGGACCGGCATGCTCGACTGGGAAGCTCAGAAACATCCAGGCCCGGAAACCTTTCCCAGTCACTCTCAATATGCTAAGGGTAGGGCAACACACTGCACGCCTCCTTGGGAGAGCTAGATTTCCTCAGCACTCCAACAGCTCCAGGCAATCTGTTGTCTCACGTCTACATGTCATGCATATCTGCCTCAATGCCCTAGGCTGAGCGGCACTGAGTAACCAATACTGTTTCACAGTCCTTCTACAAAGTCATACCTTAAGACCCCATACTTACAGGAGAAAGTTGGCTTGCATTCCTGCTGTAACCAAAGCACAGTTCTTCCTCTTACACTGCAGGGTTTTAGAAGAGCCTAAGCACCGAAAGCGTTACCAAAGCGTTCCTTGGGAGAGGCAGTTCGCTACATGCAGAACTCCGTGCCAAGAAAACATTCTTCAGGGAAGGGACCATTGTGTAGTTTGAGGGAATATTTACTTGGTAGACATCACAAGGGGGTAGGCTGCGTGCTCACTGGAAACGGAGACCTGATGGCACAAGGCTTGCTTTCCCATTTTGAAAGCTCCATTCATGCCGCCTTGAACCTACCTAAATACCAGAGTTTTGGACGAGTTTCTAGTCACTGTAGGCAGGGCTCTGGGAAGGGAACGAGTTTTCTCTAAATCAACAGGGTGCTTTCATAGCCTGGGTGGGAGCTCCTCCTGAGACGCTCTAGAGCCTCAAGGAAACTTGACGTGAGTCCTTTCCTCAAGGTAAAGCCTTGAAGAGCCCTGCTGAAGCGGAACGTGGAGAAGTTTCCTTGAGACATGAGTTGCAGTTCTCCTTTCTTTTAACATTAGTACGCTTTTCAAGACACCTAGGATCTCGCCTGGGCACCCTATTCCGTGCAAGAACACCGAGTACCGGCAGGCTCCACTGGGTTGCTAAGAAACATCCAGGCCCGGATACCTTTCCCAGTCACTCTGTGTATGCTAAGTGTAGGGCAACACACTGCACTCTTCCTTGGGAGAGCTACATTTCCTCAGCACTCCAACAGCTCCAGGTAATCTGTTCTCTCACGTCCTACATGTCATGCAAATTGCCTCAATGCCCTAGGCTGAGCGGCACTGAGAAATCAAAACTGCTTCGCATTCCTTCTACAAAGTCATACCTTAAGACCCCATACTTAGAGGAGAAACTCGGCTTGCGTTCCTCCTGTAACCAAAGCACAGTTCTTCCTCTTACACTGCAGGGTTTTAAAAGAGCCTAAGCCCCGATAGCGTTACCAAAGCGTTCCTTGGGAGAGGCAGTTCGCTACATGCAGAACTCCGTGCCAAGAAAACATTCTTCAGGGAAGGGACCATTGTGTAGTTTGAGGGAATATTTACTTGGTAGACATCACAAGGGGGTAGGCTGTGTGTTCCCTGGAAACGGAGACCTAATGGCACAAGGCTTGCTTTCCCATTTTGAAAGCTCCATTCATGCTGCCTTGAAGCTACCTAAATACCAGTGTTTTGGACGGGTCTCTAGTCACTGTAGGCAGGGCTGTGGGAAGGGAACGAGTTTTCTCTAAATCAACAGGGTGCTTTCGTAGCCTGGGTGGGAGCTCCAACTGAGACGCTCTAGAGCTCAAAGGAAACTTGACGTGAGTCGTTTCCTCAAGGTAAAGCCTTGAAGGGCCCTGCTGAAGCCGAAGCGTGGAGCAGTTTCCTGGAGACATGAGTTGCAGTTCTGCTTTCTTTGAACGTTAGTACGCTTATGAAGACACCTAGTAACTCTCGTGGGCACACTATTACCTGCACGAACACCGAGGACCGGCATGCTCGACTGGGAAGCTCAGAAACATCCAGGCCCGGAAACCTTTCCCAGTCACTCTCAATATGCTAAGTGTAAGGCAACACACTGCATGCCTCCTTGGATGAGCTAGATTTCCTCAGCACTCCAACAGCTCCAGGCAATCTGTTGTCTCACGTCTACATGTCATGCATATCTGCCTCAATGCCCTAGGCTGAGTGGCACTGAGTAACCAATACTGTTTCACATTCCTTCTACAAAGTCATACCTTAAGACCCCATACTTACAGGAGAAAGTTGCCTTGCGTTCCTGCTGTAACCAAAGCACAGTTCTTCCTCTTACACTGCAGGGTTTTAGAAGAGGCTAAGCCCCTATAGCGTACCTAGAGCATTCCTTGGGAGAGGCAGTTCGCTACATGCAGAACTCCGTGCCAAAAACACGTTATTCAGGGAAGGGACCAGTGTGTCTCTAGAGTGTATATTAACTTGGTAGAAATCACAAGGAGGTAGGCTGCGTGTTCACTGGAAACGGGGACCTGATGGCACAAGGCTTGCTTTCCCATTTTGAAAGCTCCATTCATGCCGCCTTGAACCTACCTAAATACCAGTGTTTTGGACGAGTTTCTAGTCACTGTAGGCAGGGCTCTGGGAAGGGAACGAGTTTTCTCGAAATCAACAGGGTGCTTTCATAGCCTGGGTGGGAGCTCCTCCTGAGACGCTCTAGAGCTACAAGGAAACTTGACGTGAGTCCTTTCCTCAAGGTAAAGCCTTGAAGACCCCTGCTGAAGGGGCACGTGGAGCAGTTTCCTGGAGACACGAGTTGCAGTTCTGCTTTCTTTGAACGTTAGTACGCTTATGAAGACACCTAGTAACTCTCGTGGGCACCCTATTCCCTGCAAGAACACCGAGGACCGGCATGCTCGACTGGGAAGCTCAGAAACATCCAGGCCCGGAAACCTTTCCCAGTCACTCTCAATATGCTAAGGGTAGGGCAACACACTGCACGCCTCCTTGGGAGAGCTAGATTTCCTCAGCACTCCAACAGCTCCAGGCAATCTGTTGTCTCACGTCTACATGTCATGCATATCTGCCTCAATGCCCTAGGCTGAGCGGCACTGAGTAACCAATACTGTTTCACAGTCCTTCTACAAAGTCATACCTTAAGACCCCATACTTACAGGAGAAAGTTGGCTTGCATTCCTCCTGTAACCAAAGCACAGTTCTTCCTCTTACACTGCAGGGTTTTAGAAGAGCATAAGCCCCGAAAGCGTTACCAAAGCGTTCCTTGGGAGAGGCAGTTCGCTACATGCAGAACTCCGTGCCAAGAAAACATTCTTCAGGGAAGGGACCATTGTGTAGTTTGAGGGAATATTTACTTGGTAGACATCACAAGGGGGTAGGCTGCGTGCTCACTGGAAACGGAGACCTGATGGCACAAGGCTTGCTTTCCCATTTTGAAAGCTCCATTCATGCCGCCTTGAACCTACCTAAATACCAGAGTTTTGGACGAGTTTCTAGTCACTGTAGGCAGGGCTCTGGGAAGGGAACGAGTTTTCTCTAAATCAACAGGGTGCTTTCATAGCCTGGGTGGGAGTTCCTCCTGAGACGCTCTAGAGCCTCAAGGAAACTTGACGTGAGTCCTTTCCTCAAAGTAAAGCCTTGAAGAGCCCTGCTGAAGCGGAACGTGGAGAAGTTTCCCTGAGACATGAGTTGCAGTTCTCCTTTCTTTTAACATTAGTACGCTTTTCAAGACACCTAGGATCTCGCCTGGGCACCCTATTCCGTGCAAGAACACCGAGTACCGGCAGGCTCCACTGGGTTGCTAAGAAACATCCAGGCCCGGATACCTTTCCCAGTCACTCTGTGTATGCTAAGTGTAGGGCAACACACTGCACTCTTCCTTGGGAGAGCTACATTTCCTCAGCACTCCAACAGCTCCAGGTAATCTGTTCTCTCATGTCCTACATGTCATGCAAATTGCCTCAATGCCCTAGGCTGAGCGGCACTGAGAAATCAAAACTGCTTCGCATTCCTTCTACAAAGTCATACCTTAAGACCCCATACTTACAGGAGAAAGTTGCCTTGCGTTCCTGCTGTAACCAAAGCACAGTTCTTGCTCTTACACTGCTTGGTTTTAGAAGAGGCTAAGCCCCTATAGCGTACCTAGAGCATTCCTTGGGAGAGGCAGTTCGCTACATGCAGAACTCCGTGCCAAGAACACGTTATTCAGGGAAGGGACAAGTGTGTCGCTAGAATGTATATTAACTTGGTAGAAATCACAGGGAGGTAGGCTGCGTGTTCACTGGAAACGGGGATCTGATGGCACAAGGCTTGCTTTCCCATTTTGAAAGCTCCATTCATGCCGCCTTGAACCTACCTAAATACCAGTGTTTTGGACGAGTTTCTAGTCACTGTAGGCAGGGCTCTGGGAAGGGAACGAGTTTTCTCGAAATCAACAGGGTGCTTTCATAGCCTGCGTGGGAGCTCCTCCTGAGACGCTCTAGAGCTACAAGGAAACTTGACGTGAGTCCTTTCCTCAAGGTAAAGCCTTGAAGAGCCCTGCTGAAGCGGCACGTGGAGCAGTTTCCTGGAGACACGAGTTGCAGTTCTGCTTTCTTTGAACGTTAGTACGCTTATGAAGACACCAGTAACTCTCGTGGGCACCCTCTTCCCTGCAAGAACACCGAGGACCGGCATGCTCGACTGGGAAGCTCAGAAACATCCAGGCCCGGAAACCTTTCCCAGTCACTCTCAATATGCTAAGGGTAGGGCAACACACTGCACGCCTCCTTGGGAGAGCTAGATTTCCTCAGCACTCCAACAGCTCCAGGCAATCTGTTGTCTCACGTCTACATGTCATGCATATCTGCCTCAATGCCCTAGGCTGAGCGGCACTGAGTAACCAATACTGTTTCACAGTCCTTCTACAAAGTCATACCTTAAGACCCCATACTTACAGGAGAAAGTTGGCTTGCATTCCTGCTGTAACCAAAGCACAGTTCTTCCTCTTACACTGCAGGGTTTTAGAAGAGCCTAAGCACCGAAAGCGTTACCAAAGCGTTCCTTGGGAGAGGCAGTTCGCTACATGCAGAACTCCGTGCCAAGAAAACATTCTTCAGGGAAGGGACCATTGTGTAGTTTGAGGGAATATTTACTTGGTAGACATCACAAGGGGGTAGGCTGCGTGCTCACTGGAAACGGAGACCTGAGGGCACAAGGCTTGCTTTCCCATTTTGAAAGCTCCATTCATGCCGCCTTGAACCTACCTAAATACCAGAGTTTTGGACGAGTTTCTAGTCACTGTAGGCAGGGCTCTTGGAAGGGAACGAGTTTTCTCTAAATCAACAGGGTGCTTTCATAGCCTGGGTGGGAGCTCCTCCTGAGACGCTCTAGAGCCTCAAGGAAACTTGACGTGAGTCCTTTCCTCAAGGTAAAGCCTTGAAGAGCCCTGCTGAAGCGGAACGTGGAGAAGTTTCCTTGAGACATGAGTTGCAGTTCTCCTTTCTTTTAACATTAGTACGCTTTTCAAGACACCTAGGATCTCGCCTGGGCACCCTATTCCGTGCAAGAACCCCGAGTACCGGCAGGCTCCACTGGGTTGCTAAGAAACATCCAGGCCCGGATACCTTTCCCAGTCACTCTGTGTATGCTAAGTGTAGGGCAACACACTGCACTCTTCCTTGGGAGAGCTACATTTCCTCAGCACTCCAACAGCTCCAGGTAATCTGTTCTCTCACGTCCTACATGTCATGCAAATTGCCTCAATGCCCTAGGCTGAGCGGCACTGAGAAATCAAAACTGCTTCGCATTCCTTCTACAAAGTCATACCTTAAGACCCCATACTTAGAGGAGAAACTCGGCTTGCGTTCCTCCTGTAACCAAAGCACAGTTCTTCCTCTTACACTGCAGGGTTTTAGAAGAGCATAAGCCCCGAAAGCGTTACCAAAGCGTTCCTTGGGAGAGGCAGTTCGCTACATGCAGAACTCCGTGCCAAGAAAACATTCTTCAGGGAAGGGACCATTGTGTAGTTTGAGGGAATATTTACTTGGTAGACATCACAAGGGGGTAGGCTGTGTGTTCCCTGAAAACGGAGACCTAATGGCACAAGGCTTGCTTTCCCATTTTGAAAGCTCCATTCATGCTGCCTTGAAGCTACCTAAATACCAGTGTTTTGGACGGGTCTCTAGTCACTGTAGGCAGGGCTGTGGGAAGGGAACGAGTTTTCTCTAAATCAACAGGGTGCTTTCGTAACCTGGGTGGGAGCTCCAACTGAGACGCTCTAGAGCTCAAAGGAAACTTGACGTGAGTCGTTTCCTCAAGGTAAAGCCTTGAAGGGCCCTGCTGAAGCCGAAGCGTGGAGCAGTTTCCTGGAGACATGAGTTGCAGTTCTGCTTTCTTTGAACGTTAGTACGCTTATGAAGACACCTAGTAACTCTCGTGGGCACACTATTACCTGCACGAACACCGAGGACCGGCATGCTCGACTGGGAAGCTCAGAAACATCCAGGCCCGGAAACCTTTCCCAGTCACTCTCAATATGCTAAGTGTAAGGCAACACACTGCATGCCTCCTTGGATGAGCTAGATTTCCTCAGCACTCCAACAGCTCCAGGCAATCTGTTGTCTCACGTCTACATGTCATGCATATCTGCCTCAATGCCCTAGGCTGAGTGGCACTGAGTAACCAATACTGTTTCACATTCCTTCTACAAAGTCATACCTTAAGACCCCATACTTACAGGAGAAAGTTGCCTTGCGTTCCTGCTGTAACCAAAGCACAGTTCTTCCTCTTACACTGCAGGGTTTTAGAAGAGGCTAAGCCCCTATAGCGTACCTAGAGCATTCCTTGGGAGAGGCAGTTCGCTACATGCAGAACTCCGTGCCAAAAACACGTTATTCAGGGAAGGGACCAGTGTGTCTCTAGAGTGTATATTAACTTGGTAGAAATCACAAGGAGGTAGGCTGCGTGTTCACTGGAAACGGGGACCTGATGGCACAAGGCTTGCTTTCCCATTTTGAAAGCTCCATTCATGCCGCCTTGAACCTACCTAAATACCAGTGTTTTGGACGAGTTTCTAGTCACTGTAGGCAGGGCTCTGGGAAGGGAACGAGTTTTCTCGAAATCAACAGGGTGCTTTCATAGCCTGGGTGGGAGCTCCTCCTGAGACGCTCTAGAGCTACAAGGAAACTTGACGTGAGTCCTTTCCTCAAGGTAAAGCCTTGAAGAGCCCTGCTGAAGCGGCACGTGGAGCAGTTTCCTGGAGACACGAGTTGCAGTTCTGCTTTCTTTGAACGTTAGTACGCTTATGAAGACACCTAGTAACTCTCGTGGGCACCCTATTCCCTGCAAGAACACCGAGGACCGGCATGCTCGACTGGGAAGCTCAGAAACATCCAGGCCCGGAAACCTTTCCCAGTCACTCTCAATATGCTAAGGGTAGGGCAACACACTGCACGCCTCCTTGGGAGAGCTAGATTTCCTCAGCACTCCAACAGCTCCAGGCAATCTGTTGTCTCACGTCTACATGTCATGCATATCTGCCTCAATGCCCTAGGCTGAGCGGCACTGAGTAACCAATACTGTTTCACAGTCCTTCTACAAAGTCATACCTTAAGACCCCATACTTACAGGAGAATGTTGGCTTGCATTCCTCCTGTAACCAAAGCACAGTTCTTCCTCTTACACTGCAGGGTTTTAGAAGAGCCTAAGCACCGAAAGCGTTACCAAAGCGTTCCTTGGGAGAGGCAGTTCGCTACATGCAGAACTCCGTGCCAAGAAAACATTCTTCAGGGAAGGGACCATTGTGTAGTTTGAGGGAATATTTACTTGATAGACATCACAAGGGGGTAGGCTGCGTGCTCACTGGAAACGGAGACCTGATGGCACAAGGCTTGCTTTCCCATTTTGAAAGCTCCATTCATGCCGCCTTGAACCTACCTAAATACCAGAGTTTTGGACGAGTTTCTAGTCACTGTAGGCAGGGCTCTGGGAAGGGAACGAGTTTTCTCTACATCAACAGGGTGCTTTCATAGCCTGGGTGGGAGTTCCTCCTGAGACGCTCTAGAGCCTCAAGGAAACTTGACGTGAGTCCTTTCCTCAAAGTAAAGCCTTGAAGAGCCCTGCTGAAGCGGAACGTGGAGAAGTTTCCTTGAGACATGAGTTGCAGTTCTCCTTTCTTTTAACATTAGTACGCTTTTCAAGACACCTAGGATCTCGCCTGGGCACCCTATTCCGTGCAAGAACACCGAGTACCGGCAGGCTCCACTGGGTTGCTAAGAAACATCCAGGCCCGGATACCTTTCCCAGTCACTCTGTGTATGCTAAGTGTAGGGCAACACACTGCACTCTTCCTTGGGAGAGCTACATTTCCTCAGCACTCCAACAGCTCCAGGTAATCTGTTCTCTCATGTCCTACATGTCATGCAAATTGCCTCAATGCCCTAGGCTGAGCGGCACTGAGAAATCAAAACTGCTTCGCATTCCTTCTACAAAGTCATACCTTAAGACCCCATACTTACAGGAGAAACTCGGCTTGCGTTCCTCCTGTAACCAAAGCACAGTTCTTCCTCTTACACTGCAGGGTTTTAGAAGAGCCTAAGCCCCGATAGCGTTACCAAAGCGTTCCTTGGGAGAGGCAGTTCGCTACATGCAGAACTCCGTGCCAAGAAAACATTCTTCAGGGAAGGGACCATTGTGTAGTTTGAGGGAATATTTACTTGGTAGACATCACAAGGGGGTAGGCTGCGTGTTCCCTGGAAACGGAGACCTGATGGCACAAGGCTTGCTTTCCCATTTTGAAAGCTCCATTCATGCTGCCTTGAAGCTACCTAAATACCAGTGTTTTGGACGGGTCTCTAGTCACTGTAGGCAGGACTGTGGGAAGGGAACGAGTTTTCTCTAAATCAACAGGGTGCTTTCGTAGCCTGGGTGGGAGCTCCAACTGAGACGCTCTAGAGCTCAATGGAAACTTGACGTGAGTCGTTTCCTCAAGGTAAAGCCTTGAAGGGCCCTGCTGAAGCCGAAGCGTGGAGCAGTTTCCTGGAGACATGAGTTGCAGTTCTGCTTTCTTTGAACGTTAGTACGCTTATGAAGACACCTAGTAACTCTCGTGGGCACACTATTACCTGCACGAACACCGAGGACCGGCATGCTCGACTGGGAAGCTCAGAAACATCTAGGCCCGGAAACCTTTCCCAGTCACTCTCAATATGCTAAGGGTAGGGCAACACACTGCACGCCTCCTTGGGAGAGCTAGATTTCCTCAACACTCCAACAGCTCCAGGCAATCTGTTGTCTCACGTCTACATGTCATGCATATCTGCCTCAATGCCCTAGGCTGAGCGGCACTGAGTAACCAATACTGTTTCACAGTCCTTCTACAAAGTCATACCTTAAGACCCCATACTTACAGGAGAAAGTTGGCTTGCATTCCTCCTGTAACCAAAGCACAGTTCTTCCTCTTACACTGCAGGGTTTTAGAAGAGCCTAAGCACCGAAAGCGTTACCAAAGCGTTCCTTGGGAGAGGCAGTTCGCTACATGCAGAACTCCGTGCCAAGAAAACATTCTTCAGGGAAGGGACCATTGTGTAGTTTGAGGGAATATTTACTTGGTAGACATCACAAGGGGGTAGGCTGCGTGCTCACTGGAAACGGAGACCTGATGGCACAAGGCTTGCTTTCCCATTTTGAAAGCTCCATTCATGCCGCCTTGAAGCTACCTAAATACCAGAGTTTTGGACGAGTTTCTAGTCACTGTAGGCAGGGCTCTGGGAAGGGAACGAGTTTTCTCTAAATCAACAGGGTGCTTTCATAGCCTGGGTGGGAGCTCCTCCTGAGACGCTCTAGAGCCTCAAGGAAACTTGACGTGAGTCCTTTCCTCAAGGTAAAGCCTTGAAGAGCCCTGCTGAAGCGGCACGTGGAGAAGTTTCCTTGAGACATGAGTTGCAGTTCTCCTTTCTTTTAACATTAGTACGCTTTTCAAGACACCTAGGATCTCGCCTGGGCACCCTATTCCGTGCAAGAACACCGAGTACCGGCAGGCTCCACTGGGTTGCTAAGAAACATCCAGGCCCGGATACCTTTCCCAGTCACTCTGTGTATGCTAAGTGTAGGGCAACACACTGCACTCTTCCTTGGGAGAGCTACATTTCCTCAGCACTCCAACAGCTCCAAGTAATCTGTTCTCTCATGTCCTACATGTCATGCAAATTGCCTCAATGCCCTAGGCTGAGCGGCACTGAGAAATCAAAACTGCTTCGCATTACTTCTACAAAGTCATACCTTAAGACCCCATACTTACAGGAGAAACTCGGCTTGCGTTCCTCCTGTAACCAAAGCACAGTTCTTCCTCTTACACTACAGGGTTTTAGAAGAGCCTAAGCCCCGATAGCGTTACCAAATCGTTCCTTGGGAGAGGCAGTTCGCTACATGCAGAACTCCGTGCCAAGAAAACATTCTTCAGGGAAGGGACCATTGTGTAGTTTGAGGGAATATTTACTTGGTAGAAATCCCAAGGGGGTAGGCTGCGTGCTCACTGGAAACGGAGACCTGATGGCACAAGGCTTGCTTTCCCATTTTGAAAGCTCCATTCATGCTGCCTTGAAGCTACCTAAATACCAGTGTTTTGGACGGGTCTCTAGTCACTGTAGGCAGGGCTGTGGGAAGGGAACGAGTTTTCTCTAAATCAACAGGGTGCTTTCGTAGCCTGGGAGGGAGCTCCACCTGAGACGCTCTAGAGCTCAAAGGAAACTTGACGTGAGTCGTTTCCTCAAGGTAAAGCCTTGAAGAGCCCTGCTGAAGCCGAAGCGTGGAGCAGTTTCCTGGAGACATGAGTTGCAGTTCTGCTTTCTTTGAACGTTAGTACGCTTATGAAGACACCTAGTAACTCTCGTGGGCACCCTATTCCCTGCACGAACACCGAGGACCGGCATGCTCGACTGGGAAGCTCAGAAACATCCAGGCCCGGAAACCTTTCCCAGTCACTCTCAATATGCTAAGTGTAAGGCAACACACTGCACGCCTCCTTGGAAGAGCTAGATTTCCTGAGCACTCCAACAGCTCCAGGCAATCTGTTGTCTCACGTCTACATGTCATGCATATCTGCCTCAGTGCCCTAGGCTGAGCGGCACTGAGAAACCAATACTCTTTCACATTCCTTCTACAAAGTCATACCTTAAGACCCCATACTTACAGGAGAAAGTTGCCTTGCGTTCCTGCTGTAACCAAAGCACAGTTCTTCCTCTTACACTGCAGGGTTTTAGAAGAGCCTAAGCCCCGATAGCGTTACCAAAGCGTTCCTTGGGAGAGGCAGTTCGCTACATGCAGAACTCCGTGCCAAGAAAACATTCTTCAGGGAAGGGACCATTGTGTAGTTTGAGGGAATATTTACTTGGTAGACATCACAAGGGGGTAGGCTGCGTGCTCACTGGAAACGGAGACCTGATGGCACAAGGCTTGCTTTCCCATTTTGAAAGCTCCATTCATGCTGCCTTGAAGCTACCTAAATACCAGTGTTTTGGACGGGTCTCTAGTCACTGTAGGCAGGGCTCTGGGAAGGGAACGAGTTTTCTCTAAATCAACAGGGTGCTTTCGTAGCCTGGGTGGGAGCTCCACCTGAGACGCTCTAGAGCTCAAAGGAAACTTGACGTGAGTCGTTTCCTCAAGGTAAAGCCTTGAAGAGCCCTGCTGAAGCCGAAGCGTGGAGCAGTTTCCTGGAGACATGAGTTGCAGTTCTGCTTTCTTTGAACGTTAGTACGCTTATGAAGACACCTAGTAACTCCCGTGGGCACCCTATTCCCTGCAAGAACACCGAGGACCGGCATGCTCGACTGGGAAGCTCAGAAACATCCAGGCCCGGAAACCTTTCCCAGTCACTCTCAATATGCTAAGTGTAGGGCAACACACTGCACGCCTCCTTAGGAGAGCTAGATTTCCTCAGCACTCCAACAGCTCCAGGCAATCTGTTGTCTCACGTCTACATGTCATGCATATCTGCCTCAATGCCCTAGGCTGAGCGGCACTGAGTAACCAATACTGTTTCACATTCCTTCTACAAAGTCATACCTTAAGACCCCATACTTACAGGAGAAAGTTGGCTTGCATTCCTGCTGTAACCAAAGCACAGTTCTTCCTCTTACACTGCAGGGTTTTAGAAGAGGCTAAGCCCCTATAGCGTACCTAGAGCATTCCTTGGGAGAGGCAGTTCGCTACATGCAGAACTCCGTGCCAAGAACACGTTATTCAGGGAAGGGACCAGTGTGTCGCTAGAATGTATATTAACTTGGTAGAAATCACAGGGAGGTAGGCTGCGTGTTCACTGGAAACGGGGACCTGATGGCACAAGGCTTGCTTTCCCATTTTGAAAGCTCCATTCATGCCGCCTTGAACCTACCTAAATACCAGTGTTTTGGACGAGTTTCTAGTCACTGTAGGCAGGGCTCTGGGAAGGGAACGAGTTTTCTCTAAATCAACAGGGTGCTTTCATAGCCTGGGTGGGAGCTCCTCCTGAGACGCTCTAGAGCTACAAGGAAACTTGACGTGAGTCCTTTCCTCAAGGTAAAGCCTTGAAGAGCCCTGCTGAAGCGGCACGTGGAGAAGTTTCCTTGAGACATGAGTTGCAGTTCTCCTTTCTTTTAACGTTACTACGCTTTTCAAGACACCTAGGATCTCGCCTGGGCACCCTATTCCGTGCAAGAACCCCGAGTACCGGCAGGCTCCACTGGGTTGCTAAGAAACATCCAGGCCCGGATACCTTTCCCAGTCACTCTGTGTATGCTAAGTGTAGGGCAACACACTGCACTCTTCCTTGGGAGAGCTACATTTCCTCAGCACTCCAACAGCTCCAGGTAATCTGTTCTCTCACGTCCTACATGTCATGCAAATTGCCTCAATGCCCTAGGCTGAGCGGCACTGAGAAATCAAAACTGCTTCGCATTCCTTCTACAAAGTCATACCTTAAGACCCCATACTTACAGGAGAAACTCGGCTTGCGTTCCTCCTGTAACCAAAGCACAGTTCTTCCTCTTACACTGCAGGGTTTTAGAAGAGCCTAAGCCCCGATAGCGTTACCAAAGCGTTCCTTGGGAGAGGCAGTTCGCTACATGCAGAACTCCGTGCCAAGAAAACATTCTTCAGGGAAGGGACCATTGTGTAGTTTGAGGGAATATTTACTTGGTAGACATCACAAGGGGGTAGGCTGCGTGCTCACTGGAAACGGAGACCTGATGGCACAAGGCTTGCTTTCCCATTTTGAAAGCTCCATTCATGCCGCCTTGAACCTACCTAAATACCAGAGTTTTGGACGAGTTTCTAGTCACTGTAGGCAGGGCTCTGGGAAGGGAACGAGTTTTCTCGAAATCAACAGGGAGCTTTCATAGCCTGGGTGGGAGCTCCACCTGAGACGCTCTAGAGCTACAAGGAAACTTGACGTGAGTCCTTTCCTCAAGGTAAAGCCTTGAAGAGCCCTGCTGAAGCGGAACGTGGAGAAGTTTCCTTGAGACATGAGTTGCAGTTCTCCTTTCTTTTAACATTAGTACGCTTTTCATGACACCTAGGATCTCGCCTGGGCACCCTATTCCGTGCAAGAACACCGAGTACCGGCAGGCTCCACTGGGTTGCTAAGAAACATCCAGGCCCGGATACCTTTCCCAGTCACTCTGTGTATGCTAAGTGTAGGGCAACACACTGCACTCTTCCTTGGGAGAGCTACATTTCCTCAGCACTCCAACAGCTCCAGGTAATCTGTTCTCTCACGTCCTACATGTCATGCAAATTGCCTCAATGCCCTAGGCTGAGTGGCACTGAGAAATCAAAACTGCTTCGCATTCCTTCTACAAAGTCATACCTTCAGACCCCATACTTACAGGAGAAACTCGGCTTGCGTTCCTCCTGTAACCAAAGCACAGTTCTTCCTCTTACACTGCAGGGTTTTAGAAGAGCCTAAGCCCCGATAGCGTTACCAAAGCGTTCCTTGGGAGAGGCAGTTCGCTACATGCAGAACTCCGTGCCAAGAAAACATTCTTCAGGGAAGGGACCATTGTGTAGTTTGAGGGAATATTTACTTGGTAGACATCACAAGGGGGTAGGCTGCGTGTTCCCTGGAAACGGAGACCTGATGGCACAAGGCTTGCTTTCCCATTTTGAAAGTTCCATTCATGCTGCCTTGAAGCTACCTAAATACCAGTGGTTTGGACGGGTCTCTAGTCATTGTAGGCAGGGCTGTGGGAAGGGAACGAGTTTTCTCTAAATCAACAGGGTGCTTTCGTAGCCTGGGTGGGAGCTCCAACTGAGATGCTCTAGAGCTCAAAGGAAACTTGACGTGAGTCGTTTCCTCAAGGTAAAGCCTTGAAGGGCCCTGCTGAAGCCGAAGCTTGGAGCAGTTTCCTGGAGACATGAGTTGCAGTTCTGCTTTCTTTGAACGTTAGTACGCTTATGAAGACACCTAGTAACTCTCGTGGGCACCCTATTCCTTGCAAGAACACCGAGGACCGGCATGCTCGACTGGGAAGCTCAGAAACATCACAGGCCCGGAAACCTTTCCCAGTCACTCTCAATATGCTAAGGGTAGGGCAACACACTGCACGCCTCCTTGGGAGAGCTAGATTTCCTCAGCACTCCAACAGCTCCAGGCAATCTGTTGTCTCACGTCTACATGTCATGCATATCTGCCTCAATGCCCTAGGCTGAGCGGCACTGAGAAACCAATACTCTTTCACATTCCTTCTACAAAGTCATACCTTAAGACCCCATACTTACAGGAGAAAGTTGCCTTGTGTTCCTGCTGTAACCAAAGAACAGTTCTTCCTCTTACACTGCAGGGTTTTAGAAGAGGCTAAGCACCGAAAGCGTTACCAAAGCGTTCCTTGGGAGAGGCAGTTCGCTACATGCAGAACTCCGTGCCAAGAAAACATTCTTCAGGGAAGGGACCATTGTGTAGTTTGAGGGAATATTTACTTGGTAGACATCACAAGGGGGTAGGCTGCGTGCTCACTGGAAACGGAGACCTGATGGCACAAGGCTTGCTTTCCCATTTTGAAAGCTCCATTCATGCCGCCTTGAACCTACCTAAATACCAGAGTTTTGGACGAGTTTCTAGTCACTGTAGGCAGGGCTCTGGGAAGGGAACGAGTTTTCTCTAAATCAACAGGGTGCTTTCATAGCCTGGGTGGGAGCTCCTCCTGAGACGCTCTAGAGCCTCAAGGAAACTTGACGTGAGTCCTTTCCTCAAGGTAAAGCCTTGAAGAGCCCTGCTGAAGCGGAACGTGGAGAAGTTTCCTTGAGACATGAGTTGCAGTTCTCCTTTCTTTTAACGTTACTACGCTTTTCAAGACACCTAGGATCTCGCCTGGGCACCCTATTCCGTGCAAAAACACCGAGTACCGGCAGGCTCCACTGGGTTGCTAAGAAACATCCAGGCCCGGATACCTTTCCCAGTCACTCTGTGTATGCTAAGTGTAGGGCAACACACTGCACTCTTCCTTGGGAGAGCTAGATTTCCTCAGCACTCCAACAGCTCCAGGTAATCTGTTCTCTCACGTCCTACATGTCATGCAAATTGCCTCAATGCCCTAGGCTGAGCGGCACTGAGAAATCAAAACTGCTTCGCATTCCTTCTACCAAGTCATAACTTAAGACCCCATACTTACAGGAGAAAGTTGCCTTGCGTTCCTGCTGTAACCAAAGCACAGTTCTTCCTCTTACACTGCTTGGTTTTAGAAGAGGCTAAGCCCCTATAGCGTACCTAGAGCATTCCTTGGGAGAGGCAGTTCGCTACATGCAGAACTCCGTGCCAAGAACACGTTATTCAGGGAAGGGACCAGTGTGTCGCTAGAATGTATATTAACTTGGTAGAAATCACAGGGAGGTAGGCTGCGTGTTCACTGGAAACGGGGACCTGATGGCACAAGGCTTGCTTTCCCATTTTGAAAGCTCCATTCATGCCGCCTTGAACCTACCTAAATACCAGTGTTTTGGACGAGTTTCTAGTCACTGTAGGCAGGGCTCTGGGAAGGGAACGAGTTTTCTCGAAATCAACAGGGTGCTTTCATAGCCTGGGTGGGAGCTCCTCCTGAGACGCTCTAGAGCTACAAGGAAACTTGACGTGAGTCCTTTCCTCAAGGTAAAGCCTTGAAGAGCCCTGCTGAAGCGGCACGTGGAGAAGTTTCCTTGAGACATGAGTTGCAGTTCTCCTTTCTTTTAACGTTACTACGCTTTTCAAGACACCTAGGATCTCGCCTGGGCACCCTATTCCGTGCAAGAACACCGAGTACCGGCAGGCTCCACTGGGTTGCTAAGAAACATCCAGACCCGGATACCTTTCCCAGTCACTCTGTGTATGCTAAGTGTAGGGCAACACACTGCACTCTTCCTTGGGAGAGCTACATTTCCTCAGCACTCCAACAGCTCCAAGTAATCTGTTCTCTCATGTCCTACATGTCATGCAAATTCCCTCAATGCCCTAGGCTGAGCGGCACTGAGAAATCAAAACTGCTTCGCATTCCTTCTACAAAGTCATACCTTAAGACCCCATACTTACAGGAGAAACTCGGCTTGCGTTCCTCCTGTAACCAAAGCACAGTTCTTCCTCTTACACTGCAGGGTTTTAGAAGAGCCTAAGCCCCGATAGCGTTACCAAAGCGTTCCTTGGGAGAGGCAGTTCGCTACATGCAGAACTCCGTGCCAAGAAAACATTCTTCAGGGAAGGGACCATTGTGTAGTTTGAGGGAATATTTACTTGGTAGACATCACAAGGGGGTAGGCTGCGTGCTCACTGGAAACGGAGACCTGATGGCACAAGGCTTGCTTTCCCATTTTGAAAGCTCCATTCATGCTGCCTTGAAGCTACCTAAATACCAGTGTTTTGGACGGGTCTCTAGTCACTGTAGGCAGGGCTGTGGGAAGGGAACGAGTTTTCTCTAAATCAACAGGGTGCTTTCGTAGCCTGGGTGGGAGCTCCACCTGAGACGCTCTAGAGCTCAAAGGAAACTTGACGTGAGTCGTTTCCTCAAGGTAAAGCCTTGAAGAGCCCTGCTGAAGCCGAAGCGTGGAGCAGTTTCCTGGAGACATGAGTTGCAGTTCTGCTTTCTTTGAACGTTAGTACGCTTATGAAGACACCTAGTAACTCTCGTGGGCACCCTATTCCCTGCAAGAACACCGAGGACCGGCATGCTCGACTGGGAAGCTCAGAAACATCCAGGCCCGGAAACCTTTCCCAGTCACTCTCAATATGCTAAGTGTAAGGCAACACACTGCACGCCTCCTTGGGAGAGCTAGATTTCCTCAGCACTCCAACAGCTCCAGGCAATCTGTTGTCTCACGTCTACATGTCATGCATATCTGCCTCAATGCCCTAGGCTGAGCCGCACTGAGAAACCAATACTGTTTCACATTCCTTCTACAAAGTCATACCTTAAGACCCCATACTTACAGGAGAAAGTTGCCTTGCGTTCCTGCTGTAACCAAAGCACAGTTCTTCCTCTTACACTGCAGGGTTTTAGAAGAGGCTAAGCCCCTATAGCGTACCTAGAGCATTCCTTGGGAGAGGCAGTTCGCTACATGCAGAACTCCGTGCCAAGAACACGTTATTCAGGGAAGGGACAAGTGTGTCGCTAGAATGTATATTAACTTGGTAGAAATCACAGGGAGGTAGGCTGCGTGTTCACTGGAAACGGGGACCTGATGGCACAAGGCTTGCTTTCCCATTTTGAAAGCTCCATTCATGCCGCCTTGAACCTACCTAAATACCAGTGTTTTGGACGAGTTTCTAGTCACTGTAGGCAGGGCTCTGGGAAGGGAACGAGTTTTCTCGAAATCAACAGGGTGCTTTCATAGCCTGGGTGGGAGCTCCTCCTGAGACGCTCTAGAGCTACAAGGAAACTTGACGTGAGTCCTTTCCTCAAGGTAAAGCCTTGAAGAGCCCTGCTGAAGCGGCACGTGGAGAAGTTTCCTTGAGACATGAGTTGCAGTTCTCCTTTCTTTTAACGTTACTACGCTTTTCAAGACACCTAGGATCTCGCCTGGGCACCCTATTCCGTGCAAGAACACCGAGTACCGGCAGGCTCCACTGGGTTGCTAAGAAACATCCAGACCCGGATACCTTTCCCAGTCACTCTGTGTATGCTAAGTGTAGGGCAACACACTGCACTCTTCCTTGGGAGAGCTACATTTCCTCAGCACTCCAACAGCTCCAAGTAATCTGTTCTCTCATGTCCTACATGTCATGCAAATTCCCTCAATGCCCTAGGCTGAGCGGCACTGAGAAATCAAAACTGCTTCGCATTCCTTCTACAAAGTCATACCTTAAGACCCCATACTTACAGGAGAAACTCGGCTTGCGTTCCTCCTGTAACCAAAGCACAGTTCTTCCTCTTACACTGCAGGGTTTTAGAAGAGCCTAAGCCCCGATAGCGTTACCAAAGCGTTCCTTGGGAGAGGCAGTTCGCTACATGCAGAACTCCGTGCCAAGAAAACATTCTTCAGGGAAGGGACCATTGTGTAGTTTGAGGGAATATTTACTTGGTAGACATCACAAGGGGGTAGGCTGCGTGCTCACTGGAAACGGAGACCTGATGGCACAAGGCTTGCTTTCCCATTTTGAAAGCTCCATTCATGCTGCCTTGAAGCTACCTAAATACCAGTGTTTTGGACGGGTCTCTAGTCACTGTAGGCAGGGCTGTGGGAAGGGAACGAGTTTTCTCTAAATCAACAGGGTGCTTTCGTAGCCTGGGTGGGAGCTCCACCTGAGACGCTCTAGAGCTCAAAGGAAACTTGACGTGAGTCGTTTCCTCAAGGTAAAGCCTTGAAGAGCCCTGCTGAAGCCGAAGCGTGGAGCAGTTTCCTGGAGACATGAGTTGCAGTTCTGCTTTCTTTGAACGTTAGTACGCTTATGAAGACACCTAGTAACTCTCGTGGGCACCCTATTCCCTGCAAGAACACCGAGGACCGGCATGCTCGACTGGGAAGCTCAGAAACATCCAGGCCCGGAAACCTTTCCCAGTCACTCTCAATATGCTAAGTGTAAGGCAACACACTGCACGCCTCCTTGGGAGAGCTAGATTTCCTCAGCACTCCAACAGCTCCAGGCAATCTGTTGTCTCACGTCTACATGTCATGCATATCTGCCTCAATGCCCTAGGCTGAGCCGCACTGAGAAACCAATACTGTTTCACATTCCTTCTACAAAGTCATACCTTAAGACCCCATACTTACAGGAGAAAGTTGCCTTGCGTTCCTGCTGTAACCAAAGCACAGTTCTTCCTCTTACACTGCAGGGTTTTAGAAGAGGCTAAGCCCCTATAGCGTACCTAGAGCATTCCTTGGGAGAGGCAGTTCGCTACATGCAGAACTCCGTGCCAAGAACACGTTATTCAGGGAAGGGACAAGTGTGTCGCTAGAATGTATATTAACTTGGTAGAAATCACAGGGAGGTAGGCTGCGTGTTCACTGGAAACGGGGACCTGATGGCACAAGGCTTGCTTTCCCATTTTGAAAGCTCCATTCATGCCGCCTTGAACCTACCTAAATACCAGTGTTTTGGACGAGTTTCTAGTCACTGTAGGCAGGGCTCTGGGAAGGGAACGAGTTTTCTCTAAATCAACAGGGTGCTTTCATAGCCTGGGTGGGAGCTCCTCCTGAGACGCTCTAGAGCTACAAGGAAACTTGACGTGAGTCCTTTCCTCAAGGTAAAGCCTTGAAGAGCCCTGCTGAAGCGGCACGTGGAGAAGTTTCCTTGAGACATGAGTTGCAGTTCTCCTTTCTTTTAACGTTACTACGCTTTTCAAGACACCTAGGATCTCGCCTGGGCACCCTATTCCGTGCAAGAACACCGAGTACCGGCAGGCTCCACTGGGTTGCTAAGAAACATCCAGGCCCGGATACCTTTCCCAGTCACTCTGTGTATGCTAAGTGTAGGGCAACACACTGCACTCTTCCTTGGGAGAGCTACATTTCCTCAGCACTCCAACAGCTCCAAGTAATCTGTTCTCTCATGTCCTACATGTCATGCAAATTCCCTCAATGCCCTAGGCTGAGCGGCACTGAGAAATCAAAACTGCTTCGCATTCCTTCTACAAAGTCATACCTTAAGACCCCATACTTACAGGAGAAACTCGGCTTGCGTTCCTCCTGTAACCAAAGCACAGTTCTTCCTCTTACACTGCAGGGTTTTAGAAGAGCCTAAGCCCCGATAGCGTTACCAAAGCGTTCCTTGGGAGAGGCAGTTCGCTACATGCAGAACTCCGTGCCAAGAAAACATTCTTCAGGGAAGGGACCATTGTGTAGTTTGAGGGAATATTTACTTGGTAGAAATCACAAGGGGGTAGGCTGCGTGTTCCCTGGAAACGGAGACCTGATGGCACAAGGCTTGCTTTCCCATTTTGAAAGTTCCATTCATGCTGCCTTGAAGCTACCTAAATACCAGTGTTTTGGACGGGTCTCTAGTCACTGTAGGCAGGGCTGTGGGAAGGGAACGAGTTTTCTCTAAATCAACAGGGTGCTTTCGTAGCCTGGGTGGGAGCTCCACCTGAGACGCTCTAGAGCTCAAAGGAAACTTGACGTGAGTCGTTTCCTCAAGGTAAAGCCTTGAAGAGCCCTGCTGAAGCCGAAGCGTGGAGCAGTTTCCTGGAGACATGAGTTGCAGTTCTGCTTTCTTTGAACGTTAGTACGCTTATGAAGACACCTAGTAACTCCCGTGGGCACCCTATTCCCTGCAAGAACACCGAGGACCGGCATGCTCGACTGGGAAGCTCAGAAACATCCAGGCCCGGAAACCTTTCCCAGTCACTCTCAATATGCTAAGTGTAGGGCAGCACACTGCACGCCTCCTTGGGAGAGCTAGATTTCCTCAGCACTCCAACAGCTCCAGGCAATCTGTTGTCTCACGTCTACATGTCATGCATATCTGCCTCAATGCCCTAGGCTGAGCGGCACTGAGTAACCAATACTGTTTCACATTCCTTCTACAAAGTCATACCTTAAGACCCCATACTTCCAGGAGAAAGTTGGCTTGCATTCCTGCTGTAACCAAAGCACAGTTCTTCCTCTTACACTGCAGGGTTTTAGAAGAGGCTAAGCCCCTATAGCGTACCTAGAGCATTCCTTGTGAGAGGCAGTTCGCTACATGCAGAACTCCGTGCCAAGAACACGTTATTCAGGGAAGGGACCAGTGTGTCGCTAGAATGTATATTAACTTGGTAGAAATCACAGGGAGGTAGGCTGCGTGTTCACTGGAAACGGGGACCTGATGGCACAAGGCTTGCTTTCCCATTTTGAAAGCTCCATTCATGCCGCCTTGAACCTACCTAAATACCAGTGTTTTGGACGAGTTTCTAGTCACTGTAGGCAGGGCTCTGGGAAGGGAACGAGTTTTCTCTAAATCAACAGGGTGCTTTCATAGCCTGGGTGGGAGCTCCTCCTGAGACGCTCTAGAGCTACAAGGAAACTTGACGTGAGTCCTTTCCTCAAGGTAAAGCCTTGAAGAGCCCTGCTGAAGCGGCACGTGGAGAAGTTTCCTTGAGACATGACTTGCAGTTCTCCTTTCTTTTAACGTTACTACGCTTTTCAAGACACCTAGGATCTCGCCTGGGCACCCTATTCCGTGCAAGAACACCGAGTACCGGCAGGCTCCACTGGGTTGCTAAGAAACATCCAGGCCCGGATACCTTTCCCAGTCACTCTGTGTATGCTAAGTGTAGGGCAACACACTGCACTCTTCCTTGGGAGAACTACATTTCCTAAGCACTCCAACAGCTCCAGGTAATCTGTTCTCTCACGTCCTACATGTCATGCAAATTGCCTCAATGCCCTAGGCTGAGCGGCACTGAGAAATCAAAACTGCTTCGCATTCTTTCTACAAAGTCATACCTTAAGACCCCATACTTACAGGAGAAACTCGGCTTGCGTTCCTCCTGTAACCAAAGCACAGTTCTTCCTCTTACACTGCAGGGTTTTAGAAGAGCCTAAGCCCCGATAGCGTTACCAAAGCGTTCCTTGGGAGAGGCAGTTCGCTACATGCAGAACTCCGTGCCAAGAAAACATTCTTCAGGGAAGGGACCATTGTGTAGTTTGAGGGAATATTTACTTGGTAGACATCACAAGGGGGTAGGCTGCGTGCTCACTGGAAACGGAGACCTGATGGCACAAGGCTTGCTTTCCCATTTTGAAAGCTCCATTCATGCCGCCTTGAACCTACCTAAATACCAGAGTTTTGGACGAGTTTCTAGTCACTGTAGGCAGGGCTCTGGGAAGGGAACGAGTTTTCTCGAAATCAACAGGGAGCTTTCATAGCCTGGGTGGGAGCTCCACCTGAGACGCTCTAGAGCTACAAGGAAACTTGACGTGAGTCCTTTCCTCAAGGTAAAGCCTTGAAGAGCCCTGCTGAAGCGGAACGTGGAGAAGTTTCCTGGAGACATGAGTTGCAGTTCTCCTTTCTTTTAACATTAGTACGCTTTTCATGACACCTAGGATCTCGCCTGGGCACCCTATTCCGTGCAAGAACACCGAGTACCGGCAGGCTCCACTGGGTTGCTAAGAAACATCCAGGCCCGGATACCTTTCCCAGTCACTCTGTGTATGCTAAGTGTAGGGCAACACACTGCACTCTTCCTTGGGAGAGCTACATTTCCTCAGCACTCCAACAGCTCCAGGTAATCTGTTCTCTCACGTCCTACATGTCATGCAAATTGCCTCAATGCCCTAGGCTGAGTGGCACTGAGAAATCAAAACTGCTTCTCATTCCTTCTACAAAGTCATACCTTCAGACCCCATACTTACAGGAGAAACTCGGCTTGCGTTCCTCCTGTAACCAAAGCACAGTTCTTCCTCTTACACTGCAGGGTTTTAGAAGAGCCTAAGCCCCGATAGCGTTACCAAAGCGTTCCTTGGGAGAGGCAGTTCGCTACATGCAGAACTCCGTGCCAAGAAAACATTCTTCAGGGAAGGGACCATTGTGTAGTTTGAGGGAATATTTACTTGGTAGACATCACAAGGGGGTAGGCTGCGTGTTCCCTGGAAACGGAGACCTGATGGCACAAGGCTTGCTTTCCCATTTTGAAAGTTCCATTCATGCTGCCTTGAAGCTACCTAAATACCAGTGTTTTGGACGGGTCTCTAGTCACTGTAGGCAGGGCTGTGGGAAGGGAACGAGTTTTCTCTAAATCAACAGGGTGCTTTCGTAGCCTGGGTGGGAGCTCCAACTGAGACGCTCTAGAGCTCAAAGGAAACTTGACGTGAGTCGTTTCCTCAAGGTAAAGCCTTGAAGGGCCCTGCTGAAGCCGAAGCGTGGAGCAGTTTCCTGGAGACATGAGTTGCAGTTCTGCATTCTTTGAACGTTAGTACGCTTATGAAGACACCTAGTAACTCTCGTGGGCACCCTCTTCCTTGCAAGAACACCGAGGACCGGCATGCTCGACTGGGAAGCTCAGAAACATCCAGGCCCGGAAACCTTTCCCAGTCACTCTCAATATGCTAAGGGTAGGGCAACACACTGCACGCCTCCTTGGGAGAGCTAGATTTCCTCAGCACTCCAACAGCTCCAGGCAATCTGTTGTCTCACGTCTACATGTCATGCATATCTGCCTCAATGCCCTAGGCTGAGCGGCACTGAGAAACCAATACTCTTTCACATTCTTTCTACAAAGTCATACCTTAAGACCCCATACTTACAGGAGAAAGTTGCCTTGCGTTCCTGCTGTAACCAAAGCACAGTTCTTCCTCTTACACTGCAGGGTTTTAGAAGAGGCTAAGCACCGAAAGCGTTACCAAAGCGTTCCTTGGGAGAGGCAGTTCGCTACATGCAGAACTCCGTGCCAAGAAAACATTCTTCAGGGAAGGGACCATTGTGTAGTTTGAGGGAATATTTACTTGGTAGACATCACAAGGGGGTAGGCTGTGTGCTCACTGGAAACGGAGACCTGATGGCACAAGGCTTGCTTTCCCATTTTGAAAGCTCCATTCATGCCGCCTTGAACCTACCTAAATACCAGAGTTTTGGACGAGTTTCTAGTCACTGTAGGCAGGGCTCTGGGAAGGGAACGAGTTTTCTCTAAATCAACAGGGTGCTTTCATAGCCTGGGTGGGAGCTCCTCCTGAGACGCTCTAGAGCCTCAAGGAAACTTGACGTGAGTCCTTTCCTCAAGGTAAAGCCTTGAAGAGCCCTGCTGAAGCGGAACGTGGAGAAGTTTCCTTGAGACATGAGTTGCAGTTCTCCTTTCTTTTAACATTAGTACGCTTTTCAAGACACCTAGGATCTCGCCTGGGCACCCTATTCCGTGCAAGAACACCGAGTACCGGCAGGCTCCACTGGGTTGCTAAGAAACATCCAGGCCCGGATACCTTTCCCAGTCACTCTGTGTATGCTAAGTGTAGGGCAACACACTGCACTCTTCCTTGGGAGAGCTACATTTCCTCAGCACTCCAACAGCTCCAGGTAATCTGTTCTCTCACGTCCTACATGTCATGCAAATTGCCTCAATGCCCTAGGCTGAGCGGCACTGAGAAATCAAAACTGCTTCGCATTCCTTCTACAAAGTCATACCTTAAGACCCCATACTTAGAGGAGAAACTCGGCTTGCGTTCCTCCTGTAACCAAAGCACAGTTCTTCCTCTTACACTGCAGGGTTTTAGAAGAGCCTAAGCCCCGATAGCGTTACCAAAGCGTTCCTTGGGAGAGGCAGTTCGCTACATGCAGAACTCCGTGCCAAGAAAACATTCTTCAGGGAAGGAACCATTGTGTAGTTTGAGGGAATATTTACTTGGTAGACATCACAAGGGGGTAGGCTGCGTGTTCCCTGGAAACGGAGACCTGATGGCACAAGGCTTGCTTTCCCATTTTGAAAGCTCCATTCATGCTGCCTTGAAGCTACCTAAATACCAGTGTTTTGGACGGGTCTCTAGTCACTGTAGGCAGGGCTGTGGGAAGGGAACGAGTTTTCTCTAAATCAACAGGGTGCTTTCGTAGCCTGGGTGGGAGCTCCAACTGAGACGCTCTAGAGCTCAAAGGAAACTTGACGTGAGTCGTTTCCTCAAGGTAAAGCCTTGAAGGGCCCTGCTGAAGCCGAAGCGTGGAGCAGTTTCCTGGAGACATGAGTTGCAGTTCTGCTTTCTTTGAACGTTAGTACGCTTATGAAGACACCTAGTAACTCTCGTGGGCACCCTATTCCTTGCAAGAACACCGAGGACCGGCATGCTCGACTGGGAAGCTCAGAAACATCCAGGCCCGGAAACCTTTCCCAGTCACTCTCAATATGCTAAGGGTAGGGCAACACACTGCACGCCTCCTTGGGAGAGCTAGATTTCCTCAGCACTCCAACAGCTCCAGGCAATCTGTTGTCTCACGTCTACATGTCATGCATATCTGCCTCAATGCCCTAGGCTGAGCGGCACTGAGAAACCAATACTGTTTCACATTCCTTCTACAAAGTCATACCTTAAGACCCCATACTTACAGGAGAAAGTTTCCTTGCGTTCCTGCTGTAACCAAAGCACAGTTCTTCCTCTTACACTGCAGGGTTTTAGAAGAGGCTAAGCCCCTATAGCGTACCTAGAGCATTCCTTGTGAGAGGCAGTTCGCTACATGCAGAACTCCGTGCCAAGAACACGTTATTCAGGGAAGGGACCAGTGTGTCGCTAGAATGTATATTAACTTGGTAGAAATCACAGGGAGGTAGTCTGCGTGTTCACTGGAAACGGGGACCTGATGCCACAAGGCTTGCTTTCCCATTTTGAAAGCTCCATTCATGCCGCCTTGAACCTACCTAAATACCAGTGTTTTGGACGAGTATCTAGTCACTTTAGGCAGGGCTCTGGGAAGGGAACGAGTTTTCTCTAAATCAACAGGGTGCTTTCATAGCCTGGGTGGGAGCTCCTCCTGAGACGCTCTAGAGCTACAAGGAAACTTGACGTGAGTCCTTTCCTCAAGGTAAAGCCTTGAAGAGCCCTGCTGAAGCGGCACGTGGAGAAGTTTCCTTGAGACATGACTTGCAGTTTTCCTTTCTTTTAACGTTACTACGCTTTTCAAGACACCTAGGATCTCGCCTGGGCACCCTATTCCGTGCAAGAACACCGAGTACCGGCAGGCTCCACTGGGTTGCTAAGAAACATCCAGGCCCGGATACCTTTCCCAGTCACTCTGTGTATGCTAAGTGTAGGGCAACACACTGCACTCTTCCTTGGGAGAGCTACATTTCCTCAGCACTCCAACAGCTCCAAGTAATCTGTTCTCTCATGTCCTACATGTCATGCAAATTGCCTCAATGCCCTAGGCTGAGCGGCACTGAGAAATCAAAACTGCTTCGCATTCCTTCTACAAAGTCATACCTTAAGACCCCATACTTACAGGAGAAACTCGGCTTGCGTTCCTCCTGTAACCAAAGCACAGTTCTTCCTCTTACACTGCAGGGTTTTAGAAGAGCCTAGGCCCCGATAGCGTTACCAAAGCGTTCCTTGGGAGAGGCAGTTCGCTACATGCAGAACTCCGTGCCAAGAAAACATTCTTCAGGGAAGGGACCATTGTGTAGTTTGAGGGAATATTTACTTGGTAGAAATCACAAGGGGGTAGGCTGCGTGCTCACTGGAAACGGAGACCTGATGGCACAAGGCTTGCTTTCCCATTTTGAAAGCTCCATTCATGCTGCCTTGAAGCTACCTAAATACCAGTGTTTTGGACGGGTCTCTAGTCACTGTAGGCAGGGCTGTGGGAAGGGAACGAGTTTTCTCTAAATCAACAGGGTGCTTTCGTAGCCTGGGTGGGAGCTCCACCTGAGACGCTCTAGAGCTCAAAGGAAACTTGACGTGAGTCGTTTCCTCAAGGTAAAGCCTTAAAGAGCCCTGCTGAAGCCGAAGCGTGGAGCAGTTTCCTGGAGACATGAGTTGCAGTTCTGCTTTCTTTGAACGTTAGTACGCTTATGAAGACACCTAGTAACTCTCGTGGGCACCCTATTCCCTGCACAAACACCGAGGACCGGCATGCTCGACTGGGAAGCTCAGAAACATCCAGGCCCGGAAACCTTTCCCAGTCACTCTCAATATGCTAAGTGTAAGGCAACACACTGCACGACTCCTTGGAAGAGCTAGATTTCCTCAGCACTCCAACAGCTCCAGGCAATCTGTTGTCTCACGTCTACATGTCATGCATATCTGCCTCAGTGCCCTAGGCTGAGCGGCACTGAGAAACCAATACTCTTTCACATTCCTTCTACAAAGTCATACCTTAAGACCCCATACTTACAGGAGAAAGTTGCCTTGCGTTCCTGCTGTAACCAAAGCACAGTTCTTCCTCTTACACTGCAGGGTTTTAGAAGAGCCTAAGCCCCGATAGCGTTACCAAAGCGTTCCTTGGGAGAGGCAGTTCGCTACATGCAGAACTCCGTGCCAAGAAAACATTCTTCAGGGAAGGGACCATTGTGTAGTTTGAGGGAATATTTACTTGGTAGACATCACAAGGGGGTAGGCTGCGTGTTCCCTGGAAACGGAGACCTGATGGCACAAGGCTTGCTTTCCCATTTTGAAAGCTCCATTCATGCTGCCTTGAAGCTACCTAAATACCAGTGATTTGGACGGGTCTCTAGTCACTGTAGGCAGGGCTCTGGGAAGGGAACGAGTTTTCTCTAAATCAACAGGGTGCTTTCGTAGCCTGGGTGGGAGCTCCACCTGAGACGCTCTAGAGCTCAAAGGAAACTTGACGTGAGTCGTTTCCTCAAGGTAAAGCCTTGAAGAGCCCTGCTGAAGCCGAAGCGTGGAGCAGTTTCCTGGAGACATGAGTTGCAGTTCTGCTTTCTTTGAACGTTAGTACGCTTATGAAGACACCTAGTAACTCTCGTGGGCACCCTATTCCCTGCAAGAACACCGAGGACCGGCATGCTCGACTGGGAAGCTCAGAAACATCCAGGCCCGGAAACCTTTCCCAGTCACTCTCAATATGCTAAGGGTAGGGCAACACACTGCACGCCTCCTTGGGAGAGCTAGATTTCCTCAGCACTCCAACAGCTCCAGGCAATCTGTTGTCTCACGTCTACATGTCATGCATATCTGCCTCAATGCCCTAGGCTGAGCGGCACTGAGAAACCAATACTGTTTCACATTCCTTCTACAAAGTCATACCTTAAGACCCCATACTTACAGGAGAAAGTTTCCTTGCGTTCCTGCTGTAACCAAAGCACAGTTCTTCCTCTTACACTGCAGGGTTTTAGAAGAGGCTAAGCCCCTATAGCGTACCTAGAGCATTCCTTGTGAGAGGCAGTTCGCTACATGCAGAACTCCGTGCCAAGAACACGTTATTCAGGGAAGGGACCAGTGTGTCGCTAGAATGTATATTAACTTGGTAGAAATCACAGGGAGGTAGGCTGCGTGTTCACTGGAAACGGGGACCTGATGCCACAAGGCTTGCTTTCCCATTTTGAAAGCTCCATTCATGCCGCCTTGAACCTACCTAAATACCAGTGTTTTGGACGAGTATCTAGTCACTGTAGGCAGGGCTCTGGGAAGGGAACGAGTTTTCTCTAAATCAACAGGGTGCTTTCATAGCCTGGGTGGGAGCTCCTCCTGAGACGCTCTAGAGCTACAAGGAAACTTGACGTGAGTCCTTTCCTCAAGGTAAAGCCTTGAAGAGCCCTGCTGAAGCGGCACGTGGAGAAGTTTCCTTGAGAAATGACTTGCAGTTCTCCTTTCTTTTAACGTTACTACGCTTTTCAAGACACCTAGGATCTCGCCTGGGCACCCTATTCCGTGCAAGAACACCGAGTACCGGCAGGCTCCACTGGGTTGCTAAGAAACATCCAGGCCCGGATACCTTTCCCAGTCACTCTGTGTATGCTAAGTGTAGGGCAACACACTGCACTCTTCCTTGGGAGAGCTACATTTCCTCAGCACTCCAACAGCTCCAAGTAATCTGTTCTCTCATGTCCTACATGTCATGCAAATTGCCTCAATGCCCTAGGCTGAGCGGCACTGAGAAATCAAAACTGCTTCGCATTCCTTCTACAAAGTCATACCTTAAGACCCCATACTTACAGGAGAAACTCGGCTTGCGTTCCTCCTGTAACCAAAGCACAGTTCTTCCTCTTACACTGCAGGGTTTTAGAAGAGCCTAGGCCCCGATAGCGTTACCAAAGCGTTCCTTGGGAGAGGCAGTTCGCTACATGCAGAACTCCGTGCCAAGAAAACATTCTTCAGGGAAGGGACCATTGTGTAGTTTGAGGGAATATTTACTTGGTAGAAATCACAAGGGGGTAGGCTGCGTGCTCACTGGAAACGGAGACCTGATGGCACAAGGCTTGCTTTCCCATTTTGAAAGCTCCATTCATGCTTCCTTGAAGCTACCTAAATACCAGTGTTTTGGACGGGTCTCTAGTCACTGTAGGCAGGGCTGTGGGAAGGGAACGAGTTTTCTCTAAATCAACAGGGTGCTTTCGTAGCCTGGGTGGGAGCTCCACCTGAGACGCTCTAGAGCTCAAAGGAAACTTGACGTGAGTCGTTTCCTCAAGGTAAAGCCTTGAAGAGCCCTGCTGAAGCCGAAGCGTGGAGCAGTTTCCTGGAGACATGAGTTGCAGTTCTGCTTTCTTTGAACGTTAGTACGCTTATGAAGACACCTAGTAACTCTCGTGGGCACCCTATTCCCTGCACAAACACCGAGGACCGGCATGCTCGACTGGGAAGCTCAGAAACATCCAGGCCCGGAAACCTTTCCCAGTCACTCTCAATATGCTAAGTGTAAGGCAACACACTGCACGCCTCCTTGGAAGAGCTAGATTTCCTCAGCACTCCAACAGCTCCAGGCAATCTGTTGTCTCACGTCTACATGTCATGCATATCTGCCTCAGTGCCCTAGGCTGAGCGGCACTGAGAAACCAATACTCTTTCACATTCCTTCTACAAAGTCATACCTTAAGACCCCATACTTACAGGAGAAAGTTGCCTTGCGTTCCTGCTGTAACCAAAGCACAGTTCTTCCTCTTACACTGCAGGGTTTTAGAAGAGCCTAAGCCCCGATAGCGTTACCAAAGCGTTCCTTGGGAGAGGCAGTTCGCTACATGCAGAACTCCGTGCCAAGAAAACATTCTTCAGGGAAGGGACCATTGTGTAGTTTGAGGGAATATTTACTTGGTAGACATCACAAGGGGGTAGGCTGCGTGTTCCCTGGAAACGGAGACCTGATGGCACAAGGCTTGCTTTCCCATTTTGAAAGCTCCATTCATGCTGCCTTGAAGCTACCTAAATACCAGTGTTTTGGACGGGTCTCTAGTCACTGTAGGCAGGGCTCTGGGAAGGGAACGAGTTTTCTCTAAATCAACAGGGTGCTTTCGTAGCCTGGGTGGGAGCTCCACCTGAGACGCTCTAGAGCTCAAAGGAAACTTGACGTGAGTCGTTTCCTCAAGGTAAAGCCTTGAAGAGCCCTGCAGAAGCCGAAGCGTGGAGCAGTTTCCTGGAGACATGAGTTGCAGTTCTGCTTTCTTTGAACGTTAGTACGCTTATGAAGACACCTAGTAACTCCCGTGGGCACCCTATTCCCTGCAAGAACACCGAGGACCGGCATGCTCGACTGGGAAGCTCAGAAACATACAGGCCCGGAAACCTTTCCCAGTCACTCTCAATATGCTAAGTGTAGGGCAACACACTGCATGCCTCCTTGGGAGATCTAGATTTCCTCAGCACTCCAACAGCTCCAGGCAATCTGTTGTCTCACATCTACATGTCATGCATATCTGCCTCAGTGCCCTAGGCTGAGCGGCACTGAGAAACCAATACTCTTTCACATTCCTTCTACAAAGTCATACCTTATGACCCCATACTTACAGGAGAAAGTTGGCTTGCGTTCCTGCTGTAACCAAAGCACAGTTCTTCCTCTTACACTGCAGGGTTTTAGAAGAGGCTAAGCCCCTATAGTGTACCTAGAGCATTCCTTGGGAGAGGCATTTCGCTACATGCAGAACTCCGTGCCAAGAACACGTTATTCAGGGAAGGGACCAGTGTGTCACTAGAGTGTATATTAACTTGGTAGAAATCACAAGGAGGTAGGCTGCGTGTTCACTGGAAACGGGGACCTGATGGCACAAGGCTTGCTTTCCCATTTTGAAAGCTCCATTCATGCCTCCTTGAACCTACCTAAATACCAGTGTTTTGGACGAGTTTCTAGTCACTGTAGGCAGGGCTCTGGGAAGGGAACGAGTTTTCTCTAAATCAACAGGGTGCTTTCGTAGCCTGGGTGGGAGCTCCTCCTGAGACGCTCTAGAGCTACAAGGAAACTTGACGTGAGTCCTTTCCTCAAGGTAAAGCCTTGAAGAGCCCTGCTGAAGCGGCACGTGGAGAAGTTTCCTTGAGACATGAGTTGCAGTTCTCCTTTCTTTTAACGTTACTACGCTTTTCAAGACACCTAGGATCTCGCCTGGGCACCCTATTCCGTGCAAGAACACCGAGTACCGGCAGGCTCCACTGGGTTGCTAAGAAACATCCAGGCCCGGATACCTTTCCCAGTCACTCTGTGTATGCTAAGTGTAGGGCAACACACTGCACTCTTCCTTGGGAGAGCTACATTTCCTCAGCACTCCAACAGCTCCAGGTAATCTGTTCTCTCACGTCCTACATGTCATGCAAATTGCCTCAATGCCCTAGGCTGAGCGGCACTGAGAAATCAAAACTGCTTCGCATTCCTTCTACAAAGTCATACCTTAAGACCCCATACTTATAGGAGAAACTCGGCTTGCGTTCCTCCTGTAACCAAAGCACAGTTCTTCCTCTTACACTGCAGGGTTTTAGAAGAGCCTAAGCCCCGATAGCGTTATCAAAGCGTTCCTTGGGAGAGGCAGTTCGCTACATGCAGAACTCCGTGCCAAGAAAACATTCTGCAGGGAAGGGATCATTGTGTAGTTTGAGGGAATATTTACTTGGTAGACATCACAAGGGGGTAGGCTGCGTGCTCACTGGAAACGGAGACCTGATGTCACAAGGCTTGCTTTCCCATTTTGAAAGCTCCATTCAAGCTGCCTTGAAGCTACCTAAATACCAGTGTTTTGGACAGGTCTCTAGTCACTGTAGGCAGGGCTGTGGGAATGGAACGAGTTTTCTCTAAATCAACAGGGTGCTTTCGTAGCCTGTGTGGGAGCTCCAACTGAGATGCTCTAGAGCTCAAAGGAAACTTGACGTGAGTCGTTTCCTCAAGGTAAAGCCTTGAAGGGCCCTGCTGAAGCCGAAGCGTGGAGCAGTTTCCTGGAGACATGAGTTGCAGTTCTGCTTTCTTTGAACGTTAGTACGCTTATGAAGACACCTAGTAACGCTCGTGGGCACCCTATTACCTGCACGAACACCGAGGACTGGCATGCTCGACTGGGAAGCTCAGAAACATCCAGGCCCGGAAACCTTTCCCAGTCACTCTCAATATGCTAAGGGTAGGGCAACACACTGCACGCCTCCTTGGGAGAGCTAGATTTCCTCAGCACTCCAACAGCTCCAGGCAATCTGTTGTCTCACGTCTACATGTCATGCATATCTGCCTCAATGCCCTAGGCTGAGCGGCACTGAGTAACCAATACTGTTTCACATTCCTTCTACAAAGTCATACCTTAAGACCCCATACTTACAGGAGAAAGTTGGCTTGCATTCCTCCTGTAACCAAAGCACAGTTCTTCCTCTTACACTGCAGGGTTTTAGAAGAGCCTAAGCACCGAAAGCGTTACCAAAGCGTTCCTTGGGAGAGGCAGTTCGCTACATGCAGAACTCCGTGCCAAGAAAACATTCTTCAGGGAAGGGACCATTGTGTAGTTTGAGGGAATATTTACTTGGTAGACATCACAAGGGGGTAGGCTGCGTGTTCCCTGGAAACGGAGACCTGATGGCACAAGGCTTGCTTTCCCATTTTGAAAGCTCCATTCATGCTGCCTTGAAGCTACCTAAATACCAGTGTTTTGGACGGGTCTCTAGTCACTGTAGGCAGGGCTGTGGGAAGGGAACGAGTTTTCTCTAAATCAACAGGGTGCTTTCATAGCCTGGGTGGGAGCTCCTCCTGAGACGCTCTAGAGGTACAAGGAAACTTGACGTGAGTCCTTTCCTCAAGGTAAAGCCTTGAAGAGCCCTGCTGAAGCGGCACGTGGAGAAGTTTCCTTGAGACATGAGTTGCAGTTCTCCTTTCTTTTAACGTTACTACGCTTTTCAAGACACCTAGGATCTCGCCTGGGCACCCTATTCCGTGCAAGAACACCGAGTACCGGCAGGCTCCACTGGGTTGCTAAGAAACATCCAGGCCCGGATACCTTTCCCAGTCACTCTGTGTATGCTAAGTGTAGGGCAACACACTGCACTCTTCCTTGGGAGAGCTACATTTCCTCAGCACTCCAACAGCTCCAGGTAATCTGTTCTCTCACGTCCTACATGTCATGCAAATTGCCTCAATGCCCTAGGCTGAGCGGCACTGAGAAATCAAAACTGCTTCGCATTCCTTCTACAAAGTCATACCTTAAGACCCCATACTTACAGGAGAAACTCGGCTTGCATTCCTCCTGTAACCAAAGCACAGTTCTTCCTCTTACACTGCAGGGTTTTAGAAGAGCCTAAGCCCCGATAGCGTTACCAAAGCGTTCCTTGGGAGAGGCAGTTCGCTACATGCAGAACTCCATGCCAAGAAAACATTCTTCAGGGAAGTGACCATTGTGTAGTTTGAGGGACTATTTACTTGGTAGACATCACAAGGGGGTAGGCTGCGTGTTCCCTGGAAACGGAGACCTGATGGCACAAGGCTTGCTTTCCCATTTTGAAAGCTCCATTCATGCTGCCTTGAAGCTACCTAAATACCAGTGTTTTGGACGGGTCTCTAGTCACTGTAGGCAGGGCTGTGGGAAGGGAACGAGTTTTCTCTAAATCAACAGGGTGCTTTCGTAAACTGGGTGGGAGCTCCAACTGAGACGCTCTAGAGCTCAAAGGAAACTTGACGTGAGTCGTTTCCTCAAGGTAAAGCCTTGAAGGGCCCTGCTGAAGCCGAAGCGTGGAGCAGTTTCCTGGAGACATGAGTTGCAGTTCTGCTTTCTTTGAACGTTAGTACGCTTATGAAGACACCTAGTAACTCTCGTGGGCACCCTATTCCCTGCAAGAACACCGAGGACCGGCATGCTCGACTGGGAAGCTCAGAAACATCCAGGCCCGGAAACCTTTCCCGGTCACTCTCAATATGCTAAGGGTAGGGCAACACACTGCACGCCTCCTTGGGAGAGCTACATTTCCTCAGCACTCCAACAGCTCCAGGCAATCTGTTGTCTCACATCTACATGTCATGCATATCTGCCTCAATGCCCTAGGCTGAGCGGCACTGAGTAACCAATACTGTTTCACATTCCTTCTACAAAGTCATACCTTAAGACCCCATACTTACAGGAGAAAGTTGGCTTGCATTCCTCCTGTAACCAAAGCACAGTTCTTCCTCTTACACTGCAGGGTTTTAGAAGAGCCTAAGCACCGAAAGCGTTACCAAAGCGTTCCTTGGGAGAGGCAGTTCGCTACATGCAGAACTCCGTGCCAAGAAAACATTCTTCAGGGAAGGGACCATTGTGTAGTTTGAGGGAATATTTACTTGGTAGACATCACAAGGGGGTAGGCTGCGTGCTCACTGGAAACGGAGACCTGATGGCACAAGGCTTGCTTTCCCATTTTGAAAGCTCCATTCATGCTGCCTTGAAGCTACCTAAATAGCAGTGTTTTGGACGAGTTTCTAGTCACTGTAGGCAGGGCTCTGGGAAGGGAACGAGTTTTCTCTAAATCAACAGGGTGCTTTCATAGCCTGGGTGGGAGCTCCTCCTGAGACGCTCTAGAGCCTCAAGGAAACTTGACGTGAGTCCTTTCCTCAAGGTAAAGCCTTGAAGAGCCCTGCTGAAGCGGAACGTGGAGAAGTTTCCTTGAGACATGAGTTGCAGTTCTCCTTTCTTTTAACATTAGTACGCTTTTCAAGACACCTAGGATCTCGCCTGGGCACCCTATTCCGTGCAAGAACACCGAGTACCGGCAGGCTCCACTGGGTTGCTAAGAAACATCCAGGCCCGGATACCTTTCCCAGTCACTCTGTGTATGCTAAGTGTAGGGCAACACACTGCACTCTTCCTTGGGAGAGCTACATTTCCTCAGCACTCCAACAGCTCCAGGTAATCTGTTCTCTCACGTCCTACATGTCATGCAAATTGCCTCAATGCCCTAGGCTGAGCGGCACTGAGAAATCAAAACTGCTTCGCATTCCTTCTACAAAGTCATACCTTAAGACCCCATACTTACAGGAGAAACTCGGCTTGCGTTCCTCCTGTAACCAAAGCACAGTTCTTCCTCTTACACTGCAGGGTTTTAGAAGAGCCTAGGCCCCGATAGCGTTACCAAAGCGTTCCTTGGGAGAGGCAGTTCGCTACATGCAGAACTCCGTGCCAAGAAAACATTCTTCAGGGAAGGGACCATTGTGTAGTTTGAGGGAATATTTACTTGGTAGAAATCACAAGGGGGTAGGCTGCGTGCTCACTGGAAATGGAGACCTGATGGCACAAGGCTTGCTTTCCCATTTTGAAAGCTCCATTCATGCTGCCTTGAAGCTACCTAAATACCAGTGTTTTGGACGGGTCTCTAGTCACTGTAGGCAGGGCTGTGGGAAGGGAACGAGTTTTCTCTAAATCAACAGGGTGCTTTCGTAGCCTGGGTGGGAGCTCCACCTGAGACGCTCTAGAGCTCAAAGGAAACTTGACGTGAGTCGTTTCCTCAAGGTAAAGCCTTGAAGAGCCCTGCTGAAGCCGAAGCGTGGAGCAGTTTCCTGGAGACATGAGTTGCAGTTCTGCTTTCTTTGAACGTTAGTACGCTTATGAAGACACCTAGTAACTCTCGTGGGCACCCTATTCCCTGCACAAACACCGAGGACCGGCATGCTCGACTGGGAAGCTCAGAAACATCCAGGCCCGGAAACCTTTCCCAGTCACTCTCAATATGCTAAGTGTAAGGCAACACACTGCACGCCTCCTTGGAAGAGCTAGATTTCCTCAGCACTCCAACAGCTCCAGGCAATCTGTTGTCTCACGTCTACATGTCATGCATATCTGCCTCAGTGCCCTAGGCTGAGCGGCACTGAGAAACCAATACTCTTTCACATTCCTTCTACAAAGTCATACCTTAAGACCCCATACTTACAGGAGAAAGTTGCCTTGCGTTCCTGCTGTAACCAAAGCACAGTTCTTCCTCTTACACTGCAGGGTTTTAGAAGAGCCTAAGCCCCGATAGCGTTACCAAAGCGTTCCTTGGGAGAGGCAGTTCGCTACATGCAGAACTCCGTGCCAAGAAAACATTCTTCAGGGAAGGGACCATTGTGTAGTTTGAGGGAATATTTACTTGGTAGACATCACAAGGGGGTAGGCTGCGTGTTCCCTGGAAACGGAGACCTGATGGCACAAGGCTTGCTTTCCCATTTTGAAAGCTCCATTCATGCTGCCTTGAAGCTACCTAAATACCAGTGTTTTGGACGGGTCTCTAGTCACTGTAGGCAGGGCTCTGGGAAGGGAACGAGTTTTCTCTAAATCAACAGGGTGCTTTCGTAGCCTGGGTGGGAGCTCCACCTGAGACGCTCTAGAGCTCAAAGGAAACTTGACGTGAGTCGTTTCCTCAAGGTAAAGCCTTGAAGAGCCCTGCTGAAGCCGAAGCGTGGAGCAGTTTCCTGGAGACATGAGTTGCAGTTCTGCTTTCTTTGAACGTTAGTACGCTTATGAAGACACCTAGTAACTCCCGTGGGCACCCTATTCCCTGCAAGAACACCGAGGACCGGCATGCTCGACTGGGAAGCTCAGAAACATCCAGTCCCGGAAACCTTTCCCAGTCACTCTCAATATGCTAAGTGTAGGGCAACACACTGCATGCCTCCTTGGGAGATCTAGATTTCCTCAGCACTCCAACAGCTCCAGGCAATCTGTTGTCTCACATCTACATGTCATGCATATCTGCCTCAGTGCCCTAGGCTGAGCGGCACTGAGAAACCAATACTCTTTCACATTCCTTCTACAAAGTCATACCTTACGACCCCATACTTACAGGAGAAAGTTGGCTTGCGTTCCTGCTGTAACCAAAGCACAGTTCTTCCTCTTACACTGCAGGGTTTTAGAAGAGGCTAAGCCCCTATAGCGTACCTAGAGCATTCCATGGGAGAGGCATTTCGCTACATGCAGAACTCCGTGCCAAGAACACGTTATTCAGGGAAGGGACCAGTGTGTCACTAGAGTGTATATTAACTTGGTAGAAATCACAAGGAGGTAGGCTGCGTGTTCACTGGAAACGGGGACCTGATGGCACAAGGCTTGCTTTCCCATTTTGAAAGCTCCATTCATGCCTCCTTGAACCTACCTAAATACCAGTGTTTTGGACGAGTTTCTAGTCACTGTAGGCAGGGCTCTGGGAAGGGAACGAGTTTTCTCTAAATCAACAGGGTGCTTTCGTAGCCTGGGTGGGAGCTCCTCCTGAGACGCTCTAGAGCTACAAGGAAACTTGACGTGAGTCCTTTCCTCAAGGTAAAGCCTTGAAGAGCCCTGCTGAAGCGGCACGTGGAGAAGTTTCCTTGAGACATGAGTTGCAGTTCTCCTTTCTTTTAACGTTACTACGCTTTTCAAGACACCTAGGATCTCGCCTGGGCACCCTATTCCGTGCAAGAACACCGAGTACCGGCAGGCTCCACTGGGTTGCTAAGAAACATCCAGGCCCGGATACCTTTCCCAGTCACTCTGTGTATGCTAAGTGTAGGGCAACACACTGCACTCTTCCTTGGGAGAGCTACATTTCCTCAGCACTCCAACAGCTCCAGGTAATCTGTTCTCTCACGTCCCACATGTCATGCAAATTGCCTCAATGCCCTAGGCTGAGCGGCACTGAGAAATCAAAACTGCTTCGCATTCCTTCTACAAAGTCATACCTTAAGACCCCATACTTACAGGAGAAACTCGGCTTGCGTTCCTCCTGTAACCAAAGCACAGTTCTTCCTCTTACACTGCAGGGTTTTAGAAGAGCCTAAGCCCCGATAGCGTTATCAAAGCGTTCCTTGGGAGAGGCAGTTCGCTACATGCAGAACTCCGTGCCAAGAAAACATTCTGCAGGGAAGGGACAATTGTGTAGTTTGAGGGAATATTTACTTGGTAGACATCACAAGGGGGTAGGCTGCGTGCTCACTGGAAACGGAGACCTGATGTCACAAGGCTTGCTTTCCCATTTTGAAAGCTCCATTCATGCTGCCTTGAAGCTACCTAAATACCAGTGTTTTGGACAGGTCTCTAGTCACTGTAGGCAGGGCTGTGGGAATGGAACGAGTTTTCTCTAAATCAACAGGGTGCTTTCGTAGCCTGGGTGGGAGCTCCAACTGAGATGCTCTAGAGCTCAAAGGAAACTTGACGTGAGTCGTTTCCTCAAGGTAAAGCCTTGAAGAGCCCTGCTGAAGCCGAAGCATGGAGCAGTTTCCTGGAGACATGAGTTGCAGTTCTGCTTTCTTTGAACGTTAGTACGCTTATGAAGACACCTAGTAACTCTCGTGGGCACCCTATTACCTGCACGAACACCGAGGACCGGCATGCTCGACTGGGAAGCTCAGAAACATCCAGGCCCGGAAACCTTTCCCAGTCACTCTCAATATGCTAAGGGTAGGGCAACACACTGCACGCCTCCTTCGGAGAGCTAGATTTCCTCAGCACTCCAACAGCTCCAGGCAATCTGTTGTCTCACGTCTACATGTCATGCATATCTGCCTCAATGCCCTAGGCTGAGCGGCACTGAGTAACCAATACTGTTTCACATTCCTTCTACAAAGTCATACCTTAAGACCCCATACTTACAGGAGAAAGTTGGCTTGCATTCCTCCTGTAACCAAAGCACAGTTCTTCCTCTTACACTGCAGGGTTTTAGAAGAGCCTAAGCACCGAAAGCGTTACCAAAGCGTTCCTTGGGAGAGGCAGTTCGCTACATGCAGAACTCCGTGCCAAGAAAACATTCTTCAGGGAAGGGACCATTGTGTAGTTTGAGGGAATATTTACTTGGTAGACATCACAAGGGGGTAGGCTGCGTGCTCACTGGAAACGGAGACCTGATGGCACAAGGCTTGCTTTCCCATTTTGAAAGCTCCATTCATGCTGCCTTGAAGCTACCTAAATACCAGTGTTTTGGACGGGTCTCTAGTCACTGTAGGCAGGGATGTGGGAAGGGAACGAGTTTTCTCTAAATCAACAGGGTGCTTTCATAGCCTGGGTGGGAGCTCCTCCTGAGACGCTCTAGAGCCTCAAGGAAACTTGACGTGAGTCCTTTCCTCAAGGTAAAGCCTTGAAGAGCCCTGCTGAAGCGGAACGTGGAGAAGTTTCCTTGAGACATGAGTTGCAGTTCTCCTTTCTTTTAACATTAGTACGCTTTTCAAGACACCTAGGATCTCGCCTGGGCACCCTATTCCGTGCAAGAACACCGAGTACCGGCAGGCTCCACTGGGTTGCTAAGAAACATCCAGGCCCGGATACCTTTCCCAGTCACTCTGTGTATGCTAAGTGTAGGGCAACACACTGCACTCTTCCTTGGGAGAGCTACATTTCCTCAGCACTCCAACAGCTCCAGGTAATCTGTTCTCTCACGTCCTACATGTCATGCAAATTGCCTCAATGCCCTAGGCTGAGCGGCACTGAGAAATCAAAACTGCTTCGCATTCCTTCTACAAAGTCATACCTTAAGACCCCATACTTACAGGAGAAACTCGGCTTGCGTTCCTCCTGTAACCAAAGCACAGTTCTTCCTCTTACACTGCAGGGTTTTAGAAGAGCCTAGGCCCCGATAGCGTTACCAAAGCGTTCCTTGGGAGAGGCAGTTCGCTACATGCAGAACTCCGTGCCAAGAAAACATTCTTCAGGGAAGGGACCATTGTGTAGTTTGAGGGAATATTTACTTGGTAGAAATCACAAGGGGGTAGGCTGCGTGCTCACTGGAAATGGAGACCTGATGGCACAAGGCTTGCTTTCCCATTTTGAAAGCTCCATTCATGCTGCCTTGAAGCTACCTAAATACCAGTGTTTTGGACGGGTCTCTAGTCACTGTAGGCAGGGCTGTGGGAAGGGAACGAGTTTTCTCTAAATCAACAGGGTGCTTTCGTAGCCTGGGTGGGAGCTCCACCTGAGACGCTCTAGAGCTCAAAGGAAACTTGACGTGAGTCGTTTCCTCAAGGTAAAGCCTTGAAGAGCCCTGCTGAAGCCGAAGCGTGGAGCAGTTTCCTGGAGACATGAGTTGCAGTTCTGCTTTCTTTGAACGTTAGTACGCTTATGAAGACACCTAGTAACTCTCGTGGGCACCCTATTCCCTGCACAAACACCGAGGACCGGCATGCTCGACTGGGAAGCTCAGAAACATCCAGGCCCGGAAACCTTTCCCAGTCACTCTCAATATGCTAAGTGTAAGGCAACACACTGCACGCCTCCTTGGAAGAGCTAGATTTCCTCAGCACTCCAACAGCTCCAGGCAATCTGTTGTCTCACGTCTACATGTCATGCATATCTGCCTCAGTGCCCTAGGCTGAGCGGCACTGAGAAACCAATACTCTTTCACATTCCTTCTACAAAGTCATACCTTAAGACCCCATACTTACAGGAGAAAGTTGCCTTGCGTTCCTGCTGTAACCAAAGCACAGTTCTTCCTCTTACACTGCAGGGTTTTAGAAGAGCCTAAGCCCCGATAGCGTTACCAAAGCGTTCCTTGGGAGAGGCAGTTCGCTACATGCAGAACTCCGTGCCAAGAAAACATTCTTCAGGGAAGGGACCATTGTGTAGTTTGAGGGAATATTTACTTGGTAGACATCACAAGGGGGTAGGCTGCGTGTTCCCTGGAAACGGAGACCTGATGGCACAAGGCTTGCTTTCCCATTTTGAAAGCTCCATTCATGCTGCCTTGAAGCTACCTAAATACCAGTGTTTTGGACGGGTCTCTAGTCACTGTAGGCAGGGCTCTGGGAAGGGAACGAGTTTTCTCTAAATCAACAGGGTGCTTTCGTAGCCTGGGTGGGAGCTCCACCTGAGACGCTCTAGAGCTCAAAGGAAACTTGACGTGAGTCGTTTCCTCAAGGTAAAGCCTTGAAGAGCCCTGCTGAAGCCGAAGCGTGGAGCAGTTTCCTGGAGACATGAGTTGCAGTTCTGCTTTCTTTGAACGTTAGTACGCTTATGAAGACACCTAGTAACTCCCGTGGGCACCCTATTCCCTGCAAGAACACCGAGGACCGGCATGCTCGACTGGGAAGCTCAGAAACATCCAGTCCCGGAAACCTTTCCCAGTCACTCTCAATATGCTAAGTGTAGGGCAACACACTGCATGCCTCCTTGGGAGATCTAGATTTCCTCAGCACTCCAACAGCTCCAGGCAATCTGTTGTCTCACATCTACATGTCATGCATATCTGCCTCAGTGCCCTAGGCTGAGCGGCACTGAGAAACCAATACTCTTTCACATTCCTTCTACAAAGTCATACCTTACGACCCCATACTTACAGGAGAAAGTTGGCTTGCGTTCCTGCTGTAACCAAAGCACAGTTCTTCCTCTTACACTGCAGGGTTTTAGAAGAGGCTAAGCCCCTATAGCGTACCTAGAGCATTCCATGGGAGAGGCATTTCGCTACATGCAGAACTCCGTGCCAAGAACACGTTATTCAGGGAAGGGACCAGTGTGTCACTAGAGTGTATATTAACTTGGTAGAAATCACAAGGAGGTAGGCTGCGTGTTCACTGGAAACGGGGACCTGATGGCACAAGGCTTGCTTTCCCATTTTGAAAGCTCCATTCATGCCTCCTTGAACCTACCTAAATACCAGTGTTTTGGACGAGTTTCTAGTCACTGTAGGCAGGGCTCTGGGAAGGGAACGAGTTTTCTCTAAATCAACAGGGTGCTTTCGTAGCCTGGGTGGGAGCTCCTCCTGAGACGCTCTAGAGCTACAAGGAAACTTGACGTGAGTCCTTTCCTCAAGGTAAAGCCTTGAAGAGCCCTGCTGAAGCGGCACGTGGAGAAGTTTCCTTGAGACATGAGTTGCAGTTCTCCTTTCTTTTAACGTTACTACGCTTTTCAAGACACCTAGGATCTCGCCTGGGCACCCTATTCCGTGCAAGAACACCGAGTACCGGCAGGCTCCACTGGGTTGCTAAGAAACATCCAGGCCCGGATACCTTTCCCAGTCACTCTGTGTATGCTAAGTGTAGGGCAACACACTGCACTCTTCCTTGGGAGAGCTACATTTCCTCAGCACTCCAACAGCTCCAGGTAATCTGTTCTCTCACGTCCCACATGTCATGCAAATTGCCTCAATGCCCTAGGCTGAGCGGCACTGAGAAATCAAAACTGCTTCGCATTCCTTCTACAAAGTCATACCTTAAGACCCCATACTTACAGGAGAAACTCGGCTTGCGTTCCTCCTGTAACCAAAGCACAGTTCTTCCTCTTACACTGCAGGGTTTTAGAAGAGCCTAAGCCCCGATAGCGTTATCAAAGCGTTCCTTGGGAGAGGCAGTTCGCTACATGCAGAACTCCGTGCCAAGAAAACATTCTGCAGGGAAGGGACAATTGTGTAGTTTGAGGGAATATTTACTTGGTAGACATCACAAGGGGGTAGGCTGCGTGCTCACTGGAAACGGAGACCTGATGTCACAAGGCTTGCTTTCCCATTTTGAAAGCTCCATTCATGCTGCCTTGAAGCTACCTAAATACCAGTGTTTTGGACAGGTCTCTAGTCACTGTAGGCAGGGCTGTGGGAATGGAACGAGTTTTCTCTAAATCAACAGGGTGCTTTCGTAGCCTGGGTGGGAGCTCCAACTGAGATGCTCTAGAGCTCAAAGGAAACTTGACGTGAGTCGTTTCCTCAAGGTAAAGCCTTGAAGAGCCCTGCTGAAGCCGAAGCATGGAGCAGTTTCCTGGAGACATGAGTTGCAGTTCTGCTTTCTTTGAACGTTAGTACGCTTATGAAGACACCTAGTAACTCTCGTGGGCACCCTATTACCTGCACGAACACCGAGGACCGGCATGCTCGACTGGGAAGCTCAGAAACATCCAGGCCCGGAAACCTTTCCCAGTCACTCTCAATATGCTAAGGGTAGGGCAACACACTGCACGCCTCCTTCGGAGAGCTAGATTTCCTCAGCACTCCAACAGCTCCAGGCAATCTGTTGTCTCACGTCTACATGTCATGCATATCTGCCTCAATGCCCTAGGCTGAGCGGCACTGAGTAACCAATACTGTTTCACATTCCTTCTACAAAGTCATACCTTAAGACCCCATACTTACAGGAGAAAGTTGGCTTGCATTCCTCCTGTAACCAAAGCACAGTTCTTCCTCTTACACTGCAGGGTTTTAGAAGAGCCTAAGCACCGAAAGCGTTACCAAAGCGTTCCTTGGGAGAGGCAGTTCGCTACATGCAGAACTCCGTGCCAAGAAAACATTCTTCAGGGAAGGGACCATTGTGTAGTTTGAGGGAATATTTACTTGGTAGACATCACAAGGGGGTAGGCTGCGTGCTCACTGGAAACGGAGACCTGATGGCACAAGGCTTGCTTTCCCATTTTGAAAGCTCCATTCATGCTGCCTTGAAGCTACCTAAATACCAGTGTTTTGGACGGGTCTCTAGTCACTGTAGGCAGGGATGTGGGAAGGGAACGAGTTTTCTCTAAATCAACAGGGTGCTTTCATAGCCTGGGTGGGAGCTCCTCCTGAGACGCTCTAGAGCTACAAGGAAACTTGACGTGAGTCCTTTCCTCAAGGTAAAGCCTTGAAGAGCCCTGCTGAAGCGGCACGTGGAGAAGTTTCCTTGAGACATGAGTTGCAGTTCTCCTTTCTTTTAACGTTACTACGCTTTTCAAGACACCTAGGATCTCGCCTGGGCACCCTATTCCGTGCAAGAACACCGAGTACCGGCAGGCTCCACTGGGTTGCTAAGAAACATCCAGGCCCGGATACCTTTCCCAGTCACTCTGTGTATGCTAAGTGTAGGGCAACACACTGCACTCTTCCTTGGGAGAGCTACATTTCCTCAGCACTCCAACAGCTCCAGGTAATCTGTTCTCTCACGTCCTACATGTCATGCAAATTGCCTCAATGCCCTAGGCTGAGCGGCACTGAGAAATCAAAACTGCTTCGCATTCCTTCTACAAAGTCATACCTTAAGACCCCATACTTACAGGAGAAACTCGGCTTGCATTCCTCCTGTAACCAAAGCACAGTTCTTCCTCTTACACTGCAGGGTTTTAGAAGAGCCTAAGCCCCGATAGCGTTACCAAAGCGTTCCTTGGGAGAGGCAGTTCGCTACATGCAGAACTCCGTGCCAAGAAAACATTCTTCAGGGAAGGGACCATTGTGTAGTTTGAGGGAATATTTACTTGGTAGACATCACAAGGGGGTAGGCTGCGTGCTCACTGGAAACGGAGACCTGATGGCACAAGGCTTGCTTTCCCATTTTGAAAGCTCCATTCATGCTGCCTTGAACCTACCTAAATACCAGTGTTTTGGACGAGTTTCTAGTCACTGTAGGCAGGGCTCTGGGAAGGGAACGAGTTTTCTCTAAATCAACAGGGTGCTTTCATAGCCTGGGTGGAAGCTCCTCCTGATACGCTCTAGAGCCTCAAGGAAACTTGACGTGAGTCCTTTCCTCAAGGTAAAGCCTTGAAGAACCCTGCTGAAGCGGAACGTGGAGAAGTTTCCTTGAGACATGAGTTGCAGTTCTCCTTTCTTTTAACATTAGTACGCTTTTCAAGACACCTAGGATCTCGCCTGGGCACCCTATTCCGTGCAAGAACACCGAGTACCGGCAGGCTCCACTGGGTTGCTAAGAAACATCCAGGCCCGGATACCTTTCCCAGTCACTCTGTGTATGCTAAGTGTAGGGCAACACACTGCACTCTTCCTTGGGAGAGCTACATTTCCTCAGCACTCCAACAGCTCCAGGTAATCTGTTCTCTCACGTCCTACATGTCATGCAAATTGCCTCAATGCCCTAGGCTGAGCGGCACTGAGAAATCAAAACTGCTTCGCATTCCTTCTACAAAGTCATACCTTAAGACCCCATACTTACAGGAGAAACTCGGCTTGCGTTCCTCCTGTAACCAAAGCACAGTTCTTCCTCTTACACTGCAGGGTTTTAGAAGAGCCTAAGCCCCGATAGCGTTACCAAAGCGTTCCTTGGGAGAGGCAGTTCGCTACATGCAGAACTCCGTGCCAAGAAAACATTCTTCAGGGAAGGGACCATTGTGTAGTTTGAGGGAATATTTACTTGGTAGACATCACAAGGGGGTAGGCTGCGTGTTCCCTGGAAACGGAGACCTGATGGCACAAGGCTTGCTTTCCCATTTTGAAAGCTCCATTCATGCTGCCTTGAAGCTACCTAAATACCAGTGTTTTGGACGGGACTCTAGTCACTGTAGGCAGGGCTCTGGGAAGGGAACGAGTTTTCTCTAAATCAACAGGGTGCTTTCATAGCCTGGGTGGGAGCTCCTCCTGAGACGCTCTAGAGCTACAAGGAAACTTGACGTGAGTCCTTTCCTCAAGGTTAAGCCTTGAAGAGCCCTGCTGAAGCGGCACGTGGAGAAGTTTCCTTGAGACATGAGTTGCAGTTCTCCTTTCTTTTAACGTTACTACGCTTTTCAAGACACCTAGGATCTCGCCTGGGCACCCTATTCCGTGCAAGAACACCGAGTACCGGCAGGCTCCACTGGGTTGCTAAGAAACATCCAGGCCCGGATACCTTTCCCAGTCACTCTGTGTATGCTAAGTGTAGGGCAACACACTGCACTCTTCCTTGGGAGAGCTACATTTCCTCAGCACTCCAACAGCTCCAAGTAATCTGTTCTCTCATGTCCTACATGTCATGCAAATTCCCTCAATGCCCTAGGCTGAGCGGCACTGAGAAATCAAAACTGCTTCGCATTCCTTCTACAAAGTCATACCTTAAGACCCCATACTTACAGGAGAAACTCGGCTTGCGTTCCTCCTGTAACCAAAGCACAGTTCTTCCTCTTACACTGCAGGGTTTTAGAAGAGCCTAAGCCCCGATAGCGTTACCAAAGCGTTCCTTGGGAGAGGCAGTTCGCTACATGCAGAACTCCGTGCCAAGAAAACATTCTTCAGGGAAGGGACCATTGTGTAGTTTGAGGGAATATTTACTTGGTAGACATCACAAGGGGGTAGGCTGCGTGCTCACTGGAAACGGAGACCTGATGGCACAAGGCTTGCTTTCCCATTTTGAAAGCTCCATTCATGCTGCCTTGAAGCTACCTAAATACCAGTGTTTTGGATGGGTCTCTAGTCACTGTAGGCAGGGCTCTGGGAAGGGAACGAGTTTTCTCTAAATCAACAGGGTGCTTTCGTAGCCTGGGTGGGAGCTCCACCTGAGACGCTCTAGAGCTGAAAGGAAACTTGACGTGAGTCGTTTCCTCAAGGTAAACCCTTGAAGAGCCCTGCTGAAGCCGAAGCGTGGAGCAGTTTCCTGGAGACATGAGTTGCAGTTCTGCTTTCTTTGAACGTTTGTACGCTTATGAAGACACCTAGTAACTCCCGTGGGCACCCTATTCCCTGCAAGAACACCGAGGACCGGCATGCTCGACTGGGAAGCTCAGAAACATCCAGGCCCTGAAACCTTTCCCAGTCACTCTCAATATGCTAAGTGTAGGGCAACACACTGCACGCCTCCTTGGGAGAGCTAGAATTCCTCAGCACTCCAACAGCTCCAGGCAATCTGTTGTCTCACGTCTACATGTCATGCATATCTGCCTCAGTGCCCTAGGCTGAGCGGCACTGAGAAACCAATACTCTTTCACATTCCTTCTACAAAGTCATACCTTAAGACCCCATACTTACAGGAAAAAGTTGGCTTGCATTCCTGCTGTAACCAAAGCACAGTTCTTCCTCTTACACTGCAGGGTTTTAGAAGAGCCTAAGCACCGAAAGCGTTACCAAAGCGTTCCTTGGGAGAGGCAGTTCGCTACATGCAGAACTCCGTGCCAAGAAAACATTCTTCAGGGAAGGGACCATTGTGTAGTTTGAGGGAATATTTACTTGGTAGACATCACAAGGGGGTAGGCTGCGTGTTCCCTGGAAACGGAGACCTGATGGCACAAGGCTTGCTTTCCCATTTTGAAAGCTCCATTCATGCTGCCTTGAAGCTACCTAAATACCAGTGTTTTGGACGGGTCTCTAGTCACTGTAGGCAGGGCTCTGGGAAGGGAACGAGTTTTCTCTAAATCAACAGGGTGCTTTCGTAAACTGGGTGGGAGCTCCACCTGAGACGCTCTAGAGCTGAAAGGAAACTTGACGTGAGTCGTTTCCTCAAGGTAAAGCCTTGAAGAGCCCTGTTGAAGCCAAAGCGTGGAGCAGTTTCCTGGAGACACGAGTTGCAGTTCTGCTTTCTTTGAACGTTAGTACGCTTATGAAGACACCTAGTAACTCTCGTGGGCACCCTATTCCCTGCACGAACACCAAGGACCGGCATGCTCGACTGGGAAGCTCAGAAACATCCAGGCCCGGAAACCTTTCCCAGTCACTCTCAATATGCTAAGGGTAGGGCAACACACTGCACGCCTCCTTGGGAGAGCTGGATTTCCTGAGCACTCCAACAGCTCCAGGCAATCTGTTGTCTCACGTCTACATGTCATGCATATCGGCCTCAATGCCCTAGGCTGAGCGGCACTGAGTAACCAATACTGTTTCACATTCCTTCTACAAAGTCATACCTTAAGACCCCATACTTACAGGACAAACTCGGCTTGCATTCCTCCTGTAACCAAAGCACAGTTCTTCCTCTTACACTGCAGGGTTTTAGAAGAGCCTAAGCACCGATAGCGTTACCAAAGCGTTCCTTGGGAGAGGCAGTTCGCTACATGCAGAACTCCGTGCCAAGAAAACATTCTTCAGGGAAGGGACCATTGTGTAGTTTGAGGGAATATTTACTTGGTAGACATCACAAGGGGGTAGGCTGCGTGTTCCCTGGAAACGGAGACCTGATGGCACAAGGCTTGCTTTCCCATTTTGAAAGCTCCATTCATGCTGCCTTGAAGCTACCTAAATACCAGTGTTTTGGACGGGTCTCTAGTCACTGTAGGCAGGGCTGTGGGAAGGGAACGAGTTTTCTCTAAATCAACAGGGTGCTTTCATAGCCTGGGTGGGAGCTCCTCCTGAGACGCTCTAGAGCTACAAGGAAACTTGACGTGAGTCCTTTCCTCAAGGTTAAGCCTTGAAGAGCCCTGCTGAAGCGGCACGTGGAGAAGTTTCCTTGAGACATGAGTTGCAGTTCTCCTTTCTTTTAACGTTACTACGCTTTTCAAGACACCTAGGATCTCGCCTGGGCACCCTATTCCGTGCAAGAACACCGAGTACCGGCAGGCTCCACTGGGTTGCTAAGAAACATCCAGGCCCGGATACCTTTCCCAGTCACTCTGTGTATGCTAAGTGTAGGGCAACACACTGCACTCTTCCTTGGGAGAGCTACATTTCCTCAGCACTCCAACAGCTCCAAGTAATCTGTTCTCTCATGTCCTACATGTCATGCAAATTCCCTCAATGCCCTAGGCTGAGCGGCACTGAGAAATCAAAACTGCTTCGCATTCCTTCTACAAAGTCATACCTTAAGACCCCATACTTACAGGAGAAACTCGGCTTGCGTTCCTCCTGTAACCAAAGCACAGTTCTTCCTCTTACACTGCAGGGTTTTAGAAGAGCCTAAGCCCCGATAGCGTTACCAAAGCGTTCCTTGGGAGAGGCAGTTCGCTACATGCAGAACTCCGTGCCAAGAAAACATTCTTCAGGGAAGGGACCATTGTGTAGTTTGAGGGAATATTTACTTGGTAGACATCACAAGGGGGTAGGCTGCGTGCTCACTGGAAACGGAGACCTGATGGCACAAGGCTTGCTTTCCCATTTTGAAAGCTCCATTCATGCTGCCTTGAAGCTACCTAAATACCAGTGTTTTGGATGGGTCTCTAGTCACTGTAGGCAGGGCTCTGGGAAGGGAACGAGTTTTCTCGAAATCAACAGGGTGCTTTCATAGCCTGGGTGGGAGCTCCTCCTGAGACGCTCTAGAGCTACAAGGAAACTTGACGTGAGTCCTTTCCTCAAGGTAAAGCCTTGAAGAGCCCTGCTGAAGCGGCACGTGGAGAAGTTTCCTTGAGACATGAGTTGCAGTTCTCCTTTCTTTTAACGTTACTACGCTTTTCAAGACACCTAGGATCTCGCCTGGGCACCCTATTCCGTGCAAGAACACCGAGTACCGGCAGGCTCCACTGTGTTGCTAAGAAACATCCAGGCCCGGATACCTTTCCCAGTCACTCTGTGTATGCTAAGTGTAGGGCAACACACTGCACTCTTCCTTGGGAGAGCTACATTTCCTCAGCACTCCAACAGCTCCAGGTAATCTGTTCTCTCACGTCCTACATGTCATGCAAATTGCCTCAATGCCCTAGGCTGAGCGGCACTGAGAAATCAAAACTGCTTCGCATTCCTTCTACAAAGTCATACCTTAAGACCCCATACTTACAGGAGAAACTCGGCTTGCATTCCTCCTGTAACCAAAGCACAGTTCTTCCTCTTACACTGCAGGGTTTTAGAAGAGCCTAAGCCCCGATAGCGTTACCAAAGCGTTCCTTGGGAGAGGCAGTTCGCTACATGCAGAACTCCGTGCCAAGAAAACATTCTTCAGGGAAGGGACCATTGTGTAGTTTGAGGGAATATTTACTTGGTAGACATCACAAGGGGGTAGGCTGCGTGCTCACTGGAAACGGAGACCTGATGGCACAAGGCTTGCTTTCCCATTTTGAAAGCTCCATTCATGCTGCCTTGAACCTACCTAAATACCAGTGTTTTGGACGAGTTTCTAGTCACTGTAGGCAGGGCTCTGGGAAGGGAACGAGTTTTCTCTAAATCAACAGGGTGCTTTCATAGCCTGGGTGGAAGCTCCTCCTGATACGCTCTAGAGCCTCAAGGAAACTTGACGTGAGTCCTTTCCTCAAGGTAAAGCCTTGAAGAACCCTGCTGAAGCGGAACGTGGAGAAGTTTCCTTGAGACATGAGTTGCAGTTCTCCTTTCTTTTAACATTAGTACGCTTTTCAAGACACCTAGGATCTCGCCTGGGCACCCTATTCCGTGCAAGAACACCGAGTACCGGCAGGCTCCACTGGGTTGCTAAGAAACATCCAGGCCCGGATACCTTTCCCAGTCACTCTGTGTATGCTAAGTGTAGGGCAACACACTGCACTCTTCCTTGGGAGAGCTACATTTCCTCAGCACTCCAACAGCTCCAGGTAATCTGTTCTCTCACGTCCTACATGTCATGCAAATTGCCTCAATGCCCTAGGCTGAGCGGCACTGAGAAATCAAAACTGCTTCGCATTCCTTCTACAAAGTCATACCTTAAGACCCCATACTTACAGGAGAAACTCGGCTTGCGTTCCTCCTGTAACCAAAGCACAGTTCTTCCTCTTACACTGCAGGGTTTTAGAAGAGCCTAAGCCCCGATAGCGTTACCAAAGCGTTCCTTGGGAGAGGCAGTTCGCTACATGCAGAACTCCGTGCCAAGAAAACATTCTTCAGGGAAGGGACCATTGTGTAGTTTGAGGGAATATTTACTTGGTAGACATCACAAGGGGGTAGGCTGCGTGTTCCCTGGAAACGGAGACCTGATGGCACAAGGCTTGCTTTCCCATTTTGAAAGCTCCATTCATGCTGCCTTGAAGCTACCTAAATACCAGTGTTTTGGACGGGTCTCTAGTCACTGTAGGCAGGGCTGTGGGAAGGGAACGAGTTTTCTCTAAATCAACAGGGTGCTTTCATAGCCTGGGTGGGAGCTCCTCCTGAGACGCTCTAGAGCTACAAGGAAACTTGACGTGAGTCCTTTCCTCAAGGTTAAGCCTTGAAGAGCCCTGCTGAAGCGGCACGTGGAGAAGTTTCCTTGAGACATGAGTTGCAGTTCTCCTTTCTTTTAACGTTACTACGCTTTTCAAGACACCTAGGATCTCGCCTGGGCACCCTATTCCGTGCAAGAACACCGAGTACCGGCAGGCTCCACTGGGTTGCTAAGAAACATCCAGGCCCGGATACCTTTCCCAGTCACTCTGTGTATGCTAAGTGTAGGGCAACACACTGCACTCTTCCTTGGGAGAGCTACATTTCCTCAGCACTCCAACAGCTCCAAGTAATCTGTTCTCTCATGTCCTACATGTCATGCAAATTCCCTCAATGCCCTAGGCTGAGCGGCACTGAGAAATCAAAACTGCTTCGCATTCCTTCTACAAAGTCATACCTTAAGACCCCATACTTACAGGAGAAACTCGGCTTGCGTTCCTCCTGTAACCAAAGCACAGTTCTTCCTCTTACACTGCAGGGTTTTAGAAGAGCCTAAGCCCCGATAGCGTTACCAAAGCGTTCCTTGGGAGAGGCAGTTCGCTACATGCAGAACTCCGTGCCAAGAAAACATTCTTCAGGGAAGGGACCATTGTGTAGTTTGAGGGAATATTTACTTGGTAGACATCACAAGGGGGTAGGCTGCGTGCTCACTGGAAACGGAGACCTGATGGCACAAGGCTTGCTTTCCCATTTTGAAAGCTCCATTCATGCTGCCTTGAAGCTACCTAAATACCAGTGTTTTGGATGGGTCTCTAGTCACTGTAGGCAGGGCTCTGGGAAGGGAACGAGTTTTCTCTAAATCAACAGGGTGCTTTCGTAGCCTGGGTGGGAGCTCCACCTGAGACGCTCTAGAGCTGAAAGGAAACTTGACGTGAGTCGTTTCCTCAAGGTAAAGCCTTGAAGAGCCCTGCTGAAGCCGAAGCGTGGAGCAGTTTCCTGGAGACATGAGTTGCAGTTCTGCTTTCTTTGAACGTTTGTACGCTTATGAAGACACCTAGTAACTCCCGTGGGCACCCTATTCCCTGCAAGAACACCGAGGACCGGCATGCTCGACTGGGAAGCTCAGAAACATCCAGGCCCTGAAACCTTTCCCAGTCACTCTCAATATGCTAAGTGTAGGGCAACACACTGCACGCCTCCTTGGGAGAGCTAGAATTCCTCAGCACTCCAACAGCTCCAGGCAATCTGTTGTCTCACGTCTACATGTCATGCATATCTGCCTCAGTGCCCTAGGCTGAGCGGCACTGAGAAACCAATACTCTTTCACATTCCTTCTACAAAGTCATACCTTAAGACCCCATACTTACAGGAAAAAGTTGGCTTGCATTCCTGCTGTAACCAAAGCACAGTTCTTCCTCTTACACTGCAGGGTTTTAGAAGAGCCTAAGCACCGAAAGCGTTACCAAAGCGTTCCTTGGGAGAGGCAGTTCGCTACATGCAGAACTCCGTGCCAAGAAAACATTCTTCAGGGAAGGGACCATTGTGTAGTTTGAGGGAATATTTACTTGGTAGACATCACAAGGGGGTAGGCTGCGTGTTCCCTGGAAACGGAGACCTGATGGCACAAGGCTTGCTTTCCCATTTTGAAAGCTCCATTCATGCTGCCTTGAAGCTACCTAAATACCAGTGTTTTGGACGGGTCTCTAGTCACTGTAGGCAGGGCTCTGGGAAGGGAACGAGTTTTCTCTAAATCAACAGGGTGCTTTCGTAAACTGGGTGGGAGCTCCACCTGAGACGCTCTAGAGCTGAAAGGAAACTTGACGTGAGTCGTTTCCTCAAGGTAAAGCCTTGAAGAGCCCTGTTGAAGCCAAAGCGTGGAGCAGTTTCCTGGAGACACGAGTTGCAGTTCTGCTTTCTTTGAACGTTAGTACGCTTATGAAGACACCTAGTAACTCTCGTGGGCACCCTATTCCCTGCACGAACACCAAGGACCGGCATGCTCGACTGGGAAGCTCAGAAACATCCAGGCCCGGAAACCTTTCCCAGTCACTCTCAATATGCTAAGGGTAGGGCAACACACTGCACGCCTCCTTGGGAGAGCTGGATTTCCTGAGCACTCCAACAGCTCCAGGCAATCTGTTGTCTCACGTCTACATGTCATGCATATCGGCCTCAATGCCCTAGGCTGAGCGGCACTGAGTAACCAATACTGTTTCACATTCCTTCTACAAAGTCATACCTTAAGACCCCATACTTACAGGACAAACTCGGCTTGTATTCCTCCTGTAACCAAAGCACAGTTCTTCCTCTTACACTGCAGGGTTTTAGAAGAGCCTAAGCACCGATAGCGTTACCAAAGCGTTCCTTGGGAGAGGCAGTTCGCTACATGCAGAACTCCGTGCCAAGAAAACATTCTTCAGGGAAGGGACCATTGTGTAGTTTGAGGGAATATTTACTTGGTAGACATCACAAGGGGGTAGGCTGCGTGTTCCCTGGAAACGGAGACCTGATGGCACAAGGCTTGCTTTCCCATTTTGAAAGCTCCATTCATGCTGCCTTGAAGCTACCTAAATACCAGTGTTTTGGACGGGTCTCTAGTCACTGTAGGCAGGGCTGTGGGAAGGGAACGAGTTTTCTCTAAATCAACAGGGTGCTTTCATAGCCTGGGTGGGAGCTCCTCCTGAGACGCTCTAGAGCTACAAGGAAACTTGACGTGAGTCCTTTCCTCAAGGTTAAGCCTTGAAGAGCCCTGCTGAAGCGGCACGTGGAGAAGTTTCCTTGAGACATGAGTTGCAGTTCTCCTTTCTTTTAACGTTACTACGCTTTTCAAGACACCTAGGATCTCGCCTGGGCACCCTATTCCGTGCAAGAACACCGAGTACCGGCAGGCTCCACTGGGTTGCTAAGAAACATCCAGGCCCGGATACCTTTCCCAGTCACTCTGTGTATGCTAAGTGTAGGGCAACACACTGCACTCTTCCTTGGGAGAGCTACATTTCCTCAGCACTCCAACAGCTCCAAGTAATCTGTTCTCTCATGTCCTACATGTCATGCAAATTCCCTCAATGCCCTAGGCTGAGCGGCACTGAGAAATCAAAACTGCTTCGCATTCCTTCTACAAAGTCATACCTTAAGACCCCATACTTACAGGAGAATCTCGGCTTGCGTTCCTCCTGTAACCAAAGCACAGTTCTTCCTCTTACACTGCAGGGTTTTAGAAGAGCCTAAGCCCCGATAGCGTTACCAAAGCGTTCCTTGGGAGAGGCAGTTCGCTACATGCAGAACTCCGTGCCAAGAAAACATTCTTCAGGGAAGGGACCATTGTGTAGTTTGAGGGAATATTTACTTGGTAGACATCACAAGGGGGTAGGCTGCGTGCTCACTGGAAACGGAGACCTGATGGCACAAGGCTTGCTTTCCCATTTTGAAAGCTCCATTCATGCTGCCTTGAAGCTACCTAAATACCAGTGTTTTGGATGGGTCTCTAGTCACTGTAGGCAGGGCTCTGGGAAGGGAACGAGTTTTCTCTAAATCAACAGGGTGCTTTCGTAGCCTGGGTGGGAGCTCCACCTGAGACGCTCTAGAGCTGAAAGGAAACTTGACGTGAGTCGTTTCCTCAAGGTAAAGCCTTGAAGAGCCCTGCTGAAGCCGAAGCGTGGAGCAGTTTCCTGGAGACATGAGTTGCAGTTCTGCTTTCTTTGAACGTTTGTACGCTTATGAAGACACCTAGTAACTCCCGTGGGCACCCTATTCCCTGCAAGAACACCGAGGACCGGCATGCTCGACTGGGAAGCTCAGAAACATCCAGGCCCGGAAACCTTTCCCAGTCACTCTCAATATGCTAAGTGTAGGGCAACACACTGCACGCCTCCTTGGGAGAGCTAGATTTCCTCAGCACTCCAACAGCTCCAGGCAATCTGTTGTCTCACGTCTACATGTCATGCATATCTGCCTCAATGCCCTAGGCTGAGCGGCACTGAGAAACCAATACTCTTTCACATTCCTTCTACAAAGTCATACCTTAAGACCCCATACTTACAGGAAAAAGTTGGCTTGCATTCCTGCTGTAACCAAAGCACAGTTCTTCCTCTTACACTGCAGGGTTTTAGAAGAGCCTAAGCACCGAAAGCGTTACCAAAGCGTTCCTTGGGAGAGGCAGTTCGCTACATGCAGAACTCCGTGCCAAGAAAACATTCTTCAGGGAAGGGACCATTGTGTAGTTTGAGGGAATATTTACTTGGTAGACATCACAAGGGGGTAGGCTGCGTGTTCCCTGGAAACGGAGACCTGATGGCACAAGGCTTGCTTTCCCATTTTGAAAGCTCCATTCATGCTGCCTTGAAGCTACCTAAATACCAGTGTTTTGGACGGGTCTCTAGTCACTGTAGGCAGGGCTCTGGGAAGGGAACGAGTTTTCTCTAAATCAACAGGGTGCTTTCGTAAACTGGGTGGGAGCTCCACCTGAGACGCTCTAGAGCTGAAAGGAAACTTGACGTGAGTCGTTTCCTCAAGGTAAAGCCTTGAAGAGCCCTGTTGAAGCCAAAGCGTGGAGCAGTTTCCTGGAGACACGAGTTGCAGTTCTGCTTTCTTTGAACGTTAGTACGCTTATGAAGACACCTAGTAACTCTCGTGGGCACCCTATTCCCTGCACGAACACCAAGGACCGGCATGCTCGACTGGGAAGCTCAGAAACATCCAGGCCCGGAAACCTTTCCCAGTCACTCTCAATATGCTAAGGGTAGGGCAACACACTGCACGCCTCTTGGGAGAGCTGGATTTCCTGAGCACTCCAACAGCTCCAGGCAATCTGTTGTCTCACGTCTACATGTCATGCATATCGGCCTCAATGCCCTAGGCTGAGCGGCACTGAGTAACCAATACTGTTTCACATTCCTTCTACAAAGTCATACCTTAAGACCCCATACTTACAGGACAAACTCGTCTTGCATTCCTCCTGTAACCAAAGCACAGTTCTTCCTCTTACACTGCAGGGTTTTAGAAGAGCCTAAGCACCGATAGCGTTACCAAAGCGTTCCTTGGGAGAGGCAGTTCGCTACATGCAGAACTCCGTGCCAAGAAAACATTCTTCAGGGAAGGGACCATTGTGTAGTTTGAGGGAATATTTACTTGGTAGACATCACAAGGGGGTAGGCTGCGTGTTCCCTGGAAACGGGGACCTGATGGCACAAGGCTTGCTTTCCCATTTTGAAAGCTCCATTCATGCCGCCTTGAACCTACCTAAATACCAGTGTTTTGGACGAGTTTCTAGTCACTGTAGGCAGGGCTCTGGGAAGGGAACGAGTTTTCTCGAAATCAACAGGGTGCTTTCATAGCCTGGGTGGGAGCTCCTCCTGAGACGCTCTAGAGCTACAAGGAAACTTGACGTGAGTCCTTTCCTCAAGGTAAAGCCTTGAAGAGCCCTGCTGAAGCGGCACGTGGAGAAATTTCCTTGAGACATGAGTTGCAGTTCTCCTTTCTTTTAACGTTACTATGCTTTTCAAGACACCTAGGATCTCGCCTGGGCACCCTATTCCGTGCAAGAACACCGAGTACCGGCAGGCTCCACTGGGTTGCTAAGAAACATCCAGGCCCGGATACCTTTCCCAGTCACTCTGTGTATGCTAAGTGTAGGGCAACACACTGCACTCTTCCTTGGGAGAGCTACATTTCCTCAGCACTCCAACAGCTCCAGGTAATCTGTTCTCTCACGTCCTACATGTCATGCAAATTGCCTCAATGCCCTAGGCTGAGCGGCACTGAGAAATCAAAACTGCTTTGCATTCCTTCTACAAAGTCATACCTTAAGACCCCATACTTACAGGAGAAACTCGGCTTGCGTTCCTCCTGTAACCAAAGCACAGTTCTTCCTCTTACACTGCAGGGTTTTAGAAGAGCCTAAGCCCCGATAGCGTTACCAAAGCGTTCCTTGGGAGAGGCAGTTCGCTACATGCAGAACTCCGTGCCAAGAAAACATTCTTCAGGGAAGGGACCATTGTGTAGTTTGAGGGAATATTTACTTGGTAGACATCACAAGGGGGTAGGCTGCGTGCTCACTGGAAACGGAGACCTGATGGCACAAGGCTTGCTTTCCCATTTTGAAAGCTCCATTCATGCTGCCTTGAAGCTACCTAAATACCAGTGTTTTGGATGGGTCTCTAGTCACTGTAGGCAGGGCTCTGGGAAGGGAACGAGTTTTCTCTAAATCAACAGGGTGCTTTCGTAGCCTGGGTGGGAGCTCCACCTGAGACGCTCTAGAGCTGAAAGGAAACTTGACGTGAGTCGTTTCCTCAAGGTAAAGCCTTGAAGAGCCCTGCTGAAGCCGAAGCGTGGAGCAGTTTCCTGGAGACATGAGTTGCAGTTCTGCTTTCTTTGAACGTTTGTACGCTTATGAAGACACCTAGTAACTCCCGTGGGCACCCTATTCCCTGCAAGAACACCGAGGACCGGCATGCTCGACTGGGAAGCTCAGAAACATCCAGGCCCGGAAACCTTTCCCAGTCACTCTCAATATGCTAAGTGTAGGGCAACACACTGCACGCCTCCTTGGGAGAGCTAGATTTCCTCAGCACTCCAACAGCTCCAGGCAATCTGTTGTCTCACGTCTACATGTCATGCATATCTGCCTCAATGCCCTAGGCTGAGCGGCACTGAGAAACCAATACTCTTTCACATTCCTTCTACAAAGTCATACCTTAAGACCCCATACTTACAGGAAAAAGTTGGCTTGCATTCCTGCTGTAACCAAAGCACAGTTCTTCCTCTTACACTGCAGGGTTTTAGAAGAGCCTAAGCACCGAAAGCGTTACCAAAGCGTTCCTTGGGAGAGGCAGTTCGCTACATGCAGAACTCCGTGCCAAGAAAACATTCTTCAGGGAAGGGACCATTGTGTAGTTTGAGGGAATATTTACTTGGTAGACATCACAAGGGGGTAGGCTGCGTGTTCCCTGGAAACGGAGACCTGATGGCACAAGGCTTGCTTTCCCATTTTGAAAGCTCCATTCATGCTGCCTTGAAGCTACCTAAATACCAGTGTTTTGGACGGGTCTCTAGTCACTGTAGGCAGGGCTCTGGGAAGGGAACGAGTTTTCTCTAAATCAACAGGGTGCTTTCGTAAACTGGGTGGGAGCTCCACCTGAGACGCTCTAGAGCTGAAAGGAAACTTGACGTGAGTCGTTTCCTCAAGGTAAAGCCTTGAAGAGCCCTGTTGAAGCCAAAGCGTGGAGCAGTTTCCTGGAGACACGAGTTGCAGTTCTGCTTTCTTTGAACGTTAGTACGCTTATGAAGACACCTAGTAACTCTCGTGGGCACCCTATTCCCTGCACGAACACCAAGGACCGGCATGCTCGACTGGGAAGCTCAGAAACATCCAGGCCCGGAAACCTTTCCCAGTCACTCTCAATATGCTAAGGGTAGGGCAACACACTGCACGCCTCCTTGGGAGAGCTGGATTTCCTGAGCACTCCAACAGCTCCAGGCAATCTGTTGTCTCACGTCTACATGTCATGCATATCGGCCTCAATGCCCTAGGCTGAGCGGCACTGAGTAACCAATACTGTTTCACATTCCTTCTACAAAGTCATACCTTAAGACCCCATACTTACAGGACAAACTCGTCTTGCATTCCTCCTGTAACCAAAGCACAGTTCTTCCTCTTACACTGCAGGGTTTTAGAAGAGCCTAAGCACCGATAGCGTTACCAAAGCGTTCCTTGGGAGAGGCAGTTCGCTACATGCAGAACTCCGTGCCAAGAAAACATTCTTCAGGGAAGGGACCATTGTGTAGTTTGAGGGAATATTTACTTGGTAGACATCACAAGGGGGTAGGCTGCGTGTTCCCTGGAAACGGGGACCTGATGGCACAAGGCTTGCTTTCCCATTTTGAAAGCTCCATTCATGCCGCCTTGAACCTACCTAAATACCAGTGTTTTGGACGAGTTTCTAGTCACTGTAGGCAGGGCTCTGGGAAGGGAACGAGTTTTCTCGAAATCAACAGGGTGCTTTCATAGCCTGGGTGGGAGCTCCTCCTGAGACGCTCTAGAGCTACAAGGAAACTTGACGTGAGTCCTTTCCTCAAGGTAAAGCCTTGAAGAGCCCTGCTGAAGCGGCACGTGGAGAAATTTCCTTGAGACATGAGTTGCAGTTCTCCTTTCTTTTAACGTTACTATGCTTTTCAAGACACCTAGGATCTCGCCTGGGCACCCTATTCCGTGCAAGAACACCGAGTACCGGCAGGCTCCACTGGGTTGCTAAGAAACATCCAGGCCCGGATACCTTTCCCAGTCACTCTGTGTATGCTAAGTGTAGGGCAACACACTGCACTCTTCCTTGGGAGAGCTACATTTCCTCAGCACTCCAACAGCTCCAGGTAATCTGTTCTCTCACGTCCTACATGTCATGCAAATTGCCTCAATGCCCTAGGCTGAGCGGCACTGAGAAATCAAAACTGCTTTGCATTCCTTCTACAAAGTCATACCTTAAGACCCCATACTTACAGGAGAAACTCGGCTTGGGTTCCTCCTGTAACCAAAGCACAGTTCTTCCTCTTACACTGCAGGGTTTTAGAAGAGCCTAAGCCCCGATAGCGTTACCAAAGCGTTCCTTGGGAGAGGCAGTTCGCTACATGCAGAACTCCGTGCCAAGAATACATTCTTCAGGGAAGGGACCATTGTGTAGTTTGAGGGAATATTTACTTGGTAGACATCACAAGGGGGTAGGCTGCGTGTTCCCTGGAAACGGAGACCTGATGGCACAAGGCTTGCTTTCCCATTTTGAAAGCTCCATTCATGCTGCCTTGAAGCTACCTAAATACCAGTGTTCTGGACGGGTCTCTAGTCACTGTAGGCAGGGCTCTGGGAAGGGAACGAGTTTTCTCTAAATCAACAGGGTGCTTTCGTAGCCTGGGTGGGAGCTCCACCTGAGACGCTCTAGAGCTGAAAGGAAACTTGACGTGAGTCGTTTCCTCAAGGTAAAGCCTTGAAGACCCCGGTTGAAGCCAAAGCGTGGAGCAGTTTCCTGGAGACACGAGTTGCAGTTCTGCTTTCTTTGAACGTTAGTACGCTTATGAAGACACCTAGTAACTCTCGTGGGCACCCTATTCCCTGCACGAACACCGAGGACCGGCATGCTCAACTGGGAAGCTCAGAAACATCCAGGCCCGGAAACCTTTCCCAGTCACTCTCAATATGCTAAGTGTACGGCAACACACTGCACGCCTCCTTGGGAGAGCTAGATTTCCTCAGCACTCCAGCAGCTCCAGGCAATCTCTTGTCTCACGTCTACATGTCATGCATATCTGCCTCAATGCCCTAGGCTGAGCGGCACTGAGAAACCAATACTGTTTCACATTCCTTCTACAAAGTCATACCTTAAGACCCCATACTTACAGGAGAAAGTTGCCTTGTGTTCCTGCTGTAACCAAAGCACAGTTCTTCCTCTTACACTGCAGGGTTTTAGAAGAGGCTAAGCCCCTATAGTGTACCTAGAGCATTCCTTGGGAGAGGCAGTTCGCTACATGCAGAACTCCGTGCCAAGAACACGTTATTCAGGGAAGGGACCAGTGTGTCGCTAGAGTGTATATTAACTTGGTAGAAATCACAAGGAGGTAGGCTGCGTGTTCACTGGAAATGAGGACCTGATGGCACAAGGCTTGCTTTCCCATTTTGAAAGCTCCATTCATGCTGCCTTGAAGCTACCTAAATACCAGTGTTTTGGACGAGTTTCTAGTCACTGTAGGCAGGGCTCTGGGAAGGGAACGAGTTTTCTCGAAATCAACAGGGTGCTTTCATAGCCTGGGTGGGAGCTCCTCCTGAGACGCTCTAGAGCTACAAGGAAACTTGACGTGAGTCCTTTCCTCAAGGTAAAGCCTTGAAGAGCCCTGCTGAAGCGGCACGTGGAGAAGTTTCCTTGAGACAGGAGTTGCAGTTCTCCTTTCTTTTAACGTTACTACGCTTTTCAAGACACCTAGGATCTCGCCTGGGCACCCTATTCCGTGCAAGAACACCGAGTACCGGCAGGCTCCACTGGGTTGCTAAGAAACATCCAGGCCCGGATACCTTTCCCAGTCACTCTGTGTATGCTAAGTGTAGGGCAACACACTGCACTCTTCCTTGGGAGAGCTACATTTCCTCAGCACTCCAACAGCTCCAGGTAATCTGTTCTCTCACGTCCTACATGTCATGCAAATTGCCTCAATGCCCTAGGCTGAGCGGCACTGAGAAATCAAAACTGCTTTGCATTCCTTCTACAAAGTCATACCTTAAGACCCCATACTTACAGGAGAAACTCGGCTTGCGTTCCTCCTGTAACCAAAGCACAGTTCTTCCTCTTACACTGCAGGGTTTTAGAAGAGCCTAAGCCCCGATAGCGTTACCAAAGCGTTCCTTGGGAGAGGCAGTTCGCTACATGCAGAACTCCGTGCCAAGAAAACATTCTTCAGGGAAGGGACCATTGTGTAGTTTGAGGGAATATTTACTTGGTAGACATCACAAGGGGGTAGGCTGCGTGTTCCCTGGAAACGGAGACCTGATGGCACAAGGCTTGCTTTCCCATTTTGAAAGCTCCATTCATGCTGCCTTGAAGCTACCTAAATACCAGTGTTTTGGACGGGTCTCTAGTCACTGTAGGCAGGGCTGTGGGAAGGGAACGAGTTTTCTCTAAATCAACAGGGTGCTTTCGTAGCCTGGGTGGGAGCTCCAACTGAGATGCTCTAGAGCTCAAAGGAAACTTGACGTGAGACGCTTCCTCAAGGTAAAGCCTTGAAGGGCCCTGCTGAAGCCGAAGCGTGGAGCAGTTTCCTGGAGACATGAGTTGCAGTTCTGGTTTCTTTGAACGTTAGTATGCTTATGAAGACACCTAGTAACTCTCGTGGGCACCCTATTCCCTGCACGAACACCGAGGACCGGCATGCTCGACTGGGAAGCTCAGAAACATCCAGGCCCGGAAACCTTTCCCAGTCATTCTCAATATGCTAAGGGTAGGGCAACACACTGCACGCCTCCTTGGGAGAGCTAGATTTCCTCAGCACTCCAACAGCTCCAGGAAATCTGTTGTCTCACGTCTACATGTCATGCATATCTGCCTCAATGCCCTAGGCTGAGCCGCACTGAGAAACCAATACTGTTTCACATTCCTTCTACAAAGTCATACCTTAAGACCCCATACTTACAGGAGAAAGTTGCCTTGCGTTCCTGCTGTAACCAAAGCACAGTTCTTCCTCTTACACTGCAGGGTTTTAGAAGAGGCTAAGCCCCTATAGCGTACCTAGAGCATTCCTTGGGAGAGGCAGTTCGCTACATGCAGAACTCCGTGCCAAGAACACGTTATTCAGGGAAGGGACCAGTGTGTCGCTAGAGTGTATATTAACTTGGTAGAAATCACAAGGAAGTAGGCTGCGTGTTCACTGGAAACGGGGACCTGATGGCACAAGGCTTGCTTTCCCATTTTGAAAGCTCCATTCATGCCGCCTTGAACCTACCTAAATACCAGTGTTTTGGACGAGTTTCTAGTCACTGTAGGCAGGGCTCTGGGAAGGGAACGAGTTTTCTCGAAATCAACAGGGTGCTTTCATAGCCTGGGTGGGAGCTCCTCCTGAGACGCTCTAGAGCTACAAGGAAACTTGACGTGAGTCCTTTCCTCAAGGTAAAGCCTTGAAGAGCCCTGCTGAAGCGGCACGTGGAGAAGTTTCCTTGAGACAGGAGTTGCAGTTCTCCTTTCTTTTAACGTTACTACGCTTTTCAAGACACCTAGGATCTCGCCTGGGCACCCTATTCCGTGCAAGAACACCGAGTACCGGCAGGCTCCACTGGGTTGCTAAGAAACATCCAGGCCCGGATACCTTTCCCAGTCACTCTGTGTATGCTAAGTGTAGGGCAACACACTGCACTCTTCCTTGGGAGAGCTACATTTCCTCAGCACTCCAACAGCTCCAGGTAATCTGTTCTCTCACGTCCTACATGTCATGCAAATTGCCTCAATGCCCTAGGCTGAGCGGCACTGAGAAATCAAAACTGCTTTGCATTCCTTCTACAAAGTCATACCTTAAGACCCCATACTTACAGGAGAAACTCGGCTTGCGTTCCTCCTGTAACCAAAGCACAGTTCTTCCTCTTACACTGCAGGGTTTTAGAAGAGCCTAAGCCCCGATAGCGTTACCAAAGCGTTCCTTGGGAGAGGCAGTTCGCTACATGCAGAACTCCGTGCCAAGAAAACATTCTTCAGGGAAGGGACCATTGTGTAGTTTGAGGGAATATTTACTTGGTAGACATCACAAGGGGGTAGGCTGCGTGTTCCCTGGAAACGGAGACCTGATGGCACAAGGCTTGCTTTCCCATTTTGAAAGCTCCATTCATGCTGCCTTGAAGCTACCTAAATACCAGTGTTTTGGACGGGTCTCTAGTCACTGTAGGCAGGGCTCTGGGAAGGGAACGAGTTTTCTCTAAATCAACAGGGTGCTTTCGTAAACTGGGTGGGAGCTCCACCTGAGACGCTCTAGAGCTGAAAGGAAACTTGACGTGAGTCGTTTCCTCAAGGTAAAGCCTTGAAGAGCCCTGTTGAAGCCAAAGCGTGGAGCAGTTTCCTGGAGACACGAGTTGCAGTTCTGCTTTCTTTGAACGTTAGTACGCTTATGAAGACACCTAGTAACTCTCGTGGGCACCCTATTCCCTGCACGAACACCGAGGACCGGCATGCTCGACTGGGAAGCTCAGAAACATCCAGGCCCGGAAACCTTTCCCAGTCACTCTCAATATGCTAAGGGTAGGGCAACACACTGCACGCCTCCTTGGGAGAGCTGGATTTCCTGAGCACTCCAACAGCTCCAGGCAATCTGTTGTCTCACGTCTACATGTCATGCATATCGGCCTCAATGCCCTAGGCTGAGCGGCACTGAGTAACCAATACTGTTTCACATTCCTTCTACAAAGTCATACCTTAAGACCCCATACTTACAGGACAAACTCGACTTGCATTCCTTCTGTAACCAAAGCACAGTTCTTCCTCTTACACTGCAGGGTTTTAGAAGAGCCTAAGCACCGATAGCGTTACCAAAGCGTTCCTTGGGAGAGGCAGTTCGCTACATGCAGAACTCCGTGCCAAGAAAACATTCTTCAGGGAAGGGACCATTGTGTAGTTTGAGGGAATATTTACTTGGTAGACATCACAAGGGGGTAGGCTGCGTGTTCCCTGGAAACGGAGACCTGATGGCACAAGGCTTGCTTTCCCATTTTGAAAGCTCCATTCATGCTGCCTTGAATCTACCTAAATACCAGTGTTTTGGACGGGTCTCTAGTCACTGTAGGCAGGGCTGTGCGAAGGGAACGAGTTTTCTCTAAATCAACAGGGTGCTTTCGTAGCCTGGGTGGGAGCTCCACCTGAGACGCTCTAGAGCTGAAAGGAAACTTGACGTGAGTCGTTTCCTCAAGGTAAAGCCTTGAAGAGCCCTGTTGAAGCCAAAGCGTGGAGCAGTTTCCTGGAAACACGAGTTGCAGTTCTGCTTTCTTTGAACGTTAGTACGCTTATGAAGACACCTAGTAACTCTCGTGGGCAACCTATTCCCTGCACGAACACCGAGGACCGGCATGCTCGACTGGGAAGCTCAGAAACATCCAGGCCCGGAAACCTTTCCCAGTCACTCTCAATATGCTAAGTGTAGGGCAACACACTGCACGCCTCCTTGGGAGAGCTAGATTTCCTCAGCACTCCAACAGCTCCAGGCAATCTGTTGTCTCACATCTACATGTCATGCATATCTGCCTCAGTGCCCTAGGCTGAGCGGCACTGAGAAACCAATACTCTTTCACATTCCTTCTACAAAGTCATACCTTACGACCCCATACTTACAGGAGAAAGTTGGCTTGCGTTCCTGCTGTAACCAAAGCACAGTTCTTCCTCTTACACTGCAGGGTTTTAGAAGAGGCTAAGCCCCTATAGCGTACCTAGAGCATTCCTTGGGAGAGGCAGTTCGCTACATGCAGAACTCCGTGCCAAGAACACGTTATTCAGGGAAGGGACCAGTGTGTCACTAGAGTGTATATTAACTTGGTAGAAATCACAAGGAGGTAGGCTGCGTGTTCACTGGAAACGGGGACCTGATGGCACAAGGCTTGCTTTCCAATTTTGAAAGCTCCATTCATGCTGCCTTGAAGCTACCTAAATACCAGTGTTTTGGACGGGTCTCTAGTCACTGTAGGCAGGGCTCTGGGAAGGGAACGAGTTTTCTCTAAATCAACAGGGTGCTTTCGTAAACTGGGTGGGATCTCCACCTGAGACGCTCTAGAGCTGAAAGGAAACTTGACGTGAGTCGCTTCCTCAAGGTAAAGCCTTGAAGAGCCCTGTTGAAGCCAAAGCGTGGAGCAGTTTCCTGGAGACATGAGTTGCAGTTCTGCTTTCTTTGAACGTTAGTACGCTTATGAAGACACCTAGTAACTCTCGTGGGCACCCTATTCCCTGCACGAACACCGAGGACCGGCATGCTCGACTGGGAAGCTCAGTAACATCCAGTCCCGAAAACCTTTCCCAGTCACTCTCAATATGCTAAGGGTAGGGCAACACACTGCACGCCTCCTTGGGAGAGCTAGATTTCCTCAGCACTCCAACAGCTCCAGGCAATCTGTTGTCTCACGTCTACATGTCATGCATATCTGCCTCAATGCCCTAGGCTGAGCCGCACTGAGAAACCAATACTCTTTCACATTCCTTCTACAAAGTCATACCTTAAGACCCCATACTTACAGGAGAAAGTTGCCTTGCGTTCCTGCTGTAACCAAAGCACAGTTCTTCCTCTTACACTGCAGGGTTTTAGATGAGGCTAAGCCCCTATAGCGTACCTAGAGCATTCCTTGGGAGAGGCAGTTCGCTACATGCAGAACTCCGTGCCAAGAACACGTTATTCAGGGAAGGGACCAGTGTGTCACTAGAGTGTATATTAACTTGGTAGAAATCACAAGGAGGTAGGCTGCGTGTTCACTGGAAACGGGGACCTGATGGCACAAGGCTTGCTTTCCCATTTTGAAAGCTCCATTCATGCCGCCTTGAACCTACCTAAATACCAGTGTTTTGGACGAGTTTCTAGTCACTGTAGGCAGGGCTCTGGGAAGGGAACGAGTTTTCTCTAAATCAACAGGGTGCTTTCGTAGCCTGGGTGGGAGCTCCTCCTGAGACGCTCTAGAGCTACAAGGAAACTTGACGTGAGTCCTTTCCTCAAGGTAAAGCCTTGAAGAGCCCTGCTGAAGCGGCACGTGGAGAAGTTTCCTTGAGACATGAGTTGCAGTTCTCCTTTCTTTTAACGTTACTACGCTTTTCAAGACACCTAGGATCTCGCCTGGGCACCCTATTCCGTGCAAGAACACCGAGTACCGGCAGGCTCCACTGGGTTGCTAAGAAACATCCAGGCCCGGATACCTTTCCCAGTCACTCTGTGTATGCTAAGTGTAGGGCAACACACTGCACTCTTCCTTGGGAGAGCTACATTTCCTCAGCACTCCAACAGCTCCAGGTAATCTGTTCTCTCACGTCCTACATGTCATGCAAATTCCCTCAATGCCCTAGGCTGAGCGGCACTGAGAAATCAAAACTGCTTTGCATTCCTTCTACAAAGTCATACCTTAAGACCCCATACTTACAGGAGAAACTCGGCTTGCGTTCCTCCTGTAACCAAAGCACAGTTCTTCCTCTTACACTGCAGGGTTTTAGAAGAGCCTAAGCCCCGATAGCGTTACCAAAGCGTTCCTTGGGAGAGGCAGTTCGCTACATGCAGAACTCCGTGCCAAGAAAACATTCTTCAGGGAAGGGACCATTGTGTAGTTTGAGGGAATATTTACTTGGTAGACATCACAAGGTGGTAGGCTGCGTGCTCACTGGAAACGGAGACCTGATGGCACAAGGCTTGCTTTCCCATTTTGAAAGCTCCATTCATGCTGCCTTGAAGCTACCTAAATACCAGTGTTTTGGACGGGTCTCTAGTCACTGTAGGCAGGGCTGTGGGAAGGGAACGAGTTTTCTCTAAATCAACAGGGTGCTTTCGTAGCCTGGGTGGGAGCTCCAATTGAGACGCTCTAGAGCTCAAAGGAAACTTGACGTGAGTCGTTTCCTCAAGGTAAAGCCTTGAAGAGCCCTGTTGAAGCCAAAGCGTGGAGCAGTTTCCTGGAGACACGAGTTGCAGTTCTGCTTTCTTTGAACGTTAGTACGCTTATGAAGACACCTAGTAACTCTCGTGGGCACCCTATTCCCTGCAAGAACACCGAGGACCGGCATGCTCGACTGGGAAGCTCAGAAACATCCAGGCCCGGAAACCTTTCCCAGTCACTCTCAATATGCTAAGGGTAGGGCAACACACTGCACGCCTCCTTGGGAGAGCTGGATTTCCTCAGCTCTCCAACAGCTCCAGGCAATCTGTTGTCTCACGTCTACATGTCATGCATATCTGCCTCAATGCCCTAGGCTGAGCGGCACTGAGAAACCAATACTGTTTCACATTCCTTCTACAAAGTCATACCTTAAGACCCCATACTTACAGGAGAAAGTTGCCTTGCGTTCCTGCTGTAACCAAAGCACAGTTCTTCCTCTTACACTGCAGGGTTTTAGAAGAGGCTAAGCCCCTATAGCGTACCTAGAGCATTCCTTGGGAGAGGCAGTTCGCTACATGCAGAACTCCGTGCCAAGAACACGTTATTCAGGGAAGGGACCAGTGTGTCGCTAGAGTGTATATTAACTTGGTAGAAATCACAAGGAGGTAGGCTGCGTGTTCACTGGAAACGGGGACCTGATGGCACAAGGCTTGCTTTCCCATTTTGAAAGCTCCATTCATGCCGCCTTGAACCTACCTAAATACCAGTGTTTTGGACGAGTTTCTAGTCACTGTAGGCAGGGCTCTGGGAAGGGAATGAGTTTTCTCTAAATCAACAGGGTGCTTTCATAGCCTGGGTGGGAGCTCCTCCTGAGACGCTCTAGAGCTACAAGGAAACTTGACGTGAGTCCTTTCCTCAAGGTAAAGCCTTGAAGAGCCCTGCTGAAGCGGCACGTGGAGAAGTTTCCTTGAGACAGGAGTTGCAGTTCTCCTTTCTTTTAACGTTACTACGCTTTTCAAGACACCTAGGATCTCGCCTGGGCACCCTATTCCGTGCAAGAACACGGAGTACCGGCAGGCTCCACTGGGTTGCTAAGAAACATCCAGGCCCGGATACCTTTCCCAGTCACTCTGTGTATGCTAAGTGTAGGGCAACACACTGCACTCTTCCTTGGGAGAGCTACATTTCCTCAGCACTCCAACAGCTCCAGGTAATCTCTTCTCTCACGTCCTACATGTCATGCAAATTGCCTCAATGCCCTAGGCTGAGCGGCACTGAGAAATCAAAACTGCTTCGCATTCCTTCTACAAAGTCATACCTTAAGACCCCATACTTACAGGAGAAACTCGGCTTGCGTTCCTCCTGTAACCAAAGCACAGTTCTTCCTCTTACACTGCAGGGTTTTAGAAGAGCCTAAGCCCCGATAGCGTTACCAAAGCGTTCCTTGGGAGAGGCAGTTCGCTACATGCAGAACTCCGTGCCAAGAAAACATTCTTCAGGGAAGGGACCATTGTGTAGTTTGAGGGAATATTTACTTGGTAGACATCACAAGGGGGTAGGCTGCGTGTTCCCTGGAAACGGAGACCTGATGGCACAAGGCTTGCTTTCCCATTTTGAAAGCTCCATTCATGCTGCCTTGAAGCTACCTAAATACCAGTGTTTTGGATGGGTCTCTAGTCACTGTAGGCAGGGCTCTGGGAAGGGAACGAGTTTTCTCTAAATCAACAGGGTGCTTTCGTAGCCTGTGTGGGAGCTCCACCTGAAACGCTCTAGAGCTGAAAGGAAACTTGACGTGAGTCGTTTCCTCAAGGTAAAGCCTTGAAGAGCCCTGCTGAAGCCGAAGCGTGGAGCAGTTTCCTGGAGACATGAGTTGCAGTTCTGCTTTCTTTGAACGTTTGTACGCTTATGAAGACACCTAGTAACTCCCGTGGGCACCCTATTCCCTGCAAGAACACCGAGGACCGGCATGCTCGACTGGGAAGCTCAGAAACATCCAGGCCCGGAAACCTTTCCCAGTCACTCTCAATATGCTAAGTGTAGGGCAACACACTGCACGCCTCCTTGGGAGAGCTAGATTTCCTCAGCACTCCAACAGCTCCAGGCAATCTGTTGTCTCACGTCTACATGTCATGCATATCTGCCTCAGTGCCCTAGGCTGAGCGGCACTGAGAAACCAATACTCTTTCACATTCCTTCTACAAAGTCATATCTTAAGACCCCATACTTACAGGAAAAAGTTGGCTTGCATTCCTGCTGTAACCAAAGCACAGTTCTTCCTCTTACACTGCAGGGTTTTAGAAGAGCCTAAGCACCGAAAGCGTTACCAAAGCGTTCCTTGGGAGAGGCAGTTCGCTACATGCAGAACTCCGTGCCAAGAAAACATTCTTCAGGGAAGGGACCATTGTGTAGTTTGAGGGAATATTTACTTGGTAGACATCACAAGGGGGTAGGCTGCGTGTTCCCTGGAAACGGAGACCTGATGGCACAAGGCTTGCTTTCCCATTTTGAAAGCTCCATTCATGCTGCCTTGAAGCTACCTAAATACCAGTGTTTTGGACGGGTCTCTAGTCACTGTAGGCAGGGCTCTGGGAAGGGAACGAGTTTTCTCTAAATCAACAGGGTGCTTTCGTAAACTGGGTGGGAGCTCCACCTGAGACGCTCTAGAGCTGAAAGGAAACTTGACGTGAGTCGTTTCCTCAAGGTAAAGCCTTGAAGAGCCCTGTTGAAGCCAAAGCGTGGAGCAGTTTCCTGGAGACACGAGTTGCAGTTCTGCTTTCTTTGAACGTTAGTACGCTTATGAAGACACCTAGTAACTCTCGTGGGCACCCTATTCCCTGCACGAACACCAAGGACCGGCATGCTCGACTGGGAAGCTCAGAAACATCCAGGCCCGGAAACCTTTCCCAGTCACTCTCAATATGCTAAGGGTAGGGCAACACACTGCACGCCTCCTTGGGAGAGCTGGATTTCCTGAGCACTCCAACAGCTCCAGGCAATCTGTTGTCTCACGTCTACATGTCATGCATATCGGCCTCAATGCCCTAGGCTGAGCGGCACTGAGTAACCAATACTGTTTCACATTCCTTCTACAAAGTCATACCTTAAGACCCCATACTTACAGGACAAACTCGGCTTGCATTCCTCCTGTAACCAAAGCACAGTTCTTCCTCTTACACTGCAGGGTTTTAGAAGAGCCTAAGCACCGATAGCGTTACCAAAGCGTTCCTTGGGAGAGGCAGTTCGCTACATGCAGAACTCCGTGCCAAGAAAACATTCTTCAGGGAAGGGACCATTGTGTAGTTTGAGGGAATATTTACTTGGTAGACATCACAAGGGGGTAGGCTGCGTGTTCCCTGGAAACGGAGACCTGATGGCACAAGGCTTGCTTTCCCATTTTGAAAGCTCCATTCATGCTGCCTTGAAGCTACCTAAATACCAGTGTTTTGGACGGGTCTCTAGTCACTGTAGGCAGGGCTGTGGGAAGGGAACGAGTTTTCTCTAAATCAACAGGGTGCTTTCATAGCCTGGGTGGGAGCTCCTCCTGAGACGCTCTAGAGCTACAAGGAAACTTGACGTGAGTCCTTTCCTCAAGGTTAAGCCTTGAAGAGCCCTGCTGAAGCGGCACGTGGAGAAGTTTCCTTGAGACATGAGTTGCAGTTCTCCTTTCTTTTAACGTTACTACGCTTTTCAAGACACCTAGGATCTCGCCTGGGCACCCTATTCCGTGCAAGAACACCGAGTACCGGCAGGCTCCACTGGGTTGCTAAGAAACATCCAGGCCCGGATACCTTTCCCAGTCACTCTGTGTATGCTAAGTGTAGGGCAACACACTGCACTCTTCCTTGGGAGAGCTACATTTCCTCAGCACTCCAACAGCTCCAAGTAATCTGTTCTCTCATGTCCTACATGTCATGCAAATTCCCTCAATGCCCTAGGCTGAGCGGCACTGAGAAATCAAAACTGCTTCGCATTCCTTCTACAAAGTCATACCTTAAGACCCCATACTTACAGGAGAAACTCGGCTTGCGTTCCTCCTGTAACCAAAGCACAGTTCTTCCTCTTACACTGCAGGGTTTTAGAAGAGCCTAAGCCCCGATAGCGTTACCAAAGCGTTCCTTGGGAGAGGCAGTTCGCTACATGCAGAACTCCGTGCCAAGAAAACATTCTTCAGGGAAGGGACCATTGTGTAGTTTGAGGGAATATTTACTTGGTAGACATCACAAGGGGGTAGGCTGCGTGCTCACTGGAAACGGAGACCTGATGGCACAAGGCTTGCTTTCCCATTTTGAAAGCTCCATTCATGCTGCCTTGAAGCTACCTAAATACCAGTGTTTTGGATGGGTCTCTAGTCACTGTAGGCAGGGCTCTGGGAAGGGAACGAGTTTTCTCTAAATCAACAGGGTGCTTTCGTAGCCTGGGTGGGAGCTCCACCTGAGACGCTCTAGAGCTGAAAGGAAACTTGACGTGAGTCGTTTCCTCAAGGTAAAGCCTTGAAGAGCCCTGCTGAAGCCGAAGCGTGGAGCAGTTTCCTGGAGACATGAGTTGCAGTTCTGCTTTCTTTGAACGTTTGTACGCTTATGAAGACACCTAGTAACTCCCGTGGGCACCCTATTCCCTGCAAGAACACCGAGGACCGGCATGCTCGACTGGGAAGCTCAGAAACATCCAGGCCCGGAAACCTTTCCCAGTCACTCTCAATATGCTAAGTGTAGGGCAACACACTGCACGCCTCCTTGGGAGAGCTAGATTTCCTCAGCACTCCAACAGCTCCAGGCAATCTGTTGTCTCACGTCTACATGTCATGCATATCTGCCTCAGTGCCCTAGGCTGAGCGGCACTGAGAAACCAATACTCTTTCACATTCCTTCTACAAAGTCATACCTTAAGACCCCATACTTACAGGAAAAAGTTGGCTTGCATTCCTGCTGTAACCAAAGCACAGTTCTTCCTCTTACACTGCAGGGTTTTAGAAGAGCCTAAGCACCGAAAGCGTTACCAAAGCGTTCCTTGGGAGAGGCAGTTCGCTACATGCAGAACTCCGTGCCAAGAAAACATTCTTCAGGGAAGGGACCATTGTGTAGTTTGAGGGAATATTTACTTGGTAGACATCACAAGGGGGTAGGCTGCGTGTTCCCTGGAAACGGAGACCTGATGGCACAAGGCTTGCTTTCCCATTTTGAAAGCTCCATTCATGCTGCCTTGAAGCTACCTAAATACCAGTGTTTTGGACGGGTCTCTAGTCACTGTAGGCAGGGCTCTGGGAAGGGAACGAGTTTTCTCTAAATCAACAGGGTGCTTTCGTAAACTGGGTGGGAGCTCCACCTGAGACGCTCTAGAGCTGAAAGGAAACTTGACGTGAGTCGTTTCCTCAAGGTAAAGCCTTGAAGAGCCCTGTTGAAGCCAAAGCGTGGAGCAGTTTCCTGGAGACACGAGTTGCAGTTCTGCTTTCTTTGAACGTTAGTACGCTTATGAAGACACCTAGTAACTCTCGTGGGCACCCTATTCCCTGCACGAACACCAAGGACCGGCATGCTCGACTGGGAAGCTCAGAAACATCCAGGCCCGGAAACCTTTCCCAGTCACTCTCAATATGCTAAGGGTAGGGCAACACACTGCACGCCTCCTTGGGAGAGCTGGATTTCCTGAGCACTCCAACAGCTCCAGGCAATCTGTTGTCTCACGTCTACATGTCATGCATATCGGCCTCAATGCCCTAGGCTGAGCGGCACTGAGTAACCAATACTGTTTCACATTCCTTCTACAAAGTCATACCTTAAGACCCCATACTTACAGGACAAACTCGGCTTGCATTCCTCCTGTAACCAAAGCACAGTTCTTCCTCTTACACTGCAGGGTTTTAGAAGAGCCTAAGCACCGATAGCGTTACCAAAGCGTTCCTTGGGAGAGGCAGTTCGCTACATGCAGAACTCCGTGCCAAGAAAACATTCTTCAGGGAAGGGACCATTGTGTAGTTTGAGGGAATATTTACTTGGTAGACATCACAAGGGGGTAGGCTGCGTGTTCCCTGGAAACGGGGACCTGATGGCACAAGGCTTGCTTTCCCATTTTGAAAGCTCCATTCATGCCGCCTTGAACCTACCTAAATACCAGTGTTTTGGACGAGTTTCTAGTCACTGTAGGCAGGGCTCTGGGAAGGGAACGAGTTTTCTCGAAATCAACAGAGTGCTTTCATAACCTGGGTGGGAGCTCCTCCTGAGACGCTCTAGAGCTACAAGGAAACTTGACGTGAGTCCTTTCCTCAAGGTAAAGCCTTGAAGAGCCCTGCTGAAGCGGCACGTGGAGAAATTTCCTTGAGACATGAGTTGCAGTTCTCCTTTCTTTTAACGTTACTACGCTTTTCAAGACACCTAGGATCTCGCCTGGGCACCCTATTCCGTGCAAGAACACCGAGTACCGGCAGGCTCCACTGGGTTGCTAAGAAACATCCAGGCCCGGATACCTTTCCCAGTCACTCTGTGTATGCTAAGTGTAGGGCAACACACTGCACTCTTCCTTGGGAGAGCTACATTTCCTCAGCACTCCAACAGCTCCAGGAAATCTGTTCTCTCACGTCCTACATGTCATGCAAATTGCCTCAATGCCCTAGGCTGAGCGGCACTGAGAAATCAAAACTGCTTTGCATTCCTTCTACAAAGTCATACCTTAAGACCCCATACTTACAGGAGAAACTCGGCTTGGGTTCCTCCTGTAACCAAAGCACAGTTCTTCCTCTTACACTGCAGGGTTTTAGAAGAGCCTAAGCCCCGATAGCGTTACCAAAGCGTTCCTTGGGAGAGGCAGTTCGCTACATGCAGAACTCCGTGCCAAGAAAACATTCTTCAGGGAAGGGACCATTGTGTAGTTTGAGGGAATATTTACTTGGTAGACATCACAAGGGGGTAGGCTGCGTGTTCCCTGGAAACGGAGACCTGATGGCACAAGGCTTGCTTTCCCATTTTGAAAGCTCCATTCATGCTGCCTTGAAGCTACCTAAATACCAGTGTTCTGGACGGGTCTCTAGTCACTGTAGGCAGGGCTCTGGGAAGGGAACGAGTTTTCTCTAAATCAACAGGGTGCTTTCGTAGCCTGGGTGGGAGCTCCACCTGAGACGCTCTAGAGCTGAAAGGAAACTTGACGTGAGTCGTTTCCTCAAGGTAAAGCCTTGAAGACCCCGGTTGAAGCCAAAGCGTGGAGCAGTTTCCTGGAGACACGAGTTGCAGTTCTGCTTTCTTTGAACGTTAGTACGCTTATGAAGACACCTAGTAACTCTCGTGGGCACCCTATTCCCTGCACGAACACCGAGGACCGGCATGCTCAACTGGGAAGCTCAGAAACATCCAGGCCCGGAAACCTTTCCCAGTCACTCTCAATATGCTAAGTGTACGGCAACACACTGCACGCCTCCTTGGGAGAGCTAGATTTCCTCAGCACTCCAGCAGCTCCAGGCAATCTCTTGTCTCACGTCTACATGTCATGCATATCTGCCTCAATGCCCTAGGCTGAGCGGCACTGAGAAACCAATACTGTTTCACATTCCTTCTACAAAGTCATACCTTAAGACCCCATACTTACAGGAGAAAGTTGCCTTGTGTTCCTGCTGTAACCAAAGCACAGTTCTTCCTCTTACACTGCAGGGTTTTAGAAGAGGCTAAGCCCCTATAGCGTACCTAGAGCATTCCTTGGGAGAGGCAGTTCGCTACATGCAGAACTCCGTGCCAAGAACACGTTATTCAGGGAAGGGACCAGTGTGTCGCTAGAGTGTATATTAACTTGGTAGAAATCACAAGGAGGTAGGCTGCGTGTTCACTGGAAATGGGGACCTGATGGCACAAGGCTTGCTTTCCCATTTTGAAAGCTCCATTCATGCTGCCTTGAAGCTACCTAAATACCAGTGTTTTGGACGGGTCTCTAGTCACTGTAGGCAGGGCTCTGGGAAGGGAACGAGTTTTCTCGAAATCAACAGGGTGCTTTCATAGCCTGGGTGGGAGCTCCTCCTGAGACGCTCTAGAGCTACAAGGAAACTTGACGTGAGTCCTTTCCTCAGGGTAAAGCCTTGAAGAGCCCTGCTGAAGCGGCACGTGGAGAAGTTTCCTTGAGACAGGAGTTGCAGTTCTCCTTTCTTTTAACGTTACTACGCTTTTCAAGACACCTAGGATCTCGCCTGGGCACCCTATTCCGTGCAAGAACACCGAGTACCGGCAGGCTCCACTGGGTTGCTAAGAAACATCCAGGCCCGGATACCTTTCCCAGTCACTCTGTGTATGCTAAGTGTAGGGCCACACACTGCACTCTTCCTTGGGAGAGCTACATTTCCTCAGCACTCCAACAGCTCCAGGTAATCTGTTCTCTCACGTCCTACATGTCATGCAAATTGCCTCAATGCCCTAGGCTGAGCGGCACTGAGAAATCAAAACTGCTTTGCATTCCTTCTACAAAGTCATACCTTAAGACCCCATACTTACAGGAGAAACTCGGCTTGCGTTCCTCCTGTAACCAAAGCACAGTTCTTCCTCTTACACTGCAGGGTTTTAGAAGAGCCTAAGCCCCGATAGCGTTACCAAAGCGTTCCTTGGGAGAGGCAGTTCGCTACATGCAGAACTCCGTGCCAAGAAAACATTCTTCAGGGAAGGGACCATTGTGTAGTTTGAGGGAATATTTACTTGGTAGACATCATAAGGGGGTAGGCTGCGTGCTCACTGGAAACGGAGACCTGATGGCACAAGGCTTGCTTTCCCATTTTGAAAGCTCCATTCATGCTGCCTTGAAGCTACCTAAATACCAGTGTTTTGGACGGGTCTCTAGTCACTGTAGGCAGGGCTCTGGGAAGGGAACGAGTTTTCTCTAAATCAACAGGGTGCTTTCGTAGCCTGGGTGGGAGCTCCAACTGAGATGCTCTAGAGCTCAAAGGAAACTTGACGTGAGATGCTTCCTCAAGGTAAAGCCTTGAAGGGCCCTGCTGAAGCCGAAGCGTGGAGCAGTTTCCTGGAGACATGAGTTGCAGTTCTGGTTTCTTTGAACGTTAGTATGCTTATGACGACACCTAGTAACTCTCGTGGGCACCCTATTCCCTGCACGAACACCGAGGACCGGCATGCTCGACTGGGAAGCTCAGAAACATCCAGGCCCGGAAACCTTTCCCAGTCATTCTCAATATGCTAAGGGTAGGGCAACACACTGCACGCCTCCTTGGGAGAGCTAGATTTCCTCAGCACTCCAACAGCTCCAGGAAATCTGTTGTCTCACGTCTACATGTCATGCATATCTGCCTCAATGCCCTAGGCTGAGCCGCACTGAGAAACCAATACTCTTTCACATTCCTTCTACAAAGTCATACCTTAAGACCCCATACTTACAGGAGAAAGTTGCCTTGCGTTCCTGCTGTAACCAAAGCACAGTTCTTCCTCTTACACTGCAGGGTTTTAGAAGAGGCTAAGCCCCTATAGCGTACCTAGAGCATTCCTTGGGAGAGGCAGTTCGCTACATGCAGAACTCCGTGCCAAGAACACGTTATTCAGGGAAGGGACCAGTGTGTCGCTAGAGTGTATATTAACTTGGTAGAAATCACAAGGAGGTAGGCTGCGTGTTCACTGGAAACGGGGACCTGATGGCACAAGGCTTGCTTTCCCATTTTGAAAGCTCCATTCATGCCGCCTTGAACCTACCTAAATACCAGTGTTTTGGACGAGTTTCTAGTCACTGTAGGCAGGGCTCTGGGAAGGGAACGAGTTTTCTCGAAATCAACAGGGTGCTTTCATAGCCTGGGTGGGAGCTCCTCCTGAGACGCTCTAGAGCTACAAGGAAACTTGACGTGAGTCCTTTCCTCAAGGTAAAGCCTTGAAGAGCCCTGCTGAAGCGGCACGTGGAGAAGTTTCCTTGAGACAGGAGTTGCAGTTCTCCTTTCTTTTAACGTTACTACGCTTTTCAAGACACCTAGGATCTCGCCTGGGCACCCTATTCCGTGCAAGAACACCGAGTACCGGCAGGCTCCACTGGGTTGCTAAGAAACATCCAGGCCCGGATACCTTTCCCAGTCACTCTGTGTATGCTAAGTGTAGGGCAACACACTGCACTCTTCCTTGGGAGAGCTACATTTCCTCAGCACTCCAACAGCTCCAGGTAATCTGTTCTCTCACGTCCTACATGTCATGCAAATTGCCTCAATGCCCTAGGCTGAGCGGCACTGAGAAATCAAAACTGCTTCGCATTCCTTCTACAAAGTCATACCTTAAGACCCCATACTTACAGGAGAAACTCGGCTTGCGTTCCTCCTGTAACCAAAGCACAGTTCTTCCTCTTACACTGCAGGGTTTTAGAAGAGCCTAAGCCCCGATAGCGTTACCAAAGCGTTCCTTGGGAGAGGCAGTTCGCTACATGCAGAACTCCGTGCCAAGAAAACATTCTTCAGGGAAGGGACCATTGTGTAGTTTGAGGGAATATTTACTTGGTAGACATCACAAGGGGGTAGGCTGCGTGTTCCCTGGAAACGGAGACCTGATGGCACAAGGCTTGCTTTCCCATTTTGAAAGCTCCATTCATGCTGCCTTGAAGCTACCTAAATACCAGTGTTTTGGACGGGTCTCTAGTCACTGTAGGCAGGGCTCTGGGAAGGGAACGAGTTTTCTCTAAATCAACAGGGTGCTTTCGTAAACTGGGTGGGAGCTCCACCTGAGACGCTCTAGAGCTGAAAGGAAACTTGACGTGAGTCGTTTCCTCAAGGTAAAGCCTTGAAGAGCCCTGTTGAAGCCAAAGCGTGGAGCAGTTTCCTGGAGACACGAGTTGCAGTTCTGCTTTCTTTGAACGTTAGTACGCTTATGAAGACACCTAGTAACTCTCGTGGGCACCCTATTCCCTGCACGAACACCGAGGACCGGCATGCTCGACTGGGAAGCTCAGAAACATCCAGGCCCGGAAACCTTTCCCAGTCACTCTCAATATGCTAAGGGTAGGGCAACACACTGCACGCCTCCTTGGGAGAGCTGGATTTCCTGAGCACTCCAACAGCTCCAGGCAATCTGTTGTCTCACGTCTACATGTCATGCATATCGGCCTCAATGCCCTAGGCTGAGCGGCACTGAGTAACCAATACTGTTTCACATTCCTTCTACAAAGTCATACCTTAAGACCCCATACTTACAGGACAAACTCGACTTGCATTCCTTCTGTAACCAAAGCACAGTTCTTCCTCTTACACTGCAGGGTTTTAGAAGAGCCTAAGCACCGATAGCGTTACCAAAGCGTTCCTTGGGAGAGGCAGTTCGCTACATGCAGAACTCCGTGCCAAGAAAACATTCTTCAGGGAAGGGACCATTGTGTAGTTTGAGGGAATATTTACTTGGTAGACATCACAAGGGGGTAGGCTGCGTGTTCCCTGGAAACGGAGACCTGATGGCACAAGGCTTGCTTTCCCATTTTGAAAGCTCCATTCATGCTGCCTTGAATCTACCTAAATACCAGTGTTTTGGACGGGTCTCTAGTCACTGTAGGCAGGGCTGTGGGAAGGGAACGAGTTTTCTCTAAATCAACAGGGTGCTTTCGTAGCCTGGGTGGGAGCTCCACCTGAGACGCTCTAGAGCTGAAAGGAAACTTGACGTGAGTCGTTTCCTCAAGGTAAAGCCTTGAAGAGCCCTGTTGAAGCCAAAGCGTGGAGCAGTTTCCTGGAGACACGAGTTGCAGTTCTGCTTTCTTTGAACGTTAGTACGCTTATGAAGACACCTAGTAACTCTCGTGGGCACCCTATTCCCTGCACGAACACCGAGGACCGGCATGCTCGACTGGGAAGCTCAGAAACATCCAGGCCCGGAAACCTTTCCCAGTCACTCTCAATATGCTAAGTGTAGGGCAACACACTGCACGCCTCCTTGGGAGAGCTAGATTTCCTCAGCACTCCAACAGCTCCAGGCAATCTGTTGTCTCACATCTACATGTCATGCATATCTGCCTCAGTGCCCTAGGCTGAGCGGCACTGAGAAACCAATACTCTTTCACATTCCTTCTACAAAGTCATACCTTACGACCCCATACTTACAGGAGAAAGTTGGCTTGCATTCCTCCTGTAACCAAAGCACAGTTCTTCCTCTTACACTGCAGGGTTTTAGAAGAGCCTAAGCCCCGATAGCGTTACCAAAGCGTTCCTTGGGAGAGGCAGTTCGCTACATGCAGAACTCCGTGCCAAGAAAACATTCTTCAGGGAAGGGACCATTGTGTAGTTTGAGGGAATATTTACTTGGTAGACATCACAAGGGGGTAGGCTGCGTGTTCCCTGGAAACGGAGACCTGATGGCACAAGGCTTGCTTTCCCATTTTGAAAGCTCCATTCATACTGCCTTGAAGCTACCTAAATACCAGTGTTCTGGACGGGTCTCTAGTCACTGTAGGCAGGGCTCTGGGAAGGGAACGAGTTTTCTCTAAATCAACAGGGTGCTTTCGTAAACTGGGTGGGAGCTCCACCTGAGACGCTCTAGAGCTGAAAGGAAACTTGACGTGAGTCGCTTCCTCAAGGTAAAGCCTTGAAGAGCCCTGTTGAAGCCAAAGCGTGGAGCAGTTTCCTGGAGACATGAGTTGCAGTTCTGCTTTCTTTGAACGTTAGTACGCTTATGAAGACACCTAGTAACTCTCGTGGGCACCCTATTCCCTGCACGAACACCGAGGACCGGCATGCTCGACTGGGAAGCTCAGTAACATCCAGTCCCGAAAACCTTTCCCAGTCACTCTCAATATGCTAAGGGTAGGGCAACACACTGCACGCCTCCTTGGGAGAGCTAGATTTCCTCAGCACTCCAACAGCTCCAGGCAATCTGTTGTCTCACGTCTACATGTCATGCATATCTGCCTCAATGCCCTAGGCTGAGCCGCACTGAGAAACCAATACTCTTTCACATTCCTTCTACAAAGTCATACCTTAAGACCCCATACTTACAGGAGAAAGTTGCCTTGCGTTCCTGCTGTAACCAAAGCACAGTTCTTCCTCTTACACTGCAGGGTTTTAGATGAGGCTAAGCCCCTATAGCGTACCTAGAGCATTCCTTGGGAGAGGCAGTTCGCTACATGCAGAACTCCGTGCCAAGAACACGTTATTCAGGGAAGGGACCAGTGTGTCACTAGAGTGTATATTAACTTGGTAGAAATCACAAGGAGGTAGGCTGCGTGTTCACTGGAAACGGGGACCTGATGGCACAAGGCTTGCTTTCCCATTTTGAAAGCTCCATTCATGCCGCCTTGAACCTACCTAAATACCAGTGTTTTGGACGAGTTTCTAGTCACTGTAGGCAGGGCTCTGGGAAGGGAACGAGTTTTCTCTAAATCAACAGGGTGCTTTCGTAGCCTGGGTGGGATCTCCTCCTGAGACGCTCTAGAGCTACAAGGAAACTTGACGTGAGTCCTTTCCTCAAGGTAAAGCCTTGAAGAGCCCTGCTGAAACGGCACGTGGAGAAGTTTCCTTGAGACATGAGTTGCAGTTCTCCTTTCTTTTAACGTTACTACGCTTTTCAAGACACCTAGGATCTCGCCTGGGCACCCTATTCCGTGCAAGAACACCGAGTACCGGCAGGCTCCACTGGGTTGCTAAGAAACATCCAGGCCCGGATACCTTTCCCAGTCACTCTGTGTATGCTAAGTGTAGGGCAACACACTGCACTCTTCCTTGGGAGAGCTACATTTCCTCAGCACTCCAACAGCTCCAGGTAATCTGTTCTCTCACGTCCTACATGTCATGCAAATTGCCTCAATGCCCTAGGCTGAGCGGCACTGAGAAATCAAAACTGCTTTGCATTCCTTCTACAAAGTCATACCTTAAGACCCCATACTTACAGGAGAAACTCGGCTTGCGTTCCTCCTGTAACCAAAGCACAGTTCTTCCTCTTACACTGCAGGGTTTTAGAAGAGCCTAAGCCCCGATAGCGTTACCAAAGCGTTCCTTGGGAGAGGCAGTTCGCTACATGCAGAACTCCGTGCCAAGAAAACATTCTTCAGGGAAGGGACCATTGTGTAGTTTGAGGGAATATTTACTTGGTAGACATCACAAGGGGGTAGGCTGCGTGTTCCCTGGAAACGGAGACCTGATGGCACAAGGCTTGCTTTCCCATTTTGAAAGCTCCATTCATGCTGCCTTGAAGCTACCTAAATACCAGTGTTTTGGACGGGTCTCTAGTCACTGTAGGCAGGGCTGTGGGAAGGGAACGAGTTTTCTCTAAATCAACAGGGTGCTTTCGTAGCCTGGGTGGGAGCTCCACCTGAGACGCTCTAGAGCTGAAAGGAAACTTGACGTGAGTCGTTTCCTCAAGGTAAAGCCTTGAAGAGCCCTGTTGAAGCCAAAGCGTGGAGCAGTTTCCTGGAGACACGAGTTGCAGTTCTGCTTTCTTTGAACGTTAGTACGCTTATGAAGACACCTAGTAACTCTCGTGGGCACCCTATTCCCTGCACGAACACCGAGGACCGGCATGCTCGACTGGGAAGCTCAGAAACATCCAGGCCCGGAAACCTTTCCCAGTCACTCTCAATATGCTAAGGGTAGGGCAACACACTGCACGCCTCCTTGGGAGAGCTGGATTTCCTGAGCACTCCAACAGCTCCAGGCAATCTGTTGTCTCACGTCTACATGTCATGCATATCTGCCTCAATGCCCTCGGCTGAGCGGCAATGAGAAACCAATACTGTTTCACATTCCTTCTACAAAGTCATACCTTAAGACCCCATACTTACAGGAGAAAGTTGGCTTGCATTCCTCCTGTAACCAAAGCACAGTTCTTCCTCTTACACTGCAGGGTTTTAGAAGAGCCTAAGCACCGAAAGCGTTTCCAAAGCGTTCCTTGAGAGAGGCAGTTCGCTACATGCAGAACTCCGTGCCAAGAAAACATTCTTCAGGGAAGGGACCATTGTGTAGTTTGAGGGAATATTTACTTGGTAGACATCACAAGGGGGTAGGCTGCGTGCTCACTGGAAACGGAGACCTGATGGCACAAGGCTTGCTTTCCCATTTTGAAAGCTCCATTCATGCTGCCTTGAAGCTACCTAAATACCAGTGTTTTGGACGGGTCTCTAGTCACTGTAGGCAGGGCTGTGGGAAGGGAACGAGTTTTCTCTAAATCAACAGGGTGCTTTCGTAGCCTGGGTGGGAGCTCCAATTGAGACGCTCTAGAGCTCAAAGGAAACTTGACGTGAGTCGTTTCCTCAAGGTAAAGCCTTGAAGAGCCCTGTTGAAGCCAAAGCGTGGAGCAGTTTCCTGGAGACACGAGTTGCAGTTCTGCTTTCTTTGAACGTTAGTACGCTTATGAAGACACCTAGTAACTCTCGTGGGCACCCTATTCCCTGCAAGAACACCGAGGACCGGCATGCTCGACTGGGAAGCTCAGAAACATCCAGGCCCGGAAACCTTTCCCAGTCACTCTCAATATGCTAAGGGTAGGGCAACACACTGCACGCCTCCTTGGGAGAGCTGGATTTCCTCAGCTCTCCAACAGCTCCAGGCAATCTGTTGTCTCACGTCTACATGTCATGCATATCTGCCTCAATGCCCTAGGCTGAGCGGCACTGAGAAACCAATACTGTTTCACATTCCTTCTACAAAGTCATACCTTAAGACCCCATACTTACAGGAGAAAGTTGCCTTGCGTTCCTGCTGTAACCAAAGCACAGTTCTTCCTCTTACACTGCAGGGTTTTAGATGAGGCTAAGCCCCTATAGCGTACCTAGAGCATTCCTTGGGAGAGGCAGTTCGCTACATGCAGAACTCCGTGCCAAGAACACGTTATTCAGGGAAGGGACCAGTGTGTCACTAGAGTGTATATTAACTTGGTAGAAATCACAAGGAGGTAGGCTGCGTGTTCACTGGAAACGGGGACCTGATGGCACAAGGCTTGCTTTCCCATTTTGAAAGCTCCATTCATGCCGCCTTGAACCTACCTAAATACCAGTGTTTTGGACGAGTTTCTAGTCACTGTAGGCAGGGCTCTGGGAAGGGAACGAGTTTTCTCTAAATCAACAGAGTGCTTTCGTAGCCTGGGTGGGATCTCCTCCTGAGACGCTCTAGAGCTACAAGGAAACTTGACGTGAGTCCTTTCCTCAAGGTAAAGCCTTGAAGAGCCCTGCTGAAACGGCACGTGGAGAAGTTTCCTTGAGACATGAGTTGCAGTTCTCCTTTCTTTTAACGTTACTACGCTTTTCAAGACACCTAGGATCTCGCCTGGGCACCCTATTCCGTGCAAGAACACCGAGTACCGGCAGGCTCCACTGGGTTGCTAAGAAACATCCAGGCCCGGATACCTTTCCCAGTCACTCTGTGTATGCTAAGTGTAGGGCAACACACTGCACTCTTCCTTGGGAGAGCTACATTTCCTCAGCACTCCAACAGCTCCAGGTAATCTGTTCTCTCACGTCCTACATGTCATGCAAATTGCCTCAATGCCCTAGGCTGAGCGGCACTGAGAAATCAAAACTGCTTTGCATTCCTTCTACAAAGTCATACCTTAAGACCCCATACTTACAGGAGAAACTCGGCTTGCGTTCCTCCTGTAACCAAAGCACAGTTCTTCCTCTTACACTGCAGGGTTTTAGAAGAGCCTAAGCCCCGATAGCGTTACCAAAGCGTTCCTTGGGAGAGGCAGTTCGCTACATGCAGAACTCCGTGCCAAGAAAACATTCTTCAGGGAAGGGACCATTGTGTAGTTTGAGGGAATATTTACTTGGTAGACATCACAAGGGGGTAGGCTGCGTGTTCCCTGGAAACGGAGACCTGATGGCACAAGGCTTGCTTTCCCATTTTGAAAGCTCCATTCATGCTGCCTTGAAGCTACCTAAATACCAGTGTTTTGGACGGGTCTCTAGTCACTGTAGGCAGGGCTGTGGGAAGGGAACGAGTTTTCTCTAAATCAACAGGGTGCTTTCGTAGCCTGGGTGGGAGCTCCACCTGAGACGCTCTAGAGCTGAAAGGAAACTTGACGTGAGTCGTTTCCTCAAGGTAAAGCCTTGAAGAGCCCTGTTGAAGCCAAAGCGTGGAGCAGTTTCCTGGAGACACGAGTTGCAGTTCTGCTTTCTTTGAACGTTAGTACGCTTATGAAGACACCTAGTAACTCTCGTGGGCACCCTATTCCCTGCACGAACACCGAGGACCGGCATGCTCGACTGGGAAGCTCAGAAACATCCAGGCCCGGAAACCTTTCCCAGTCACTCTCAATATGCTAAGGGTAGGGCAACACACTGCACGCCTCCTTGGGAGAGCTGGATTTCCTGAGCACTCCAACAGCTCCAGGCAATCTGTTGTCTCACGTCTACATGTCATGCATATCTGCCTCAATGCCCTCGGCTGAGCGGCAATGAGAAACCAATACTGTTTCACATTCCTTCTACAAAGTCATACCTTAAGACCCCATACTTACAGGAGAAAGTTGGCTTGCATTCCTCCTGTAACCAAAGCACAGTTCTTCCTCTTACACTGCAGGGTTTTAGAAGAGCCTAAGCACCGAAAGCGTTTCCAAAGCGTTCCTTGAGAGAGGCAGTTCGCTACATGCAGAACTCCGTGCCAAGAAAACATTCTTCAGGGAAGGGACCATTGTGTAGTTTGAGGGAATATTTACTTGGTAGACATCACAAGGGGGTAGGCTGCGTGCTCACTGGAAACGGAGACCTGATGGCACAAGGCTTGCTTTCCCATTTTGAAAGCTCCATTCATGCTGCCTTGAAGCTACCTAAATACCAGTGTTTTGGACGGGTCTCTAGTCACTGTAGGCAGGGCTGTGGGAAGGGAACGAGTTTTCTCTAAATCAACAGGGTGCTTTCGTAGCCTGGGTGGGAGCTCCAATTGAGACGCTCTAGAGCTCAAAGGAAACTTGACGTGAGTCGTTTCCTCAAGGTAAAGCCTTGAAGAGCCCTGTTGAAGCCAAAGCGTGGAGCAGTTTCCTGGAGACACGAGTTGCAGTTCTGCTTTCTTTGAACGTTAGTACGCTTATGAAGACACCTAGTAACTCTCGTGGGCACCCTATTCCCTGCAAGAACACCGAGGACCGGCATGCTCGACTGGGAAGCTCAGAAACATCCAGGCCCGGAAACCTTTCCCAGTCACTCTCAATATGCTAAGGGTAGGGCAACACACTGCACGCCTCCTTGGGAGAGCTGGATTTCCTCAGCTCTCCAACAGCTCCAGGCAATCTGTTGTCTCACGTCTACATGTCATGCATATCTGCCTCAATGCCCTAGGCTGAGCGGCACTGAGAAACCAATACTGTTTCACATTCCTTCTACAAAGTCATACCTTAAGACCCCATACTTACAGGAGAAAGTTGCCTTGCGTTCCTGCTGTAACCAAAGCACAGTTCTTCCTCTTACACTGCAGGGTTTTAGATGAGGCTAAGCCCCTATAGCGTACCTAGAGCATTCCTTGGGAGAGGCAGTTCGCTACATGCAGAACTCCGTGCCAAGAACACGTTATTCAGGGAAGGGACCAGTGTGTCACTAGAGTGTATATTAACTTGGTAGAAATCACAAGGAGGTAGGCTGCGTGTTCACTGGAAACGGGGACCTGATGGCACAAGGCTTGCTTTCCCATTTTGAAAGCTCCATTCATGCCGCCTTGAACCTACCTAAATACCAGTGTTTTGGACGAGTTTCTAGTCACTGTAGGCAGGGCTCTGGGAAGGGAACGAGTTTTCTCTAAATCAACAGGGTGCTTTCGTAGCCTGGGTGGGATCTCCTCCTGAGACGCTCTAGAGCTACAAGGAAACTTGACGTGAGTCCTTTCCTCAAGGTAAAGCCTTGAAGAGCCCTGCTGAAACGGCACGTGGAGAAGTTTCCTTGAGACATGAGTTGCAGTTCTCCTTTCTTTTAACGTTACTACGCTTTTCAAGACACCTAGGATCTCGCCTGGGCACCCTATTCCGTGCAAGAACACCGAGTACCGGCAGGCTCCACTGGGTTGCTAAGAAACATCCAGGCCCGGATACCTTTCCCAGTCACTCTGTGTATGCTAAGTGTAGGGCAACACACTGCACTCTTCCTTGGGAGAGCTACATTTCCTCAGCACTCCAACAGCTCCAGGTAATCTCTTCTCTCACGTCCTACATGTCATGCAAATTGCCTCAATGCCCTAGGCTGAGCGGCACTGAGAAATCAAAACTGCTTTGCATTCCTTCTACAAAGTCATACCTTAAGACCCCATACTTACAGGAGAAACTCGGCTTGCGTTCCTCCTGTAACCAAAGCACAGTTCTTCCTCTTACACTGCAGGGTTTTAGAAGAGCCTAAGCCCCGATAGCGTTACCAAAGCGTTCCTTGGGAGAGGCAGTTCGCTACATGCAGAACTCCGTGCCAAGAAAACATTCTTCAGGGAAGGGACCATTGTGTAGTTTGAGGGAATATTTACTTGGTAGACATCACAAGGGGGTAGGCTGCGTGTTCCCTGGAAACGGAGACCTGATGGCACAAGGCTTGCTTTCCCATTTTGAAAGCTCCATTCATGCTGCCTTGAAGCTACCTAAATACCAGTGTTTTGGACGGGTCTCTAGTCACTGTAGGCAGGGCTGTGGGAAGGGAACGAGTTTTCTCTAAATCAACAGGGTGCTTTCGTAGCCTGGGTGGGAGCTCCACCTGAGACGCTCTAGAGCTGAAAGGAAACTTGACGTGAGTCGTTTCCTCAAGGTAAAGCCTTGAAGAGCCCTGTTGAAGCCAAAGCGTGGAGCAGTTTCCTGGAGACACGAGTTGCAGTTCTGCTTTCTTTGAACGTTAGTACGCTTATGAAGACACCTAGTAACTCTCGTGGGCACCCTATTCCCTGCACGAACACCGAGGACCGGCATGCTCGACTGGGAAGCTCAGAAACATCCAGGCCCGGAAACCTTTCCCAGTCACTCTCAATATGCTAAGGGTAGGGCAACACACTGCACGCCTCCTTGGGAGAGCTGGATTTCCTGAGCACTCCAACAGCTCCAGGCAATCTGTTGTCTCACGTCTACATGTCATGCATATCTGCCTCAATGCCCTCGGCTGAGCGGCAATGAGAAACCAATACTGTTTCACATTCCTTCTACAAAGTCATACCTTAAGACCCCATACTTACAGGAGAAAGTTGGCTTGCATTCCTCCTGTAACCAAAGCACAGTTCTTCCTCTTACACTGCAGGGTTTTAGAAGAGCCTAAGCACCGAAAGCGTTTCCAAAGCGTTCCTTGAGAGAGGCAGTTCGCTACATGCAGAACTCCGTGCCAAGAAAACATTCTTCAGGGAAGGGACCATTGTGTAGTTTGAGGGAATATTTACTTGGTAGACATCACAAGGGGGTAGGCTGCGTGCTCACTGGAAACGGAGACCTGATGGCACAAGGCTTGCTTTCCCATTTTGAAAGCTCCATTCATGCTGCCTTGAAGCTACCTAAATACCAGTGTTTTGGACGGGTCTCTAGTCACTGTAGGCAGGGCTGTGGGAAGGGAACGAGTTTTCTCTAAATCAACAGGGTGCTTTCGTAGCCTGGGTGGGAGCTCCAATTGAGACGCTCTAGAGCTCAAAGGAAACTTGACGTGAGTCGTTTCCTCAAGGTAAAGCCTTGAAGAGCCCTGTTGAAGCCAAAGCGTGGAGCAGTTTCCTGGAGACACGAGTTGCAGTTCTGCTTTCTTTGAACGTTAGTACGCTTATGAAGACACCTAGTAACTCTCGTGGGCACCCTATTCCCTGCAAGAACACCGAGGACCGGCATGCTCGACTGGGAAGCTCAGAAACATCCAGGCCCGGAAACCTTTCCCAGTCACTCTCAATATGCTAAGGGTAGGGCAACACACTGCACGCCTCCTTGGGAGAGCTGGATTTCCTCAGCTCTCCAACAGCTCCAGGCAATCTGTTGTCTCACGTCTACATGTCATGCATATCTGCCTCAATGCCCTAGGCTGAGCGGCACTGAGAAACCAATACTGTTTCACATTCCTTCTACAAAGTCATACCTTAAGACCCCATACTTACAGGAGAAAGTTGCCTTGTGTTCCTGCTGTAACCAAAGCACAGTTCTTCCTCTTACACTGCAGGGTTTTAGAAGAGCCTAAGCCCCGATAGCGTACCTAGAGCATTCCTTGGGAGAGGCAGTTCGCTACATGCAGAACTCCGTGCCAAGAACACGTTATTCAGGGAAGGGACCAGTGTGTCGCTAGAGTGTATATTAACTTGGTAGAAATCACAAGGAGGTAGGCTGCGTGTTCACTGGAAACGGGGACCTGATGGCACAAGGCTTGCTTTCCCATTTTGAAAGCTCCATTCATGCCGCCTTGAACCTACCTAAATACCAGTGTTTTGGACGAGTTTCTAGTCACTGTAGGCAGGGCTCTGGGAAGGGAATGACTTTTCTCGAAATCAACAGGGTGCTTTCATAGCCTGGGTGGGAGCTCCTCCTGAGACGCTCTAGAGCTACAAGGAAACTTGACGTGAGTCCTTTCCTCAAGGTAAAGCCTTGAAGAGCCCTGCTGAAGCGGCACGTGGAGAAGTTTCCTTGAGACAGGAGTTGCAGTTCTCCTTTCTTTTAACGTTACTACGCTTTTCAAGACACCTAGGATCTCGCCTGGGCACCCTATTCCGTGCAAGAACACCGAGTACCGGCAGGCTCCACTGGGTTGCTAAGAAACATCCAGGCCCGGATACCTTTCCCAGTCACTCTGTGTATGCTAAGTGTAGGGCAACACACTGCACTCTTCCTTGGGAGAGCTACATTTCCTCAGCACTCCAACAGCTCCAGGTAATCTGTTCTCTCACGTCCTACATGTCATGCAAATTGCCTCAATGCCCTAGGCTGAGAGGCACTGAGAAATCAAAACTGCTTTGCATTCCTTCTACAAAGTCATACCTTAAGACCCCATACTTACAGGAGAAACTCGGCTTGCGTTCCTCCTGTAACCAAAGCACAGTTCTTCCTCTTACACTGCAGGGTTTTAGAAGAGCCTAAGCCCCGATAGCGTTACCAAAGCGTTCCTTGGGAGAGGCAGTTCGCTACATGCAGAACTCCGTGCCAAGAAAACATTCTTCAGGGAAGGGACCATTGTGTAGTTTGAGGGAATATTTACTTGGTAGACATCACAAGGGGGTAGGCTGCGTGTTCCCTGGAAACGGAGACCTGATGGCACAAGGCTTGCTTTCCCATTTTGAAAGCTCCATTCATGCTGCCTTGAAGCTACCTAAATACCAGTGTTTTGGACGGGTCTCTAGTCACTGTAGGCAGGGCTGTGGGAAGGGAACGAGTTTTCTCTAAATCAACAGGGTGCTTTCGTAGCCTGGGTGGGAGCTCCACCTGAGACGCTCTAGAGCTGAAAGGAAACTTGACGTGAGTCGTTTCCTCAAGGTAAAGCCTTGAAGAGCCCTGTTGAAGCCAAAGCGTGGAGCAGTTTCCTGGAGACACGAGTTGCAGTTCTGCTTTCTTTGAACGTTAGTACGCTTATGAAGACACCTAGTAACTCTCGTGGGCACCCTATTCCCTGCACGAACACCGAGGACCGGCATGCTCGACTGGGAAGCTCAGAAACATCCAGGCCCGGAAACCTTTCCCAGTCACTCTCAATATGCTAAGGGTAGGGCAACACACTGCACGCCTCCTTGGGAGAGCTGGATTTCCTGAGCACTCCAACAGCTCCAGGCAATCTGTTGTCTCACGTCTACATGTCATGCATATCTGCCTCAATGCCCTCGGCTGAGCGGCAATGAGAAACCAATACTGTTTCACATTCCTTCTACAAAGTCATACCTTAAGACCCCATACTTACAGGAGAAAGTTGGCTTGCATTCCTCCTGTAACCAAAGCACAGTTCTTCCTCTTACACTGCAGGGTTTTAGAAGAGCCTAAGCACCGAAAGCGTTTCCAAAGCGTTCCTTGAGAGAGGCAGTTCGCTACATGCAGAACTCCGTGCCAAGAAAACATTCTTCAGGGAAGGGACCATTGTGTAGTTTGAGGGAATATTTACTTGGTAGACATCACAAGGGGGTAGGCTGCGTGCTCACTGGAAACGGAGACCTGATGGCACAAGGCTTGCTTTCCCATTTTGAAAGCTCCATTCATGCTGCCTTGAAGCTACCTAAATACCAGTGTTTTGGACGGGTCTCTAGTCACTGTAGGCAGGGCTGTGGGAAGGGAACGAGTTTTCTCTAAATCAACAGGGTGCTTTCGTAGCCTGGGTGGGAGCTCCAATTGAGACGCTCTAGAGCTCAAAGGAAACTTGACGTGAGTCGTTTCCTCAAGGTAAAGCCTTGAAGAGCCCTGTTGAAGCCAAAGCGTGGAGCAGTTTCCTGGAGACACGAGTTGCAGTTCTGCTTTCTTTGAACGTTAGTACGCTTATGAAGACACCTAGTAACTCTCGTGGGCACCCTATTCCCTGCAAGAACACCGAGGACCGGCATGCTCGACTGGGAAGCTCAGAAACATCCAGGCCCGGAAACCTTTCCCAGTCACTCTCAATATGCTAAGGGTAGGGCAACACACTGCACGCCTCCTTGGGAGAGCTGGATTTCCTCAGCTCTCCAACAGCTCCAGGCAATCTGTTGTCTCACGTCTACATGTCATGCATATCTGCCTCAATGCCCTAGGCTGAGCGGCACTGAGAAACCAATACTGTTTCACATTCCTTCTACAAAGTCATACCTTAAGACCCCATACTTACAGGAGAAAGTTGCCTTGCGTTCCTGCTGTAACCAAAGCACAGTTCTTCCTCTTACACTGCAGGGTTTTAGAAGAGGCTAAGCCCCTATAGCGTACCTAGAGCATTCCTTGGGAGAGGCAGTTCGCTACATGCAGAACTCCGTGCCAAGAACACGTTATTCAGGGAAGGGACCAGTGTGTCGCTAGAGTGTATATTAACTTGGTAGAAATCACAAGGAGGTAGGCTGCGTGTTCACTGGAAACGGGGACCTGATGGCACAAGGCTTGCTTTCCCATTTTGAAAGCTCCATTCATGCCGCCTTGAACCTACCTAAATACCAGTGTTTTGGACGAGTTTCTAGTCACTGTAGGCAGGGCTCTGGGAAGGGAATGACTTTTCTCGAAATCAACAGGGTGCTTTCATAGCCTGGGTGGGAGCTCCTCCTGAGACGCTCTAGAGCTACAAGGAAACTTGACGTGAGTCCTTTCCTCAAGGTAAAGCCTTGAAGAGCCCTGCTGAAGCGGCACGTGGAGAAGTTTCCTTGAGACAGGAGTTGCAGTTCTCCTTTCTTTTAACGTTACTACGCTTTTCAAGACACCTAGGATCTCGCCTGGGCACCCTATTCCGTGCAAGAACACCGAGTACCGGCAGGCTCCACTGGGTTGCTAAGAAACATCCAGGCCCGGATACCTTTCCCAGTCACTCTGTGTATGCTAAGTGTAGGGCAACACACTGCACTCTTCCTTGGGAGAGCTACATTTCCTCAGCACTCCAACAGCTCCAGGTAATCTCTTCTCTCACGTCCTACATGTCATGCAAATTGCCTCAATGCCCTAGGCTGAGAGGCACTGAGAAATCAAAACTGCTTCGCATTCCTTCTACAAAGTCATACCTTAAGACCCCATACTTACAGGAGAAACTCGGCTTGCGTTCCTCCTGTAACCAAAGCACAGTTCTTCCTCTTACACTGCAGGGTTTTAGAAGAGCCTAAGCCCCGATAGCGTTACCAAAGCGTTCCTTGGGAGAGGCAGTTCGCTACATGCAGAACTCCGTGCCAAGAAAACATTCTTCAGGGAAGGGACCATTGTGTAGTTTGAGGGAATATTTACTTGGTAGACATCACAAGGGGGTAGGCTGCGTGTTCCCTGGAAACGGAGACCTGATGGCACAAGGCTTGCTTTCCCATTTTGAAAGCTCCATTCATGCTGCCTTGAAGCTACCTAATACCAGTGTTTTGGACGGGTCTCTAGTCACTGTAGACAGGGCTCTGGGAAGGGAACGAGTTTTCTCTAAATCAACAGGGTGCTCTCGTAGCCTGGGTGGGAGCTCCACCTGAGACGCTCTAGAGCTCAAAGGAAACTTGACGTGAGTCGTTTCCTCAAGGTAAAGCCTTGAAGAGCCCTGCTGAAGCCGAAGCGTGGAGCAGTTTCCTGGAGACATGAGTTGCAGTTCTGCTTTCTTTGAACGTTAGTACGCTTATTTAGACACCTAGTAACTCTCGTGGGCACCCTATTCCCTGCACGAACACCGAGGACCGGCATGCTCGACTGGGAAGCTCAGAAACATCCAGGCCCGGAAACCTTTCCCAGTCACTCTCAATATGCTAAGGGTAGGGCAACACACTGCACGCCTCCTTGGGAGAGCTAGATTTCCTCAGCACTCCAACAGCTCCAGGCAATCTGTTGTCTCACGTCTACATGTCATGCATATCTGCCTCAATGCCCTAGGCTGAGCGGCACTGAGAAACCAATACTCTTTCACATTCCTTCTACAAAGTCATACCTTAAGACCCCATACTTACAGGAGAAAGTTGGCTTGCGTTCCTGCTGTAACCAAAGCACAGTTCTTCCTCTTACACTGCAGGGTTTTAGAAGAGGCTAAGCCCCTATAGCGTACCTAGAGCATTCCTTGGAAGAGGCAGTTCGCTACATGCAGAACTCCGTGCCAAGAACACGTTATTCAGGGAAGGGTCCAGTGTGTCGCTAGAATGTATATTAACTTGGTAGAAATCACAGGGAGGTAGGCTGCGTGTTCACTGGAAACGGGGACCTGATGGCACAAGGCTTGCTTTCCCATTTTGAAAGCTCCATTCATGCCGCCTTGAACCTACCTAAATACCAGTGTTTTGGACGAGTTTCTAGTCACTGTAGGCAGGGCTCTGGGAAGGGAACGAGTTTTCTCTAAATCAACAGGGTGCTTTCATAGCCTGGGTGGGAGCTCCTCCTGAGACGCTCTAGAGCTACAAGGAAACTTGACGTGAGTCCTTTCCTCAAGGTAAAGCCTTGAAGAGCCCTGCTGAAGCGGCACGTGGAGAAGTTTCCTTGAGACATGAGTTGCAGTTCTCCTTTCTTTTAAGGTTACTACGCTTTTCAAGACACCTAGGATCTCGCCTGGGCACCCTATTCCGTGCAAGAACACCGAGTACCGGCAGGCTCCACTGGGTTGCTAAGAAACATCCAGGCCCGGATACCTTTCCCAGTCACTCTGTGTATGCTAAGTGTAGGGCAACACACTGCACTCTTCCTTGGGAGAGCTACATTTCCTCAGCACTCCAACAGCTCCAGGTAATCTCTTCTCTCACGTCCTACATGTCATGCAAATTGCCTCAATGCCCTAGGCTGAGCGGCACTGAGAAATCAAAACTGCTTCGCATTCCTTCTACAAAGTCATACCTTAAGACCCCATACTTACAGGAGAAACTCGGCTTGCGTTCCTCCTGTAACCAAAGCACAGTTCTTCCTCTTACACTGCAGGGTTTTAGAAGAGCCTAAGCACCGAAAGCGTTACCAAAGCGTTCCTTGGGAGAGGCAGTTCGCTACATGCAGAACTCCGTGCCAAGAAAACATTCTTCAGGGAAGGGACCATTGTGTAGTTTGAGGGAATATTTACTTGGTAGACATCACAAGGGGGTAGGCTGCGTGCTCACTGGAAATGGAGACCTGATGGCACAAGGCTTGCTTTCCCATTTTGAAAGCTCCATTCATGCTGCCTTGAAGCTACCTAAATACCAGTGTTTTGGACGGGTCTCTAGTCACTGTAGGCAGGGCTCTGGGAAGGGAACGAGTTTTCTCTAAATCAACAGGGTGCTTTCGTAAACTGGGTGGGAGCTCCACCTGAGACGCTCTAGAGCTGAAAGGAAACTTGACGTGAGTCGTTTCCTCAAGGTAAAGCCTTGAAGAGCCCTGTTGAAGCCAAAGCGTGGAGCAGTTTCCTGGAGACACGAGTTGCAGTTCTGCTTTCTTTGAACGTTAGTACGCTTATGAAGACACCTAGTAACTCTCGTGGGCACCATATTCCCTGCACGAACACCGAGGACCGGCATGCTCAACTGGGAAGCTCAGAAACATCCAGGCCCGGAAACCTTTCCCAGTCACTCTCAATATGCTAAGTGTAGGGCAACACACTGCACGCCTCCTTGGGAGAGCTAGATTTCCTCAGCACTCCAGCAGCTCCAGGCAATCTGTTGTCTCACGTCTACATGTCATGCATATCTGCCTCAATGCCCTAGGCTGAGCGGCACTGAGAAACCAATACTGTTTCACATTCCTTCTACAAAGTCATACCTTAAGACCCCATACTTACAGGAGAAAGTTGCCTTGCGTTCCTGCTGTAACCAAAGCACAGTTCTTCCTCTTACACTGCAGGGTTTTAGAAGAGGCTAAGCCCCTATAGCGTACCTAGAGCATTCCTTGGGAGAGGCAGTTCGCTACATGCAGAACTCCGTGCCAAGAACACGTTATTCAGGGAAGGGACCAGTGTGTCGCTAGAGTGTATATTAACTTGGTAGAAATCACAAGGAGGTAGGCTGCGTGTTCACTGGAAACGGGGACCTGATGGCACAAGGCTTGCTTTCCCATTTTGAAAGCTCCATTCATGCCGCCTTGAACCTACCTAAATACCAGTGTTTTGGACGAGTTTCTAGTCACTGTAGGCAGGGCTCTGGGAAGGGAACGAGTTTTATCTAAATCAACAGGGTGCTTTCATAGCCTGGGTGGGAGCTCCTCCTGAGACGCTCTAGAGCTACAAGGAAACTTGACGTGAGTCCTTTCCTCAAGGTAAAGCCTTGAAGAGCCCTGCTGAAGCGGCACGTGGAGAAGTTTCCTTGAGACAGGAGTTGCAGTTCTCCTTTCTTTTAACGTTACTACGCTTTTCAAGACACCTAGGATCTCGCCTGGGCACCCTATTCCGTGCAAGAACACGGAGTACCGGCAGGCTCCACTGGGTTGCTAAGAAACATCCAGGCCCGGATACCTTTCCCAGTCACTCTGTGTATGCTAAGTGTAGGGCAACACACTGCACTCTTCCTTGGGAGAGCTACATTTCCTCAGCACTCCAACAGCTCCAGGTAATCTCTTCTCTCACGTCCTACATGTCATGCAAATTGCCTCAATGCCCTAGGCTGAGCGGCACTGAGAAATCAAAACTGCTTTGCATTCCTTCTACAAAGTCATACCTTAAGACCCCATACTTACAGGAGAAACTCGGCTTGCGTTCCTCCTGTAACCAAAGCACAGTTCTTCCTCTTACACTGCAGGGTTTTAGAAGAGCCTAAGCCCCGATAGCGTTACCAAAGCGTTCCTTGGGAGAGGCAGTTCGCTACATGCAGAACTCCGTGCCAAGAAAACATTCTTCAGGGAAGGGACCATTGTGTAGTTTGAGGGACTATTTACTTGGTAGACATCACAAGGGGGTAGGCTGCGTGTTCCCTGGAAACGGAGACCTGATGGCACAAGGCTTGCTTTCCCATTTTGAAAGCTCCATTCATGCTGCCTTGAAGCTACCTAAATACCAGTGTTTTGGACGGGTCTCTAGTCACTGTAGGCAGGGCTGTGGGAAGGGAACGAGTTTTCTCTAAATCAACAGGGTGCTTTCGTAGCCTGGGTGGGAGCTCCACCTGAGACGCTCTAGAGCTGAAAGGAAACTTGACGTGAGTCGTTTCCTCAAGGTAAAGCCTTGAAGAGCCCTGTTGAAGCCAAAGCGTGGAGCAGTTTCCTGGAGACACGAGTTGCAGTTCTGCTTTCTTTGAACGTTAGTACGCTTATGAAGACACCTAGTAACTCTCGTGGGCACCCTATTCCCTGCACGAACACCGAGGACCGGCATGCTCGACTGGGAAGCTCAGAAACATCCAGGCCCGGAAACCATTCCCAGTCACTCTCAATATGCTAAGGGTAGGGCAACACACTGCACGCCTCCTTGGGAGAGCTGGATTTCCTGAGCACTCCAACAGCTCCAGGCAATCTGTTGTCTCACGTCTACATGTCATGCATATCTGCCTCAATGCCCTCGGCTGAGCGGCAATGAGAAACCAATACTGTTTCACATTCCTTCTACAAAGTCATACCTTAAGACCCCATACTTACAGGAGAAAGTTGGCTTGCATTCCTCCTGTAACCAAAGCACAGTTCTTCCTCTTACACTGCAGGGTTTTAGAAGAGCCTAAGCACCGAAAGCGTTTCCAAAGCGTTCCTTGAGAGAGGCAGTTCGCTACATGCAGAACTCCGTGCCAAGAAAACATTCTTCAGGGAAGGGACCATTGTGTAGTTTGAGGGAATATTTACTTGGTAGACATCACAAGGGGGTAGGCTGCGTGCTCACTGGAAACGGAGACCTGATGGCACAAGGCTTGCTTTCCCATTTTGAAAGCTCCATTCATGCTGCCTTGAAGCTACCTAAATACCAGTGTTTTGGACGGGTCTCTAGTCACTGTAGGCAGGGCTGTGGGAAGGGAACGAGTTTTCTCTAAATCAACAGGGTGCTTTCGTAGCCTGGGTGGGAGCTCCAACTGAGACGCTCTAGAGCTCAAAGGAAACTTGACGTGAGTCGTTTCCTCAAGGTAAAGCCTTGAAGGGCCCTGCTGAAGCCGAAGCGTGGAGCAGTTTCCTGGAGACATGAGTTGCAGTTCTGCTTTCTTTGAACGTTAGTACGCTTATTTAGACACCTAGTAACTCTCGTGGGCACCCTATTCCCTGCACGAACACCGAGGACCGGCATGCTCGACTGGGAAGCTCAGAAACATCCAGGCCCGGAAACCTTTCCCAGTCACTCTCAATATGCTAAGGGTAGGGCAACACACTGCACGCCTCCTTGGGAGAGCTAGATTTCCTCAGCACTCCAACAGCTCCAGGCAATCTGTTGTCTCACGTCTACATGTCATGCATATCTGCCCCAATGCCCTAGGCTGAGCCGCACTGAGAAACCAATACTCTTTCACATTCCTTCTACAAAGTCATACCTTAAGACCCCATACTTACAGGAGAAAGTTGCCTTGCGTTCCTGCTGTAACCAAAGCAGAGTTCTTCCTCTTACACTGCAGGGTTTTAGAAGAGGCTAAGCCCCTATAGCGTACCTAGAGCATTCCTTGGGAGAGGCAGTTCGCTACATGCAGAATTCCGTGCCAAGAACACGTTATTCAGGGAAGGGTCCAGTGTGTCGCTAGAATGTATATTAACTTGGTAGAAATCACAGGGAGGTAGGCTGCGTGTTCACTGGAAACGGGGACCTGATGGCACAAGGCTTGCTTTCCCATTTTGAAAGCTCCATTCATGCCGCCTTGAACCTACCTAAATACCAGTGTTTTGGACGAGTTTCTAGTCACTGTAGGCAGGGCTCTGGGAAGGGAACGAGTTTTCTCGAAATCAACAGGGTGCTTTCATAGCCTGGGTGGGAGCTCCTCCTGAGACGCTCTAGAGCTACAAGGAAACTTGACGTGAGTCCTTTCCTCAAGGTAAAGCCTTGAAGAGCCCTGCTGAAGCGGCACGTGGAGAAGTTTCCTTGAGACAGGAGTTGCAGTTCTCCTTTCTTTTAACGTTACTACGCTTTTCAAGACACCTAGGATCTCGCCTGGGCACCCTATTCCGTGCAAGAACACCGAGTACCGGCAGGCTCCACTGGGTTGCTAAGAAACATCCAGGCCCGGATACCTTTCCCAGTCACTCTGTGTATGCTAAGTGTAGGGCAACACACTGCACTCTTCCTTGGGAGAGCTACATTTCCTCAGCACTCCAACAGCTCCAAGTAATCTGTTCTCTCATGTCCTACATGTCATGCAAATTGCCTCAATGCCCTAGGCTGAGCGGCACTGAGAAATCAAAACTGCTTCACATTCCTTCTACAAAGTCATACCTTAAGACCCCATACTTACAGGAGAAACTCGGCTTGCGTTCCTCCTGTAACCAAAGCACAGTTCTTCCTCTTACACTGCAGGGTTTTAGAAGAGCCTAAGCCCCGATAGCGTTACCAAAGCGTTCCTTGGGAGAGGCAGTTCGCTACATGCAGAACTCCGTGCCAAGAAAACATTCTTCAGGGAAGGGACCATTGTGTAGTTTGAGGGAATATTTACTTGGTAGACATCACAAGGGGGTAGGCTGCGTGCTCACTGGAAACGGAGACCTGATGGCACAAGGCTTGCTTTCCCATTTTGAAAGCTCCATTCATGCTGCCTTGAAGCTACCTAATACCAGTGTTTTGGACGGGTCTCTAGTCACTGTAGGCAGGGCTCTGGGAAGGGAACGAGTTTTCTCTAAATCAACAGGGTGCTCTCGTAGCCTGGGTGGGAGCTCCACCTGAGACGCTCTAGAGCTCAAAGGAAACTTGACGTGAGTCGTTTCCTCAAGGTAAAGCCTTGAAGAGCCCTGCTGAAGCCGAAGCGTGGAGCAGTTTCCTGGAGACATGAGTTGCAGTTCTGCTTTCTTTGAACGTTAGTACGCTTATTTAGACACCTAGTAACTCTCGTGGGCACCCTATTCCCTGCACGAACACCGAGGACCGGCATGCTCGACTGGGAAGCTCAGAAACATCCAGGCCCGGAAACCTTTCCCAGTCACTCTCAATATGCTAAGGGTAGGGCAACACACTGCACGCCTCCTTGGGAGAGCTAGATTTCCTCAGCACTCCAACAGCTCCAGGCAATCTGTTGTCTCACGTCTACATGTCATGCATATCTGCCTCAATGCCCTAGGCTGAGCGGCACTGAGAAACCAATACTCTTTCACATTCCTTCTACAAAGTCATACCTTAAGACCCCATACTTACAGGAGAAAGTTGCCTTGCGTTCCTGCTGTAACCAAAGCACAGTTCTTCCTCTTACACTGCAGGGTTTTAGAAGAGGCTAAGCCCCTATAGCGTACCTAGAGCATTCCTTGGGAGAGGCAGTTCGCTACATGCAGAACTCCGTGCCAAGAACACGTTATTCAGGGAAGGGACCAGTGTGTCGCTAGAATGTATATTAACTTGGTAGAAATCACAGGGAGGTAGGCTGCGTGTTCACTGGAAACGGGGACCTGATGGCACAAGGCTTGCTTTCCCATTTTGAAAGCTCCATTCATGCCGCCTTGAACCTACCTAAATACCAGTGTTTTGGACGAGTTTCTAGTCACTGTAGGCAGGGCTCTGGGAAGGGAACGAGTTTTCTCGAAATCAACAGGGTGCTTTCATAGCCTGGGTGGGAGCTCCTCCTGAGACGCTCTAGAGCTACAAGGAAACTTGACGTGAGTCCTTTCCTCAAGGTAAAGCCTTGAAGAGCCCTGCTGAAGCGGCACGTGGAGAAGTTTCCTTGAGACAGGAGTTGCAGTTCTCCTTTCTTTTAACGTTACTACGCTTTTCAAGACACCTAGGATCTCGCCTGGGCACCCTATTCCGTGCAAGAACACCGAGTACCGGCAGGCTCCACTGGGTTGCTAAGAAACATCCAGGCCCGGATACCTTTCCCAGTAACTCTGTGTATGCTAAGTGTAGGGCAACACACTGCACTCTTCCTTGGGAGAGCTACATTTCCTCAGCACTCCAACAGCTCCAAGTAATCTGTTCTCTCATGTCCTACATGTCATGCAAATTGCCTCAATGCCCTAGGCTGAGCGGCACTGAGAAATCAAAACTGCTTCGCATTCCTTCTACAAAGTCATACCTTAAGACCCCATACTTACAGGAGAAACTCGGCTTGCGTTCCTCCTGTAACCAAAGCACAGTTCTTCCTCTTACACTGCAGGGTTTTAGAAGAGCCTAAGCCCCGATAGCGTTACCAAAGCGTTCCTTGGGAGAGGCAGTTCGCTACATGCAGAACTCCGTGCCAAGAAAACATTCTTCAGGGAAGGGACCATTGTGTAGTTTGAGGGAATATTTACTTGGTAGACATCACAAGGGGGTAGGCTGCGTGCTCACTGGAAACGGAGACCTGATGGCACAAGGCTTGCTTTCCCATTTTGAAAGCTCCATTCATGCTGCCTTGAAGCTACCTAAATACCAGTGTTTTGGACGGGTCTCTAGTCACTGTAGGCAGGGCTGTGGGAAGGGAACGAGTTTTCTCTAAATCAACAGGGTGCTTTCGTAGCCTGGGTGGGAGCTCCAACTGAGACGCTCTAGAGCTCAAAGGAAACTTGACGTGAGTCGTTTCCTCAAGGTAAAGCCTTGAAGGGCCCTGCTGAAGCCGAAGCGTGGAGCAGTTTCCTGGAGACATGAGTTGCAGTTCTGCTTTCTTTGAACGTTAGTACGCTTATTTAGACACCTAGTAACTCTCGTGGGCACCCTATTCCCTGCACGAACACCGAGGACCGGCATGCTCGACTGGGAAGCTCAGAAACATCCAGGCCCGGAAACCTTTCCCAGTCACTCTCAATATGCTAAGGGTAGGGCAACACACTGCACGCCTCCTTGGGAGAGCTAGATTTCCTCAGCACTCCAACAGCTCCAGGCAATCTGTTGTCTCACGTCTACATGTCATGCATATCTGCCCCAATGCCCTAGGCTGAGCCGCACTGAGAAACCAATACTCTTTCACATTCCTTCTACAAAGTCATACCTTAAGACCCCATACTTACAGGAGAAAGTTGCCTTGCGTTCCTGCTGTAACCAAAGCAGAGTTCTTCCTCTTACACTGCAGGGTTTTAGAAGAGGCTAAGCCCCTATAGCGTACCTAGAGCATTCCTTGGGAGAGGCAGTTCGCTACATGCAGAATTCCGTGCCAAGAACACGTTATTCAGGGAAGGGTCCAGTGTGTCGCTAGAATGTATATTAACTTGGTAGAAATCACAGGGAGGTAGGCTGCGTGTTCACTGGAAACGGGGACCTGATGGCACAAGGCTTGCTTTCCCATTTTGAAAGCTCCATTCATGCCGCCTTGAACCTACCTAAATACCAGTGTTTTGGACGAGTTTCTAGTCACTGTAGGCAGGGCTCTGGGAAGGGAACGAGTTTTCTCGAAATCAACAGGGTGCTTTCATAGCCTGGGTGGGAGCTCCTCCTGAGACGCTCTAGAGCTACAAGGAAACTTGACATGAGTCCTTTCCTCAAGGTAAAGCCTTGAAGAGCCCTGCTGAAGCGGCACGTGGAGAAGTTTCCTTGAGACAGGAGTTGCAGTTCTCCTTTCTTTTAACGTTACTACGCTTTTCAAGACACCTAGGATCTCGCCTGGGCACCCTATTCCGTGCAAGAACACCGAGTACCGGCAGGCTCCACTGGGTTGCTAAGAAACATCCAGGCCCGGATACCTTTCCCAGTCACTCTGTGTATGCTAAGTGTAGGGCAACACACTGCACTCTTCCTTGGGAGAGCTACATTTCCTCAGCACTCCAACAGCTCCAAGTAATCTGTTCTCTCATGTCCTACATGTCATGCAAATTGCCTCAATGCCCTAGGCTGAGCGGCACTGAGAAATCAAAACTGCTTCACATTCCTTCTACAAAGTCATACCTTAAGACCCCATACTTACAGGAGAAACTCGGCTTGCGTTCCTCCTGTAACCAAAGCACAGTTCTTCCTCTTACACTGCAGGGTTTTAGAAGAGCCTAAGCCCCGATAGCGTTACCAAAGCGTTCCTTGGGAGAGGCAGTTCGCTACATGCAGAACTCCGTGCCAAGAAAACATTCTTCAGGGAAGGGACCATTGTGTAGTTTGAGGGAATATTTACTTGGTAGACATCACAAGGGGGTAGGCTGCGTGCTCACTGGAAACGGAGACCTGATGGCACAAGGCTTGCTTTCCCATTTTGAAAGCTCCATTCATGCTGCCTTGAAGCTACCTAATACCAGTGTTTTGGACGGGTCTCTAGTCACTGTAGGCAGGGCTCTGGGAAGGGAACGAGTTTTCTCTAAATCAACAGGGTGCTCTCGTAGCCTGGGTGGGAGCTCCACCTGAGACGCTCTAGAGCTCAAAGGAAACTTGACGTGAGTCGTTTCCTCAAGGTAAAGCCTTGAAGAGCCCTGCTGAAGCCGAAGCGTGGAGCAGTTTCCTGGAGACATGAGTTGCAGTTCTGCTTTCTTTGAACGTTAGTACGCTTATTTAGACACCTAGTAACTCTCGTGGGCACCCTATTCCCTGCACGAACACCGAGGACCGGCATGCTCGACTGGGAAGCTCAGAAACATCCAGGCCCGGAAACCTTTCCCAGTCACTCTCAATATGCTAAGGGTAGGGCAACACACTGCACGCCTCCTTGGGAGAGCTAGATTTCCTCAGCACTCCAACAGCTCCAGGCAATCTGTTGTCTCACGTCTACATGTCATGCATATCTGCCTCAATGCCCTAGGCTGAGCGGCACTGAGAAACCAATACTCTTTCACATTCCTTCTACAAAGTCATACCTTAAGACCCCATACTTACAGGAGAAAGTTGCCTTGCGTTCCTGCTGTAACCAAAGCACAGTTCTTCCTCTTACACTGCAGGGTTTTAGAAGAGGCTAAGCCCCTATAGCGTACCTAGAGCATTCCTTGGGAGAGGCAGTTCGCTACATGCAGAACTCCGTGCCAAGAACACGTTATTCAGGGAAGGGACCAGTGTGTCGCTAGAATGTATATTAACTTGGTAGAAATCACAGGGAGGTAGGCTGCGTGTTCACTGGAAACGGGGACCTGATGGCACAAGGCTTGCTTTCCCATTTTGAAAGCTCCATTCATGCCGCCTTGAACCTACCTAAATACCAGTGTTTTGGACGAGTTTCTAGTCACTGTAGGCAGGGCTCTGGGAAGGGAACGAGTTTTCTCGAAATCAACAGGGTGCTTTCATAGCCTGGGTGGGAGCTCCTCCTGAGATGCTCTAGAGCTACAAGGAAACTTGACGTGAGTCCTTTCCTCAAGGTAAAGCCTTGAAGAGCCCTGCTGAAGCGGCACGTGGAGAAGTTTCCTTGAGACAGGAGTTGCAGTTCTCCTTTCTTTTAACGTTACTACGCTTTTCAAGACACCTAGGATCTCGCCTGGGCACCCTATTCCGTGCAAGAACACCGAGTACCGGCAGGCTCCACTGGGTTGCTAAGAAACATCCAGGCCCGGATACCTTTCCCAGTAACTCTGTGTATGCTAAGTGTAGGGCAACACACTGCACTCTTCCTTGGGAGAGCTACATTTCCTCAGCACTCCAACAGCTCCAAGTAATCTGTTCTCTCATGTCCTACATGTCATGCAAATTGCCTCAATGCCCTAGGCTGAGCGGCACTGAGAAATCAAAACTGCTTCGCATTCCTTCTACAAAGTCATACCTTAAGACCCCATACTTACAGGAGAAACTCGGCTTGCGTTCCTCCTGTAACCAAAGCACAGTTCTTCCTCTTACACTGCAGGGTTTTAGAAGAGCCTAAGCCCCGATAGCGTTACCAAAGCGTTCCTTGGGAGAGGCAGTTCGCTACATGCAGAACTCCGTGCCAAGAAAACATTCTTCAGGGAAGGGACCATTGTGTAGTTTGAGGGAATATTTACTTGGTAGACATCACAAGGGGGTAGGCTGCGTGCTCACTGGAAACGGAGACCTGATGGCACAAGGCTTGCTTTCCCATTTTGAAAGCTCCATTCATGCTGCCTTGAAGCTACCTAATACCAGTGTTTTGGACGGGTCTCTAGTCACTGTAGGCAGGGCTCTGGGAAGGGAACGAGTTTTCTCTAAATCAACAGGGTGCTCTCGTAGCCTGGGTGGGAGCTCCACCTGAGACGCTCTAGAGCTCAAAGGAAACTTGACGTGAGTCGTTTCCTCAAGGTAAAGCCTTGAAGAGCCCTGCTGAAGCCGAAGCGTGGAGCAGTTTCCTGGAGACATGAGTTGCAGTTCTGCTTTCTTTGAACGTTAGTACGCTTATTTAGACACCTAGTAACTCTCGTGGGCACCCTATTCCCTGCACGAACACCGAGGACCGGCATGCTCGACTGGGAAGCTCAGAAACATCCAGGCCCGGAAACCTTTCCCAGTCACTCTCAATATGCTAAGGGTAGGGCAACACACTGCACGCCTCCTTGGGAGAGCTAGATTTCCTCAGCACTCCAACAGCTCCAGGCAATCTGTTGTCTCACGTCTACATGTCATGCATATCTGCCTCAATGCCCTAGGCTGAGCGGCACTGAGAAACCAATACTCTTTCACATTCCTTCTACAAAGTCATACCTTAAGACCCCATACTTACAGGAGAAAGTTGCCTTGCGTTCCTGCTGTAACCAAAGCACAGTTCTTCCTCTTACACTGCAGGGTTTTAGAAGAGGCTAAGCCCCTATAGCGTACCTAGAGCATTCCTTGGGAGAGGCAGTTCGCTACATGCAGAACTCCGTGCCAAGAACACGTTATTCAGGGAAGGGACCAGTGTGTCGCTAGAATGTATATTAACTTGGTAGAAATCACAGGGAGGTAGGCTGCGTGTTCACTGGAAACGGGGACCTGATGGCACAAGGCTTGCTTTCCCATTTTGAAAGCTCCATTCATGCCGCCTTGAACCTACCTAAATACCAGTGTTTTGGACGAGTTTCTAGTCACTGTAGGCAGGGCTCTGGGAAGGGAACGAGTTTTCTCGAAATCAACAGGGTGCTTTCATAGCCTGGGTGGGAGCTCCTCCTGAGACGCTCTAGAGCTACAAGGAAACTTGACGTGAGTCCTTTCCTCAAGGTAAAGCCTTGAAGAGCCCTGCTGAAGCGGCACGTGGAGAAGTTTCCTTGAGACATGAGTTGCAGTTCTCCTTTCTTTTAACGTTACTACGCTTTTCAAGACACCTAGGATCTCGCCTGGGCACCCTATTCCGTGCAAGAACACCGAGTACCGGCAGGCTCCACTGGGTTGCTAAGAAACATCCAGGCCCGGATACCTTTCCCAGTCACTCTGTGTATGCTAAGTGTAGGGCAACACACTGCACTCTTCCTTGGGAGAGCTACATTTCCTCAGCACTCCAACAGCTCCAAGTAATCTGTTCTCTCATGTCCTACATGTCATGCAAATTGCCTCAATGCCCTAGGCTGAGCGGCACTGAGAAATCAAAACTGCTTCGCATTCCTTCTACAAAGTCATACCTTAAGACCCCATACTTACAGGAGAAACTCGGCTTGCGTTCCTCCTGTAACCAAAGCACAGTTCTTCCTCTTACACTGCAGGGTTTTAGAAGAGCCTAAGCCCCGATAGCGTTACCAAAGCGTTCCTTGGGAGAGGCAGTTCGCTACATGCAGAACTCCGTGCCAAGAAAACATTCTTCAGGGAAGGGACCATTGTGTAGTTTGAGGGAATATTTACTTGGTAGACATCACAAGGGGGTAGGCTGCGTGCTCACTGGAAACGGAGACCTGATGGCACAAGGCTTGCTTTCCCATTTTGAAAGCTCCATTCATGCTGCCTTGAAGCTACCTAATACCAGTGTTTTGGACGGGTCTCTAGTCACTGTAGGCAGGGCTCTGGGAAGGGAACGAGTTTTCTCTAAATGAACAGGGTGCTTTCGTAGCCTGGGTGGGAGCTCCACCTGAGACGCTCTAGAGCTCAAAGGAAACTTGACGTGAGTCGTTTCCTCAAGGTAAAGCCTTGAAGAGCCCTGCTGAAGCCGAAGCGTGGAGCAGTTTCCTGGAGACATGAGTTGCAGTTCTGCTTTCTTTGAACGTTAGTACGCTTATTTAGACACCTAGTAACTCTCGTGGGCACCCTATTCCCTGCACGAACACCGAGGACCGGCATGCTCGACTGGGAAGCTCAGAAACATCCAGGCCCGGAAACCTTTCCCAGTCACTCTCAATATGCTAAGGGTAGGGCAACACACTGCACGCCTCCTTGGGAGAGCTAGATTTCCTCAGCACTCCAACAGCTCCAGGCAATCTGTTGTCTCACGTCTACATGTCATGCATATCTGCCTCAATGCCCTAGGCTGAGCGGCACTGAGAAACCAATACTGTTTCACATTCCTTCTACAAAGTCATACCTTAAGACCCCATACTTACAGGAGAAAGTTGCCTTGCGTTCCTGCTGTAACCAAAGCACAGTTCTTCCTCTTACACTGCAGGGTTTTAGAAGAGGCTAAGCCCCTATAGCGTACCTAGAGCATTCCTTGGGAGAGGCAGTTCGCTACATGTAGAACTCCGTGCCAAGAACACGTTATTCAGGGAAGGGACCAGTGTGTCGCTAGAGTTTATATTAACTTGGTAGAAATCACAAGGTCGTAGGCTGCGTGTTCACTGGAAACGGGGACCTGATGGCACAAGGCTTGCTTTCCCATTTTGAAAGCTCCATTCATGCCGCCTTGAACCTACCTAAATACCAGTGTTTTGGACGAGTTTCTAGTCACTGTAGGCAGGGCTCTGGGAAGGGAACGAGTTTTCTCGAAATCAACAGGGTGCTTTCATAGCCTGGGTGGGAGCTCCTCCTGAGACGCTCTAGAGCTACAAGGAAACTTGACGTGAGTCCTTTCCTCAAGGTAAAGCCTTGAAGAGCCCTGCTGAAGCGGCACGTGGAGAAGTTTCCTTGAGACATGAGTTGCAGTTCTCCTTTCTTTTAACGTTACTACGCTTTTCAAGACACCTAGGATCTCGCCTGGGCACCCTATTCCGTGCAAGAACACCGAGTACCGGCAGGCTCCACTGGGTTGCTAAGAAACATCCAGGCCCGGATACCTTTCCCAGTCACTCTGTGTATGCTAAGTGTAGGGCAACACACTGCACTCTTCCTTGGGAGAGCTACATTTCCTCAGCACTCCAACAGCTCCAAGTAATCTGTTCTCTCATGTCCTACATGTCATGCAAATTGCCTCAATGCCCTAGGCTGAGCGGCACTGAGAAATCAAAACTGCTTCGCATTCCTTCTACAAAGTCATACCTTAAGACCCCATACTTAGAGGAGAAACTCGGCTTGCGTTCCTCCTGTAACCAAAGCACAGTTCTTCCTCTTACACTGCAGGGTTTTAGAAGAGCCTAAGCCCCGATAGCGTTACCAAAGCGTTCCTTGGGAGAGGCAGTTCGCTACATGCAGAACTCCGTGCCAAGAAAACATTCTTCAGGGAAGGGACCATTGTGTAGTTTGAGGGAATATTTACTTGGTAGACATCACAAGGGGGTAGGCTGCGTGCTCACTGGAAACGGAGACCTGATGGCACAAGGCTTGCTTTCCCATTTTGAAAGCTCCATTCATGCTGCCTTGAAGCTACCTAATACCAGTGTTTTGGACGGGTCTCTAGTCACTGTAGGCAGGGCTCTGGGAAGGGAACGAGTTTTCTCTAAATCAACAGGGTGCTCTCGTAGCCTGGGTGGGAGCTCCACCTGAGACGCTCTAGAGCTACAAGGAAACTTGACGTGAGTCCTTTCCTCAAGGTAAAGCCTTGAAGAGCCCTGCTGAAGCGGCACGTGGAGAAGTTTCCTTGAGACAGGAGTTGCAGTTCTCCTTTCTTTTAACGTTACTACGCTTTTCAAGACACCTAGGATCTCGCCTGGGCACCCTATTCCGTGCAAGAACACCGAGTACCGGCAGGCTCCACTGGGTTGCTAAGAAACATCCAGGCCCGGATACCTTTCCCAGTCACTCTGTGTATGCTAAGTGTAGGGCAACACACTGCACTCTTCCTTGGGAGAGCTACATTTCCTCAGCACTCCAACAGCTCCAGGTAATCTCTTCTCTCACGTCCTACATGTCATGCAAATTGCCTCAATGCCCTAGGCTGAGGGGCACTGAGAAATCAAAACTGCTTTGCATTCCTTCTACAAAGTCATACCTTAAGACCCCATACTTACAGGAGAAACTCGGCTTGCGTTCCTCCTGTAACCAAAGCACAGTTCTTCCTCTTACACTGCAGGGTTTTAGAAGAGCCTAAGCCCCGACAGCGTTACCAAAGTGTTCCTTGGGAGAGGCAGTTCGCTACATGCAGAACTCCGTGCCAAGAAAACATTCTTCAGGGAAGGGACCATTGTGTAGTTTCAGGGAATATTTACTTGGTAGACATCACAAGGGGGTAGGCTGCGTGTTCCCTGGAAACGGAGATCTGATGGCAAAAGGCTTGCTTTCCCATTTTGAAAGCTCCATTCATACTGCCTTGAAGCTACCTAAATACCAGTGTTCTGGACGGGTCTCTAGTCACTGTAGGCAGGGCTCTGGGAAGGGAACGAGTTTTCTCTAAATCAACAGGGTGCTTTCGTAAACTGGGTGGGAGCTCCACCTGAGACGCTCTAGAGCTGAAAGGAAACTTGACGTGAGTCGTTTCCTCAAGGTAAAGCCTTGAAGAGCCCTGTTGAAGCCAAAGCGTGGAGCAGTTTCCTGGAGACACGAGTTGCAGTTCTGCTTTCTTTGAACGTTAGTACGCTTATTTAGACACCTAGTAACTCTCGTGGGCACCCTATTCCCTGCACGAACACCGAGGACCGGCATGCTCGACTGGGAAGCTCAGAAACATCCAGGCCCGGAAACCTTTCCCAGTCACTCTCAATATGCTAAGGGTAGGGCAACACACTGCACGCCTCCTTGGGAGAGCTAGATTTCCTCAGCACTCCAACAGCTCCAGGCAATCTGTTGTCTCACGTCTACATGTCATGCATATCTGCCTCAATGCCCTAGGCTGAGCGGCACTGAGAAACCAATACTGTTTCACATTCCTTCTACAAAGTCATACCTTAAGACCCCATACTTACAGGGGAAAGTTGCCTTGCGTTCCTGCTGTAACCAAAGCACAGTTCTTCCTCTTACACTGCAGGGTTTTAGAAGAGGCTAAGCCCCTATAGCGTACCTAGAGCATTCCTTGGGAGAGGCAGTTCGCTACATGCAGAACTCCGTGCCAAGAACACGTTATTCAGGGAAGGGACCAGTGTGTCGCTAGAATGTATATTAACTTGGTAGAAATCACAGGGAGGTAGGCTGCGTGTTCACTGGAAACGGGGACCTGATGGCACAAGGCTTGCTTTCCCATTTTGAAAGCTCCATTCATGCCGCCTTGAACCTACCTAAATACCAGTGTTTTGGACGAGTTTCTAGTCACTGTAGGCAGGGCTCTGGGAAGGGAACGAGTTTTCTCGAAATCAACAGGGTGCTTTCATAGCCTGGGTGGGAGCTCCTCCTGAGACGCTCTAGAGCTACAAGGAAACTTGACGTGAGTCCTTTCCTCAAGGTAAAGCCTTGAAGAGCCCTGCTAAAGTGGCACGTGGAGAAGTTTCCTTGAGACAGGAGTTGCAGTTCTCCTTTCTTTTAACGTTACTACGCTTTTCAAGACACCTAGGATCTCGCCTGGGCACCCTATTCCGTGCAAGAACACCGAGTACCGGCAGGCTCCACTGGGTTGCTAAGAAACATCCAGGCCCGGATACCTTTCCCAGTCACTCTGTGTATGCTAAGTGTAGGGCAACACACTGCACTCTTCCTTGGGAGAGCTACATTTCCTCAGCACTCCAACAGCTCCAGGTAATCTGTTCTCTCACGTCCTACATGTCATGCAAATTGCCTCAATGCCCTAGGCTGAGCGGCACTGAGAAATCAAAACTGCTTTGCATTCCTTCTACAAAGTCATACCTTAAGACCCCATACTTAAAGGAGAAACTCGGCTTGCGTTCCTCCTGTAACCAAAGCACAGTTCTTCCTCTTACACTGCAGGGTTTTAGAAGAGCCTAAGCCCCGATAGCGTTACCAAAGCGTTCCTTGGGAGAGGCAGTTCGCTACATGCAGAACTCCGTGCCAAGAAAACATTCTTCAGGGAAGGGACCATTGTGTAGTTTGAGGGAATATTTACTTGGTAGACATCACAAGGGGGTAGGCTGCGTGCTCACTGGAAACGGAGACCTGATGGCACAAGGCTTGCTTTCCCATTTTGAAAGCTCCATTCATGCTGCCTTGAAGCTACCTAATACCAGTGTTTTGGACGGGTCTCTAGTCACTGTAGGCAGGGCTCTGGGAAGGGAACGAGTTTTCTCTAAATCAACAGGGTGCTCTCGTAGCCTGGGTGGGAGCTCCACCTGAGACGCTCTAGAGCTCAAAGGAAACTTGACGTGAGTCGTTTCCTCAAGGTAAAGCCTTGAAGAGCCCTGCTGAAGCCGAAGCGTGGAGCAGTTTCCTGGAGACATGAGTTGCAGTTCTGCTTTCTTTGAACGTTAGTACGCTTATTTAGACACCTAGTAACTCTCGTGGGCACCCTATTCCCTGCACGAACACCGAGGACCGGCATGCTCGACTGGGAAGCTCAGAAACATCCAGGCCCGGAAACCTTTCCCAGTCACTCTCAATATGCTAAGGGTAGGGCAACACACTGCACGCCTCCTTGGGAGAGCTAGATTTCCTCAGCACTCCAACAGCTCCAGGCAATCTGTTGTCTCACGTCTACATGTCATGCATATCTGCCTCAATGCCCTAGGCTGAGCGGCACTGAGAAACCAATACTCTTTCACATTCCTTCTACAAAGTCATACCTTAAGACCCCATACTTACAGGAGAAAGTTGCCTTGCGTTCCTGCTGTAACCAAAGCACAGTTCTTCCTCTTACACTGCAGGGTTTTAGAAGAGGCTAAGCCCCTATAGCGTACCTAGAGCATTCCTTGGGAGAGGCAGTTCGCTACATGCAGAACTCCGTGCCAAGAACACGTTATTCAGGGAAGGGACCAGTATGTCGCTAGAATGTATATTAACTTGGTAGAAATCACAGGGAGGTAGGCTGCGTGTTCACTGGAAAAGGGGACCTGATGGCACATGGCTTGCTTTCCCATTTTGAAAGCTCCATTCATGCCGCCTTGAACCTACCTAAATACCAGTGTTTTGGACGAGTTTCTAGTCACTGTAGGCAGGGCTCTGGGAAGGGAACGAGTTTTCTCGAAATCAACAGGGTGCTTTCATAGCCTGGGTGGGAGCTCCTCCTGAGACGCTCTAGAGCTACAAGGAAACTTGACGTGAGTCCTTTCCTCAAGGTAAAGCCTTGAAGAGCCCTGCTGAAGCGGCACGTGGAGAAGTTTCCTTGAGACATGAGTTGCAGTTCTCCTTTCTTTTAACGTTACTACGCTTTTCAAGACACCTAGGATCTCGCCTGGGCACCCTATTCCGTGCAAGAACACCGAGTACCGGCAGGCTCCACTGGGTTGCTAAGAAACATCCAGGCCCGGATACCTTTCCCAGTCACTCTGTGTATGCTAAGTGTAGGGCAACACACTGCACTCTTCCTTGGGAGAGCTACATTTCCTCAGCACTCCAACAGCTCCAGGTAATCTGTTCTCTCACGTCCTACATGTCATGCAAATTGCCTCAATGCCCTAGGCTGAGCGGCACTGAGAAATCAAAACTGCTTCGCATTCCTTCTACAAAGTCATACCTTAAGACCCCATACTTACAGGAGAAACTCGGCTTGCGTTCCTCCTGTAACCAAAGCACAGTTCTTCCTCTTACACTGCAGGGTTTTAGAAGAGCCTAAGCCCCGATAGCGTTACCAAAGCGTTCCTTGGGAGAGGCAGTTCGCTACATGCAGAACTCCGTGCCAAGAAAACATTCTTCAGGGAAGGGACCATTGTGTAGTTTGAGGGAATATTTACTTGGTAGACATCACAAGGGGGTAGGCTGCGTGTTCCCTGGAAACGGAGACCTGATGGCACAAGGCTTGCTTTCCCATTTTGAAAGCTCCATTCATACTGCCTTGAAGCTACCTAAATACCAGTGTTCTGGACGGGTCTCTAGTCACTGTAGGCAGGGCTCTGGGAAGGGAACGAGTTTTCTCTAAATCAACAGGGTGCTTTCGTAAACTGGGTGGGAGCTCCACCTGAGACGCTCTAGAACTGAAAGGAAACTTGACGTGAGTCGTTTCCTCAAGGTAAAGCCTTGAAGAGCCCTGTTGAAGCCAAAGCGTGGAGCAGTTTCCTGGAGACACGAGTTGCAGTTCTGCTTTCTTTGAACGTTAGTACGCTTATTTAGACACCTAGTAACTCTCGTGGGCACCCTATTCCCTGCACGAACACCGAGGACCGGCATGCTCGACTGGGAAGCTCAGAAACATCCAGGCCCGGAAACCTTTCCCAGTCACTCTCAATATGCTAAGGGTAGGGCAACACACTGCACGCCTCCTTGGGAGAGCTAGATTTCCTCAGCACTCCAACAGCTCCAGGCAATCTGTTGTCTCACGTCTACATGTCATGCATATCTGCCTCAATGCCCTAGGCTGAGCGGCACTGAGAAACCAATACTCTTTCACATTCCTTCTACAAAGTCATACCTTAAGACCCCATACTTACAGGAGAAAGTTGTCTTGCGTTCCTGCTGTAACCAAAGCACAGTTCTTCCTCTTACACTGCAGGGTTTTAGAAGAGGCTAAGCCCCTATAGCGTACCTAGAGCATTCCTTGGGAGAGGCAGTTCGCTACATGCAGAACTCCGTGCCAAGAACACGTTATTCAGGGAAGGGACCAGTGTGTCGCTAGAATGTATATTAACTTGGTAGAAATCACAGCGAGGTAGGCTGCGTGTTCACTGGAAACGGGGACCTGATGGCACAAGGCTTGCTTTCCCATTTTGAAAGCTCCATTCATGCCGCCTTGAACCTACCTAAATACCAGTGTTTTGGACGAGTTTCTAGTCACTGTAGGCAGGGCTCTGGGAAGGGAACGAGTTTTCTCGAAATCAACAGGGTGCTTTCATAGCCTGGGTGGGAGCTCCTCCTGAGACGCTCTAGAGCTACAAGGAAACTTGACGTGAGTCCTTTCCTCAAGGTAAAGCCTTGAAGAGCCCTGCTGAAGCGGCACGTGGAGAAGTTTCCTTGAGACATGAGTTGCAGTTCTCCTTTCTTTTAACGTTACTACGCTTTTCAAGACACCTAGGATCTCGCCTGGGCACCCTATTCCGTGCAAGAACACCGAGTACCGGCAGGCTCCACTGGGTTGCTAAGAAACATCCAGGCCCGGATACCTTTCCCAGTCACTCTGTGTATGCTAAGTGTAGGGCAACACACTGCACTCTTCCTTGGGAGAGCTACATTTCCTCAGCACTCCAACAGCTCCAAGTAATCTGTTCTCTCATGTCCTACATGTCATGCAAATTGCCTCAATGCCCTAGGCTGAGCGGCACTGAGAAATCAAAACTGCTTCGCATTCCTTCTACAAAGTCATACCTTAAGACCCCATACTTACAGGAGAAACTCGGCTTGCGTTCCTCCTGTAACCAAAGCACAGTTCTTCCTCTTACACTGCAGGGTTTTAGAAGAGCCTAAGCCCCGATAGCATTACCAAAGCGTTCCTTGGGAGAGGCAGTTCGCTACATGCAGAACTCCGTGCCAAGAAAACATTCTTCAGGGAAGGGACCATTGTGTAGTTTGAGGGAATATTTACTTGGTAGACATCACAAGGGGGTAGGCTGCGTGCTCACTGGAAACGGAGACCTGATGGCACAAGGCTTGCTTTCCCATTTTGAAAGCTCCATTCATGCTGCCTTGAAGCTACCTAATACCAGTGTTTTGGACGGGTCTCTAGTCACTGTAGGCAGGGCTCTGGGAAGGGAACGAGTTTTCTCTAAATCAACAGGGTGCTCTCGTAGCCTGGGTGGGAGCTCCACCTGAGACGCTCTAGAGCTCAAAGGAAACTTGACGTGAGTCGTTTCCTCAAGGTAAAGCCTTGAAGAGCCCTGCTGAAGCCGAAGCGTGGAGCAGTTTCCTGGAGACATGAGTTGCAGTTCTGCTTTCTTTGAACGTTAGTACGCTTATTTAGACACCTAGTAACTCTCGTGGGCACCCTATTCCCTGCACGAACACCGAGGACCGGCATGCTCGACTGGGAAGCTCAGAAACATCCAGGCCCGGAAACCTTTCCCAGTCACTCTCAATATGCTAAGGGTAGGGCAACACACTGCACGCCTCCTTGGGAGAGCTAGATTTCCTCAGCACTCCAACAGCTCCAGGCAATCTGTTGTCTCACGTCTACATGTCATGCATATCTGCCTCAATGCCCTAGGCTGAGCGGCACTGAGAAACCAATACTGTTTCACATTCCTTCTACAAAGTCATACCTTAAGACCCCATACTTACAGGAGAAAGTTGCCTTGCGTTCCTGCTGTAACCAAAGCACAGTTCTTCCTCTTACACTGCAGGGTTTTAGAAGAGGCTAAGCCCCTATAGCGTACCTAGAGCATTCCTTGGGAGAGGCAGTTCGCTACATGCAGAACTCCGTGCCAAGAACACGTTATTCAGGGAAGGGACCAGTGTGTCGCTAGAGTGTATATTAACTTGGTAGAAATCACAAGGAGGTAGGCTGCGTGTTCACTGGAAACGGGGACCTGATGGCACAAGGCTTGCTTTCCCATTTTGAAAGCTCCATTCATGCCGCCTTGAACCTACCTAAATACCAGTGTTTTGGACGAGTTTCTAGTCACTGTAGGCAGGGCTCTGGGAAGGGAACGAGTTTTCTCTAAATCAACAGGGTGCTTTCATAGCCTGGGTGGGAGCTCCTCCTGAGACGCTCTAGAGCTACAAGGAAACTTGACGTGAGTCCTTTCCTCAAGGTAAAGCCTTGAAGAGCCCTGCTAAAGCGGCACGTGGAGAAGTTTCCTTGAGACAGGAGTTGCAGTTCTCCTTTCTTTTAACGTTACTACGCTTTTCAAGACACCTAGGATCTCGCCTGGGCACCCTATTCCGTGCAAGAACACCGAGTACCGGCAGGCTCCACTGGGTTGCTAAGAAACATCCAGGCCCGGATACCTTTCCCAGTCACTCTGTGTATGCTAAGTGTAGGGCAACACACTGCACTCTTCCTTGGGAGAGCTACATTTCCTCAGCACTCCAACAGCTCCAGGTAATCTGTTCTCTCACGTCCTACATGTCATGCAAATTGCCTCAATGCCCTAGGCTGAGCGGCACTGAGAAATCAAAACTGCTTTGCATTCCTTCTACAAAGTCATACCTTAAGACCCCATACTTACAGGAGAAACTCGGCTTGCGTTCCTCCTGTAACCAAAGCACAGTTCTTCCTCTTACACTGCAGGGTTTTAGAAGAGCCTAAGCCCCGATAGCGTTACCAAAGCGTTCCTTGGGAGAGGCAGTTCGCTACATGCAGAACTCCGTGCCAAGAAAACATTCTTCAGGGAAGGGACCATTGTGTAGTTTGAGGGAATATTTACTTGGTAGACATCACAAGGGGGTAGGCTGCGTGTTACCTGGAAACGGAGACCTGATGGCACAAGGCTTGCTTTCCCATTTTGAAAGCTCCATTCATGCTGCCTTGAAGCTACCTAATACCAGTGTTTTGGACGGGTCTCTAGTCACTGTAGGCAGGGCTCTGGGAAGGGAACGAGTTTTCTCTAAATCAACAGGGTGCTCTCGTAGCCTGGGTGGGAGCTCCACCTGAGACGCTCTAGAGCTCAAAGGAAACTTGACGTGAGTCGTTTCCTCAAGGTAAAGCCTTGAAGAGCCCTGCTGAAGCCGAAGCGTGGAGCAGTTTCCTGGAGACATGAGTTGCAGTTCTGCTTTCTTTGAACGTTAGTACGCTTATTTAGACACCTAGTAACTCTCGTGGGCACCCTATTCCCTGCACGAACACCGAGGACCGGCATGCTCGACTGGGAAGCTCAGAAACATCCAGGCCCGGAAACCTTTCCCAGTCACTCTCAATATGCTAAGGGTAGGGCAACACACTGCACGCCTCCTTGGGAGAGCTAGATTTCCTCAGCACTCCAACAGCTCCAGGCAATCTGTTGTCTCACGTCTACATGTCATGCATATCTGCCTCAATGCCCTAGGCTGAGCGGCACTGAGAAACCAATACTGTTTCACATTCCTTCTACAAAGTCATACCTTAAGACCCCATACTTACAGGAGAAAGTTGCCTTGCGTTCCCGCTGGAACCAAAGCACAGTTCTTCCTCTTACACTGCAGGGTTTTAGAAGAGGCTAAGCCCCTATAGCGTACCTAGAGCATTCCTTGGGAGAGGCAGTTCGCTACATGCAGAACTCCGTGCCAAGAACACGTTATTCAGGGAAGGGACCAGTGTGTCGCTAGAGTGTATATTAACTTGGTAGAAATCACAAGGAGGTAGGCTGCGTGTTCACTGGAAACGGGGACCTGATGGCACAAGGCTTGCTTTCCCATTTTGAAAGCTCCATTCATGCCGCCTTGAACCTACCTAAATACCAGTGTTTTGGACGAGTTTCTAGTCACTGTAGGCAGGGCTCTGGGAAGGGAACGAGTTTTCTCTAAATCAACAGGGTGCTTTCAAAGCCTGGGTGGGAGCTCTTCCTGAGACACTCTAGAGCTACAAGGAAACTTGACGTGAGTCCTTTCCTCAAGGTAAAGCCTTGAAGAGCCCTGCTGAAGCGGCACGTGGAGAAGTTTCCTTGAGTCAGGAGTTGCAGTTCTCCTTTCTTTTAACGTTACTACGCTTGTCAAGACACCTAGGATCTCGCCTGGGCACCATATTCCGTGCAAGAACACCGAGTACCGGCAGGCTCCACTGGGTTGCTAAGAAACATCCAGGCCCGGATACCTTTCCCAGTCACTCTGTGTATGCTAAGTGTAGGGCAACACACTGCACTCTTCCTTGGGAGAGCTACATTTCCTCAGCACTCCAACAGCTCCAGGTAATCTGTTCTCTCACGTCCTACATGTCATGCAAATTGCCTCAATGCACTAGGCTGAGCGGCACTGAGAAATCAAAACTGCTTCGCATTCCTTCTACAAAGTCATACCTTAAGACCCCATACTTACAGGAGAAACTCGGCTTGCGTTCCTCCTGTAACCAAAGCACAGTTCTTCCTCTTACACTGCAGGGTTTTAGAAGAGCCTAAGCCCCGATAGCGTTACCAAAGCGTTCCTTGGGAGAGGCAGTTCGCTACATGCAGAACTCCGTGCCAAGAAAACATTCTTCAGGGAAGGGACCATTGTGTAGTTTGAGGGAATATTTACTTGGTAGACATCACAAGGGGGTAGGCTGCGTGTTCCCTGGAAACGGAGACCTGATGGCACAAGGCTTGCTTTCCCATTTTGAAAGCTCCATTCATGCTGCCTTGAAGCTACCTAATACCAGTGTTTTGGATGGGTCTCTAGTCACTGTAGGCAGGGCTCTGGGAAGGGAACGAGTTTTCTCTAAATCAACAGGGTGCTCTCGTAGCCTGGGTGGGAGCTCCACCTGAGACGCTCTAGAGCTCAAAGGAAACTTGACGTGAGTCGTTTCCTCAAGGTAAAGCCTTGAAGAGCCCTGCTGAATCCGAAGCGTGGAGCAGTTTCCTGGAGACATGAGTTGCAGTTCTGCTTTCTTTGAACGTTAGTACGCTTATTTAGACACCTAGTAACTCTCGTGGGCACCCTATTCCCTGCACGAACACCGAGGACCGGCATGCTCGACTGGGAAGCTCAGAAACATCCAGGCCCGGAAACCTTTCCCAGTCACTCTCAATATGCTAAGGGTAGGGCAACACACTGCACGCCTCCTTGGGAGAGCTAGATTTCCTCAGCACTCCAGCAGCTCCAGGCAATCTGTTGTCTCACGTCTACATGTCATGCATATCTGCCTCAATGCCCTAGGCTGAGCCGCACTGAGAAACCAATACTGTTTCACATTCCTTCTACAAAGTCATACCTTAAGACCCCATACTTACAGGGGAAAGTTGCCTTGCGTTCCTGCTGTAACCAAAGCACAGTTCTTCCTCTTACACTGCAGGGTTTTAGAAGAGCCTAAGCCCCGATAGCGTTACCAAAGCGTTCCTTGGGACAGGCAGTTCGCTACATGCAGAACTCCGTGCAAAGAAAACATTCTTCAGGGAAGGGACCATTGTGTAGTTTGAGGGAATATTTACTTGGTAGACATCACAAGGGGGTAGGCTGCGTGTTCTCTGGAAACGGAGACCTGATGGCACAAGGCTTGCTTTCCCATTTTGAAAGCTCCATTCATGCTGCCTTGAAGCTACCTAAATACCAGTGTTCTGGACGGTCTCTAGTCACTGTAGGCAGGGCTCTGGGAAGGGAACGAGTTTTCTCTAAATCAACAGGGTGCTTTCGTAAACTGGGTGGGAGCTCCACCTGAGACGCTCTAGAGCTGAAAGGAAACTTGACGTGAGTCGTTTCCTCAAGGTAAAGCCTTGAAGAGCCCTGTTGAAGCCAAAGCGTGGAGCAGTTTCCTGGAGACACGAGTTGCAGTTCTGCTTTCTTTGAACGTTAGTACGCTTATGAAGACACCTAGTAACTCTCGTGGGCACCCTATTCCCTGCACGAACACCGAGGACCGGCATGCTCGACTGGGAAGCTCAGAAACATCCAGGCCCGGAAACCTTTCCCAGTCACTCTCAATATGCTAAGGGTAGGGCAACACACTGCACGCCTCCTTGGGAGAGCTGGATTTCCTGAGCACTCCAACAGCTCCAGGCAATCTGTTGTCTCACGTCTACATGTCATGCATATCGGCCTCAATGCCCTAGGCTGAGCGGCACTGAGAAACCAATACTGTTTCACATTCCTTCTACAAAGTCATACCTTAAGACCCCATACTTACAGGAGAAAGTTGGCTTGCATTCCTGTTGTAACCAAAGCACAGTTCTTCCTCTTACACTGCAGGGTTTTAGAAGAGCCTAAGCACCGAAAGCGTTTCCAAAGCGTTCCTTGAGAGAGACAGTTCGCTACATGCAGAACTCCGTGCCAAGAAAACATTCTTCAGGGAAGGGACCATTGTGTAGTTTGAGGGAATATTTACTTGGTAGACATCACAAGGGGGTAGGCTGCGTGCTCACTGGAAACGGAGACCTGATGGCACAAGGCTTGCTTTCCCATTTTGAAAGCTCCATTCATGCTGCCTTGAAGCTCCCTAAATACCAGTGTTTTGTACGGGTCTCTAGTCACTGTAGGCAGGGCTCTGGGAAGGGAACGAGTTTTCTCTAAATCAACAGGGTGCTTTCGTAGCCTGGGTGGGAGCTCCTCCTGAGACGCTCTAGAGCTACAAGGAAACTTGACGTGAGTCCTTTCCTCAAGGTAAAGCCTTGAAGAGCCCTGCTGAAGCGGCACGTGGAGAAGTTTCCTTGAGACAGGAGTTGCAGTTCTCCTTTCTTTTAACGTTACTACGCTTTTCAAGACACCTAGGATCTCGCCTGGGCACCCTATTCCGTGCAAGAACACCGAGTACCGGCAGGCTCCACTGGGTTGCTAAGAAACATCCAGGCCCGGATACCTTTCCCAGTCACTCTGTGTATGCTAAGTGTAGGGCAACACAATGCACTCTTCCTTGGGAGAGCTACATTTCCTCAGCACTCCAACAGCTCCAGGCAATCTGTTGTCTCACGTCTACATGTCATGCATATCTGCCTCAATGCCCTAGGCTGAGCGGCACTGAGAAATCAAAACTGCTTCGCATTCCTTCTACAAAGTCTTACCTTAAGACCCCATACTTACAGGAGAAACTCGGCTTGCGTTCCTCCTGTAACCAAAGCACAGTTCTTCCTCTTACACTGCAGGGTTTTAGCAGAGCCTAAGCCCCGATAGCGTTACCAAAGCGTTCCTTGGGAGAGGCAGTTCGCTACATGCAGAACTCCGTGCCAAGAAAACATTCTTCAGGGAGGGGACCATTGTGTAGTTTGAGGGAATATTTACTTGGTAGACATCACAAGGGGGTAGGCTGCGTGTTCCCTGGAAACGGAGACCTGATGGCACAAGGCTTGCTTTCCCATTTTGAAAGCTCCATTCATGCTGCCTTGAAGCTACCTAATACCAGTGTTTTGGACGGGTCTCTAGTCACTGTAGGCAGGGCTCTGGGAAGGGAACGAGTTTTCTCTAAATCAACAGGGTGCTCTCGTAGCCTGGGTGGGAGCTCCACCTGAGACGCTCTAGAGCTCAAAGGAAACTTGACGTGAGTCGTTTCCTCAAGGTAAAGCCTTGAAGAGCCCTGCTGAAGCCGAAGCGTGGAGCAGTTTCCTGGAGACATGAGTTGCAGTTCTGCTTTCTTTGAACGTTAGTCCGCTTATGAAGACACCTAGTAACTCTCGTGGGCAAACTATTCCCTGCAAGAACACCGAGGACCGGCATGCTCGACTGGGAAGCTCAGAAACATCCAGGCCCGGAAACCTTTCCCAGTCACTCTCAATATGCTAAGTGTAGGGCAACACACTGCACGCCTCCTTGGGAGAGCTAGATTTCCTCAGCACTGCAGCAGCTCCAGGCAATCTGTTGTCTCACGTCTACATGTCATGCATATCTGCCTCAATGCCCTAGGCTGAGCAGCACTGAGAAACCAATACTGTTTCACATTCCTTCTACAAAGTCATACCTTAAGACCCCATACTTACAGGAGAAAGTTGCCTTGCGTTCCTGCTGTAACCAAAGCACAGTTCTTCCTCTTACACTGCAGGGTTTTAGAAGAGGCTAAGCCCCTATAGCGTACCTAGAGCATTCCTTGGGAGAGGCAGTTCGCTACATGCAGAACTCCCTGCCAAGAACACGTTATTCAGGGAAGGGACCAGTGTGTCGCTAGAGTGTATATTAACTTGGTAGAAATCACAAGGAGGTAGGCTGCGTGTTCACTGGAAACGGGGACCTGATGGCACAAGGCTTGCTTTCCCATTTTGAAAGCTCCATTCATGCCGCCTTGAACATACCTAAATACCAGTGTTTTGGACGAGTTTCTAGTCACTGTAGGCAGGGCTCTGGGAAGGGAACGAGTTTTCTCTAAATCAACAGGGTGCTTTCATAGCCTGGGTGGGAGCTCCTCCTGAGACGCTCTAGAGCTACAAGGAAACTTGACGTGAGTCCTTTCCTCAAGGTAAAGCCTTGAAGAGCCCTGCTGAAGCGGCACGTGGAGAAGTTTCCTTGAGACAGGAGTTGCAGTTCTCCTTTCTTTTAACGTTACTACGCTTTTCAAGACACCTAGGATCTCGCCTGGGCACCCTATTCCGTGCAAGAACACCGAGTACCGGCAGGCTCCACTGGGTTGCTAAGAAACATCCAGGCCCGGATACCTTTCCCAGTCACTCTGTGTATGCTAAGTGTAGAGCAACACACTGCACTCTTCCTTGGGAGAGCTACATTTCCTCAGCACTCCAACAGCTCCAGGTAATCTGTTCTCTCACGTCCTACATGTCATGCAAATTGCCTCAATGACCTAGGCTGAGCGGCACTGAGAAATCAAAACTGCTTTGCATTCCTTCTACAAATCATACCTTAAGACCCCATACTTACAGGAGAAACTCGGCTTGCGTTCCTCCTGTAACCAAAGCACAGTACTTCCTCTTACACTGCAGGGTTTTAGAAGAGCCTAAGCCCCGATAGCGTTACCAAAGCGTTCCTTGGGAGAGGCAGTTCGCTACATGCAGAACTCCGTGCCAAGAAAACATTCTTCAGGGAAGGGACCATTGTGTAGTTTGAGGGAATATTTACTTGGTAGACATCACAAGGGGGTAGGCTGCGTGTTCCCTGGAAACGGAAACCTGATGGCACAAGGCTTGCTTTCCCATTTTGAAAGCTCCATTCATGCTGCCTTGAAGCTACCTAAATACCAGTGTTCTGGACGGGTCTCTAGTCACTGTAGGCAGGGCTCTGGGAAGGGAACGAGTTTTCTCTAAATCAACAGGGTGCTCTCGTAGCCTGGGTGGGAGCTCCACCTGAGACGCTCTAGAGCTGAAAGGAAACTTGACGTGAGTCGTTTCCTCAAGGTAAAGCCTTGAAGAGCCCTGTTGAAGCCAAAGCGTGGAGCAGTTTCCTGGAGACACGAGTTGCAGTTCTGCTTTCTTTGAACGTTAGTATGCTTATGAAGACACCTAGTAACTCTCGTGGGCACCCTATTCCCTGCACGAACACCGAGGACCGGCATGCTCGACTGGGAAGCTCAGAAACATCCAGGCCCGGAAACCTTTCCCAGTCACTCTCAATATGCTAAAGGTAGGGGAACACACTGCACGCCTCCTTGGGAGAGCTGGATTTCCTGAGCACTCCAACAGCTCCAGGCAATCTGTTGTCTCACGTCTATATGTCTTGCATATCGGCCTCAATGCCCTAGGCTGAGCGGCACTGAGTAACCAATACTGTTTCACATTCCTTCTACAAAGTCATACCTTACGACCCCATACTTACAGGAGAAAGTTGGCTTGCGTTCCTGCTGTAACCAAAGCACAGTTCTTCCTCTTACACTGCAGGGTTTTAGAAGAGGCTAAGCCCCTATAGCGTACCTAGAGCATTCCTTGGGAGAGGCAGTTCGCTACATGCAGAACTCCGTGCCAAGAACACGTTATTCAGGGAAGGGACCAGTGTGTCACTAGAGTGTATATTAACTTGGTAGAAATCACAAGGAGGTAGGCTGCGTGTTCACTGGAAACGGGGACCTGATGGCACAAGGCTTTCTTTCCCATTTTGAAAGCTCCATTCATGCCGCCTTGAACCTACCTAAATACCAGTGTTTTGGACGAGTTTCTAGTCACTGTAGGCAGGGCTCTGGGAAGGGAACGAGTTTACTCTAAATCAACAGGGTGCTTTCGTAGCCTGGGTGGGAGCTCCTCCTGAGACGCTCTAGAGCTACAAGGAAACTTGACGTGAGTCCTTTCCTCAAGGTAAAGCCTTGAAGAGCCCTGCTGAAGCAGCACGTGGAGAAGTTTCCTTGAGACATGAGTTGCAGTTCTCCTTTCTTTTAACGTTACTACGCTTTTCAAGACACCTAGGATCTCGCCTGGGCACCCTATTCCGTGCAAGAACACCGAGTACCGGCAGGCTCCACTGGGTTGCTAAGAAACATCCAGGCCCGGATACCTTTCCCAGTCACTCTGTGTATGCTAAGTGTAGGGCAACACACTGCACTCTTCCTTGGGAGAGCTACATTTCCTCAGCACTCCAACAGCTCCAGGTAATCTGTTCTCTCACGTCCTACATGTCATGCAAATTGCCTCAGCGCCCTAGGCTGAGCGGCACTGAGAAATCAAAACTGCTTCTCATTCCTTCTACAAAGTCATACCTTAAGACCCCATACTTACAGGAGAAACTCGGCTTGCGTTCCTCCTGTAACCAAAGCACAGTTCTTCCTCTTACACTGCAGGGTTTTAGAAGAGGCTAAGCCCCTATAGCGTACCTAGAGCATTCCTTGGGAGAGGCAGTTCGCTACATGCAGAACTCCGTGAAAAGAACACGTTATTCAGGGGAGGGACCAGTGTGTTGCTAGAATGTATATTAACTTGGTAGAAATCACAAGGAGGTAGGCTGCGTGTTCACTGGAAACGAAGACCTGATGGCACAAGTCTTGCTTTCCCATTTTGAAAGCTCCATTCATGCCGCCTTGAACCTACCTAAATACCAGTGTTTTGGATGAGTTTCTAGTCACTGTAGGCAGGGCTCTGGGAAGGGAACGAGTTTTCTCTAAATCAACAGGGTGCTTTCGTAGCCTGGGTGGGAGCTCCTCCTGAGATCCTCTAGAGCTACAAGGAAACTTGACGTGAGTCCTTTCCTCAAGGTAAAGCCTTGAAGAGCCCTGCTGAAGCGGCACGTGGAGAAGTTTCCTTGAGACATGAGTTGCAGTTCTCCTTTCTTTTAACGTTACTACGCTTTTCAAGACACCTAGGATCTCGCCTGGGCACCCTATTCCGTGCAAGAACACCGAGTACCGGCAGGCTCCACTGGGTTGCTAAGAAACATCCAGGCCCGGATACCTTTCCCAGTCACTCTGTGTATGCTAAGTGTAGGGCAACACACTGCACTCTTCCTTGGGAGAGCTACATTTCCTCAGCACTCCAACAGCTCCAAGTAATCTGTTCTCTCATGTCCTACATGTCATGCAAATTGCCTCAATGCCCTAGGCTGAGCGGCACTGAGAAATCAAAACTGCTTCGCATTCCTTCTACAAAGTCATACCTTAAGACCCCATACTTACAGGAGAAACTCGGCTTGCGTTCCTCCTGTAACCAAAGCACAGTTCTTCCTCTTACACTGCAGGGTTTTAGAAGAGCCTAAGCCCCGATAGCGTTACCAAAGCGTTCCTTGGGAGAGGCAGTTCGCTACATGCAGAACTCCGTGCCAAGAAAACATTCTTCAGGGAAGGGACCATTGTGTAGTTTGAGGGAATATTTACTTGGTAGACATCACAAGGGGGTAGGCTGCGTGTTCCCTGGAAACGGAGACCTGATGGCACAAGGCTTGCTTTCCCATTTTGAAAGCTCCATTCATGCTGCCTTGAAGCTACCTAAATACCAGTGTTTTGGACGGGTCTCTAGTCACTGTAGGCAGGGCTCTAGGAAGGGAACGAGTTTTCTCTAAATCAACAGGGTGCTTTCGTAGCCTGGGTGGGAGCTCCACCTGAGACGCTCTACAGCTCAAAGGAAACTTGACGTGAGTCGTTTCCTCAAGGTAAAGCCTTAAGAGCCCTGCTGAAGCCGAAGCGTGGAGCAGCTTCCTGGAGACATGAGTTGTAGTTCTGCTTTCTTTGAACGTTAGTACGCTTATGAAGACACCTAGTAACTCTCGTGGGCACCCTATTCCCTGCACGAACACCGAGGACTGGCATGCTCGACTGGGAAGCTCAGAAACATCCAGGCCCGGAAACCTTTCCCAGTCACTCTCAATATGCTAAGTGTAAGGCAACACACTGCACGCCTCCTTGGGAGAGCTAGATTTCCTCAGCACTCCAACAGCTCCAGGCAATCTGTTGTCTCACGTCTACATGTCATGCATATCTGCCTCAGTGCCCTAGGCTGAGCGGCACTGAGAAACCAATACTCTTTCACATTCCTTCTACAAAGTCATACCTTAAGACCCCATACTTACAGGAGAAAGTTGCCTTGCGTTCCTGCTGTAACCAAAGCACAGTTCTTCCTCTTACACTGCAGGGTTTTAGAAGAGCCTAAGCCCCGATAGCGTTACCAAAGCGTTCCTTGGGAGAGGCAGTTCGCTACATGCAGAACTCCGTGCCAAGAAAACATTCTTCAGGGAAGGGACCATTGTGTAGTTTGAGGGAATATTTACTTGGTAGACATCACAAGGGGGTAGGCTGCGTGCTCACTGGAAACGGAGACCTGATGGCACAAGGCTTGCTTTCCCATTTTGAAAGCTCCATTCATGCTGCCTTGAAGCTACCTAATACCAGTGTTTTGGACGGGTCTCTAGTCACTGTAGGCAGGGCTCTGGGAAGGGAACGAGTTTTCTCTAAATCAACAGGGTGCTCTCGTAGCCTGGGTGGGAGCTCCACCTGAGATGCTCTAGAGCACAAAGGAAACTTGACGTGAGTCGTTTCCTCAAGGTAAAGCCTTGAAGAGCCCTGCTGAAGCCGAAGCGTGGAGCAGTTTCCTGGAGACATGAGTTGCAGTTCTGCTTTCTTTGAACGTTAGTACGCTTATGAAGACACCTAGTAACTCTCGTGGGCAAACTATTCCCTGCAAGAACACCGAGGACCGGCATGCTCGACTGGGAAGCTCAGAAACATCCAGGCCCGGAAACCTTTCCCAGTCACTCTCAATATGCTAAGGGTAGGGCAACACACTGCACGCCTCCTTGGGAGAGCTAGATTTCCTCAGCACTCCAGCAGCTCCAGGCAATCTGTTGTCTCACGTCTACATGTCATGCATATCTGCCTCAATGCCCTAGGCTGAGCGGCACTGAGAAACCAATACTGTTTCACATTGCTTCTACAAAGTCATACATTAAGACCCCATACTTACAGGAGAAAGTTGCCTTGCGTTCCTGCTGTAACCAAAGCACAGTTCTTCCTCTTACACTGCAGGGTTTTAGAAGAGGCTAAGCCCCTATAGCGTACCTAGAGCATTCCTTGGGAGAGGCAGTTCGCTACATGCATAACTCCGTGCCAAGAACACGTTATTCAGGGAAGGGACCAGTGTGTCGCTAGAGTGTATATTAACTTGGTAGAAATCACAAGGAGGTAGGCTGCGTGTTCACTGGAAACGGGGACCTGATGGCACAAGGCTTGCTTTCCCATTTTGAAAGCTCCATTCATGCCGCCTTGAACCTACCTAAATACCAGTGTTTTGGACGAGTTTCTAGTAACTGTAGGCAGGGCTCTGGGAAGGGAACGAGTTTTCTCTAAATCAACAGGGTGCTTTCATAGCCTGGGTGGGAGCTCCTCCTGAGACGCTCTAGAGCTACAAGGAAACTTGACGTGAGTCCTTTCCTCAAGGTAAAGCCTTGAAGAGCCCTGCTGAAGCGGCACGTGGAGAAGTTTCCTTGAGACATGAGTTGCAGTTCTCCTTTCTTTTAACGTTACTACGCTTTTCAAGACACCTAGGATCTCGCCTGGGCACCCTATTCCGTGCAAGAACCCCGAGTACCGGCAGGCTCCACTGGGTTGCTAAGAAACATCCAGGCCCGGATACCTTTCCCAGTCACTCTGTGTATGCTAAGTGTAGGGCAACACACTGCACTCTTCCTTGGGAGAGCTACATTTCCTCAGCACTCCAACAGCTCCAGGTAATCTGTTCTCTCACGTCCTACATGTCATGCAAATTGCCTCAATGCCCTAGGCTGAGCGGCACTGAGAAACCAATACTGTTTCACATTCCTTCTACAAAGTCATACCTTAAGACCCCATACTTGCAGGAGAAAGTTGGCTTGCATTCCTCCTGTAACCAAAGCACAGTTCTTCCTCTTACACTGCAGGGTTTTAGAAGAGCCTAAGCACCGAAAGCGTTTCCAAAGAGTTCCTTGAGAGAGGCAGTTCGCTACATGCAGAAGTCCGTGCCAAGAAAACATTCTTCAGGGAAGGGACCATTGTGTAGTTTGAGGGAATATTTACTTGGTAGACATCACAAGGTGGTAGGCTGCGTGCTCACTGGAAACGGAGACCTGATGGCACAAGGCTTGCTTTCCCATTTTGAAAGCTCCATTCATGCTGCCTTGAAGCTACCTAAATACCAGTGTTTTGGACGGGTCTCTAGTCACTGTAGGCAGGGCTCTGGGAAGGGAACGAGTTTTCTCTAAATCAACAGGGTGCTTTCGTAGCCTGGGTGGGAGCTCCAACTGAGACGCTCTAGAGCTCAAAGGAAACTTGACGTGAGTCGTTTCCTCAAGGTAAAGCCTTGAAGAGCCCTGTTGAAGCCAAAGCGTGGAGCAGTTTCCTGGAGACACGAGTTGCAGTTCTGCTTTCTTTGAACGTTAGTACGCTTATGAAGACACCTAGTAACTCTCGTGGGCACCCTATTCCCTCCAAGAACACCGAGGACCGGCATGCTCGACTGGGAAGCTCAGAAACATCCAGGCCCGGAAACCTTTCCCAGTCACTCTCAATATGCTAAGGGTAGGGCAACACACTGCACGCCTCCTTGGGAGAGCTGGATTTCCTCAGCACTCCAACAGCTCCAGGCAATCTGTTGTCTCACGTCTACATGTCATGCATATCTGCCTCAATGCCCTAGGCTGAGCGGCACTGAGAAACCAATACTCTTTCACATTCCTTCTACAAAGTCATACCTTAAGACCCCATACTTACAGGAGAAACTCGGCTTGCGTTCCTCCTGTAACCAAAGCACAGTTCTTCCTCTTACACTGCAGGGTTTTAGAAGAGCCTAAGCCCCGATAGCGTTACCAAAGCGTTCCTTGGGAGAGGCAGTTCGCTACATGCAGAACTCCGTGCCAAGAAAACATTCTTCAGGGAAGGGACCATTGTGTAGTTTGAGGGAATATTTACTTGGTAGACATCACAAGGGGGTAGGCTGCGTGCTCACTGGAAACGGAGACCTGATGGCACAAGGCTTGCTTTCCCATTTTGAAAGCTCCATTCATGCTGCCTTGAAGCTACCTAATACCAGTGTTTTGGACGGGTCTCTAGTCACTGTAGGCAGGGCTCTGGGAAGGGAACGAGTTTTCTCTAAATCAACAGGGTGCTCTCGTAGCCTGGGTGGGAGCTCCACCTGAGATGCTCTAGAGCACAAAGGAAACTTGACGTGAGTCGTTTCCTCAAGGTAAAGCCTTGAAGAGCCCTGCTGAAGCCGAAGCGTGGAGCAGTTTCCTGGAGACATGAGTTGCAGTTCTGCTTTCTTTGAACGTTAGTACGCTTATGAAGACACCTAGTAACTCTCGTGGGCAAACTATTCCCTGCAAGAACACCGAGGACCGGCATGCTCGACTGGGAAGCTCAGAAACATCCAGGCCCGGAAACCTTTCCCAGTCACTCTCAATATGCTAAGGGTAGGGCAACACACTGCACGCCTCCTTGGGAGAGCTAGATTTCCTCAGCACTCCAGCAGCTCCAGGCAATCTGTTGTCTCACGTCTACATGTCATGCATATCTGCCTCAATGCCCTAGGCTGAGCGGCACTGAGAAACCAATACTGTTTCACATTGCTTCTACAAAGTCATACATTAAGACCCCATACTTACAGGAGAAAGTTGCCTTGCGTTCCTGCTGTAACCAAAGCACAGTTCTTCCTCTTACACTGCAGGGTTTTAGAAGAGGCTAAGCCCCTATAGCGTACCTAGAGCATTCCTTGGGAGAGGCAGTTCGCTACATGCATAACTCCGTGCCAAGAACACGTTATTCAGGGAAGGGACCAGTGTGTCGCTAGAGTGTATATTAACTTGGTAGAAATCACAAGGAGGTAGGCTGCGTGTTCACTGGAAACGGGGACCTGATGGCACAAGGCTTGCTTTCCCATTTTGAAAGCTCCATTCATGCCGCCTTGAACCTACCTAAATACCAGTGTTTTGGACGAGTTTCTAGTAACTGTAGGCAGGGCTCTGGGAAGGGAACGAGTTTTCTCTAAATCAACAGGGTGCTTTCATAGCCTGGGTGGGAGCTCCTCCTGAGACGCTCTAGAGCTACAAGGAAACTTGACGTGAGTCCTTTCCTCAAGGTAAAGCCTTGAAGAGCCCTGCTGAAGCGGCACGTGGAGAAGTTTCCTTGAGACATGAGTTGCAGTTCTCCTTTCTTTTAACGTTACTACGCTTTTCAAGACACCTAGGATCTCTCCTGGGCACCCTATTCCGTGCAAGAACCCCGAGTACCGGCAGGCTCCACTGGGTTGCTAAGAAACATCCAGGCCCGGATACCTTTCCCAGTCACTCTGTGTATGCTAAGTGTAGGGCAACACACTGCACTCTTCCTTGGGAGAGCTACATTTCCTCAGCACTCCAACAGCTCCAGGTAATCTGTTCTCTCACGTCCTACATGTCATGCAAATTGCCTCAATGCCCTAGGCTGAGCGGCACTGAGAAACCAATACTGTTTCACATTCCTTCTACAAAGTCATACCTTAAGACCCCATACTTGCAGGAGAAAGTTGGCTTGCATTCCTCCTGTAACCAAAGCACAGTTCTTCCTCTTACACTGCAGGGTTTTAGAAGAGCCTAAGCACCGAAAGCGTTTCCAAAGAGTTCCTTGAGAGAGGCAGTTCGCTACATGCAGAAGTCCGTGCCAAGAAAACATTCTTCAGGGAAGGGACCATTGTGTAGTTTGAGGGAATATTTACTTGGTAGACATCACAAGGTGGTAGGCTGCGTGCTCACTGGAAACGGAGACCTGATGGCACAAGGCTTGCTTTCCCATTTTGAAAGCTCCATTCATGCTGCCTTGAAGCTACCTAAATACCAGTGTTTTGGACGGGTCTCTAGTCACTGTAGGCAGGGCTCTGGGAAGGGAACGAGTTTTCTCTAAATCAACAGGGTGCTTTCGTAGCCTGGGTGGGAGCTCCAACTGAGACGCTCTAGAGCTCAAAGGAAACTTGACGTGAGTCGTTTCCTCAAGGTAAAGCCTTGAAGAGCCCTGTTGAAGCCAAAGCGTGGAGCAGTTTCCTGGAGACACGAGTTGCAGTTCTGCTTTCTTTGAACGTTAGTACGCTTATGAAGACACCTAGTAACTCTCGTGGGCACCCTATTCCCTCCAAGAACACCGAGGACCGGCATGCTCGACTGGGAAGCTCAGAAACATCCAGGCCCGGAAACCTTTCCCAGTCACTCTCAATATGCTAAGGGTAGGGCAACACACTGCACGCCTCCTTGGGAGAGCTGGATTTCCTCAGCACTCCAACAGCTCCAGGCAATCTGTTGTCTCACGTCTACATGTCATGCATATCTGCCTCAATGCCCTAGGCTGAGCGGCACTGAGAAACCAATACTCTTTCACATTCCTTCTACAAAGTCATACCTTAAGACCCCATACTTACAGGAGAAACTCGGCTTGCGTTCCTCCTGTAACCAAAGCACAGTTCTTCCTCTTACACTGCAGGGTTTTAGAAGAGCCTAAGCCCCGATAGCGTTACCAAAGCGTTCCTTGGGAGAGGCAGTTCGCTACATGCAGAACTCCGTGCCAAGAAAACATTCTTCAGGGAAGGGACCATTGTGTAGTTTGAGGGAATATTTACTTGGTAGACATCACAAGGGGGTAGGCTGCGTGCTCACTGGAAACGGAGACCTGATGGCACAAGGCTTGCTTTCCCATTTTGAAAGCTCCATTCATGCTGCCTTGAAGCTACCTAATACCAGTGTTTTGGACGGGTCTCTAGTCACTGTAGGCAGGGCTCTGGGAAGGGAACGAGTTTTCTCTAAATCAACAGGGTGCTCTCGTAGCCTGGGTGGGAGCTCCACCTGAGATGCTCTAGAGCACAAAGGAAACTTGACGTGAGTCGTTTCCTCAAGGTAAAGCCTTGAAGAGCCCTGCTGAAGCCGAAGCGTGGAGCAGTTTCCTGGAGACATGAGTTGCAGTTCTGCTTTCTTTGAACGTTAGTACGCTTATGAAGACACCTAGTAACTCTCGTGGGCAAACTATTCCCTGCAAGAACACCGAGGACCGGCATGCTCGACTGGGAAGCTCAGAAACATCCAGGCCCGGAAACCTTTCCCAGTCACTCTCAATATGCTAAGGGTAGGGCAACACACTGCACGCCTCCTTGGGAGAGCTAGATTTCCTCAGCACTCCAGCAGCTCCAGGCAATCTGTTGTCTCACGTCTACATGTCATGCATATCTGCCTCAATGCCCTAGGCTGAGCGGCACTGAGAAACCAATACTGTTTCACATTGCTTCTACAAAGTCATACATTAAGACCCCATACTTACAGGAGAAAGTTGCCTTGCGTTCCTGCTGTAACCAAAGCACAGTTCTTCCTCTTACACTGCAGGGTTTTAGAAGAGGCTAAGCCCCTATAGCGTACCTAGAGCATTCCTTGGGAGAGGCAGTTCGCTACATGCATAACTCCGTGCCAAGAACACGTTATTCAGGGAAGGGACCAGTGTGTCGCTAGAGTGTATATTAACTTGGTAGAAATCACAAGGAGGTAGGCTGCGTGTTCACTGGAAACGGGGACCTGATGGCACAAGGCTTGCTTTCCCATTTTGAAAGCTCCATTCATGCCGCCTTGAACCTACCTAAATACCAGTGTTTTGGACGAGTTTCTAGTAACTGTAGGCAGGGCTCTGGGAAGGGAACGAGTTTTCTCTAAATCAACAGGGTGCTTTCATAGCCTGGGTGGGAGCTCCTCCTGAGACGCTCTAGAGCTACAAGGAAACTTGACGTGAGTCCTTTCCTCAAGGTAAAGCCTTGAAGAGCCCTGCTGAAGCGGCACGTGGAGAAGTTTCCTTGAGACATGAGTTGCAGTTCTCCTTTCTTTTAACGTTACTACGCTTTTCAAGACACCTAGGATCTCTCCTGGGCACCCTATTCCGTGCAAGAACCCCGAGTACCGGCAGGCTCCACTGGGTTGCTAAGAAACATCCAGGCCCGGATACCTTTCCCAGTCACTCTGTGTATGCTAAGTGTAGGGCAACACACTGCACTCTTCCTTGGGAGAGCTACATTTCCTCAGCACTCCAACAGCTCCAGGTAATCTGTTCTCTCACGTCCTACATGTCATGCAAATTGCCTCAATGCCCTAGGCTGAGCGGCACTGAGAAACCAATACTGTTTCACATTCCTTCTACAAAGTCATACCTTAAGACCCCATACTTGCAGGAGAAAGTTGGCTTGCATTCCTCCTGTAACCAAAGCACAGTTCTTCCTCTTACACTGCAGGGTTTTAGAAGAGCCTAAGCACCGAAAGCGTTTCCAAAGAGTTCCTTGAGAGAGGCAGTTCGCTACATGCAGAAGTCCGTGCCAAGAAAACATTCTTCAGGGAAGGGACCATTGTGTAGTTTGAGGGAATATTTACTTGGTAGACATCACAAGGTGGTAGGCTGCGTGCTCACTGGAAACGGAGACCTGATGGCACAAGGCTTGCTTTCCCATTTTGAAAGCTCCATTCATGCTGCCTTGAAGCTACCTAAATACCAGTGTTTTGGACGGGTCTCTAGTCACTGTAGGCAGGGCTCTGGGAAGGGAACGAGTTTTCTCTAAATCAACAGGGTGCTTTCGTAGCCTGGGTGGGAGCTCCAACTGAGACGCTCTAGAGCTCAAAGGAAACTTGACGTGAGTCGTTTCCTCAAGGTAAAGCCTTGAAGAGCCCTGTTGAAGCCAAAGCGTGGAGCAGTTTCCTGGAGACACGAGTTGCAGTTCTGCTTTCTTTGAACGTTAGTACGCTTATGAAGACACCTAGTAACTCTCGTGGGCACCCTATTCCCTCCAAGAACACCGAGGACCGGCATGCTCGACTGGGAAGCTCAGAAACATCCAGGCCCGGAAACCTTTCCCAGTCACTCTCAATATGCTAAGGGTAGGGCAACACACTGCACGCCTCCTTGGGAGAGCTGGATTTCCTCAGCACTCCAACAGCTCCAGGCAATCTGTTGTCTCACGTCTACATGTCATGCATATCTGCCTCAATGCCCTAGGCTGAGCGGCACTGAGAAACCAATACTCTTTCACATTCCTTCTACAAAGTCATACCTTAAGACCCCATACTTACAGGAGAAACTCGGCTTGCGTTCCTCCTGTAACCAAAGCACAGTTCTTCCTCTTACACTGCAGGGTTTTAGAAGAGCCTAAGCCCCGATAGCGTTACCAAAGCGTTCCTTGGGAGAGGCAGTTCGCTACATGCAGAACTCCGTGCCAAGAAAACATTCTTCAGGGAAGGGACCATTGTGTAGTTTGAGGGAATATTTACTTGGTAGACATCACAAGGGGGTAGGCTGCGTGTTCCCTGGAAACGGAGACCTGATGGCACAAGGCTTGCTTTCCCATTTTGAAAGCTCCATTCATGCTGCCTTGAAGCTACCTAAATACCAGTGTTTTGGACGGGTCTCTAGTCACTGTAGGCAGGGCTCTGGGAAGGGAACGAGTTTTCTCTAAATCAACAGGGTGCTTTCGTAGCCTGGGTGGGAGCTCCATCTGAGACGCTCTAGAGCTCAAAGGAAACTTGACGTGAGTCGTTTCCTCAAGGTAAAGCCTTGAAGGGCCCTGCTGAAGCCGAAGCGTGGAGCAGTTTCCTGGAGACATGAGTTGCAGTTCTGCTTTCTTTGAACGTTAGTACGCTTATGAAGACACCTAGTAACTCTCGTGGGCACCCTATTCCCTGCAAGAACACCGAGGACCGGCATGCTCGACTGGGAAGCTCAGAAACATCCAGGCCCGGAAACCTTTCCCAGTCACTCTCAATATGCTAAGGGTAGGGCAACACACTGCACGCCTCCTTGGGAGAGCTAGATTTCCTCAGCACTCCAACAGCTCCAGGCAATCTGTTGTCTCACGTCTACATGTCATGCATATCTGCCTCAATGCCCTAGGCTGAGCGGCACTGAGAAACCAATACTGTTTCACATTCCTTCTACAAAGTCATACCTTAAGACCCCATACTTACAGGAGAAAGTTGCCTTGCGTTCCTGCTGTAACCAAAGCACAGTTCTTCCTCTTACACTGCAGGGTTTTAGAAGAGGCTAAGCCCCTATAGCGTACCTAGAGCATTCCTTGGGAGAGGCAGTTCGCTACATGCAGAACTCCGTGCCAAGAACACGTTATTCAGGGAAGGGACCAGTGTGTCGCTAGAGTGTATATTAACTTGGTAGAAATCACAAGGAGGTAGGCTGCGTGTTCACTGGAAACGGGGACCTGATGGCACAAGGCTTGCTTTCCCATTTTGAAAGCTCCATTCATGCCGCCTTGAACCTACCTAAATACCAGTGTTTTGGACGAGTTTCTAGTCACTGTAGGCAGGGCTCTGGGAAGGGAACGAGTTTTCTCGAAATCAACAGGGTGCTTTCATAGCCTGGGTGGGAGCTCCTCCTGAGACGCTCTAGAGCTACAAGGAAACTTGACGTGAGTCCTTTCCTCAAGGTAAAGCCTTGAAGAGCCCTGCTGAAGCGGCACGTGGAGAAGTTTCCTTGAGACAGGAGTTGCAGTTCTCCTTTCTTTTAACGTTACTACGCTTTTCAAGACACCTAGGATCTCGCCTGGGCACCCTATTCCGTGCAAGAACACCGAGTACCGGCAGGCTCCACTGGGTTGCTAAGAAACATCCAGGCCCGGATACCTTTCCCAGTCACTCTGTGTATGCTAAGTTTAGGGCAACACACTGCACTCTTCCTTGGGAGAGCTACATTTCCTCAGCCCTCCAACAGCTCCAAGTAATCTGTTCTCTCATGTCCTACATGTCATGCAAATTGCCTCAATGCCCTAGGCTGAGCGGCACTGAGAAATCAAAACTGCTTCGCATTCCTTCTACAAAGTCATACCTTAAGACCCCATACTTACAGGAGAAACTCGGCTTGCGTTCCTCCTGTAACCAAAGCACAGTTCTTCCTCTTACACTGCAGGGTTTTAGAAGAGCCTAAGCCCCGATAGCGTTACCAAAGCGTTCCTTGGGAGAGGCAGTTCGCTACATGCAGAAGTCCGTGCCAAGAAAACATTCTTCAGGGAAGGGACCATTGTGTAGTTTGAGGGAATATTTACTTGGTAGACATCACAAGGGGGTAGGCTGCGTGTTCCCTGGAAACGGAGACCTGATGGCACAAGGCTTGCTTTCCCATTTTGAAAGCTCCATTCATGCTGCCTTGAAGCTACCTAAATACCAGTGTTCTGGACGGGTCTCTAGTCACTGTAGGCAGGGCTCTGGGAAGGGAACGAGTTTTCTCGAAATCAACAGGGTGCTCTCGTAGCCTGGGTGGGAGCTCCACCTGAGACGCTCTAGAGCTGAAAGGAAACTTGACGTGAGTCGTTTCCTCAAGGTAAAGCCTTGAAGAGCCCTGTTGAAGCCAAAGCGTGGAGCAGTTTCCTGGAGACACGAGTTGCAGTTCTGCTTTCTTTGAACGTTAGTACGCTTATTTAGACACCTAGTAACTCTCGTGGGCACCCTATTCCCTGCACGAACACCGAGGACCGGCATGCTCGACTGGGAAGCTCAGAAACATCCAGGCCCGGAAACCTTTCCCAGTCACTCTCAATATGCTAAGGGTAGGGCAACACACTGCACGCCTCCCTGGGAGAGCTGGATTTCCTGAGCACTCCAACAGCTCCAGGCAATCTGTTGTCTCACGTCTACATGTCATGCATATCGGCCTCAATGCCCTAGGCTGAGCGGCACTGAGTAACCAATACTGTTTCACATTCCTTCTACAAAGTCATACCTTAAGACCCCATACTTACAGGAGAAACTCGGCTTGCATTCCTCCTATAACCAAAGCACAGTTCTTCCTCTTACACTGCAGGGTTTTAGAAGAGCCTAAGCACCGAAAGCGTTACCAAAGCGTTCCTTGGGAGAGGCAGTTCGCTACATGCAGAACTCCGTGCCAAGAAAACATTCTTCAGGGAAGGGACCATTGTGTAGTTTGAGGGAATATTTACTTGGTAGACATCACAAGGGGGTAGGCTGCGTGTTCCCTGGAAATGGAGACCTGATGGCACAAGGCTTGCTTTCCCATTTTGAAAGCTCCATTCATGCCGCCTTGAACCTACCTAAATACCAGTGTTTTGGACGGGTCTCTAGTCACTGTACGCAGGGCTCTGGGAAGGGAACGAGTTTTCTCTAAATCAACACGGTGCTTTCATAGCCTGGGTGGGAGCTCCTCCTGAGACGCTCTAGAGCTACAAGGAAACTTGACGTGAGTCCTTTCCTCAAGGTAAAGCCTTGAAGAGCCCTGCTGAAGCGGCACGTGGAGAAGTTTCCTTGAGACAGGAGTTGCAGTTCTCCTTTCTTTTAACGTTACTACGCTTTTCAAGACACCTAGGATCTCGCCTGGGCACCCTATTCCGTGCAAGAACACCGAGTACCGGCAGGCTCCACTGGGTTGCTAAGAAACATCCAGGCCCGGATACCTTTCCCAGTCACTCTGTGTATGCTAAGTTTAGGGCAACACACTGCACTCTTCCTTGGGAGAGCTACATTTCCTCAGCCCTCCAACAGCTCCAAGTAATCTGTTCTCTCATGTCCTACATGTCATGCAAATTGCCTCAATGCCCTAGGCTGAGCGGCACTGAGAAATCAAAACTGCTTCGCATTCCTTCTACAAAGTCATACCTTAAGACCCCATACTTACAGGAGAAACTCGGCTTGCGTTCCTCCTGTAACCAAAGCACAGTTCTTCCTCTTACACTGCAGGGTTTTAGAAGAGCCTAAGCCCCGATAGCGTTACCAAAGCGTTCCTTGGGAGAGGCAGTTCGCTACATGCAGAAGTCCGTGCCAAGAAAACATTCTTCAGGGAAGGGACCATTGTGTAGTTTGAGGGAATATTTACTTGGTAGACATCACAAGGGGGTAGGCTGCGTGTTCCCTGGAAACGGAGACCTGATGGCACAAGGCTTGCTTTCCCATTTTGAAAGCTCCATTCATGCTGCCTTGAAGCTACCTAAATACCAGTGTTCTGGACGGGTCTCTAGTCACTGTAGGCAGGGCTCTGGGAAGGGAACGAGTTTTCTCTAAATCAACAGGGTGCTTTCGTAAACTGGGTGGGAGCTCCACCTGAGACGCTCTAGAGCTGAAAGGAAACTTGACGTGAGTCGTTTCCTCAAGGTAAAGCCTTGAAGAGCCCTGTTGAAGCCAAAGCGTGGAGCAGTTTCCTGGAGACACGAGTTGCAGTTCTGCTTTCTTTGAACGTTAGTACGCTTATTTAGACACCTAGTAACTCTCGTGGGCACCCTATTCCCTGCACGAACACCGAGGACCGGCATGCTCGACTGGGAAGCTCAGAAACATCCAGGCCCGGAAACTTTTCCCAGTCACTCTCAATATGCTAAGGGTAGGGCAACACACTGCACGCCTCCCTGGGAGAGCTGGATTTCCTGAGCACTCCAACAGCTCCAGGCAATCTGTTGTCTCACGTCTACATGTCATGCATATCGGCCTCAATGCCCTAGGCTGAGCGGCACTGAGTAACCAATACTGTTTCACATTCCTTCTACAAAGTCATACCTTAAGACCCCATACTTACAGGAGAAACTCGGCTTGCATTCCTCCTATAACCAAAGCACAGTTCTTCCTCTTACACTGAAGGGTTTTAGAAGAGCCTAAGCACCGAAAGCGTTACCAAAGCGTTCCTTGGGAGAGGCAGTTCGCTACATGCAGAACTCCGTGCCAAGAAAACATTCTTCAGGGAAGGGACCATTGTGTAGTTTGAGGGAATATTTACTTGGTAGACATCACAAGGGGGTAGGCTGCGTGTTCCCTGGAAATGGAGACCTGATGGCACAAGGCTTGCTTTCCCATTTTGAAAGCTCCATTCATGCCGCCTTGAACCTACCTAAATACCAGTGTTTTGGACGGGTCTCTAGTCACTGTAGGCAGGGCTCTGGGAAGGGAACGAGTTTTCTCGAAATCAACAGGGTGCTTTCATAGCCTGAGTGGGAGCTCCTCCTGAGACGCTCTAGAGCTACAAGGAAACTTGACGTGAGTCCTTTCCTCAAGGTAAAGCCTTGAAGAGCCCTGCTGAAGCGGCACGTGGAGAAGTTTCCTTGAGACATGAGTTGCAGTTCTCCTTTCTTTTAACGTTACTACGCTTTTCAAGACACCTAGGATCTCGCCTGGGCACCCTATTCCGTGCAAGAACCCCGAGTACCGGCAGGCTCCACTGGGTTGCTAAGAAACATCCAGGCCCGGATACCTTTCCCAGTCACTCTGTGTATGCTAAGTGTAGGGCAACACACTGCACTCTTCCTTGGGAGAGCTACATTTCCTCAGCACTCCAACAGCTCCAGGTAATCTGTTCTCTCACGTCCTACATGTCATGCAAATTGCCTCAATGCCCTAGGCTGAGCGGCACTGAGAAACCAATACTGTTTCACATTCCTTCTACAAAGTCATACCTTAAGACCCCATACTTGCAGGAGAAAGTTGGCTTGCATTCCTCCTGTAACCAAAGCACAGTTCTTCCTCTTACACTGCAGGGTTTTAGAAGAGCCTAAGCACCGAAAGCGTTTCCAAAGAGTTCCTTGAGAGAGGCAGTTCGCTACATGCAGAAGTCCGTGCCAAGAAAACATTCTTCAGGGAAGGGACCATTGTGTAGTTTGAGGGAATATTTACTTGGTAGACATCACAAGGTGGTAGGCTGCGTGCTCACTGGAAACGGAGACCTGATGGCACAAGGCTTGCTTTCCCATTTTGAAAGCTCCATTCATGCTGCCTTGAAGCTACCTAAATACCAGTGTTTTGGACGGGTCTCTAGTCACTGTAGGCAGGGCTCTGGGAAGGGAACGAGTTTTCTCTAAATCAACAGGGTGCTTTCGTAGCCTGGGTGGGAGCTCCAACTGAGACGCTCTAGAGCTCAAAGGAAACTTGACGTGAGTCGTTTCCTCAAGGTAAAGCCTTGAAGAGCCCTGTTGAAGCCAAAGCGTGGAGCAGTTTCCTGGAGACACGAGTTGCAGTTCTGCTTTCTTTGAACGTTAGTACGCTTATGAAGACACCTAGTAACTCTCGTGGGCACCCTATTCCCTCCAAGAACACCGAGGACCGGCATGCTCGACTGGGAAGCTCAGAAACATGCAGGCCCGGAAACCTTTCCCAGTCACTCTCAATATGCTAAGGGTAGGGCAACACACTGCACGCCTCCTTGGGAGAGCTGGATTTCCTCAGCACTCCAACAGCTCCAGGCAATCTGTTGTCTCACGTCTACATGTCATGCATATCTGCCTCAATGCCCTAGGCTGAGCGGCACTGAGAAACCAATACTCTTTCACATTCCTTCTACAAAGTCATACCTTAAGACCCCATACTTACAGGAGAAACTCGGCTTGCGTTCCTCCTGTAACCAAAGCACAGTTCTTCCTCTTACACTGCAGGGTTTTAGAAGAGCCTAAGCCCCGATAGCGTTACCAAAGCGTTCCTTGGGAGAGGCAGTTCGCTACATGCAGAAGTCCGTGCCAAGAAAACATTCTTCAGGGAAGGGACCATTGTGTAGTTTGAGGGAATATTTACTTGGTAGACATCACAAGGGGGTAGGCTGCGTGTTCCCTGGAAACGGAGACCTGATGGCACAAGGCTTGCTTTCCCATTTTGAAAGCTCCATTCATGCTGCCTTGAAGCTACCTAAATACCAGTGTTTTGGACGGGTCTCTAGTCACTGTAGGCAGGGCTCTGGGAAGGGAACGAGTTTTCTCTAAATCAACAGGGTGCTTTCGTAGCCTGGGTGGGAGCTGCAACTGAGACGCTCTAGAGCTCAAAGGAAACTTGACGTGAGTCGTTTCCTCAAGGTAAAGCCTTGAAGGGCCCTGCTGAAGCCGAAGCGTGGAGCAGTTTCCTGGAGACATGAGTTGCAGTTCTGCTTTCTTTGAACGTTAGTACGCTTATGAAGACACCTAGTAACTCTCGTGGGCACCCTATTCCCTGCAAGAACACCGAGGACCGGCATGCTCGACTGGGAAGCTCAGAAACATCCAGGCCCGGAAACCTTTCCCAGTCACTCTCAATATGCTAAGGGTAGGGCAACACACTGCACGCCTCCTTGGGAGAGCTAGATTTCCTCAGCACTCCAACAGCTCCAGGCAATCTGTTGTCTCACGTCTACATGTCATGCATATCTGCCTCAATGCCCTAGGCTGAGCGGCACTGAGAAACCAATACTGTTTCACATTCCTTCTACAAAGTCATACCTTAAGACCCCATACTTACAGGAGAAAGTTGCCTTGCGTTCCTGCTGTAACCAAAGCACAGTTCTTCCTCTTACACTGCAGGGTTTTAGAAGAGGCTAAGCCCCTATAGCGTACCTAGAGCATTCCTTGGGAGAGGCAGTTCGCTACATGCATAACTCCGTGCCAAGAACACGTTATTCAGGGAAGGGACCAGTGTGTCGCTAGAGTGTATATTAACTTGGTAGAAATCACAAGGAGGTAGGCTGCGTGTTCACTGGAAACGGGGACCTGATGGCACAAGGCTTGCTTTCCCATTTTGAAAGCTCCATTCATGCCGCCTTGAACCTACCTAAATACCAGTGTTTTGGACGAGTTTCTAGTCACTGTAGGCAGGGCTCTGGGAAGGGAACGAGTTTTCTCGAAATCAACAGGGTGCTTTCATAGCATGGGTGGGAGCTCCTCCTGAGACGCTCTAGAGCTACAAGGAAACTTGACGTGAGTCCTTTCCTCAAGGTAAAGCCTTGAAGAGCCCTGCTGAAGCGGCACGTGGAGAAGTTTCCTTGAGACAGGAGTTGCAGTTCTCCTTTCTTTTAACGTTACTACGCTTTTCAAGACACCTAGGATCTCGCCTGGGCACCCTATTCCGTGCAAGAACACCGAGTACCGGCAGGCTCCACTGGGTTGCTAAGAAACATCCAGGCCCGGATACCTTTCCCAGTCACTCTGTGTATGCTAAGTTTAGGGCAACACACTGCACTCTTCCTTGGGAGAGCTACATTTCCTCAGCCCTCCAACAGCTCCAAGTAATCTGTTCTCTCATGTCCTACATGTCATGCAAATTGCCTCAATGCCCTAGGCTGAGCGGCACTGAGAAATCAAAACTGCTTCGCATTCCTTCTACAAAGTCATACCTTAAGACCCCATACTTACAGGAGAAACTCGGCTTGCGTTCCTCCTGTAACCAAAGCACAGTTCTTCCTCTTACACTGCAGGGTTTTAGAAGAGCCTAAGCCCCGATAGCGTTACCAAAGCGTTCCTTGGGAGAGGCAGTTCGCTACATGCAGAAGTCCGTGCCAAGAAAACATTCTTCAGGGAAGGGACCATTGTGTAGTTTGAGGGAATATTTACTTGGTAGACATCACAAGGGGGTAGGCTGCGTGTTCCCTGGAAACGGAGACCTGATGGCACAAGGCTTGCTTTCCCATTTTGAAAGCTCCATTCATGCTGCCTTGAAGCTACCTAAATACCAGTGTTCTGGACGGGTCTCTAGTCACTGTAGGCAGGGCTCTGGGAAGGGAACGAGTTTTCTCTAAATCAACAGGGTGCTTTCGTAAACTGGGTGGGAGCTCCACCTGAGACGCTCTAGAGCTGAAAGGAAACTTGACGTGAGTCGTTTCCTCAAGGTAAAGCCTTGAAGAGCCCTGTTGAAGCCAAAGCGTGGAGCAGTTTCCTGGAGACACGAGTTGCAGTTCTGCTTTCTTTGAACGTTAGTACGCTTATTTAGACACCTAGTAACTCTCGTGGGCACCCTATTCCCTGCACGAACACCGAGGACCGGCATGCTCGACTGGGAAGCTCAGAAACATCCAGGCCCGGAAACCTTTCCCAGTCACTCTCAATATGCTAAGGGTAGGGCAACACACTGCACGCCTCCCTGGGAGAGCTGGATTTCCTGAGCACTCCAACAGCTCCAGGCAATCTGTTGTCTCACGTCTACATGTCATGCATATCGGCCTCAATGCCCTAGGCTGAGCGGCACTGAGTAACCAATACTGTTTCACATTCCTTCTACAAAGTCATACCTTAAGACCCCATACTTACAGGAGAAACTCGGCTTGCATTCCTCCTATAACCAAAGCACAGTTCTTCCTCTTACACTGCAGGGTTTTAGAAGAGCCTAAGCACCGAAAGCGTTACCAAAGCGTTCCTTGGGAGAGGCAGTTCGCTACATGCAGAACTCCGTGCCAAGAAAACATTCTTCAGGGAAGGGACCATTGTGTAGTTTGAGGGAATATTTACTTGGTAGACATCACAAGGGGGTAGGCTGCGTGTTCCCTGGAAATGGAGACCTGATGGCACAAGGCTTGCTTTCCCATTTTGAAAGCTCCATTCATGCCGCCTTGAACCTACCTAAATACCAGTGTTTTGGACGGGTCTCTAGTCACTGTAGGCAGGGCTCTGGGAAGGGAACGAGTTTTCTCGAAATCAACAGGGTGCTTTCATAGCCTGGGTGGGAGCTCCTCCTGAGACGCTCTAGAGCTACAAGGAAACTTGACGTGAGTCCTTTCCTCAAGGTAAAGCCTTGAAGAGCCCTGCTGAAGCGTCACGTGGAGAAGTTTCCTTGAGACATGAGTTGCAGTTCTCCTTTCTTTTAACGTTACTACGCTTTTCAAGACACCTAGGATCTCGCCTGGGCACCCTATTCTGTGCAAGAACACCGAGTACCGGCAGGCTCCACTGGGTTGCTAAGAAACATCCAGGCCCGGATACCTTTCCCAGTCACTCTGTGTATGCTAAGTGTAGGGCAACACACTGCACTCTTCCTTGGGAGAGCTACATTTCCTCAGCACTCCAACAGCTCCAAGTAATCTGTTCTCTCATGTCCTACATGTCATGCAAATTGCCTCAATGCCCTAGGATGAGCGGCACTGAGAAATCAAAACTGCTTCGCATTCCTTCTACAAAGTCATACCTTAAGACCCCATACTTACAGGAGAAACTCGGCTTGCGTTCCTCCTGTAACCAAAGCACAGTTCTTCCTCTTACACTGCAGGGTTTTAGAAGAGCCTAAGCCCCAATAGCGTTACCAAAGCGTTCCTTGGGAGAGGCAGTTCGCTACATGCAGAACTCCGTGCCAAGAAAACATTCTTCAGGGAAGGGACCATTGTGTAGTTTGAGGGAATATTTACTTGGTAGACATCACAAGGGGGTAGGCTGCGTGCTCACTGGAAACGGAGACCTGATGGCACAAGGCTTGCTTTCCCATTTTGAAAGCTCCATTCATGCTGCCTTGAAGCTACCTAATACCAGTGTTTTGGACGGGTCTCTAGTCACTGTAGGCAGGGCTCTGGGAAGGGAACGAGTTTTCTCTAAATCAACAGGGTGCTCTCGTAGCCTGGGTGGGAGCTCCACCTGAGACGCTCTAGAGCTCAAAGGAAACTTGACGTGAGTCGTTTCCTCAAGGTAAAGCCTTGAAGAGCCCTGCTGAAGCCGAAGCGTGGAGCAGTTTCCAGGAGACATGAGTTGCAGTTCTGCTTTCTTTGAACGTTAGTACGCTTATGAAGACACCTAGTAACTTTCGTGGGCAAACTATTTCCTGCAAGAACACCGAGGACCGGCATGCTCGACTGGGAAGCTCAGAAACATGCAGGCCCGGAAACCTTTCCCAGTCACTCTCAATATGCTAAGGGTAGGGCAACACACTGCACGCCTCCTTGGGAGAGCTGGATTTCCTCAGCACTCCAACAGCTCCAGGCAATCTGTTGTCTCACGTCTACATGTCATGCATATCTGCCTCAATGCCCTAGGCTGAGCGGCACTGAGAAACCAATACTCTTTCACATTCCTTCTACAAAGTCATACCTTAAGACCCCATACTTACAGGAGAAACTCGGCTTGCGTTCCTCCTGTAACCAAAGCACAGTTCTTCCTCTTACACTGCAGGGTTTTAGAAGAGCCTAAGCCCCGATAGCGTTACCAAAGCGTTCCTTGGGAGAGGCAGTTCGCTACATGCAGAAGTCCGTGCCAAGAAAACATTCTTCAGGGAAGGGACCATTGTGTAGTTTGAGGGAATATTTACTTGGTAGACATCACAAGGGGGTAGGCTGCGTGTTCCCTGGAAACGGAGACCTGATGGCACAAGGCTTGCTTTCCCATTTTGAAAGCTCCATTCATGCTGCCTTGAAGCTACCTAAATACCAGTGTTTTGGACGGGTCTCTAGTCACTGTAGGCAGGGCTCTGGGAAGGGAACGAGTTTTCTCTAAATCAACAGGGTGCTTTCGTAGCCTGGGTGGGAGCTCCAACTGAGACGCTCTAGAGCTCAAAGGAAACTTGACGTGAGTCGTTTCCTCAAGGTAAAGCCTTGAAGGGCCCTGCTGAAGCCGAAGCGTGGAGCAGTTTCCTGGAGACATGAGTTGCAGTTCTGCTTTCTTTGAACGTTAGTACGCTTATGAAGACACCTAGTAACTCTCGTGGGCACCCTATTCCCTGCAAGAACACCGAGGACCGGCATGCTCGACTGGGAAGCTCAGAAACATCCAGGCCCGGAAACCTTTCCCAGTCACTCTCAATATGCTAAGTGTAGGGCAACACACTGCACGCCTCCTTGGGAGAGCTAGATTTCCTCAGCACTCCAACAGCTCCAGGCAATCTGTTGTCTCACGTCTACATGTCATGCATATCTGCCTCAATGCCCTAGGCTGAGCGGCACTGAGAAACCAATACTGTTTCACATTCCTTCTACAAAGTCATACCTTAAGACCCCATACTTACAGGAGAAAGTTGCCTTGCGTTCCTGCTGTAACCAAAGCACAGTTCTTCCTCTTACACTGCAGGGTTTTAGAAGAGGCTAAGCCCCTATAGCGTACCTAGAGCATTCCTTGGGAGAGGCAGTTCGCTACATGCATAACTCCGTGCCAAGAACACGTTATTCAGGGAAGGGACCAGTGTGTCGCTAGAGTGTATATTAACTTGGTAGAAATCACAAGGAGGTAGGCTGCGTGTTCACTGGAAACGGGGACCTGATGGCACAAGGCTTGCTTTCCCATTTTGAAAGCTCCATTCATGCCGCCTTGAACCTACCTAAATACCAGTGTTTTGGACGAGTTTCTAGTCACTGTAGGCAGGGCTCTGGGAAGGGAACGAGTTTTCTCGAAATCAACAGGGTGCTTTCATAGCCTGGGTGGGAGCTCCTCCTGAGACGCTCTAGAGCTACAAGGAAACTTGACGTGAGTCCTTTCCTCAAGGTAAAGCCTTGAAGAGCCCTGCTGAAGCGGCACGTGGAGAAGTTTCCTTGAGACAGGAGTTGCAGTTCTCCTTTCTTTTAACGTTACTACGCTTTTCAAGACACCTAGGATCTCGCCTGGGCACCCTATTCCGTGCAAGAACACCGAGTACCGGCAGGCTCCACTGGGTTGCTAAGAAACATCCAGGCCCGGATACCTTTCCCAGTCACTCTGTGTATGCTAAGTTTAGGGCAACACACTGCACTCTTCCTTGGGAGAGCTACATTTCCTCAGCCCTCCAACAGCTCCAAGTAATCTGTTCTCTCATGTCCTACATGTCATGCAAATTGCCTCAATGCCCTAGGCTGAGCGGCACTGAGAAATCAAAACTGCTTCGCATTCCTTCTACAAAGTCATACCTTAAGACCCCATACTTACAGGAGAAACTCGGCTTGCGTTCCTCCTGTAACCAAAGCACAGTTCTTCCTCTTACACTGCAGGGTTTTAGAAGAGCCTAAGCCCCGATAGCGTTACCAAAGCGTTCCTTGGGAGAGGCAGTTCGCTACATGCAGAAGTCCGTGCCAAGAAAACATTCTTCAGGGAAGGGACCATTGTGTAGTTTGAGGGAATATTTACTTGGTAGACATCACAAGGGGGTAGGCTGCGTGTTCCCTGGAAACGGAGACCTGATGGCACAAGGCTTGCTTTCCCATTTTGAAAGCTCCATTCATGCTGCCTTGAAGCTACCTAAATACCAGTGTTCTGGACGGGTCTCTAGTCACTGTAGGCAGGGCTCTGGGAAGGGAATGAGTTTTCTCTAAATCAACAGAGTGCTTTCGTAAACTGGGTGGGAGCTCCACCTGAGACGCTCTAGAGCTACAAGGAAACTTGACGTGAGTCGTTTCCTCAAGGTAAAGCCTTGAAGAGCCCTGTTGAAGCCAAAGCGTGGAGCAGTTTCCTGGAGACACGAGTTGCAGTTCTGCTTTCTTTGAACGTTAGTACGCTTATTTAGACACCTAGTAACTCTCGTGGGCACCCTATTCCCTGCACGAACACCGAGGACCGGCATGCTCGACTGGGAAGCTCAGAAACATCCAGGCCCGGAAACCTTTCCCAGTCACTCTCAATATGCTAAGGGTAGGGCAACACACTGCACGCCTCCCTGGGAGAGCTGGATTTCCTGAGCACTCCAACAGCTCCAGGCAATCTGTTGTCTCACGTCTACATGTCATGCATATCGGCCTCAATGCCCTAGGCTGAGCGGCACTGAGTAACCAATACTGTTTCACATTCCTTCTACAAAGTCATACCTTAAGACCCCATACTTACAGGAGAAACTCGGCTTGCATTCCTCCTATAACCAAAGCACAGTTCTTCCTCTTACACTGCAGGGTTTTAGAAGAGCCTAAGCACCGAAAGCGTTACCAAAGCGTTCCTTGGGAGAGGCAGTTCGCTACATGCAGAACTCCGTGCCAAGAAAACATTCTTCAGGGAAGGGACCATTGTGTAGTTTGAGGGAATATTTACTTGGTAGACATCACAAGGGGGTAGGCTGCGTGTTCCCTGGAAATGGAGACCTGATGGCACAAGGCTTGCTTTCCCATTTTGAAAGCTCCATTCATGCCGCCTTGAACCTACCTAAATACCAGTGTTTTGGACGGGTCTCTAGTCACTGTAGGCAGGGCTCTGGGAAGGGAACGAGTTTTCTCGAAATCAACAGGGTGCTTTCATAGCCTGGGTGGGAGCTCCTCCTGAGACGCTCTAGAGCTACAAGGAAACTTGACGTGAGTCCTTTCCTCAAGGTAAAGCCTTGAAGAGCCCTGCTGAAGCGTCACGTGGAGAAGTTTCCTTGAGACATGAGTTGCAGTTCTCCTTTCTTTTAACGTTACTACGCTTTTCAAGACACCTAGGATCTCGCCTGGGCACCCTATTCTGTGCAAGAACACCGAGTACCGGCAGGCTCCACTGGGTTGCTAAGAAACATCCAGGCCCGGATACCTTTCCCAGTCACTCTGTGTATGCTAAGTGTAGGGCAACACACTGCACTCTTCCTTGGGAGAGCTACATTTCCTCAGCACTCCAACAGCTCCAAGTAATCTGTTCTCTCATGTCCTACATGTCATGCAAATTGCCTCAATGCCCTAGGATGAGCGGCACTGAGAAATCAAAACTGCTTCGCATTCCTTCTACAAAGTCATACCTTAAGACCCCATACTTACAGGAGAAACTCGGCTTGCGTTCCTCCTGTAACCAAAGCACAGTTCTTCCTCTTACACTGCAGGGTTTTAGAAGAGCCTAAGCCCCGATAGCGTTACCAAAGCGTTCCTTGGGAGAGGCAGTTCGCTACATGCAGAACTCCGTGCCAAGAAAACATTCTTCAGGGAAGGGACCATTGTGTAGTTTGAGGGAATATTTACTTGGTAGACATCACAAGGGGGTAGGCTGCGTGCTCACTGGAAACGGAGACCTGATGGCACAAGGCTTGCTTTCCCATTTTGAAAGCTCCATTCATGCTGCCTTGAAGCTACCTAATACCAGTGTTTTGGACGGGTCTCTAGTCACTGTAGGCAGGGCTCTGGGAAGGGAACGAGTTTTCTCTAAATCAACAGGGTGCTCTCGTAGCCTGGGTGGGAGCTCCACCTGAGACGCTCTAGAGCTCAAAGGAAACTTGACGTGAGTCGTTTCCTCAAGGTAAAGCCTTGAAGAGCCCTGCTGAAGCCGAAGCGTGGAGCAGTTTCCAGGAGACATGAGTTGCAGTTCTGCTTTCTTTGAACGTTAGTACGCTTATGAAGACACCTAGTAACTTTCGTGGGCAAACTATTTCCTGCAAGAACACCGAGGACCGGCATGCTCGACTGGGAAGCTCAGAAACATCCAGGCCCGGAAACCTTTCCCAGTCACTCTCAATATGTTAAGTGTAGGGCAACACACTGCACGCCTCCTTGGGAGAGCTAGATTTCCTCAGCACTCCAGCAGCTCCAGGCAATCTGTTGTCTCACGTCTACATGTCATGCATATCTGCCTCAATGCCCTAGGCTGAGCCGCACTGAGAAACCAATACTGTTTCACATTCCTTCTACAAAGTCATACCTTAAGACCCCATACTTACAGGGGAAAGTTGCCTTGCGTTCCTGCTGTAACCAAAGCACAGTTCTTCCTCTTACACTGCAGGGTTTTAGAAGAGCCTAAGCCCCGATAGCGTTACCAAAGCGTTCCTTGGGACAGGCAGTTCGCTACATGCAGAACTCCGTGCCAAGAAAACATTCTTCAGGGAAGGGACCATTGTGTAGTTTGAGGGAATATTTACTTGGTAGACATCACAAGGGGGTAGGCTGCGTGTTCTCTGGAAACGGAGACCTGATGGCACAAGGCTTGCTTTCCCATTTTGAAAGCTCCATTCATGCTGCCTTGAAGCTACCTAAATACCAGTGTTCTGGACGGTCTCTAGTCACTGTAGGCAGGGCTCTGGGAAGGGAACGAGTTTTCTCTAAATCAACAGGGTGCTTTCGTAAACTGGGTGGGAGCTCCACCTGAGACGCTCTAGAGCTGAAAGGAAACCTGACGTGAGTCGTTTCCTCAAGGTAAAGCCTTGAAGAGCCCTGTTGAAGCCAAAGCGTGGAGCATTTTCCTGGAGACACGAGTTGCAGTTCTGCTTTCTTTGAACGTTAGTACGCTTATGAAGACACCTAGTAACTCTCGTGGGCACCCTATTCCCTGCACGAACACCGAGGACCGGCATGCTCGACTGGGAAGCTCAGAAACATCCAGGCCCGGAAACCTTTCCCAGTCACTCTCAATATGCTAAGGGTAGGGCAACACACTGCACGCCTCCTTGGAAGAGCTGGATTTCCTGAGCACTCCAACAGCTCCAGGCAATCTGTTGTCTCACGTCTACATGTCATGCATATCTGCCTCAATGCCCTAGGCTGAGCGGCACTGAGAAACCAATACTGTTTCACATTCCTTCTACAAAGTCATACCTTAAGACCCCATACTTACAGGAGAAAGTTGGCTTGCATTCCTGTTGTAACCAAAGCACAGTTCTTCCTCTTACACTGCAGGGTTTTAGAAGAGCCTAAGCACCGAAAGCGTTTCCAAAGCGTTCCTTGAGAGAGGCAGTTCGCTACATGCAGAACTCCGTGCCAAGAAAACATTCTTCAGGGAAGGGACCATTGTGTAGTTTGAGGGAATATTTACTTGGTAGACATCACAAGGGGGTAGGCTGCGTGCTCACTGGAAACGGAGACCTGATGGCACAAGGCTTGCTTTCCCATTTTGAAAGCTCCATTCATGCTGCCTTGAAGCTACCTAAATACCAGTGTTTTGTACGGGTCTCTAGTCACTGTAGGCAGGGCTCTGGGAAGGGAACGAGTTTTCTCTAAATCAACAGGGTGCTTTCGTAGCCTGGGTGGGAGCTCCAACTGAGACGCTCTAGAGCTCAAAGGAAACTTGACGTGAGTCGTTTCCTCAAGGTAAAGCCTTGAAGAGCCCTGTTGAAGCCAAAGAGTGGAGCAGTTTCCTGGAGACACGAGTTGCAGTTCTGCTTTCTTTGAACGTTAGTACGCTTATGAAGACACCTAGTAACTCTCGTGGGCACCCTATTCCCTGCAAGAACACCGAGGACCGGCATGCTCGACTGGGAAGCTCAGAAACATCCAGGCCCAGAAACCTTTCCCAGTCACTCTCAATATGCTAAGGGTAGGGCAACACACTGCACGCCTCCTTGGGAGAGCTGGATTTCCTCAGCACTCCAACAGCTCCAGGCAATCTGTTGTCTCACGTCTACATGTCATGCATATCTGCCTCAATGCCCTAGGCTGAGCGGCACTGAGAAACCAATACTGTTTCACATTCCTTCTACAAAGTCATACCTTAAGACCCCATACTTACAGGAGAAAGTTGCCTTGCGTTCCTGCTGTAACCAAAGCACAGTTCTTCCTCTTACACTGCAGGGTTTTAGAAGAGGCTAAGCCCCTATAGCGTACCTAGAGCATTCCTTGGGAGAGGCAGTTCGCTACATGCAGAACTCCGTGCCAAGAACACGTTATTCAGGGAAGGGACCAGTGTGTCGCTAGAGTGTATATTAACTTGGTAGAAATCACAAGTAGCTAGGCTGCGTGTTCACTGGAAACGGGGACCTGATGGCACAAGGCTTGCTTTCCCATTTTGAAAGCTCCATTCATGCCGCCTTGAACCTACCTAAATACCAGTGTTTTGGACGAGTTTCTAGTCACTGTAGGCAGGGCTCTGGGAAGGGAACGAGTTTTCTCGAAATCAACAGGGTGCTTTCATAGCCTGGGTGGGAGCTCCTCCTGAGACGCTCTAGAGCTACAAGGAAACTTGACGTGAGTCCTTTCCTCAAGGTAAAGCCTTGAAGAGCCCTGCTGAAGCGGCACGTGGAGAAGTTTCCTTGAGACAGGAGTTGCAGTTCTCCTTTCTTTTAACGTTACTACGCTTTTCAAGACACCTAGGATCTCGCCTGGGCACCCTATTCCGTGCAAGAACACCGAGTACCGGCAGGCTCCACTGGGTTGCTAAGAAACATCCAGGCCCGGATACCTTTCCCAGTCACTCTGTGTATGCTAAGTTTAGGGCAACACACTGCACTCTTCCTTGGGAGAGCTACATTTCCTCAGCCCTCCAACAGCTCCAAGTAATCTGTTCTCTCATGTCCTACATGTCATGCAAATTGCCTCAATGCCCTAGGCTGAGCGGCACTGAGAAATCAAAACTGCTTCGCATTCCTTCTACAAAGTCATACCTTAAGACCCCATACTTACAGGAGAAACTCGGCTTGCGTTCCTCCTGTAACCAAAGCACAGTTCTTCCTCTTACACTGCAGGGTTTTAGAAGAGCCTAAGCCCCGATAGCGTTACCAAAGCGTTCCTTGGGAGAGGCAGTTCGCTACATGCAGAAGTCCGTGCCAAGAAAACATTCTTCAGGGAAGGGACCATTGTGTAGTTTGAGGGAATATTTACTTGGTAGACATCACAAGGGGGTAGGCTGCGTGTTCCCTGGAAACGGAGACCTGATGGCACAAGGCTTGCTTTCCCATTTTGAAAGCTCCATTCATGCTGCCTTGAAGCTACCTAAATACCAGTGTTCTGGACGGGTCTCTAGTCACTGTAGGCAGGGCTCTGGGAAGGGAATGAGTTTTCTCTAAATCAACAGAGTGCTTTCGTAAACTGGGTGGGAGCTCCACCTGAGACGCTCTAGAGCTGAAAGGAAACTTGACGTGAGTCGTTTCCTCAAGGTAAAGCCTTGAAGAGCCCTGTTGAAGCCAAAGCGTGGAGCAGTTTCCTGGAGACACGAGTTGCAGTTCTGCTTTCTTTGAACGTTAGTACGCTTATTTAGACACCTAGTAACTCTCGTGGGCACCCTATTCCCTGCACGAACACCGAGGACCGGCATGCTCGACTGGGAAGCTCAGAAACATCCAGGCCCGGAAACCTTTCCCAGTCACTCTCAATATGCTAAGGGTAGGGCAACACACTGCACGCCTCCCTGGGAGAGCTGGATTTCCTGAGCACTCCAACAGCTCCAGGCAATCTGTTGTCTCACGTCTACATGTCATGCATATCGGCCTCAATGCCCTAGGCTGAGCGGCACTGAGTAACCAATACTGTTTCACATTCCTTCTACAAAGTCATACCTTAAGACCCCATACTTACAGGAGAAACTCGGCTTGCATTCCTCCTATAACCAAAGCACAGTTCTTCCTCTTACACTGCAGGGTTTTAGAAGAGCCTAAGCACCGAAAGCGTTACCAAAGCGTTCCTTGGGAGAGGCAGTTCGCTACATGCAGAACTCCGTGCCAAGAAAACATTCTTCAGGGAAGGGACCATTGTGTAGTTTGAGGGAATATTTACTTGGTAGACATCACAAGGGGGTAGGCTGCGTGTTCCCTGGAAATGGAGACCTGATGGCACAAGGCTTGCTTTCCCATTTTGAAAGCTCCATTCATGCCGCCTTGAACCTACCTAAATACCAGTGTTTTGGACGGGTCTCTAGTCACTGTAGGCAGGGCTCTGGGAAGGGAACGAGTTTTCTCGAAATCAACAGGGTGCTTTCATAGCCTGGGTGGGAGCTCCTCCTGAGACGCTCTAGAGCTACAAGGAAACTTGACGTGAGTCCTTTCCTCAAGGTAAAGCCTTGAAGAGCCCTGCTGAAGCGTCACGTGGAGAAGTTTCCTTGAGACATGAGTTGCAGTTCTCCTTTCTTTTAACGTTACTACGCTTTTCAAGACACCTAGGATCTCGCCTGGGCACCCTATTCTGTGCAAGAACACCGAGTACCGGCAGGCTCCACTGGGTTGCTAAGAAACATCCAGGCCCGGATACCTTTCCCAGTCACTCTGTGTATGCTAAGTGTAGGGCAACACACTGCACTCTTCCTTGGGAGAGCTACATTTCCTCAGCACTCCAACAGCTCCAAGTAATCTGTTCTCTCATGTCCTACATGTCATGCAAATTGCCTCAATGCCCTAGGATGAGCGGCACTGAGAAATCAAAACTGCTTCGCATTCCTTCTACAAAGTCATACCTTAAGACCCCATACTTACAGGAGAAACTCGGCTTGCGTTCCTCCTGTAACCAAAGCACAGTTCTTCCTCTTACACTGCAGGGTTTTAGAAGAGCCTAAGCCCCGATAGCGTTACCAAAGCGTTCCTTGGGAGAGGCAGTTCGCTACATGCAGAACTCCGTGCCAAGAAAACATTCTTCAGGGAAGGGACCATTGTGTAGTTTGAGGGAATATTTACTTGGTAGACATCACAAGGGGGTAGGCTGCGTGCTCACTGGAAACGGAGACCTGATGGCACAAGGCTTGCTTTCCCATTTTGAAAGCTCCATTCATGCTGCCTTGAAGCTACCTAATACCAGTGTTTTGGACGGGTCTCTAGTCACTGTAGGCAGGGCTCTGGGAAGGGAACGAGTTTTCTCTAAATCAACAGGGTGCTCTCGTAGCCTGGGTGGGAGCTCCACCTGAGACGCTCTAGAGCTCAAAGGAAACTTGACGTGAGTCGTTTCCTCAAGGTAAAGCCTTGAAGAGCCCTGCTGAAGCCGAAGCGTGGAGCAGTTTCCAGGAGACATGAGTTGCAGTTCTGCTTTCTTTGAACGTTAGTACGCTTATGAAGACACCTAGTAACTTTCGTGGGCAAACTATTTCCTGCAAGAACACCGAGGACCGGCATGCTCGACTGGGAAGCTCAGAAACATCCAGGCCCGGAAACCTTTCCCAGTCACTCTCAATATGTTAAGTGTAGGGCAACACACTGCACGCCTCCTTGGGAGAGCTAGATTTCCTCAGCACTCCAGCAGCTCCAGGCAATCTGTTGTCTCACGTCTACATGTCATGCATATCTGCCTCAATGCCCTAGGCTGAGCCGCACTGAGAAACCAATACTGTTTCACATTCCTTCTACAAAGTCATACCTTAAGACCCCATACTTACAGGGGAAAGTTGCCTTGCGTTCCTGCTGTAACCAAAGCACAGTTCTTCCTCTTACACTGCAGGGTTTTAGAAGAGGCTAAGCCCCTATAGCGTACCTAGAGCATTCCTTGGGAGAGGCAGTTCGCTACATGCAGAACTCCGTGCCAAGAACACGTTATTCAGGGAAAGGACCAGTGTGTCGCTAGAGTGTATATTAACTTGGTAGAAATCACAAGTAGCTAGGCTGCGTGTTCACTGGAAACGGGGACCTGATGGCACAAGGCTTGCTTTCCCATTTTGAAAGCTCCATTCATGCCGCCTTGAACCTACCTAACTACCAGTGTTTTGGACGAGTTTCTAGTCACTGTAGGCAGGGCTCTGGGAAGGGAACGAGTTTTCTCGAAATCAACAGGGTGCTTTCATAGCCTGGGTGGGAGCTCCTCCTGAGACGCTCTAGAGCTACAAGGTAACTTGACGTGAGTCCTTTCCTCAAGGTAAAGCCTTGAAGAGCCCTGCTGAAGCGGCACGTGGAGAAGTTTCCTTGAGACAGGAGTTGCAGTTCTCCTTTCTTTTAACGTTACTACGCTTTTCAAGACACCTAGGATCTCGCCTGGGCACCCTATTCCGTGCAAGAACACCGAGTACCGGCAGGCTCCACTGGGTTGCTAAGAAACATCCAGGCCCGGATACCTTTCCCAGTCACTCTGTGTATGCTAAGTGTAGGGCAACACACTGCACTCTTCCTTGGGAGAGCTACATTTCCTCAGCCCTCCAACAGCTCCAGGTAATCTGTTCTCTCACGTCCTACATGTCATGCAAATTGCCTCAATGACCTAGGCTGAGCGGCACTGAGAAATCAAAACTGCTTTGCATTCCTTCTACAAATCATACCTTAAGACCCCATACTTACAGGAGAAACTCGGCTTGCGTTCCTCCTGTAACCAAAGCACAGTTCTTCCTCTTACACTGCAGGGTTTTAGAAGAGCCTAAGCCCCGATAGCGTTACCACAGCGTTCCTTGGGAGAGGCAGTTCGCTACATGCAGAAATCCGTGCCAAGAAAACATTCTTCAGGGAAGGGACCATTGTGTAGTTTGAGGGAATATTTACTTGGTAGACATCACAAGGGGGTAGGCTGCGTGTTCCCTGGAAACGGAGACCTGATGGCACAAGGCTTGCTTTCCCATTTTGAAAGCTCCATTCATGCTGCCTTGAAGCTACCTAAATACCAGTGTTCTGGACGGGTCTCTAGTCACTGTAGGCAGGGCTCTGGGAAGGGAACGAGTTTTCTCTAAATCAACAGGGTGCTTTCGTAGCCTGGGTGGGAGCTCCACCTGAGACGCTCTAGAGCTGAAAGGAAACTTGACGTGAGTCGTTTCCTCAAGGTAAAGCCTTGAAGAGCCCTGTTGAAGCCAAAGAGTGGAGCAGTTTCCTGGAGACACGAGTTGCAGTTCTGCTTTCTTTGAACGTTAGTACGCTTATGAAGACACCTAGTAACTCTCGTGGGCACCCTATTCCCTGCAAGAACACCGAGGACCGGCATGCTCGACTGGGAAGCTCAGAAACATCCAGGCCCAGAAACCTTTCCCAGTCACTCTCAATATGCTAAGGGTAGGGCAACACACTGCACGCCTCCTTGGGAGAGCTGGATTTCCTCAGCACTCCAACAGCTCCAGGCAATCTGTTGTCTCACGTCTACATGTCATGCATATCTGCCTCAATGCCCTAGGCTGAGCGGCACTGAGAAACCAATACTGTTTCACATTCCTTCTACAAAGTCATACCTTAAGACCCCATACTTACAGGAGAAAGTTGCCTTGCGTTCCTGCTGTAACCAAAGCACAGTTCTTCCTCTTACACTGCAGGGTTTTAGTAGAGGCTAAGCCCCTATAGCGTACCTAGAGCATTCCTTGGGAGAGGCAGTTCGCTACATGCAGAACTCCGTGCCAAGAACACGTTATTCAGGGAAGGGACCAGTGTGTCGCTAGAGTGTATATTAACTTGGTAGAAATCACAAGTAGCTAGGCTGCGTGTTCACTGGAAACGGGGACCTGATGGCACAAGGCTTGCTTTCCCATTTTGAAAGCTCCATTCATGCCGCCTTGAACCTACCTAACTACCAGTGTTTTGGACGAGTTTCTAGTCACTGTAGGCAGGGCTCTGGGAAGGGAACGAGTTTTCTCGAAATCAACAGGGTGCTTTCATAGCCTGGGTGGGAGCTCCTCCTGAGACGCTCTAGAGCTACAAGGTAACTTGACGTGAGTCCTTTCCTCAAGGTAAAGCCTTGAAGAGCCCTGCTGAAGCGGCACGTGGAGAAGTTTCCTTGAGACAGGAGTTGCAGTTCTCCTTTCTTTTAACGTTACTACGCTTTTCAAGACACCTAGGATCTCGCCTGGGCACCCTATTCCGTGCAAGAACACCGAGTACCGGCAGGCTCCACTGGGTTGCTAAGAAACATCCAGGCCCGGATACCTTTCCCAGTCACTCTGTGTATGCTAAGTGTAGGGCAACACACTGCACTCTTCCTTGGGAGAGCTACATTTCCTCAGCACTCCAACAGCTCCAGGTAATCTGTTCTCTCACGTCCTACATGTCATGCAAATTGCCTCAATGACCTAGGCTGAGCGGCACTGAGAAATCAAAACTGCTTTGCATTCCTTCTACAAATCATACCTTAAGGCCCCATACTTACAGGAGAAACTCGGCTTGCGTTCCTCCTGTAACCAAAGCACAGTTCTTCCTCTTACACTGCAGGGTTTTAGAAGAGCCTAAGCCCCGATAGCGTTACCACAGCGTTCCTTGGGAGAGGCAGTTCGCTACATGCAGAAATCCGTGCCAAGAAAACATTCTTCAGGGAAGGGACCATTGTGTAGTTTGAGGGAATATTTACTTGGTAGACATCACAAGGGGGTAGGCTGCGTGTTCCCTGGAAACGGAGACCTGATGGCACAAGGCTTGCTTTCCCATTTTGAAAGCTCCATTCATGCTGCCTTGAAGCTACCTAAATACCAGTGTTCTGGACGGGTCTCTAGTCACTGTAGGCAGGGCTCTGGGAAGGGAACGAGTTTTCTCTAAATCAACAGGGTGCTTTCGTAGCCTGGGTGGGAGCTCCACCTGAGACGCTCTAGAGCTGAAAGGAAACTTGACGTGAGTCGTTTCCTCAAGGTAAAGCCTTGAAGAGCCCTGTTGAAGCCAAAGCGTGGAGCAGTTTCCTGGAGACACGAGTTGCAGTTCTGCTTTCTTTGAACGTTAGTATGCTTATGAAGACACCTAGTAACTCTCGTGGGCACCCTATTCCCTGCACGAACACCGAGGACCGGCATGCTCGACTGGGAAGCTCAGAAACATCCAGGCCCGGAAACCTTTCCCAGTCACTCTCAATATGCTAAAGGTAGGGCAACACACTGCACGCCTCCTTGGGAGAGCTGGATTTCCTGAGCACTCCAACAGCTCCAGGCAATCTGTTGTCTCACGTCTATATGTCTTGCATATCGGCCTCAATGCCCTAGGCTGAGCGGCACTGAGTAACCAATACTGTTTCACATTCCTTCTACAAAGTCATACCTTACGACCCCATACTTACAGGAGAAAGTTGGCTTGCGTTCCTGCTGTAACCAAAGCACAGTTCTTCCTCTTACACTGCAGGGTTTTAGAAGAGGCTAAGCCCCTATAGCGTACCTAGAGCATTCCTTGGGAGAGGCAGTTCGCTACATGCAGAACTCCGTGCCAAGAACACGTTATTCAGGGAAGGGACCAGTGTGTCACTAGAGTGTATATTAACTTGGTAGAAATCACAAGGAGGTAGGCTGCGTGTTCACTGGAAACGGGGACCTGATGGCACAAGGCTTGCTTTCCCATTTTGAAAGCTCCATTCATGCCGCCTTGAACCTACCTAAATACCAGTGTTTTGGACGAGTTTCTAGTCACTGTAGGCAGGGCTCTGGGAAGGGAACGAGTTTTCTCTAAATCAACAGGGTGCTTTCGTAGCCTGGGTGGGAGCTCCTCCTGAGACGCTCTAGAGCTACAAGGAAACTTGACGTGAGTCCTTTCCTCAAGGTAAAGCCTTGAAGAGCCCTGCTGAAGCGGCACGTGGAGAAGTTTCCTTGAGACATGAGTTGCAGTTCTCCTTTCTTTTAACGTTACTACGCTTTTCAAGACACCTAGGATCTCGCCTGGGCACCCTATTCCGTGCAAGAACACCGAGTACCGGCAGGCTCCACTGGGTTGCTAAGAAACATCCAGGCCCGGATACCTTTCCCAGTCACTCTGTGTATGCTAAGTGTAGGGCAACACACTGCACTCTTCCTTGGGAGAGCTACATTTCCTCAGCACTCCAACAGCTCCAGGTAATCTGTTCTCTCACGTCCTACATGTCATGCAAATTGCCTCAGCGCCCTAGGCTGAGCGGCACTGAAAAATCAAAACTGCTTCTCATTCCTTCTACAAAGTCATACATTAAGACCCGATACTTACAGGAGAAACTCGGCTTGCGTTCCTCCTGTAACCAAAGCACAGTTCTTCCTCTTACACTGCAGGGTTTTAGAAGAGGCTAAGCCCCTATAGCGTACCTAGAGCATTCCTTGGGAGAGGCAGTTCGCTACATGCAGAACTCCGTGCCAAGAACACGTTATTCAGGGAAGGGACCAGTGTGTTGCTAGAATGTATATTAACTTGGTAGAAATCACAAGGAGGTAGGCTGCGTGTTCACTGGTAATCGGGACCTGATGGCACAAGGCTTGCTTTCCCATTTTGAAAGCTCCATTCATGCCGCCTTGAACCTACCTAAATACCAGTGTTTTGGACGAGTTTCTAGTCACTGTAGGCAGGGCTCTGGGAAGGGAACGAGTTTTCTCGAAATCAACAGGGTGCTTTCATAGCCTGGGTGGGAGCTCCTCCTGAGACGCTCTAGAGCTACAAGGAAACTTGACGTGAGTCCTTTCCTCAAGGTAAAGCCTTGAAGAGCCCTGCTGAAGCGGCACGTGGAGAAGTTTCCTTGAGACATGAGTTGCAGTTCTCCTTTCTTTTAACGTTACTACGCTTTTCAAGACACCTAGGATCTCGCCTGGGCACCCTATTCCGTGCAAGAACACCGAGTACCGGCAGGCTCCACTGGGTTGCTAAGAAACATCCAGGCCCGGATACCTTTCCCAGTCACTCTGTGTATGCTAAGTGTAGGGCAACACACTGCACTCTTCCTTGGGAGAGCTACATTTCCTCAGCACTCCAACAGCTCCAAGTAATCTGTTCTCTCATGTCCTACATGTCATGCAAATTGCCTCAATGCCTTAGGCTGAGCGGCACTGAGAAATCAAAACTGCTTCGCATTCCTTCTACAAAGTCATACCTTAAGACCCCATACTTACAGGAGAAACTCGGCTTGCGTTCCTCCTGTAACCAAAGCACAGTTCTTCCTCTTACACTGCAGGGTTTTAGAAGAGCCTAAGCCCCGATAGCGTTACCAAAGCGTTCCTTGGGAGAGGCAGTTCGCTACATGCAGAACTCCGTGCCAAGAAAACATTCTTCAGGGAAGGGACCATTGTGTAGTTTGAGGGAATATTTACTTGGTAGACATCACAAGGGGGTAGGCTGCGTGCTCACTGGAAACGGAGACCTGATGGCACAAGGCTTGCTTTCCCATTTTGAAAGCTCCATTCCTGCTGCCTTGAAGCTACCTAAATACCAGTGTTTTGGACGGGTCTCTAGTCACTGTAGGCAGGGCTCTAGGAAGGGAACGAGTTTTCTCTAAATCAACAGGGTGCTTTCGTAGCCTGGGTGGGAGCTCCACCTGAGACGCTCTAGAGCTCAAAGGAAACTTGACGTGAGTCGTTTCCTCAAGGTAAAGCCTTAAGAGCCCTGCTGAAGCCGAAGCGTGGAGCAGCTTCCTGGAGACATGAGTTGTAGTTCTGCTTTCTTTGAACGTTAGTACGCTTATGAAGACACCTAGTAACTCTCGTGGGCACCCTATTCCCTGCACGAACACCGAGGACTGGCATGCTCGACTGGGAAGCTCAGAAACATCCAGGCCCGGAAACCTTTCCCAGTCACTCTCAATATGCTAAGTGTAAGGCAACACACTGCACGCCTCCTTGGGAGAGCTAGATTTCCTCAGCACTCCAACAGCTCCAGGCAATCTGTTGTCTCACGTCTACATGTCATGCATATCTGCCTCAGTGCCCTAGGCTGAGCGGCACTGAGAAACCAATACTCTTTCACATTCCTTCTACAAAGTCATACCTTAAGACCCCATACTTACAGGAGAAACTCGGCTTGCGTTCCTGCTGTAACCAAAGCACAGTTCTTCCTCTTACACTGCAGGGTTTTAGAAGAGCCTAAGCCCTGATAGCGTTACCAAAGCGTTCCTTGGGAGAGGCAGTTCGCTACATGCAGAACTCCGTGCCAAGAAAACATTCTTCAGGGAAGGGACCATTGTGTAGTTTGAGGGAATATTTACTTGGTAGACATCACAAGGGGGTAGGCTGCGTGTTCCCTGGAAACGGAGACCTGATGGCACAAGGCTTGCTTTCCCATTTTGAAAGCTCCATTCATGCTGCCTTGAAGCTACCTAAATACCAGTGTTTTGGACGGGTCTCTAGTCACTGTAGGCTGGGCTCTGGGAAGGGAACGAGTTTTCTCTAAATCAACAGGGTGCTTTCGTAGCTCGGGTGGGAGCTCCAACTGAGACGCTCTAGAGCTCAAAGGAAACTTGACGTGAGTCGTTTCCTCAAGGTAAAGCCTTGAAGGGCCCTGCTGAAGCCGAAGCGTGGAGCAGTTTTCTGGAGACATGAGTTGCAGTTCTGCTTTCTTTGAACGTTAGTACGCTTATGAAGACACCTAGTAACTCTCGTGGGCACCCTATTCCCTGCAAGAACACCGAGGACCGGCATGCTCGACTGGGAAGCTCAGAAACATCCAGGCCCGGAAACCTTTCCCAGTCACTCTCAATATGCTAAGGGTACGGCAACACACTGCACGCCTCCTTGGGAGAGCTAGATTTCCTCAGCACTCCAACAGCTCCAGGCAATCTGTTGTCTCACGTCTACATGTCATGCATATCTGCCTCAATGCCCTAGGCTGAGCCCCACTGAGAAACCAATACTGTTTCACATTCCTTCTACAAAGTCTTACCTTAAGACCCCATACTTACAGGGGAAAGTTGCCTTGCGTTCCTGCTGTAACCAAAGCACAGTTCTTCCTCTTACACTGCAGGGTTTTAGAAGAGCCTAAGCCCCGATAGCGTTACCAAAGCGTTCCTTGGGACAGGCAGTTCGCTACATGCAGAACTCCGTGCCAAGAAAACATTCTTCAGGGAAGGGACCATTGTGTAGTTTGAGGGAATATTTACTTGGTAGACATCACAAGGGGGTAGGCTGCGTGTTCTCTGGAAACGGAGACCTGATGGCACAAGGCTTGCTTTCCCATTTTGAAAGCTCCATTCATGCTGCCTTGAAGCTACCTAAATACCAGTGTTTTGGACGGGTCTCTAGTCACTGTAGGCAGGGCTCTAGGAAGGGAACGAGTTTTCTCTAAATCAACAGGGTGCTTTCGTAGCCTGGGTGTGAGCTCCACCTGAGACGCTCTAGAGCTCAAAGGAAACTTGACGTGAGTCGTTTCCTCAAGGTAAAGCCTTAAGAGCCCTGCTGAAGCCGAAGCGTGGAGCAGCTTCCTGGAGACATGAGTTGTAGTTCTGCTTTCTTTGAACGTTAGTACGCTTATGAAGACACCTAGTAACTCTCGTGGGCACCCTATTCCCTGCACGAACACCGAGGACTGGCATGCTCGACTGGGAAGCTCAGAAACATCCAGGCCCGGAAACCTTTCCCAGTCACTCTCAATATGCTAAGGGTAGGGCAACACACTGCACGCCTCCTTGGGAGAGCTAGATTTCCTCAGCACTCCAACAGCTCCAGGCAATCTGTTGTCTCACGTCTACATGTCATGCATATCTGCCTCAATGCCCTAGGCTGAGCGGCACTGAGAAACCAATACTGTTTCACATTCCTTCTACAAAGTCATACCTTAAGACCCCATACTTACAGGAGAAAGTTTCCTTGCGTTCCTGCTGTAACCAAAGCACAGTTCTTCCTCTTACACTGCAGGGTTTTAGAAGAGGCTAAGCCCCTATAGCGTACCTAGAGCATTCCTTGGGAGAGGCAGTTCGCTACATGCAGAACTCCATGCCAAGAACACGTTATTCAGGGAAGGGACCAGTGTGTCGCTAGAGTGTATATTAACTTGGTAGAAATCACAAGGAGGTAGGCTGCGTGTTCACTGGAAACGGGGACCTGATGGCACAAGGCTTGCTTTCCCATTTTGAAAGCTCCATTCATGCCGCCTTGAACCTACCTAAATACCAGTGTTTTGGACGAGTTTCTAGTCACTGTAGGCAGGGCTCTGGGAAGGGAACGAGTTTTCTCGAAATCAACAGGGTGCTTTCATAGCCTGGGTGGGAGCTCCTCCTGAGACGCTCTAGAGCTACAAGGAAACTTGACGTGAGTCCTTTCCTCAAGGTAAAGCCTTGAAGAGCCCTGCTGAAGCGGCACGTGGAGAAGTTTCCTTGAGACAGGAGTTGCAGTTCTCCTTTCTTTTAACGTTACTACGCTTTTCAAGACACCTAGGATCTCGCCTGGGCACCCTATTCCGTGCAAGAACACCGAGTACCGGCAGGCTCCACTGGGTTGCTAAGAAACATCCAGGCCCGGATACCTTTCCCAGTCACTCTGTGTATGCTAAGTGTAGGGCAACACACTGCACTCTTCCTTGGGAGAGCTACATTTCCTCAGCACTCCAACAGCTCCAGGTAATCTGTTCTCTCACGTCCTACATGTCATGCAAATTGCCTCAATGCCCTAGGCTGAGCGGCACTGAGAAATCAAAACTGCTTTGCATTCCTTCTACAAAGTCATACCTTAAGACCCCATACTTACAGGAGAAACTCGGCTTGCGTTCCTCCTGTAACCAAAGCACAGTTCTTCCTCTTACACTGCAGGGTTTTAGAAGAGCCTAAGCCCCGATAGCGTTACCAAAGCGTTCCTTGGGAGAGGCAGTTCGCTACATGCAGAACTCCGTGCCAAGAAAACATTCTTCAGGGAAGGGACCATTGTGTAGTTTGAGGGAATATTTACTTGGTAGACATCACAAGGGGGTAGGCTGCGTGTTCCCTGGAAACGGAGACCTGATGGCACAAGGCTTGCTTTCCCATTTTGAAAGCTCCATTCATGCTGCCTTGAAGCTACCTAAATACCAGTGTTTTGGACGGGTCTCTAGTCACTGTAGGCAGGGCTGTGGGAAGGGAACGAGTTTTCTCTAAATCAACAGGGTGCTTTCGTAGCCTGGGTGGGAGCTCCACCTGAGACGCTCTAGAGCTGAAAGGAAACTTGACGTGAGTCGTTTCCTCAAGGTAAAGCCTTGAAGAGCCCTGTTGAAGCCAAAGCGTGGAGCAGTTTCCTGGAGACACGAGTTGCAGTTCTGCTTTCTTTGAACGTTAGTACGCTTATGAAGACACCTAGTAACTCTCGTGGGCACCCTATTCCCTGCAAGAACACCGAGGACCGGCATGCTCGACTGGGAAGCTCAGAAACATCCAGGCCCGGAAACCTTTCCCAGTCACTCTCAATATGCTAAGGGTAGGGCAACACACTGCACGCCTCCTTGGGAGAGCTGGATTTCCTCAGCACTCCAACAGCTCCAGGCAATCTGTTGTGTCACGTCTACATGTCATGCATATCTGCCTCAATGCCCTAGGCTGAGCGGCACTGAGAAACCAATACTGTTTCACATTCCTTCTACAAAGTCATACCTTAAGACCCCATACTTACAGGAGAAAGTTGCCTTGCGTTCCTGCTGTAACCTAAGCACAGTTCTTCCTCTTACACTGCAGGGTTTTAGAAGAGGCTAAGCCCCTATAGCGTACCTAGAGCATTCCTTGGGAGAGGCAGTTCGCTACATGCAGAACTCCGTGCCAAGAACACGTTATTCAGGGAAGGGACCAGTGTGTCGCTAGAGTGTATATTAACTTGGTAGAAATCACAAGGAGGTAGGCTGCATGTTCACTGGAAACGGGGACCTGATGGCACAAGGCTTGCTTTCCCATTTTGAAAGCTCCATTCATGCCGCCTTGAACCTACCTAAATACCAGTGTTTTGGACGAGTTTCTAGTCACTGTAGGCAGGGCTCTGGGAAGGGAATGAGTTTTCTCGAATTCAACAGGGTGCTTTCATAGCCTGGGTGGGAGCTCCTCCTGAGACGCTCTAGAGCTACAAGGAAACTTGACGTGAGTCCTTTCCTCAAGGTAAAGCCTTGAAGAGCCCTGCTGAAGCGGCACGTGGAGAAGTTTCCTTGAGACAGGAGTTGCAGTTCTCCTTTCTTTTAACGTTACTACGCTTTTCAAGACACCTAGGATCTCGCCTGGGCACCCTATTCCGTGCAAGAACACCGAGTACCGGCAGGCTCCACTGGGTTGCTAAGAAACATCCAGGCCCGGATACCTTTCCCAGTCACTCTGTGTATGCTAAGTTTAGGGCAACACACTGCACTCTTCCTTGGGAGAGCTACATTTCCTCAGCACTCCAACAGCTCCAAGTAATCTGTTCTCTCATGTCCTACATGTCATGCAAATTGCCTCAATGCCCTAGGCTGAGCGGCACTGAGAAATCAAAACTGCTTCGCATTCCTTCTACAAAGTCATACCTTAAGACCCCATACTTACAGGAGAAACTCGGCTTGCGTTCCTCCTGTAACCAAAGCACAGTTCTTCCTCTTACACTGCAGGGTTTTAGAAGAGCCTAAGCCCCGATAGCGTTACCAAAGCGTTCCTTGGGAGAGGCAGTTCGCTACATGCAGAACTCCGTGCCAAGAAAACATTCTTCAGGGAAGGGACCATTGTGTAGTTTGAGGGAATATTTACTTGGTAGACATCACAAGGGGGTAGGCTGCGTGCTCACTGGAAACGGAGACCTGATGGCACAAGGCTTGCTTTCCCATTTTGAAAGCTCCATTCATGCTGCCTTGAAGCTACCTAATACCAGTGTTTTGGACTGGTCTCTAGTCACTGTAGGCAGGGCTGTGGGAAGGGAACGAGTTTTCTCTAAATCAACAGGGTGCTCTCGTAGCCTGGGTGGGAGCTCCACCTGAGATGCTCTAGAGCTCAAAGGAAACTTGACGTGAGTCTTTTCCTCAAGGTAAAGCCTTGAAGAGCCCTGCTGAAGCCGAAGCGTGGAGCAGTTTCCTGGAGACATGAGTTGCAGTTCTGCTTTCTTTGAACGTTAGTACGCTTATTTAGACACCTAGTAACTCTCGTGGGCACCCTATTCCCTGCACGAACACCGAGGACCGGCATGCTCGACTGGGAAGCTCAGAAACATCCAGGCCCGGAAAACTTTCCCAGTCACTCTCAATATGCTAAGGGTAGGGCAACACACTGCACGCCTCCTTGGGAGAGCTAGATTTCCTCAGCACTCCAACAGCTCCAGGCAATCTGTTGTCTCACGTCTACATGTCATGCATATCTGCCTCAATGCCCTAGGCTGAGCCGCACTGAGAAACCAATACTCTTTCACATTCCTTCTACAAAGTCATACCTTAAGACCCCATACTTACAGGAGAAACTCGGCTTGCATTCCTCCTATAACCAAAGCACAGTTCTTCCTCTTACACTGCAGGGTTTTAGAAGAGCCTAAGCACCGAAAGCGTTACCAAAGCGTTCCTTGGGAGAGGCAGTTCGCTACATGCAGAACGCCGTGCCAAGAAAACATTCTTCAGGGAAGGGACCATTGTGTAGTTTGAGGGAATATTTACTTGGTAGACATCACAAGGGGGTAGGCTGCGTGTTCCCTGGAAATGGAGACCTGATGGCACAAGGCTTGCTTTCCCATTTTGAAAGCTCCATTCATGCCGCCTTGAACCTACCTAAATACCAGTGTTTTGGACGGGTCTCTAGTCACTGTAGGCAGGGCTCTGGGAAGGGAACGAGTTTTCTCTAAATCAACACGGTGCTTTCATAGCCTGGGTGGGAGCTCCTCCTGAGACGCTCTAGAGCTACAAGGAAACTTGACGTGAGTCCTTTCCTCAAGGTAAAGCCTTGAAGAGCCCTGCTGAAGCGGCACGTGGAGAAGTTTCCTTGAGACATGAGTTGCAGTTCTCCTTTCTTTTAACGTTACTACGCTTTTCAAGACACCTAGGATCTCGCCTGGGCACCCTATTCCGTGCAAGAACACCGAGTACCGGCAGGCTCCACTGGGTTGCTAAGAAACATCCAGGCCCGGATACCTTTCCCAGTCACTCTGTGTATGCTAAGTGTAGGGCAACACACTGCACTCTTCCTTGGGAGAGCTACATTTCCTCAGCACTCCAACAGCTCCAAGTAATCTGTTCTCTCATGTCCTACATGTCATGCAAATTGCCTCAATGCCTTAGGCTGAGCGGCACTGAGAAATCAAAACTGCTTCGCATTCCTTCTACAAAGTCATACCTTAAGACCCCATACTTACAGGAGAAACTCGGCTTGCGTTCCTCCTGTAACCAAAGCACAGTTCTTCCTCTTACACTGCAGGGTTTTAGAAGAGCCTAAGCCCCGATAGCGTTACCAAAGCGTTCCTTGGGAGAGGCAGTTCGCTACATGCAGAACTCCGTGCCAAGAAAACATTCTTCAGGGAAGGGACCATTGTGTAGTTTGAGGGAATATTTACTTGGTAGACATCACAAGGGGGTAGGCTGCGTGCTCACTGGAAACGGAGACCTGATGGCACAAGGCTTGCTTTCCCATTTTGAAAGCTCCATTCCTGCTGCCTTGAAGCTACCTAAATACCAGTGTTTTGGACGGGTCTCTAGTCACTGTAGGCAGGGCTCTATGAAGGGAACGAGTTTTCTCTAAATCAACAGGGTGCTTTCGTAGCCTGGGTGGGAGCTCCACCTGAGACGCTCTAGAGCTCAAAGGAAACTTGACGTGAGTCGTTTCCTCAAGGTAAAGCCTTAAGAGCCCTGCTGAAGCCGAAGCGTGGAGCAGCTTCCTGGAGACATGAGTTGTAGTTCTGCTTTCTTTGAACGTTAGTACGCTTATGAAGACACCTAGTAACTCTCGTGCGCACCCTATTCCCTGCACGAACACCGAGGACTGGCATGCTCGACTGGGAAGCTCAGAAACATCCAGGCCCGGAAACCTTTCCCAGTCACTCTCAATATGCTAAGTGTAAGGCAACACACTGCACGCCTCCTTGGCAGAGCTAGATTTCCTCAGCACTCCAACAGCTCCAGGCAATCTGTTGTCTCACGTCTACATGTCATGCATATCTGCCTCAGTGCCCTAGGCTGAGCGGCACTGAGAAACCAATACTCTTTCACATTCCTTCTACAAAGTCATACCTTAAGACCCCATACTTACAGGAGAAACTCGGCTTGCGTTCCTGCTGTAACCAAAGCACAGTTCTTCCTCTTACACTGCAGGGTTTTAGAAGAGCCTAAGCCCCGATAGCGTTACCAAAGCGTTCCTTGGGAGAGGCAGTTCGCTACATGCAGAACTCCGTGCCAAGAAAACATTCTTCAGGGAAGGGACCATTGTGTAGTTTGAGGGAATATTTACTTGGTAGACATCACAAGGGGGTAGGCTGCGTGCTCACTGGAAACGGAGACCTGATGGCACAAGGCTTGCTTTCCCATTTTGAAAGCTCCATTCATGCTGCCTTGAAGCTACCTAATACCAGTGTTTTGGACGGGTCTCTAGTCACTGTAGGCAGGGCTCTGGGAAGGGAACGAGTTTTCTCTAAATCAACAGGGTGCTCTCGTAGCCTGGGTGGGAGCTCCACCTGAGACGCTCTAGAGCACAAAGGAAACTTGACGTGAGTCGTTTCCTCAAGGTAAAGCCTTGAAGAGCCCTGCTGAAGCCGAAGCGTGGAGCAGTTTCCTGGAGACATGAGTTGCAGTTCTGCTTTCTTTGAACGTTAGTACGCTTATGAAGACACCTAGTAACTCTCGTGGGCACCCTATTCCCTGCAAGAACACCGAGGACCGGCATGCTCGACTGGGAAGCTCAGAAACATGCAGGCCCGGAAACCTTTCCCAGTCACTCTCAATATGCTAAGGGTAGGGCAACACACTGCACGCCGCCTTGGGAGAGCTGGATTTCCTGAGCACTCCAACAGCTCCAGGCAATCTGTTGTCTCACGTCTACATGTCATGCATATCGGCCTCAATGCCCTAGGCTGAGCGGCACTGAGAAACCAATACTCTTTCACATTCCTTCTACAAAGTCATACCTTAAGACCCCATACTTACAGGAGAAACTCGGCTTGCGTTCCTCCTGTAACCAAAGCACAGTTCTTCCTCTTACACTGCAGGGTTTTAGAAGAGCCTAAGCCCCGATAGCGTTACCAAAGCGTTCCTTGGGAGAGGCAGTTCGCTACATGCAGAACTCCGTGCCAAGAAAACATTCTTCAGGGAAGGGACCATTGTGTAGTTTGAGGGAATATTTACTTGGTAGACATCACAAGGGGGTAGGCTGCGTGTTCCCTGGAAACGGAGACCTGATGGCACAAGGCTTGCTTTCCCATTTTGAAAGCTCCATTCATGCTGCCTTGAAGCTACCTAAATACCAGTGTTTTGGACGGGTCTCTAGTCACTGTAGGCAGGGCTCTGGGAAGGGAACGAGTTTTCTCTAAATCAACAGGGTGCTTTCGTAGCCTGGGTGGGAGCTCCAACTGAGACGCTCTAGAGCTCAAAGGAAACTTGACGTGAGTCGTTTCCTCAAGGTAAAGCCTTGAAGGGCCCTGCTGAAGCCGAAGCGTGGAGCAGTTTCCTGGAGACATGAGTTGCAGTTCTGCTTTCTTTGAACGTTAGTACGCTTATGAAGACACCTAGTAACTCTCGTGGGCACCCTATTCCCTGCAAGAACACCGAGGACCGGCATGCTCGACTGGGAAGCTCATAAAACATCCAGGCCCGGAAACCTTTCCCAGTCACTCTCAATATGCTAAGGGTAGGGCAACACACTGCACGCCTCCTTGGGAGAGCTAGATTTCCTCAGCACTCCAACAGCTCCAGGCAATCTGTTGTCTCACGTCTACATGTCATGCATATCTGCCTCAATGCCCTAGGCTGAGCGGCACTGAGAAACCAATACTGTTTCACATTCCTTCTACAAAGTCATACCTTAAGACCCCATACTTACAGGAGAAAGTTTCCTTGCGTTCCTGCTGTAACCAAAGCACAGTTCTTCCTCTTACACTGCAGGGTTTTAGAAGAGGCTAAGCCCCTATAGCGTACCTAGAGCATTCCTTGGGAGAGGCAGTTCGCTACATGCAGAACTCCATGCCAAGAACACGTTATTCAGGGAAGGGACCAGTGTGTCGCTAGAGTGTATATTAACTTGGTAGAAATCACAAGGAGGTAGGCTGCGTGTTCACTGGAAACGGGGACCTGATGGCACAAGGCTTGCTTTCCCATTTTGAAAGCTCCATTCATGCCGCCTTGAACCTACCTAAATACCAGTGTTTTGGACGAGTTTATAGTCACTGTAGGCAGGGCTCTGGGAAGGGAACGAGTTTTCTCGAAATCAACAGGGTGCTTTCATAGCCTGGGTGGGAGCTCCTCCTGAGACGCTCTAGAGCTACAAGGAAACTTGACGTGAGTCCTTTCCTCAAGGTAAAGCCTTGAAGAGCCCTGCTGAAGCGGCACGTGGAGAAGTTTCCTTGAGACAGGAGTTGCAGTTCTCCTTTCTTTTAACGTTACTACGCTTTTCAAGACACCTAGGATCTCGCCTGGGCACCCTATTCCGTGCAAGAACACCGAGTACCGGCAGGCTCCACTGGGTTGCTAAGAAACATCCAGGCCCGGATACCTTTCCCAGTCACTCTGTGTATGCTAAGTGTAGGGCAACACACTGCACTCTTCCTTGGGAGAGCTACATTTCCTCAGCACTCCAACAGCTCCAGGTAATCTGTTCTCTCACGTCCTACATGTCATGCAAATTGCCTCAATGCCCTAGGCTGAGCGGCACTGAGAAATCAAAACTGCTTTGCATTCCTTCTACAAAGTCATACCTTAAGACCCCATACTTACAGGAGAAACTCGGCTTGCGTTCCTCTTGTAACCAAAGCACAGTTCTTCCTCTTACACTGCAGGGTTTTAGAAGAGCCTAAGCCCCGATAGCGTTACCAAAGCGTTCCTTGGGACAGGCAGTTCGCTACATGCAGAACTCCGTGCCAAGAAAACATTCTTCAGGGAAGGGACCATTGTGTAGTTTGAGGGAATATTTACTTGGTAGACATCACAAGGGGGTAGGCTGCGTGTTCTCTGGAAACGGAGACCTGATGGCACAAGGCTTGCTTTCCCATTTTGAAAGCTCCATTCATGCTGTCTTGAAGCTACCTAAATACCAGTGTTCTGGACGGTCTCTAGTCACTGTAGGCAGGGCTCTGGGAAGGGAACGAGTTTTCTCTAAATCAACAGGGTGCTTTCGTAAACTGGGTGGGAGCTCCACCTGAGACGCTCTAGAGCTCAAAGGAAACTTGACGTGAGTCGTTTCCTCAAGGTAAAGCCTTGAAGAGCCCTGTTGAAGCCAAAGCGTGGAGCAGTTTCCTGGAGACACGAGTTGCAGTTCTGCTTTCTTTGAACGTTAGTACGCTTATGAAGACACCTAGTAACTCTCGTGGGCACCCTATTCCCTGCACGAACACCGAGGACCGGCATGCTCGACTGGGAAGCTCAGAAACAACCAGGCCCGGAAACCTTTCCCAGTCACTCTCAATATGCTAAGGGTAGGGGAACACACTGCACGCCTCCTTGGGAGAGCTGGATTTCCTGAGCACTCCAACAGCTCCAGGCAATCTGTAGTCTCACGTCTACATGTCATGCATATCTGCCTCAATGCCCTAGGCTGAGCGGCACTGAGAAACCAATACTGTTTCACATTCCTTCTACAAAGTCATACCTTAAGACCCCATACTTACAGGAGAAAGTTGGCTTGCATTCCTGTTGTAACCAAAGCACAGTTCTTCCTCTTACACTGCAGGGTTTTAGAAGAGCCTAAGCACCGAAAGCGTTTCCAAAGCGTTCCTTGAGAGAGGCAGTTCGCTACATGCAGAACTCCGTGCCAAGAAAACATTCTTCAGGGAAGGGACCATTGTGTAGTTTGAGGGAATATTTACTTGGTAGACATCACAAGGGGGTAGGCTGCGTGCTCACTGGAAACGGAGACCTGATGGCACAAGGCTTGCTTTCCCATTTTGAAAGCTCCATTCATGCTGCCTTGAAGCTACCTAAATACCAGTGTTTTGTACGGGTCTCTAGTCACTGTAGGCAGGGCTCTGGGAAGGGAACGAGTTTTCTCTAAATCAACAGGGTGCTTTCGTAGCCTGGGTGGGAGCTCCAACTGAGACGCTCTAGAGCTGAAAGGAAACTTGACGTGAGTCGTTTCCTCAAGGTAAAGCCTTGAAGAGCCCTGTTGAAGCCAAAGAGTGGAGCAGTTTCCTGGAGACACGAGTTGCAGTTCTGCTTTCTTTGAACGTTAGTACGCTTATGAAGACACCTAGTAACTCTCGTGGGCACCCTATTCCCTGCAAGAACACCGAGGACCGGCATGCTCGACTGGGAAGCTCAGAAACATCCAGGCCCGGAAACCTTTCCCAGTCACTCTCAATATGCTAAGGGTAGGGCAACACACTGCACGCCTCCTTGGGAGAGCTAGATTTCCTCAGCACTCCAACAGCTCCAGGCAATCTGTTGTCTCACGTCTACATGTCATGCATATCTGCCTCAATGCCCTAGGCTGAGCGGCACTGAGAAACCAATACTGTTTCACATTCCTTCTACAAAGTCATACCTTAAGACCCCATACTTACAGGAGAAAGTTGCCTTGCGTTCCTGCTGTAACCAAAGCACTGTTCTTCCTCTTACACTGCAGGGTTTTAGAAGAGGCTAAGCCCCTATAGCGTACCTAGAGCATTCCTTGGGAGAGGCAGTTCGCTACATGCAGAACTCCGTGCCAAGAACACGTTATTCAGGGAAGGGACCAGTGTGTCGCTAGAGTGTATATTAACTTGGTAGAAATCACAAGGAGGTAGGCTGCGTGTTCACTGGAAACGGGGACCTGATGGCACAAGGCTTGCTTTCCCATTTTGAAAGCTCCATTCATGCCGCCTTGAACCTACCTAACTACCAGTGTTTTGGACGAGTTTCTAGTCACTGTAGGCAGGGCTCTGGGAAGGGAACGAGTTTTCTCGAAATAAACAGGGTGCTTTCATAGCCTGGGTGGGAGCTCCTCCTGAGACGCTCTAGAGCTACAAGGAAACTTGACGTGAGTCCTTTCCTCAAGGTAAAGCCTTGAAGAGCCCTGCTGAAGCGGCACGTGGAGAAGTTTCCTTGAGACAGGAGTTGCAGTTCTCCTTTCTTTTAACGTTACTACGCTTTTCAAGACACCTAGGATCTCGCCTGGGCACCCTATTCCGTGCAAGAACACCGAGTACCGGCAGGCTCCACTGAGTTGCTAAGAAACATCCAGGCCCGGATACCTTTCCCAGTCACTCTGTGTATGCTAAGTGTAGGGCAACACACTGCACTCTTCCTTGGGAGAGCTACATTTCCTCAGCCCTCCAACAGCTCCAAGTAATCTGTTCTCTCATGTCCTACATGTCATGCAAATTGCCTCAATGCCCTAGGATGAGCGGCACTGAGAAATCAAAACTGCTTCGCATTCCTTCTACAAAATCATACCTTAAGACCCCATACTTACAGGAGAAACTCGGCTTGCGTTCCTCCTGTAACCAAAGCACAGTTCTTCCTCTTACACTGCAGGGTTTTAGAAGAGCCTAAGCCCCGATAGCGTTACCAAAGCGTTCCTTGGGAGAGGCAGTTCGCTACATGCAGAACTCCGTGCCAAGAAAACATTCTTCAGGGAAGGGACCATTGTGTAGTTTGAGGGAATATTTACTTGGTAGACATCACAAGGGGGTAGGCTGCGTGCTCACTGGAAACGGAGACCTGATGGCACAAGGCTTGCTTTCCCATTTTGAAAGCTCCATTCATGCTGCCTTGAAGCTACCTAATACCAGTGTTTTGGACGGGTCTCTAGTCACTGTAGGCAGGGCTGTGGGAAGGGAACGAGTTTTCTCTAAATCAACAGGGTGCTCTCGTAGCCTGGGTGGGAGCTCCACCTGAGATGCTCTAGAGCTCAAAGGAAACTTGACGTGAGTCTTTTCCTCAAGGTAAAGCCTTGAAGAGCCCTGCTGAAGCCGAAGCGTGGAGCAGTTTCCTGGAGACATGAGTTGCAGTTCTGCTTTCTTTGAACGTTAGTACGCTTATTTAGACACCTAGTAACTCTCGTGGGCACCCTATTCCCTGCACGAACACCGAGGACCGGCATGCTCGACTGGGAAGCTCAGAAACATCCAGGCCCGGAAAACTTTCCCAGTCACTCTCAATATGCTAAGGTTAGGGCAACACACTGCACGCCTCCTTGGGAGAGCTAGATTTCCTCAGCACTCCAACAGCTCCAGGCAATCTGTTGTCTCACGTCTACATGTCATGCATATCTGCCTCAATGCCCTAGGCTGAGCCGCACTGAGAAACCAATACTCTTTCACATTCCTTCTACAAAGTCATACCTTAAGACCCCATACTTACAGGAGAAACTCGGCTTGCATTCCTCCTATAACCAAAGCACAGTTCTTCCTCTTACACTGCAGGGTTTTAGAAGAGCCTAAGCACCGAAAGCGTTACCAAAGCGTTCCTTGGGAGAGGCAGTTCGCTACATGCAGAACTCCGTGCCAAGAAAACATTCTTCAGGGAAGGGACCATTGTGTAGTTTGAGGGAATATTTACTTGGTAGACATCACAAGGGGGTAGGCTGCGTGTTCCCTGGAAATGGAGACCTGATGGCACAAGGCTTGCTTTCCCATTTTGAAAGGTCCATTCATGCCGCCTTGAACCTACCTAAATACCAGTGTTTTGGACGGGTCTCTAGTCACTGTAGGCAGGGCTCTGGGAAGGGAACGAGTTTTCTCTAAATCAACACGGTGCTTTCATAGCCTGGGTGGGAGCTCCTCCTGAGACGCTCTAGAGCTACAAGGAAACTTGACGTGAGTCCTTTCCTCAAGGTAAAGCCTTGAAGAGCCCTGCTGAAGCGGCACGTGGAGAAGTTTCCTTGAGACATGAGTTGCAGTTCTCCTTTCTTTTAACGTTACTACGCTTTTCAAGACACCTAGGATCTCGCCTGGGCACCCTATTCCGTGCAAGAACACCGAGTACCGGCAGGCTCCACTGGGTTGCTAAGAAACATCCAGGCCCGGATACCTTTCCCAGTCACTCTGTGTATGCTAAGTGTAGGGTAACACACTGCACTCTTCCTTGGGAGAGCTACATTTCCTCAGCACTCCAACAGCTCCAAGTAATCTGTTCTCTCATGTCCTACATGTCATGCAAATTGCCTCAATGCCCTAGGATGAGCGGCACTGAGAAATCAAAACTGCTTCGCATTCCTTCTACAAAGTCATACCTTAAGACCCCATACTTACAGGAGAAACTCGGCTTGCGTTCCTCCTGTAACCAAAGCACAGTTCTTCCTCTTACACTGCAGGGTTTTAGAAGAGCCTAAGCCCCGATAGCGTTACCAAAGCGTTCCTTGGGAGAGGCAGTTCGCTACATGCAGAACTCCGTGCCAAGAAAACATTCTTCAGGGAAGGGACCATTGTGTAGTTTGAGGGAATATTTACTTGGTAGACATCACAAGGGGGTAGGCTGCGTGCTCACTGGAAACGGAGACCTGATGGCACAAGGCTTGCTTTCCCATTTTGAAAGCTCCATTCATGCTGCCTTGAAGCTACCTAATACCAGTGTTTTGGACGGGTCTCTAGTCACTGTAGGCAGGGCTGTGGGAAGGGAACGAGTTTTCTCTAAATCAACAGGGTGCTCTCGTAGCCTGGGTGGGAGCTCCACCTGAGACGCTCTAGAGCTCAAAGGAAACTTGACGTGAGTCGTTTCCTCAAGGTAAAGCCTTGAAGAGCCCTGCCAAAACCGAAGCGTGGAGCAGTTTCCTGGAGACATGAGTTGCAGTTCTGCTTTCTTTGAACGTTAGTACGCTTATGAAGACACCTAGTAACTTTCGTGGGCAAACTATTTCCTGCAAGAACACCGAGGACCGGCATGCTCGACTGGGAAGCTCAGAAACATCCAGGCCCGGAAACCTTTCCCAGTCACTCTCAATATGTTAAGTGTAGGGCAACACACTGCACGCCTCCTTGGGAGAGCTAGATTTCCTCAGCACTCCAGCAGCTCCAGGCAATCTGTTGTCTCACGTCTACATGTCATGCATATCTGCCTCAATGCCCTAGGCTGAGCCGCACTGAGAAACCAATACTGTTTCACATTCCTTCTACAAAGTCTTACCTTAAGACCCCATACTTACAGGGGAAAGTTGCCTTGCGTTCCTGCTGTAACCAAAGCACAGTTCTTCCTCTTACACTGCAGGGTTTTAGAAGTGCCTAAGCCCCGATAGCGTTACCAAAGCGTTCCTTGGGACAGGCAGTTCGCTACATGCAGAACTCCGTGCCAAGAAAACATTCTTCAGGGAAGGGACCATTGTGTAGTTTGAGGGAATATTTACTTGGTAGACATCACAAGGGGGTAGGCTGCGTGTTCTCTGGAAACGGAGACCTGATGGCACAAGGTTTGCTTTCCCATTTTGAAAGCTCCATTCATGCTGCCTTGAAGCTACCTAAATACCAGTGTTCTGGACGGTCTCTAGTCACTGTAGGCAGGGCTCTGGGAAGGGAACGAGTTTTCTCTAAATCAACAGGGTGCTTTCGTAAACTGGGTGGGAGCTCCACCTGAGACGCTCTAGAGCTCAAAGGAAACTTGACGTGAGTCGTTTCCTCAAGGTAAAGCCTTGAAGAGCCCTGTTGAAGCCAAAGCGTGGAGCAGTTTCCTGGAGACACGAGTTGCAGTTCTGCTTTCTTTGAACGTTAGTACGCTTATGAAGACACCTAGTAACTCTCGTGGGCACCCTATTCCCTGCACGAACACCGAGGACCGGCATGCTCGACTGGGAAGCTCAGAAACATCCAGGCCCGGAAACCTTTCCCAGTCACTCTCAATATGCTAAGGGTAGGGCAACACACTGCACGCCTCCTTGGGAGAGCTGGATTTCCTGAGCACTCCAACAGCTCCAGGCAATCTGTTGTCTCACGTCTACATGTCATGCATATCTGCCTCAATGCCCTAGGCTGAGCGGCACTGAGAAACCAATACTGTTTCACATTCCTTCTACAAAGTCATACCTTAAGACCCCATACTTACAGGAGAAAGTTGGCTTGCATTCCTGTTGTAACCAAAGCACAGTTCTTCCTCTTACACTGCAGGGTTTTAGAAGAGCCTAAGCACCGAAAGCGTTTCCAAAGCGTTCCTTGAGAGAGGCAGTTCGCTACATGCAGAACTCCGTGCCAAGAAAACATTCTTCAGGGAAGGGACCATTGTGTAGTTTGAGGGAATATTTACTTGGTAGACATCACAAGGGGGTAGGCTGCGTGCTCACTGGAAACGGAGACCTGATGGCACAAGGCTTGCTTTCCCATTTTGAAAGCTCCATTCATGCTGCCTTGAAGCTACCTAAATACCAGTGTTTTGTACGGGTCTCTAGTCACTGTAGGCAGGGCTCTGGGAAGGGAACGAGTTTTCTCTAAATCAACAGGGTGCTTTCGTAGCCTGGGTGGGAGCTCCAACTGAGACGCTCTAGAGCTCAAAGGAAACTTGACATGAGTCGTTTCCTCAAGGTAAAGCCTTGAAGAGCCCTGTTGAAGCCAAAGAGTGGAGCAGTTTCCTGGAGACACGAGTTGCAGTTCTGCTTTCTTTGAACGTTAGTACGCTTATGAAGACACCTAGTAACTCTCGTGGGCACCCTATTCCCTGCAAGAACACCGAGGACCGGCATGCTCGACTGGGAAGCTCAGAAACATCCAGGCCCGGAAACCTTTCCCAGTCACTCTCAATATGCTAAGGGTAGGGCAACACACTGCACGCCTCCTTGGGAGAGCTAGATTTCCTCAGCACTCCAACAGCTCCAGGCAATCTGTTGTCTCACGTCTACATGTCATGCATATCTGCCTCAATGCCCTAGGCTGAGCGGCACTGAGAAACCAATACTGTTTCACATTCCTTCTACAAAGTCATACCTTAAGACCCCATACTTACAGGAGAAAGTTGCCTTGCGTTCCTGCTGTAACCAAAGCACAGTTCTTCCTCTTACACTGCAGGGTTTTAGAAGAGGCTAAGCCCCTATAGCGTACCTGGAGCATTCCTTGGGAGAGGCAGTTCGCTACATGCAGAACTCCGTGCCAAGAACACGTTATTCAGGGAAGGGACCAGTGTGTTGCTAGAATGTATATTAACTTGGTAGAAATCACAAGGAGGTAGGCTGCGTGTTCACTGGAAACGGGGACCTGATGGCACAAGGCTTGCTTTCCCATTTTGAAAGCTCCATTCATGCCGCCTTGAACCTACCTAAATACCAGTGTTTTGGACGAGTTTCTAGTCACTGTAGGCAGGGCTCTGGGAAGGGAACGAGTTTTCTCTAAATCAACAGGGTGCTTTCGTAGCCTGGGTGGGAGCTCCTCCTGAGACGCTCTAGAGCTACAAGGAAACTTGACGTGAGTCCTTTCCTCAAGGTAAAGCCTTGAAGAGCCCTGCTGAAGCGGCACGTGGAGAAATTTCCTTGAGACATGAGTTGCAGTTCTCCTTTCTTTTAACGTTACTACGCTTTTCAAGACACCTAGGATCTCGCCTGGGCACCCTATTCCGTGCAAGAACACCGAGTACCGGCAGGCTCCACTGGGTTGCTAAGAAACATCCAGGCCCGGATACCTTTCCCAGTCACTCTGTGTATGCTAAGTGTAGGGCAACACACTGCACTCTTCCTTGGGAGAGCTACATTTCCTCAGCACTCCAACAGCTCCAAGTAATCTGTTCTCTCATGTCCTACATGTCATGCAAATTGCCTCAATGCCCTAGGCTGAGCGGCACTGAGAAATCAAAACTGCTTCGCATTCCTTCTACAAAGTCATACCTTAAGACCCCATACTTACAGGAGAAACTCGGCTTGCGTTCCTCCTGTAACCAAAGCACAGTTCTTCCTCTTACACTGCAGGGTTTTAGAAGAGCCTAAGCCCCGATAGCGTTACCAAAGCGTTCCTTGGGAGAGGCAGTTCGCTACATGCAGAACTCCGTGCCAAGAAAACATTCTTCAGGGAAGGGACCATTGTGTAGTTTGAGGGAATATTTACTTGGTAGACATCACAAGGGGGTAGGCTGCGTGCTCACTGGAAACGGAGACCTGATGGCACAAGGCTTGCTTTCCCATTTTGAAAGCTCCATTCATGCTGCCTTGAAGCTACCTAATACCAGTGTTTTGGACGGGTCTCTAGTCACTGTAGGCAGGGCTCTGGGAAGGGAACGAGTTTTCTCTAAATCAACAGGGTGCTCTCGTAGCCTGGGTGGGAGCTCCACCTGAGACGCTCTACAGCTCAAAGGAAACTTGACGTGAGTCGTTTCCTCAAGGTAAAGCCTTGAAGAGCCCTGCCGAAACCGAAGCGTGGAGCAGTTTCCTGGAGACATGAGTTGCAGTTCTGCTTTCTTTGAACGTTAGTACGCTTATGAAGACACCTAGTAACTTTCGTGGGCAAACTATTTCCTGCAAGAACACCGAGGACCGGCATGCTCGACTGGGAAGCTCAGAAACATCCAGGCCCGGAAACCTTTCCCAGTCACTCTCAATATGTTAAGTGTAGGGCAACACACTGCACGCCTCCTTGGGAGAGCTAGATTTCCTCAGCACTCCAGCAGCTCCAGGCAATCTGTTGTCTCACGTCTACATGTCATGCATATCTGCCTCAATGCCCTAGGCTGAGCCGCACTGAGAAACCAATACTGTTTCACATTCCTTCTACAAAGTCTTACCTTAAGACCCCATACTTACAGGGGAAAGTTGCCTTGCGTTCCTGCTGTAACCAAAGCACAGTTCTTCCTCTTACACTGCAGGGTTTTAGAAGTGCCTAAGCCCCGATAGCGTTACCAAAGCGTTCCTTGGGACAGGCAGTTCGCTACATGCAGAACTCCGTGCCAAGAAAACATTCTTCAGGGAAGGGACCATTGTGTAGTTTGAGGGAATATTTACTTGGTAGACATCACAAGGGGGTAGGCTGCGTGTTCTCTGGAAACGGAGACCTGATGGCACAAGGTTTGCTTTCCCATTTTGAAAGCTCCATTCATGCTGCCTTGAAGCTACCTAAATACCAGTGTTCTGGACGGTCTCTAGTCACTGTAGGCAGGGCTCTGGGAAGGGAACGAGTTTTCTCTAAATCAACAGGGTGCTTTCGTAAACTGGGTGGGAGCTCCACCTGAGACGCTCTAGAGCTCAAAGGAAACTTGACGTGAGTCGTTTCCTCAAGGTAAAGCCTTGAAGAGCCCTGTTGAAGCCAAAGCGTGGAGCAGTTTCCTGGAGACACGAGTTGCAGTTCTGCTTTCTTTGAACGTTAGTACGCTTATGAAGACACCTAGTAACTCTCGTGGGCACCCTATTCCCTGCACGAACACCGAGGACCGGCATGCTCGACTGGGAAGCTCAGAAACATCCAGGCCCGGAAACCTTTCCCAGTCACTCTCAATATGCTAAGGGTAGGGCAACACACTGCACGCCTCCTTGGGAGAGCTGGATTTCCTGAGCACTCCAACAGCTCCAGGCAATCTGTTGTCTCACGTCTACATGTCATGCATATCTGCCTCAATGCCCTAGGCTGAGCGGCACTGAGAAACCAATACTGTTTCACATTCCTTCTACAAAGTCATACCTTAAGACCCCATACTTACAGGAGAAAGTTGGCTTGCATTCCTGTTGTAACCAAAGCACAGTTCTTCCTCTTACACTGCAGGGTTTTAGAAGAGCCTAAGCACCGAAAGCGTTTCCAAAGCGTTCCTTGAGAGAGGCAGTTCGCTACATGCAGAACTCCGTGCCAAGAAAACATTCTTCAGGGAAGGGACCATTGTGTAGTTTGAGGGAATATTTACTTGGTAGACATCACAAGGGGGTAGGCTGCGTGCTCACTGGAAACGGAGACCTGATGGCACAAGGCTTGCTTTCCCATTTTGAAAGCTCCATTCATGCTGCCTTGAAGCTACCTAAATACCAGTGTTTTGTACGGGTCTCTAGTCACTGTAGGCAGGGCTCTGGGAAGGGAACGAGTTTTCTCTAAATCAACAGGGTGCTTTCGTAGCCTGGGTGGGAGCTCCAACTGAGACGCTCTAGAGCTCAAAGGAAACTTGACATGAGTCGTTTCCTCAAGGTAAAGCCTTGAAGAGCCCTGTTGAAGCCAAAGAGTGGAGCAGTTTCCTGGAGACACGAGTTGCAGTTCTGCTTTCTTTGAACGTTAGTACGCTTATGAAGACACCTAGTAACTCTCGTGGGCACCCTATTCCCTGCAAGAACACCGAGGACCGGCATGCTCGACTGGGAAGCTCAGAAACATCCAGGCCCGGAAACCTTTCCCAGTCACTCTCAATATGCTAAGGGTAGGGCAACACACTGCACGCCTCCTTGGGAGAGCTAGATTTCCTCAGCACTCCAACAGCTCCAGGCAATCTGTTGTCTCACGTCTACATGTCATGCATATCTGCCTCAATGCCCTAGGCTGAGCGGCACTGAGAAACCAATACTGTTTCACATTCCTTCTACAAAGTCATACCTTAAGACCCCATACTTACAGGAGAAAGTTGCCTTGCGTTCCTGCTGTAACCAAAGCACAGTTCTTCCTCTTACACTGCAGGGTTTTAGAAGAGGCTAAGCCCCTATAGCGTACCTGGAGCATTCCTTGGGAGAGGCAGTTCGCTACATGCAGAACTCCGTGCCAAGAACACGTTATTCAGGGAAGGGACCAGTGTGTTGCTAGAATGTATATTAACTTGGTAGAAATCACAAGGAGGTAGGCTGCGTGTTCACTGGAAACGGGGACCTGATGGCACAAGGCTTGCTTTCCCATTTTGAAAGCTCCATTCATGCCGCCTTGAACCTACCTAAATACCAGTGTTTTGGACGAGTTTCTAGTCACTGTAGGCAGGGCTCTGGGAAGGGAACGAGTTTTCTCTAAATCAACAGGGTGCTTTCGTAGCCTGGGTGGGAGCTCCTCCTGAGACGCTCTAGAGCTACAAGGAAACTTGACGTGAGTCCTTTCCTCAAGGTAAAGCCTTGAAGAGCCCTGCTGAAGCGGCACGTGGAGAAATTTCCTTGAGACATGAGTTGCAGTTCTCCTTTCTTTTAACGTTACTACGCTTTTCAAGACACCTAGGATCTCGCCTGGGCACCCTATTCCGTGCAAGAACACCGAGTACCGGCAGGCTCCACTGGGTTGCTAAGAAACATCCAGGCCCGGATACCTTTCCCAGTCACTCTGTGTATGCTAAGTGTAGGGCAACACACTGCACTCTTCCTTGGGAGAGCTACATTTCCTCAGCACTCCAACAGCTCCAAGTAATCTGTTCTCTCATGTCCTACATGTCATGCAAATTGCCTCAATGCCCTAGGCTGAGCGGCACTGAGAAATCAAAACTGCTTCGCATTCCTTCTACAAAGTCATACCTTAAGACCCCATACTTACAGGAGAAACTCGGCTTGCGTTCCTCCTGTAACCAAAGCACAGTTCTTCCTCTTACACTGCAGGGTTTTAGAAGAGCCTAAGCCCCGATAGCGTTACCAAAGCGTTCCTTGGGAGAGGCAGTTCGCTACATGCAGAACTCCGTGCCAAGAAAACATTCTTCAGGGAAGGGACCATTGTGTAGTTTGAGGGAATATTTACTTGGTAGACATCACAAGGGGGTAGGCTGCGTGCTCACTGGAAACGGAGACCTGATGGCACAAGGCTTGCTTTCCCATTTTGAAAGCTCCATTCATGCTGCCTTGAAGCTACCTAATACCAGTGTTTTGGACGGGTCTCTAGTCACTGTAGGCAGGGCTCTGGGAAGGGAACGAATTTTCTCTAAATCAACAGGGTGCTCTCGTAGCCTGGGTGGGAGCTCCACCTGAGACGCTCTAGAGCACAAAGGAAACTTGACGTGAGTCGTTTCCTCAAGGTAAAGCCTTGAAGAGCCCTGCTGAAGCCGAAGCGTGGAGCAGTTTCCTGGAGACATGAGTTGCAGTTCTGCTTTCTTTGAACGTTAGTACGCTTATGAAGACACCTAGTAACTCTCGTGGGCAAACTATTCCCTGCAAGAACACCGAGGACCGGCATGCTCGACTGGGAAGCTCAGAAACATCCAGGCCCGGAAACCTTTCCCAGTCACTCTCAATATGCTAAGGGTAGGGCAACACACTGCATGCCTCCTTGGGAGAGCTAGATTTCCTCAGCACTCCAGCAGCTCCAGGCAATCTGTTGTCTCACGTCTACATGTCATGCATATCTGCCTCAATGCCCTAGGCTGAGCGGCACTGAGAAACCAATACTGTTTCACATTCCTTCTACAAAGTCATACCTTAAGACCCCATACTTACAGGAGAAAGTTGCCTTGCGTTCCTGCTGTAACCAAAGCACAGTTCTTCCTCTTACACTGCAGGGTTTTAGAAGAGGCTAAGCCCCTATAGCGTACCTAGAGCATTCCTTGGGAGAGGCAGTTCGCTACATGCAGAACTCCGTGCCAAGAAAACATTCTTCAGGGAAGGGACCATTGTGTAGTTTGAGGGAATATTTACTTGGTAGACATCACAAGGGGGTAGGCTGCGTGTTCCCTGGAAATGGAGACCTGATGGCACAAGGCTTGCTTTCCCATTTTGAAAGGTCCATTCATGCCGCCTTGAACCTACCTAAATACCAGTGTTTTGGACGGGTCTCTAGTCACTGTAGGCAGGGCTCTGGGAAGGGAACGAGTTTTCTCTAAATCAACACGGTGCTTTCATAGCCTGGGTGGGAGCTCCTCCTGAGACGCTCTAGAGCTACAAGGAAACTTGACGTGAGTCCTTTCCTCAAGGTAAAGCCTTGAAGAGCCCTGCTGAAGCGGCACGTGGAGAAGTTTCCTTGAGACATGAGTTGCAGTTCTCCTTTCTTTTAACGTTACTACGCTTTTCAAGACACCTAGGATCTCGCCTGGGCACCCTATTCCGTGCAAGAACACCGAGTACCGGCAGGCTCCACTGGGTTGCTAAGAAACATCCAGGCCCGGATACCTTTCCCAGTCACTCTGTGTATGCTAAGTGTAGGGTAACACACTGCACTCTTCCTTGGGAGAGCTACATTTCCTCAGCACTCCAACAGCTCCAAGTAATCTGTTCTCTCATGTCCTACATGTCATGCAAATTGCCTCAATGCCCTAGGATGAGCGGCACTGAGAAATCAAAACTGCTTCGCATTCCTTCTACAAAATCATACCTTAAGACCCCATACTTACAGGAGAAACTCGGCTTGCGTTCCTCCTGTAACTAAAGCACACTTCTTCCTCTTACACTGCAGGGTTTTAGAAGAGCCTAAGCCCCGATAGCGTTACCAAAGCGTTCCTTGGGAGAGGCAGTTCGCTACATGCAGAACTCCGTGCCAAGAAAACATTCTTCAGGGAAGGGACCATTGTGTAGTTTGAGGGAATATTTACTTGGTAGACATCACAAGGGGGTAGGCTGCGTGCTCACTGGAAACGGAGACCTGATGGCACAAGGCTTGCTTTCCCATTTTGAAAGCTCCATTCATGCTGCCTTGAAGCTACCTAATACCAGTGTTTTGGACGGGTCTCTAGTCACTGTAGGCAGGGCTCTGGGAAGGGAACGAGTTTTCTCTAAATCAACAGGGTGCTCTCGTAGCCTGGGTGGGAGCTCCACCTGAGACGCTCTACAGCTCAAAGGAAACTTGACGTGAGTCGTTTCCTCAAGGTAAAGCCTTGAAGAGCCCTGCCGAAACCGAAGCGTGGAGCAGTTTCCTGGAGACATGAGTTGCAGTTCTGCTTTCTTTGAACGTTAGTACGCTTATGAAGACACCTAGTAACTTTCGTGGGCAAACTATTTCCTGCAAGAACACCGAGGACCGGCATGCTCGACTGGGAAGCTCAGAAACATCCAGGCCCGGAAACCTTTCCCAGTCACTCTCAATATGTTAAGTGTAGGGCAACACACTGCACGCCTCCTTGGGAGAGCTAGATTTCCTCAGCACTCCAGCAGCTCCAGGCAATCTGTTGTCTCACGTCTACATGTCATGCATATCTGCCTCAATGCCCTAGGCTGAGCCGCACTGAGAAACCAATACTGTTTCACATTCCTTCTACAAAGTCTTACCTTAAGACCCCATACTTACAGGGGAAAGTTGCCTTGCGTTCCTGCTGTAACCAAAGCACAGTTCTTCCTCTTACACTGCAGGGTTTTAGAAGTGCCTAAGCCCCGATAGCGTTACCAAAGCGTTCCTTGGGACAGGCAGTTCGCTACATGCAGAACTCCGTGCCAAGAAAACATTCTTCAGGGAAGGGACCATTGTGTAGTTTGAGGGAATATTTACTTGGTAGACATCACAAGGGGGTAGGCTGCGTGTTCTCTGGAAACGGAGACCTGATGGCACAAGGTTTGCTTTCCCATTTTGAAAGCTCCATTCATGCTGCCTTGAAGCTACCTAAATACCAGTGTTCTGGACGGTCTCTAGTCACTGTAGGCAGGGCTCTGGGAAGGGAACGAGTTTTCTCTAAATCAACAGGGTGCTTTCGTAAACTGGGTGGGAGCTCCACCTGAGACGCTCTAGAGCTCAAAGGAAACTTGACGTGAGTCGTTTCCTCAAGGTAAAGCCTTGAAGAGCCCTGTTGAAGCCAAAGCGTGGAGCAGTTTCCTGGAGACACGAGTTGCAGTTCTGCTTTCTTTGAACGTTAGTACGCTTATGAAGACACCTAGTAACTCTCGTGGGCACCCTATTCCCTGCACGAACACCGAGGACCGGCATGCTCGACTGGGAAGCTCAGAAACATCCAGGCCCGGAAACCTTTCCCAGTCACTCTCAATATGCTAAGGGTAGGGCAACACACTGCACGCCTCCTTGGGAGAGCTGGATTTCCTGAGCACTCCAACAGCTCCAGGCAATCTGTTGTCTCACGTCTACATGTCATGCATATCTGCCTCAATGCCCTAGGCTGAGCGGCACTGAGAAACCAATACTGTTTCACATTCCTTCTACAAAGTCATACCTTAAGACCCCATACTTACAGGAGAAAGTTGGCTTGCATTCCTGTTGTAACCAAAGCACAGTTCTTCCTCTTGAACTGCAGGGTTTTAGAAGAGCCTAAGCACCGAAAGCGTTTCCAAAGCGTTCCTTGAGAGAGGCAGTTCGCTACATGCAGAACTCCGTGCCAAGAAAACATTCTTCAGGGAAGGGACCATTGTGTAGTTTGAGGGAATATTTACTTGGTAGACATCACAAGGGGGTAGGCTGCGTGCTCACTGGAAACGGAGACCTGATGGCACAAGGCTTGCTTTCCCATTTTGAAAGCTCCATTCATGCTGCCTTGAAGCTACCTAAATACCAGTGTTTTGTACGGGTCTCTAGTCACTGTAGGCAGGGCTCTGGGAAGGGAACGAGTTTTCTCTAAATCAACAGGGTGCTTTCGTAGCCTGGGTGGGAGCTCCAACTGAGACGCTCTAGAGCTCAAAGGAAACTTGACATGAGTCGTTTCCTCAAGGTAAAGCCTTGAAGAGCCCTGTTGAAGCCAAAGAGTGGAGCAGTTTCCTGGAGACACGAGTTGCAGTTCTGCTTTCTTTGAACGTTAGTACGCTTATGAAGACACCTAGTAACTCTCGTGGGCACCCTATTCCCTGCAAGAACACCGAGGACCGGCATGCTCGACTGGGAAGCTCAGAAACATCCAGGCCCGGAAACCTTTCCCAGTCACTCTCAATATGCTAAGGGTAGGGCAACACACTGCACGCCTCCTTGGGAGAGCTAGATTTCCTCAGCACTCCAACAGCTCCAGGCAATCTGTTGTCTCACGTCTACATGTCATGCATATCTGCCTCAATGCCCTAGGCTGAGCGGCACTGAGAAACCAATACTGTTTCACATTCCTTCTACAAAGTCATACCTTAAGACCCCATACTTACAGGAGAAAGTTGCCTTGCGTTCCTGCTGTAACCAAAGCACAGTTCTTCCTCTTACACTGCAGGGTTTTAGAAGAGGCTAAGCCCCTATAGCGTACCTGGAGCATTCCTTGGGAGAGGCAGTTCGCTACATGCAGAACTCCGTGCCAAGAACACGTTATTCAGGGAAGGGACCAGTGTGTTGCTAGAATGTATATTAACTTGGTAGAAATCACAAGGAGGTAGGCTGCGTGTTCACTGGAAACGGGGACCTGATGGCACAAGGCTTGCTTTCCCATTTTGAAAGCTCCATTCATGCCGCCTTGAACCTACCTAAATACCAGTGTTTTGGACGAGTTTCTAGTCACTGTAGGCAGGGCTCTGGGAAGGGAACGAGTTTTCTCTAAATCAACAGGGTGCTTTCGTAGCCTGGGTGGGAGCTCCTCCTGAGACGCTCTAGAGCTACAAGGAAACTTGACGTGAGTCCTTTCCTCAAGGTAAAGCCTTGAAGAGCCCTGCTGAAGCGGCACGTGGAGAAATTTCCTTGAGACATGAGTTGCAGTTCTCCTTTCTTTTAACGTTACTACGCTTTTCAAGACACCTAGGATCTCGCCTGGGCACCCTATTCCGTGCAAGAACACCGAGTACCGGCAGGCTCCACTGGGTTGCTAAGAAACATCCAGGCCCGGATACCTTTCCCAGTCACTCTGTGTATGCTAAGTGTAGGGCAACACACTGCACTCTTCCTTGGGAGAGCTACATTTCCTCAGCACTCCAACAGCTCCAAGTAATCTGTTCTCTCATGTCCTACATGTCATGCAAATTGCCTCAATGCCCTAGGCTGAGCGGCACTGAGAAATCAAAACTGCTTCGCATTCCTTCTACAAAGTCATACCTTAAGACCCCATACTTACAGGAGAAACTCGGCTTGCGTTCCTCCTGTAACCAAAGCACAGTTCTTCCTCTTACACTGCAGGGTTTTAGAAGAGCCTAAGCCCCGATAGCGTTACCAAAGCGTTCCTTGGGAGAGGCAGTTCGCTACATGCAGAACTCCGTGCCAAGAAAACATTCTTCAGGGAAGGGACCATTGTGTAGTTTGAGGGAATATTTACTTGGTAGACATCACAAGGGGGTAGGCTGCGTGCTCACTGGAAACGGAGACCTGATGGCACAAGGCTTGCTTTCCCATTTTGAAAGCTCCATTCATGCTGCCTTGAAGCTACCTAATACCAGTGTTTTGGACGGGTCTCTAGTCACTGTAGGCAGGGCTCTGGGAAGGGAACGAGTTTTCTCTAAATCAACAGGGTGCTCTCGTAGCCTGGGTGGGAGCTCCACCTGAGACGCTCTAGAGCACAAAGGAAACTTGACGTGAGTCGTTTCCTCAAGGTAAAGCCTTGAAGAGCCCTGCTGAAGCCGAAGCGTGGAGCAGTTTCCTGGAGACATGAGTTGCAGTTCTGCTTTCTTTGAACGTTAGTACGCTTATGAAGACACCTAGTAACTCTCGTGGGCAAACTATTCCCTGCAAGAACACCGAGGACCGGCATGCTCGACTGGGAAGCTCAGAAACATCCAGGCCCGGAAACCTTTCCCAGTCACTCTCAATATGCTAAGGGTAGGGCAACACACTGCATGCCTCCTTGGGAGAGCTAGATTTCCTCAGCACTCCAGCAGCTCCAGGCAATCTGTTGTCTCACGTCTACATGTCATGCATATCTGCCTCAATGCCCTAGGCTGAGCGGCACTGAGAAACCAATACTGTTTCACATTCCTTCTACAAAGTCATACCTTAAGACCCCATACTTACAGCAGAAAGTTGCCTTGCGTTCCTGCTGTAACCAAAGCACAGTTCTTCCTCTTACACTGCAGGGTTTTAGAAGAGGCTAAGCCCCTATAGCGTACCTAGAGCATTCCTTGGGAGAGGCAGTTCGCTACATGCATAACTCCGTGCCAAGAACACGTTATTCAGGGAAGGGACCAGTGTGTCGCTAGAGTGTATATTAACTTGGTAGAAATCACAAGGAGGTAGGCTGCGTGTTCACTGGAAACGGGGACCTGATGGCACAAGGCTTGCTTTCCCATTTTGAAAGCTCCATTCATGCCGCCTTGAACCTACCTAAATACCAGTGTTTTGGACGAGTTTCTAGTCACTGTAGGCAGGGCTCTGGGAAGGGAACGAGTTTTCTCGAAATCAACAGGGTGCTTTCATAGCCTGGGTGGGAGCTCCTCCTGAGACGCTCTAGAGCTACAAGGAAACTTGACGTGAGTCCTTTCCTCAAGGTAAAGCCTTGAAGAGCCCTGCTGAAGCGGCACGTGGAGAAGTTTCCTTGAGACATGAGTTGCAGTTCTCCTTTCTTTTAACGTTACTACGCTTTTCAAGACACCTAGGATCTCGCCTGGGCACCCTATTCCGTGCAAGAACACCGAGTACCGGCAGGCTCCACTGGGTTGCTAAGAAACATCCAGGCCCGGATACCTTTCCCAGTCACTCTGTGTATGCTAAGTGTAGGGCAACACACTGCACTCTTCCTTGGGAGAGCTACATTTCCTCAGCACTCCAACAGCTCCAGGTAATCTGTTCTCTCACGTCCTACATGTCATGCAAATTGCCTCAATGCCCTAGGCTGAGCGGCACTGAGAAATCAAAACTGCTTCGCATTCCTTCTACAAAGTCATACCTTAAGACCCCATACTTACAGGAGAAACTCGGCTTGCGTTCCTCCTGTAACCAAAGCACAGTTCTTCCTCTTACACTGCAGGGTTTTAGAAGAGCCTAAGCCCCGATAGCGTTACCAAAGCGTTCCTTGGGAGAGGCAGTTCGCTACATGCAGAACTCCGTGCCAAGAAAACATTCTTCAGGGAAGGGACCATTGTGTAGTTTGAGGGAATATTTACTTGGTAGACATCACAAGGGGGTAGGCTGCGTGTTCCCTGGAAACGGAGACCTGATGGCACAAGGCTTGCTTTCCCATTTTGAAAGCTCCATTCATGCTGCCTTGAAGCTACCTAAATACCAGTGTTCTGGACGGGTCTCTAGTCACTGTAGGCAGGGCTCTGGGAAGGGAAAGAGTTTTCTCTAAATCAACAGGGTGCTTTCGTAAACTGGGTGGGAGCTCCACCTGAGACGCTCTAGAGCTGAAAGGAAACTTGACGTGAGTCGTTTCCTCAAGGTAAAGCCTTGAAGAGCCCTGTTGAAGCCAAAGCGTGGAGCAGTTTCCTGGAGACACGAGTTGCAGTTCTGCTTTCTTTGAACGTTAGTACGCTTATGAAGACACCTAGTAACTCTCGTGGGCACCCTATTCCCTGCACGAACACCGAGGACCGGCATGCTCGACTGGGAAGCTCAGAAACATCCAGGCCCGGAAACCTTTCCCAGTCACTCTCAATATGCTAAGGGTAGGGCAACACATTGCACGCCTCCTTGGGAGAGCTGGATTTCCTGAGCACTCCAACAGCTCCAGGCAATCTGTTGTCTCACGTCTACATGTCATGCATATCGGCCTCAATGCCCTAGGCTGAGCGGCACTGAGAAACCAATACTGTTTCACATTCCTTCTACAAAGTCATACCTTAAGACCCCATACTTACAGGAGAAAGTTGGCTTGCATTCCTCCTGTAACCAAAGCACAGTTCTTCCTCTTACACTGCAGGGTTTTAGAAGAGCCTAAGCACCGAAAGCGTTTCCAAAGAGTTCCTTGAGAGAGGCAGTTCGCTACATGCAGAACTCCGTGCCAAGAAAACATTCTTCAGGGAAGGGACCATTGTGTAGTTTGAGGGAATATTTACTTGGTAGACATCACAAGGGATTAGGCTGCCTGCTCACTGGAAACGGAGACCTGATGGCACAAGGCTTGCTTTCCCATTTTGAAAGCTCCATTCATGCTGCCTTGAAGCTACCTAAATACCAGTGTTTTGGATGGGTCTCTAGTCACTGTAGGCAGGGCTCTGGGAAGGGAACGAGTTTTCTCTAAATCAACAGGGTGCTTTCGTAGCCTGGGTGGGAGCTCCAACTGAGACGCTCTAGAGCTCAAAGGAAACTTGACGTGAGTCGTTTCCTCAAGGTAAAGCCTTGAAGAGCCCTGTTGAAGCCAAAGCGTGGAGCAATTTCCTGGAGACACGAGTTGCAGTTCTGCTTTCTTTGAACGTTAGTACGCTTATGAAGACACCTAGTAACTCTCGTGGGCACCCTATTCCCTGCAAGAACACCGAGGACCGGCATGCTCGACTGGGAAGCTCAGAAACATCCAGGCCCGGAAACCTTTCCCAGTCACTCTCAATATGCTAAGGGTAGGGCAACACACTGCACGCCTCCTTGGGAGAGCTGGATTTCCTCAGCACTCCAACAGCTCCAGGCAATCTGTTGTCTCACGTCTACATGTCATGCATATCTGCCTCAATGCCCTAGGCTGAGCGGCACTGAGAAACCAATACTCTTTCACATTCCTTCTACAAAGTCATAACTTAAGACCCCATACTTACAGGAGAAACTCGGCTTGCGTTCCTCCTGTAACCAAAGCACAGTTCTTCCTCTTACACTGCAGGGTTTTAGAAGAGCCTAAGCCCCGATAGCGTTACCAAAGCATTCCTTGGGAGAGGCAGTTCGCTACATGCAGAACTCCGTGCCAAGAAAACATTCTTCAGGGAAGGGACCATTGTGTAGTTTGAGGGAATATTTACTTGGTAGACATCACAAGGGGGTAGGCTGCGTGTTCCCTGGAAACGGAGACCTGATGGCACAAGGCTTGCTTTCCCATTTTGAAAGCTCCATTCATGCTGCCTTGAAGCTACCTAAATACCAGTGTTTTGGACGGGTCTCTAGTCACTGTAGGCAGGGCTCTGGGAAGGGAACGAGTTTTCTCTAAATCTACAGGGTGCTTTCGTAGCCTGGGTGGGAGCTCCAACTGAGACGCTCTAGAGCTCAAAGGAAACTTGACGTGAGTCATTTCCTCAAGGTAAAGCCTTGAAGGGCCCTGCTGAAGCCGAAGCGTGGAGCAGTTTCCTGGAGACATGAGTTGCAGTTCTGCTTTCTTTGAACGTTAGTACGCTTATGAAGACACCTAGTAACTCTCGTGGGCACCCTATTCCCTGCAAGAACACCGAGGACCGGCATGCTCGACTGGGAAGCTCAGAAACATCCAGGCCCGGAAACCTTTCCCAGTCACTCTCAATATGCTAAGGGTAAGGCAACACACTGCACGCCTCCTTGGGAGAGCTAGATTTCCTCAGCACTCCAACAGCTCCAGGCAATCTGTTGTCTCACGTCTACATGTCATGCATATCTGCCTCAATGCCCTAGGCTGAGCCGCACTGAGAAACCAATACTCTTTCACATTCCTTCTACAAAGTCATACCTTATGACCCCATACTTACAGGAGAAAGTTGCCTTGCGTTCCTGCTGTAACCAAAGCACAGTTCTTCCTCTTACACTGCAGGGTTTTAGAAGAGGCTAAGCCCCTATAGCGTACCTAGAGCATTCCTTGGGAGAGGCAGTTCGCTACATGCATAACTCCGTGCCAAGAACACGTTATTCAGGGAAGGGACCAGTGTGTCGCTAGAGTGTATATTAACTTGGTAGAAATCACAAGGAGGTAGGCTGCGTGTTCACTGGAAACGGGGACCTGATGGCACAAGGCTTGCTTTCCCATTTTGAAAGCTCCATTCATGCCGCCTTGAACCTACCTAAATACCAGTGTTTTGGACGAGTTTCTAGTCACTGTAGGCAGGGCACTGGGAAGGGAACGAGTTTTCTGTAAATCAACAGGGTGCTTTCATAGCCTGGGTGGGAGCTCCTCCTGAGACGCTCTAGTGCTACAAGGAAACTTGACGTGAGTCCTTTCCTCAAGGTAAAGCCTTGAAGAGCCCTGCTGAAGCGGCACGTGGAGAAGTTTCCTTGAGACATGAGTTGCAGTTCTCCTTTCTTTTAACGTTACTACGCTTTTCAAGACACCTAGGATCTCGCCTGGGCACCCTATTCCGTGCAAGAACACCGAGTACCGGCAGGCTCCACTGGGTTGCTAAGAAACATCCAGGCCCGGATACCTTTCCCAGTCACTCTGTGTATGCTAAGTGTAGGGTAACACACTGCACTCTTCCTTGGGAGAGCTACATTTCCTCAGCACTCCAACAGCTCCAGGTAATCTGTTCTCTCACGTCCTACATGTCATGCAAATTGCCTCAATGCCCTAGGCTGAGCGGCACTGAGAAATCAAAACTGCTTTGCATTCCTTCTACAAAGTCATACCTTAAGACCCCATACTTACAGGAGAAACTCGGCTTGCGTTCCTCCTGTAACCAAAGCACAGTTCTTCCTCTTACACTGCAGGGTTTTAGAAGAGCCTAAGCCCCGATAGTGTTACCAAAGCGTTCCTTGGGAGAGGCAGTTCGCTACATGCAGAACTCCGTGCCAAGAAAACATTCTTCAGGGAAGGGACCATTGTGTAGTTTGAGGGAATATTTACTTGGTAGACATCACAAGGGGGTAGGCTGCGTGTTCCCTGGAAACGGAGACCTGATGGCACAAGGCTTGCTTTCCCATTTTGAAAGCTCCATTCATGCCACCTTGAACCTACCTAAATACCAGAGTTTTGGACGAGTTTCTAGTCACTGTAGGCAGGGCTCTGGGAAGGGAACGAGTTTGCTCTAAATCAACAGGGTGCTTTCATAGCCTGGGTGGGAGCTCCTCCTGAGACGCTCTAGAGCCTCAAGGAAACTTGACGTGAGTCCTTTCCTCAAGGTAAAGCCTAGAAGAGCCCTGCTGAAGCGGCACGTGGAGAAGTTTCCTTGAGACATGAGTTGCAGTTCTCCTTTCTTTTAACATTAGTACGCTTTTCAAGACACCTAGGATCTCGCCTGGGCACCCTATTCCGTGCAAGAACACCGAGTACCGGCAGGCTCCACTGGGTTGCTTAGAAACATCCAGGCCCGGATACCTTTCCCAGTCACTCTGTGTATGCTAAGTGTAGGGCAACACACTGCACTCTTCCTTGGGAGAGCTACATTTCCTCAGCACTCCAACAGCTCCAGGTAATCTGTTCTCTCACGTCCTACATGTCATGCAAATTGCCTCAATGCCCTAGGCTGAGCGGCACTGAGAAATCAAAACTGCTTCGCATTCCTTCTACAAAGTCATACCTTAAGACCCCATACTTACAGGAGAAACTCGGCTTGCGTTCCTCCTGTAACCAAAGCACAGTTCTTCCTCTTACACTGCAGGGATTTAGAAGAGCCTAAGCCCCGATAGCGTTACCAAAGCGTTCCTTGGGAGAGGCAGTTCGCTACATGCAGAACTCCGTGCCAAGAAAACATTCTTCAGGGAAGGGACCATTGTGTAGTTTGAGGGAATATTTACTTGGTAGACATCACAAGGGGGTAGGCTGCGTGTTCCCTGGAAACGGAGACCTGATGGCACAAGGCTTGCTTTCCCATTTTGAAAGCTCCATTCATGCTGCCTTGAAGCTACCTAAATACCAGTGTGTTGGACGGGTCTCTAGTCACTGTAGGCAGGGCTCTGGGAAGGGAACGAGTTTTCTCTAAATCAACAGGGTGTTTTCGTAGCCTGGGTGGGAGCTCCAACTGAGACGCTCTAGAGCTCAAAGGACACTTGACGTGAGTCGTTTCCTCAAGGTAAAGCCTTGAAGGGCCCTGCTGAAGCCGAAGCGTGGAGCAGTTTCCTGGAGACATGAGTTGCAGTTCTGCTTTCTTTGAACGTTAGTACGCTTATGAAGACACCTAGTAACTCTCGTGGGCACCCTATTCCCTGCAAGAACACCGAGGACCGGCATGCTCGACTGGGAAGCTCAGAAACATCCAGGCCCGGAAACCTTTCCCAGTCACTCTCAATATGCTAAGGGTAGGGCAACACACTGCACGCCTCCTTGGGAGAGCTGGATTTCCTCAGCACTCCAACAGCTCCAGGCAATCTGTTGTCTCACGTCTACATGTCATGCATATCTGCCTCAATGCCCTAGGCTGAGCGGCACTGAGTAACCAATACTGTTTCACATTCCTTCTACAATGTCATACCTTAAGACCCCAAACTTACAGGAGAAAGTTGGCTTGCATTCCTCCTGTAACCAAAGCACAGTTCTTCCTCTTACACTGCAGGGTTTTAGAAGAGCCTAAGCACCGAAAGCGTTACCAAAGCGTTCCTTGGGAGAGGCAGTTCGCTACATGCAGGACTCCGTGCCAAGAACACGTTATTCAGGGAAGGGACCAGTGTGTCGCTAGAATGTATATTAACTTGGTAGAAATCACAGGGAGGTAGGCTGCGTGTTCACTGGAAACGGGGACCTGATGGCACAAGGCTTGCTTTCCCATTTTGAAAGCTCCATTCATGCCGCCTTGAACCTACCTAAATACCAGTGTTTTGGACGAGTTTCTAGTCACTGTAGGCAGGGCTCTGGGAAGGGAACGAGTTTTCTCGAAATCAACAGGGTGCTTTCATAGCCTGGGTGGGAGCTCCTCCTGAGACGCACTAGAGCTACAAGGAAACTTGACGTGAGTCCTTTCCTCAAAGTAAAGCCTTGAAGAGCCCTGCTGAAGCGGCACGTGGAGAAGTTTCCTTGAGACAGGAGTTGCAGTTCTCCTTTCTTTTAACGTTACTACGCTTTTCAAGACACCTAGGATCTCGCCTGGGCACCCTATTCCGTGCAATAACACCGAGTACCGGCAGGCTCCACTGGGTTGCTAAGAAACATCCAGGCCCGGATACCTTTCCCAGTCACTCTGTGTATGCTAAGTGTAGGGCAACACACTGCACTCTTCCTTGGGAGAGCTACATTTCCTCAGCACTCCAACAGCTCCAAGTAATCTGTTCTCTCATGTCCTAAATGTCATGCAAATTCCCTCAATGCCCTAGGCTGAGCTGCACTGAGAAATCAAAACTGCTTCGCATTCCTTCTACAAAGTCATACCTTAAGACCCCATACTTACAGGAGAAACTCGGCTTGCGTTCCTCCTGTAACCAAAGCACAGTTCTTCCTCTTACACTGCAGGGTTTTAGAAGAGCCTAAGCCCCGATAGCGTTACCAAAGGGTTCCTTGGGAGAGGCAGTTCGCTACATGCAGAACTCCGTGCCAAGAAAACATTCTTCAGGGAAGGGACCATTGTGTAGTTTGAGGGAATATTTACTTGGTAGACATCACAAGGGGGTAGGCTGCGTGCTCACTGGAAACGGAGACCTGATGGCACAAGGCTTGCTTTCCCATTTTGAAAGCTCCATTCATGCTGCCTTGAAGCTACCTAAATACCAGTGTTTTGGACGGGTCTCTAGTCACTGTAGGCAGGGCTCTGGGAAGGGAAAGAGTTTTCTCTAAATCAACAGGGTGCTTTCGTAGCCTGGGTGGGAGCTCCACCTGAGACGCTCTAGAGCTCAAAGGAAACTTGACGTGAGTCGTTTCCTGAAGGTAAAGCCTTGAAGAGCCCTGCTGAAGCCGAAGTGTGGAGCAGTTTCCTGGAGACATGAGTTGCAGTTCTGCTTTCTTTGAACGTTAGTACGCTTATGAAGACACCTAGTAACTCCCGTGGGCACCCTGTTCCCTGCAAGAACACCGAGGACCGGCATGCTCGACTGGGAAGCTCAGAAACATCCAGGCCCGGAAACCTTTCCCAGTCACTCTCAATATGCTAAGGGTAGGGCATCACACTGCACGCCTCCTTGGGAGAGCTAGATTTCCTCAGCACTCCAACAGCTCCAGGCAATCTGTTGTCTCACATCTACATGTCATGCATATCTGCCTCAGTGCCCTAGGCTGAGCTGCACTGAGAAACCAAAACTCTTTCACATTCCTTCTACAAAGTCATACCTTACGACCCCATACTTACAGGAGAATGTTTGCTTGCGTTCCTGCTGTAACCAAAGAACAGTTCTTCCTCTTACACTGCAGGGTTTTAGAAGAGGCTAAGCCCCTATAGCGTACCTAGAGCATTCCTTGGGAGAGGCAGTTCGCTACATGCAGAACTCCGTGCCAAGAACACGTTATTCAGGGAAGGGACCAGTGTGTCACTAGAGTGTATATTAACTTGGTAGAAATCACAAGGAGGTAGGCTGCGTGTTCACTGGAAACGGGGACCTGATGGCACAAGGCTTGCTTTCCCATTTTGAAAGCTCCATTCATGCCGCCTTGAACCTACCTAAATACCAGTGTTTTGGACGAGTTTCTAGTCACTGTAGGCAGGGCTCTGGGAAGGGAACGAGTTTTCTCTAAATCAACAGGGTGCTTTCGTAGCCTGGGTGGGAGCTCCTCCTGAGACGCTCTAGAGCTACAAGGAAACTTGACGTGAGTCCTTTCCTCAAGGTTAAGCCTTGAAGAGCCCTGCTGAAGCGGCACGTGGAGAAGTTTCCTTGAGACATGAGTTGCAGTTCTCCTTTCTTTTAACGTTACTACGCTTTTCAAGACACCTAGGATCTCGCCTGGGCACCCTATTCCGTGCAAGAACACCGAGTACCGGCAGGCTCCACTGGGTTGCTAAGAAACATCCAGGCCCGGATACCTTTCCCAGTCACTCTGTGTATGCTAAGTGTAGGGCAACACACTGCACTCTTCCTTGGGAGAGCTACATTTCCTCAGCACTCCAACAGCTCCAGGTAATCTGTTCTCTCACGTCCTACATGTCATGCAAATTGCCTCAATGCCCTAGGCTGAGCGGCACTGAGAAATCAAAACTGCTTCGCATTCCTTCTACAAAGTCATACCTTAAGACCCCATACTTAGAGGAGAAACTCGGCTTGCGTTCCTCCTGTAACCAAAGCACAGTTCTTCCTCTTACACTGCAGGGTTTTAGAAGAGCCTAAGCCCCGATAGCGTTACCAAAGCGTTCCTTGGGAGAGGCAGTTCGCTACATGCAGAACTCCGTGCCAAGAAAACATTCTTCAGGGAAGGGACCATTGTGTAGTTTGAGGGAATATTTACTTGGAAGACATCACAAGGGGGTAGGCTGCGTGTTCCCTGGAAACGGAGACCTGATGGCACAAGGCTTGCTTTCCCATTTTGAAAGCTCCATTCATGCTGCCTTGAAGCTACCTAAATACCAGTGTTTTGGACGGGTCTCTAGTCACTGTAGGCAGGGCTGTGGGAAGGGAACGAGTTTTCTCTAAATCAACAGGGTGCTTTCGTAGCCTGGGTGGGAGCTCCACCTGAGACGCTCTAGAGCTCAAAGGAAACTTGACGTGAGTCGTTTCCTCAAGGTAAATCCTTGAAGAGCCCTGCTGAAGCCGAAGCGTGGAGCAGTTTCCTGGAGACATGAGTTGCAGTTCTGCTTTCTTTGAATGTTAGTACGCTTATGAAGACACCTAGTAACTCCCGTGGGGACCCTATTCTCTGCAAGAACACCGAGGACCGGCATGCTCGAATGGGAAGCTCAGAAACATCCAGGCCCGGAAACCTTTCCCAGTCACTCTCAATATGCTAAGGGTAGGGCAACACACTGCACGCCTCCTTGGGAGAGCTAGATTTCCTCAGCACTCCAACAGCTCCAGGCAATCTGTTGTCTCACGTCTACATGTCATGCATATCTGCCTCAATGCCCTGGGCTGAGCGGCACTGAGAAACCAATACTCTTTCACATTCCTTCTACAAAGTCATAGCTTAAGACCCCATACTTACAGGAGAAAGTTGCCTTGCATTCCTGCTGTAACCAAAGCACAGTTCTTCCTCTTACACTGCAGGGTTTCAGAAGAGGCTAAGCCCCTATAGCGTACCTAGAGCATTCCTTGGGAGAGGCAGTTCGCTACATGCAGAACTCCGTGCCAAGAACACGTTATTCAGGGAAGGGACCAGTGTGTCGCTAGAGTGTATATTAACTTGGTAGAAATCACAAGGAGGTAGGCTGCGTGTTCACTGGAAACGGGGACCTGATGGCACAAGGTTTGCTTTCCCATTTTGAAAGCTCCATTCATGCCGCCTTGAACCTACCTAAATACCAGTGTTTTGGACGAGTTTCTAGTCACTGTAGGCAGGGCTCTGGGAAGGGAACGAGTTTTCTCTAAATCAACAGGGTGCTTTCATAGCCTGGGTGGGAGCTCCTCCTGAGACGCTCTAGAGCTACAAGGAAATTTGACGTGAGTCCTTTCCTCAAGGTAAAGCCTTGAAGAGCCCTGCTGAAGCGGAACGTGGAGAAGTTTCCTTGAGACATGAGTTGCAGTTCTCCTTTCTTTTAACGTTAGTACGCTTTTCAAGACACCTAGGAACTCGCCTGGGCACCCTATTCCGTGCAAGAACACCGAGTACCGGCAGGCTCCACTGGGTTGCTAAGAAACATCCAGGCCCGGATACCTTTCCCAGTCACTCTGTGTATGCTAAGTGTAGGGCAACACACTGCACTCTTCCTTGTGAGAGCTACATTTCCTCAGCACTCCAACAGCTCCAGGTAATCTGTTCTCTCACGTCCTACATGTCATGCAAATTGCCTCAATGCCCTAGGCTGAGCGGCACTGAGAAATCAAAACTGCTTTGCATTCCTTCTACAAAGTCATACCTTAAGACCCCATACTTAGAGGAGAAACTCGGCTTGCGTTCCTCCTGTAACCAAAGCACAGTTCTTCCTCTTACACTGCAGGGTTTTAGAAGAGCCTAAGCCCCGATAGCGTTACCAAAGCGTTCCTTGGGAGAGGCAGTTCGCTACATGCAGAACTCCGTGCCAAGAAAACATTCTTCAGGGAAGGGACCATTGTGTAGTTTGAGGGAATATTTACTTGGTAGACATCACAAGGGGGTAGGCTGCGTGTTCCCTGGAAACGGAGACCTGATGGCACAAGGCTTGCTTTCCCATTTTGAAAGCTCCATTCATGCTGCCTTGAAGCTACCTAAATACCAGTGTTCTGGACGGGTCTCTAGTCACTGTAGGCAGGGCTCTGGGAAGGGAACGAGTTTTCTCTAAATCAACAGGGTGCTTTCGTAAACTGGGTGGGAGCTCCACCTGAGACGCTCTAGAGCTGAAAGGAAACTTGACGTGAGTCGTTTCCTCAAGGTAAAGCGTTGAAGAGCCCTGTTGAAGCCAAAGCGTGGAGCAGTTTCCTGGAGACACGAGTTGCAGTTCTGCTTTCTTTGAACGTTAGTACGCTTATGAAGACACCTAGTAACTCTCGTGGGCACCCTATTCCCTGCACGAACACCGAGGACCGGCATGCTCGACTGGGAAGCTCAGAAACATCCAGGCCCGGAAACCTTTCCCAGTCACTCTCAATATGCTAAGGGTAGGGCAACACACTGCACGCCTCCTTGGGAGAGCTGGATTTCCTGAGCACTCCAACAGCTCCAGGCAATCTGTTGTCTCACGTCTACATGTCATGCATATCGGCCTCAATGCCCTAGGCTGAGCGGCACTGAGTAACCAATACTGTTTCACATTCCTTCTACAAAGTCATACCTTAAGACCCCATACTTACAGGACAAACTCGGCTTGCATTCCTGCTGTAACCAAAGCACAGTTCTTCCTCTTACACTGCAGGGTTTTAGAAGAGCCTAAGCACCGAAAGCGTTACCAAAGCGTTCCTTGGGAGAGGCAGTTCGCTACATGCAGAACTCCGTGCCAAGAAAACATTCTTCAGGGAAGGGACCATTGTGTAGTTTGAGGGAATATTTACTTGGTAGACATCACAAGGGGGTAGGCTGCGTGTTCCCTGGAAACGGAGACCTGATGGCACAAGGCTTGCTTTCCCATTTTGAAAGCTCCATTCATGCTGCCTTGAAGCTACCTAATACCAGTGTTTTGGACGGGTCTCTAGTCACTGTAGGCAGGGCTCTGGGAAGGGAACGAGTTTTCTCTAAATCAACAGGGTGCTTTCGTAGCCTGGGTGGGAGCTCCACCTGAGACGCTCTAGAGCTCAAAGGAAACTTGACGTGAGTCGTTTCCTCAAGGTAAAGCCTTGAAGAGCCCTGCTGAAGCCGAAGCGTGGAGCAGCTTCCTGGAGACATGAGTTGCAGTTCTGCTTTCTTTGAACGTTAGTACGCTTATGAAGACACCTAGTAACTCTCGTGGGCACCCTATTCCCTGCAAGAACACCGAGGACCGGCATGCTCGACTGGGAAGCTCAGAAACATCCAGGCCCGGAAACCTTTCCCAGTCACTCTCAATATGCTAAGGGTAGGGCAACACACTGCACGCCTCCTTGGGAGAGCTAGATTTCCTCAGCACTCCAACAGCTCCAGGCAATCTGTTGTCTCACGTCTACATGTCATGCATATCTGCCTCAATGCCCTGGGCTGAGCGGCACTGAGAAACCAATACTCTTTCACATTCCTTCTACAAAGTCATACCTTAAGACCCCATACTTACAGGAGAAAGTTGCCTTGCATTCCTGCTGTAACCAAAGCACAGTTCTTCCTCTTACACTGCAGGGTTTCAGAAGAGGCTAAGCCCCTATAGCGTACCTAGAGCATTCCTTGGGAGAGGCAGTTCGCTACATGCAGAACTCCGTGCCAAGAACACGTTATTCAGGGAAGGGACCAGTGTGTCGCTAGAGTGTATATTAACTTGGTAGAAATCACAAGGAGGTAGGCTGCATGTTCACTGGAAACGGGGACTTGATGGCACAAGGTTTGCTTTCCCATTTTGAAAGCTCCATTCATGCCGCCTTGAACCTACCAAATACCAGTGTTTTGGACGAGTTTCTAGTCACTGTAGGCAGGGCTCTGGGAAGGGAACAAGTTTTCTCTAAATCAACAGGGTGCTTTCATAGCCTGGGTGGGAGCTCCTCCTGAGACGCTCTAGAGCTACAAGGAAACTTGACGTGAGTCCTTTCCTCAAGGTAAAGCCTTGAAGAGCCCTGCTGAAGCGGAACGTGGAGAAGTTTCCTTGAGACAGGAGTTGCAGTTCTCCTTTCTTTTAACGTTAGTACGCTTTTCAAGACACCTAGGAACTCGCCTGGGCACCCTATTCCGTGCAAGAACACTGAGTACCGGCAGGCTCCACTGGGTTGCTAAGAAACATCCAGGCCCGGATACCATTCCCAGTCACTCTGTGTATGCTAAGTGTAGGGCAACACACTGCACTCTTCCTTGGGAGAGCTACATTTCCTCAGCACTCCAACAGCTCCAGGTAATCTGTTCTCTCACGTCCTACATGTCATGCAAATTGCCTCAATGCCCTAGGCTGAGCGGCACTGAGAAATCAAAACTGCTTCACATTCCTTTTACAATGTCATACCTTAAGACCCCATACTTACAGGAGAAACTCGGCTTGCGTTCCTCCTGTAACCAAAGCACAGTTCTTCCTCTTACACTGCAGGGTTTTAGAAGAGCCTAAGCCCCGATAGCGTTACCAAAGCGTTCCTTGGGAGAGGCAGTTCGCTACATGCAGAACTCCGTGCCAAGAAAACATTCTTCAGGGAAGGGAACATTGTGTAGTTTGAGGGAATATTTACTTGGTAGACATCACAAGGGGGTAGGCTGCGTGCTCACTGGAAACGGAGACCTGATGGCACAAGGCTTGCTTTCCCATTTTGAAAACTCCATTCATGCTGCCTTGAAGCTACCTAAATACCAGTGTTTTGGACGGGTCTCTAGTCACTGTAGGCAGGGCTCTGGGAAGGGAACGAGTTTTCTCTAAATCAACAGGGTGCTTTCGTAGCCTGGGTGGGAGCTCCCCCTGAGACGCTCTAGAGCTCAAAGGAAACTTGACGTGAGTCGTTTCCTCAAGGTAAAGCCTTGAAGAGCCCTGCTGAAGCCGAAGCGTGGAGCAGCTTCCTGGAGACATGAGTTGCAGTTCTGCTTTCTTTGAACGTTAGTACGCTTATGAAGACACCTAGTAACTCTCGTGGGCACCCTATTCCCTGCAAGAACACCGAGGACCGGCATGCTCGACTGGGAAGCTCAGAAACATCCAGGCCCGGAAACCTTTCCCAGTCACTCTCAATATGCTAAGTGTAGGGCAACACACTGCACGCCTCCTTGGGAGAGCTAGATTTCCTCAGCACTCCAAAAGCTCCAGGCAATCTGTTGTCTCACGTCTACATGTCATGCATATCTGCCTCAATGCCCTAGGCTGAGCGGCACTGAGAAACCAATACTCTTTCACATTCCTTCTACAAAGTCTTACCTTAAGACCCCATACTTACAGGAGAAAGTTGCCTTGCGTTCCTGCTGTAACCAAAGCACAGTTCTTCCTCTTACACTGCAGGGTTTTAGAAGAGCCTAAGCACCGAAAGCGTTACCAAAGCGTTCCTTGGGAGAGGCAGTTCGCTACATGCAGGACTCCGTGCCAAGAACACGTTATTCAGGGAAGGGACCAGTGTGTCGCTAGAATGTATATTAACTTGGTAGAAATCACAGGGAGGTAGGCTGCGTGTTCACTGGAAACGGGGACCTGATGGCACAAGGCTTGCTTTCCCATTTTGAAAGCTCCATTCATGCCGCCTTGAACCTACCTAAATACCAGTGTTTTGGACGAGTTTCTAGTCACTGTAGGCAGGGCTCTGGGAAGGGAACGAGTTTTCTCTAAATCAACAGGGTGCTTTCGTAGCCTGGGTGGGAGCTCCTCCTGAGACGCTCTAGAGCTACAAGGAAACTTGACGTGAGTCCTTTCCTCAAGGTAAAGCCTTGAAGAGCCCTGCTGAAGCGGCACGTGGAGAAGTTTCCTTGAGACATGAGTTGCAGTTCTCCTTTCTTTTAACGTTACTACGCTTTTCAAGACACCTAGGATCTCGCCTGGGCACCCTATTCCGTGCAAGAACACCGAGTACCGGCAGGCTCCACTGGGTTGCTAAGAAACATCCAGGCCCGGATACCTTTCCCAGTCACTCTGTGTATGCTAAGTGTAGGGCAACACACTGCACTCTTCCTTGGGAGAGCTACATTTCCTCAGCACTCCAACAGCTCCAGGTAATCTGTTCTCTCACGTCCTACATGTCATGCAAATTGCCTCAATGCCCTAGGCTGAGCGGCACTGAGAAATCAAAACTGCTTCGCATTCCTTCTACAAAGTCATACCTTAAGACCCCATACTTACAGGAGAAACTCGGCTTGCGTTCCTCCTGTAACCAAAGCACAGTTCTTCCTCTTACACTGCAGGGTTTTAGAAGAGCCTAAGCCCCGATAGCGTTACCAAAGCGTTCCTTGGGAGAGGCAGTTCGCTACATGCAGAACTCCGTGCCAAGAAAACATTCTTCAGGGAAGGGACCATTGTGTAGTTTGAGGGAATATTTACTTGGTAGACATCACAAGGGGGTAGGCTGCGTGTTCCCTGGAAACGGAGACCTGATGGCACAAGGCTTGCTTTCCCATTTTGAAAGCTCCATTCATGCTGCCTTGAAGCTACCTAAATACCAGTGTTCTGGACGGGTCTCTAGTCACTGTAGGCAGGGCTCTGGGAAGGGAACGAGTTTTCTCTAAATCAACAGGGTGCTTTCGTAAACTGGGTGGGAGCTCCACCTGAGACGCTCTAGAGCTGAAAGGAAACTTGACGTGAGTCGTTTCCTCAAGGTAAAGCCTTGAAGAGCCCTGTTGAAGCCAAAGCGTGGAGCAGTTTCCTGGAGACACGAGTTGCAGTTCTGCTTTCTTTGAACGTTAGTACGCTTATGAAGACACCTAGTAACTCTCGTGGGCACCCTATTCCCTGCACGAACACCGAGGACCGGCATGCTCGACTGGGAAGCTCAGAAACATCCAGGCCCGGAAACCTTTCCCAGTCACTCTCAATATGCTAAGGGTAGGGCAACACACTGCACGCCTCCTTGGGAGAGCTGGATTTCCTGAGCACTCCAACAGCTCCAGGCAATCTGTTGTCTCACGTCTACATGTCATGCATATCGGCCTCAATGCCCTAGGCTGAGCGGCACTGAGTAACCAATACTGTTTCACATTCCTTCTACAAAGTCATACCTTAAGACCCCATACTTACAGGACAAACTCGGCTTGCATTCCTGCTGTAACCAAAGCACAGTTCTTCCTCTTACACTGCAGGGTTTTAGAAGAGCCTAAGCACCGAAAGCGTTACCAAAGCGTTCCTTGGGAGAGGCAGTTCGCTACATGCAGAACTCCGTGCCAAGAAAACATTCTTCAGGGAAGGGACCATTGTGTAGTTTGAGGGAATATTTACTTGGTAGACATCACAAGGGGGTAGGCTGCGTGTTCCCTGGAAACGGAGACCTGATGGCACAAGGCTTGCTTTCCCATTTTGAAAGCTCCAATCATGCTGCCTTGAAGCTACCTAATACCAGTGTTTTGGACGGGTCTCTAGTCACTGTAGGCAGGGCTCTGGGAAGGGAACGAGTTTTCTCTAAATCAACAGGGTGCTTTCGTAGCCTGGGTGGGAGCTCCACCTGAGACGCTCTAGAGCTCAAAGGAAACTTGACGTGAGTCGTTTCCTCAAGGTAAAGGCTTGAAGAGCCCTGCTGAAGCCGAAGCGTGGAGCAGCTTCCTGGAGACATGAGTTGCAGTTCTGCTTTCTTTGAACGTTAGTACGCTTATGAAGACACCTAGTAACTCTCGTGGGCACCCTATTCCCTGCAAGAACACCGAGGACCGGCATGCTCGACTGGGAAGCTCAGAAACATCCAGGCCCGGAAACCTTTCCCAGTCACTCTCAATATGCTAAGGGTAGGGCAACACACTGCACGCCTCCTTGGGAGAGCTAGATTTCCTCAGCACTCCAACAGCTCCAGGCAATCTGTTGTCTCACGTCTACATGTCATGCATATCTGCCTCAATGCCCTGGGCTGAGCGGCACTGAGAAACCAATACTCTTTCACATTCCTTCTACAAAGTCATACCTTAAGACCCCATACTTACAGGAGAAAGTTGCCTTGCATTCCTGCTGTAACCAAAGCACAGTTCTTCCTCTTACACTGCAGGGTTTCAGAAGAGGCTAAGCCCCTATAGCGTACCTAGAGCATTCCTTGGGAGAGGCAGTTCGCTACATGCAGAACTCCGTGCCAAGAACACGTTATTCAGGGAAGGGACCAGTGTGTCGCTAGAGTGTATATTAACTTGGTAGAAATCACAAGGAGGTAGGCTGCATGTTCACTGGAAACGGGGACCTGATGGCACAAGGTTTGCTTTCCCATTTTGAAAGCTCCATTCATGCCGCCTTGAACCTACCTAAATACCAGTGTTTTGGACGAGTTTCTAGTCACTGTAGGCAGGGCTCTGGGAAGGGAACGAGTTTTCTCTAAATCAACAGGGTGCTTTCATAGCCTGGGTGGGAGCTCCTCCTGAGACGCTCTAGAGCTACAAGGAAACTTGACGTGAGTCCTTTCCTCAAGGTAAAGCCTTGAAGAGCCCTGCTGAAGCGGAACGTGGAGAAGTTTCCTTGAGACAGGAGTTGCAGTTCTCCTTTCTTTTAACGTTAGTACGCTTTTCAAGACACCTAGGGACTCGCCTGGGCACCCTATTCCGTGCAAGAACACTGAGTACCGGCAGGCTCCACTGGGTTGCTAAGAAACATCCAGGCCCGGATACCATTCCCAGTCACTCTGTGTATGCTAAGTGTAGGGCAACACACTGCACTCTTCCTTGGGAGAGCTACATTTCCTCAGCACTCCAACAGCTCCAGGTAATCTGTTCTCTCACGTCCTACATGTCATGCAAATTGCCTCAATGCCCTAGGCTGAGCGGCACTGAGAAATCAAAACTACTTCACATTCCTTTTACAATGTCATACCTTAAGACCCCATACTTACAGGAGAAACTCGGCTTGCGTTCCTCCTGTAACCAAAGCACAGTTCTTCCTCTTACACTGCAGGGTTTTAGAAGAGCCTAAGCCCCGATAGCGTTACCAAAGCGTTCCTTGGGAGAGGCAGTTCGCTACATGCAGAACTCCGTGCCAAGAAAACATTCTTCAGGGAAGGGAACATTGTGTAGTTTGAGGGAATATTTACTTGGTAGACATCACAAGGGGGTAGGCTGCGTGCTCACTGGAAACGGAGACCTGATGGCACAAGGCTTGCTTTCCCATTTTGAAAACTCCATTCATGCTGCCTTGAAGCTACCTAAATACCAGTGTTTTGGACGGGTCTCTAGTCACTGTAGGCAGGGCTCTGGGAAGGGAACGAGTTTTCTCTAAATCAACAGGGTGCTTTCGTAGCCTGGGTGGGAGCTCCCCCTGAGACGCTCTAGAGCTCAAAGGAAACTTGACGTGAGTCGTTTCCTCAAGGTAAAGGCTTGAAGAGCCCTGCTGAAGCCGAAGCGTGGAGCAGCTTCCTGGAGACATGAGTTGCAGTTCTGCTTTCTTTGAACGTTAGTACGCTTATGAAGACACCTAGTAACTCTCGTGGGCACCCTATTCCCTGCAAGAACACCGAGGACCGGCATGCTCGACTGGGAAGCTCAGAAACATCCAGGCCCGGAAACCTTTCCCAGTCACTCTCAATATGCTAAGGGTAGGGCAACACACTGCACGCCTCCTTGGGAGAGCTAGATTTCCTCAGCACTCCAACAGCTCCAGGCAATCTGTTGTCTCACGTCTACATGTCATGCATATCTGCCTCAATGCCCTGGGCTGAGCGGCACTGAGAAACCAATACTCTTTCACATTCCTTCTACAAAGTCATACCTTAAGACCCCATACTTACAGGAGAAAGTTGCCTTGCATTCCTGCTGTAACCAAAGCACAGTTCTTCCTCTTACACTGCAGGGTTTCAGAAGAGGCTAAGCCCCTATAGCGTACCTAGAGCATTCCTTGGGAGAGGCAGTTCGCTACATGCAGAACTCCGTGCCAAGAACACGTTATTCAGGGAAGGGACCAGTGTGTCGCTAGAGTGTATATTAACTTGGTAGAAATCACAAGGAGGTAGGCTGCATGTTCACTGGAAACGGGGACCTGATGGCACAAGGTTTGCTTTCCCATTTTGAAAGCTCCATTCATGCCGCCTTGAACCTACCTAAATACCAGTGTTTTGGACGAGTTTCTAGTCACTGTAGGCAGGGCTCTGGGAAGGGAACGAGTTTTCTCTAAATCAACAGGGTGCTTTCATAGCCTGGGTGGGAGCTCCTCCTGAGACGCTCTAGAGCTACAAGGAAACTTGACGTGAGTCCTTTCCTCAAGGTAAAGCCTTGAAGAGCCCTGCTGAAGCGGAACGTGGAGAAGTTTCCTTGAGACAGGAGTTGCAGTTCTCCTTTCTTTTAACGTTAGTACGCTTTTCAAGACACCTAGGAACTCGCCTGGGCACCCTATTCCGTGCAAGAACACCGAGTACCGGCAGGCTCCACTGGGTTGCTAAGAAACATCCAGGCCCGGATACCATTCCCAGTCACTCTGTGTATGCTAAGTGTAGGGCAACACACTGCACTCTTCCTTGGGAGAGCTACATTTCCTCAGCACTCCAACAGCTCCAGGTAATCTGTTCTCTCACGTCCTACATGTCATGCAAATTGCCTCAATGCCCTAGGCTGAGCGGCACTGAGAAATCAAAACTGCTTCACATTCCTTTTACAATGTCATACCTTAAGACCCCATACTTACAGGAGAAACTCGGCTTGCGTTCCTCCTGTAACCAAAGCACAGTTCTTCCTCTTACACTGCAGGGTTTTAGAAGAGCCTAAGCCCCGATAGCGTTACCAAAGCGTTCCTTGGGAGAGGCAGTTCGCTACATGCAGAACTCCGTGCCAAGAAAACATTCTTCAGGGAAGGGAACATTGTGTAGTTTGAGGGAATATTTACTTGGTAGACATCACAAGGGGGTAGGCTGCGTGCTCACTGGAAACGGAGACCTGATGGCACAAGGCTTGCTTTCCCATTTTGAAAACTCCATTCATGCTGCCTTGAAGCTACCTAAATACCAGTGTTCTGGACGGGTCTCTAGTCACTGTAGGCAGGGCTCTGGGAAGGGAACGAGTTTTCTCTAAATCAACAGGGTGCTTTCGTAAACTGGGTGGGAGCTCCACCTGAGACGCTCTAGAGCTGAAAGGAAACTTGACGTGAGTCGTTTCCTCAAGGTAAAGCCTTGAAGAGCCCTGTTGAAGCCAAAGCGTGGAGCAGTTTCCTGGAGACACGAGTTGCAGTTCTGCTTTCTTTGAACGTTAGTACGCTTATGAAGACACCTAGTAACTCTCGTGGGCACCCTATTCCCTGCACGAACACCGAGGACCGGCATGCTCGACTGGGAAGCTCAGAAACATCCAGGCCCGGAAACCTTTCCCAGTCACTCTCAATATGCTAAGGGTAGGGCAACACACTGCACGCCTCCTTGGGAGAGCTGGATTTCCTGAGCACTCCAACAGCTCCAGGCAATCTGTTGTCTCACGTCTACATGTCATGCATATCGGCCTCAATGCCCTAGGCTGAGCGGCACTGAGAAACCAATACTCTTTCACATTCCTTCTACAAAGTCATACCTTAAGACCCCATACTTACAGGAGAAAGTTGCCTTGCATTCCTGCTGTAACCAAAGCACAGTTCTTCCTCTTACACTGCAGGGTTTCAGAAGAGGCTAAGCCCCTATAGCGTACCTAGAGCATTCCTTGGGAGAGGCAGTTCGCTACATGCAGAACTCCGTGCCAAGAACACGTTATTCAGGGAAGGGACCAGTGTGTCGCTAGAGTGTATATTAACTTGCTAGAAATCACAAGGAGGTAGGCTGCGTGTTCACTGGAAACGGGGACCTGATGGCACAAGTCTTGCTTTCCCATTTTGAAAGCTCCATTCATGCCGCCTTGAACCTACCTAAATACCAGTGTTTTGGACGAGTTTCTAGTCACTGTAGGCAGGGCTCTGGGAAGGGAACGAGTTTTCTCTAAATCAACAGGGTGCTTTCATAGCCTGGGTGGGAGCTCCTCCTGAGACGCTCTAGAGCTACAAGGAAACTTGACGTGAGTCCTTTCCTCAAGGTAAAGCCTTGAAGAGCCCTGCTGAAGCGGAACGTGGAGAAGTTTCCTTGAGACATGAGTTGCAGTTCTCCTTTCTTTTAACGTTACTACGCTTTTCCAGACACCTAGGATCTCGCCTGGGCACCCTATTCCGTGCAAGAACACCGAGTACCGGCAGGCTCCACTGGGTTGCTAAGAAACATCCAGGCCCGGATACCTTTCCCAGTCACTCTGTGTATGCTAAGTGTAGGGCAACACACTGCACTCTTCCTTGTGAGAGCTACATTTCCTCAGCACTCCAACAGCTCCAGGTAATCTGTTCTCTCACGTCCTACATGTCATGCAAATTGCCTCAATGCCCTAGGCTGAGCGGCACTGAGAAATCAAAACTGCTTTGCATTCCTTCTACAAAGTCATACCTTAAGACCCCATACTTAGAGGAGAAACTCGGCTTGCGTTCCTCCTGTAACCAAAGCACAGTTCTTCCTCTTACACTGCAGGGTTTTAGAAGAGCCTAAGCCCCGATAGCGTTACCAAAGCGTTCCTTGGGAGAGGCAGTTCGCTACATGCAGAACTCCGTGCCAAGAAAACATTCTTCAGGGAAGGGACCATTGTGTAGTTTGAGGGAATATTTACTTGGTAGACATCACAAGGGGGTAGGCTGCGTGTTCCCTGGAAACGGAGACCTGATGGCACAAGGCTTGCTTTCCCATTTTGAAAGCTCCATTCATGCTGCCTTGAAGCTACCTAAATACCAGTGTTCTGGACGGGTCTCTAGTCACTGTAGGCAGGGCTCTGGGAAGGGAACGAGTTTTCTCTAAATCAACAGGGTGCTTTCGTAAACTGGGTGGGAGCTCCACCTGAGACGCTCTAGAGCTGAAAGGAAACTTGACGTGAGTCGTTTCCTCAAGGTAAAGCCTTGAAGAGCCCTGTTGAAGCCAAAGCGTGGAGCAGTTTCCTGGAGACACGAGTTGCAGTTCTGCTTTCTTTGAACGTTAGTACGCTTATGAAGACACCTAGTAACTCTCGTGGGCACCCTATTCCCTGCACGAACACCGAGGACCGGCATGCTCGACTGGGAAGCTCAGAAACATCCAGGCCCGGAAACCTTTCCCAGTCACTCTCAATATGCTAAGGGTAGGGCAACACACTGCACGCCTCCTTGGGAGAGCTGGATTTCCTGAGCACTCCAACAGCTCCAGGCAATCTGTTGTCTCACGTCTACATGTCATGCATATCGGCCTCAATGCCCTAGGCTGAGCGGCACTGAGAAACCAATACTCTTTCACATTCCTTCTACAAAGTCATACCTTAAGACCCCATACTTACAGGAGAAAGTTGCCTTGCATTCCTGCTGTAACCAAAGCACAGTTCTTCCTCTTACACTGCAGGGTTTCAGAAGAGGCTAAGCCCCTATAGCGTACCTAGAGCATTCCTTGGGAGAGGCAGTTCGCTACATGCAGAACTCCGTGCCAAGAACACGTTATTCAGGGAAGGGACCAGTGTGTCGCTAGAGTGTATATTAACTTGGTAGAAATCACAAGGAGGTAGGCTGCATGTTCACTGGAAACGGGGACCTGATGGCACAAGGTTTGCTTTCCCATTTTGAAAGCTCCATTCATGCCGCCTTGAACCTACCTAAATACCAGTGTTTTGGACGAGTTTCTAGTCACTGTAGGCAGGGCTCTGGGAAGGGAACGAGTTTTCTCTAAATCAACAGGGTGCTTTCATAGCCTGGGTGGGAGCTCCTCCTGAGACGCTCTAGAGCTACAAGGAAACTTGACGTGAGTCCTTTCCTCAAGGTAAAGCCTTGAAGAGCCCTGCTGAAGCGGAACGTGGAGAAGTTTCCTTGAGACAGGAGTTGCAGTTCTCCTTTCTTTTAACGTTAGTACGCTTTTCAAGACACCTAGGAACTCGCCTGGGCACCCTATTCCGTGCAAGAACACCGAGTACCGGCAGGCTCCACTGGGTTGCTAAGAAACATCCAGGCCCGGATACCATTCCCAGTCACTCTGTGTATGCTAAGTGTAGGGCAACACACTGCACTCTTCCTTGGGAGAGCTACATTTCCTCAGCACTCCAACAGCTCCAGGTAATCTGTTCTCTCACGTCCTACATGTCATGCAAATTGCCTCAATGCCCTAGGCTGAGCGGCACTGAGAAATCAAAACTGCTTCACATTCCTTTTACAATGTCATACCTTAAGACCCCATACTTACAGGAGAAACTCGGCTTGCGTTCCTCCTGTAACCAAAGCACAGTTCTTCCTCTTACACTGCAGGGTTTTAGAAGAGCCTAAGCCCCGATAGCGTTACCAAAGCGTTCCTTGGGAGAGGCAGTTCGCTACATGCAGAACTCCGTGCCAAGAAAACATTCTTCAGGGAAGGGAACATTGTGTAGTTTGAGGGAATATTTACTTGGTAGACATCACAAGGGGGTAGGCTGCGTGCTCACTGGAAACGGAGACCTGATGGCACAAGGCTTGCTTTCCCATTTTGAAAACTCCATTCATGCTGCCTTGAAGCTACCTAAATACCAGTGTTTTGGACGGGTCTCTAGTCACTGTAGGCAGGGCTCTGGGAAGGGAATGAGTTTTCTCTAAATCAACAGGGTGCTTTCGTAGCCTGGGTGGGAGCTCCCCCTGAGACGCTCTAGAGCTCAAAGGAAACTTGACGTGAGTCGTTTCCTCAAGGTAAAGGCTTGAAGAGCCCTGCTGAAGCCGAAGCGTGGAGCAGCTTCCTGGAGACATGAGTTGCAGTTCTGCTTTCTTTGAACGTTAGTACGCTTATGAAGACACCTAGTAACTCTCGTGGGCACCCTATTCCCTGCAAGAACACCGAGGACCGGCATGCTCGACTGGGAAGCTCAGAAACATCCAGGCCCGGAAACCTTTCCCAGTCACTCTCAATATGCTAAGTGTAGGGCAACACACTGCACGCCTCCTTGGGAGAGCTAGATTTCCTCAGCACTCCAACAGCTCCAGGCAATCTGTTGTCTCACGTCTACATGTCATGCATATCTGCCTCAATGCCCTAGGCTGAGCGGCACTGAGAAACCAATACTCTTTCACATTCCTTCTACAAAGTCTTACCTTAAGACCCCATACTTACAGGAGAAAGTTGCCTTGCGTTCCTGCTGTAACCAAAGCACAGTTCTTCCTCTTACACTGCAGGGTTTTAGAAGAGGCTAAGCCCCTATAGCGTACCTAGAGCATTCCTTGGGAGAGGCAGTTCGCTACATGCAGAACTCCGTGCCAAGAACACGTTATTCAGGGAAGGGACCAGTGTGTCGCTAGAGTGTATATTAACTTGCTAGAAATCACAAGGAGGTAGGCTGCGTGTTCACTGGAAACGGGGACCTGATGGCACAAGTCTTGCTTTCCCATTTTGAAAGCTCCATTCATGCCGCCTTTAACCTACCTAAATACCAGTGTTTTGGACGAGTTTCTAGTCACTGTAGGCAGGGCTCTGGGAAGGGAACGAGTTTTCTCTAAATCAACAGGGTGCTTTCATAGCCTGGGTGGGAGCTCCTCCTGAGACGCTCTAGAGCTACAAGGAAACTTGACGTGAGTCCTTTCCTCAAGGTAAAGCCTTGAAGAGCCCTGCTGAAGCGGAACGTGGAGAAGTTTCCTTGAGACATGAGTTGCAGTTCTCCTTTCTTTTAACGTTACTACGCTTTTCCAGACACCTAGGATCTCGCCTGGGCACCCTATTCCGTGCAAGAACACCGAGTACCGGCAGGCTCCACTGGGTTGCTAAGAAACATCCAGGCCCGGATACCTTTCCCAGTCACTCTGTGTATGCTAAGTGTAGGGCAACACACTGCACTCTTCCTTGTGAGAGCTACATTTCCTCAGCACTCCAACAGCTCCAGGTAATCTGTTCTCTCACGTCCTACATGTCATGCAAATTGCCTCAATGCCCTAGGCTGAGCGGCACTGAGAAATCAAAACTGCTTTGCATTCCTTCTACAAAGTCATACCTTAAGACCCCATACTTAGAGGAGAAACTCGGCTTGCGTTCCTCCTGTAACCAAAGCACAGTTCTTCCTCTTACACTGCAGGGTTTTAGAAGAGCCTAAGCCCCGATAGCGTTACCAAAGCGTTCCTTGGGAGAGGCAGTTCGCTACATGCAGAACTCCGTGCCAAGAAAACATTCTTCAGGGAAGGGACCATTGTGTAGTTTGAGGGAATATTTACTTGGTAGACATCACAAGGGGGTAGGCTGCGTGTTCCCTGGAAACGGAGACCTGATGGCACAAGGCTTGCTTTCCCATTTTGAAAGCTCCATTCATGCTGCCTTGAAGCTACCTAAATACCAGTGTTCTGGACGGGTCTCTAGTCACTGTAGGCAGGGCTCTGGGAAGGGAACGAGTTTTCTCTAAATCAACAGGGTGCTTTCGTAAACTGGGTGGGAGCTCCACCTGAGACGCTCTAGAGCTGAAAGGAAACTTGACGTGAGTCGTTTCCTCAAGGTAAAGCCTTGAAGAGCCCTGTTGAAGCCAAAGCGTGGAGCAGTTTCCTGGAGACACGAGTTGCAGTTCTGCTTTCTTTGAACGTTAGTACGCTTATGAAGACACCTAGTAACTCTCGTGGGCACCCTATTCCCTGCACGAACACCGAGGACCGGCATGCTCGACTGGGAAGCTCAGAAACATCCAGGCCCGGAAACCTTTCCCAGTCACTCTCAATATGCTAAGGGTAGGGCAACACACTGCACGCCTCCTTGGGAGAGCTGGATTTCCTGAGCACTCCAACAGCTCCAGGCAATCTGTTGTCTCACGTCTACATGTCATGCATATCGGCCTCAATGCCCTAGGCTGAGCGGCACTGAGAAACCAATACTCTTTCACATTCCTTCTACAAAGTCATACCTTAAGACCCCATACTTACAGGACAAACTCGGCTTGCATTCCTGCTGTAACCAAAGCACAGTTCTTCCTCTTACACTGCAGGGTTTTAGAAGAGCCTAAGCACCGAAAGCGTTACCAAAGCGTTCCTTGGGAGAGGCAGTTCGCTACATGCAGAACTCCGTGCCAAGAAAACATTCTTCAGGGAAGGGACCATTGTGTAGTTTGAGGGAATATTTACTTGGTAGACATCACAAGGGGGTAGGCTGCGTGTTCCCTGGAAACGGAGACCTGATGGCACAAGGCTTGCTTTCCCATTTTGAAAGCTCCATTCATGCTGCCTTGAAGCTACCTAATACCAGTGTTTTGGACGGGTCTCTAGTCACTGTAGGCAGGGCTCTGGGAAGGGAACGAGTTTTCTCTAAATCAACAGGGTGCTTTCGTAGCCTGGGTGGGAGCTCCACCTGAGACGCTCTAGAGCTCAAAGGAAACTTGACGTGAGTCGTTTCCTCAAGGTAAAGGCTTGAAGAGCCCTGCTGAAGCCGAAGCGTGGAGCAGCTTCCTGGAGACATGAGTTGCAGTTCTGCTTTCTTTGAACGTTAGTACGCTTATGAAGACACCTAGTAACTCTCGTGGGCACCCTATTCCCTGCAAGAACACCGAGGACCGGCATGCTCGACTGGGAAGCTCAGAAACATCCAGGCCCGGAAACCTTTCCCAGTCACTCTCAATATGCTAAGGGTAGGGCAACACACTGCACGCCTCCTTGGGAGAGCTGGATTTCCTGAGCACTCCAACAGCTCCAGGCAATCTGTTGTCTCACGTCTACATGTCATGCATATCGGCCTCAATGCCCTAGGCTGAGCGGCACTGAGAAACCAATACTCTTTCACATTCCTTCTACAAAGTCATACCTTAAGACCCCATACTTACAGGAGAAAGTTGCCTTGCATTCCTGCTGTAACCAAAGCACAGTTCTTCCTCTTACACTGCAGGGTTTCAGAAGAGGCTAAGCCCCTATAGCGTACCTAGAGCATTCCTTGGGAGAGGCAGTTCGCTACATGCAGAACTCCGTGCCAAGAACACGTTATTCAGGGAAGGGACCAGTGTGTCGCTAGAGTGTATATTAACTTGGTAGAAATCACAAGGAGGTAGGCTGCATGTTCACTGGAAACGGGGACCTGATGGCACAAGGTTTGCTTTCCCATTTTGAAAGCTCCATTCATGCCGCCTTGAACCTACCTAAATACCAGTGTTTTGGACGAGTTTCTAGTCACTGTAGGCAGGGCTCTGGGAAGGGAACGAGTTTTCTCTAAATCAACAGGGTGCTTTCATAGCCTGGGTGGGAGCTCCTCCTGAGACGCTCTAGAGCTACAAGGAAACTTGACGTGAGTCCTTTCCTCAAGGTAAAGCCTTGAAGAGCCCTGCTGAAGCGGAACGTGGAGAAGTTTCCTTGAGACAGGAGTTGCAGTTCTCCTTTCTTTTAACGTTAGTACGCTTTTCAAGACACCTAGGAACTCGCCTGGGCACCCTATTCCGTGCAAGAACACCGAGTACCGGCAGGCTCCACTGGGTTGCTAAGAAACATCCAGGCCCGGATACCATTCCCAGTCACTCTGTGTATGCTAAGTGTAGGGCAACACACTGCACTCTTCCTTGGGAGAGCTACATTTCCTCAGCACTCCAACAGCTCCAGGTAATCTGTTCTCTCACGTCCTACATGTCATGCAAATTGCCTCAATGCCCTAGGCTGAGCGGCACTGAGAAATCAAAACTGCTTCACATTCCTTTTACAATGTCATACCTTAAGACCCCATACTTACAGGAGAAACTCGGCTTGCGTTCCTCCTGTAACCAAAGCACAGTTCTTCCTCTTACACTGCAGGGTTTTAGAAGAGCCTAAGCCCCGATAGCGTTACCAAAGCGTTCCTTGGGAGAGGCAGTTCGCTACATGCAGAACTCCGTGCCAAGAAAACATTCTTCAGGGAAGGGAACATTGTGTAGTTTGAGGGAATATTTACTTGGTAGACATCACAAGGGGGTAGGCTGCGTGCTCACTGGAAACGGAGACCTGATGGCACAAGGCTTGCTTTCCCATTTTGAAAACTCCATTCATGCTGCCTTGAAGCTACCTAAATACCAGTGTTTTGGACGGGTCTCTAGTCACTGTAGGCAGGGCTCTGGGAAGGGAATGAGTTTTCTCTAAATCAACAGGGTGCTTTCGTAGCCTGGGTGGGAGCTCCCCCTGAGACGCTCTAGAGCTCAAAGGAAACTTGACGTGAGTCGTTTCCTCAAGGTAAAGGCTTGAAGAGCCCTGCTGAAGCCGAAGCGTGGAGCAGCTTCCTGGAGACATGAGTTGCAGTTCTGCTTTCTTTGAACGTTAGTACGCTTATGAAGACACCTAGTAACTCTCGTGGGCACCCTATTCCCTGCAAGAACACCGAGGACCGGCATGCTCGACTGGGAAGCTCAGAAACATCCAGGCCCGGAAACCTTTCCCAGTCACTCTCAATATGCTAAGTGTAGGGCAACACACTGCACGCCTCCTTGGGAGAGCTAGATTTCCTCAGCACTCCAACAGCTCCAGGCAATCTGTTGTCTCACGTCTACATGTCATGCATATCTGCCTCAATGCCCTAGGCTGAGCGGCACTGAGAAACCAATACTCTTTCACATTCCTTCTACAAAGTCTTACCTTAAGACCCCATACTTACAGGAGAAAGTTGCCTTGCGTTCCTGCTGTAACCAAAGCACAGTTCTTCCTCTTACACTGCAGGGTTTTAGAAGAGGCTAAGCCCCTATAGCGTACCTAGAGCATTCCTTGGGAGAGGCAGTTCGCTACATGCAGAACTCCGTGCCAAGAACACGTTATTCAGGGAAGGGACCAGTGTGTCGCTAGAGTGTATATTAACTTGCTAGAAATCACAAGGAGGTAGGCTGCGTGTTCACTGGAAACGGGGACCTGATGGCACAAGTCTTGCTTTCCCATTTTGAAAGCTCCATTCATGCCGCCTTTAACCTACCTAAATACCAGTGTTTTGGACGAGTTTCTAGTCACTGTAGGCAGGGCTCTGGGAAGGGAACGAGTTTTCTCTAAATCAACAGGGTGCTTTCATAGCCTGGGTGGGAGCTCCTCCTGAGACGCTCTAGAGCTACAAGGAAACTTGACGTGAGTCCTTTCCTCAAGGTAAAGCCTTGAAGAGCCCTGCTGAAGCGGAACGTGGAGAAGTTTCCTTGAGACATGAGTTGCAGTTCTCCTTTCTTTTAACGTTACTACGCTTTTCCAGACACCTAGGATCTCGCCTGGGCACCCTATTCCGTGCAAGAACACCGAGTACCGGCAGGCTCCACTGGGTTGCTAAGAAACATCCAGGCCCGGATACCTTTCCCAGTCACTCTGTGTATGCTAAGTGTAGGGCAACACACTGCACTCTTCCTTGTGAGAGCTACATTTCCTCAGCACTCCAACAGCTCCAGGTAATCTGTTCTCTCACGTCCTACATGTCATGCAAATTGCCTCAATGCCCTAGGCTGAGCGGCACTGAGAAATCAAAACTGCTTTGCATTCCTTCTACAAAGTCATACCTTAAGACCCCATACTTAGAGGAGAAACTCGGCTTGCGTTCCTCCTGTAACCAAAGCACAGTTCTTCCTCTTACACTGCAGGGTTTTAGAAGAGCCTAAGCCCCGATAGCGTTACCAAAGCGTTCCTTGGGAGAGGCAGTTCGCTACATGCAGAACTCCGTGCCAAGAAAACATTCTTCAGGGAAGGGACCATTGTGTAGTTTGAGGGAATATTTACTTGGTAGACATCACAAGGGGGTAGGCTGCGTGTTCCCTGGAAACGGAGACCTGATGGCACAAGGCTTGCTTTCCCATTTTGAAAGCTCCATTCATGCTGCCTTGAAGCTACCTAAATACCAGTGTTCTGGACGGGTCTCTAGTCACTGTAGGCAGGGCTCTGGGAAGGGAACGAGTTTTCTCTAAATCAACAGGGTGCTTTCGTAAACTGGGTGGGAGCTCCACCTGAGACGCTCTAGAGCTGAAAGGAAACTTGACGTGAGTCGTTTCCTCAAGGTAAAGCCTTGAAGAGCCCTGTTGAAGCCAAAGCGTGGAGCAGTTTCCTGGAGACACGAGTTGCAGTTCTGCTTTCTTTGAACGTTAGTACGCTTATGAAGACACCTAGTAACTCTCGTGGGCACCCTATTCCCTGCACGAACACCGAGGACCGGCATGCTCGACTGGGAAGCTCAGAAACATCCAGGCCCGGAAACCTTTCCCAGTCACTCTCAATATGCTAAGGGTAGGGCAACACACTGCACGCCTCCTTGGGAGAGCTGGATTTCCTGAGCACTCCAACAGCTCCAGGCAATCTGTTGTCTCACGTCTACATGTCATGCATATCGGCCTCAATGCCCTAGGCTGAGCGGCACTGAGAAACCAATACTCTTTCACATTCCTTCTACAAAGTCATACCTTAAGACCCCATACTTACAGGACAAACTCGGCTTGCATTCCTGCTGTAACCAAAGCACAGTTCTTCCTCTTACACTGCAGGGTTTTAGAAGAGCCTAAGCACCGAAAGCGTTACCAAAGCGTTCCTTGGGAGAGGCAGTTCGCTACATGCAGAACTCCGTGCCAAGAAAACATTCTTCAGGGAAGGGACCATTGTGTAGTTTGAGGGAATATTTACTTGGTAGACATCACAAGGGGGTAGGCTGCGTGTTCCCTGGAAACGGAGACCTGATGGCACAAGGCTTGCTTTCCCATTTTGAAAGCTCCATTCATGCTGCCTTGAAGCTACCTAATACCAGTGTTTTGGACGGGTCTCTAGTCACTGTAGGCAGGGCTCTGGGAAGGGAACGAGTTTTCTCTAAATCAACAGGGTGCTTTCGTAGCCTGGGTGGGAGCTCCACCTGAGACGCTCTAGAGCTCAAAGGAAACTTGACGTGAGTCGTTTCCTCAAGGTAAAGGCTTGAAGAGCCCTGCTGAAGCCGAAGCGTGGAGCAGCTTCCTGGAGACATGAGTTGCAGTTCTGCTTTCTTTGAACGTTAGTACGCTCTGGAAGACACCTAGTAACTCTCGTGGGCACCCTATTCCCTGCAAGAACACCGAGGACCGGCATGCTCGACTGGGAAGCTCAGAAACATCCAGGCCCGGAAACCTTTCCCAGTCACTCTCAATATGCTAAGGGTAGGGCAACACACTGCACGCCTCCTTGGGAGAGCTAGATTTCCTCAGCACTCCAACAGCTCCAGGCAATCTGTTGTCTCACGTCTACATGTCATGCATATCTGCCTCAATGCCCTGGGCTGAGCGGCACTGAGAAACCAATACTCTTTCACATTCCTTCTACAAAGTCATACCTTAAGACCCCATACTTACAGGAGAAAGTTGCCTTGCATTCCTGCTGTAACCAAAGCACAGTTCTTCCTCTTACACTGCAGGGTTTCAGAAGAGGCTAAGCCCCTATAGCGTACCTAGAGCATTCCTTGGGAGAGGCAGTTCGCTACATGCAGAACTCCGTGCCAAGAACACGTTATTCAGGGAAGGGACCAGTGTGTCGCTAGAGTGTATATTAACTTGGTAGAAATCACAAGGAGGTAGGCTGCATGTTCACTGGAAACGGGGACCTGATGGCACAAGGTTTGCTTTCCCATTTTGAAAGCTCCATTCATGCCGCCTTGAACCTACCTAAATACCAGTGTTTTGGACGAGTTTCTAGTCACTGTAGGCAGGGCTCTGGGAAGGGAACGAGTTTTCTCTAAATCAACAGGGTGCTTTCATAGCCTGGGTGGGAGCTCCTCCTGAGACGCTCTAGAGCTACAAGGAAACTTGACGTGAGTCCTTTCCTCAAGGTAAAGCCTTGAAGAGCCCTGCTGAAGCGGAACGTGGAGAAGTTTCCTTGAGACAGGAGTTGCAGTTCTCCTTTCTTTTAACGTTAGTACGCTTTTCAAGACACCTAGGAACTCGCCTGGGCACCCTATTCCGTGCAAGAACACTGAGTACCGGCAGGCTCCACTGGGTTGCTAAGAAACATCCAGGCCCGGATACCATTCCCAGTCACTCTGTGTATGCTAAGTGTAGGGCAACACACTGCACTCTTCCTTGGGAGAGCTACATTTCCTCAGCACTCCAACAGCTCCAGGTAATCTGTTCTCTCACGTCCTACATGTCATGCAAATTGCCTCAATGCCCTAGGCTGAGCGGCACTGAGAAATCAAAACTGCTTCACATTCCTTTTACAATGTCATACCTTAAGACCCCATACTTACAGGAGAAACTCGGCTTGCGTTCCTCCTGTAACCAAAGCACAGTTCTTCCTCTTACACTGCAGGGTTTTAGAAGAGCCTAAGCCCCGATAGCGTTACCAAAGCGTTCCTTGGGAGAGGCAGTTCGCTACATGCAGAACTCCGTGCCAAGAAAACATTCTTCAGGGAAGGGAACATTGTGTAGTTTGAGGGAATATTTACTTGGTAGACATCACAAGGGGGTAGGCTGCGTGCTCACTGGAAACGGAGACCTGATGGCACAAGGCTTGCTTTCCCATTTTGAAAACTCCATTCATGCTGCCTTGAAGCTACCTAAATACCAGTGTTTTGGACGGGTCTCTAGTCACTGTAGGCAGGGCTCTGGGAAGGGAACGAGTTTTCTCTAAATCAACAGGGTGCTTTCGTAGCCTGGGTGGGAGCTCCCCCTGAGACGCTCTAGAGCTCAAAGGAAACTTGACGTGAGTCGTTTCCTCAAGGTAAAGGCTTGAAGAGCCCTGCTGAAGCCGAAGCGTGGAGCAGCTTCCTGGAGACATGAGTTGCAGTTCTGCTTTCTTTGAACGTTAGTACGCTTATGAAGACACCTAGTAACTCTCGTGGGCACCCTATTCCCTGCAAGAACACCGAGGACCGGCATGCTCGACTGGGAAGCTCAGAAACATCCAGGCCCGGAAACCTTTCCCAGTCACTCTCAATATGCTAAGTGTAGGGCAACACACTGCACGCCTCCTTGGGAGAGCTAGATTTCCTCAGCACTCCAACAGCTCCAGGCAATCTGTTGTCTCACGTCTACATGTCATGCATATCTGCCTCAATGCCCTAGGCTGAGCGGCACTGAGAAACCAATACTCTTTCACATTCCTTCTACAAAGTCTTACCTTAAGACCCCATACTTACAGGAGAAAGTTGCCTTGCGTTCCTGCTGTAACCAAAGCACAGTTCTTCCTCTTACACTGCAGGGTTTTAGAAGAGGCTAAGCCCCTATAGCGTACCTAGAGCATTCCTTGGGAGAGGCAGTTCGCTACATGCAGAACTCCGTGCCAAGAACACGTTATTCAGGGAAGGGACCAGTGTGTCGCTAGAGTGTATATTAACTTGCTAGAAATCACAAGGAGGTAGGCTGCGTGTTCACTGGAAACGGGGACCTGATGGCACAAGTCTTGCTTTCCCATTTTGAAAGCTCCATTCATGCCGCCTTTAACCTACCTAAATACCAGTGTTTTGGACGAGTTTCTAGTCACTGTAGGCAGGGCTCTGGGAAGGGAACGAGTTTTCTCTAAATCAACAGGGTGCTTTCATAGCCTGGGTGGGAGCTCCTCCTGAGACGCTCTAGAGCTACAAGGAAACTTGACGTGAGTCCTTTCCTCAAGGTAAAGCCTTGAAGAGCCCTGCTGAAGCGGAACGTGGAGAAGTTTCCTTGAGACGTGAGTTGCAGTTCTCCTTTCTTTTAACGTTACTACGCTTTTCCAGACACCTAGGATCTCGCCTGGGCACCCTATTCCGTGCAAGAACACCGAGTACCGGCAGGCTCCACTGGGTTGCTAAGAAACATCCAGGCCCGGATACCTTTCCCAGTCACTCTGTGTATGCTAAGTGTAGGGCAACACACTGCACTCTTCCTTGTGAGAGCTACATTTCCTCAGCACTCCAACAGCTCCAGGTAATCTGTTCTCTCACGTCCTACATGTCATGCAAATTGCCTCAATGCCCTAGGCTGAGCGGCACTGAGAAATCAAAACTGCTTTGCATTCCTTCTACAAAGTCATACCTTAAGACCCCATACTTAGAGGAGAAACTCGGCTTGCGTTCCTCCTGTAACCAAAGCACAGTTCTTCCTCTTACACTGCAGGGTTTTAGAAGAGCCTAAGCCCCGATAGCGTTACCAAAGCGTTCCTTGGGAGAGGCAGTTCGCTACATGCAGAACTCCGTGCCAAGAAAACATTCTTCAGGGAAGGGACCATTGTGTAGTTTGAGGGAATATTTACTTGGTAGACATCACAAGGGGGTAGGCTGCGTGTTCCCTGGAAACGGAGACCTGATGGCACAAGGCTTGCTTTCCCATTTTGAAAGCTCCATTCATGCTGCCTTGAAGCTACCTAAATACCAGTGTTCTGGACGGGTCTCTAGTCACTGTAGGCAGGGCTCTGGGAAGGGAACGAGTTTTCTCTAAATCAACAGGGTGCTTTCGTAAACTGGGTGGGAGCTCCACCTGAGACGCTCTAGAGCTGAAAGGAAACTTGACGTGAGTCGTTTCCTCAAGGTAAAGCCTTGAAGAGCCCTGTTGAAGCCAAAGCGTGGAGCAGTTTCCTGGAGACACGAGTTGCAGTTCTGCTTTCTTTGAACGTTAGTACGCTTATGAAGACACCTAGTAACTCTCGTGGGCACCCTATTCCCTGCACGAACACCGAGGACCGGCATGCTCGACTGGGAAGCTCAGAAACATCCAGGCCCGGAAACCTTTCCCAGTCACTCTCAATATGCTAAGGGTAGGGCAACACACTGCACGCCTCCTTGGGAGAGCTGGATTTCCTGAGCACTCCAACAGCTCCAGGCAATCTGTTGTCTCACGTCTACATGTCATGCATATCGGCCTCAATGCCCTAGGCTGAGCGGCACTGAGAAACCAATACTCTTTCACATTCCTTCTACAAAGTCATACCTTAAGACCCCATACTTACAGGACAAACTCGGCTTGCATTCCTGCTGTAACCAAAGCACAGTTCTTCCTCTTACACTGCAGGGTTTTAGAAGAGCCTAAGCACCGAAAGCGTTACCAAAGCGTTCCTTGGGAGAGGCAGTTCGCTACATGCAGAACTCCGTGCCAAGAAAACATTCTTCAGGGAAGGGACCATTGTGTAGTTTGAGGGAATATTTACTTGGTAGACATCACAAGGGGGTAGGCTGCGTGTTCCCTGGAAACGGAGACCTGATGGCACAAGGCTTGCTTTCCCATTTTGAAAGCTCCATTCATGCTGCCTTGAAGCTACCTAATACCAGTGTTTTGGACGGGTCTCTAGTCACTGTAGGCAGGGCTCTGGGAAGGGAACGAGTTTTCTCTAAATCAACAGGGTGCTTTCGTAGCCTGGGTGGGAGCTCCACCTGAGACGCTCTAGAGCTCAAAGGAAACTTGACGTGAGTCGTTTCCTCAAGGTAAAGGCTTGAAGAGCCCTGCTGAAGCCGAAGCGTGGAGCAGCTTCCTGGAGACATGAGTTGCAGTTCTGCTTTCTTTGAACGTTAGTACGCTCTGGAAGACACCTAGTAACTCTCGTGGGCACCCTATTCCCTGCAAGAACACCGAGGACCGGCATGCTCGACTGGGAAGCTCAGAAACATCCAGGCCCGGAAACCTTTCCCAGTCACTCTCAATATGCTAAGGGTAGGGCAACACACTGCACGCCTCCTTGGGAGAGCTAGATTTCCTCAGCACTCCAACAGCTCCAGGCAATCTGTTGTCTCACGTCTACATGTCATGCATATCTGCCTCAATGCCCTGGGCTGAGCGGCACTGAGAAACCAATACTCTTTCACATTCCTTCTACAAAGTCATACCTTAAGACCCCATACTTACAGGAGAAAGTTGCCTTGCATTCCTGCTGTAACCAAAGCACAGTTCTTCCTCTTACACTGCAGGGTTTCAGAAGAGGCTAAGCCCCTATAGCGTACCTAGAGCATTCCTTGGGAGAGGCAGTTCGCTACATGCAGAACTCCGTGCCAAGAACACGTTATTCAGGGAAGGGACCAGTGTGTCGCTAGAGTGTATATTAACTTGGTAGAAATCACAAGGAGGTAGGCTGCATGTTCACTGGAAACGGGGACCTGATGGCACAAGGTTTGCTTTCCCATTTTGAAAGCTCCATTCATGCCGCCTTGAACCTACCTAAATACCAGTGTTTTGGACGAGTTTCTAGTCACTGTAGGCAGGGCTCTGGGAAGGGAACGAGTTTTCTCTAAATCAACAGGGTGCTTTCATAGCCTGGGTGGGAGCTCCTCCTGAGACGCTCTAGAGCTACAAGGAAACTTGACGTGAGTCCTTTCCTCAAGGTAAAGCCTTGAAGAGCCCTGCTGAAGCGGAACGTGGAGAAGTTTCCTTGAGACAGGAGTTGCAGTTCTCCTTTCTTTTAACGTTAGTACGCTTTTCAAGACACCTAGGAACTCGCCTGGGCACCCTATTCCGTGCAAGAACACCGAGTACCGGCAGGCTCCACTGGGTTGCTAAGAAACATCCAGGCCCGGATACCATTCCCAGTCACTCTGTGTATGCTAAGTGTAGGGCAACACACTGCACTCTTCCTTGGGAGAGCTACATTTCCTCAGCACTCCAACAGCTCCAGGTAATCTGTTCTCTCACGTCCTACATGTCATGCAAATTGCCTCAATGCCCTAGGCTGAGCGGCACTGAGAAATCAAAACTGCTTCACATTCCTTTTACAATGTCATACCTTAAGACCCCATACTTACAGGAGAAACTCGGCTTGCGTTCCTCCTGTAACCAAAGCACAGTTCTTCCTCTTACACTGCAGGGTTTTAGAAGAGCCTAAGCCCCGATAGCGTTACCAAAGCGTTCCTTGGGAGAGGCAGTTCGCTACATGCAGAACTCCGTGCCAAGAAAACATTCTTCAGGGAAGGGAACATTGTGTAGTTTGAGGGAATATTTACTTGGTAGACATCACAAGGGGGTAGGCTGCGTGCTCACTGGAAACGGAGACCTGATGGCACAAGGCTTGCTTTCCCATTTTGAAAGCTCCATTCATGCTGCCTTGAAGCTACCTAATACCAGTGTTTTGGACGGGTCTCTAGTCACTGTAGGCAGGGCTCTGGGAAGGGAACGAGTTTTCTCTAAATCAACAGGGTGCTTTCGTAGCCTGGGTGGGAGCTCCACCTGAGACGCTCTAGAGCTCAAAGGAAACTTGACGTGAGTCGTTTCCTCAAGGTAAAGGCTTGAAGAGCCCTGCTGAAGCCGAAGCGTGGAGCAGCTTCCTGGAGACATGAGTTGCAGTTCTGCTTTCTTTGAACGTTAGTACGCTTATGAAGACACCTAGTAACTCTCGTGGGCACCCTATTCCCTGCAAGAACACCGAGGACCGGCATGCTCGACTGGGAAGCTCAGAAACATCCAGGCCCGGAAACCTTTCCCAGTCACTCTCAATATGCTAAGGGTAGGGCAACACACTGCACGCCTCCTTGGGAGAGCTAGATTTCCTCAGCACTCCAACAGCTCCAGGCAATCTGTTGTCTCACGTCTACATGTCATGCATATCTGCCTCAATGCCCTGGGCTGAGCGGCACTGAGAAACCAATACTCTTTCACATTCCTTCTACAAAGTCATACCTTAAGACCCCATACTTACAGGAGAAAGTTGCCTTGCATTCCTGCTGTAACCAAAGCACAGTTCTTCCTCTTACACTGCAGGGTTTCAGAAGAGGCTAAGCCCCTATAGCGTACCTAGAGCATTCCTTGGGAGAGGCAGTTCGCTACATGCAGAACTCCGTGCCAAGAACACGTTATTCAGGGAAGGGACCAGTGTGTCGCTAGAGTGTATATTAACTTGGTAGAAATCACAAGGAGGTAGGCTGCATGTTCACTGGAAACGGGGACCTGATGGCACAAGGTTTGCTTTCCCATTTTGAAAGCTCCATTCATGCCGCCTTGAACCTACCTAAATACCAGTGTTTTGGACGAGTTTCTAGTCACTGTAGGCAGGGCTCTGGGAAGGGAACGAGTTTTCTCTAAATCAACAGGGTGCTTTCATAGCCTGGGTGGGAGCTCCTCCTGAGACGCTCTAGAGCTACAAGGAAACTTGACGTGAGTCCTTTCCTCAAGGTAAAGCCTTGAAGAGCCCTGCTGAAGCGGAACGTGGAGAAGTTTCCTTGAGACAGGAGTTGCAGTTCTCCTTTCTTTTAACGTTAGTACGCTTTTCAAGACACCTAGGAACTCGCCTGGGCACCCTATTCCGTGCAAGAACACCGAGTACCGGCAGGCTCCACTGGGTTGCTAAGAAACATCCAGGCCCGGATACCATTCCCAGTCACTCTGTGTATGCTAAGTGTAGGGCAACACACTGCACTCTTCCTTGGGAGAGCTACATTTCCTCAGCACTCCAACAGCTCCAGGTAATCTGTTCTCTCACGTCCTACATGTCATGCAAATTGCCTCAATGCCCTAGGCTGAGCGGCACTGAGAAATCAAAACTGCTTCACATTCCTTTTACAATGTCATACCTTAAGACCCCATACTTACAGGAGAAACTCGGCTTGCGTTCCTCCTGTAACCAAAGCACAGTTCTTCCTCTTACACTGCAGGGTTTTAGAAGAGCCTAAGCCCCGATAGCGTTACCAAAGCGTTCCTTGGGAGAGGCAGTTCGCTACATGCAGAACTCCGTGCCAAGAAAACATTCTTCAGGGAAGGGAACATTGTGTAGTTTGAGGGAATATTTACTTGGTAGACATCACAAGGGGGTAGGCTGCGTGCTCACTGGAAACGGAGACCTGATGGCACAAGGCTTGCTTTCCCATTTTGAAAACTCCATTCATGCTGCCTTGAAGCTACCTAAATACCAGTGTTTTGGACGGGTCTCTAGTCACTGTAGGCAGGGCTCTGGGAAGGGAACGAGTTTTCTCTAAATCAACAGGGTGCTTTCGTAGCCTGAGTGGGAGCTCCCCCTGAGACGCTCTAGAGCTCAAAGGAAACTTGACGTGAGTCGTTTCCTCAAGGTAAAGGCTTGAAGAGCCCTGCTGAAGCCGAAGCGTGGAGCAGCTTCCTGGAGACATGAGTTGCAGTTCTGCTTTCTTTGAAGGTTAGTACGCTTATGAAGACACCTAGTAACTCTCGTGGGCACCCTATTCCCTGCAAGAACACCGAGGACCGGCATGCTCGACTGGGAAGCTCAGAAACATCCAGGCCCGGAAACCTTTCCCAGTCACTCTCAATATGCTAAGTGTAGGGCAACACACTGCACGCCTCCTTGGGAGAGCTAGATTTCCTCAGCACTCCAACAGCTCCAGGCAATCTGTTGTCTCACGTCTACATGTCATGCATATCTGCCTCAATGCCCTAGGCTGAGCGGCACTGAGAAACCAATACTCTTTCACATTCCTTCTACAAAGTCTTACCTTAAGACCCCATACTTACAGGAGAAAGTTGCCTTGCGTTCCTGCTGTAACCAAAGCACAGTTCTTCCTCTTACACTGCAGGGTTTTAGAAGAGGCTAAGCCCCTATAGCGTACCTAGAGCATTCCTTGGGAGAGGCAGTTCGCTACATGCATAACTCCGTGCCAAGAACACGTTATTCAGGGAAGGGACCAGTGTGTCGCTAGAGTGTATATTAACTTGCTAGAAATCACAAGGAGGTAGGCTGCGTGTTCACTGGAAACGGGGACCTGATGGCACAAGTCTTGCTTTCCCATTTTGAAAGCTCCATTCATGCCGCCTTGAACCTACCTAAATACCAGTGTTTTGGACGAGTTTCTAGTCACTGTAGGCAGGGCTCTGGGAAGGGAACGAGTTTTCTCTAAATCAACAGGGTGCTTTCATAGCCTGGGTGGGAGCTCCTCCTGAGACGCTCTAGAGCTACAAGGAAACTTGACGTGAGTCCTTTCCTCAAGGTAAAGCCTTGAAGAGCCCTGCTGAAGCGGAACGTGGAGAAGTTTCCTTGAGACATGAGTTGCAGTTCTCCTTTCTTTTAACGTTACTACGCTTTTCCAGACACCTAGGATCTCGCCTGGGCACCCTATTCCGTGCAAGAACACCGAGTACCGGCAGGCTCCACTGGGTTGCTAAGAAACATCCAGGCCCGGATACCTTTCCCAGTCACTCTGTGTATGCTAAGTGTAGGGCAACACACTGCACTCTTCCTTGTGAGAGCTACATTTCCTCAGCACTCCAACAGCTCCAGGTAATCTGTTCTCTCACGTCCTACATGTCATGCAAATTGCCTCAATGCCCTAGGCTGAGCGGCACTGAGAAATCAAAACTGCTTTGCATTCCTTCTACAAAGTCATACCTTAAGACCCCATACTTAGAGGAGAAACTCGGCTTGCGTTCCTCCTGTAACCAAAGCACAGTTCTTCCTCTTACACTGCAGGGTTTTAGAAGAGCCTAAGCCCCGATAGCGTTACCAAAGCGTTCCTTGGGAGAGGCAGTTCGCTACATGCAGAACTCCGTGCCAAGAAAACATTCTTCAGGGAAGGGACCATTGTGTAGTTTGAGGGAATATTTACTTGGTAGACATCACAAGGGGGTAGGCTGCGTGTTCCCTGGAAACGGAGACCTGATGGCACAAGGCTTGCTTTCCCATTTTGAAAGCTCCATTCATGCTGCCTTGAAGCTACCTAAATACCAGTGTTCTGGACGGGTCTCTAGTCACTGTAGGCAGGGCTCTGGGAAGGGAACGAGTTTTCTCTAAATCAACAGGGTGCTTTCGTAAACTGGGTGGGAGCTCCACCTGAGACGCTCTAGAGCTGAAAGGAAACTTGACGTGAGTCGTTTCCTCAAGGTAAAGCCTTGAAGAGCCCTGTTGAAGCCAAAGCGTGGAGCAGTTTCCTGGAGACACGAGTTGCAGTTCTGCTTTCTTTGAACGTTAGTACGCTTATGAAGACACCTAGTAACTCTCGTGGGCACCCTATTCCCTGCACGAACACCGAGGACCGGCATGCTCGACTGGGAAGCTCAGAAACATCCAGGCCCGGAAACCTTTCCCAGTCACTCTCAATATGCTAAGGGTAGGGCAACACACTGCACGCCTCCTTGGGAGAGCTGGATTTCCTGAGCACTCCAACAGCTCCAGGCAATCTGTTGTCTCACGTCTACATGTCATGCATATCGGCCTCAATGCCCTAGGCTGAGCGGCACTGAGTAACCAATACTGTTTCACATTCCTTCTACAAAGTCATACCTTAAGACCCCATACTTACAGGACAAACTCGGCTTGCATTCCTGCTGTAACCAAAGCACAGTTCTTCCTCTTACACTGCAGGGTTTTAGAAGAGCCTAAGCACCGAAAGCGTTACCAAAGCGTTCCTTGGGAGAGGCAGTTCGCTACATGCAGAACTCCGTGCCAAGAAAACATTCTTCAGGGAAGGGACCATTGTGTAGTTTGAGGGAATATTTACTTGGTAGACATCACAAGGGGGTAGGCTGCGTGTTCCCTGGAAACGGAGACTTGATGGCACAAGGCTTGCTTTCCCATTTTGAAAGCTCCATTCATGCTGCCTTGAAGCTACCTAATACCAGTGTTTTGGACGGGTCTCTAGTCACTGTAGGCAGGGCTCTGGGAAGGGAACGAGTTTTCTCTAAATCAACAGGGTGCTTTCGTAGCCTGGGTGGGAGCTCCACCTGAGACGCTCTAGAGCTCAAAGGAAACTTGACGTGAGTCGTTTCCTCAAGGTAAAGGCTTGAAGAGCCCTGCTGAAGCCGAAGCGTGGAGCAGCTTCCTGGAGACATGAGTTGCAGTTCTGCTTTCTTTGAACGTTAGTACGCTTATGAAGACACCTAGTAACTCTCGTGGGCACCCTATTCCCTGCAAGAACACCGAGGACCGGCATGCTCGACTGGGAAGCTCAGAAACATCCAGGCCCGGAAACCTTTCCCAGTCACTCTCAATATGCTAAGGGTAGGGCAACACACTGCACGCCTCCTTGGGAGAGCTAGATTTCCTCAGCACTCCAACAGCTCCAGGCAATCTGTTGTCTCACGTCTACATGTCATGCATATCTGCCTCAATGCCCTGGGCTGAGCGGCACTGAGAAACCAATACTCTTTCACATTCCTTCTACAAAGTCATACCTTAAGACCCCATACTTACAGGAGAAAGTTGCCTTGCATTCCTGCTGTAACCAAAGCACAGTTCTTCCTCTTACACTGCAGGGTTTCAGAAGAGGCTAAGCCCCTATAGCGTACCTAGAGCATTCCTTGGGAGAGGCAGTTCGCTACATGCAGAACTCCGTGCCAAGAACACGTTATTCAGGGAAGGGACCAGTGTGTCGCTAGAGTGTATATTAACTTGGTAGAAATCACAAGGAGGTAGGCTGCATGTTCACTGGAAACGGGGACCTGATGGCACAAGTCTTGCTTTCCCATTTTGAAAGCTCCATTCATGCCGCCTTGAACCTACCTAAATACCAGTGTTTTGGACGAGTTTCTAGTCACTGTAGGCAGGGCTCTGGGAAGGGAACGAGTTTTCTCTAAATCAACAGGGTGCTTTCATAGCCTGGGTGGGAGCTCCTCCTGAGACGCTCTAGAGCTACAAGGAAACTTGACGTGAGTCCTTTCCTCAAGGTAAAGCCTTGAAGAGCCCTGCTGAAGCGGAACGTGGAGAAGTTTCCTTGAGACAGGAGTTGCAGTTCTCCTTTCTTTTAACGTTAGTACGCTTTTCAAGACACCTAGGAACTCGCCTGGGCACCCTATTCCGTGCAAGAACACCGAGTACCGGCAGGCTCCACTGGGTTGCTAAGAAACATCCAGGCCCGGATACCATTCCCAGTCACTCTGTGTATGCTAAGTGTAGGGCAACACACTGCACTCTTCCTTGGGAGAGCTACATTTCCTCAGCACTCCAACAGCTCCAGGTAATCTGTTCTCTCACGTCCTACATGTCATGCAAATTGCCTCAATGCCCTAGGCTGAGCGGCACTGAGAAATCAAAACTGCTTCACATTCCTTTTACAATGTCATACCTTAAGACCCCATACTTACAGGAGAAACTCGGCTTGCGTTCCTCCTGTAACCAAAGCACAGTTCTTCCTCTTACACTGCAGGGTTTTAGAAGAGCCTAAGCCCCGATAGCGTTACCAAAGCGTTCCTTGGGAGAGGCAGTTCGCTACATGCAGAACTCCGTGCCAAGAAAACATTCTTCAGGGAAGGGAACATTGTGTAGTTTGAGGGAATATTTACTTGGTAGACATCACAAGGGGGTAGGCTGCGTGCTCACTGGAAACGGAGACCTGATGGCACAAGGCTTGCTTTCCCATTTTGAAAACTCCATTCATGCTGCCTTGAAGCTACCTAAATACCAGTGTTTTGGACGGGTCTCTAGTCACTGTAGGCAGGGCTCTGGGAAGGGAACGAGTTTTCTCTAAATCAACAGGGTGCTTTCGTAGCCTGGGTGGGAGCTCCCCCTGAGACGCTCTAGAGCTCAAAGGAAACTTGACGTGAGTCGTTTCCTCAAGGTAAAGGCTTGAAGAGCCCTGCTGAAGCCGAAGCGTGGAGCAGCTTCCTGGAGACATGAGTTGCAGTTCTGCTTTCTTTGAACGTTAGTACGCTTATGAAGACACCTAGTAACTCTCGTGGGCACCCTATTCCCTGCAAGAACACCGAGGACCGGCATGCTCGACTGGGAAGCTCAGAAACATCCAGGCCCGGAAACCTTTCCCAGTCACTCTCAATATGCTAAGTGTAGGGCAACACACTGCACGCCTCCTTGGGAGAGCTAGATTTCCTCAGCACTCCAACAGCTCCAGGCAATCTGTTGTCTCACGTCTACATGTCATGCATATCTGCCTCAATGCCCTAGGCTGAGCGGCACTGAGAAACCAATACTCTTTCACATTCCTTCTACAAAGTCTTACCTTAAGACCCCATACTTACAGGAGAAAGTTGCCTTGCGTTCCTGCTGTAACCAAAGCACAGTTCTTCCTCTTACACTGCAGGGTTTCAGAAGAGGCTAAGCCCCTATAGCGTACCTAGAGCATTCCTTGGGAGAGGCAGTTCGCTACATGCAGAACTCCGTGCCAAGAACACGTTATTCAGGGAAGGGACCAGTGTGTCGCTAGAGTGTATATTAACTTGCTAGAAATCACAAGGAGGTAGGCTGCGTGTTCACTGGAAACGGGGACCTGATGGCACAAGTCTTGCTTTCCCATTTTGAAAGCTCCATTCATGCCGCCTTGAACCTACCTAAATACCAGTGTTTTGGACGAGTTTCTAGTCACTGTAGGCAGGGCTCTGGGAAGGGAACGAGTTTTCTCTAAATCAACAGGGTGCTTTCATAGCCTGGGTGGGAGCTCCTCCTGAGACGCTCTAGAGCTACAAGGAAACTTGACGTGAGTCCTTTCCTCAAGGTAAAGCCTTGAAGAGCCCTGCTGAAGCGGAATGTGGAGAAGTTTCCTTGAGACATGAGTTGCAGTTCTCCTTTCTTTTAACGTTACTACGCTTTTCCAGACACCTAGGATCTCGCCTGGGCACCCTATTCCGTGCAAGAACACCGAGTACCGGCAGGCTCCACTGGGTTGCTAAGAAACATCCAGGCCCGGATACCTTTCCCAGTCACTCTGTGTATGCTAAGTGTAGGGCAACACACTGCACTCTTCCTTGTGAGAGCTACATTTCCTCAGCACTCCAACAGCTCCAGGTAATCTGTTCTCTCACGTCCTACATGTCATGCAAATTGCCTCAATGCCCTAGGCTGAGCGGCACTGAGAAATCAAAACTGCTTCGCATTCCTTCTACAAAGTCATACCTTAAGACCCCATACTTACAGGAGAAACTCGGCTTGCGTTCCTCCTGTAACCAAAGCACAGTTCTTCCTCTTACACTGCAGGGTTTTAGAAGAGCCTAAGCCCCGATAGCGTTACCAAAGCGTTCCTTGGGAGAGGCAGTTCGCTACATGCAGAACTCCGTGCCAAGAAAACATTCTTCAGGGAAGGGACCATTGTGTAGTTTGAGGGAATATTTACTTGGTAGACATCACAAGGGGGTAGGCTGCGTGTTCCCTTGAAACGGAGACCTGATGGCACAAGGCTTGCTTTCCCATTTTGAAAGCTCCATTCATGCTGCCTTGAAGCTACCTAAATACCAGTGTTCTGGACGGGTCTCTAGTCACTGTAGGCAGGGCTCTGGGAAGGGAACGAGTTTTCTCTAAATCAACAGGGTGCTTTCGTAAACTGGGTGGGAGCTCCACCTGAGACGCTCTAGAGCTGAAAGGAAACTTGACGTGAGTCGTTTCCTCAAGGTAAAGCCTTGAAGAGCCCTGTTGAAGCCAAAGCGTGGAGCAGTTTCCTGGAGACACGAGTTGCAGTTCTGCTTTCTTTGAACGTTAGTACGCTTATGAAGACACCTAGTAACTCTCGTGGGCACCCTATTCCCTGCACGAACACCGAGGACCGGCATGCTCGACTGGGAAGCTCAGAAACATCCAGGCCCGGAAACCTTTCCCAGTCACTCTCAATATGCTAAGGGTAGGGCAACACACTGCACGCCTCCTTGGGAGAGCTGGATTTCCTGAGCACTCCAACAGCTCCAGGCAATCTGTTGTCTCACGTCTACATGTCATGCATATCGGCCTCAATGCCCTAGGCTGAGCGGCACTGAGTAACCAATACTGTTTCACATTCCTTCTACAAAGTCATACCTTAAGACCCCATACTTACAGGACAAACTCGGCTTGCATTCCTGCTGTAACCAAAGCACAGTTCTTCCTCTTACACTGCAGGGTTTTAGAAGAGCCTAAGCACCGAAAGCGTTACCAAAGCGTTCCTTGGGAGAGGCAGTTCGCTACATGCAGAACTCCGTGCCAAGAAAACATTCTTCAGGGAAGGGACCATTGTGTAGTTTGAGGGAATATTTACTTGGTAGACATCACAAGGGGGTAGGCTGCGTGTTCCCTGGAAACGGAGACCTGATGGCACAAGGCTTGCTTTCCCATTTTGAAAGCTCCATTCATGCTGCCTTGAAGCTACCTAATACCAGTGTTTTGGACGGGTCTCTAGTCACTGTAGGCAGGGCTCTGGGAAGGGAACGAGTTTTCTCTAAATCAACAGGGTGCTTTCGTAGCCTGGGTGGGAGCTCCACCTGAGACGCTCTAGAGCTCAAAGGAAACTTGACGTGAGTCGTTTCCTCAAGGTAAAGGCTTGAAGAGCCCTGCTGAAGCCGAAGCGTGGAGCAGCTTCCTGGAGACATGAGTTGCAGTTCTGCTTTCTTTGAACGTTAGTACGCTTATGAAGACACCTAGTAACTCTCGTGGGCACCCTATTGCCTGCAAGAACACCGAGGACCGGCATGCTCGACTGGGAAGCTCAGAAACATCCAGGCCCGGAAACCTTTCCCAGTCACTCTCAATATGCTAAGGGTAGGGCAACACACTGCACGCCTCCTTGGGAGAGCTAGATTTCCTCAGCACTCCAACAGCTCCAGGCAATGTTGTCTCACGTCTACATGTCATGCATATCTGCCTCAATGCCCTGGGCTGAGCGGCACTGAGAAACCAATACTCTTTCACATTCCTTCTACAAAGTCATACCTTAAGACCCCATACTTACAGGAGAAAGTTGCCTTGCATTCCTGCTGTAACCAAAGCACAGTTCTTCCTCTTACACTGCAGGGTTTCAGAAGAGGCTAAGCCCCTATAGCGTACCTAGAGCATTCCTTGGGAGAGGCAGTTCGCTACATGCAGAACTCCGTGCCAAGAACACGTTATTCAGGGAAGGGACCAGTGTGTCGCTAGAGTGTATATTAACTTGGTAGAAATCACAAGGAGGTAGGCTGCATGTTCACTGGAAACGGGGACCTGATGGCACAAGGTTTGCTTTCCCATTTTGAAAGCTCCATTCATGCCGCCTTGAACCTACCTAAATACCAGTGTTTTGGACGAGTTTCTAGTCACTGTAGGCAGGGCTCTGGGAAGGGAACGAGTTTTCTCTAAATCAACAGGGTGCTTTCATAGCCTGGGTGGGAGCTCCTCCTGAGACGCTCTAGAGCTACAAGGAAACTTGACGTGAGTCCTTTCCTCAAGGTAAAGCCTTGAAGAGCCCTGCTGAAGCGGAACGTGGAGAAGTTTCCTTGAGACAGGAGTTGCAGTTCTCCTTTCTTTTAACGTTAGTACGCTTTTCAAGACACCTAGGAACTCGCCTGGGCACCCTATTCCGTGCAAGAACACCGAGTACCGGCAGGCTCCACTGGGTTGCTAAGAAACATCCAGGCCCGGATACCATTCCCAGTCACTCTGTGTATGCTAAGTGTAGGGCAACACACTGCACTCTTCCTTGGGAGAGCTACATTTCCTCAGCACTCCAACAGCTCCAGGTAATCTGTTCTCTCACGTCCTACATGTCATGCAAATTGCCTCAATGCCCTAGGCTGAGCGGCACTGAGAAATCAAAACTGCTTCACATTCCTTTTACAATGTCATACCTTAAGACCCCATACTTACAGGAGAAACTCGGCTTGCGTTCCTCCTGTAACCAAAGCACAGTTCTTCCTCTTACACTGCAGGGTTTTAGAAGAGCCTAAGCCCCGATAGCGTTACCAAAGCGTTCCTTGGGAGAGGCAGTTCGCTACATGCAGAACTCCGTGCCAAGAAAACATTCTTCAGGGAAGGGAACATTGTGTAGTTTGAGGGAATATTTACTTGGTAGACATCACAAGGGGGTAGGCTGCGTGCTCACTGGAAACGGAGACCTGATGGCACAAGGCTTGCTTTCCCATTTTGAAAACTCCATTCATGCTGCCTTGAAGCTACCTAAATACCAGTGTTTTGGACGGGTCTCTAGTCACTGTAGGCAGGGCTCTGGGAAGGGAACGAGTTTTCTCTAAATCAACAGGGTGCTTTCGTAGCCTGGGTGGGAGCTCCCCCTGAGACGCTCTAGAGCTCAAAGGAAACTTGACGTGAGTCGTTTCCTCAAGGTAAAGGCTTGAAGAGCCCTGCTGAAGCCGAAGCGTGGAGCAGCTTCCTGGAGACATGAGTTGCAGTTCTGCTTTCTTTGAACGTTAGTACGCTTATGAAGACACCTAGTAACTCTCGTGGGCACCCTATTCCCTGCAAGAACACCGAGGACCGGCATGCTCGACTGGGAAGCTCAGAAACATCCAGGCCCGGAAACCTTTCCCAGTCACTCTCAATATGCTAAGTGTAGGGCAACACACTGCACGCCTCCTTGGGAGAGCTAGATTTCCTCAGCACTCCAACAGCTCCAGGCAATCTGTTGTCTCACGTCTACATGTCATGCATATCTGCCTCAATGCCCTAGGCTGAGCGGCACTGAGAAACCAATACTCTTTCACATTCCTTCTACAAAGTCTTACCTTAAGACCCCATACTTACAGGAGAAAGTTGCCTTGCGTTCCTGCTGTAACCAAAGCACAGTTCTTCCTCTTACACTGCAGGGTTTTAGAAGAGGCTAAGCCCCTATAGCGTACCTAGAGCATTCCTTGGGAGAGGCAGTTCGCTACATGCAGAACTCCGTGCCAAGAACACGTTATTCAGGGAAGGGACCAGTGTGTCGCTAGAGTGTATATTAACTTGCTAGAAATCACAAGGAGGTAGGCTGCGTGTTCACTGGAAACGGGGACCTGATGGCACAAGTCTTGCTTTCCCATTTTGAAAGCTCCATTCATGCCGCCTTGAACCTACCTAAATACCAGTGTTTTGGACGAGTTTCTAGTCACTGTAGGCAGGGCTCTGGGAAGGGAACGAGTTTTCTCTAAATCAACAGGGTGCTTTCATAGCCTGGGTGGGAGCTCCTCCTGAGACGCTCTAGAGCTACAAGGAAACTTGACGTGAGTCCTTTCCTCAAGGTAAAGCCTTGAAGAGCCCTGCTGAAGCGGAACGTGGAGAAGTTTCCTTGAGACATGAGTTGCAGTTCTCCTTTCTTTTAACGTTAGTACGCTTTTCAAGACACCTAGGAACTCGCCTGGGCACCCTATTCCGTGCAAGAACACCGAGTACCGGCAGGCTCCACTGGGTTGCTAAGAAACATCCAGGCCCGGATACCTTTCCCAGTCACTCTGTGTATGCTAAGTGTAGGGCAACACACTGCACTCTTCCTTGTGAGAGCTACATTTCCTCAGCACTCCAACAGCTCCAGGTAATCTGTTCTCTCACGTCCTACATGTCATGCAAATTGCCTCAATGCCCTAGGCTGAGCGGCACTGAGAAATCAAAACTGCTTTGCATTCCTTCTACAAAGTCATACCTTAAGACCCCATACTTAGAGGAGAAACTCGGCTTGCGTTCCTCCTGTAACCAAAGCACAGTTCTTCCTCTTACACTGCAGGGTTTTAGAAGAGCCTAAGCCCCGATAGCGTTACCAAAGCGTTCCTTGGGAGAGGCAGTTCGCTACATGCAGAACTCCGTGCCAAGAAAACATTCTTCAGGGAAGGGACCATTGTGTAGTTTGAGGGAATATTTACTTGGTAGACATCACAAGGGGGTAGGCTGCGTGTTCCCTGGAAACGGAGACCTGATGGCACAAGGCTTGCTTTCCCATTTTGAAAGCTCCATTCATGCTGCCTTGAAGCTACCTAAATACCAGTGTTCTGGACGGGTCTCTAGTCACTGTAGGCAGGGCTCTGGGAAGGGAACGAGTTTTCTCTAAATCAACAGGGTGCTTTCGTAAACTGGGTGGGAGCTCCACCTGAGACGCTCTAGAGCTGAAAGGAAACTTGACGTGAGTCGTTTCCTCAAGGTAAAGCCTTGAAGAGCCCTGTTGAAGCCAAAGCGTGGAGCAGTTTCCTGGAGACACGAGTTGCAGTTCTGCTTTCTTTGAACGTTAGTACGCTTATTTAGACACCTAGTAACTCTCGTGGGCACCCTATTCCCTGCACGAACACCGAGGACCGGCATGCTCGACTGGGAAGCTCAGAAACATCCAGGCCCGGAAACCTTTCCCAGTCACTCTCAATATGCTAAGGGTAGGGCAACACACTGCACGCCTCCTTGGGAGAGCTGGATTTCCTGAGCACTCCAACAGCTCCAGGCAATCTGTTGTCTCACGTCTACATGTCATGCATATCGGCCTCAATGCCCTAGGCTGAGCGGCACTGAGTAACCAATACTGTTTCACATTCCTTCTACAAAGTCATACCTTAAGACCCCATACTTACAGGACAAACTCGGCTTGCATTCCTGCTGTAACCAAAGCACAGTTCTTCCTCTTACACTGCAGGGTTTTAGAAGAGCCTAAGCACCGAAAGCGTTACCAAAGCGTTCCTTGGGAGAGGCAGTTCGCTACATGCAGAACTCCGTGCCAAGAAAACATTCTTCAGGGAAGGGACCATTGTGTAGTTTGAGGGAATATTTACTTGGTAGACATCACAAGGGGGTAGGCTGCGTGTTCCCTGGAAACGGAGACCTGATGGCACAAGGCTTGCTTTCCCATTTTGAAAGCTCCATTCATGCTGCCTTGAAGCTACCTAATACCAGTGTTTTGGACGGGTCTCTAGTCACTGTAGGCAGGGCTCTGGGAAGGGAACGAGTTTTCTCTAAATCAACAGGGTGCTTTCGTAGCCTGGGTGGGAGCTCCACCTGAGACGCTCTAGAGCTCAAAGGAAACTTGACGTGAGTCGTTTCCTCAAGGTAAAGGCTTGAAGAGCCCTGCTGAAGCCGAAGCGTGGAGCAGCTTCCTGGAGACATGAGTTGCAGTTCTGCTTTCTTTGAACGTTAGTACGCTTATGAAGACACCTAGTAACTCTCGTGGGCACCCTATTCCCTGCAAGAACACCGAGGACCGGCATGCTCGACTGGGAAGCTCAGAAACATCCAGGCCCGGAAACCTTTCCCAGTCACTCTCAATATGCTAAGGGTAGGGCAACACACTGCACGCCTCCTTGGGAGAGCTAGATTTCCTCAGCACTCCAACAGCTCCAGGCAATCTGTTGTCTCACGTCTACATGTCATGCATATCTGCCTCAATGCCCTGGGCTGAGCGGCACTGAGAAACCAATACTCTTTCACATTCCTTCTACAAAGTCATACCTTAAGACCCCATACTTACAGGAGAAAGTTGCCTTGCATTCCTGCTGTAACCAAAGCACAGTTCTTCCTCTTACACTGCAGGGTTTCAGAAGAGGCTAAGCCCCTATAGCGTACCTAGAGCATTCCTTGGGAGAGGCAGTTCGCTACATGCAGAACTCCGTGCCAAGAACACGTTATTCAGGGAAGGGACCAGTGTGTCGCTAGAGTGTATATTAACTTGGTAGAAATCACAAGGAGGTAGGCTGCATGTTCACTGGAAACGGGGACCTGATGGCACAAGGTTTGCTTTCCCATTTTGAAAGCTCCATTCATGCCGCCTTGAACCTACCTAAATACCAGTGTTTTGGACGAGTTTCTAGTCACTGTAGGCAGGGCTCTGGGAAGGGAACGAGTTTTCTCTAAATCAACAGGGTGCTTTCATAGCCTGGGTGGGAGCTCCTCCTGAGACGCTCTAGAGCTACAAGGAAACTTGACGTGAGTCCTTTCCTCAAGGTAAAGCCTTGAAGAGCCCTGCTGAAGCGGAACGTGGAGAAGTTTCCTTGAGACAGGAGTTGCAGTTCTCCTTTCTTTTAACGTTAGTACGCTTTTCAAGACACCTAGGAACTCGCCTGGGCACCCTATTCCGTGCAAGAACACCGAGTACCGGCAGGCTCCACTGGGTTGCTAAGAAACATCCAGGCCCGGATACCATTCCCAGTCACTCTGTGTATGCTAAGTGTAGGGCAACACACTGCACTCTTCCTTGGGAGAGCTACATTTCCTCAGCACTCCAACAGCTCCAGGTAATCTGTTCTCTCACGTCCTACATGTCATGCAAATTGCCTCAATGCCCTAGGCTGAGCGGCACTGAGAAATCAAAACTGCTTCACATTCCTTTTACAATGTCATACCTTAAGACCCCATACTTACAGGAGAAACTCGGCTTGCGTTCCTCCTGTAACCAAAGCACAGTTCTTCCTCTTACACTGCAGGGTTTTAGAAGAGCCTAAGCCCCGATAGCGTTACCAAAGCGTTCCTTGGGAGAGGCAGTTCGCTACATGCAGAACTCCGTGCCAAGAAAACATTCTTCAGGGAAGGGAACATTGTGTAGTTTGAGGGAATATTTACTTGGTAGACATCACAAGGGGGTAGGCTGCGTGCTCACTGGAAACGGAGACCTGATGGCACAAGGCTTGCTTTCCCATTTTGAAAACTCCATTCATGCTGCCTTGAAGCTACCTAAATACCAGTGTTTTGGACGGGTCTCTAGTCACTGTAGGCAGGGCTCTGGGAAGGGAACGAGTTTTCTCTAAATCAACAGGGTGCTTTCGTAGCCTGGGTGGGAGCTCCCCCTGAGACGCTCTAGAGCTCAAAGGAAACTTGACGTGAGTCGTTTCCTCAAGGTAAAGGCTTGAAGAGCCCTGCTGAAGCCGAAGCGTGGAGCAGCTTCCTGGAGACATGAGTTGCAGTTCTGCTTTCTTTGAACGTTAGTACGCTTATGAAGACACCTAGTAACTCTCGTGGGCACCCTATTCCCTGCAAGAACACCGAGGACCGGCATGCTCGACTGGGAAGCTCAGAAACATCCAGGCCCGGAAACCTTTCCCAGTCACTCTCAATATGCTAAGTGTAGGGCAACACACTGCACGCCTCCTTGGGAGAGCTAGATTTCCTCAGCACTCCAACAGCTCCAGGCAATCTGTTGTCTCACGTCTACATGTCATGCATATCTGCCTCAATGCCCTAGGCTGAGCGGCACTGAGAAACCAATACTCTTTCACATTCCTTCTACAAAGTCTTACCTTAAGACCCCATACTTACAGGAGAAAGTTGCCTTGCGTTCCTGCTGTAACCAAAGCACAGTTCTTCCTCTTACACTGCAGGGTTTTAGAAGAGGCTAAGCCCCTATAGCGTACCTAGAGCATTCCTTGGGAGAGGCAGTTCGCTACATGCAGAACTCCGTGCCAAGAACACGTTATTCAGGGAAGGGACCAGTGTGTCGCTAGAGTGTATATTAACTTGCTAGAAATCACAAGGAGGTAGGCTGCGTGTTCACTGGAAACGGGGACCTGATGGCACAAGTCTTGCTTTCCCATTTTGAAAGCTCCATTCATGCCGCCTTGAACCTACCTAAATACCAGTGTTTTGGACGAGTTTCTAGTCACTGTAGGCAGGGCTCTGGGAAGGGAACGAGTTTTCTCTAAATCAACAGGGTGCTTTCATAGCCTGGGTGGGAGCTCCTCCTGAGACGCTCTAGAGCTACAAGGAAACTTGACGTGAGTCCTTTCCTCAAGGTAAAGCCTTGAAGAGCCCTGCTGAAGCGGAACGTGGAGAAGTTTCCTTGAGACATGAGTTGCAGTTCTCCTTTCTTTTAACGTTACTACGCTTTTCCAGACACCTAGGATCTCGCCTGGGCACCCTATTCCGTGCAAGAACACCGAGTACCGGCAGGCTCCACTGGGTTGCTAAGAAACATCCAGGCCCGGATACCTTTCCCAGTCACTCTGTGTATGCTAAGTGTAGGGCAACACACTGCACTCTTCCTTGTGAGAGCTACATTTCCTCAGCACTCCAACAGCTCCAGGTAATCTGTTCTCTCACGTCCTACATGTCATGCAAATTGCCTCAATGCCCTAGGCTGAGCGGCACTGAGAAATCAAAACTGCTTTGCATTCCTTCTACAAAGTCATACCTTAAGACCCCATACTTAGAGGAGAAACTCGGCTTGCGTTCCTCCTGTAACCAAAGCACAGTTCTTCCTCTTACACTGCAGGGTTTTAGAAGAGCCTAAGCCCCGATAGCGTTACCAAAGCGTTCCTTGGGAGAGGCAGTTCGCTACATGCAGAACTCCGTGCCAAGAAAACATTCTTCAGGGAAGGGACCATTGTGTAGTTTGAGGGAATATTTACTTGGTAGACATCACAAGGGGGTAGGCTGCGTGTTCCCTGGAAACGGAGACCTGATGGCACAAGGCTTGCTTTCCCATTTTGAAAGCTCCATTCATGCTGCCTTGAAGCTACCTAAATACCAGTGTTCTGGACGGGTCTCTAGTCACTGTAGGCAGGGCTCTGGGAAGGGAACGAGTTTTCTCTAAATCAACAGGGTGCTTTCATAGCCTGGGTGGGAGCTCCTCCTGAGACGCTCTAGAGCTACAAGGAAACTTGACGTGAGTCCTTTCCTCAAGGTAAAGCCTTGAAGAGCCCTGCTGAAGCGGAACGTGGAGAAGTTTCCTTGAGACATGAGTTGCAGTTCTCCTTTCTTTTAACGTTACTACGCTTTTCCAGACACCTAGGATCTCGCCTGGGCACCCTATTCCGTGCAAGAACACCGAGTACCGGCAGGCTCCACTGGGTTGCTAAGAAACATCCAGGCCCGGATACCTTTCCCAGTCACTCTGTGTATGCTAAGTGTAGGGCAACACACTGCACTCTTCCTTGGGAGAGCTACATTTCCTCAGCACTCCAACAGCTCCAGGTAATCTGTTCTTTCAAGTCCTACATGTCATGCAAATTGCCTCAATGCCCTAGGCTGAGCGGCACTGAGAAATCAAAACTGCTTCGCATTCCTTCTACAAAGTCATACCTTAAGACCCCATACTTACAGGCGAAACTCGGCTTGCGTTCCTCCTGTAACCAAAGCACAGTTCTTCCTCTTACACTGCAGGGTTTTAGAAGAGCCTAAGCCCCGATAGCGTTACCAAAGCGTTCCTTGGGAGAGGCAGTTCGCTACATGCAGAACTCCGTGCCAAGAAAACATTCTTCAGGGAAGGGACCATTGTGTAGTTTGAGGGAATATTTACTTGGTAGACATCACAAGGGGGTAGGCTGCGTGCTCACTGGAAACGGAGACCTGATGGCACAAGGCTTGCTTTCCCATTTTGAAAGCTCCATTCATGCTGCCTTGAAGCTACCTAAATACCAGTGTTTTGGACGGGTCTCTAGTCACTGTAGGCAGGGCTCTGGGAAGGGAACGAGTTTTCTCTAAATCAACAGGGTGCTTTCGTAGCCTGGGTGGGAGCTCCACCTGAGACGCTCTAGAGCTCAAAGGAAACTTGACGTGAGTCGTTTCCTCAAGGTAAAGCCTTAAGAGCCCTGCTGAAGCCGAAGCGTGGAGCAGTTTCCTGGAGACATGAGTTGTAGTTCTGCTTTCTTTGAACGTTAGTACGCTTATGAAGACACAAGTAACTCTCGTGGGCACCCTATTCCCTGCACGAACACCGAGGACCGGCATGCTCGACTGGGAAGCTCAGAAACATCCAGGCCCGGAAACCTTTCCCAGTCACTCTCAATATGCTAAGGGTAAGGCAACACACTGCACGCCTCCTTGGGAGAGCTAGATTTCCTCAGCACTCCAACAGCTCCAGGCAATCTGTTGTCTCACGTCTACATGTCATGCATATCTGCCTCAGTGCCCTAGGCTGAGCGGCACTGAGAAACCAATACTCTTTCACATTCCTTCTACAAAGTCATACCTTAAGACCCCATACTTACAGGAGAAAGTTGCCTTGCGTTCCTGCTGTAACCAAAGCACAGTTCTTCCTCTTACACTGCAGGGTTTTAGAAGAGGCTAAGCCCCTATAGCGTACCTAGAGCATTCCTTGGGAGAGGCAGTTCGCTACATGCAGAACTCCGTGCCAAGAACACGTTATTCAGGGAAGGGACCAGTGTGTCGCTAGAGTGTATATTAACTTGGTAGAAATCACAAGGAGGTAGACTGCGTGTTCACTGGAAACGGGGACCTGATGGCACAAGGCTTGCTTTCCCATTTTGAAAGCTCCATTCATGCCGCCTTGAACCTACCTAAATACCAGTGTTTTGGACGAGTTTCTAGTCACTGTAGGCAGGGCTCTGGGAAGGGAACGAGTTTTCTCGAAATCAACAGGGTGCTTTCATAGCCTGCGTGGGAGCTCCTCCTGAGACGCTCTAGAGCTACAAGGAAACTTGACGTGAGTCCTTTACTCAAGGTAAAGCCTTGAAGAGCCCTGCTGAAGCGGCACGTGGAGAAGTTTCCTTGAGACAGGAGTTGCAGTTCTCCTTTCTTTTAACGTTACTACGCTTTTCAAGACACCTAGGATCTCGCCTGGGCACCCTATTCCGTGCAAGAACACCGAGTACCGGCAGGCTCCACTGGGTTGCTAAGAAACATCCAGGCCCGGATACCTTTCCCAGTCACTCTGTGTATGCTAAGTGTAGGGCAACACACTGCACTCTTCCTTGGGAGAGCTACATTTCCTCAGCACTCCAACAGCTCCAGGTAATCTGTTCTCTCACGTCCTACATGTCATGCAAATTGCCTCAATGCCCTAGGCTGAGCGGCACGGAGAAATCAAAACTGCTTCGCATTCCTTCCACAAAGTCATACCTTAAGGCCCCACACTTACAGGAGAAACTCGGCTTGCGTTCCTCCTGTAACCAAAGCACAGTTCTTCCTCTTACACGGCAGGGTTTTGGAAGAGCCTAAGCCCCGATAGCGTTACCAAAGCGTTCCTTGGGAGAGGCAGTTCGCTACATGCAGAACTCCGTGCCAAGAAAACATTCTTCAGGGAAGGGACCACTGTGTAGTTTGAGGGAATATTTACTTGGCAGAAATCACAAGGGGGCAGGCTGCGTGTTCACTGGAAACGGGGACCTGATGGCACAAGGCTTGCTTTCCCATTTTGAAAGCTCCATTCATGCCGCCTTGAACCTACCTAAATACCAGTGTTTTGGACGAGTTTCTAGTCACTGTAGGCAGGGCTCTGGGAAGGGAACGAGTTTTTTCTAAATCAACAGGGTGCTTTCGTAGCCTGGGTGGGAGCTCCACCTGAGCCGCTCTAGAGCTCAAAGGAAACTTGACGTGAGTCGTTTCCTCAAGGTAAAGCCTTGAATAGCCCCGCTGAAGCCGAAGCGTGGAGCAGTTTCCTGGAGACATGAGTTGCAGTTCTGCTTTCTTTTAACCTTAGTACGCTTATGAAGACACCTAGTAACTCTCGTGGGCACCCTATTCCCTGCAAGAACACCGAGGACCGGCATGCTCGACTGGGAAGCTAAGAAACATCCAGGCCCGGAAACCTTTCCCAGTCACTCTCAATATGCTAAGTGTAGGGCAACACACTGCACGCCTCCTTGGGAGAGCTAGATTTCCTCAGCACTCCAACAGCTCCGGGCCATCGGTTGTCTCACGTCTACATGTCATGCATATCTGCCTCAATGCCCTAGGCTGAGCGGCACTGAGAAACCAATACTGTTTCACATTCCTTCTACAAAGTCATACCTTAAGACCCCATACTTACAGGAGAAAGTGGCCTTGCGTTCCTGCTGTAACCAAAGCACAGTTCTTCCTCTTACACTGCAGGGATTTAGAAGAGGCTAAGCCCCTATAGCGAACCTAGAGCATTCCTTGGGAGAGGCAGTTCGCTACATGCAGAACTCCGTGCCAAAAACACGTTATTCAGGGAAGGGACCAGTGTGTCGCTAGAGTGTATATTAACTTGGTAGAAATCACAAGGAGGTAGGCTGCGTGTACACTCGAAACGGGGACCTGATGGCACAAGGCTTGCTTTCCCATTTTGAGAGCTCCATTCATGCCGCCTTGAACCTACCTAAATACCAGTGTTTTGGACGGGTCTCTAGTCACTGTAGGCAGGGCTCTGGGATGGGAACGAGTTTTCTCTATATCAACAGGGTGCTTTCGTAGCCTGGGTGGGAGCTCCACGTGAGATGCTCTAGAGCTCAAAGGAAACTTGACGTGAGTCGTTTCCTCAAGGTAAAGCCTTGAAGAGCCCTGCTGAAGCCGAAGCGTGGAGCAGTTACCTGGAGACATGAGTTGCAGTTCTGCTTTCTTTGAACGTTAGTACGCTCTGGAAGACACCTAGTAACTCTCGTGGGCACCCTATTCCCTGCAAGAACACCGAGGACCGGCATGCTCGACTGGGAAGCTCAGAAACATCCAGGCCCGGAAACCTTTCCCAGTCACTCTCAATATGCAAAGTGTAGGGCAACACACTGCACGCCTCCTTGGGAGAGCTAGATTTCCTCAGCACTCCAACAGCTCCAGGCAATCTGTTGTCTCACGTCTACATGTCATGCATATCTGCCTCAGTGCCCTAGGCTGAGCGGCACTGAGAAACCAATACTGTTTCACATTCCTTCTACAAAGTCATACCTTAAGACCCCATACTTACAGGAGAAAGTTGCCTTGCGTTCCTGCTGTAACCAAAGCACAGTTCTTCCTCTTACACTGCAGGGTTTTAGAAGAGGCTAAGCCCCTATAGCGTACCTAGAGCATTCCTTGGGAGAGGCAGTTCGCTACATGCAGAACTCCGTGCCAAGAACACGTTATTCAGGGAAGGGACCATTTTGTCGCTAGAGTGTATATTAACTTGGTAGAAATCACAAGGAGGTAGGCTGCGAGTTCACTGGAAACGAGGACCTGATGGCAGAAGGTTTGCTTTCCCATTTTGAGAGCTCCATTCATGCCGCCTTGAACCTACCTAAATACCAGTGTTTTGGACGAGTTTCTAGTCACTGTAGGCAGGGCTCTGGGAAGGGAACGAGTTTTCTCTAAATCAACAGGGTGCTTTCATAGCCTGGGTGGGAGCTCCTCCTGAGACGCTCTAGAGCCTCAAGGAAACTTGACGTGAGTCCTTTCCTCAAGGTAAAGCCTTGAAGAGCCCTGCTGAAGCGGAACGTGGAGAAGTTTCCTTGAGACATGAGTTGCAGTTCTCCTTTCTTTTAACGTTACTACGCTTTTCAAGACACCTAGGATCTCGCCTGGGCACCCTATTCCGTGCAAGAACACTGAGTACCGGCAGGCTCCACTGGGTTGCTAAGAAACATCCAGGCCCGGATACCTTTCCCAGTCACTCTGTGTATGCTAAGTGTAGGGCAACACACTGCACTCTTCCTTGGGAGAGCTACATTTCCTCAGCACTCCAACAGCTCCAGGTAATCTGTTCTCTCACGTCCTACATGTCATGCAAATTGCCTCAATGCCCTAGGCTGAGCGGCACTGAGAAATCAAAACTGCTTCGCATTCCTTCTACAAAGTCATACCTTCAGACCCCATACTTACAGGAGAAACTCGGCTTGCGTTCCTCCTGTAACCAAAGCACAGTTCTTCCTCTTACACTGCAGGGTTTTAGAAGAGCCTAAGCACCGATAGCGTTACCAAAGCGTTCCTTGGAAGAGGCAGTTCGCTACATGCAGAACTCCGTGCCAAGAAAACATTCTTCAGGGAAGGGACCATTGTGTAGTTTGAGGGAATATTTACTTGTAGAAATCACAAGGGGGTAGGCTGCGTGTTCACTGGAAAGGGAGACCTGATGGCACAAGGCTTGCTTTCCCATTTTGAAAGCTCCATTCATGCTGCCTTGAAGCTACCTAAATACCAGTGTTTTGGACGGGTCTCTAGTCACTGTAGGCAGGGCTGTGGGAAGGGAACGAGTTTTCTCTAAATCAACAGGGTGCTTTCGTAGCCTGGGTGGGAGCTCCACCTGAGACGCTCTAGAGCTCAAAGGAAACTTGACGTGAGTTGTTTCCTCAAGGTAAAGCCTTGAAGAGCCCTGCTGAAGCTGAAGCGTGGAGCAGTTTCCTGGAGACATGAGTTGCAGTTCTGCTTTCTTTGAACATTAGTACGCTCTTGAAGACACCTAGTAACTCTCGTGGGCACCCTATTCCCTGCAAGAACACCGAGGACCGGCATGCTCGACTGGGAAATTCAGAAACATCCAGGCCCGGAAACCATTCCCAGTCACTCTCAATATGCTAAGTGTAGGGCAACACACTGCACGCCTCCTTGGGAGAGCTAGATTTCCTCAGCACTCCAACAGCTCCAGGCAATCTGTTGTCTCACGTCTACATGTCATGCATATCTGCCTCAATGCCCTAGGCTGAGCGGCACTGAGAAACCAATACTCTTTCACATTCCTTCTACAAAGTCATACCTTAAGACCCCATACTTACAGGAGGAAGTTGCCTTGCGTTCCTGCTGTAACCAAAGCACAGTTCTTCCTCTTACACTGCAGGGTTTTAGAAGAGGCTAAGCCCCTATAGCGTACCTAGAGCATTCCTTGGGAGAGGCAGTTCGCTACATGCAGAACTCCGTGCCAAAAACACGTTATTCAGGGAAGGGACCAGTGTGTCGCTAGAGTGTATATTAACTTGGTAGAAATCACAAGGAGGTAGGCTGCGTGTACACTCGAAACGGGGACCTGATGGCACAAGGCTTGCTTTCCCATTTTGAGAGCTCCATTCATGCCGCCTTGAACCTACCTAAATACCAGTGTTTTGGACGGGTCTCTAGTCACTGTAGGCAGGGCTCTGGGATGGGAACGAGTTTTCTCTATATCAACAGGGTGCTTTCGTAGCCTGGGTGGGAGCTCCACGTGAGACGCTCTAGAGCTCAAAGGAAACTTGACGTGAGTCGTTTCCTCAAGGTAAAGCCTTGAAGAGCCCTGCTGAAGCCGAAGCGTGGAGCAGTTACCTGGAGACATGAGTTGCAGTTCTGCTTTCTTTGAACGTTAGTACGCTCTGGAAGACACCTAGTAACTCTCGTGGGCACCCTATTCCCTGCAAGAACACGGAGGACCGGCATGCTCGACTGGGAAGCTCAGAAACATCCAGGCCCGGAAACCTTTCCCAGTCACTCTCAATATGCAAAGTGTAGGGCAACACACTGCACGCCTCCTTGGGAGAGCTAGATTTCCTCAGCACTCCAACAGCTCCAGGCAATCTGTTGTCTCACGTCTACATGTCATGCATATCTGCCTCAATGCCCTAGGCTGAGCGGCACTGAGAAACCAATACTGTTTCACATTCCTTCTACAAAGTCATACCTTAAGACCCCATACTTACAGGAGAAAGTTGCCTTGCGTTCCTGCTGTAACCAAAGCACAGTTCTTCCTCTTACACTGCAGGGTTTTAGAAGAGGCTAAGCCCCTATAGCGTACCTAGAGCATTCCTTGGGAGAGGCAGTTCGCTACATGCAGAACTCCGTGCCAAGAACACGTTATTCAGGGAAGGGACCATTTTGTCGCTAGAGTGTATATTAACTTGGTAGAAATCACAAGGAGGTAGGCTGCGAGTTCACTGGAAACGAGGACCTGATGGCAGAAGGTTTGCTTTCCCATTTTGAGAGCTCCATTCATGCCGCCTTGAACCTACCTAAATACCAGTGTTTTGGACGAGTTTCTAGTCACTGTAGGCAGGGCTCTGGGAAGGGAACGAGTTTTCTCTAAATCAACAGGGTGCTTTCATAGCCTGGGTGGGAGCTCCTCCTGAGACGCTCTAGAGCCTCAAGGAAACTTGACGTGAGTCCTTTCCTCAAGGTAAAGCCTTGAAGAGCCCTGCTGAAGCGGAACGTGGAGAAGTTTCCTTGAGACATGAGTTGCAGTTCTCCTTTCTTTTAACGTTACTACGCTTTTCAAGACACCTAGGTTCTCGCCTGGGCACCCTATTCCGTGCAAGAACACCGAGTACCGGCAGGCTCCACTGGGTTGCTAAGAAACATCCAGGCCCGGATACCTTTCCCAGTCACTCTGTGTATGCTAAGTGTAGGGCAACACACTGCACTCTTCCTTGGAAGAGCTACATTTCCTCAGCACTCCAACAGCTCCAGATAATCTGTTCTCTCACGTCCTACATGTCATGCAAATTGCCTCAATGCCCTAGGCTGAGCGGCACTGAGAAATCAAAACTGCTTCGCATTCCTTCTACAAAGTCATACCTTAAGACCCCATACTTACAGGAGAAACGCGGCTTGCGTACCTCCTGTAACCAAAGCACAGTTCTTCCTCTTACACTGCAGGGTTTTAGAAGAGCCTAAGCCCCGATAGCGTACCTAGAGCATTCCTTGGGAGAGGCAGTTCGCTACATGCAGAACTCCGTGCCAAGAACACGTTATTCAGGGAAGGGACCAGTGTGTCGCTAGAGTGTATATTAACTTGGTAGAAATCACAAGGAGGTAGGCTGCGTGTTCACTGGAAACGGGGACCTGATGGCACAAGGCTTGCTTTCCCATTTTGAAAGCTCCATTCATGCCGCCTTGAACCTACCTAAATACCAGTGTTTTGGATGAGTTTCTAGTCACTGTAGGCAGGGCTCTGGGATGGGAAAGAGTTTTCTCTATATCAGCAGGGTGCTTTCGTAGCCTGGTTGGCAGCTCCACCTGAGACACTCTAGAGCTCAAAGGAAACTTGACGTGAGTCGTTTCCTCAAGGTAAAGCCTTGAAGAGCCCTGCTGAAGCCAAAGCGTGGAGCAGTTTCCTGGAGACATGAGTTGCAGTTCTGCTTCTTTGAACGTTAGTACGCTCTTGAAGACACCTAGGAACTCTCGTGGATACCCTATTCCCTGCAAGAACACCGAGGACCGGCATGCTCGACTGGGAAGCTCAGAAACATCCAGGCCCGGAAACCTTTCCCAGTCACTCTCAATATGCAAAGTGTAGGGCAACACACTGCACGCCTCCTTGGGAGAGCTAGATTTCCTCAGCACTCCAACAGCTCCAGGCAATCTGTTGTCTCACGTCTACATGTCATGCATATCTGCCTCAGTGCCCTAGGCTGAGCGGCACTGAGAAACCAATACTGTTTCACATTCCTTCTACAAAGTCATACCTTAAGACCCCATACTTACAGGAGAAAGTTGCCTTGCGTTCCTGCTGTAACCAAAGCACAGTTCTTCCTCTTACACTGCAGGTTTTTAGAAGAGGCTAAGCCCCTATAGCGTACCTAGAGCATTCCTTGGGAGAGGCAGTTCGCTACATGCAGAACTCCGTGCCAAGAACACGTTATTCAGGGAAGGGACCAGTGTGTCGCTAGAGTGTATATTAAATTGGTAGAACTCACAGGGAGGTAGGCTGCGTGTTCACTGGAAACGAGGACCTGATGGCAGAAGGTTTGCTTTTCCATTTTGAAAGCTCCATTCATGCCGCCTTGAACCTACCTAAATACCAGTGTTTTGGACGAGTTTCTAGTCACTGTAGGCAGGGCTCTGGGAAGGGAATGAGTTTTCTCTAAATCAACAGGGTGCTTTCATAGCCTGGGTGGGAGCTCCTCCTGAGACGCTCTAGAGCCTCAAGGAAACTTGACGTGAGTCCTTTCCTCAAGGTAAAGCCTTGAAGAGCCCTGCTGAAGCGGCACGTGGAGAAGTTTCCTTGAGACATGAGTTGTAGTTTTCCTTTCTTTTAATGTTAGTACGCTTTTCAAGACACCTAGGATCTCGCCTGGGCACCCTATTCCGTGCAAGAACACCGAGTACCGGCAGGCTCCACTGGGTTGCTAAGAAACATCCATGCCCGGATACCTTTCCCAGTCACTCTGTGTATGCTAAATGTAGGGCAACACACTGCACTCTTCCTTTCGAGAGCTACATTTCCTCAGCACTCCAACAGCTCCAGGTAATCTGTTCTCTCACGTCCTACATGTCATGCAAATTGCCTCAATGCCCTAGGCTGAGCGGCACTGAGAAATCAAAACTGCTTCGCATTCCTTCTACAAAGTCATACCTTCAGACCCCATACTTACAGGAGAAACTCGGCTTGCGTTCCTCCTGTAACCAAAGCACAGTTCTTCCTCTTACACTGCAGGGTTTTAGAAGAGCCTAAGCCCCGATAGCGTTACCAAAGCGTTCCTTGGGAGAGGCAGTTCGCTACATGCAGAACTCCGTGCCAAGAAAACATTCTTCAGGGAAGGGACCATTGTGTAGTTTGAGGGAATATTTACTTGTAGAAATCACAAGGGGGTAGGCTGCGTGTTCACTGGAAACGGAGACCTGATGGCACAAGGCTTGCTTTCCCATTTTGAAAGCTCCATTCATGCTGCCTTGAAGCTACCTAAATACCAGTGTTTTGGACGGGTCTCTAGTCACTGTAGGCAGGGCTCTGGGATGGGAACGAGTTTTATCTATATCAACAGGGTGCTTTCGTAGCCTGGGTGGGAGCTCCACCTGAGACGCTCTAGAGCTCAAAGGAAACTTGACGTGAGTCGTTTCCTCAAGGTAAAGCCTTGAAGAGCCCTGCTGAAGCCGAAGCGTGGAGCAGTTTCCTGGAGACATGAGTTGCAGTTTTGCTTTCTTTGAACGTTAGTACGCTCTTGAAGACACCTAGTAACTCCCGTGGGCACCCTATTCCCTGCCAGAACACCGAGGACCGGCATGCTCGACTGGGAAGCTCAGAAACATCCAGGCCCGGAAACCTTTCCCAGTCACTCTCAATATGCTAAGTGTAGGGCAACACACTGCACGCCTCCTTGGGAGAGCTAGATTTCCTCAGCACTCCAACAGCTCCAGGCAATCAGTTGTCTCACGTCTACATGTCATGCATATCTGCCTCAATGCCCTAGGCTGAGCGGCACTGAGAAACCAATACTCTTTCACATTCCTTCTACAAAGTCATACCTTAAGACCCCATACTTACAGGAGGAAGTTGCCTTGCGTTCCTGCTGTAACCAAAGCACAGTTCTTCCTCTTACACTGCAGGGTTTTAGAAGAGGCTAAGCCCCTATAGCGTACCTAGAGCATTCCTTGGGAGAGGCAGTTCGCTACATGCAGAACTCCGTGCCAAGAACACGTTATTCAGGGAAGGGACCAGTGTGTCTCTAGAGTGTATATTAACTTGGTAGAAATCACAAGGAGGTAGGCTGCGTGTTCACTGGAAACGGGGACCTGATGGCACAAGGCTTGCTTTCCCATTTTGAAAGCTCCATTCATGCCGCCTTGAACCTACCTAAATACCAGTGTTTTGGACGAGTTTCTAGTCACTGTAGGCAGGGCTCTGGGAAGGGAACGAGTTTTCTCTAAATCAGCAGGGTGCTTTCGTAGCCTGGTGGGATCTCCACCTAGAAGCTCTAGAGCTCAAAGGAAACTTGACGTGAGTCGTTTCCTCAAGGTAAAGCCTTGAAGAGCCCTGCTGAAGCCAAAGCATGGAGCAGTTTCCTGGAGACACGAGTTGCAGTTCTGCTTTCTTTGAACGTTAGTACGCTTATGAAGACACCTAGTAACTCCCGTGGGCACCCTATTCCCTGCAAGAACACCGAGGACCGGCATGCTCGACTGGGAAGCTCAGAAACATCAAGGCCCGGAAACCTTTCCCAGTCACTCTGTGTATGCTAAGTGTAGGGCAACACACTGCACGCCTCCTTGGGAGAGCTAGATTTCCTCAGCACTCCCACAGCTCCAGGCAATCTGTTGTCTCACGTCTACATGTCATGCATATCTGCCTCAATGCCCTAGGCTGAGCGGCACTGAGTAACCAATACTGTTTCACAGTCCTTCTACAAAGTCATACCTTAAGACCCCATACTTACAGGAGAAAGTTGGCTTGCATTCCTCCTGTAACCAAAGCACAGTTCTTCCTCTTACACTGCAGGGTTTTAGAAGAGCCTAAGCACCGAAAGCGTTACCAAAGCGTTCCTTGGGAGAGGCAGTTCGCTACATGCAGAACTCCGTGCCAAGAAAACATTCTTCAGGGAAGGGATCATTGTGTAGTTTGAGGGAATATTTACTTGGTAGACATCACAAGGGGGTAGGCTGCGTGCTCACTGGAAACGGAGACCTGATGGCACAAGGCTTGCTTTCCCATTTTGAAAGCTCCATTCATGCCGCCTTGAACCTACCTAAATACCAGAGTTTTGGACGAGTTTCTAGTCACTGTAGGCAGGGCTCTGGGAAGGGAACGAGTTTTCTCTAAATCAGCAGGGTGCTTTCGTAGCCTGGGTGGGAGCTCCAACTGAGACGCTCTAGAGCTCAAAGGAAACTTGACGTGAGTCGTTTCCTCAAGGTAAAGCCTTGAAGGGCCCTGCTGAAGCCGAAGCGTGGAGCAGTTTCCTGGAGACATGAGTTGCAGTTCTGCTTTCTTTGAACGTTAGTACGCTTATGAAGACACCTAGTAACTCTCGTGGGCACCCTATTCCGTGCAAGAACACCGAGTACCGGCAGGCTCCACTGGGTTGCTAAGAAACATCCAGGCCCGGATACCATTCCCAGTCACGCTGTGTATGCTAAGTGTAGGGCAACACACTGCACTCTTCCTTGGGAGAGCTACATTTCCTCAGCACTCCAACAGCTCCAGGTAATCTGTTCTCTCACGTCCTACATGTCATGCAAATTGCCTCAATGCCCTAGGCTGAGCGGCACTGAGAAATCAAAATTGCTTCGCATTCTTTCTACAAAGTCATACCTTCAGACCCCATACTTACAGGAGAAACTCGGCTTGCGTTCCTCCTGTAACCAAAGCACAGTTCTTCCTCTTACACTGCAGGGTTTTAGAAGAGCCTAAGCCCCGATAGCGTTACCAAAGCGTTCCTTGGGAGAGGCAGTTCGCTACATGCAGAACTCCGTGCCAAGAAAACATTCTTCAGGGAAGGGACCATTGTGTAGTTTGAGGGAATATTTACTTGGTAGAAATCACAAGGGGGTAGGCTGCATGTTCACTGGAAACGGAGACCTGATGGCACAAGGCTTGCTTTCCCATTTTGAAAGCTCCATTCATGCTGCCTTGAAGCTACCTAAATACCAGTGTTTTGGACGGGTCTGTAGTCACTGAAGGCAGGGCTCTGGGAAGGGAACGAGTTTTCTCTAAATCAACAGGGTGCTTTCGTAGCCTGGGTGGGAGCTCCACCTGAGACGCTCTAGAGCTCAAAGGAAACTTGACGTGAGTCGTTTCCTCAAGGTAAAGCCTTGAAGAGCCCTGCTGAAGCCAAAGCGTGGAGCAGTTTCCTGGAGACATGAGTTGCAGTTCTGCTTCTTTGAACGTTAGTACGCTCTTGAAGACACCTAGGAACTCTCGTGGATACCCTATTCCCTGCAAGAACACCGAGGACCGGCATGCTCGACTGGGAAGCTCAGAAACATCCAGGCCCGGAAACCTTTCCCAGTCACTCTCAATATGCTAAGTGTAGGGCAACACACTGCACGCCTCCTTGGGAGAGCTAGATTTCCTCAGCACTCCAACAGCTCCAGGCAATCTGTTGTCTCACGTCTACATGTCATGCATATCTGCCTCAGTGCCCTAGGCTGAGCGGCACTGAGAAACCAATACTGTTTCACATTCCTTCTACAAAGTCATACCTTAAGACCCCATACTTACAGGAGAAAGTTGCCTTGCGTTCCTGCTGTAACCAAAGCACAGTTCTTCCTCTTACACTGCAGGTTTTTAGAAGAGGCTAAGCCCCTATAGCGTACCTAGAGCATTCCTTGGGAGAGGCAGTTCGCTACATGCAGAACTCCGTGCCAAGAACACGTTATTCAGGGAAGGGACCAGTGTGTCGCTAGAGTGTATATTAAATTGGTAGAAATCACAGGGAGGTAGGCTGCGTGTTCACTGGAAACGAGGACCTGATGGCAGAAGGTTTGCTTTTCCATTTTGAAAGCTCCATTCATGCCGCCTTGAACCTACCTAAATACCAGTGTTTTCGACGAGTTTCTAGTCACTGTAGGCAGGGCTCTGGGAAGGGAACGAGTTTTCTCTAAATCAACAGGGTGCTTTCATAGCCTGGGTGGGAGCTCCTCCTGAGACGCTCTAGAGCCTCAAGGAAACTTGACGTGAGTCCTTTCCTCAAGGTAAAGCCTTGAAGAGCCGTGCTGAAGCGGAACGTGGAGAAGTTTCCTTGAGACATGAGTTGTAGTTCTCCTTTCTTTTAATGTTAGTACGCTTTTCAAGACACCTAGGATCTCGCCTGGGCACCCTATTCCGTGCAAGAACACCGAGTACCGGCAGGCTCCACTGGGTTGCTAAGAAACATCCATGCCCGGATACCTTTCCCAGTCACTCTGTGTATGCTAAGTGTAGGGCAACACACTGCACTCTTCCTTTCGAGAGCTACATTTCCTCAGCACTCCAACAGCTCCAGGTAATCTGTTCTCTCACGTCCTACATGTCATTCAAATTGCCTCAATGCCCTAGGCTGAGCGGCACTGAGAAATCAAAACTGCTTCGCATTCCTTCTACAAAGTCATACCTTCAGACCCCATACTTACAGGAGAAACTCGGCTTGCGTTCCTCCTGTAACCAAAGCACAGTTCTTCCTCTTACACTGCAGGGTTTTAGAAGAGCCTAAGCCCCGATAGCGTTACCAAAGCGTTCCTTGGGAGAGGCAGTTCGCTACATGCAGAACTCCGTGCCAAGAAAACATTCTTCAGGGAAGGGACCATTGTGTAGTTTGAGGGAATATTTACTTGTAGAAATCACAAGGGGGTAGGCTGCGTGTTCACTGGAAACGGAGACCTGATGGCACAAGGCTTGCTTTCCCATTTTGAAAGCTCCATTCATGCTGCCTTGAAGCTACCTAAATACCAGTGTTTTGGACGGGTCTCTAGTAACTGTAGGCAGGGCTCTGGGATGGGAACGAGTTTTATCTATATCAACAGGGTGCTTTCGTAGCCTGGGTGGGAGCTCCACCTGAGACGCTCTAGAGCTCAAAGGAAACTTGACGTGAGTCGTTTCCTCAAGGTAAAGCCTTGAAGAGCCCTGCTGAAGCCGAAGCGTGGAGCAGTTTCCTGGAGACATGAGTTGCAGTTCTGCTTTCTTTGAACGTTAGTACGCTCTTGAAGACACCTAGTAACTCTCGTGGGCACCCTATTCCCTGCAAGAACACCGAGGACCGGCATGCTCGACTGGGAAGCTCAGAAACATCCAGGCCCGGAAACCTTTCCCAGTCACTCTCAATATGCTAAGTGTAGGGCAACACACTGCACGCCTCCTTGGGAGAGCTAGATTTCCTCAGCACTCCAACAGCTCCAGGCAATCTGTTGTCTCACGTCTACATGTCATGCATATCTGCCTCAATGCCCTAGGCTGAGCGGCACTGAGAAACCAATACTCTTTCACATTCCTTCTACAAAGTCATACCTTAAGACCCCATACTTACAGGAGGAAGTTGCCTTGCGTTCCTGCTGTAACCAAAGCACAGTTCTTCCTCTTACACTGCAGGGTTTTAGAAGAGGCTAAGCCCCTATAGCGTACCTAGAGCATTCCTTGGGAGAGGCAGTTCGCTACATGCAGAACTCCGTGCCAAGAACACGTTATTCAGGGAAGGGAACAGTGTGTCTCTAGAGTGTATATTAACTTGGTAGAAATCACAAGGAGGTAGGCTGCGTGTTCACTGGAAATGGGGACCTGATGGCACAAGGCTTGCTTTCCCATTTTGAAAGCTCCATTCATGCCACCTTGAACCTACCTAAATACCAGTGTTTTGGACGAGTTTCTAGTCACTGTAGGCAGGGCTCTGGGAAGGGAACGAGTTTTCTCTAAATCAGCAGGGTGCTTTCGTAGCCTGGTGGGAGCTCCACCTAGAAGCTGTAGAGCTCAAAGGAAACTTGACGTGAGTCGTTTCCTCAAGGTAAAGCCTTGAAGAGCCCTGCTGAAGCCAAAGCATGGAGCAGTTTCCTGGAGACACGAGTTGCAGTTCTGCTTTCTTTGAACGTTAGTACGCTTATGAAGACACCTAGTAACTCCCGTGGGCACCATATTCCCTGCAAGAACACCGAGGACCGGCATGCTCGACTGGGAAGCTCAGAAACATCAAGGCCCGGAAACCTTTCCCAGTCACTCTGTGTATGCTAAGTGTAGGGCAACACACTGCACGCCTCCTTGGGAGAGCTAGATTTCCTCAGCACTCCAACAGCTCCAGGCAATCTGTTGTCTCACGTCTACATGTCATGCATATCTGCCTCAATGCCCTAGGCTGAGCGGCACTGAGTAACCAATACTGTTTCACATTCCTTCTACAAAGTCATACCTTAAGACCCCATACTTACAGGAGAAAGTTGGCTTGCATTCCTCCTGTAACCAAAGCACAGTTCTTCCTCTTACACTGCAGGGTTTTAGAAGAGCCTAAGCACCGAAAGCGTTACCAAAGCGTTCCTTGGGAGAGGCAGTTCGCTACATGCAGAACTCCGTGCCAAGAAAACATTCTTCAGGGAAGGGATCATTGTGTAGTTTGAGGGAATATTTACTTGGTAGACATCACAAGGGGGTAGGCTGCGTGCTCACTGGAAACGGAGACCTGATGGCACAAGGCTTGCTTTCCCATTTTGAAAGCTCCATTCATGCCGCCTTGAACCTACCTAAATACCAGAGTTTTGGACGAGTTTCTAGTCACTGTAGGCAGGGCTCTGGGAAGGGAACGAGTTTTCTCTAAATCAACAGGGTGCTTTCATAGCCTGGGTGGGAGCTCCTCCTGAGACGCTCTAGAGCCTCAAGGAAACTTGACGTGAGTCCTTTCCTCAAGGTAAAGCCTTGAAGAGCCCTGCTGAAGCGGCACGTGGAGAAGTTTCCTTGAGACAGGAGTTGCAGTTCTCCTTTCTTTTAACGTTACTACGCTTTTCAAGACACCTAGGATCTCGCCTGGGCACCCTATTCCGTGCAAGAACACCGAGTACCGGCAGGCTCCACTGGGTTGCTAAGAAACATCCAGGCCTGGATACCTTTCCCAGTCACTCTGTGTATGCTAAGTGTAGGGCAACACACTGCACTCTTCCTTTCGAGAGCTACATTTCCTCAGCACTCCAACAGCTCCAGGTAATCTGTTCTCTCACGTCCTACATGTCATGCAAATTGCCTCAATGCCCTAGGCTGAGCGGCACTGAGAAATCAAAACTGCTTCGCATTCCTTCTACAAAGTCATACCTTCAGACCCCATACATACAGGAGAAACTCGGCTTGCGTTCCTCCTGTAACCAAAGCACAGTTCTTCCTCTTACACTGCAGAGTTTTAGAAGAGCCTAAGCCCCGATAGCGTTACCAAAGCGTTCCTTGGGAGAGGCAGTTCGCTACATGCAGAACTCCGTGCCAAGAAAACATTCTTCAGGGAAGGGACCATTGTGTAGTTTGAGGGAATATTTACTTGTAGAAATCACAAGGGGGTAGGCTGCGTGTTCACTGGAAACGGAGACCTGATGGCACAAGGCTTGCTTTCCCATTTTGAAAGCTCCATTCATGCTGCCTTGAAGCTACCTAAATACCAGTGTTTTGGACGGGTCTCTAGTCACTGTAGGCAGGGCTCTGGGATGGGAACGAGTTTTATCTATATCAACAGGGTGCTTTCGTAGCCTGGGTGGGAGCTCCACCTGAGACGCTCTAGAGCTCAAAGGAAACTTGACGTGAGTCGTTTCCTCAAGGTAAAGCCTTGAAGAGCCCTGCTGAAGCCGAAGCGTGGAGCAGTTTCCTGGAGACATGAGTTGCAGTTCTGCTTTCTTTGAACGTTAGTACGCTCTTGAAGACACCTAGTAACTCTCGTGGGCACCCTATTCCCTGCAAGAACACCGAGGACCGGCATGCTCGACTGGGAAGCTCAGAAACATCCAGGCCCGGAAACCTTTCCCAGTCACTCTCAATATGCTAAGTGTAGGGCAACACACTGGACGCCTCCTTGGGAGAGCTAGATTTCCTCAGCACTCCAACAGCTCCAGGCAATCTGTTGTCTCACGTCTACATGTCATGCATATCTGCCTCAATGCCCTAGGCTGAGCGGCACTGAGAAACCAATACTGTTTCACATTCCTTCTACAAAGTCATACCTTAAGACCCCATACTTACAGGAGGAAGTTGCCTTGCGTTCCTGCTGTAACCAAAGCACAGTTCTTCCTCTTACACTGCAGGGTTTTAGAAGAGGCTAAGCCCCTATAGCGTACCTAGAGCATTCCTTGGGAGAGGCAGTTCGCTACATGCAGAACTCCGTGCCAAGAACACGTTATTCAGGGAAGGGACCAGTGTGTCTCTAGAGTGTATATTAACTTGGTAGAAATCACAAGGAGGTAGGCTGCGTGTTCACTGGAAACGGGGACCTGATGGCACAAGGCTTGCTTTCCCATTTTGAAAGCTCCATTCATGCCACCTTGAACCTACCTAAATACCAGTGTTTTGGACGAGTTTCTAGTCACTGTAGGCAGGGCTCTGGGAAGGGAACGAGTTTTCTCGAAATCAACAGGGTGCTTTCGTAGCCTGGTGGGAGCTCTACCTAGAAGCTCTAGAGCTTAAAGGAAACTTGACGTGAGTCGTTTCCTCAAGGTAAAGCCTTGAAGAGCCCTGCTGAAGCCAAAGCGTGGAGCAGTTTCCTGGAGACACGAGTTGCAGTTCTGCTTTCTTTGAACGTTAGTACGCTTATGAAGACACCTAGTAACTCCCGTGGGCACCCTATTCCCTGCAAGAACACCGAGGACCGGCATGCTCGACTGGGAAGCTCAGAAACATCAAGGCCCGGAAACCTTTCCCAGTCACTCTGTGTATGCTAAGTGTAGGGCAACACACTGCACGCCTCCTTGGGAGAGCTAGATTTCCTCAGCACTCCAACAGCTCCAGGCAATCTGTTGTCTCACGTCTACATGTCATGCATATCTGCCTCAATGCCCTAGGCTGAGCGGCACTGAGAAACCAATACTGTTTCACATTCCTTCTACAAAGTCATACCTTAAGACCCCATACTTACAGGAGGAAGTTGCCTTGCGTTCCTGCTGTAACCAAAGCACAGTTCTTCCTCTTACACTGCAGGGTTTTAGAAGAGGCTAAGCCCCTATAGCGTACCTAGAGCATTCCTTGGGAGAGGCAGTTCGCTACATGCAGAACTCCGTGCCAAGAACACGTTATTCAGGGAAGGGACCAGTGTGTCGCTAGAATGTATATTAACTTGGTAGAAATCACAGGGAGGTAGTCTGCGTGTTCACTGGAAACGGGGACCTGATGGCACAAGGCTTGCTTTCCCATTTTGAAAGCTCCATTCATGCCGCCTTGAACCTACCTAAATACCAGTGTTTTGGACGAGTTTCTAGTCACTGTAGGCAGGGCTCTGGGAAGGGAACGAGTTTTCTTTAAATCAACAGGGTGCTTTCGTAGCCTGGGTGGGAGCTCCTCCTGAGACGCTCTAGAGCTACAAGGAAACTTGACGTGAGTCCTTTCCTCAAGGTAAAGCCTTGAAGAGCCCTGCTGAAGCGGCACGTGGAGAAGTTTCCTTGAGACATGAGTTGCAGTTCTCCTTTCTTTTAACATTAGTACGCTTTTCAAGACACCTAGGATCTCGCCTGGGCACCCTATTCCGTGCAAGAACACCGAGTACCGGCAGGCTCCACTGGGTTGCTAAGAAACATCCAGGCCCGGATACCTTTCCCAGTCACTCTGTGTATGCTAAGTGTAGGGCAACACACTGCACTCTTCCTTGGGAGAGCTACATTTCCTCAGCACTCCAACAGCTCCAGGTAATCTGTTCTCTCACGTCCTACATGTCATGCAAATTGCCTCAATGCCCTAGGCTGAGCGGCACTGAGAAATCAAAACTGCTTCGCATTCCTTCTACAAAGTCATACCTTAAGACCCCATACTTACAGGAGAAACTCGGCTTGCGTTCCTCCTGTAACCAAAGCACAGTTCTTCCTCTTACACTGCAGGGTTTTAGAAGAGCCTAAGCCCCGATAGCGTTACCAAAGCGTTCCTTGGGAGAGGCAGTTCGCTACATGCAGAACTCCATGCCAAGAAAACATTCTTCAGGGAAGGGACCATTGTGTAGTTTGAGGGAATATTTACTTGGTAGACATCACAAGGGGGTAGGCTGCGTGTTCCCTGGAAACAGAGACCTGATGGCACAAGGCTTGCTTTCCCATTTTGAAAGCTCCATTCATGCTGCCTTGAAGCTACCTAAATACCAGTGTTTTGGACGGGTCTCTAGTCACTGTAGGCAGGGCTCTGGGAAGGGAACGAGTTTTCTCTAAATCAACAGGGTGCTTTCGTAGCCTGGGTGGGAGCTCCACCTAGAAGCTCTAGAGCTCAAAGGAAACTTGACGTGAGTCGTTTCCTCAAGGTAAAGCCCTGAAGAGCCCTGCTGAAGCCGAAGCGTGGAGCAGTTTCCTGGAGACATGAGTTGCAGTTCTGCTTTCTTTGAACGTTAGTACGCTTATGAAGACACCTAGTAACTCTCGTGGGCACCCTATTCCCTGCACGAAGACCGAGGACCGGCATGCTCGACTGGGAAGCTCAGAAACATCCAGGCCCGGAAACCTTTCCCCGTCACTCTCAATATGCTAAGTGTAGGGCAACACACTGCACGCCTCCTTGGGAGAGCTAGATTTCCTCAACACTCCAACAGCTCCAGGCAATCTGTTGTCTCACGTCTACATGTCATGCATATCTGCCTCAATGCCCTAGGCTGAGTGGCACTGAGTAACCAATACTCTTTCACATTCCTTCTACAAAGTCATACCATAAGACCCCATACTTACAGGAGAAAGTTGCCTTGCGTTCCTGCTGTAACCAAAGCACAGTTCTTCCTCTTACACTGCAGGGTTTTAGAAGAGGCTAAGCCCCTATAGCGTACCTAGAGCATTCCTTGGGAGAGGCAGTTCGCTACATGCAGAACTCCGTGCCAAGAACACGTTATTCAGGGAAGGGACCAGTGTGTCTCTAGAGTGTATATTAACTTGGTAGAAATCACAAGGAGGTAGGCTGCGTGTTCACTGGAAACGGGGACCTGATGGCACAAGGCTTGCTTTCCCATTTTGAAAGCTCCATTCATGCCGCCTTGAACCTACCTAAATACCAGTGTTTTGGACGAGTTTCTAGTCACTGTAGGCAGGGCTCTGGGAAGGGAACGAGTTTTCTCGAAATCAACAGGGTGCTTTCGTAGCCTGGTGGGAGCTCCACCTAGAAGCTCTAGAGCTTAAAGGAAACTTGACGTGAGTCGTTTCCTCAAGGTAAAGCCTTGAAGAGCCCTGCTGAAGCCAAAGCGTGGAGCAGTTTCCTGGAGACACGAGTTGCAGTTCTGCTTTCTTTGAACGTTAGTACGCTTATGAAGACACCTAGTAACTCCCGTGGGCACCCTATTCCCTGCAAGAACACCGAGGACCGGCATGCTCGACTGGGAAGCTCAGAAACATCAAGGCCCGGAAACCTTTCCCAGTCACTCTGTGTATGCTAAGTGTAGGGCAACACACTGCACGCCTCCTTGGGAGAGCTAGATTTCCTCAGCACTCCAACAGCTCCAGGCAATCTGTTGTCTCACGTCTACATGTCATGCATATCTGCCTCAATGCCCTAGGCTGAGCGGCACTGAGTAACCAATACTGTTTCACAGTCCTTCTACAAAGTCATACCTTAAGACCCCATACTTACAGGAGAAAGTTGGCTTGCATTCCTCCTGTAACCAAAGCACAGTTCTTCCTCTTACACTGCAGGGTTTTAGAAGAGCCTAAGCACCGAAAGCGTTACCAAAGCGTTCCTTGGGAGAGGCAGTTCGCTACATGCAGAACTCCGTGCCAAGAAAACATTCTTCAGGGAAGGGACCATTGTGTAGTTTGAGGGAATATTTACTTGGTAGACATCACAAGGGGGTAGGCTGCGTGTTCCCTGGAAACGGAGACCTGATGGCACAAGGCTTGCTTTCCCATTTTGAAAGCTCCATTCATGCTGCCTTGAAGCTACCTAAATACCAGTGTTTTGGACGGGTCTCTAGTAACTGTAGGCAGGGCTCTGGGATGGGAACGAGTTTTATCTATATCAACAGGGTGCTTTCGTAGCCTGGGTGGGAGCTCCACCTGAGACGCTCTAGAGCTCAAAGGAAACTTGACGTGAGTCGTTTCCTCAAGGTAAAGCCTTGAAGAGCCCTGCTGAAGCCGAAGCGTGGAGCAGTTTCCTGGAGACATGAGTTGCAGTTCTGCTTTCTTTGAACGTTAGTACGCTCTTGAAGACACCTAGTAACTCTCGTGGGCACCCTATTCCCTGCAAGAACACCGAGGACCGGCATGCTCGACTGGGAAGCTCAGAAACATCCAGGCCCGGAAACCTTTCCCAGTCACTCTCAATATGCTAAGTGTAGGGCAACACACTGCACGCCTCCTTGGGAGAGCTAGATTTCCTCAGCACTCCAACAGCTCCAGGCAATCTGTTGTCTCACGTCTACATGTCATGCATATCTGCCTCAATGCCCTAGGCTGAGCGGCACTGAGAAACCAATACTGTTTCACATTCCTTCTACAAAGTCATACCTTAAGACCCCATACTTACAGGAGGAAGTTGCCTTGCGTTCCTGCTGTAACCAAAGCACAGTTCTTCCTCTTACACTGCAGGGTTTTAGAAGAGGCTAAGCCCCTATAGCGTACCTAGAGCATTCCTTGGGAGAGGCAGTTCGCTACATGCAGAACTCCGTGCCAAGAACACGTTATTCAGGGAAGGGAACAGTGTGTCTCTAGAGTGTATATTAACTTGGTAGAAATCACAAGGAGGTAGGCTGCGTGTTCACTGGAAATGGGGACCTGATGGCACAAGGCTTGCTTTCCCATTTTGAAAGCTCCATTCATGCCACCTTGAACCTACCTAAATACCAGTGTTTTGGACGAGTTTCTAGTCACTGTAGGCAGGGCTCTGGGAAGGGAACGAGTTTTCTCTAAATCAGCAGGGTGCTTTCGTAGCCTGGTGGGAGCTCCACCTAGAAGCTCTAGAGCTCAAAGGAAACTTGACGTGAGTCGTTTCCTCAAGGTAAAGCCTTGAAGAGCCCTGCTGAAGCCAAAGCATGGAGCAGTTTCCTGGACACACGAGTTGCAGTTCTGCTTTCTTTGAACGTTAGTACGCTTATGAAGACACCTAGTAACTCCCGTGGGCACCCTATTCCCTGCAAGAACACCGAGGACCGGCATGCTCGACTGGGAAGCTCAGAAACATCAAGGCCCGGAAACCTTTCCCAGTCACTCTGTGTATGCTAAGTGTAGGGCAACACACTGCACGCCTCCTTGGGAGAGCTAGATTTCCTCAGCACTCCAACAGCTCCAGGCAATCTGTTGTCTCACGTCTACATGTCATGCATATCTGCCTCAATGCCCTAGGCTGAGCGGCACTGAGTAACCAATACTGTTTCACATTCCTTCTACAAAGTCATACCTTAAGACCCCATACTTACAGGAGAAAGTTGGCTTGCATTCCTCCTGTAACCAAAGCACAGTTCTTCCTCTTACACTGCAGGGTTTTAGAAGAGCCTAAGCACCGAAAGCGTTACCAAAGCGTTCCTTGGGAGAGGCAGTTCGCTACATGCAGAACTCCGTGCCAAGAAAACATTCTTCAGGGAAGGGATCATTGTGTAGTTTGAGGGAATATTTACTTGGTAGACATCACAAGGGGGTAGGCTGCGTGCTCACTGGAAACGGAGACCTGATGGCACAAGGCTTGCTTTCCCATTTTGAAAGCTCCATTCATGCCGCCTTGAACCTACCTAAATACCAGAGTTTTGGACGAGTTTCTAGTCACTGTAGGCAGGGCTCTGGGAAGGGAACGAGTTTTCTCTAAATCAACAGGGTGCTTTCATAGCCTGGGTGGGAGCTCCTCCTGAGACGCTCTAGAGCCTCAAGGAAACTTGACGTGAGTCCTTTCCTCAAGGTAAAGCCTTGAAGAGCCCTGCTGAAGCGGCACGTGGAGAAGTTTCCTTGAGACAGGAGTTGCAGTTCTCCTTTCTTTTAACGTTACTACGCTTTTCAAGACACCTAGGATCTCGCCTGGGCACCCTATTCCGTGCAAGAACACCGAGTACCGGCAGGCTCCACTGGGTTGCTAAGAAACATCCAGGCCTGGATACCTTTCCCAGTCACTCTGTGTATGCTAAGTGTAGGGCAACACACTGCACTCTTCCTTTCGAGAGCTACATTTCCTCAGCACTCCAACAGCTCCAGGTAATCTGTTCTCTCACGTCCTACATGTCATGCAAATTGCCTCAATGCCCTAGGCTGAGCGGCACTGAGAAATCAAAACTGCTTCGCATTCCTTCTACAAAGTCATACCTTCAGACCTCATACATACAGGAGAAACTCGGCTTGCGTTCCTCCTGTAACCAAAGCACAGTTCTTCCTCTTACACTGCAGAGTTTTAGAAGAGCCTAAGCCCCGATAGCGTTACCAAAGCGTTCCTTGGGAGAGGCAGTTCGCTACATGCAGAACTCCGTGCCAAGAAAACATTCTTCAGGGAAGGGACCATTGTGTAGTTTGAGGGAATATTTACTTGTAGAAATCACAAGGGGGTAGGCTGCGTGTTCACTGGAAACGGAGACCTGATGGCACAAGGCTTGCTTTCCCATTTTGAAAGCTCCATTCATGCTGCCTTGAAGCTACCTAAATACCAGTGTTTTGGACGGGTCTCTAGTCACTGTAGGCAGGGCTCTGGGATGGGAACGAGTTTTATCTATATCAACAGGGTGCTTTCGTAGCCTGGGTGGGAGCTCCACCTGAGACGCTCTAGAGCTCAAAGGAAACTTGACGTGAGTCGTTTCCTCAAGGTAAAGCCTTGAAGAGCCCTGCTGAAGCCGAAGCGTGGAGCAGTTTCCTGGAGACATGAGTTGCAGTTCTGCTTTCTTTGAACGTTAGTACGCTCTTGAAGACACCTAGTAACTCTCGTGGGCACCCTATTCCCTGCAAGAACACCGAGGACCGGCATGCTCGACTGGGAAGCTCAGAAACATCCAGGCCCGGAAACCTTTCCCAGTCACTCTCAATATGCTAAGTGTAGGGCAACACACTGGACGCCTCCTTGGGAGAGCTAGATTTCCTCAGCACTCCAACAGCTCCAGGCAATCTGTTGTCTCACGTCTACATGTCATGCATATCTGCCTCAATGCCCTAGGCTGAGCGGCACTGAGAAACCAATACTGTTTCACATTCCTTCTACAAAGTCATACCTTAAGACCCCATACTTACAGGAGGAAGTTGCCTTGCGTTCCTGCTGTAACCAAAGCACAGTTCTTCCTCTTACACTGCAGGGTTTTAGAAGAGGCTAAGCCCCTATAGCGTACCTAGAGCATTCCTTGGGAGAGGCAGTTCGCTACATGCAGAACTCCGTGCCAAGAACACGTTATTCAGGGAAGGGACCAGTGTGTCTCTAGAGTGTATATTAACTTGGTAGAAATCACAAGGAGGTAGGCTGCGTGTTCACTGGAAACGGGGACCTGATGGCACAAGGCTTGCTTTCCCATTTTGAAAGCTCCATTCATGCCGCCTTGAACCTACCTAAATACCAGTGTTTTGGACGAGTTTCTAGTCACTGTAGGCAGGGCTCTGGGAAGGGAACGAGTTTTCTCGAAATCAACAGGGTGCTTTCGTAGCCTGGTGGGAGCTCCACCTAGAAGCTCTAGAGCTTAAAGGAAACTTGACGTGAGTCGTTTCCTCAAGGTAAAGCCTTGAAGAGCCCTGCTGAAGCCAAAGCGTGGAGCAGTTTCCTGGAGACACGAGTTGCAGTTCTGCTTTCTTTGAACGTTAGTACGCTTATGAAGACACCTAGTAACTCCCGTGGGCACCCTATTCCCTGCAAGAACACCGAGGACCGGCATGCTCGACTGGGAAGCTCAGAAACATCAAGGCCCGGAAACCTTTCCCAGTCACTCTGTGTATGCTAAGTGTAGGGCAACACACTGCACGCCTCCTTGGGAGAGCTAGATTTCCTCAGCACTCCAACAGCTCCAGGCAATCTGTTGTCTCACGTCTACATGTCATGCATATCTGCCTCAATGCCCTAGGCTGAGCGGCACTGAGAAACCAATACTGTTTCACATTCCTTCTACAAAGTCATACCTTAAGACCCCATACTTACAGGAGGAAGTTGCCTTGCGTTCCTGCTGTAACCAAAGCACAGTTCTTCCTCTTACACTGCAGGGTTTTAGAAGAGGCTAAGCCCCTATAGCGTACCTAGAGCATTCCTTGGGAGAGGCAGTTCGCTACATGCAGAACTCCGTGCCAAGAACACGTTATTCAGGGAAGGGACCAGTGTGTCGCTAGAATGTATATTAACTTGGTAGAAATCACAGGGAGGTAGTCTGCGTGTTCACTGGAAACGGGGACCTGATGGCACAAGGCTTGCTTTCCCATTTTGAAAGCTCCATTCATGCCGCCTTGAACCTACCTAAATACCAGTGTTTTGGACGAGTTTCTAGTCACTGTAGGCAGGGCTCTGGGAAGGGAACGAGTTTTCTTTAAATCAACAGGGTGCTTTCGTAGCCTGGGTGGGAGCTCCTCCTGAGACGCTCTAGAGCTACAAGGAAACTTGACGTGAGTCCTTTCCTCAAGGTAAAGCCTTGAAGAGCCCTGCTGAAGCGGCACGTGGAGAAGTTTCCTTGATACATGAGTTGCAGTTCTCCTTTCTTTTAACATTAGTACGCTTTTCAAGACACCTAGGATCTCGCCTGGGCACCCTATTCCGTGCAAGAACACCGAGTACCGGCAGGCTCCACTGGGTTGCTAAGAAACATCCAGGCCCGGATACCTTTCCCAGTCACTCTGTGTATGCTAAGTGTAGGGCAACACACTGCACTCTTCCTTGGGAGAGCTACATTTCCTCAGCACTCCAACAGCTCCAGGTAATCTGTTCTCTCACGTCCTACATGTCATGCAAATTGCCTCAATGCCCTAGGCTGAGCGGCACTGAGAAATCAAAACTGCTTCGCATTCCTTCTACAAAGTCATACCTTAAGACCCCATACTTACAGGAGAAACTCGGCTTGCGTTCCTCCTGTAACCAAAGCACAGTTCTTCCTCTTACACTGCAGGGTTTTAGAAGAGCCTAAGCCCCGATAGCGTTACCAAAGCGTTCCTTGGGAGAGGCAGTTCGCTACATGCAGAACTCCATGCCAAGAAAACATTCTTCAGGGAAGGGACCATTGTGTAGTTTGAGGGAATATTTACTTGGTAGACATCACAAGGGGGTAGGCTGCGTGTTCCCTGGAAACGGAGACCTGATGGCACAAGGCTTGCTTTCCCATTTTGAAAGCTCCATTCATGCTGCCTTGAAGCTACCTAAATACCAGTGTTTTGGACGGGTCTCTAGTCACTGTAGGCAGGGCTCTGGGAAGGGAACGAGTTTTCTCTAAATCAACAGGGTGCTTTCGTAGCCTGGGTGGGAGCTCCACCTAGAAGCTCTAGAGCTCAAAGGAAACTTGACGTGAGTCGTTTCCTCAAGGTAAAGCCCTGAAGAGCCCTGCTGAAGCCGAAGCGTGGAGCAGTTTCCTGGAGACATGAGTTGCAGTTCTGCTTTCTTTGAACGTTAGTACGCTTATGAAGACACCTAGTAACTCTCGTGGGCACCCTATTCCCTGCACGAAGACCGAGGACCGGCATGCTCGACTGGGAAGCTCAGAAACATCCAGGCCCGGAAACCTTTCCCCGTCACTCTCAATATGCTAAGTGTAGGGCAACACACTGCACGCCTCCTTGGGAGAGCTAGATTTCCTCAACACTCCAACAGCTCCAGGCAATCTGTTGTCTCACGTCTACATGTCATGCATATCTGCCTCAATGCCCTAGGCTGAGTGGCACTGAGTAACCAATACTCTTTCACATTCCTTCTACAAAGTCATACCATAAGACCCCATACTTACAGGAGAAAGTTGCCTTGCGTTCCTGCTGTAACCAAAGCACAGTTCTTCCTCTTACACTGCAGGGTTTTAGAAGAGGCTAAGCCCCTATAGCGTACCTAGAGCATTCCTTGGGAGAGGCAGTTCGCTACATGCAGAACTCCGTGCCAAGAACACGTTATTCAGGGAAGGGACCAGTGTGTCTCTAGAGTGTATATTAACTTGGTAGAAATCACAAGGAGGTAGGCTGCGTGTTCACTGGAAACGGGGACCTGATGGCACAAGGCTTGCTTTCCCATTTTGAAAGCTCCATTCATGCCGCCTTGAACCTACCTAAATACCAGTGTTTTGGACGAGTTTCTAGTCACTGTAGGCAGGGCTCTGGGAAGGGAACGAGTTTTCTCGAAATCAACAGGGTGCTTTCGTAGCCTGGTGGGAGCTCCACCTAGAAGCTCTAGAGCTTAAAGGAAACTTGACGTGAGTCGTTTCCTCAAGGTAAAGCCTTGAAGAGCCCTGCTGAAGCCAAAGCGTGGAGCAGTTTCCTGGAGACACGAGTTGCAGTTCTGCTTTCTTTGAACGTTAGTACGCTTATGAAGACACCTAGTAACTCCCGTGGGCACCCTATTCCCTGCAAGAACACCGAGGACCGGCATGCTCGACTGGGAAGCTCAGAAACATCAAGGCCCGGAAACCTTTCCCAGTCACTCTGTGTATGCTAAGTGTAGGGCAACACACTGCACGCCTCCTTGGGAGAGCTAGATTTCCTCAGCACTCCAACAGCTCCAGGCAATCTGTTGTCTCACGTCTACATGTCATGCATATCTGCCTCAATGCCCTAGGCTGAGCGGCACTGAGTAACCAATACTGTTTCACAGTCCTTCTACAAAGTCATACCTTAAGACCCCATACTTACAGGAGAAAGTTGGCTTGCATTCCTCCTGTAACCAAAGCACAGTTCTTCCTCTTACACTGCAGGGTTTTAGAAGAGCCTAAGCACCGAAAGCGTTACCAAAGCGTTCCTTGGGAGAGGCAGTTCGCTACATGCAGAACTCCGTGCCAAGAAAACATTCTTCAGGGAAGGGACCATTGTGTAGTTTGAGGGAATATTTACTTGGTAGACATCACAAGGGGGTAGGCTGCGTGCTCACTGGAAACGGAGACCTGATGGCACAAGGCTTGCTTTCCCATTTTGAAAGCTCCATTCATGCCGCCTTGAACCTACCTAAATACCAGAGTTTTGGACGAGTTTCTAGTCACTGTAGGCAGGGCTCTGGGAAGGGAACGAGTTTTCTCTAAATCAACAGGGTGCTTTCATAGCCTGGGTGGGAGCTCCTCCTGAGACGCTCTAGAGCCTCAAGGAAACTTGACGTGAGTCCTTTCCTCAAGGTAAAGCCTTGAAGAGCCCTGCTGAAGCGGCACGTGGAGAAGTTTCCTTGAGACAGGAGTTGCAGTTCTCCTTTCTTTTAACGTTACTACGCTTTTCAAGACACCTAGGATCTCGCCTGGGCACCCTATTCCATGCAAGAACACCGAGTACCGGCAGGCTCCACTGGGTTGCTAAGAAACATCCAGGCCCGGATACCTTTCCCAGTCACTCTGTGTATGCTAAGTGTAGGGCAACACACTGCACTCTTCCTTGGGAGAGCTACATTTCCTCAGCACACCAACAGCTCCAGGTAATCTGTTCTCTCACGTCCTACATGTCATGCAAATTGCCTCAATGCCCTAGGCTGAGCGGCACTGAGAAATCAAAACTGCTTCGCATTCCTTCTACAAAGTCATACCTTAAGACCCCATACTTACAGGAGAAAGTTGCCTTGCGTTCCTGCTGTAACCAAAGCACAGTTCTTCCTCTTACACTGCAGGGTTTTAGAAGAGGCTAAGCCCCTATAGCGTACCTAGAGCATTCCTTGGGAGAGGCAGTTCGCTACATGCAGAACTCCGTGCCAAGAACACGTTATTCAGGGAAGGGACCAGTGTGTCACTAGAATGTATATTAACTTGGTAGAAATCACTAGGAGGTAGGCTGCGTGCTCACTGGAAACGGAGACCTGATGGCACAAGGCTTGCTTTCCCATTTTGAAAGCTCCATTCATGCTGCCTTGAAGCTACCTAAATACCAGTGTTTTGGACGGGTCTCTAGTCACTGTAGGCAGGGCTCTGGGAAGGGAACGAGTTTTCTCTAAATCAACAGGGTGCTTTCGTAGCCTGGGTGGGAGCTCCACCTGAGACGCTCTAGAGCTCAAAGGAAACTTGACGTGAGTCGTTTCCTCAAGGTAAAGCCTTGAAGAGCCCTGCTGAAGCCGAAGCGTGGAGCAGTTTCCTGGAGACATGAGTTTCAGTTCTGCTTTCTTTGAACGTTAGTACGCTTATGAAGACACCTAGTAACTCCCGTGGGCACCCTATTCCCTGCAAGAACACCGAGGACCGGCATGCTCGACTGGGAAGCTCAGAAACATCCAGGCCCGGAAACCTTTCCCAGTCACTCTCAATATGCTAAGTGTAGGGCAACACACTGCACGCCTCCTTGGGAGAGCTAGATTTCCTCAGCACTCCAACAGCTCAAGGCAATCTGTTATCTCACATCTACATGTCATGCATATCTGCCTCAGTGCCCTAGGCTGTGCGGCACTGAGAAACCAATACTCTTTCACATTCCTTCTACAAATTCATACCTACGACCCCATACTTACAGGAGAAAGTTGGCTTGCGCTCCTGCTGTAACCAAAGCACAGTTCTTCCTCTTACACTGCAGGGTTTTAGAAGAGGCTAAGAACCTATAGCGTACCTAGAGCATTCCTTGGGAGAGGCAGTTCGCTACATGCAGAACTCCGTGCCAAGAACACGTTATTCAGTGAAGGGACCAGTGTGTCTCTAGAGTGTATATTAACTTGGTAGAAATCACAAGGAGGTAGGCTGCGTGTTCACTGGAAACGGGGACCTGATGGCACAAGGCTTGCTTTCCCATTTTGAAAGCTCCATTCATGCCGCCTTGAACCTACCTAAATACCAGTGTTTTGGACGAGTTTCTAGTCACTGTAGGCAGGGCTCTGGGAAGGGAACGAGTTTTCTCGAAATCAACAGGGTGCTTTCATAGCCTGGGTGGGAGCTCCTCCTGAGACACTCTAGAGCTACAAGGAAACTTGACGTGAGTCCTTTCCTCAAGGTAAAGCCTTGAAGAGCCCTGCTGAAGCGGCATGTGGAGAAGTTTACTTGAGACAGGAGTTGCAGTTCTCCTTTCTTTTAACGTTACTACGCTTTTCAAGACACCTAGGATCTCGCCTGGGCACCCTATTCCGTGCAAGAACACCGAGTACCGGCAGGCTCCACTGGGTTGCTAAGAAACATCCAGGCCCGGATACCTTTCCCAGTCACTCTGTGTATGCTAAGTGTAGGGCAACACACTGCACTCTTCCTTGGGAGAGCTACATTTCCTCAGCACTCCAACAGCTCCAGGTAATCTGTTCTCTCACGTCCTACATGTCATGCAAATTGCCTCAATGCCCTAGGCTGAGCGGCACTGAGAAATCAAAACTGCTTTGCATTCCTTCTACAAAGTCATACCTTAAGTTCCCATACTTAGAGGAGAAACTCGGCTTGCGTTCCTCCTGTAACCAAAGCACAGTTCTTCCTCTTACACTGCAGGGTTTTAGAAGAGCCTAAGCCCCGATAGCGTTACCAAAGCGTTCCTTGGGAGAGGCAGTTCGCTACATGCAGAACTCCGTGCCAAGAAAACATTCTTCAGGGAAGGGACCATTGTGTAGTTTGAGGGAATATTTACTTGGTAGACATCACAAGGGGGTAGGCTGCGTGTTCCCTGGAAACGGAGACCTGATGGCACAAGGCTTGCTTTCCCATTTTGAAAGCTCCATTCATGCTGCCTTGAAGCTACCTAAATACCAGTATTTTGGACGGGTCTCTAGTCACTGTAGGCAGGGCTGTGGGAAGGGAACGAGTTTTCTCTAAATCAACAGGGTGCTTTCGTAGCCTGGTGGGAGCTCCACCTAGAAGCTCTAGAGCTCAAAGGAAACTTGACGTGAGTCGTTTCCTCAAGGTAAAGCCTTGAAGAGCCCTGCTGAAGCCAAAGCGTGGAGCAGTTTCCTGGAGACACGAGTTGCAGTTCTGCTTTCTTTGAACGTTAGTACGCTTATGAAGACACCTAGTAACTCCCGTGGGCACCCTATTCCCTGCAAGAACACCGAGGACCGGCATGCTCGACTGGGAAGCTCAGAAACATCAAGGCCCGGAAACCTTTCCCAGTCACTCTGTGTATGCTAAGTGTAGGGCAACACACTGCACGCCTCCTTGGGAGAGCTAGATTTCCTCAGCACTCCAACAGCTCCAGGCAATCTGTTGTCTCACGTCTACATGTCATGCATATCTGCCTCAATGCCCTAGGCTGAGCGGCACTGAGTAACCAATACTGTTTCACAGTCCTTATACAAAGTCATACCTTAAGACCCCATACTTACAGGAGAAAGTTGGCTTGCATTCCTCCTGTAACCAAAGCACAGTTCTTCCTCTTACACTGCAGGGTTTTAGAAGAGCCTAAGCACCGAAAGCGTTACCAAAGCGTTCCTTGGGAGAGGCAGTTCGCTACATGCAGAACTCCGTGCCAAGAAAACATTCTTCAGGGAAGGGACCATTGTGTAGTTTGAGGGAATATTTACTTGGTAGACATCACAAGGGGGTAGGCTGCGTGCTCACTGGAAACGGAGACCTGATGGCACAAGTCTTGCTTTCCCATTTTGAAAGCTCCATTCATGCCGCCTTGAACCTACCTAAATACCAGAGTTTTGGACGAGTTTCTAGTCACTGTAGGCAGGGCTCTGGGAAGGGAACGAGTTTTCTCTAAATCAACAGGGTGCTTTCATAGCCTGGGTGGGAGCTCCTCCTGAGACGCTCTAGAGCCTCAAGGAAACTTGACGTGAGTCCTTTCCTCAAGGTAAAGCCTTGAAGAGCCCTGCTGAAGCGGCACGTGGAGAAGTTTCCTTGAGACAGGAGTTGCAGTTCTCCTTTTTTTTAACGTTACTACGCTTTTCAAGACACCTAGGATCTCGCCTGGGCACCCTATTCCGTGCAAGAACACCGAGTACCGGCAGGCTCCACTGGGTTGCTAAGAAACATCCAGGCCCGGATACCTTTCCCAGTCACTCTGTGTATGCTAAGTGTAGGGCAACACACTGCACTCTTCCTTGGGAGAGCTACATTTCCTCAGCACTCCAACAGCTCCAGGTAATCTGTTCTCTCACGTCCTACATGTCATGCAAATTGCCTCAATGCCCTAGGCTGAGCGGCACTGAGAAATCAAGACTGCTTCGCATTCCTTCTACAAAGTCATACCTTCAGACCCCATACTTAGAGGAGAAACTCGGCTTGCGTTCCTCCTGTAACCAAAGCACAGTTCTTCCTCTTACACTGCAGTGTTTTAGAAGAGCCTAAGCCCCGATAGCGTTACCAAAGCGTTCCTTGGGAGAGGCAGTTCGCTACATGCAGAACTCCGTGCCAAGAAAACATTCTTCAGGGAAGGGACCATTGTGTAGTTTGAGGGAATATTTACTTGGTAGACATCACAAGGGGGTAGGCTGCGTGTTCCCTGGAAACGGAGACCTGATGGCACAAGGCTTGCTTTCCCATTTTGAAAGCTCCATTCATGCTGCCTTGAAGCTACCTAAATACCAGTGTTTTGGACGGGTCTCTAGTCACTGTAGGCAGGGCTGTGGGAAGGGAACGAGTTTTCTCTAAATCAACAGGGTGCTTTCGTAGCCTGGGTGGGAGCTCCAACTGAGACGCTCTAGAGCTCAAAGGAAACTTGACGTGAGTCGTTTCCTCAAGGTAAAGCCTTGAAGGGCCCTGCTGAAGCCGAAGCGTGGAGCAGTTTCCTGGAGACATGAGTTGCAGTTCTGCTTTCTTTGATTGTTAGTACGCTTATGAAGACACCTAGTAACTCTCGTGGGCACCCTATTCCCTGCAAGAACACCGAGGACCGGCATGCTCGACTGGGAAGCTCAGAAACATCTAGGCCCGGAAACCATTCCCAGTCACTCTCAATATGCTAAGTGTAAGGCAACACACTGCACGCCTCCTTGGAAGAGCTAGATTTCCTCAGCACTCCAACAGCTCCAGGCAATCTGTTGTCTCACGTCTACATGTCATGCATATCTGCCTCAGTGCCCTAGGCTGAGCGGCACTGAGAAACCAATACTCTTTCACATTCCTTCTACAAAGTCATACCTTAAGTCCCCATACTTACAGGAGAAAGTTGCCTTGCGTTCCTGCTGTAACCAAAGCACAGTTCTTCCTCTTACACTGCAGGGTTTTAGAAGAGCCTAAGCCCCGATAGTGTTACCAAAGCGTTCCTTGGGAGAGGCAGTTCGCTACATGCAGAACTCCGTGCCAAGAACACGTTATTCAGGGAAGGGACCAGTGTGTCGCTAGAATGTATATTAACTTGGTAGAAATCACAGGGAGGTAGGCTGCGTGTTCACTGGAAATGGGGACCTGATGGCACAAGGCTTGCTTTCCCATTTTGAAAGCTCCATTCATGCCGCCTTGAACCTACCTAAATACCAGTGTTTTGGACGAGTTTCTAGTCACTGTAGGCAGGGCTCTGGGAAGGGAACGAGTTTTCTCTAAATCAACAGGGTGCTTTCATAGCCTGGGTGGGAGCTCCTCCTGAGACGCTCTAGAGCTACAAGGAAACTTGACGTGAGTCCTTTCCTCAAGGTAAAGCCTTGAAGAGCCCTGCTGAAGCGGCACGTGGAGAAGTTTCCTTGAGACAGGAGTTGCAGTTCTCCTTTCTTTTAACGTTACTACGCTTTTCCAGACACCTAGGATCTCGCCTGGGCACCCTATTCCGTGCAAGAACACCGAGTACCGGCAGGCTCCACTGGGTTGCTAAGAAACATCCAGGCCCGGATACCTTTCCCAGTCACTCTGTGTATGCTAAGTGTAGGGCAACACACTGCACTCTTCCTTGGGAGAGCTACATTTCCTCAGCACTCCAACAGCTCCAAGTAATCTGTTCTCTCATGTCCTACATGTCATGCAAATTGCCTCAATGCCCTAGGCTGAGCGGCACTGAGAAATCACAACTGCTTCGCATTCCTTCTACAAAGTCATACCTTAAGACCCCATACGTACAGGAGAAACTCAGCTTGCGTTCCTCCTGTAACCAAAGCACAGTTCTTCCTCTTACACTGCAGGGTTTTAGAAGAGCCTAAGCCCCGATAGCGTTACCAAAGCGTTCCTTGGGAGAGGCAGTTCGCTACATGCAGAACTCCGTGCCAAGAAAACATTCTTCAGGGAAGGGACCATTGTGTAGTTTGAGGGAATATTTACTTGGTAGACATCACAAGGGGGTAGGCTGCGTGTTCCCTGGAAACGGAGACCTGATGGCACAAGGCTTGCTTTCCCATTTTGAAAGCTCCATTCATGCTGCCTTGAAGCTACCTAAATACCAGTGTTTTGGACGGGTCTCTAGTCACTGTAGGCAGGGCTCTGGGAAGGGAACGAGTTTTCTCTAAATCAACAGGGTGCTTTCGTAGCCTGGGTGGGAGCTCCACCTGAGACGCTCTAGAGCTCAAAGGAAACTTGACGTGAGTCGTTTCCTCAAGGTAAAGCCTTGAAGAGCCCTGCTGAAGCCGAAGCGTGGAGCAGTTTCCTGGAGACATGAGTTGCAGTTCTGCTTTCTTTGAACGTTAGTACGCTTATGAAGACACCTAGTAACTCCCGTGGGCACCCTATTCCCTGCAAGAACACCGAGGACCGGCATGCTCGACTGGGAAGCTCAGAAACATCCAGGCCCGGAAACCTTTCCCAGTCACTCTCAATATGCTAAGGGTAGGGCAACACACTGCACGCCTCCTTGGGAGAGCTAGATTTCCTCAGCACTCCAACAGCTCCAGGCAATCTGTTGTCTCACGTCTACATGTCATGCATATCTGCCTCAATGCCCTAGGCTGAGCGGCACTGAGTAACCAATACTGTTTCACATTCCTTCTACAAAGTCATAAATTAAGACCCCATACTTACAAGAGAAAGTTGGCTTGCATTCCTCCTGTAACCAAAGCACAGTTCTTCCTCTTACACTGCAGGGTTTTAGAAGAGCCTAAGCACTGAAAGCGTTACCAAAGCGTTCCTTGGGAGAGGCAGTTCGCTACATGCAGAACTCCGTGCCAAGAAAACATTCTTCAGGGAAGGGACCATTGTGTAGTTTGAGGGAATATTTACTTGGTAGACATCACAAGGGGGTAGGCTGCGTGATCACTGGAAATGGAGACCTGATGGCACAAGTCTTGCTTTCCCATTTTGAAAGCTCCATTCATGCCGCATTGAATCTACCTAAATACCAGAGTTTTGGACGAGTTTCTAGTCACTGTAGGCAGGGCTCTGGGAAGGGAACGAGTTTTCTCTAAATCAACAGGGTGCTTTCATAGCCTGGGTGGGAGCTCCTCCTGAGACCCTCTAGAGCTCAAAGGAAACTTGACGTGAGTCCTTTCCTCAAGGTAAAGCCTTGAAGAGCCCTGCTGAAGCGGCACGTGGAGAAGTTTCCTTGAGACATGAGTTGCAGTTCTCCTTTCTTTTAACGTTACTACGCTTTTCAAGACACCTAGTAACTCTCGTGGGCACCCTATTCCGTGCAAGAACACTGAGTACCGGCAGGCTCCACTGGGTTGCTAAGAAACATCCAGGCCCGGATACCTTTCCCAGTCACTCTGTGTATGCTAAGTGTAGGGCAACACACTGCACTCTTCCTTGGGAGAGCTACATTTCCTCAGCACTCCAACAGCTCCAGGTAATCTGTTCTCTCACGTCCTACATGTCATGCAAATTGCCTCAATGCCCTAGGCTGAGCGGCACTGAGAAATCAAAACTGCTTCGCATTCCTTCTACAAAGTCATACCTTAAGACCCCATACTTACAGGAGAAACTCGGCTTGCGTTCCTCCTGTAACCAAAGCACAGTTCTTCCTCTTACACTGCAGGGTTTTAGAAGAGCCTAAGCCCCGATAGCGTTACCAAAGCGTTCCTTGGGAGAGGCAGTTCGCTACATGCAGAACTCCGTGCCAAGAAAACATTCTTCAGGGAAGGGACCATTGTGTAGTTTGAGGGAATATTTACTTGGTAGACATCACAAGGGGGTAGTCTGCGTGTTCACTGGAAACGGAGACCTGATGGCACAAGGCTTGCCTTCCCATTTTGAAAGCTCCATTCATGCTGCCTTGAAGCTACCTAAATACCAGTGTTTTGGACGGGTCTCTAGTCACTGTAGGCAGGGCTGTGGGAAGGGAACGAGTTTTCTCTAAATCAACAGGGTGCTTTCGTAGCCTGGGTGGGAGCTCCAACTGAGATGCTCTAGAGCTCAAAGGAAACTTGACGTGAGTCGTTTCCTCAAGGTAAAGCCTTGAAGGGCCCTGCTGAAGCCGAAGCAGGAAGCAGTTTCCTGGAGACATGAGTTGCAGTTCTGCTTTCTTTGATTGTTAGTACGCTTATGAAGACACCTAGTAACTCTCGTGGGCACCCTATTCCCTGCAAGAACACCGAGGACCGGCATGCTCGACTGGGAAGCTCAGAAACATCTAGGCCCGGAAACCTTTCCCAGTCACTCTCAATATGCTAAGGGTAGGGCAACACACTGCACGCCTCCTTGGGAGAGCTAGATTTCCTCAGCACTCCAACAGCTCCAGGCAATCTGTTGTCTCACGTCTACATGTCATGCATATCTGCCTCAATGCCCTAGGCTGAGCCGCACTGAGAAACCAATACTCTTTCACATTCCTTCTACAAAGTCATACCTTAAGACCCCATACTTACAGGAGAAAGTTGCCTTGTGTTCCTGCTGTAACCAAAGCACAGTTCTTCTCTTACACTGCAGGGTTTTAGAAGAGGCTAAGCCCCTATAGCGTACCTAGAGCATTCTTTGGGAGAGGCAGTTCGCTACATGCAGAACTCCGTGCCAAGAACACGTTATTCAGGGAAGGGACCAGTGTGTCGCTAGAATGTATATTAACTTGGTAGAAATCACAGGGAGGTAGGCTGCGTGTTCACTGGAAACGGGGACCTGATGGCACAAGGCTTGCTTTCCCATTTTGAAAGCTCCATTCATGCTGCCTTGAAGCTACCTAAATACCAGTGTTTTGGACGGGTCTCTAGTCACTGTAGGCAGGGCTGTGGGAAGGGAACGAGTTTTCTCTAAAACAACAGGGTGCTTTCGTAGCCTGGTGGGTGCTCCACCTAGAAGCTCTAGAGCTCAAAGGAAACTTGACGTGAGTCATTTCCTCAAGGTAAAGCCTTGAAGAGCCCTGCTGAAGCCAAAGCGTGGAGCAGTTTCCTGGACACACGAGTTGCAGTTCTGCTTTCTTTGAACGTTAGTACGCTTATGAAGACACCTAGTAACTCCCGTGGGCACCCTATTCCCTGCAAGAACACCGAGGACCGGCATGCTCGACTGGGAAGCTCAGAAACATCAAGGCCCGGAAACCTTTCCCAGTCACTCTGTGTATGCTAAGTGTAGGGCAACACACTGCACGCCTCCTTGGGAGAGCTAGATTTCCTCAGCACTCCAACAGCTCCAGGCAATCTGTTGTCTCACGTCTACATGTCATGCATATCTCTCTCAGTGCCCTAGGCTGAGCGGCACTGAGTAACCAATACTGTTTCACAGTCCTTCTACAAAGTCATACCTTAAGACCCCATACTTACAGGAGAAAGTTGGCTTGCATTCCTCCTGTAACCAAAGCACAGTTCTTCCTCTTACACTGCAGGGTTTTAGAAGAGCCTAAGCACCGAAAGCGTTACCAAAGCGTTCCTTGGGAGAGGCAGTTCGCTACATGCAGAACTCCGTGCCAAGAAAACATTCTTCAGGGAAGGGACCATTGTGTAGTTTGAGGGAATATTTACTTGGTAGACATCACAAGGGGGTAGGCTGCGTGCTCACTGGAAACGGAGACCTGATGGCACAAGTCTTGCTTTCCCATTTTGAAAGCTCCATTCATGCCGCCTTGAACCTACCTAAATACCAGTGTTTTGGACGAGTTTCTAGTCACTGTAGGCAGGGCTCTGGGAAGGGAACGAGTTTTCTCTAAATCAACAGGGTGCTTTCATAGCCTGGGTGGGAGCTCCTCCTGAGACGCTCTAGAGCCTCAAGGAAACTTGACGTGAGTCGTTTCCTCAAGGTAAAGCCTTGAAGAGCCCTGCTGAAGCGGAACGTGGAGAAGTTTCCTTGAGACATGAGTTGCAGTTCTCCTTTCTTTTAACATTAGTACGCTTTTCAAGACACCTAGGATCTCGCCTGGGCACCCTATTCCGTGCAAGAACACCGAGTACCGGCAGGCTCCACTGGGTTGCTAAGAAACATCCAGGCCCGGATACCTTTCCCAGTCACTCTGTGTATGCTAAGTGTAGGGCAACACACTGCACTCTTCCTTGGGAGAGCTACATTTCCTCAGCACTCCAACAGCTCCAGGTAATCTGTTCTCTCACGTCCTACATGTCATGCAAATTGCCTCAATGCCCTAGGCTGAGCGGCACTGAGAAATCAAAACTGCTTCGCATTCCTTCTACAAAGTCATACCTTAAGACCCCATACTTACAGGAGAAACTCGGCTTGCGTTCCTCCTGTAACCAAAGCACAGTTCTTCCTCTTACACTGCAGGGTTTTAGAAGAGCCTAAGCCCCGATAGCGTTACCAAAGCGTTCCTTGGGAGAGGCAGTTCGCTACATGCAGAACTCCGTGCCAAGAAAACATTCTTCAGGGAAGGGACCATTGTGTAGTTTGAGGGAATATTTACTTGGTAGACATCACAAGGGGGTAGGCTGCGTGTTCCCTGGAAACGGAGACCTGATGGCACAAGGCTTGCCTTCCCATTTTGAAAGCTCCATTCATGCTGCCTTGAAGCTACCTAAATACCAGTGTTTTGGACGGGTCTCTAGTCACTGTAGGCAGGGCTGTGGGAAGGGAACGAGTTTTCTCTAAATCAACAGGGTGCTTTCGTAGCCTGGGTGGGAGCTCCAACTGAGACGCTCTAGAGCTCAAAGGAAACTTGACGTGAGTCGTTTCCTCAAGGTAAAGCCTTGAAGGGCCCTGCTGAAGCCGAAGCGTGGAGCAGTTTCCTGGAGACATGAGTTGCAGTTCTGCTTTCTTTGATTGTTAGTACGCTTATGAAGACACCTAGTAACTCTCGTGGGCACCCTATTCCCTGCAAGAACACCGAGGACCGGCATGCTCGACTGGGAAGCTCAGAAACATCTAGGCCCGGAAACCTTTCCCAGTCACTCTCAATATGCTAAGGGTAGGGCAACACACTGCACGCCTCCTTGGGAGAGCTAGATTTCCTCAGCACTCCAACAGCTCCAGGCAATCTGTTGTCTCACGTCTACATGTCATGCATATCTGCCTCAATGCCCTAGGCTGAGCCGCACTGAGAAACCAATACTCTTTCACATTCCTTCTACAAAGTCATACCTTAAGACCCCATACTTACAGGAGAAAGTTGCCTTGTTTTCCTGCTGTAACCAAAGCACAGTTCTTCCTCTTACACTGCAGGGTTTTAGAAGAGGCTAAGCCCCTATAGCGTACCTAGAGCATTCCTTGGGAGAGGCAGTTCGCTACATGCAGAACTCCGTGCCAAGAACACGTTATTCAGGGAAGGGACCAGTGTGTCGCTAGAATGTATATTAACTTGGTAGAACTCACAGGGAGGTAGGCTGCGTGTTCACTGGAAACGGGGACCTGATGGCACAAGGCTTGCTTTCCCATTTTGAAAGCTCCATTCATGCTGCCTTGAAGCTACCTAAATACCAGTGTTTTGGACGGGTCTCTAGTCACTGTAGGCAGGGCTGTGGGAAGGGAACGAGTTTTCTCTAAAACAACAGGGTGCTTTCGTAGCCTGGTGGGTGCTCCACCTAGAAGCTCTAGAGCTCAAAGGAAACTTGACGTGAGTCGTTTCCTCAAGGTAAAGCCTTGAAGAGCCCTGCTGAAGCCAAAGCGTGGAGCAGTTTCCTGGAGACACGAGTTGCAGTTCTGCTTTCTTTGAACGTTAGTACGCTTATGAAGACACCTAGTAACTCCCGTGGGCACCCTATTCCCTGCAAGAACACCGAGGACCGGCATGCTCGACTGGGAAGCTCAGAAACATCAAGGCCCGGAAACCTTTCCCAGTCACTCTGTGTATGCTAAGTGTAGGGCAACACACTGCACGCCTCCTTGGGAGAGCTAGATTTCCTCAGCACTCCAACAGCTCCAGGCAATCTGTTGTCTCACGTCTACATGTCATGCATATCTCTCTCAGTGCCCTAGGCTGAGCGGCACTGAGTAACCAATACTGTTTCACAGTCCTTCTACAAAGTCATACCTTAAGACCCCATACTTACAGGAGAAAGTTGGCTTGCATTCCTCCTGTAACCAAAGCACAGTTCTTCCTCTTACAGTGCAGGGTTTTAGAAGAGCCTAAGCACCGAAAGCGTTACCAAAGCGTTCCTTGGGAGAGGCAGTTCGCTACATGCAGAACTCCGTGCCAAGAAAACATTCTTCAGGGAAGGGACCATTGTGTAGTTTGAGGGAATATTTACTTGGTAGACATCACAAGGGGGTAGGCTGCGTGCTCACTGGAAACGGAGACCTGATGGCACAAGTCTTGCTTTCCCATTTTGAAAGCTCCATTCATGCCGCCTTGAACCTACCTAAATACCAGTGTTTTGGACGAGTTTCTAGTCACTGTAGGCAGGGCTCTGGGAAGGGAACGAGTTTTCTCTAAATCAACAGGGTGCTTTCATAGCCTGGGTGGGAGCTCCTCCTGAGACGCTCTAGAGCCTCAAGGAAACTTGACGTGAGTCGTTTCCTCAAGGTAAAGCCTTGAAGAGCCCTGCTGAAGCGGAACGTGGAGAAGTTTCCTTGAGACATGAGTTGCAGTTCTCCTTTCTTTTAACATTAGTACGCTTTTCAAGACACCTAGGATCTCGCCTGGGCACCCTATTCCGTGCAAGAACACCGAGTACCGGCAGGCTCCACTGGGTTGCTAAGAAACATCCAGGCCCGGATACCTTTCCCAGTCACTCTGTGTATGCTAAGTGTAGGGCAACACACTGCACTCTTCCTTGGGAGAGCTACATTTCCTCAGCACTCCAACAGCTCCAGGTAATCTGTTCTCTCACGTCCTACATGTCATGCAAATTGCCTCAATGCCCTAGGCTGAGCGGCACTGAGAAATCAAAACTGCTTCGCATTCCTTCTACAAAGTCATACCTTAAGACCCCATACTTACAGGAGAAACTCGGCTTGCGTTCCTCCTGTAACCAAAGCACAGTTCTTCCTCTTACACTGCAGGGTTTTAGAAGAGCCTAAGCCCCGATAGCGTTACCAAAGCGTTCCTTGGGAGAGGCAGTTCGCTACATGCAGAACTCCGTGCCAAGAAAACATTCTTCAGGGAAGGGACCATTGTGTAGTTTGAGGGAATATTTACTTGGTAGACATCACAAGGGGGTAGGCTGCGTGTTCCCTGGAAACGGAGACCTGATGGCACAAGGCTTGCCTTCCCATTTTGAAAGCTCCATTCATGCTGCCTTGAAGCTACCTAAATACCAGTGTTTTGGACGGGTCTCTAGTCACTGTAGGCAGGGCTGTGGGAAGGGAACGAGTTTTCTCTAAATCAACAGGGTGCTTTCGTAGCCTGGGTGGGAGCTCCAACTGAGACGCTCTAGAGCTCAAAGGAAACTTGACGTGAGTCGTTTCCTCAAGGTAAAGCCTTGAAGGGCCCTGCTGAAGCCGAAGCGTGGAGCAGTTTCCTGGAGACATGAGTTGCAGTTCTGCTTTCTTTGATTGTTAGTACGCTTATGAAGACACCTAGTAACTCTCGTGGGCACCCTATTCCCTGCAAGAACACCGAGGACCGGCATGCTCGACTGGGAAGCTCAGAAACATCTAGGCCCGGAAACCTTTCCCAGTCACTCTCAATATGCTAAGGGTAGGGCAACACACTGCACGCCTCCTTGGGAGAGCTAGATTTCCTCAGCACTCCAACAGCTCCAGGCAATCTGTTGTCTCACGTCTACATGTCATGCATATCTGCCTCAATGCCCTAGGCTGAGCCGCACTGAGAAACCAATACTCTTTCACATTCCTTCTACAAAGTCATACCTTAAGACCCCATACTTACAGGAGAAAGTTGCCTTGTGTTCCTGCTGTAACCAAAGCACAGTTCTTCCTCTTACACTGCAGGGTTTTAGAAGAGGCTAAGCCCCTATAGCGTACCTAGAGCATTCCTTGGGAGAGGCAGTTCGCTACATGCAGAACTCCGTGCCAAGAACACGTTATTCAGGGAAGGGACCAGTGTGTCGCTAGAATGTATATTAACTTGGTAGAACTCACAGGGAGGTAGGCTGCGTGTTCACTGGAAACGGGGACCTGATGGCACAAGGCTTGCTTTCCCATTTTGAAAGCTCCATTCATGCTGCCTTGAAGCTACCTAAATACCAGTGTTTTGGACGGGTCTCTAGTCACTGTAGGCAGGGCTGTGGGAAGGGAACGAGTTTTCTCTAAAACAACAGGGTGCTTTCGTAGCCTGGTGGGTGCTCCACCTAGAAGCTCTAGAGCTCAAAGGAAACTTGACGTGAGTCGTTTCCTCAAGGTAAAGCCTTGAAGAGCCCTGCTGAAGCCAAAGCGTGGAGCAGTTTCCTGGAGACACGAGTTGCAGTTCTGCTTTCTTTGAACGTTAGTACGCTTATGAAGACACCTAGTAACTCCCGTGGGCACCCTATTCCCTGCAAGAACACCGAGGACCGGCATGCTCGACTGGGAAGCTCAGAAACATCAAGGCCCGGAAACCTTTCCCAGTCACTCTGTGTATGCTAAGTGTAGGGCAACACACTGCACGCCTCCTTGGGAGAGCTAGATTTCCTCAGCACTCCAACAGCTCCAGGCAATCTGTTGTCTCACGTCTACATGTCATGCATATCTCTCTCAGTGCCCTAGGCTGAGCGGCACTGAGTAACCAATACTGTTTCACAGTCCTTCTACAAAGTCATACCTTAAGACCCCATACTTACAGGAGAAAGTTGGCTTGCATTCCTCCTGTAACCAAAGCACAGTTCTTCCTCTTACAGTGCAGGGTTTTAGAAGAGCCTAAGCACCGAAAGCGTTACCAAAGCGTTCCTTGGGAGAGGCAGTTCGCTACATGCAGAACTCCGTGCCAAGAAAACATTCTTCAGGGAAGGGACCATTGTGTAGTTTGAGGGAATATTTACTTGGTAGACATCACAAGGGGGTAGGCTGCGTGCTCACTGGAAACGGAGACCTGATGGCACAAGTCTTGCTTTCCCATTTTGAAAGCTCCATTCATGCCGCCTTGAACCTACCTAAATACCAGTGTTTTGGACGAGTTTCTAGTCACTGTAGGCAGGGCTCTGGGAAGGGAACGAGTTTTCTCTAAATCAACAGGGTGCTTTCATAGCCTGGGTGGGAGCTCCTCCTGAGACGCTCTAGAGCCTCAAGGAAACTTGACGTGAGTCGTTTCCTCAAGGTAAAGCCTTGAAGAGCCCTGCTGAAGCGGAACGTGGAGAAGTTTCCTTGAGACATGAGTTGCAGTTCTCCTTTCTTTTAACATTAGTACGCTTTTCAAGACACCTAGGATCTCGCCTGGGCACCCTATTCCGTGCAAGAACACCGAGTACCGGCAGGCTCCACTGGGTTGCTAAGAAACATCCAGGCCCGGATACCTTTCCCAGTCACTCTGTGTATGCTAAGTGTAGGGCAACACACTGCACTCTTCCTTGGGAGAGCTACATTTCCTCAGCACTCCAACAGCTCCAGGTAATCTGTTCTCTCACGTCCTACATGTCATGCAAATTGCCTCAATGCCCTAGGCTGAGCGGCACTGAGAAATCAAAACTGCTTCGCATTCCTTCTACAAAGTCATACCTTAAGACCCCATACTTACAGGAGAAACTCGGCTTGCGTTCCTCCTGTAACCAAAGCACAGTTCTTCCTCTTACACTGCAGGGTTTTAGAAGAGCCTAAGCCCCGATAGCGTTACCAAAGCGTTCCTTGGGAGAGGCAGTTCGCTACATGCAGAACTCCGTGCCAAGAAAACATTCTTCAGGGAAGGGACCATTGTGTAGTTTGAGGGAATATTTACTTGGTAGACATCACAAGGGGGTAGGCTGCGTGTTCCCTGGAAACGGAGACCTGATGGCACAAGGCTTGCCTTCCCATTTTGAAAGCTCCATTCATGCTGCCTTGAAGCTACCTAAATACCAGTGTTTTGGACGGGTCTCTAGTCACTGTAGGCAGGGCTGTGGGAAGGGAACGAGTTTTCTCTAAATCAACAGGGTGCTTTCGTAGCCTGGGTGGGAGCTCCAACTGAGACGCTCTAGAGCTCAAAGGAAACTTGACGTGAGTCGTTTCCTCAAGGTAAAGCCTTGAAGGGCCCTGCTGAAGCCGAAGCGTGGAGCAGTTTCCTGGAGACATGAGTTGCAGTTCTGCTTTCTTTGATTGTTAGTACGCTTATGAAGACACCTAGTAACTCTCGTGGGCACCCTATTCCCTGCAAGAACACCGAGGACCGGCATGCTCGACTGGGAAGCTCAGAAACATCTAGGCCCGGAAACCTTTCCCAGTCACTCTCAATATGCTAAGGGTAGGGCAACACACTGCACGCCTCCTTGGGAGAGCTAGATTTCCTCAGCACTCCAACAGCTCCAGGCAATCTGTTGTCTCACGTCTACATGTCATGCATATCTGCCTCAATGCCCTAGGCTGAGCCGCACTGAGAAACCAATACTCTTTCACATTCCTTCTACAAAGTCATACCTTAAGACCCCATACTTACAGGAGAAAGTTGCCTTGTGTTCCTGCTGTAACCAAAGCACAGTTCTTCCTCTTACACTGCAGGGTTTTAGAAGAGGCTAAGCCCCTATAGCGTACCTAGAGCATTCCTTGGGAGAGGCAGTTCGCTACATGCAGAACTCCGTGCCAAGAACACGTTATTCAGGGAAGGGACCAGTGTGTCGCTAGAATGTATATTAACTTGGTAGAACTCACAGGGAGGTAGGCTGCGTGTTCACTGGAAACGGGGACCTGATGGCACAAGGCTTGCTTTCCCATTTTGAAAGCTCCATTCATGCTGCCTTGAAGCTACCTAAATACCAGTGTTTTGGACGGGTCTCTAGTCACTGTAGGCAGGGCTGTGGGAAGGGAACGAGTTTTCTCTAAAACAACAGGGTGCTTTCGTAGCCTGGTGGGTGCTCCCCCTAGAAGCTCTAGAGCTCAAAGGAAACTTGACGTGAGTCGTTTCCTCAAGGTAAAGCCTTGAAGAGCCCTGCTGAAGCCAAAGCGTGGAGCAGTTTCCTGGAGACACGAGTTGCAGTTCTGCTTTCTTTGAACGTTAGTACGCTTATGAAGACACCTAGTAACTCCCGTGGGCACCCTATTCCCTGCAAGAACACCGAGGACCGGCATGCTCGACTGGGAAGCTCAGAAACATCAAGGCCCGGAAACCTTTCCCAGTCACTCTGTGTATGCTAAGTGTAGGGCAACACACTGCACGCCTCCTTGGGAGAGCTAGATTTCCTCAGCACTCCAACAGCTCCAGGCAATCTGTTGTCTCACGTCTACATGTCATGCATATCTGCCTCAATGCCCTAGGCTGAGCGGCACTGAGTAACCAATACTGTTTCACAGTCCTTCTACAAAGTCATACCTTAAGACCCCATACTTACAGGAGAAAGTTGGCTTGCATTCCTCCTGTAACCAAAGCACAGTTCTTCCTCTTACACTGCAGGGTTTTAGAAGAGCCTAAGCACCGAAAGCGTTACCAAAGCGTTCCTTGGGAGAGGCAGTTCGCTACATGCAGAACTCCGTGCCAAGAAAACATTCTTCAGGGAAGGGACCATTGTGTAGTTTGAGGGAATATTTACTTGGTAGACATCACAAGGGGGTAGGCTGCGTGCTCACTGGAAACGGAGACCTGATGGCACAAGTCTTGCTTTCCCATTTTGAAAGCTCCATTCATGCCGCCTTGAACCTACCTAAATACCAGTGTTTTGGACGAGTTTCTAGTCACTGTAGGCAGGGCTCTGGGAAGGGAACGAGTTTTCTCTAAATCAACAGGGTGCTTTCATAGCCTGGGTGGGAGCTCCTCCTGAGACGCTCTAGAGCCTCAAGGAAACTTGACGTGAGTCCTTTCCTCAAGGTAAAGCCTTGAAGAGCCCTGCTGAAGCGGAACGTGGAGAAGTTTCCTTGAGGCATGAGTTGCAGTTCTCCTTTCTTTTAACATTAGTACGCTTTTCAAGACACCTAGGATCTCGCCTGGGCACCCTATTCCGTGCAAGAACACCGAGTACCGGCAGGCTCCACTGGGTTGCTAAGAAACATCCAGGCCCGGATACCTTTCCCAGTCACTCTGTGTATGCTAAGTGTAGGGCAACACACTGCACTCTTCCTTGGGAGAGCTACATTTCCTCAGCACTCCAACAGCTCCAGGTAATCTGTTCTCTCACGTCCTACATGTCATGCAAATTGCCTCAATGCCCTAGGCTGAGCGGCACTGAGAAATCAAAACTGCTTCGCATTCCTTCTACAAAGTCATACCTTAAGACCCCATACTTACAGGAGAAACTCGGCTTGCGTTCCTCCTGTAACCAAAGCACAGTTCTTCCTCTTACACTGCAGGGTTTTAGAAGAGGCTAAGCCCCTATAGCGTACCTAGAGCATTCCTTGGGAGAGGCAGTTCGCTACATGCAGAACTCCGTGCCAAGAACACGTTATTCAGGGAAGGGACCAGTGTGTCGCTAGAATGTATATTAACTTGGTAGAAATCACAGGGAGGTAGGCTGCGTGTTCACTGGAAACGGGGACCTGATGGCACAAGGCTTGCTTTCCCATTTTGAAAGCTCCATTCATGCTGCCTTGAAGCTACCTAAATACCAGTGTTTTGGACGGGTCTCTAGTCACTGTAGGCAGGGCTGTGGGAAGGGAACGAGTTTTCTCTAAAACAACAGGGTGCTTTCGTAGCCTGGTGGGTGCTCCACCTAGAAGCTCTAGAGCTCAAAGGAAACTTGACGTGAGTCGTTTCCTCAAGGTAAAGCCTTGAAGAGCCCTGCTGAAGCCAAAGCGTGGAGCAGTTTCCTGGAGACACGAGTTGCAGTTCTGCTTTCTTTGAACGTTAGTACGCTTATGAAGACACCTAGTAACTCCCGTGGGCACCCTATTCCCTGCAAGAACACCGAGGACCGGCATGCTCGACTGGGAAGCTCAGAAACATCAAGGCCCGGAAACCTTTCCCAGTCACTCTGTGTATGCTAAGTGTAGGGCAACACACTGCACGCCTCCTTGGGAGAGCTAGATTTCCTCAGCACTCCAACAGCTCCAGGCAATCTGTTGTCTCACGTCTACATGTCATGCATATCTCTCTCAGTGCCCTAGGCTGAGCGGCACTGAGTAACCAATACTGTTTCACAGTCCTTCTACAAAGTCATACCTTAAGACCCCATACTTACAGGAGAAAGTTGGCTTGCATTCCTCCTGTAACCAAAGCACAGTTCTTCCTCTTACAGTGCAGGGTTTTAGAAGAGCCTAAGCACCGAAAGCGTTACCAAAGCGTTCCTTGGGAGAGGCAGTTCGCTACATGCAGAACTCCGTGCCAAGAAAACATTCTTCAGGGCAGGGACCATTGTGTAGTTTGAGGGAATATTTACTTGGTAGACATCACAAGGGGGTAGGCTGCGTGCTCACTGGAAACGGAGACCTGATGGCACAAGTCTTGCTTTCCCATTTTGAAAGCTCCATTCATGCCGCCTTGAACCTACCTAAATACCAGTGTTTTGGACGAGTTTCTAGTCACTGTAGGCAGGGCTCTGGGAAGGGAACGAGTTTTCTCTAAATCAACAGGGTGCTTTCATAGCCTGGGTGGGAGCTCCTCCTGAGACGCTCTAGAGCCTCAAGGAAACTTGACGTGAGTCCTTTCCTCAAGGTAAAGCCTTGAAGAGCCCTGCTGAAGCGGAACGTGGAGAAGTTTCCTTGAGACATGAGTTGCAGTTCTCCTTTCTTTTAACATTAGTACGCTTTTCAAGACACCTAGGATCTCGCCTGGGCACCCTATTCCGTGCAAGAACACCGAGTACCGGCAGGCTCCACTGGGTTGCTAAGAAACATCCAGGCCCGGATACCTTTCCCAGTCACTCTGTGTATGCTAAGTGTAGGGCAACACACTGCACTCTTCCTTGGGAGAGCTACATTTCCTCAGCACTCCAACAGCTCCAGGTAATCTGTTCTCTCACGTCCTACATGTCATGCAAATTGCCTCAATGCCCTAGGCTGAGCGGCACTGAGAAATCAAAACTGCTTCGCATTCCTTCTACAAAGTCATACCTTAAGACCCCATACTTACAGGAGAAACTCGGCTTGCGTTCCTCCTGTAACCAAAGCACAGTTCTTCCTCTTACACTGCAGGGTTTTAGAAGAGCCTAAGCCCCGATAGCGTTACCAAAGCGTTCCTTGGGAGAGGCAGTTCGCTACATGCAGAACTCCGTGCCAAGAAAACATTCTTCAGGGAAGGGACCATTGTGTAGTTTGAGGGAATATTTACTTGGTAGACATCACAAGGGGGTAGGCTGCGTGTTCCCTGGAAACGGAGACCTGATGGCACAAGGCTTGCCTTCCCATTTTGAAAGCTCCATTCATGCTGCCTTGAAGCTACCTAAATACCAGTGTTTTGGACGGGTCTCTAGTCACTGTAGGCAGGGCTGTGGGAAGGGAACGAGTTTTCTCTAAATCAACAGGGTGCTTTCGTAGCCTGGGTGGGAGCTCCAACTGAGACGCTCTAGAGCTCAAAGGAAACTTGACGTGAGTCGTTTCCTCAAGGTAAAGCCTTGAAGGGCCCTGCTGAAGCCGAAGCGTGGAGCAGTTTCCCGGAGACATGAGTTGCAGTTCTGCTTTCTTTGAACGTTAGTATGCTTATGAAGACACCTAGTAACTCCCGTGGGCACCCTATTCCCTGCAAGAACACCGAGGACTGGCATGCTCGACTGGGAAGCTCAGAAACATCCAGGCCCGGAAACCTTTCCCAGTCACTCTGTGTATGCTAAGTGTAGGGCAACACACTGCACGCCTCCTTGGGAGAGCTAGATTTCCTCAGCACTCCAACAGCTCCAGGCAATCTGTTGTCTCACGTCTACATGTCATGCATATCTGCCTCAATGCCCTAGGCTGAGCGGCACTGAGTAACCAATACTGTTTCACAGTCCTTCTACAAAGTCATACCTTAAGACCCCATACTTACAGGAGAAAGTTGGCTTGCATTCCTCCTGTAACCAAAGCACAGTTCTTCCTCTTACACTGCAGGGTTTTAGAAGAGCCTAAGCACCGAAAGCGTTACCAAAGCGTTCCTTGGGAGAGGCAGTTCGCTACATGCAGAACTCCGTGCCAAGAAAACATTCTTCAGGGAAGGGACCATTGTGTAGTTTGAGGGAATATTTACTTGGTAGACATCACAAGGGGGTAGGCTGCGTGCTCACTGGAAACGGAGACCTGATGGCACAAGTCTTGCTTTCCCACTTTGAAAGCTCCATTCATGCCGCCTTGAACCTACCTAAATACCAGTGTTTTGGACGAGTTTCTAGTCACTGTAGGCAGGGCTCTGGGAAGGGAACGAGTTTTCTCTAAATCAACAGGGTGCTTTCATAGCCTGGGTGGGAGCTCCTCCTGAGACGCTCTAGAGCCTCAAGGAAACTTGACGTGAGTCCTTTCCTCAAGGTAAAGCCTTGAAGAGCCCTGCTGAAGCGGAACGTGGAGAAGTTTCCTTGAGACATGAGTTGCAGTTCTCCTTTCTTTTAACATTAGTACGCTTTTCAAGACACCTAGGATCTCGCCTGGGCACCCTATTCCGTGCAAGAACACCGAGTACCGGCAGGCTCCACTGGGTTGCTAAGAAACATCCAGGCCCGGATACCTTTCCCAGTCACTCTGTGTATGCTAAGTGTAGGGCAACACACTGCACTCTTCCTTGGGAGAGCTACATTTCCTCAGCACTCCAACAGCTCCAGGTAATCTGTTCTCTCACGTCCTACATGTCATGCAAATTGCCTCAATGCCCTAGGCTGAGCGGCACTGAGAAATCAAAACTGCTTCGCATTCCTTCTACAAAGTCATACCTTAAGACCCCATACTTACAGGAGAAACTCGGCTTGCGTTCCTCCTGTAACCAAAGCACAGTTCTTCCTCTTACACTGCAGGGTTTTAGAAGAGCCTAAGCCCCGATAGCGTTACCAAAGCGTTCCTTGGGAGAGGCAGTTCGCTACATGCAGAACTCCGTGCCAAGAAAACATTCTTCAGGGAAGGGACCATTGTGTAGTTTGAGGGAATATTTACTTGGTAGACATCACAAGGGGGTAGGCTGCGTGTCCCCTGGAAACGGAGACCTGATGGCACAAGGCTTGCCTTCCCATTTTGAAAGCTCCATTCATGCTGCCTTGAAGCTACCTAAATACCAGTGTTTTGGACGGGTCTCTAGTCACTGTAGGCAGGGCTGTGGGAAGGGAACGAGTTTTCTCTAAATCAACAGGGTGCTTTCGTAGCCTGGGTGGGAGCTCCAACTGAGACGCTCTAGAGCTCAAAGGAAATTGACGTGAGTCGTTTCCTCAAGGTAAAGCCTTGAAGGGCCCTGCTGAAGCCGAAGCGTGGAGCAGTTTCCTGGAGACATGAGTTGCAGTTCTGCTTTCTTTGAACGTTAGTACGCTTATGAAGACACCTAGTAACTCTCGTGGGCACCCTATTCCCTGCAAGAACACCGAGGACCGGCATGCTCAACTGGGAAGCTCAGAAACATCCAGGCCCGGAAACCTTTCCCAGTCACTCTCAATATGCTAAGGGTAGGGCAACACACTGCACGCCTCCTTGGGAGAGCTAGATTTCCTCAGCACTCCAACAGCTCCAGGCAATCTGTTGTCTCACGTCTACATGTCATGCATATCTGCCTCAATGCCCTAGTCTGAGCCGCACTGAGAAACCAATACTCTTTCACATTCCTTCTACAAAGTCATACCTTAAGACCCTAAACTTACAGGAGAAAGTTGCCTTGCATTCCTGCTGTAACCAAAGCACAGTTCTTCCTCTTACACTGCAGGGTTTTAGAAGAGGCTAAACCCCTATAGCGTACCTAGAGCATTCCTTGGGAGAGGCAGTTCGCTACATGCAGAACTCCGTGCCAAGAACACGTTATTCAGGGAAGGGACCAGTGTGTCGCTAGAATGTATATTAACTTGGTAGAAATCACAGGGAGGTAGGCTGCGTGTTCACTGGAAATGGGGACCTGATGGCACAATGCTTGCTTTCCCATTTTGAAAGCTCCATTCATGCCGCCTTGAACCTACCTAAATACCAGTGTTTTGGACGAGTTTCTAGTCACTGTAGGCAGGGCTCTGGGAAGGGAACGAGTTTTCTCGAAATCAACAGGGTGCTTTCATAGCCTGGGTGGGAGCTCCTCCTGAGACGCTCTAGAGCTACCAGGAAACTTGACGTGAGTCCTTTCCTCAAGGTAAAGCCTTGAAGAGCCCTGCTGAAGCGGCACGTGGAGAAGTTTCCTTGAGACATGAGTTGCAGTTCTCCTTTCTTTTAACGTTACTACGCTTTTCAAAACACCTAGGATCTCGCCTGGGCACCCTATTCCGTGCAAAAACACCGAGTACCGGCAGGCTCCACTGGGTTGCTAAGAAACATCCAGGCCCGGATACCTTTCCCAGTCACTCTGTGTATGCTAAGTGTAGGGCAACACACTGCACTCTTCCTTGGGAGAGCTACATTTCCTCAGCACTCCAACAGCTCCAGGTAATCTGTTCTCTCACGTCCTACATGTCATGCAAATTGCCTCAATGCCCTAGGCTGAGCGGCACTGAGAAATCAAAACTGCTTCACATTCCTTCTACAAAGTCATACCTTAAGACCCCATACTTACAGGAGAAACTCGGCTTGCGTTCCTCCTGTAACCAAAGCACAGTTCTTCCTCTTACACTGCAGGGTTTTAGAAGAGCCTAAGCCCCGATAGCGTTACCAAAGCGTTCCTTGGGAGAGGCAGTTCGCTACATGCAGAACTCCGTGCCAAGAAAACATTCTTCAGGGAAGGGACCATTGTGTAGTTTGAGGGAATATTTACTTGGTAGACATCACAAGGGGGTAGGCTGCGTGTTCCCTGGAAACGGAGACCTGATGGCACAAGGCTTGCTTTCCCATTTTGAAAGCTCCATTCATGCTGCCTTGAAGCTACCTAAATACCAGTGTTTTGGACGGGTCTCTAGTCACTGTAGGCAGGGCTGTGGGAAGGGAACGAGTTTTCTCTAAATCAACAGGGTGCTTTCGTAGCCTGGGTGGGAGCTCCACCTGAGACGCTCTAGAGCTCAAAGGAAACTTGACGTGAGTCGTTTCCTCAAGGTAACGCCTTGAAGAGCCCTGCTGAAGCCGAAGCGTGGAGCAGCTTCCTGGAGACATGAGTTGTAGTTCTGCTTTCTTTGAACGTTAGTATGCTTATGAAGACACCTAGTAACTCTCGTGGGCACCCTATTCCCTGCAAGAACACCGAGGACCGGCATGCTCGACTGGGAAGCTCAGAAACATCCAGGCCCGGAAACCTTTCCCAGTCACTCTCAATATGCTAAGTGTAAGGCAACACACTGCACGCCTCCTTGGGAGAGCTAGATTTCCTCAGCACTCCAACAGCTCCAGGCAATCTGTTGTCTCATGTCTACATGTCATGCATATCTGCCTCAATGCCCTAGGCTGAGTGGCACTGAGTAACCAATACTGTTTCACATTCCTTCTACAAAGTCATACCTTAAGACCCCATACTTACAGGAGAAAGTTGCCTTGCGTTCCTGCTGTAACCAAAGCACAGTTCTTCCTCTTACACTGCAGGGTTTTAGAAGAGGCTAAGCCCCTATAGCGTACCTAGAGCATTCCTTGGGAGAGGCAGTTCGCTACATGCAGAACTCCGTGCCAAGGACACGTTATTCAGGGAAGGGACCAGTGTGTCACTAGAGTATATATTAACTTGGTAGAAATCACAGGGAGGTAGGCAGCGTGTTCACTGGAAACGGGGACCTGATGGCACAAGGCTTGCTTTCCCATTTTGAAAGCTCCATTCATGCCGCCTTGAACCTACCTAAATACCAGTGTTTTGGACGAGTTTCTAGTCACTGTAGGCAGGGCTCTGGGAAGGGAACGAGTTTTCTCGAAATCAACACGGTGCTTTCATAGCCTGGGTGGGAGCTCCTCCTGAGACGCTCTAGAGCTACAAGGAAACTTGACGTGAGTCCTTTCCTCAAGGTAAAGCCTTGAAGAGCCCTGCTGAAGTGGCACGTGGATAAGTTTCCTTGAGACATGAGTTGCAGTTGTCCTTTCTTTTAACGTTACTACGCTTTTCAAGACACCTAGGATCTCGCCTGGGCACCCTATTCCGTGCAAGAACACCGAGTACCGGCAGGCTCCACTGGGTTGCTAAGAAACATCCAGGCCCGGATACCTTTCCCAGTCACTCTGTGTATGCTAAGTGTAGGGCAACACACTGCACTCTTCCTTGGGAGAGCTACATTGCCTCAGCACTCCAACAGTTCCAAGTAATCTGTTCTCTCATGTCCTACATGTCATGCAAATTGCCTCAATGCCCTAGGCTGAGCGGCACTGAGAAATCAAAACTGCTTCGCATTCCTTCTACAAAGTCATACCTTAAGACCCCATACTTACAGGAGAAACTCGGCTTGCGTTCCTCCTGTAACCAAAGCACAGTTCTTCCTCTTACACTGCAGGGTTTTAGAAGAGCCTAAGCCCCGATAGCGTTACCAAAGCGTTCCTTGGGAGAGGCAGTTCGCTACATGCAGAACTCCGTGCCAAGAAAACATTCTTCAGGGAAGGGACCATTGTGTAGTTTGAGGGAATATTTACTTGGTAGAAATCACAAGGGGGTAGGCTGCGTGTTCCCTGGAAACGGAGACCTGATGGCACAAGGCTTGCTTTCCCATTTTGAAAGCTCCATTCATGCTGCCTTGAAGCTACCTAAATACCAGTGTTTTGGACGGGTCTCTAGTCACTGTAGGCAGGGCTGTGGGAAGGGAACGAGTTTTCTCTAAATCAACAGGGTGCTTTCGTAGCCTGGGTGGGAGCTCCAACTGAGACGCTCTAGAGCTCAAAGGAAACTTGACGTGAGTCGTTTCCTCAAGGTAAAGCCTTGAAGGGCCCTGCTGAAGCCGAAGCGTGGAGCAGTTTCCTGGAGACATGAGTTGCAGTTCTGCTTTCTTTGAACGTTAGTACGCTTATGAAGACACCTAGTAACTCTCGTGGGCACCCTATTCCCTGCAAGAACACCGAGGACCGGCATGCTCGACTGGGAAGCTCAGAAACATCCAGGCCCGGAAACCTTTCCCAGTCACTCTCAATATGCTAAGGGTAGGGCAACACACTGCACGCCTCCTTGGGAGAGCTAGATTTCCTCAGCACTCCAACAGCTCCAGGCAATCTGTTGTCTCACGTCTACATGTCATGCATATCTGCCTCAATGCCCTAGGCTGAGCCGCACTGAGAAACCAATACTCTTTCACATTCCTTCTACAAAGTCATACCTTAAGACCCCATACTTACAGGAGAAAGTTGCCTTGCGTTCCTGCTGTAACCAAAGCACAGTTCTTCCTCTTACACTGCAGGGTTTTAGAAGAGGCTAAGCCCCTATAGCGCACCTAGAGCATTCCTTGGGAGAGGCAGTTCGCTACATGCAGAACTCCGTGCCAAGAACACGTTATTCAGGGAAGGGACCAGTGTGTCGCTAGAATGTATATTAACTTGGTAGAAATCACAGGGAGGTAGGCTGCGTGTTCACTGGGAACGGGGACCTGATGGCACAAGGCTTGCTTTCCCATTTTGAAAGCTCCATTCATGCCGCCTTGAACCTACCTAAATACCAGAGTTTTGGACGAGTTTCTAGTCACTGTAGGCAGGGCTCTGGGAAGGGAACGAGTTTTCTCTAAATCAACAGGGTGCTTTCATAGCCTGGGTGGGAGCTCCAACTGAGACTCTCTAGAGCCTCAAGGAAACTTGACGTGAGTCCTTTCCTCAAGGTAAAGCCTTGAAGAGCCCTGCTGAAGCGGCCCGTGGAGAAGTTTCCTTGAGACATGAGTTGCAGTTGTCCTTTCTTTTAACGTTACTACGCTTTGCAAGACACCTAGGATCTCGCCTGGGCACCCTATTCCGTGCAAGAACACCGAGTACCGGCAGGCTCCACTGGGTTGCTAAGAAACATCCAGGCCCGGATACCTTTCCCAGTCACTCTGTGTATGCTAAGTGTAGGGCAACACACTGCACTCTTCCTTGGGAGAGCTACATTTCCTCAGCACTCCAACAGCTCCAAGTAATCTGTTCTCTCATGTCCTACATGTCATGCTAATTCCCTCAATGCCCTAGGCTGAGCGGCACTGAGAAATCAAAACTGCTTCGCATTCCTTCTACAAAGTCATACCTTAAGACCCCATACTTACAGGAGAAACTCGGCTTGCGTTCCTCCTGTAACCAAAGCACACTTCTTCCTCTTACACTGCAGAGTTTTAGAAGAGCCTAAGCCCCGATAGCGTTACCAAAGCGTTCCTTGGGAGAGGCAGTTCGCTACATGCAGAACTCCGTGCCAAGAAAACATTCTTCAGGGAAGGGACCATTGTGTAGTTTGAGGGAATATTTACTTGGTAGACATCACAAGGGGGTAGGCTGCGTGCTCACTGGAAACGGAGACCTGATGGCACAAGTCTTGCTTTCCCATTTTGAAAGATCCATTCATGCCGCATTGAACCTACCTAAATACCAGTGTTTTGGACGAGTTTCTAGTCACTGTAGGCAGGGCTCTGGGAAGGGAACGAGTTTTCTCGAAATCAACAGGGTGCTTTCATAGCCTGGGTGGGAGCTCCTCCTGAGACGCTCTAGAGCTACAAGGAAACTTGACGTGAGTCCTTTCCTCAAGGTAAAGCCTTGAAGAGCCCTGCTGAAGCGGCACGTGGAGAAGTTTCCTTGAGACAGGAGTTGCAGTTCTCCTTTCTTTTAACGTTACTACGCTTTTCAAGACACCTAGGATCTCGCCTGGGCACCCTATTCCGTGCAAGAACACCGAGTACCGGCAGGCTCCACTGGGTTGCTAAGAAACATCCAGGCCCGGATACCTTTCCCAGTCACTCTGTGTATGCTAAGTGTAGGGCAACACACTGCACTCTTCCTTGGGAGAGCTACATTTCCTCAGCACTCCAACAGCTCCAGGTAATCTGTTCTCTCACGTCCTACATGTCATGCAAATTGCCTCAATGCCCTAGGCTGAGCGGCACTGAGAAATCAAAACTGCTTCACGTTCCTTCTACAAAGTCATACCTTAAGACCCCATACTTACAGGAGAAACTCGGCTTGCGTTCCTCCTGTAACCAAAGCACAGTTCTTCCTCTTACACTGCAGGGTTTTAGAAGAGCCTAAGCCCTGATAGCGTTACCAAAGCGTTCCTTGGGAGAGGCAGTTCGCTACATGCAGAACTCCGTGCCAAGAAAACATTCTTCAGGGAAGGGACCATTGTGTAGTTTGAGGGAATATTTACTTGGTAGACATCACAAGGGGGTAGGCTGCGTGTTCCCTGGAAACGGAGACCTGATGGCACAAGGCTTGCTTTCCCATTTTGAAAGCTCCATTCATGCTGCCTTGAAGCTACCTAAATACCAGTGTTTTGGACGGGTCTCTAGTCACTGTAGGCAGGGCTGTGGGAAGGGAACGAGTTTTCTCTAAATCAACAGGGTGCTTTCGTAGCCTGGGTGGGAGCTCCAACTGAGACGCTCTAGAGCTCAAAGGAAACTTGACGTGAGTCGTTTCCTCAAGGTAACGCCTTGAAGAGCCCTGCTGAAGCCGAAGCGTGGAGCAGCTTCCTGGAGACATGAGTTGTAGTTCTGCTTTCTTTGAACGTTAGTATGCTTATGAAGACACCTAGTAACTCTCGTGGGCACCCTATTCCCTGCAAGAACACCGAGGACCGGCATGCTCGACTGGGAAGCTCAGAAACATCCAGGCCCGGAAACCTTTCCCAGTCACTCTCAATATGCTAAGTGTAAGGCAACACACTGCACGCCTCCTTGGGAGAGCTAGATTTCCTCAGCACTCCAACAGCTCCAGGCAATCTGTTGTCTCATGTCTACATGTCATGCATATCTGCCTCAATGCCCTAGGCTGAGTGGCACTGAGTAACCAATACTGTTTCACATTCCTTCTACAAAGTCATACCTTAAGACCCCATACTTACAGGAGAAAGTTGCCTTGCGTTCCTGCCGTAACCAAAGCACAGTTCTTCCTCTTACACTGCAGGGTTTTAGAAGAGGATAAGCCCCTATAGCGTATCTAGAGCATTCCTTGGGAGAGGCAGTTCGCTACATGCAGAACTCCGTGCCAAGAACACGTTATGCAGGGAAGGGACCAGTGTGTCACTAGAGTATATATTAACTTGGTAGAAATCACAGGGAGGTAGGCAGCGTGTTCACTGGAAACGGGGACCTGATGGCACAAGGCTTGCTTTCCCATTTTGAAAGCTCCATTCATGCCGCCTTGAACCTACCTAAATACCAGTGTTTTGGACGAGTTTCTAGTCACTGTAGGCAGGGCTCTGGGAAGGGAACGAGTTTTCTCGAAATCAACAGGGTGCTTTCATAGCCTGGGTGGGAGCTCCTCCTGAGACGCTCTAGAGCCTCAAGGAAACTTGACGTGAGTCCTTTCCTCAAGGTAAAGCCTTGAAGAGCCCTGCTGAAGCGGAACGTGGAGAAGTTTCCTTGAGACAGGAGTTGCAGTTCTCCTTTCTTTTAACGTTAGTACGCTTTTCAAGACACCTAGGATCTCGCCTGGGCACCCTATTCCGTGCAAGAACACTGAGTACCGGCAGGCTCCACTGGGTTGCTAAGAAACATCCAGGCCCGGATACCTTTCCCAGTCACTCTGTGTATGCTAAGTGTAGGGCAACACACTGCACTCTTCCTTGGGAGAGCTACATTTCCTCAGCACTCCAACAGCTCCAGGTAATCTGTTCTCTCACGTCCTACATGCCATGCAAATTGCCTCAATGCCCTAGGCTGAGCGGCACTGAGAAATCAAAACTGCTTCGCATTCCTTCTACAAAGTCATACCTTAAGACCCCATACTTACAGGAGAAACTCGGCTTGCGTTCCTCCTGTAACCAAAGCACAGTTCTTCCTCTTACACTGCAGGGTTTTAGAAGAGCCTAAGCCCCGATAGCGTTACCAAAGCGTTCCTTGGGAGAGGCAGTTCGCTACATGCAGAACTCCGTGCCAAGAAAACATTCTTCAGGGAAGGGACCATTGTGTAGTTTGAGGGAATATTTACTTGGTAGACATCACAAGGGGGTAGGCTGCGTGTTCCCTGGAAACGGAGACCTGATGGCACAAGGCTTGCTTTCCCATTTTGAAAGCTCCATTCATGCTGCCTTGAAGCTACCTAAATACCAGTGTTTTGGACGGGTCTCTAGTCACTGTAGGCAGGGCTGTGGGAAGGGAACGAGTTTTCTCTAAATCAACAGGGTGCTTTCGTAGCCTGGGTGGGAGCTCCAACTGAGACGCTCTAGAGCTCAAAGGAAACTTGACGTGAGTCCTTTCCTCAAGGTAAAGCCTTGAAGGGCCCTGCTGAAGCCGAAGCGTGGAGCAGTTTCCTGGAGACATGAGTTGCAGTTCTGCTTTCTTTGAACGTTAGTACGCTTATGAAGACACCTAGTAACTCTCGTGGGCACCCTATTCCCTGCAAGAACACCGAGGACCGGCATGCTCGACTGGGAAGCTCAGAAACATCCAGGCCCGGAAACCTTTCCCAGTCACTCTCAATATGCTAAGGGTAGGGCAACACACTGCACGCCTCCTTGGGAGAGCTAGATTTCCTCAGCTCTCCAACAGCTCCAGGCAATCTGTTGTCTCACATCTACATGTCGTGCATATCTGCCTCAATGCCCTAGGCTGAGCCGCACTGAGAAACCAATACTCTTTCACATTCCTTCTACAAAGTCATACCTTAAGACCCCATACTTACAGGAGAAAGTTGCCTTGCGTTCCTGCTGTAACCAAAGCACAGTTCTTCCTCTTACACTGCAGGGTTTTAGAAGAGGCTAAGCCCCTATAGCGTACCTAGAGCATTCCTTGGGAGAGGCAGTTCGCTACATGCAGAACTCCGTGCCAAGAACACGTTATTCAGGGAAGGGACCAGTGTGTCGCTAGAATGTATATTAACTTGGTAGAAATCACAGGGAGGTAGGCTGCGTGTTCACTGGGAACGGGGACCTGATGGCACAAGGCTTGCTTTCCCATTTTGAAAGCTCCATTCATGCCGCCTTGAACCTACCTAAATACCAGAGTTTTGGACGAGTTTCTAGTCACTGTAGGCAGGGCTCTGGGAAGGGAACGAGTTTTCTCTAAATCAACAGGGTGCTTTCATAGCCTGGGTGGGAGCTCCTCCTGAGACGCTCTAGAGCCTCAAGGAAACTTGACGTGAGTCCTTTCCTCAAGGTAAAGCCTTGAAGAGCCCTGCTGAAGCGGCACGTGGATAAGTTTCCTTGAGACATGAGTTGCAGTTGTCCTTTCTTTTAACGTTACTACGCTTTTCAAGACACCTAGGATCTCGCCTGGGCACCCTATTCCGTGCAAGAACACCGAGTACCGGCAGGCTCCACTGGGTTGCTAAGAAACATCCAGGCCCGGATACCTTTCCCAGTCACTCTGTGTATGCTAAGTGTAGGGCAACACACTGCACTCTTCCTTGGGAGAGCTACATTTCCTCAGCACTCCAACAGCTCCAGGTAATCTGTTCTCTCACGTCCTACATGTCATGCAAATTGCCTCAATGCCCTAGGCTGAGCGGCACTGAGAAATCAAAACTGCTTCGCATTCCTTCTACAAAGTCATACCTTAAGACCCCATACTTAGAGGAGAAACTCGGCTTGCGTTCCTCCTGTAACCAAAGCACAGTTCTTCCTCTTACACTGCAGGGTTTTAGAAGAGCCTAAGCCCCGATAGCGTTACCAAAGCGTTCCTTGGGAGAGGCAGTTCGCTACATGCAGAACTCCGTGCCAAGAAAACATTCTTCAGGGAAGGGACCATTGTGTAGTTTGAGGGAATATTTACTTGGTAGACATCACAAGGGGGTTGGCTGCGTGTTCCCTGGAAACGGAGACCTGATGGCACAAGGCTTGCTTTCCCATTTTGAAAGCTCCATTCATGCTGCCTTGAAGCTACCTAAATACCAGTGTTTTGGACGGGTCTCTAGTCACTGTAGGCAGGGCTGTGGGAAGGGAACGAGTTTTCTCTAAATCAACAGGGTGCTTTCGTAGCCTGGGTGGGAGCTCCAACTGAGACGCTCTAGAGCTCAAAGGAAACTTGACGTGAGTCGTTTCCTCAAGGTAAAGCCTTGAAGGGCCCTGCTGAAGCCGAAGCGTAGAGAAGTTTCCTTGAGACATGAGTTGCAGTTCTCCTTTCTTTTAACGTTACTACGCTTTTCAAGACACCTAGGATCTCGCCTGGGCACCCTATTCCGTGCAAGAACACCGAGTACCGGCAGGCTCCACTGGGTTGCTAAGAAACATCCAGGCCCGGATACCTTTCCCAGTCACTCTGTGTATGCTAAGTGTAGGGCAACACACTGCACTCTTCCTTGGGAGAGCTACATTTCCTCAGCACTCCAACAGCTCCAGGTAATCTGTTCTCTCACGTCCTACATGTCATGCAAATTGCCTCAATGCCCTAGGCTGAGCGGCACTGAGAAATCAAAACTGCTTCGCATTCCTTCTACAAAGTCATACCTTAAGACCCCATACTTACAGGAGAAACTCGGCTTGCGTTCCTCCTGTAACCAAAGCACAGTTCTTCCTCTTACACTGCAGGGTTTTAGAAGAGCCTAAGCCCCGATAGCGTTACCAAAGCGTTCCTTGGGAGAGGCAGTTCGCTACATGCAGAACTCCGTGCCAAGAAAACATTCTTCAGGGAAGGGACCATTGTGTAGTTTGAGGGAATATTTACTTGGTAGACATCACAAGGGGGTAGGCTGCGTGTTCCCTGGAAACGGAGACCTGATGGCACAAGGCTTGCTTTCCCATTTTGAAAGCTCCATTCATGCTGCCTTGAAGCTACCTAAATACCAGTGTTTTGGACGGGTCTCTAGTCACTGTAGGCAGGGCTGTGGGAAGGGAACGAGTTTTCTCTAAATCAACAGGGTGCTTTCGTAGCCTGGGTGGGAGCTCCAACTGAGACGCTCTAGAGCTCAAAGGAAACTTGACGTGAGTCGTTTCCTCAAGGTAAAGCCTTGAAGGGCCCTGCTGAAGCCGAAGCGTGGAGCAGTTTCCTGGAGACATGAGTTGCAGTTCTGCTTTCTTTGAACGTTAGTACGCTTATGAAGACACCTAGTAACTCTCGTGGGCACCCTATTCCCTGCAAGAACACCGAGGACCGGCATGCTCGACTGGGAAGCTCAGAAACATCCAGGCCCGGAAACCTTTCCCAGTCACTCTCAATATGCTAAGGGTAGGGCAACACACTGCACGCCTCCTTGGGAGAGCTAGATTTCCTCAGCACTCCAACAGCTCCAGGCAATCTGTTGTCTCACGTCTACATGTCATGCATATCTGCCTCAATGCCCTAGGCTGAGCCGCACTGAGAAACCAATACTCTTTCACATTCCTTCTACAAAGTCATACCTTAAGACCCCATACTTACAGGAGAAAGTTGCCTTGCGTTCCTGCTGTAACCAAAGCACAGTTCTTCCTCTTACACTGCAGGGTTTTAGAAGAGGCTAATCCCCTATAGCGTACCTAGAGCATTCCTTGGGAGAGGCAGTTCGCTACATGCAGAACTCCGTGCCATGAACACGTTATTCAGGGAAGGGACCAGTGTGTCGCTAGAATGTATATTAACTTGGTAGAAATCACAGGGAGGTAGGCTGCGTGTTCACTGGGAACGGGGACCTGATGGCACAAGGCTTGCTTTCCCATTTTGAAAGCTCCATTCATGCCGCCTTGAACCTACCTAAATACCAGAGTTTTGGACGAGTTTCTAGTCACTGTAGGCAGGGCTCTGGGAAGGGAACGAGTTTTCTCTAAATCAACAGGGTGCTTTCATAGCCTGGGTGGGAGCTCCTCCTGAGACGCTCTAGAGCCTCAAGGAAACTTGACCTGAGTCCTTTCCTCAAGGTAAAGCCTTGAAGAGCCCTGCTGAAGCGGAACGTGGAGAAGTTTCCTTGAGACAGGAGTTGCAGTTCTCCTTTCTTTTAACGTTAGTACGCTTTTCAAGACACCTAGGATCTCGCCTGGGCACCCTATTCCGTGCAAGAACACTGAGTACCGGCAGGCTCCACTGGGTTGCTAAGAAACATCCAGGCCCGGATACCTTTCCCAGTCACTCTGTGTATGCTAAGTGTAGGGCAACACACTGCACTCTTCCTTGGGAGAGCTACATTTCCTCAGCACTCCAACAGCTCCAGGTAATCTGTTCTCTCACGTCCTACATGCCATGCAAATTGCCTCAATGCCCTAGGCTGAGCGGCACTGAGAAATCAAAACTGCTTCGCATTCCTTCTACAAAGTCATACCTTAAGACCCCATACTTAGAGGAGAAACTCGGCTTGCGTTCCTCCTGTAACCAAAGCACAGTTCTTCCTCTTACACTGCAGGGTTTTAGAAGAGCCTAAGCCCCGATAGCGTTACCAAAGCGTTCCTTGGGAGAGGCAGTTCGCTACATGCAGAACTCCGTGCCAAGAAAACATTCTTCAGGGAAGGGACCATTGTGTAGTTTGAGGGAATATTTACTTGGTAGACATCACAAGGGGGTAGGCTGCGTGTTCCCTGGAAACGGAGACCTGATGGCACAAGGCTTGCTTTCCCATTTTGAAAGCTCCATTCATGCTGCCTTGAAGCTACCTAAATACCAGTGTTTTGGACGGGTCTCTAGTCACTGTAGGCAGGGCTGTGGGAAGGGAACGAGTTTTCTCTAAATCAACAGGGTGCTTTCGTAGCCTGGGTGGGAGCTCCAACTGAGACGCTCTAGAGCTCAAAGGAAACTTGACGTGAGTCGTTTCCTCAAGGTAAAGCCTTGAAGGGCCCTGCTGAAGCCGAAGCGTGGAGCAGTTTCCTGGAGACATGAGTTGCAGTTCTGCTTTCTTTGAACGTTAGTACGCTTATGAAGACACCTAGTAACTCTCGTGGGCACCCTATTCCCTGCAAGAACACCGAGGACCGGCATGCTCGACTGGGAAGCTCAGAAACATCCAGGCCCGGAAACCTTTCCCAGTCACTCTCAATATGCTAAGGGTAGGGCAACACACTGCACGCCTCCTTGGGAGAGCTAGATTTCCTCAGCACTCCAACAGCTCCAGGCAATCTGTTGTCTCACGTCTACATGTCATGCATATCTGCCTCAATGCCCTAGGCTGAGCCGCACTGAGAAACCAATACTCTTTCACATTCCTTCTACAAAGTCATACCTTAAGACCCCATACTTACAGGAGAAAGTTGCCTTGCGTTCCTGCTGTAACCAAAGCACAGTTCTTCCTCTTACACTGCAGGGTTTTAGAAGAGGCTAAGCCCCTATAGCGTACCTAGAGCATTCCTTGGGAGAGGCAGTTCGCTACATGCAGAACTCCGTGCCAAGAACACGTTATTCAGGGAAGGGACCAGTGTGTCGCTAGAATGTATATTAACTTGGTAGAAATCACAGGGAGGTAGGCTGCGTGTTCACTGGGAACGGGGACCTGATGGCACAAGGCTTGCTTTCCCATTTTGAAAGCTCCATTCATGCCGCCTTGAACCTACCTAAATACCAGAGTTTTGGACGAGTTTCTAGACACTGTAGGCAGGGCTCTGGGAAGGGAACGAGTTTTCTCTAAATCAACAGGGTGCTTTCATAGCCTGGGTGGGAGCTCCTCCTGAGACGCTCTAGAGCCTCAAGGAAACTTGACGTGAGTCCTTTCCTCAAGGTAAAGCCTTGAAGAGCCCTGCTGAAGCGGAACGTGGAGAAGTTTCCTTGAGACATGAGTTGCGGTTCTCCTTTCTTTTAACGTTAGTACGCTTTTCAAGACACCTAGGATCTCGCCTCGGCACCCTATTCCGTGCAAGAACACTGAGTACCGGCAGGCTCCACTGGGTTGCTAAGAAACATCCAGGCCCGGATACCTTTCCCAGTCACTCTGTGTATGCCAAGTGTAGGGCAACACACTGCACTCTTCCTTGGGAGAGCTACATTTCCTCAGCACTCCAACAGCTCCAGGTAATCTGTTCTCTCACGTCCTACATGCCATGCAAATTGCCTCAATGCCCTAGGCTGAGCGGCACTGAGAAATCAAAACTGCTTCGCATTCCTTCTACAAAGTCATACCTTAAGACCCCATACTTAGAGGAGAAACTCGGCTTGCGTTCCTCCTGTAACCAAAGCACAGTTCTTCCTCTTACACTGCAGTGTTTTAGAAGAGCCTAAGCCCCGATAGCGTTACCAAAGCGTTCCTTGGGAGAGGCAGTTCGCTACATGCAGAACTCCGTGCCAAGAAAACATTCTTCAGGGAAGGGACCATTGTGTAGTTTGAGGGAATATTTACTTGGTAGACATCACAAGGGGGTAGGCTGCGTGTTCCCTGGAAACGGAGACCTGATGGCACAAGGCTTGCTTTCCCATTTTGAAAGCTCCATTCATGCTGCCTTGAAGCTACCTAAATACCAGTGTTTTGGACGGGTCTCTAGTCACTGTAGGCAGGGCTGTGGGAAGGGAACGAGTTTTCTCTAAATCAACAGGGTGCTTTCGTAGCCTGGGTGGGAGCTCCAACTGAGACGCTCTAGAGCTCAAAGGAAACTTGACGTGAGTCGTTTCCTCAAGGTAAAGCCTTGAAGGGCCCTGCTGAAGCCGAAGCGTAGAGAAGTTTCCTTGAGACATGAGTTGCAGTTCTCCTTTCTTTTAACGTTACTACGCTTTTCAAGACACCTAGGATCTCGCCTGGGCACCCTATTCCGTGCAAGAACACTGAGTACCGGCAGGCTCCACTGGGTTGCTAAGAAACATCCAGGCCCGGATACCTTTCCCAGTCACTCTGTGTATGCTAAGTGTAGGGCAACACACTGCACTCTTCCTTGGGAGAGCTACATTTCCTCAGCACTCCAACAGCTCCAGGTAATCTGTTCTCTCACGTCCTACATGTCATGCAAATTGCCTCAATGCCCTAGGCTGAGCGGCACTGAGAAATCAAAACTGCTTCGCATTCCTTCTACAAAGTCATACCTTAAGACCCCATACTTACAGGAGAAACTCGGCTTGCGTTCCTCCTGTAACCAAAGCAAAGTTCTTCCTCTTACACTGCAGGGTTTTAGAAGAGGCTAAGCCCCTATAGCGTACCTAGAGCATTCCTTGGGAGAGGCAGTTCGCTACATGCAGAACTCCGTGCCAAGAACACGTTATTCAGGGAAGGGACCAGTGTGTCGCTAGAATGTATATTAACTTGGTAGAAATCACAGGGAGGTAGGCTGCGTGTTCTCTGGGAACGGGGACCTGATGGCACAAGGCTTGCTTTCCCATTTTGAAAGCTCCATTCATGCCGCCTTGAACCTACCTAAATACCAGAGTTTTGGACGAGTTTCTAGTCACTGTAGGCAGGGCTCTGGGAAGGGAACGAGTTTTCTCTAAATCAACAGGGTGCTTTCATAGCCTGGGTGGGAGCTCCTCCTGAGACGCTCTAGAGCCTCAAGGAAACTTGACGTGAGTCCTTTCCTCAAGGTAAAGCCTTGAAGAGCCCTGCTGAAGCGGAACGTAGAGAAGTTTCCTTGAGACATGAGTTGCAGTTCTCCTTTCTTTTAACGTTAGTACGCTTTTCAAGACACCTAGGATCTCGCCTGGGCACCCTATTCCGTGCAAGAACACTGAGTACCGGCAGGCTCCACTGGGTTGCTAAGAAACATCCAGGCCCGGATACCTTTCCCAGTCACTCTGTGTATGCTAAGTGTAGGGCAACACACTGCACTCTTCCTTGGGAGAGCTACATTTCCTCAGCACTCCAACAGCTCCAGGTAATCTGTTCTCTCACGTCCTACATGCCATGCAAATTGCCTCAATGCCCTAGGCTGAGCGGCACTGAGAAATCAAAACTGCTTCGCATTCCTTCTACAAAGTCATACCTTAAGACCCCATACTTAGAGGAGAAACTCGGCTTGCGTTCCTCCTGTAACCAAAGCACAGTTCTTCCTCTTACACTGCAGGGTTTTAGAAGACCCTAAGCCCCGATAGCGTTACCAAAGCGTTCCTTGGGAGAGGCAGTTCGCTACATGCAGAACTCCGTGCCAAGAAAACATTCTTCAGGGAAGGGACCATTGTGTAGTTTGAGGGAATATTTACTTGGTAGACATCACAAGGGGGTAGGCTGCGTGTTCCCTGGAAACGGAGACCTGATGGCACAAGGCTTGCTTTCCCATTTTGAAAGCTCCATTCATGCTGCCTTGAAGCTACCTAAATACCAGTGTTTTGGACGGGTCTCTAGTCACTGTAGGCAGGGCTGTGGGAAGGGAACGAGTTTTCTCTAAATCAACAGGGTGCTTTCGTAGCCTGGGTGGCAGCTCCAACTGAGACGCTCTAGAGCTCAAAGGAAACTTGACGTGAGTCGTTTCCTCAAGGTAAAGCCTTGAAGAGCCCTGCTGAAGCGGAAGCATGGAGCAGCTTCCTGGAGACATGAGTTGTAGTTCTGCTTTCTTTGAACGTTAGTATGCTTATGAAGACACCTAGTAACTCTCGTGGGCACCCTATTCCCTGCAAGAACACCGAGGACCGGCATGCTCGACTGGGAAGCTCAGAAACATCCAGGCCCGGAAACCTTTCCCAGTCACTCTCAATATGCTAAGTGTAAGGCAACACACTGCACGCCTCCTTGGAAGAGCTAGATTTCCTCAGCACTCCAACAGCTCCAGGCAATCTGTTGTCTCACGTCTACATGTCATGCATATCTGCCTCAATGCCCTAGGCTGAGTGGCACTGAGTAACCAATACTGTTTCACATTCCTTCTACAAAGTCATACGTTAAGACCCCATACTTACAGGAGAAAGTTGCCTTGCGTTCCTGCTGTAACCAAAGCACAGTTCTTCCTCTTACACTGCAGGGTTTTAGAAGAGGCTAAGCCCCTATAGCGTACCTAGAGCATTCCTTGGGAGAGGCAGTTCGCTACATGCAGAACTCCGTGCCAAGAACACGTTATTCAGGGAAGGGACCAGTGTGTCACTAGAGTGTATATTAACTTGGTAGAAATCACAGGGAGGTAGGCTGCGTGTTCACTGGAAACGGGGACCTGATGGCACAAGGCTTGCTTTAAAATTTTGAAAGCTCCATTCATGCCGCCTTGAACCTACCTAAATACCAGTGTTTTGGACGAGTTTCTAGTCACTGTAGGCAGGGCTCTGGGAAGGGAACGAGTTTTCTCTAAATCAACAGGGTGCTTTCATAGCCTGGTGGGAGCTCCTCCTGAGACGCTCTAGAGCTACAAGGAAACTTGACGTGAGTCCTTTCCTCAAGGTAAAGCCTTGAAGAGCCCTGCTGAAGCGGCACGTGGATAAGTTTCCTTGAGACATGAGTTGCAGTTGTCCTTTCTTTTAACGTTACTACGCTTTTCAAGACACCTAGGATCTCGCCTGGGCACCCTATTCCGTGCAAGAACACCGAGTACCGGCAGGCTCCACTGGGTTGCTAAGAAACATCCAGGCCCGGATACCTTTCCCAGTCACTCTGTGTATGCTAAGTGTAGGGCAACACACTGCACTCTTCCTTGGGAGAGCTACATTTCCTCAGCACTCCAACAGCTCCAGGTAATCTGTTCTCTCACGTCCTACATGTCATGCAAATTGCCTCAATGCCCTAGGCTGAGCGGCACTGAAAAATCAAAACTGCTTCGCATTCCTTCTACAAAGTCATACCTTAAGACCCCATACTTAGAGGAGAAACTCGGCTTGCGTTCCTCCTGTAACCAAAGCACTGTTCTTCCTCTTACACTGCAGGGTTTTAGAAGAGCCTAAGCCCCGATAGCGTTACCAAAGCGTTCCTTGGGAGAGGCAGTTCGCTACATGCAGAACTCCGTGCCAAGAAAACATTCTTCAGGGAAGGGACCATTGTGTAGTTTGAGGGAATATTTACTTGGTAGACATCACAAGGGGGTAGGCTGCGTGTTCCCTGGAAACGGAGACCTGATGGCACAAGGCTTGCTTTCCCATTTTGAAAGCTCCATTCATGCTGCCTTGAAGCTACCTAAATACCAGTGTTTTGGACGGGTCTCTAGTCACTGTAGGCAGGGCTGTGGGAAGGGAACGAGTTTTCTCTAAATCAACAGGGTGCTTTCGTAGCCTGGGTGGGAGCTCCAACTGAGACGCTCTAGAGCTCAAAGGAAACTTGACGTGAGTCGTTTCCTCAAGGTAAAGCCTTGAAGGGCCCTGCTGAAGCCGAAGCGTGGAGCAGTTTCCTGGAGACATGAGTTGCAGTTCTGCTTTCTTTGAACGTTAGTACGCTTATGAAGACACCTAGTAACTCTCGTGGGCACCCTATTCCCTGCAAGAACACCGAGGACCGGCATGCTCGACTGGGAAGCTCAGAAACATCCAGGCCCGGAAACCTTTCCCAGTCACTCTCAATATGCTAAGGGTAGGGCAACACACTGCACGCCTCCTTGGGAGAGCTAGATTTCCTCAGCACTCCAACAGCTCCAGGCAATCTGTTGTCTCACGTCTACATGTCATGCATATCTGCCTCAATGCCCTAGGCTGAGCCGCACTGAGAAACCAATACTCTTTCACATTCCTTCTACAAAGTCATACCTTAAGACCCCATACTTACAGGAGAAAGTTGCCTTGCGTTCCTGCTGTAACCAAAGCACAGTTCTTCCTCTTACACTGCAGGGTTTTAGAAGAGGCTAAACCCCTATAGCGTACCTAGAGCATTCCTTGGGAGAGGCAGTTCGCTACATGCAGAACTCCGTGCCAAGAACACGTTATTCAGGGAAGGGACCAGTGTGTCGCTAGAATGTATATTAACTTGGTAGAACTCACAGGGAGGTAGGCTGCCTGTTCACTGGAAACGGGGACCTGATGGCACAAGGCTTGCTTTCCCATTTTGAAAGCTCCATTCATGCCGCCTTGAACCTACCTAAATACCAGTGTTTTGGACGAGTTTCTAGTCACTGTAGGCAGGGCTCTGGGAAGGGAACGAGTTTTCTCGAAATCAACAGGGTGCTTTCATAGCCTGGGTGGGAGCTCCTCCTGAGACGCTCTAGAGCTACAAGGAAACTTGACGTGAGTCCTTTCCTCAAGGTAAAGCCTTGAAGAGCCCTGCTGAAGCGGCACGTGGAGAAGTTTCCTTGAGACATGAGTTGCAGTTCTCCTTTCTTTTAACGTTACTACGCTTTTCAAGACACCTAGGATCTCGCCTGGGCACCCTATTCCGTGCAAGAACACCGAGTACCGGCAGGCTCCACTGGGTTGCTAAGAAACATCCAGGCCCGGATACCTTTCCCAGTCACTCTGTGTATGCTAAGTGTAGGGCAACACACTGCACTCTTCCTTGGGAGAGCTACATTTCCTCAGCACTCCAACAGCTCCAGGTAATCTGTTCTCTCACGTCCTACATGTCATGCAAATTGCCTCAATGCCCTAGGCTGAGCGGCACTGAGAAATCAAAACTGCTTCGCATTCCTTCTACAAAGTCATACCTTAAGACCCCATACTTAGAGGAGAAACTCGGCTTGCGTTCCTCCTGTAACCAAAGCACAGTTCTTCCTCTTACACTGCAGGGTTTTAGAAGAGCCTAAGCCCCGATAGCGTTACCAAAGCGTTCCTTGGGAGAGGCAGTTCGCTACATGCAGAACTCCGTGCCAAGAAAACATTCTTCAGGGAAGGGACCATTGTGTAGTTTGAGGGAATATTTACTTGGTAGACATCACAAGGGGGTAGGCTGCGTGTTCCCTGGAAACGGAGACCTGATGGCACAAGGCTTGCTTTCCCATTTTGAAAGCTCCATTCATGCTGCCTTGAAGCTACCTAAATACCAGTGTTTTGGACGGGTCTCTAGTCACTGTAGGCAGGGCTGTGGGAAGGGAACGAGTTTTCTCTAAATCAACAGGGTGCTTTCGTAGCCTGGGTGGGAGCTCCAACTGAGACGCTCTAGAGCTCAAAGGAAACTTGACGTGAGTCGTTTCCTCAAGGTAAAGCCTTGAAGGGCCCTGCTGAAGCCGAAGCGTGGAGCAGTTTCCTGGAGACATGAGTTGCAGTTCTGCTTTCTTTGAACGTTAGTACGCTTATGAAGACACCTAGTAACTCTCGTGGGCACCCTATTCCCTGCAAGAACACCGAGGACCGGCATGCTCGACTGGGAAGCTCAGAAACATCCAGGCCCGGAAACCTTTCCCAGTCACTCTCAATATGCTAAGGGTAGGGCAACACACTGCACGCCTCCTTGGGAGAGCTAGATTTCCTCAGCACTCCAACAGCTCCAGGCAATCTGTTGTCTCACGTCTACATGTCATGCATATCTGCCTCAATGCCCTAGGCTGAGCCGCACTGAGAAACCAATACTCTTTCACATTCCTTCTACAAAGTCATACCTTAAGACCCCATACTTACAGGAGAAAGTTGCCTTGCGTTCCTGCTGTAACCAAAGCACAGTTCTTCCTCTTACACTGCAGGGTTTTAGAAGAGGCTAAGCCCCTATAGCGTACCTAGAGCATTCCGTGGGAGAGGCAGTTCGCTACATGCAGAACTCCGTGCCAAGAACACGTTATTCAGGGAAGGGACCAGTGTGTCGCTAGAATGTATATTAACTTGGTAGAAATCACAGGGAGGTAGGCTGCGTGTTCACTGGGAACGGGGACCTGATGGCACAAGGCTTGCTTTCCCATTTTGAAAGCTCCATTCATGCCGCCTTGAACCTACCTAAATACCAGAGTTTTGGACGAGTTTCTAGTCACTGTAGGCAGGGCTCTGGGAAGGGAACGAGTTTTCTCTAAATCAACAGGGTGCTTTCATAGCCTGGGTGGGAGCTCCTCCTGAGACGCTCTAGAGCCTCAAGGAAACTTGACGTGAGTCCTTTCCTCAAGGTAAAGCCTTGAAGAGCCCTGCTGAAGCGGCACGTGGATAAGTTTCCTTGAGACATGAGTTGCAGTTCTCCTTTCTTTTAACGTTAGTACGCTTTTCAAGACACCTAGGATCTCGCCTGGGCACCCTATTCCGTGCAAGAACACTGAGTACCGGCAGGCTCCACTGGGTTGCTAAGAAACATCCAGGCCCGGATACCTTTCCCAGTCACTCTGTGTATGCTAAGTGTAGGGCAACACACTGCACTCTTCCTTGGGAGAGCTACATTTCCTCAGCACTCCAACAGCTCCAGGTAATCTGTTCTCTCACGTCCTACATGTCATGCAAATTGCCTCAATGCCCTAGGCTGAGCGGCACTGAGAAATCAAAACTGCTTCGCATTCCTTCTACAAAGTCATACCTTAAGACCCCATACTTAGAGGAGAAACTCGGCTTGCGTTCCTCCTGTAACCAAAGCACAGTTCTTCCTCTTACACTGCAGGGTTTTAGAAGAGCCTAAGCCCCGATAGCGTTACCAAAGCGTTCCTTGGGAGAGGCAGTTCGCTACATGCAGAACTCCGTGCCAAGAAAACATTCTTCAGGGAAGGGACCATTGTGTAGTTTGAGGGAATATTTACTTGGTAGACATCACAAGGGGGTAGGCTGCGTGTTCCCTGGAAACGGAGACCTGATGGCACAAGGCTTGCTTTCCCATTTTGAAAGCTCCATTCATGCTGCCTTGAAGCTACCTAAATACCAGTGTTTTGGACGGGTCTCTAGTCACTGTAGGCAGGGCTGTGGGAAGGGAACGAGTTTTCTCTAAATCAACAGGGTGCTTTCGTAGCCTGGGTGGGAGCTCCAACTGAGACGCTCTAGAGCTCAAAGGAAACTTGACGTGAGTCGTTTCCTCAAGGTAAAGCCTTGAAGGGCCCTGCTGAAGCCGAAGCGTGGAGCAGTTTCCTGGAGACATGAGTTGCAGTTCTGCTTTCTTTGAACGTTAGTACGCTTATGAAGACACCTAGTAACTCTCGTGGGCACCCTATTCCCTGCAAGAACACCGAGGACCGGCATGCTCGACTGGGAAGCTCAGAAACATCCAGGCCCGGAAACCTTTCCCAGTCACTCTCAATATGCTAAGGGTAGGGCAACACACTGCACGCCTCCTTGGGAGAGCTAGATTTCCTCAGCACTCCAACAGCTCCAGGCAATCTGTTGTCTCACGTCTACATGTCATGCATATCTGCCTCAATGCCCTAGGCTGAGCCGCACTGAGAAACCAATACTCTTTCACATTCCTTCTACAAAGTCATACCTTAAGACCCCATACTTACAGGAGAAAGTTGCCTTGCGTTCCTGCTGTAACCAAAGCACAGTTCTTCCTCTTACACTGCAGGGTTTTAGAAGAGGCTAAGCCCCTATAGCGTACCTAGAGCATTCCTTGGGAGAGGCAGTTCGCTACATGCAGAACTCCGTGCCAAGAACACGTTATTCAGGGAAGGGACCAGTGTGTCGCTAGAATGTATATTAACTTGGTAGAACTCACAGGGAGGTAGGCTGCCTGTTCACTGGAAACGGGGACCTGATGGCACAAGGCTTGCTTTCCCATTTTGAAAGCTCCATTCATGCCGCCTTGAACCTACCTAAATACCAGTGTTTTGGACGAGTTTCTAGTCACTGTAGGCAGGGCTCTGGGAAGGGAACGAGTTTTCTCGAAATCAACAGGGTGCTTTCATAGCCTGGGTGGGAGCTCCTCCTGAGACGCTCTAGAGCTACAAGGAAACTTGACGTGAGTCCTTTCCTCAAGGTAAAGCCTTGAAGAGCCCTGCTGAAGCGGAACGTGGAGAAGTTTCCTTGAGACAGGAGTTGCAGTTCTCCTTTCTTTTAACGTTACTACGCTTTTCAAGACACCTAGGATCTCGCCTGGGCACCCTATTCCGTGCAAGAACACCGAGTACCGGCAGGCTCCACTGGGTTGCTAAGAAACATCCAGGCCCGGATACCTTTCCCAGTCACTCTGTGTATGCTAAGTGTAGGGCAACACACTGCACTCTTCCTTGGGAGAGCTACATTTCCTCAGCACTCCAACAGCTCCAGGTAATCTGTTCTCTCACGTCCTACATGTCATGCAAATTGCCTCAATGCCCTAGGCTGAGCGGCACTGAGAAATCAAAACTGCTTCGCATTCCTTCTACAAAGTCATACCTTAAGACCCCATACTTACAGGAGAAACTCGGCTTGCGTTCCTCCTGTAACCAAAGCACAGTTCTTCCTCTTACACTGCAGGGTTTTAGAAGAGCCTAAGCCCCGATAGCGTTACCAAAGCGTTCCTTGGGAGAGGCAGTTCGCTACATGCAGAACTCCGTGCCAAGAAAACATTCTTCAGGGAAGGGACCATTGTGTAGTTTGAGGGAATATTTACTTGGTAGACATCACAAGGGGGTAGGCTGCGTGTTCCCTGGAAACGGAGACCTGATGGCACAAGGCTTGCTTTCCCATTTTGAAAGCTCCATTCATGCTGCCTTGAAGCTACCTAAATACCAGTGTTTTGGACGGGTCTCTAGTCACTGTAGGCAGGGCTGTGGGAAGGGAACGAGTTTTCTCTAAATCAACAGGGTGCTTTCGTAGCCTGGGTGGGAGCTCCAACTGAGACGCTCTAGAGCTCAAAGGAAACTTGACGTGAGTCGTTTCCTCAAGGTAAAGCCTTGAAGGGCCCTGCTGAAGCCGAAGCGTGGAGCAGTTTCCTGGAGACATGAGTTGCAGTTCTGCTTTCTTTGAACGTTAGTACGCTTATGAAGACACCTAGTAACTCTCGTGGGCACCCTATTCCCTGCAAGAACACCGAGGACCGGCATGCTCGACTGGGAAGCTCAGAAACATCCAGGCCCGGAAACCTTTCCCAGTCACTCTCAATATGCTAAGGGTAGGGCAACACACTGCACGCCTCCTTGGGAGAGCTAGATTTCCTCAGCACTCCAACAGCTCCAGGCAATCTGTTGTCTCACGTCTACATGTCATGCATATCTGCCTCAATGCCCTAGGCTGAGCCGCACTGAGAAACCAATACTCTTTCACATTCCTTCTACAAAGTCATACCTTAAGACCCCATACTTACAGGAGAAAGTTGCCTTGCGTTCCTGCTGTAACCAAAGCACAGTTCTTCCTCTTACACTGCAGGGTTTTAGAAGAGGCTAAGCCCCTATAGCGTACCTAGAGCATTCCTTGGGAGAGGCAGTTCGCTACATGCAGAACTCCGTGCCAAGAACACGTTATTCAGGGAAGGGACCAGTGTGTCGCTAGAATGTATATTAACTTGGTAGAAATCACAGGGAGGTAGGCTGCGTGTTCACTGGGAACGGGGACCTGATGGCACAAGGCTTGCTTTCCCATTTTGAAAGCTCCATTCATGCCGCCTTGAACCTACCTAAATACCAGAGTTTTGGACGAGTTTCTAGTCACTGTAGGCAGGGCTCTGGGAAGGGAACGAGTTTTCTCTAAATCAACAGGGTGCTTTCATAGCCTGGGTGGGAGCTCCTCCTGAGACGCTCTAGAGCCTCAAGGAAACTTGACGTGAGTCCTTTCCTCAAGGTAAAGCCTTGAAGAGCCCTGCTGAAGCGGAACGTGGAGAAGTTTCCTTGAGACATGAGTTGCAGTTCTCCTTTCTTTTAACGTTAGTACGCTTTTCAAGACACCTAGGATCTCGCCTGGGCACCCTATTCCGTGCAAGAACACTGAGTACCGGCAGGCTCCACTGGGTTGCTAAGAAACATCCAGGCCCGGATACCTTTCCCAGTCACTCTGTGTATGCTAAGTGTAGGGCAACACACTGCACTCTTCCTTGGGAGAGCTACATTTCCTCAGCACTCCAACAGCTCCAGGTAATCTGTTCTCTCACGTCCTACATGCCATGCAAATTGCCTCAATGCCCTAGGCTGAGCGGCACTGAGAAATCAAAACTGCTTCGCATTCCTTCTACAAAGTCATACCTTAAGACCCCATACTTACAGGAGAAACTCGGCTTGCGTTCCTCCTGTAACCAAAGCACAGTTCTTCCTCTTACACTGCAGGGTTTTAGAAGAGCCTAAGCCCCGATAGCGTTACCAAAGCGTTCCATGGGAGAGGCAGTTCGCTACATGCAGAACTCCGTGCCAAGAAAACATTCTTCAGGGAAGGGACCATTGTGTAGTTTGAGGGAATATTTACTTGGTAGACATCACAAGGGGGTAGGCTGCGTGTTCCCTGGAAATGGAGACCTGATGGCACAAGGCTTGCTTTCCCATTTTGAAAGCTCCATTCATGCTGCCTTGAAGCTACCTAAATACCAGTGTTTTGGACGGGTCTCTAGTCACTGTAGGCAGGGCTGTGGGAAGGGAACGAGTTTTCTCTAAATCAACAGGGTGCTTTCGTAGCCTGGGTGGGAGCTCCAACTGAGACGCTCTAGAGCTCAAAGGAAACTTGACGTGAGTCGTTTCCTCAAGGTAAAGCCTTGAAGGGCCCTGCTGAAGCTGAAGCGTAGAGAAGTTTCCTTGAGACATGAGTTGCAGTTCTCCTTTCTTTTAACGTTACTACGCTTTTCAAGACACCTAGGATCTCGCCTGGGCACCCTATTCCGTGCAAGAACACCGAGTACCGGCAGGCTCCACTGGGTTGCTAAGAAACATCCAGGCCCGGATACCTTTCCCAGTCACTCTGTGTATGCTAAGTGTAGGGCAACACACTGCACTCTTCCTTGGGAGAGCTACATTTCCTCAGCACTCCAACAGCTCCAGGTAATCTGTTCTCTCACTTCCTACATGTCATGCAAATTGCCTCAATGCCCTAGGCTGAGCGGCACTGAGAAATCAAAACTGCTTCGCATTCCTTCTACAAAGGCATACCTTAAGACCCCATACTTACAGGAGAAACTCGGCTTGCGTTCCTCCTGTAACCAAAGCACAGTTCTTCCTCTTACACTGCAGGGTTTTAGAAGAGCCTAAGCCCCGATAGCGTTACCAAAGCGTTCCTTGGGAGAGGCAGTTCGCTACATGCAGAACTCCGTGCCAAGAAAACATTCTTCAGGGAAGGGACCATTGTGTAGTTTGAGGGAATATTTACTTGGTAGACATCACAAGGGGGTAGGCTGCGTGTTCCCTGGAAACGGAGACCTGATGGCACAAGGCTTGCTTTCCCATTTTGAAAGCTCCATTCATGCTGCCTTGAAGCTACCTAAATACCAGTGTTTTGGACGGGTCTCTAGTCACTGTAGGCAGGGCTGTGGGAAGGGAACGAGTTTTCTCTAAATCAACAGGGTGCTTTCGTAGCCTGGGTGGGAGCTCCAACTGAGACGCTCTAGAGCTCAAAGGAAACTTGACGTGAGTCGTTTCCTCAAGGTAAAGCCTTGAAGGGCCCTGCTGAAGCCGAAGCGTGGAGCAGTTTCCTGGAGACATGAGTTGCAGTTCTGCTTTCTTTGAACGATAGTACGCTTATGAAGACACCTAGTAACTCTCGTGGGCACCCTATTCCCTGCAAGAACACCGAGGACCGGCATGCTCGACTGGGAAGCTCAGAAACATCCAGGCCCGGAAACCTTTCCCAGTCACTCTCAATATGCTAAGGGTAGGGCAACACACTGCACACCTCCTTGGGAGAGCTAGATTTCCTCAGCACTCCAACAGCTCCAGGCAATCTGTTGTCTCACGTCTACATGTCATGCATATCTGCCTCAATGCCCTAGGCTGAGCCGCACTGAGAAACCAATACTCTTTCACATTCCTTCTACAAAGTCATACCTTAAGACCCCATACTTACAGGAGAAAGTTGCCTTGCGTTCCTGCTGTAACCAAAGCACAGTTCTTCCTCTTACACTGCAGGGTTTTAGAAGAGGCTAAGCCCCTATAGCGTACCTAGAGCATTCCCTGGGAGAGGCAGTTCACTACATGCAGAACTCCGTGCCAAGAACACGTTATTCAGGGAAGGGACCAGTGTGTCGCTAGAATGTATATTAACTTGGTAGAAATCACAGGGAGGTAGGCTGCGTGTTCACTGGGAACGGGGACCTGATGGCACAAGGCTTGCTTTCCCATTTTGAAAGCTCCATTCATGCCGCCTTGAACCTACCTAAATACCAGAGTTTTGGACGAGTTTCTAGTCACTGTAGGCAGGGCTCTGGGAAGGGAACGAGTTTTCTCTAAATCAACAGGGTGCTTTCATAGCCTGGGTGGGAGCTCCTCCTGAGACGCTCTAGAGCCTCAAGGAAACTTGACGTGAGTCCTTTCCTCAAGGTAAAGCCTTGAAGAGCCCTGCTGAAGCGGAACGTGGAGAAGTTTCCTTGAGACAGGAGTTGCAGTTCTCCTTTCTTTTAACGTTACTACGCTTTTCAAGACACCTAGGATCTCGCCTGGGCACCCTATTCCGTGCAAGAACACCGAGTACCGGCAGGCTCCACTGGGTTGCTAAGAAACATCCAGGCCCGGATACCTTTCCCAGTCACTCTGTGTATGCTAAGTGTAGGGCAACACACTGCACTCTTCCTTGGGAGAGCTACATTTCCTCAGCACTCCAACAGCTCCAGGTAATCTGTTCTCTCACGTCCTACATGTCATGCAAATTGCCTCAATGCCCTAGGCTGAGCGGCACTGAGAAATCAAAACTGCTTCGCATTCCTTCTACAAAGTCATACCTTAAGACCCCATACTTACAGGAGAAACTCGGCTTGCGTTCCTCCTGTAACCAAAGCACAGTTCTTCCTCTTACACTGCAGGGTTTTAGAAGAGCCTAAGCCCCGATAGCGTTACCAAAGCGTTCCTTGGGAGAGGCAGTTCGCTACATGCAGAACTCCGTGCCAAGAAAACATTCTTCAGGGAAGGGACCATTGTGTAGTTTGAGGGAATATTTACTTGGTAGACATCACAAGGGGGTAGGCTGCGTGTTCCCTGGAAACGGAGACCTGATGGCACAAGGCTTGCTTTCCCATTTTGAAAGCTCCATTCATGCTGCCTTGAAGCTACCTAAATACCAGTGTTTTGGACGGGTCTCTAGTCACTGTAGGCAGGGCTGTGGGAAGGGAACGAGTTTTCTCTAAATCAACAGGGTGCTTTCGTAGCCTGGGTGGGAGCTCCAACTGAGACGCTCTAGAGCTCAAAGGAAACTTGACGTGAGTCGTTTCCTCAAGGTAAAGCCTTGAAGAGCCCTGCTGAAGCGGAAGCGTGGAGCAGCTTCCTGGAGACATGAGTTGTAGTTCTGCTTTCTTTGAACGTTAGTATGCTTATGAAGACACCTAGTAACTCTCGTGGGCACCCTATTCCCTGCAAGAACACCGAGGACCGGCATGCTCGACTGGGAAGCTCAGAAACATCCAGGCCCGGAAACCTTTCCCAGTCACTCTCAATATGCTAAGTGTAAGGCAACACACTGCACGCCTCCTTGGAAGAGCTAGATTTCCTCAGCACTCCAACAGCTCCAGGCAATCTGTTGTCTCACGTCTACATGTCATGCATATCTGCCTCAATGCCCTAGGCTGAGTGGCACTGAGTAACCAATACTGTTTCACATTCCTTCTACAAAGTCATACGTTAAGACCCCATACTTACAGGAGAAAGTTGCCTTGCGTTCCTGCTGTAACCAAAGCACAGTTCTTCCTCTTACACTGCAGGGTTTTAGAAGAGGCTAAGCCCCTATAGCGTACCTAGAGCATTCCTTGGGAGAGGCAGTTCGCTACATGCAGAACTCCGTGCCAAGAACACGTTATTCAGGGAAGGGACCAGTGTGTCACTAGAGTGTATATTAACTTGGTAGAAATCACAGGGAGGTAGGCTGCGTGTTCACTGGAAACGGAGACCTGATGGCACAAGGCTTGCTTTCCCATTTTGAAAGCTCCATTCATGCCGCCTTGAACCTACCTAAATACCAGTGTTTTGGACGAGTTTCTAGTCACTGTAGGCAGGGCTCTGGGAAGGGAACGAGTTTTCTCTAAATCAACAGGGTGCTTTCATAGCCTGGGTGGGAGCTCCTCCTGAGACGCTCTAGAGCTACAAGGAAACTTGACGTGAGTCCTTTCCTCAAGGTAAAGCCTTGAAGAGCCCTGCTGAAGCGGCACGTGGATAAGTTTCCTTGAGACATGAGTTGCAGTTGTCCTTTCTTTTAACGTTACTACGCTTTTCAAGACACCTAGGATCTCGCCTGGGCACCCTATTCCGTGCAAGAACACCGAGTACCAGCAGGCTCCACTGGGTTGCTAAGAAACATCCAGGCCCGGATACCTTTCCCAGTCACTCTGTGTATGCTAAGTGTAGGGCAACACACTGCACTCTTCCTTGGGAGAGCTACATTTCCTCAGCACTCCAACAGCTCCAGGTAATCTGTTCTCTCACGTCCTACATGTCATGCAAATTGCCTCAATGCCCTAGGCTGAGCGGCACTGAGAAATCAAAACTGCTTCGCATTCCTTCTACAAAGTCATACCTTAAGACCCCATACTTAGAGGAGAAACTCGGCTTGCGTTCCTCCTGTAACCAAAGCACAGTTCTTCCTCTTACACTGCAGGGTTTTAGAAGAGCCTAAGCCCCGATAGCGTTACCAAAGCGTTCCTTGGGAGAGGCAGTTCGCTACATGCAGAACTCCGTGCCAAGAAAACATTCTTCAGGGAAGGGACCATTGTGTAGTTTGAGGGAATATTTACTTGGTAGACATCACAAGGGGGTAGGCTGCGTGTTCCCTGGAAACGGAGACCTGATGGCACAAGGCTTGCTTTCCCATTTTGAAAGCTCCATTCATGCTGCCTTGAAGCTACCTAAATACCAGTGTTTTGGACGGGTCTCTAGTCACTGTAGGCAGGGCTGTGGGAAGGGAACGAGTTTTCTCTAAATCAACAGGGTGCTTTCGTAGCCTGGGTGGGAGCTCCAACTGAGACGCTCTAGAGCTCAAAGGAAACTTGACGTGAGTCGTTTCCTCAAGGTAAAGCCTTGAAGGGCCCTGCTGAAGCCGAAGCGTGGAGCAGTTTCCTGGAGACATGAGTTGCAGTTCTGCTTTCTTTGAACGTTAGTACGCTTATGAAGACACCTAGTAACTCTCGTGGGCACCCTATTCCCTGCAAGAACACCGAGGACCGGCATGCTCGACTGGGAAGCTCAGAAACATCCAGGCCCGGAAACCTTTCCCAGTCACTCTCAATATGCTAAGGGTAGGGCAACACACTGCACGCCTCCTTGGGAGAGCTAGATTTCCTCAGCACTCCAACAGCTCCAGGCAATCTGTTGTCTCACGTCTACATGTCATGCATATCTGCCTCAATGCCCTAGGCTGAGCCGCACTGAGAAACCAATACTCTTTCACATTCCTTCTACAAAGTCATACCTTAAGACCCCATACTTACAGGAGAAAGTTGCCTTGCGTTCCTGCTGTAACCAAAGCACAGTTCTTCCTCTTACACTGCAGGGTTTTAGAAGAGGCTAAACCCCTATAGCGTACCTAGAGCATTCCTTGGGAGAGGCAGTTCGCTACATGCAGAACTCCGTGCCAAGAACACGTTATTCAGGGAAGGGACCAGTGTGTCGCTAGAATGTATATTAACTTGGTAGAACTCACAGGGAGGTAGGCTGCGTGTTCACTGGAAACGGGGACCTGATGGCACAAGGCTTGCTTTCCCATTTTGAAAGCTCCATTCATGCCGCCTTGAACCTACCTAAATACCAGTGTTTTGGACGAGTTTCTAGTCACTGTAGGCAGGGCTCTGGGAAGGGAACGAGTTTTCTCTAAATCAACAGGGTGCTTTCATAGCCTGGGTGGGAGCTCCACCTGAGACGCTCTAGAGCTACAAGGAAACTTGACGTGAGTCCTTTCCTCAAGGTAAAGCCTTGAAGAGCCCTGCTGAAGCGGCACGTGGATAAGTTTCCTTGAGACATGAGTTGCAGTTGTCCTTTCTTTTAACGTTACTACGCTTTTCAAGACACCTAGGATCTCGCCTGGGCACCCTATTCCGTGCAAGAACACCGAGTACCGGCAGGCTCCACTGGGTTGCTAAGAAACATCCAGGCCCGGATACCTTTCCCAGTCACTCTGTGTATGCTAAGTGTAGGGCAACACACTGCACTCTTCCTTGGGAGAGCTACATTTCCTCAGCACTCCAACAGCTCCAGGTAATCTGTTCTCTCACGTCCTACATGTCATGCAAATTGCCTCAATGCCCTAGGCTGAGCGGCACTGAGAAATCAAAACTGCTTCGCATTCCTTCTACAAAGTCATACCTTAAGACCCCATACTTACAGGAGAAACTCGGCTTGCGTTCCTCCTGTAACCAAAGCACAGTTCTTCCTCTTACACTGCAGGGTTTTAGAAGAGCCTAAGCCCCGATAGCGTTACCAAAGCGTTCCTTGGGAGAGGCAGTTAGCTACATGCAGAACTCCGTGCCAAGAAAACATTCTTCAGGGAAGGGACCATTGTGTAGTTTGAGGGAATATTTACTTGGTAGACATCACAAGGGGGTAGGCTGCGTGTTCCCTGGAAACGGAGACCTGATGGCACAAGGCTTGCTTTCCCATTTTGAAAGCTCCATTCATGCTGCCTTGAAGCTACCTAAATACCAGTGTTTTGGACGGGTCTCTAGTCACTGTAGGCAGGGCTGTGGGAAGGGAACGAGTTTTCTCTAAATCAACAGGGTGCTTTCGTAGCCTGGGTGGGAGCTCCAACTGAGACGCTCTAGAGCTCAAAGGAAACTTGACGTGAGTCGTTTCCTCAAGGTAAAGCCTTGAAGGGCCCTGCTGAAGCCGAAGCGTGGAGCAGTTTCCTGGAGACATGAGTTGCAGTTCTGCTTTCTTTGAACGTTAGTACGCTTATGAAGACACCTAGTAACTCTCGTGGGCACCCTATTCCCTGCAAGAACACCGAGGACCGGCATGCTCGACTGGGAAGCTCAGAAACATCCAGGCCCGGAAACCTTTCCCAGTCACTCTCAATATGCTAAGGGTAGGGCAACACACTGCACGCCTCCTTGGGAGAGCTAGATTTCCTCAGCACTCCAACAGCTCCAGGCAATCTGTTGTCTCACGTCTACATGTCATGCATATCTGCCTCAATGCCCTAGGCTGAGCCGCACTGAGAAACCAATACTCTTTCACATTCCTTCTACAAAGTCATACCTTAAGACCCCATACTTACAGGAGAAAGTTGCCTTGCGTTCCTGCTGTAACCAAAGCACAGTTCTTCCTCTTACACTGCAGGGTTTTAGAAGAGGCTAAGCCCCTATAGCGTACCTAGAGCATTCCGTGGGAGAGGCAGTTCGCTACATGCAGAACTCCGTGCCAAGAACACGTTATTCAGGGAAGGGACCAGTGTGTCGCTAGAATGTATATTAACTTGGTAGAAATCACAGGGAGGTAGGCTGCGTGTTCACTGGGAACGGGGACCTGATGGCACAAGGCTTGCTTTCCCATTTTGAAAGCTCCATTCATGCCGCCTTGAACCTACCTAAATACCAGAGTTTTGGACGAGTTTCTAGTCACTGTAGGCAGGGCTCTGGGAAGGGAACGAGTTTTCTCTAAATCAACAGGGTGCTTTCATAGCCTGGGTGGGAGCTCCTCCTGAGACGCTCTAGAGCCTCAAGGAAACTTGACGTGAGTCCTTTCCTCAAGGTAAAGCCTTGAAGAGCCCTGCTGAAGCGGAACGTGGAGAAGTTTCCTTGAGACAGGAGTTGCAGTTCTCCTTTCTTTTAACGTTACTACGCTTTTCAAGACACCTAGGATCTCGCCTGGGCACCCTATTCCGTGCAAGAACACCGAGTACCGGCAGGCTCCACTGGGTTGCTAAGAAACATCCAGGCCCGGATACCTTTCCCAGTCACTCTGTGTATGCTAAGTGTAGGGCAACACACTGCACTCTTCCTTGGGAGAGCTACATTTCCTCAGCACTCCAACAGCTCCAGGTAATCTGTTCTCTCACGTCCTACATGTCATGCAAATTGCCTCAATGCCCTAGGCTGAGCGGCACTGAGAAATCAAAACTGCTTCGCATTCCTTCTACAAAGTCATACCTTAAGATCCCATACTTACAGGAGAAACTCGGCTTGCGTTCCTCCTGTAACCAAAGCACAGTTCTTCCTCTTACACTGCAGGGTTTTAGAAGAGCCTAAGCCCCGATAGCGTTACCAAAGCGTTCCTTGGGAGAGGCAGTTCGCTACATGCAGAACTCCGTGCCAAGAAAACATTCTTCAGGGAAGGGACCATTGTGTAGTTTGAGGGAATATTTACTTGGTAGACATCACAAGGGGGTAGGCTGCGTGTTCCCTGGAAACGGAGACCTGATGGCACAAGGCTTGCTTTCCCATTTTGAAAGCTCCATTCATGCTGCCTTGAAGCTACCTAAATACCAGTGTTTTGGACGGGTCTCTAGTCACTGTAGGCAGGGCTGTGGGAAGGGAACGAGTTTTCTCTAAATCAACAGGGTGCTTTCGTAGCCTGGGTGGGAGCTCCAACTGAGACGCTCTAGAGCTCAAAGGAAACTTGACGTGAGTCGTTTCCTCAAGGTAAAGCCTTGAAGAGCCCTGCTGAAGCGGAAGCGTGGAGCAGCTTCCTGGAGACATGAGTTGTAGTTCTGCTTTCTTTGAACGTTAGTATGCTTATGAAGACACCTAGTAACTCTCGTGGGCACCCTATTCCCTGCAAGAACACCGAGGACCGGCATGCTCGACTGGGAAGCTCAGAAACATCCAGGCCCGGAAACCTTTCCCAGTCACTCTCAATATGCTAAGTGTAAGGCAACACACTGCACGCCTCCTTGGAAGAGCTAGATTTCCTCAGCACTCCAACAGCTCCAGGCAATCTGTTGTCTCACGTCTACATGTCATGCATATCTGCCTCAATGCCCTAGGCTGAGCCGCACTGAGAAACCAATACTCTTTCACATTCCTTCTACAAAGTCATACCTTAAGACCCCATACTTACAGGAGAAAGTTGCCTTGCGTTCCTGCTGTAACCAAAGCACAGTTCTTCCTCTTACACTGCAGGGTTTTAGAAGAGGCTAAGCCCCTATAGCGTACCTAGAGCATTCCTTGGGAGAGGCAGTTCGCTACATGCAGAACTCCGTGCCAAGAACACGTTATTCAGGGAAGGGACCAGTGTGTCACTAGAGTGTATATTAACTTGGTAGAAATCACAGGGAGGTAGGCTGCGTGTTCACTGGAAACGGAGACCTGATGGCACAAGGCTTGCTTTCCCATTTTGAAAGCTCCATTCATGCCGCCTTGAACCTACCTAAATACCAGTGTTTTGGACGAGTTTCTAGTCACTGTAGGCAGGGCTCTGGGAAGGGAACGAGTTTTCTCTAAATCAACAGGGTGCTTTCATAGCCTGGGTGGGAGCTCCTCCTGAGACGCTCTAGAGCTACAAGGAAACTTGACGTGAGTCCTTTCCTCAAGGTAAAGCCTTGAAGAGCCCTGCTGAAGCGGCACGTGGATAAGTTTCCTTGAGACATGAGTTGCAGTTGTCCTTTCTTTTAACGTTACTACGCTTTTCAAGACACCTAGGATCTCGCCTGGGCACCCTATTCCGTGCAAGAACACCGAGTACCGGCAGGCTCCACTGGGTTGCTAAGAAACATCCAGGCCCGGATACCTTTCCCAGTCACTCTGTGTATGCTAAGTGTAGGGCAACACACTGCACTCTTCCTTGGGAGAGCTACATTTCCTCAGCACTCCAACAGCTCCAGGTAATCTGTTCTCTCACGTCCTACATGTCATGCAAATTGCCTCAATGCCCTAGGCTGAGCGGCACTGAGAAATCAAAACTGCTTCGCATTCCTTCTACAAAGTCATACCTTAAGACCCCATACTTAGAGGAGAAACTCGGCTTGCGTTCCTCCTGTAACCAAAGCACAGTTCTTCCTCTTACACTGCAGGGTTTTAGAAGAGCCTAAGCCCCGATAGCGTTACCAAAGCGTTCCTTGGGAGAGGCAGTTCGCTACATGCAGAACTCCGTGCCAAGAAAACATTCTTCAGGGAAGGGACCATTGTGTAGTTTGAGGGAATATTTACTTGGTAGACATCACAAGGGGGTAGGCTGCGTGTTCCCTGGAAACGGAGACCTGATGGCACAAGGCTTGCTTTCCCATTTTGAAAGCTCCATTCATGCTGCCTTGAAGCTACCTAAATACCAGTGTTTTGGACGGGTCTCTAGTCACTGTAGGCAGGGCTGTGGGAAGGGAACGAGTTTTCTCTAAATCAACAGGGTGCTTTCGTAGCCTGGGTGGGAGCTCCAACTGAGACGCTCTAGAGCTCAAAGGAAACTTGACGTGAGTCGTTTCCTCAAGGTAAAGCCTTGAAGGGCCCTGCTGAAGCCGAAGCGTGGAGCAGTTTCCTGGAGACATGAGTTGCAGTTCTGCTTTCTTTGAACGTTAGTACGCTTATGAAGACACCTAGTAACTCTCGTGGGCACCCTATTCCCTGCAAGAACACCGAGGACCGGCATGCTCGACTGGGAAGCTCAGAAACATCCAGGCCCGGAAACCTTTCCCAGTCACTCTCAATATGCTAAGGGTAGGGCAACACACTGCACGCCTCCTTGGGAGAGCTAGATTTCCTCAGCACTCCAACAGCTCCAGGCAATCTGTTGTCTCACGTCTACATGTCATGCATATCTGCCTCAATGCCCTAGGCTGAGCCGCACTGAGAAACCAATACTCTTTCACATTCCTTCTACAAAGTCATACCTTAAGACCCCATACTTACAGGAGAAAGTTGCCTTGCGTTCCTGCTGTAACCAAAGCACAGTTCTTCCTCTTACACTGCAGGGTTTTAGAAGAGGCTAAACCCCTATAGCGTACCTAGAGCATTCCTTGGGAGAGGCAGTTCGCTACATGCAGAACTCCGTGCCAAGAACACGTTATTCAGGGAAGGGACCAGTGTGTCGCTAGAATGTATATTAACTTGGTAGAACTCACAGGGAGGTAGGCTGCGTGTTCACTGGAAACGGGGACCTGATGGCACAAGGCTTGCTTTCCCATTTTGAAAGCTCCATTCATGCCGCCTTGAACCTACCTAAATACCAGTGTTTTGGACGAGTTTCTAGTCACTGTAGGCAGGGCTCTGGGAAGGGAACGAGTTTTCTCTAAATCAACAGGGTGCTTTCATAGCCTGGGTGGGAGCTCCACCTGAGACGCTCTAGAGCTACAAGGAAACTTGACGTGAGTCCTTTCCTCAAGGTAAAGCCTTGAAGAGCCCTGCTGAAGCGGCACGTGGAGAAGTTTCCTTGAGACATGAGTTGCAGTTCTCCTTTCTTTTAACGTTACTACGCTTTTCAAGACACCTAGGATCTCGCCTGGGCACCCTATTCCGTGCAAGAACACCGAGTACCGGCAGGCTCCACTGGGTTGCTAAGAAACATCCAGGCCCGGATACCTTTCCCAGTCACTCTGTGTATGCTAAGTGTAGGGCAACACACTGCACTCTTCCTTGGGAGAGCTACATTTCCTCAGCACTCCAACAGCTCCAGGTAATCTGTTCTCTCACGTCCTACATGTCATGCAAATTGCCTCAATGCCCTAGGCTGAGCGGCACTGAGAAATCAAAACTGCTTCGCATTCCTTCTACAAAGTCATACCTTAAGACCCCATACTTACAGGAGAAACTCGGCTTGCGTTCCTCCTGTAACCAAAGCACAGTTCTTCCTCTTACACTGCAGGGTTTTAGAAGAGCCTAAGCCCCGATAGCGTTACCAAAGCGTTCCTTGGGAGAGGCAGTTCGCTACATGCAGAACTCCGTGCCAAGAAAACATTCTTCAGGGAAGGGACCATTGTGTAGTTTGAGGGAATATTTACTTGGTAGACATCACAAGGGGGTAGGCTGCGTGTTCCCTGGAAACGGAGACCTGATGGCACAAGGCTTGCTTTCCCATTTTGAAAGCTCCATTCATGCTGCCTTGAAGCTACCTAAATACCAGTGTTTTGGACGGGTCTCTAGTCACTGTAGGCAGGGCTGTGGGAAGGGAACGAGTTTTCTCTAAATCAACAGGGTGCTTTCGTAGCCTGGGTGGGAGCTCCAACTGAGACGCTCTAGAGCTCAAAGGAAACTTGACGTGAGTCGTTTCCTCAAGGTAAAGCCTTGAAGGGCCCTGCTGAAGCCGAAGCGTGGAGCAGTTTCCTGGAGACATGAGTTGCAGTTCTGCTTTCTTTGAACGTTAGTACGCTTATGAAGACACCTAGTAACTCTCGTGGGCACCCTATTCCCTGCAAGAACACCGAGGACCGGCATGCTCGACTGGGAAGCTCAGAAACATCCAGGCCCGGAAACCTTTCCCAGTCACTCTCAATATGCTAAGGGTAGGGCAACACACTGCACGCCTCCTTGGGAGAGCTAGATTTCCTCAGCACTCCAACAGCTCCAGGCAATCTGTTGTCTCACGTCTACATGTCATGCATATCTGCCTCAATGCCCTAGGCTGAGCCGCACTGAGAAACCAATACTCTTTCACATTCCTTCTACAAAGTCATACCTTAAGACCCCATACTTACAGGAGAAAGTTGCCTTGCGTTCCTGCTGTAACCAAAGCACAGTTCTTCCTCTTACACTGCAGGGTTTTAGAAGAGGCTAAGCCCCTATAGCGTACCTAGAGCATTCCTTGGGAGAGGCAGTTCGCTACATGCAGAACTCCGTGCCAAGAACACGTTATTCAGGGAAGGGACCAGTGTGTCACTAGAGTGTATATTAACTTGGTAGAAATCACAGGGAGGTAGGCTGCGTGTTCACTGGAAACGGAGACCTGATGGCACAAGGCTTGCTTTCCCATTTTGAAAGCTCCATTCATGCCGCCTTGAACCTACCTAAATACCAGTGTTTTGGACGAGTTTCTAGTCACTGTAGGCAGGGCTCTGGGAAGGGAACGAGTTTTCTCTAAATCAACAGGGTGCTTTCATAGCCTGGGTGGGAGCTCCTCCTGAGACGCTCTAGAGCTACAAGGAAACTTGACGTGAGTCCTTTCCTCAAGGTAAAGCCTTGAAGAGCCCTGCTGAAGCGGCACGTGGATAAGTTTCCTTGAGACATGAGTTGCAGTTGTCCTTTCTTTTAACGTTACTACGCTTTTCAAGACACCTAGGATCTCGCCTGGGCACCCTATTCCGTGCAAGAACACCGAGTACCGGCAGGCTCCACTGGGTTGCTAAGAAACATCCAGGCCCGGATACCTTTCCCAGTCACTCTGTGTATGCTAAGTGTAGGGCAACACACTGCACTCTTCCTTGGGAGAGCTACATTTCCTCAGCACTCCAACAGCTCCAGGTAATCTGTTCTCTCACGTCCTACATGTCATGCAAATTGCCTCAATGCCCTAGGCTGAGCGGCACTGAGAAATCAAAACTGCTTCGCATTCCTTCTACAAAGTCATACCTTAAGACCCCATACTTAGAGGAGAAACTCGGCTTGCGTTCCTCCTGTAACCAAAGCACAGTTCTTCCTCTTACACTGCAGGGTTTTAGAAGAGCCTAAGCCCCGATAGCGTTACCAAAGCGTTCCTTGGGAGAGGCAGTTCGCTACATGCAGAACTCCGTGCCAAGAAAACATTCTTCAGGGAAGGGACCATTGTGTAGTTTGAGGGAATATTTACTTGGTAGACATCACAAGGGGGTAGGCTGCGTGTTCCCTGGAAACGGAGACCTGATGGCACAAGGCTTGCTTTCCCATTTTGAAAGCTCCATTCATGCTGCCTTGAAGCTACCTAAATACCAGTGTTTTGGACGGGTCTCTAGTCACTGTAGGCAGGGCTGTGGGAAGGGAACGAGTTTTCTCTAAATCAACAGGGTGCTTTCGTAGCCTGGGTGGGAGCTCCAACTGAGACGCTCTAGAGCTCAAAGGAAACTTGACGTGAGTCGTTTCCTCAAGGTAAAGCCTTGAAGGGCCCTGCTGAAGCCGAAGCGTGGAGCAGTTTCCTGGAGACATGAGTTGCAGTTCTGCTTTCTTTGAACGTTAGTACGCTTATGAAGACACCTAGTAACTCTCGTGGGCACCCTATTCCCTGCAAGAACACCGAGGACCGGCATGCTCGACTGGGAAGCTCAGAAACATCCAGGCCCGGAAACCTTTCCCAGTCACTCTCAATATGCTAAGGGTAGGGCAACACACTGCACGCCTCCTTGGGAGAGCTAGATTTCCTCAGCACTCCAACAGCTCCAGGCAATCTGTTGTCTCACGTCTACATGTCATGCATATCTGCCTCAATGCCCTAGGCTGAGCCGCACTGAGAAACCAATACTCTTTCACATTCCTTCTACAAAGTCATACCTTAAGACCCCATACTTACAGGAGAAACTCGGCTTGCGTTCCTCCTGTAACCAAAGCACAGTTCTTCCTCTTACACTGCAGGGTTTTAGAAGAGGCTAAACCCCTATAGCGTACCTAGAGCATTCCTTGGGAGAGGCAGTTCGCTACATGCAGAACTCCGTGCCAAGAACACGTTATTCAGGGAAGGGACCAGTGTGTCGCTAGAATGTATATTAACTTGGTAGAACTCACAGGGAGGTAGGCTGCGTGTTCACTGGAAACGGGGACCTGATGGCACAAGGCTTGCTTTCCCATTTTGAAAGCTCCATTCATGCCGCCTTGAACCTACCTAAATACCAGTGTTTTGGACGAGTTTCTAGTCACTGTAGGCAGGGCTCTGGGAAGGGAACGAGTTTTCTCTAAATCAACAGGGTGCTTTCATAGCCTGGGTGGGAGCTCCACCTGAGACGCTCTAGAGCTACAAGGAAACTTGACGTGAGTCCTTTCCTCAAGGTAAAGCCTTGAAGAGCCCTGCTGAAGCGGCACGTGGATAAGTTTCCTTGAGACATGAGTTGCAGTTGTCCTTTCTTTTAACGTTACTACGCTTTTCAAGACACCTAGGATCTCGCCTGGGCACCCTATTCCGTGCAAGAACACCGAGTACCGGCAGGCTCCACTGGGTTGCTAAGAAACATCCAGGCCCGGATACATTTCCCAGTCACTCTGTGTATGCTAAGTGTAGGGCAACACACTGCACTCTTCCTTGGGAGAGCTACATTTCCTCAGCACTCCAACAGCTCCAGGTAATCTGTTCTCTCACGTCCTACATGTCATGCAAATTGCCTCAATGCCCTAGGCTGAGCGGCACTGAGAAATCAAAACTGCTTCGCATTCCTTCTACAAAGTCATACCTTAAGACCCCGTACTTACAGGAGAAACTCGGCTTGCGTTCCTCCTGTAACCAAAGCACAGTTCTTCCTCTTACACTGCAGGGTTTTAGAAGAGCCTAAGCCCCGATAGCGTTACCAAAGCGTTCCTTGGGAGAGGCAGTTCGCTACATGCAGAACTCCGTGCCAAGAAAACATTCTTCAGGGAAGGGACCATTGTGTAGTTTGAGGGAATATTTACTTGGTAGACATCACAAGGGGGTAGGCTGCGTGTTCCCTGGAAACGGAGACCTGATGGCACAAGGCTTGCTTTCCCATTTTGAAAGCTCCATTCATGCTGCCTTGAAGCTACCTAAATACCAGTGTTTTGGACGGGTCTCTAGTCACTGTAGGCAGGGCTGTGGGAAGGGAACGAGTTTTCTCTAAATCAACAGGGTGCTTTCGTAGCCTGGGTGGGAGCTCCAACTGAGACGCTCTAGAGCTCAAAGGAAACTTGACGTGAGTCGTTTCCTCAAGGTAAAGCCTTGAAGGGCCCTGCTGAAGCCGAAGCGTGGAGCAGTTTCCTGGAGACATGAGTTGCAGTTCTGCTTTCTTTGAACGTTAGTACGCTTATGAAGACACCTAGTAACTCTCGTGGGCACCCTATTCCCTGCAAGAACACCGAGGACCGGCATGCTCGACTGGGAAGCTCAGAAACATCCAGGCCCGGAAACCTTTCCCAGTCACTCTCAATATGCTAAGGGTAGGGCAACACACTGCACGCCTCCTTGGGAGAGCTAGATTTCCTCAGCACTCCAACAGCTCCAGGCAATCTGTTGTCTCACGTCTACATGTCATGCATATCTGCCTCAATGCCCTAGGCTGAGCCGCACTGAGAAACCAATACTCTTTCACATTCCTTCTACAAAGTCATACCTTAAGACCCCATACTTACAGGAGAAAGTTGCCTTGCGTTCCTGCTGTAACCAAAGCACAGTTCTTCCTCTTACACTGCAGGGTTTTAGAAGAGGCTAAGCCCCTATAGCGTACCTAGAGCATTCCTTGGGAGAGGCAGTTCGCTACATGCAGAACTCCGTGCCAAGAACACGTTATTCAGGGAAGGGACCAGTGTGTCGCTAGAATGTATATTAACTTGGTAGAACTCACAGGGAGGTAGGCTGCGTGTTCACTGGAAACGGGGACCTGATGGCACAAGGCTTGCTTTCCCATTTTGAAAGCTCCATTCATGCCGCCTTGAACCTACCTAAATACCAGTGTTTTGGACGAGTTTCTAGTCACTGTAGGCAGGGCTCTGGGAAGGGAACGAGTTTTCTCTAAATCAACAGGGTGCTTTCATAGCCTGGGTGGGAGCTCCTCCTGAGACGCTCTAGAGCTACAAGGAAACTTGACGTGAGTCCTTTCCTCAAGGTAAAGCCTTGAAGAGCCCTGCTGAAGCGGCACGTGGAGAAGTTTCCTTGAGACATGAGTTGCAGTTCTCCTTTCTTTTAACGTTACTACGCTTTTCAAGACACCTAGGATCTCGCCTGGGCACCCTATTCCGTGCAAGAACACCGAGTACCGGCAGGCTCCACTGGGTTGCTAAGAAACATCCAGGCCCGGATACCTTTCCCAGTCACTCTGTGTATGCTAAGTGTAGGGCAACACACTGCACTCTTCCTTGGGAGAGCTACATTTCCTCAGCACTCCAACAGCTCCAGGTAATCTGTTCTCTCACGTCCTACATGCCATGCAAATTGCCTCAATGCCCTAGGCTGAGCGGCACTGAGAAATCAAAACTGCTTCGCATTCCTTCTACAAAGTCATACCTTAAGACCCCATACTTAGAGGAGAAACTCGGCTTGCGTTCCTCCTGTAACCAAAGCACAGTTCTTCCTCTTACACTGCAGGGTTTTAGAAGAGCCTAAGCCCCGATAGCGTTACCAAAGCGTTCCTTGGGAGAGGCAGTTCGCTACATGCAGAACTCCGTGCCAAGAAAACATTCTTCAGGGAAGGGACCATTGTGTAGTTTGAGGGAATATTTACTTGGTAGACATCACAAGGGGGTAGGCTGCGTGTTCCCTGGAAACGGAGACCTGATGGCACAAGGCTTGCTTTCCCATTTTGAAAGCTCCATTCATGCTGCCTTGAAGCTACCTAAATACCAGTGTTTTGGACGGGTCTCTAGTCACTGTAGGCAGGGCTGTGGGAAGGGAACGAGTTTTCTCTAAATCAACAGGGTGCTTTCGTAGCCTGGGTGGGAGCTCCAACTGAGACGCTCTAGAGCTCAAAGGAAACTTGACGTGAGTCGTTTCCTCAAGGTAAAGCCTTGAAGGGCCCTGCTGAAGCCGAAGCGTGGAGCAGTTTCCTGGAGACATGAGTTGCAGTTCTGCTTTCTTTGAACGTTAGTACGCTTATGAAGACACCTAGTAACTCTCGTGGGCACCCTATTCCCTGCAAGAACACCGAGGACCGGCATGCTCGACTGGGAAGCTCAGAAACATCCAGGCCCGGAAACCTTTCCCAGTCACTCTCAATATGCTAAGGGTAGGGCAACACACGGCACGCCTCCTTGGGAGAGCTAGATTTCCTCAGCACTCCAACAGCTCCAGGCAATCTGTTGTCTCACGTCTACATGTCATGCATATCTGCCTCAATGCCCTAGGCTGAGCCGCACTGAGAAACCAATACTCTTTCACATTCCTTCTACAAAGTCATACCTTAAGACCCCATACTTACAGGAGAAAGTTGCCTTGCGTTCCTGCTGTAACCAAAGCACAGTTCTTCCTCTTACACTGCAGGGTTTTAGAAGAGGCTAAGCCCCTATAGCGTACCTAGAGCATTCCTTGGAAGAGGCAGTTCGCTACATGCAGAACTCCGTGCCAAGAACACGTTATTCAGGGAAGGGACCAGTGTGTCGCTAGAATGTATATTAACTTGGTAGAAATCACAGGGAGGTAGGCTGCGTGTTCACTGGGAAAGGGGACCTGATGGCACAAGGCTTGCTTTCCCATTTTGAAAGCTCCATTCATGCCGCCTTGAACCTACCTAAATACCAGAGTTTTGGACGAGTTTCTAGTCACTGTAGGCAGGGCTCTGGGAAGGGAACGAGTTTTCTCTAAATCAACAGGGTGCTTTCATAGCCTGGGTGGGAGCTCCTCCTGAGACGCTCTAGAGCCTCAAGGAAACTTGACGTGAGTCCTTTCCTCAAGGTAAAGCCTTGAAGAGCCCTGCTGAAGCGGCACGTGGAGAAGTTTCCTTGAGACATGAGTTGCAGTTCTCCTTTCTTTTAAGGTTACTACGCTTTTCAAGACACCTAGGATCTCGCCTGGGCACCCTATTCCGTGCAAGAACACCGAGTACCGGCAGGCTCCACTGGGTTGCAAAGAAACATCCAGGCCCGGATACCTTTCCCAGTCACTCTGTGTATGCTAAGTGTAGGGCAACACACTGCACTCTTCCTTGGGAGAGCTACATTTCCTCAGCACTCCAACAGCTCCAGGTAATCTGTTCTCTCACGTCCTACATGCCATGCAAATTGCCTCAATGCCCTAGGCTGAGCGGCACTGAGAAATCAAAACTGCTTCGCATTCCTTCTACAAAGTCATACCTTAAGACCCCATACTTAGAGGAGAAACTCGGCTTGCGTTCCTCCTGTAACCAAAGCACAGTTCTTCCTCTTACACTGCAGGGTTTTAGAAGAGCCTAAGCCCCGATAGCGTTACCAAAGCGTTCCTTGGGAGAGGCAGTTCGCTACATGCAGAACTCCGTGCCAAGAAAACATTCTTCAGGGAAGGGACCATTGTGTAGTTTGAGGGAATATTTACTTGGTAGACATCACAAGGGGGTAGGCTGCGTGTTCCCTGGAAACGGAGACCTGATGGCACAAGGCTTGCTTTCCCATTTTGAAAGCTCCATTCATGCTGCCTTGAAGCTACCTAAATACCAGTGTTTTGGACGGGTCTCTAGTCACTGTAGGCAGGGCTGTGGGAAGGGAACGAGTTTTCTCTAAATCAACAGGGTGCTTTCGTAGCCTGGGTGGGAGCTCCAACTGAGACGCTCTAGAGCTCAAAGGAAACTTGACGTGAGTCGTTTCCTCAAGGTAAAGCCTTGAAGGGCCCTGCTGAAGCCGAAGCGTAGAGAAGTTTCCTTGAGACATGAGTTGCAGTTCTCCTTTCTTTTAACGTTACTACGCTTTTCAAGACACCTAGGATCTCGCCTGGGCACCCTATTCCGTGCAAGAACACCGAGTACCGGCAGGCTCCACTGGGTTGCTAAGAAACATCCAGGCCCGGATACCTTTCCCAGTCACTCTGTGTATGCTAAGTGTAGGGCAACACACTGCACTCTTCCTTGGGAGAGCTACATTTCCTCAGCACTCCAACAGCTCCAGGTAATCTGTTCTCTCACGTCCTACATGTCATGCAAATTGCCTCAATGCCCTAGGCTGAGCGGCACTGAGAAATCAAAACTGCTTCGCATTCCTTCTACAAAGTCATACCTTAAGACCCCATACTTACAGGAGAAACTCGGCTTGCGTTCCTCCTGTAACCAAAGCACAGTTCTTCCTCTTACACTGCAGGGTTTTAGAAGAGCCTAAGCCCCGATAGCGTTACCAAAGCGTTCCTTGGGAGAGGCAGTTCGCTACATGCAGAACTCCGTGCCAAGAAAACATTCTTCAGGGAAGGGACCATTGTGTAGTTTGAGGGAATATTTACTTGGTAGACATCACAAGGGGGTAGGCTGCGTGTTCCCTGGAAACGGAGACCTGATGGCACAAGGCTTACTTTCCCATTTTGAAAGCTCCATTCATGCTGCCTTGAAGCTACCTAAATACCAGTGTTTTGGACGGGTCTCTAGTCACTGTAGGCAGGGCTGTGGGAAGGGAACGAGTTTTCTCTAAATCAACAGGGTGCTTTCGTAGCCTGGGTGGGAGCTCCAACTGAGACGCTCTAGAGCTCAAAGGAAACTTGACGTGAGTCGTTTCCTCAAGGTAAAGCCTTGAAGGGCCCTGCTGAAGCCGAAGCGTGGAGCAGTTTCCTGGAGACATGAGTTGCAGTTCTGCTTTCTTTGAACGTTAGTACGCTTATGAAGAAACCTAGTAACTCTCGTGGGCACCCTATTCCCTGCAAGAACACCGAGGACCGGCATGTTCGACTGGGAAGCTCAGAAACATCCAGGCCCGGAAACCTTTCCCAGTCACTCTCAATATGCTAAGGGTAGGGCAACACACTGCACGCCTCCTTGGGAGAGCTAGATTTCCTCAGCACTCCAACAGCTCCAGGCAATCTGTTGTCTCACGTCTACATGTCATGCATATCTGCCTCAATGCCCTAGGCTGAGCCGCACTGAGAAACCAATACTCTTTCACATTCCTTCTACAAAGTCATACCTTAAGACCCCATACTTACAGGAGAAAGTTGCCTTGCGTTCCTGCTGTAACCAAAGCACAGTTCTTCCTCTTACACTGCAGGGTTTTAGAAGAGGCTAAGCCCCTATAGCGTACCTAGAGCATTCCTTGGGAGAGGCAGTTCGCTACATGCAGAACTCCGTGCCAAGAACACGTTATTCAGGGAAGGGACCAGTGTGTCGCTAGAATGTATATTAACTTGGTAGAAATCACAGGGAGGTAGGCTGCGTGTTCACTGGGAACGGGGACCTGATGGCACAAGGCTTGCTTTCCCATTTTGAAAGCTCCATTCATGCCGCCTTGAACCTACCTAAATACCAGAGTTTTGGACGAGTTTCTAGTCACTGTAGGCAGGGCTCTGGGAAGGGAACGAGTTTTCTCTAAATCAACAGGGTGCTTTCATAGCCTGGGTGGGAGCTCCTCCTGAGACGCTCTAGAGCCTCAAGGAAACTTGACGTGAGTCCTTTCCTCAAGGTAAAGCCTTGAAGAGCCCTGCTGAAGCGGAACGTGGAGAAGTTTCCTTGAGACATGAGTTGCAGTTCTCCTTTCTTTTAACGTTAGTACGCTTTTCAAGACACCTAGGATCTCGCCTGGGCACCCTATTCCGTGCAAGAACACCGAGTACCGGCAGGCTCCACTGGGTTGCTAAGAAACATCCAGGCCCGGATACCTTTCCCAGTCACTCTGTGTATGCTAAGTGTAGGGCAACACACTGCACTCTTCCTTGGGAGAGCTACATTTCCTCAGCACTCCAACAGCTCCAGGTAATCTGTTCTCTCACGTCCTACATGCCATGCAAATTGCCTCAATGCCCTAGGCTGAGCGGCACTGAGAAATCAAAACTGCTTCGCATTCCTTCTACAAAGTCATACCTTAAGACCCCATACTTACAGGAGAAACTCGGCTTGCGTTCCTCCTGTAACCAAAGCACAGTTCTTCCTCTTACACTGCAGGGTTTTAGAAGAGCCTAAGCCCCGATAGCGTTACCAAAGCGTTCCTTGGGAGAGGCAGTTCGCTACATGCAGAACTCCGTGCCAAGAAAACATTCTTCAGGGAAGGGACCATTGTGTAGTTTGAGGGAATATTTACTTGGTAGACATCACAAGGGGGTAGGCTGCGTGTTCCCTGGAAACGGAGACCTGATGGCACAAGGCTTGCTTTCCCATTTTGAAAGCTCCATTCATGCTGCCTTGAAGCTACCTAAATACCAGTGTTTTGGACGGGTCTCTAGTCACTGTAGGCAGGGCTGTGGGAAGGGAACGAGTTTTCTCTAAATCAACAGGGTGCTTTCGTAGCCTGGGTGGGAGCTCCAACTGAGACGCTCTAGAGCTCAAAGGAAACTTGACGTGAGTCGTTTCCTCAAGGTAAAGCCTTGAAGAGCCCTGCTGAAGCGGAAGCGTGGAGCAGCTTCCTGGAGACATGAGTTGTAGTTCTGCTTTCTTTGAACGTTAGTATGCTTATGAAGACACCTAGTAACTCTCGTGGGCACCCTGTTCCCTGCAAGAACACCGAGGACCGGCATGCTCGACTGGGAAGCTCAGAAACATCCAGGCCCGGAAACCTTTCCCAGTCACTCTCAATATGCTAAGGGTAGGGCAACACACTGCACGCCTCCTTGGGAGAGCTAGATTTCCTCAGCACTCCAACAGCTCCAGGCAATCTGTTGTCTCACGTCTACATGTCATGCATATCTGCCTCAATGCCCTAGGCTGAGCCGCACTGAGAAACCAATACTCTTTCACATTCCTTCTACAAAGTCATACCTTAAGACCCCATACTTACAGGAGAAAGTTGCCTTGCGTTCCTGCTGTAACCAAAGCACAGTTCTTCCTCTTACACTGCAGGGTTTTAGAAGAGGCTAAGCCCCTATAGCGTACCTAGAGCATTCCTTGGGAGAGGCAGTTCGCTACATGCAGAACTCCGTGCCAAGAACACGTTATTCAGGGAAGGGACCAGTGTGTCGCTAGAATGTATATTAACTTGGTAGAAATCACAGGGAGGTAGGCTGCGTGTTCACTGGGAACGGGGACCTGATGGCACAAGGCTTGCTTTCCCATTTTGAAAGCTCCATTCATGCCGCCTTGAACCTACCTAAATACCAGAGTTTTGGACGAGTTTCTAGTCACTGTAGGCAGGGCTCTGGGAAGGGAACGAGTTTTCTCTAAATCAACAGGGTGCTTTCATAGCCTGGGTGGGAGCTCCTCCTGAGACGCTCTAGAGCCTCAAGGAAACTTGACGTGAGTCCTTTCCTCAAGGTAAAGCCTTGAAGAGCCCTGCTGAAGCGGAACGTGGAGAAGTTTCCTTGAGACATGAGTTGCAGTTCTCCTTTCTTTTAACATTAGTACGCTTTTCAAGACACCTAGGATCTCGCCTGGGCACCCTATTCCGTGCAAGAACACTGAGTACCGGCAGGCTCCACTGGGTTGCTAAGAAACATCCAGGCCCGGATACCTTTCCCAGTCACTCTGTGTATGCTAAGTGTAGGGCAACACACTGCACTCTTCCTTGGGAGAGCTACATTTCCTCAGCACTCCAACAGCTCCAGGTAATCTGTTCTCTCACGTCCTACATGCCATGCAAATTGCCTCAATGCCCTAGGCTGAGCGGCACTGAGAAATCAAAACTGCTTCGCATTCCTTCTACAAAGTCATACCTTAAGACCCCATACTTACAGGAGAAACTCGGCTTGCGTTCCTCCTGTAACCAAAGCACAGTTCTTCCTCTTACACTGCAGGGTTTTAGAAGAGCCTAAGCCCCGATAGCGTTACCAAAGCGTTCCTTGGGAGAGGCAGTTCGCTACATGCAGAACTCCGTGCCAAGAAAACATTCTTCAGGGAAGGGACCATTGTGTAGTTTGAGGGAATATTTACTTGGTAGACATCACAAGGGGGTAGGCTGCGTGTTCCCTGGAAACGGAGACCTGATGGCACAAGGCTTGCTTTCCCATTTTGAAAGCTCCATTCATGCTGCCTTGAAGCTACCTAAATACCAGTGTTTTGGACGGGTCTCTAGTCACTGTAGGCAGGGCTGTGGGAAGGGAACGAGTTTTCTCTAAATCAACAGGGTGCTTTCGTAGCCTGGGTGGGAGCTCCAACTGAGACGCTCTAGAGCTCAAAGGAAACTTGACGTGAGTCGTTTCCTCAAGGTAAAGCCTTGAAGGGCCCTGCTGAAGCCGAAGCGTGGGGCAGTTTCCTGGAGACATGAGTTGCAGTTCTGCTTTCTTTGAACGTTAGTACGCTTATGAAGACACCTAGTAACTCTCGTGGGCACCCTATTCCCTGCAAGAACACCGAGGACCGGCATGCTCAACTGGGAAGCTCAGAAACATCCAGGCCCGGAAACCTTTCCCAGTCACTCTCAATATGCTAAGGGTAGGGCAACACACTGCACGCCTCCTTGGGAGAGCTAGATTTCCTCAGCACTCCAACAGCTCCAGGCAATCTGTTGTCTCACGTCTACATGTCATGCATATCTGCCTCAATGCCCTAGGCTGAGCCCCACTGAGAAACCAATACTCTTTCACATTCCTTCTACAAAGTCATACCTTAAGACCCCAAACTTACAGGAGAAAGTTGCCTTGCGTTCCTGCTGTAACCAAAGCACAGTTCTTCCTCTTACACTGCAGGGTTTTAGAAGAGGCTAAACCCCTATAGCGTACCTAGAGCATTCCTTGGGAGAGGCAGTTCGCTACATGCAGAACTCCGTGCCAAGAACACGTTATTCAGGGAAGGGACCAGTGTGTCGCTAGAATGTATATTAACTTGGTAGAAATCACAGGGAGGTAGGCTGCGTGTTCACTGGAAATGGGGACCTGATGGCACAAGGCTTGCTTTCCCATTTTGAAAGCTCCATTCATGCCGCCTTGAACCTACCTAAATACCAGTGTTTTGGACGAGTTTCTAGTCACTGTAGGCAGGGCTCTGGGAAGGGAACGAGTTTTCTCTAAATCAACAGGGTGCTTTCATAGCCTGGGTGGGAGCTCCTCCTGAGACGCTCTAGAGCTACAAGGAAACTTGACGTGAGTCCTTTCCTCAAGGTAAAGCCTTGAAGAGCCCTGCTGAAGCGGCACGTGGAGAAGTTTCCTTGAGACATGAGTTGCAGTTCTCCTTTCTTTTAACGTTACTACGCTTTTCAAGACACCTAGGATCTCGCCTGGGCACCCTATTCCGTGCAAGAACACCGAGTACCGGCAGGCTCCACTGGGTTGCTAAGAAACATCCAGGCCCGGATACCTTTCCCAGTCACTCTGTGTATGCTAAGTGTAGGGCAACACACTGCACTCTTCCTTGGGAGAGCTACATTTCCTCAGCACTCCAACAGCTCCAGGTAATCTGTTCTCTCACGTCCTACATGTCATGCAAATTGCCTCAATGCCCTAGGCTGAGCGGCACTGAGAAATCAAAACTGCTTCGCATTCCTTCTACAAAGTCATACCTTAAGACCCCATACTTACAGGAGAAACTCGGCTTGCGTTCCTCCTGTAACCAAAGCACAGTTCTTCCTCTTACACTGCAGGGTTTTAGAAGAGCCTAAGCCCCGATAGCGTTACCAAAGCGTTCCTTGGGAGAGGCAGTTCGCTACATGCAGAACTCCGTGCCAAGAAAACATTCTTCAGGGAAGGGACCATTGTGTAGTTTGAGGGAATATTTACTTGGTAGACATCACAAGGGGGTAGGCTGCGTGTTCCCTGGAAACGGAGACCTGATGGCACAAGGCTTGCTTTCCCATTTTGAAAGCTCCATTCATGCTGCCTTGAAGCTACCTAAATACCAGTGTTTTGGACGGGTCTCTAGTCACTGTAGGCAGGGCTGTGGGAAGGGAACGAGTTTTCTCTAAATCAACAGGGTGCTTTCGTAGCCTGGGTGGGAGCTCCAACTGAGACGCTCTAGAGCTCAAAGGAAACTTGACGTGAGTCGTTTCCTCAAGGTAAAGCCTTGAAGGGCCCTGCTGAAGCCGAAGCGTGGGGCAGTTTCCTGGAGACATGAGTTGCAGTTCTGCTTTCTTTGAACGTTAGTACGCTTATGAAGACACCTAGTAACTCTCGTGGGCACCCTATTCCCTGCAAGAACACCGAGGACCGGCATGCTCAACTGGGAAGCTCAGAAACATCCAGGCCCGGAAACCTTTCCCAGTCACTCTCAATATGCTAAGGGTAGGGCAACACACTGCACGCCTCCTTGGGAGAGCTAGATTTCCTCAGCACTCCAACAGCTCCAGGCAATCTGTTGTCTCACGTCTACATGTCATGCATATCTGCCTCAATGCCCTAGGCTGAGCCCCACTGAGAAACCAATACTCTTTCACATTCCTTCTACAAAGTCATACCTTAAGACCCCAAACTTACAGGAGAAAGTTGCCTTGCGTTCCTGCTGTAACCAAAGCACAGTTCTTCCTCTTACACTGCAGGGTTTTAGAAGAGGCTAAACCCCTATAGCGTACCTAGAGCATTCCTTGGGAGAGGCAGTTCGCTACATGCAGAACTCCGTGCCAAGAACACGTTATTCAGGGAAGGGACCAGTGTGTCGCTAGAATGTATATTAACTTGGTAGAAATCACAGGGAGGTAGGCTGCGTGTTCACTGGAAATGGGGACCTGATGGCACAAGTCTTGCTTTCCCATTTTGAAAGCTCCATTCATGCCGCCTTGAACCTACCTAAATACCAGTGTTTTGGACGAGTTTCTAGTCACTGTAGGCAGGGCTCTGGGAAGGGAACGAGTTTTCTCTAAATCAACAGGGTGCTTTCATAGCCTGGGTGGGAGCTCCTCCTGAGACGCTCTAGAGCTACAAGGAAACTTGACGTGAGTCCTTTCCTCAAGGTAAAGCCTTGAAGAGCCCTGCTGAAGCGGCACGTGGAGAAGTTTCCTTGAGACATGAGTTGCAGTTCTCCTTTCTTTTAACGTTACTACGCTTTTCAAGACACCTGGGATCTCGCCTGGGCACCCTATTCCGTGCAAGAACACCGAGTACCGGCAGGCTCTACTGGGTTGCTAAGAAACATCCAGGCCCGGATACCTTTCCCAGTCACTCTGTGTATGCTAAGTGTAGGGCAACACACTGCACTCTTCCTTGGGAGAGCTACATTTCCTCAGCACTCCAACAGCTCCAGGTAATCTGTTCTCTCACGTCCTACATGTCATGCAAATTGCCTCAATGCCCTAGGCTGAGCGGCACTGAGAAATCAAAACTGCTTCGCATTCCTTCTACAAAGTCATACCTTAAGACCCCATACTTACAGGAGAAACTCGGTTTGCGTTCCTCCTGTAACCAAAGCACAGTTCTTCCTCTTACACTGCAGGGTTTTAGAAGAGCCTAAGCCCCGATAGCGTTACCAAAGCGTTCCTTGGGAGAGGCAGTTCGCTACATGCAGAACTCCGTGCCAAGAAAACATTCTTCAGGGAAGGGACCATTGTGTAGTTTGAGGGAATATTTACTTGGTAGACATCACAAGGGGGTAGGCTGCGTGTTCCCTGGAAACGGAGACCTGATGGCACAAGGCTTGCTTTCCCATTTTGAAAGCTCCATTCATGCTGCCTTGAAGCTACCTAAATACCAGTGTTTTGGACGGGTCTCTAGTCACTGTAGGCAGGGCTGTGGGAAGGGAACGAGTTTTCTCTAAATCAACAGGGTGCTTTCGTAGCCTGGGTGGGAGCTCCAACTGAGACGCTCTAGAGCTCAAAGGAAACTTGACGTGAGTCGTTTCCTCAAGGTAAAGCCTTGAAGGGCCCTGCTGAAGCAGAAGCGTGGGGCAGTTTCCTGGAGACATGAGTTGCAGTTCTGCTTTCTTTGAACGTTAGTACGCTTATGAAGACACCTAGTAACTCTCGTGGGCACCCTATTCCCTGCAAGAACACCGAGGACCGGCATGCTCGACTGGGAAGCTCAGAAACATCCAGGCCCGGAAACCTTTCCCAGTCACTCTCAATATGCTAAGGGTAGGGCAACACACTGCACGCCTCCTTGGGAGAGCTAGATTTCCTCAGCACTCCAACAGCTCCAGGCAATCTGTTGTCTCACGTCTACATGTCATGCATATCTGCCTCAGTGCCCTAGGCTGAGCGGCACTGAGAAACCAATACTCTTTCACATTCCTTCTACAAAGTCATACCTTAAGACCCCATACTTACAGGAGAAAGTTGCCTTGCGTTCCTGCTGTAACCAAAGCACAGTTCTTCCTCTTACACTGCAGGGTTTTAGAAGAGGCTAAGCCCCTATAGCGTACCTAGAGCATTCCTTGGGAGAGGCAGTTCGCTACATGCAGAACTCCGTGCCAAGAACACGTTATTCAGGGAAGGGACCAGTGTGTCGCTAGAATGTATATTAACTTGGTAGAAATCACAGGGAGGTAGGCTGCGTGTTCACTGGGAACGGGGACCTGATGGCACAAGGCTTGCTTTCCCATTTTGAAAGCTCCATTCATGCCGCCTTGAACCTACCTAAATACCAGAGTTTTGGACGAGTTTCTAGTCACTGTAGGCAGGGCTCTGGGAAGGGAACGAGTTTTCTCTAAATCAACAGGGTGCTTTCATAGCCTGGGTGGGAGCTCCTCCTGAGACGCTCTAGAGCCTCAAGGAAACTTGACGTGAGTCCTTTCCTCAAGGTAAAGCCTTGAAGAGCCCTGCTGAAGCGGAACGTGGAGAAGTTTCCTTGAGACATGAGTTGCAGTTCTCCTTTCTTTTAACATTAGTACGCTTTTCAAGACACCTAGGATCTCGCCTGGGCACCCTATTCCGTGCAAGAACACTGAGTACCGGCAGGCTCCACTGGGTTGCTAAGAAACATCCAGGCCCGGATACCTTTCCCAGTCACTCTGTGTATGCTAAGTGTAGGGCAACACACTGCACTCTTCCTTGGGAGAGCTACATTTCCTCAGCACTCCAACAGCTCCAGGTAATCTGTTTTCTCACGTCCTACATGCCATGCAAATTGCCTCAATGCCCTAGGCTGAGCGGCACTGAGAAATCAAAACTGCTTCGCATTCCTTCTACAAAGTCATACCTTAAGACCCCATACTTAGAGGAGAAACTCGGCTTGCGTTCCTCCTGTAACCAAAGCACAGTTCTTCCTCTTACACTGCAGGGTTTTAGAAGAGCCTAAGCCCCGATAGCGTTACCAAAGCGTTCCTTGGGAGACGCAGTTCGCTACATGCAGAACTCCATGCCAAGAAAACATTCTTCAGGGAAGGGACCATTGTGTAGTTTGAGGGAATATTTACTTGGTAGACATCACAAGGGGGTAGGCTGCGTGTTCCCTGGAAACGGAGACCTGATGGCACAAGGCTTGCTTTCCCATTTTGAAAGCTCCATTCATGCTGCCTTGAAGCTACCTAAATACCAGTGTTTTGGACGGGTCTCTAGTCACTGTAGGCAGGGCTGTGGGAAGGGAACGAGTTTTCTCGAAATCAACAGGGTGCTTTCGTAGCCTGGGTGGGAGCTCCAACTGAGACGCTCTAGAGCTCAAAGGAAACTTGACGTGAGTCGTTTCCTCAAGGTAAAGCATTGAAGGGCCCTGCTGAAGCCGAAGCGTGGGGCAGTTTCCTGGAGACATGAGTTGCAGTTCTGCTTTCTTTGAACGTTAGTACGCTTATGAAGACACCTAGTAACTCTCGTGGGCACCCTATTCCCTGCAAGAACACCGAGGACCGGCATGCTCAACTGGGAAGCTCAGAAACATCCAGGCCCGGAAACCTTTCCCAGTCACTCTCAATATGCTAAGGGTAGGGCAACACACTGCACGCCTCCTTGGGAGAGCTAGATTTCCTCAGCACTCCAACAGCTCCAGGCAATCTGTTGTCTCACGTCTACATGTCATGCATATCTGCCTCAATGCCCTAGGCTGAGCCCCACTGAGAAACCAATACTCTTTCACATTCCTTCTACAAAGTCATACCTTAAGACCCCAAACTTACAGGAGAAAGTTGCCTTGCGTTCCTGCTGTAACCAAAGCACAGTTCTTCCTCTTACACTGCAGGGTTTTAGAAGAGGCTAAACCCCTATAGCGTACCTAGAGCATTCCTTGGGAGAGGCAGTTCGCTGCATGCAGAACTCCGTGCCAAGAACACGTTATTCAGGGAAGGGACCAGTGTGTCGCTAGAATGTATATTAACTTGGTAGAAATCACAGGGAGGTAGGCTGCGTGTTCACTGGAAATGGGGACCTGATGGCACAAGGCTTGCTTTCCCATTTTGAAAGCTCCATTCATGCCGCCTTGAACCTACCTAAATACCAGTGTTTTGGACGAGTTTCTAGTCACTGTAGGCAGGGCTCTGGGAAGGGAACGAGTTTTCTCGAAATCAACAGGGTGCTTTCATAGCCTGGGTGGGAGCTCCTCCTGAGACGCTCTAGAGCTACAAGGAAACTTGACGTGAGTCCTTTCCTCAAGGTAAAGCCTTGAAGAGCCCTGCTGAAGCGGCACGTGGAGAAGTTTCCTTGAGACATGAGTTGCAGTTCTCCTTTCTTTTAACGTTACTACGCTTTTCAAGACACCTAGGATCTCGCCTGGGCACCCTATTCCGTGCAAGAACACCGAGTACCGGCAGGCTCCACTGGGTTGCTAAGAAACATCCAGGCCCGGATACCTTTCCCAGTCACTCTGTGTATGCTAAGTGTAGGGCAACACACTGCACTCTTCCTTGGGAGAGCTACATTTCCTCAGCACTCCAACAGCTCCAGGTAATCTGTTCTCTCACGTCCTACATGTCATGCAAATTGCCTCAATGCCCTAGGCTGAGCGGCACTGAGAAATCAAAACTGCTTCGCATTCCTTCTACAAAGTCATACCTTAAGACCCCATACTTACAGGAGAAACTCGGCTTGCGTTCCTCCTGTAACCAAAGCACAGTTCTTCCTCTTACACTGCAGGGTTTTAGAAGAGCCTAAGCCCCGATAGCGTTACCAAAGCGTTCCTTGGGAGAGGCAGTTCGCTACATGCAGAACTCCGTGCCAAGAAAACATTCTTCAGGGAAGGGACCATTGTGTAGTTTGAGGGAATATTTACTTGGTAGACATCACAACGGGGTAGGCTGCGTGTTCCCTGGAAACGGAGACCTGATGGCACAAGGCTTGCTTTCCCATTTTGAAAGCTCCATTCATGCTGCCTTGAAGCTACCTAAATACCAGTGTTTTGGACGGGTCTCTAGTCACTGTAGGCAGGGCTGTGGGAAGGGAACGAGTTTTCTCTAAATCAACAGGGTGCTTTCGTAGCCTGGGTGGGAGCTCCAACTGAGACGCTCTAGAGCTGAAAGGAAACTTGACGTGAGTCGTTTCCTCAAGGTAAAGCCTTGAAGGGCCCTGCTGAAGCCGAAGCGTGGGGCAGTTTCCTGGAGACATGAGTTGCAGTTCTGCTTTCTTTGAACGTTAGTACGCTTATGAAGACACCTAGTAACTCTCGTGGGCACCCTATTCCCTGCAAGAACACCGAGGACCGGCATGCTCGACTGGGAAGCTCAGAAACATCCAGGCCCGGAAACCTTTCCCAGTCACTCTCAATATGCTAAGGGTAGGGCAACACACTGCACGCCTCCTTGGGAGAGCTAGATTTCCTCAGCACTCCAACAGCTCCAGGCAATCTGTTGTCTCACGTCTACATGTCATGCATATCTGCCTCAATGCCCTAGGCTGAGCCGCACTGAGAAACCAATACTCTTTCACATTCCTTCTACAAAGTCATACCTTAAGACCCCATACTTACAGGAGAAAGTTGCCTTGCGTTCCTGCTGTAACCAAAGCACAGTTCTTCCTCTTACACTGCAGGGTTTTAGAAGAGGCTAAGCCCCTATAGCGTACCTAGAGCATTCCTTGGGAGAGGCAGTTCGCTACATGCAGAACTCCGTGCCAAGAACACGTTATTCAGGGAAGGGACCAGTGTGTCGCTAGAATGTATATTAACTTGGTAGAAATCACAGGGAGGTAGGCTGCGTGTTCACTGGGAACGGGGACCTGATGGCACAAGGCTTGCTTTCCCATTTTGAAAGCTCCATTCATGCCGCCTTGAACCTACCTAAATACCAGAGTTTTGGACGAGTTTCTAGTCACTGTAGGCAGGGCTCTGGGAAGGGAACGAGTTTTCTCTAAATCAACAGGGTGCTTTCATAGCCTGGGTGGGAGCTCCTCCTGAGACGCTCTAGAGCCTCAAGGAAACTTGACGTGAGTCCTTTCCTCAAGGTAAAGCCTTGAAGAGCCCTGCTGAAGCGGAACGTGGAGAAGTTTCCTTGAGACATGAGTTGCAGTTCTCCTTTCTTTTAACATTACTACGCTTTTCAAGACACCTAGGATCTCGCCTGGGCACCCTATTCCGTGCAAGAACACTGAGTACCGGCAGGCTCCACTGGGTTGCTAAGAAACATCCAGGCCCGGATACCTTTCCCAGTCACTCTGTTTATGCTAAGTGTAGGGCAACACACTGCACTCTTCCTTGGGAGAGCTACATTTCCTCAGCACTCCAACAGCTCCAGGTAATCTGTTCTCTCACGTCCTACATGCCATGCAAATTGCCTCAATGCCCTAGGCTGAGCGGCACTGAGAAATCAAAACTGCTTCGCATTCCTTCTACAAAGTCATACCTTAAGACCCCATACTTACAGGAGAAACTCGGCTTGCGTTCCTCCTGTAACCAAAGCACAGTTCTTCCTCTTACACTGCAGGGTTTTAGAAGAGCCTAAGCCCCGATAGCGTTACCAAAGCGTTCCTTGGGAGAGGCAGTTCGCTACATGCAGAACTCCGTGCCAAGAAAACATTCTTCAGGGAAGGGACCATTGTGTAGTTTGAGGGAATATTTACTTGGTAGACATCACAAGGGGGTAGGCTGCGTGTTCCCTGGAAACGGAGACCTGATGGCACAAGGCTTGCTTTCCCATTTTGAAAGCTCCATTCATGCTGCCTTGAAGCTACCTAAATACCAGTGTTTTGGACGGGTCTCTAGTCACTGTAGGCAGGGCTGTGGGAAGGGAACGAGTTTTCTCTAAATCAACAGGGTGCTTTCGTAGCCTGGGTGGGAGCTCCAACTGAGACGCTCTAGAGCTCAAAGGAAACTTGACGTGAGTCGTTTCCTCAAGGTAAAGCCTTGAAGGGCCCTGCTGAAGCCGAAGCGTGGGGCAGTTTCCTGGAGACATGAGTTGCAGTTCTGCTTTCTTTGAACGTTAGTACGCTTATGAAGACACCTAGTAACTCTCGTGGGCACCCTATTCCCTGCAAGAACACCGAGGACCGGCATGCTCAACTGGGAAGCTCAGAAACATCCAGGCCCGGAAACCTTTCCCAGTCACTCTCAATATGCTAAGGGTAGGGCAACACACTGCACGCCTCCTTGGGAGAGCTAGATTTCCTCAGCACTCCAACAGCTCCAGGCAATCTGTTGTCTCACGTCTACATGTCATGCATATCTGCCTCAATGCCCTAGGCTGAGCCCCACTGAGAAACCAATACTCTTTCACATTCCTTCTACAAAGTCATACCTTAAGACCCCAAACTTACAGGAGAAAGTTGCCTTGCGTTCCTGCTGTAACCAAAGCACAGTTCTTCCTCTTACACTGCAGGGTTTTAGAAGAGGCTAAACCCCTATAGCGTACCTAGAGCATTCCTTGGGAGAGGCAGTTCGCTACATGCAGAACTCCGTGCCAAGAACACGTTATTCAGGGAAGGGACCAGTGTGTCGCTAGAATGTATATTAACTTGGTAGAAATCACAGGGAGGTAGGCTGCGTGTTCACTGGAAATGGGGACCTGATGGCACAAGGCTTGCTTTCCCATTTTGAAAGCTCCATTCATGCCGCCTTGAACCTACCTAAATACCAGTGTTTTGGACGAGTTTCTAGTCACTGTAGGCAGGGCTCTGGGAAGGGAACGAGTTTTCTCTAAATCAACAGGGTGCTTTCATAGCCTGGGTGGGAGCTCCTCCTGAGACGCTCTAGAGCTACAAGGAAACTTGACGTGAGTCCTTTCCTCAAGGTAAAGCCTTGAAGAGCCCTGCTGAAGCGGCACGTGGAGAAGTTTCCTTGAGACATGAGTTGCAGTTCTCCTTTCTTTTAACGTTACTACGCTTTTCAAGACACCTAGGATCTCGCCTGGGCACCCTATTCCGTGCAAGAACACCGAGTACCGGCAGGCTCCACTGGGTTGCTAAGAAACATCCAGGCCCGGATACCTTTCCCAGTCACTCTGTGTATGCTAAGTGTAGGGCAACACACTGCACTCTTCCTTGGGAGAGCTACATTTCCTCAGCACTCCAACAGCTCCAGGTAATCTGTTCTCTCACGTCCTACATGTCATGCAAATTGCCTCAATGCCCTAGGCTGAGCGGCACTGAGAAATCAAAACTGCTTCGCATTCCTTCTACAAAGTCATACCTTAAGACCCCATACTTACAGGAGAAACTCGGCTTGCGTTCCTCCTGTAACCAAAGCACAGTTCTTCCTCTTACACTGCAGGGTTTTAGAAGAGCCTAAGCCCCGATAGCGTTACCAAAGCGTTCCTTGGGAGAGGCAGTTCGCTACATGCAGAACTCCGTGCCAAGAAAACATTCTTCAGGGAAGGGACCATTGTGTAGTTTGAGGGAATATTTACTTGGTAGACATCACAAGGGGGTAGGCTGCGTGTTCCCTGGAAACGGAGACCTGATGGCACAAGGCTTGCTTTCCCATTTTGAAAGCTCCATTCATGCTGCCTTGAAGCTACCTAAATACCAGTGTTTTGGACGGGTCTCTAGTCACTGTAGGCAGGGCTGTGGGAAGGGAACGAGTTTTCTCTAAATCAACAGGGTGCTTTCGTAGCCTGGGTGGGAGCTCCAACTGAGACGCTCTAGAGCTCAAAGGAAACTTGACGTGAGTCGTTTCCTCAAGGTAAAGCCTTGAAGGGCCCTGCTGAAGCCGAAGCGTGGGGCAGTTTCCTGGAGACATGAGTTGCAGTTCTGCTTTCTTTGAACGTTAGTACGCTTATGAAGACACCTAGTAACTCTCGTGGGCACCCTATTCCCTGCAAGAACACCGAGGACCGGCATGCTCGACTGGGAAGCTCAGAAACATCCAGGCCCGGAAACCTTTCCCAGTCACTCTCAATATGCTAAGGGTAGGGCAACACACTGCACGCCTCCTTGGGAGAGCTAGATTTCCTCAGCACTCCAACAGCTCCAGGCAATCTGTTGTCTCACGTCTACATGTCATGCATATCTGCCTCAATGCCCTAGGCTGAGCCCCACTGAGAAACCAATACTCTTTCACATTCCTTCTACAAAGTCATACCTTAAGACCCCAAACTTACAGGAGAAAGTTGCCTTGCGTTCCTGCTGTAACCAAAGCACAGTTCTTCCTCTTACACTGCAGGGTTTTAGAAGAGGCTAAACCCCTATAGCGTACCTAGAGCATTCCTTGGGAGAGGCAGTTCGCTACATGCAGAACTCCGTGCCAAGAACACGTTATTCAGGGAAGGGACCAGTGTGTCGCTAGAATGTATATTAACTTGGTAGAAATCACAGGGAGGTAGGCTGCGTGTTCACTGGAAATGGGGACCTGATGGCACAAGTCTTGCTTTCCCATTTTGAAAGCTCCATTCATGCCGCCTTGAACCTACCTAAATACCAGTGTTTTGGACGAGTTTCTAGTCACTGTAGGCAGGGCTCTGGGAAGGGAACGAGTTTTCTCTAAATCAACAGGGTGCTTTCATAGCCTGGGTGGGAGCTCCTCCTGAGACGCTCTAGAGCTACAAGGAAACTTGACGTGAGTCCTTTCCTCAAGGTAAAGCCTTGAAGAGCCCTGCTGAAGCGGCACGTGGATAAGTTTCCTTGAGACATGAGTTGCAGTTCTCCTTTCTTTTAACGTTACTACGCTTTTCAAGACACCTGGGATCTCGCCTGGGCACCCTATTCCGTGCAAGAACACCGAGTACCGGCAGGCTCTACTGGGTTGCTAAGAAACATCCAGGCCCGGATACCTTTCCCAGTCACTCTGTGTATGCTAAGTGTAGGGCAACACACTGCACTCTTCCTTGGGAGAGCTACATTTCCTCAGCACTCCAACAGCTCCAGGTAATCTGTTCTCTCACGTCCTACATGTCATGCAAATTGCCTCAATGCCCTAGGCTGAGCGGCACTGAGAAATCAAAACTGCTTCGCATTCCTTCTACAAAGTCATACCTTAAGACCCCATACTTACAGGAGAAACTCGGTTTGCGTTCCTCCTGTAACCAAAGCACAGTTCTTCCTCTTACACTGCAGGGTTTTAGAAGAGCCTAAGCCCCGATAGCGTTACCAAAGCGTTCCTTGGGAGAAGCAGTTCGCTACATGCAGAACTCCGTGCCAAGAAAACATTCTTCAGGGAAGGGACCATTGTGTAGTTTGAGGGAATATTTACTTGGTAGACATCACAAGGGGGTAGCCTGCGTGTTCCCTGGAAACGGAGACCTGATGGCACAAGGCTTGCTTTCCCATTTTGAAAGCTCCATTCATGCTGCCTTGAAGCTACCTAAATACCAGTGTTTTGGACGGGTCTCTAGTCACTGTAGGCAGGGCTGTGGGAAGGGAACGAGTTTTCTCGAAATCAACAGGGTGCTTTCGTAGCCTGGGTGGGAGCTCCAACTGAGACGCTCTAGAGCTCAAAGGAAACTTGACGTAAGTCGTTTCCTCAAGGTAAAGCCTTGAAGGGCCCTGCTGAAGCAGAAGCGTGGGGCAGTTTCCTGGAGACATGAGTTGCAGTTCTGCTTTCTTTGAACGTTAGTACGCTTATGAAGACACCTAGTAACTCTCGTGGGCACCCTATTCCCTGCAAGAACACCGAGGACCGGCATGCTCGACTGGGAAGCTCAGAAACATCCAGGCCCGGAAACCTTTCCCAGTCACTCTCAATATGCTAAGGGTAGGGCAACACACTGCACGCCTCCTTGGGAGAGCTAGATTTCCTCAGCACTCCAACAGCTCCAGGCAATCTGTTGTCTCACGTCTACATGTCATGCATATCTGCCTCAGTGCCCTAGGCTGAGCGGCACTGAGAAACCAATACTCTTTCACATTCCTTCTACAAAGTCATACCTTAAGACCCCATACTTACAGGAGAAAGTTGCCTTGCGTTCCTGCTGTAACCAAAGCACAGTTCTTCCTCTTACACTGCAGGGTTTTAGAAGAGGCTAAGCCCCTATAGCGTACCTAGAGCATTCCTTGGGAGAGGCAGTTCGCTACATGCAGAACTCCGTGCCAAGAACACGTTATTCAGGGAAGGGACCAGTGTGTCGCTAGAATGTATATTAACTTGGTAGAAATCACAGGGAGGTAGGCTGCGTGTTCACTGGGAACGGGGACCTGATGGCACAAGGCTTGCTTTCCCATTTTGAAAGCTCCATTCATGCCGCCTTGAACCTACCTAAATACCAGAGTTTTGGACGAGTTTCTAGTCACTGTAGGCAGGGCTCTGGGAAGGGAACGAGTTTTCTCTAAATCAACAGGGTGCTTTCATAGCCTGGGTGGGAGCTCCTCCTGAGACGCTCTAGAGCCTCAAGGAAACTTGACGTGAGTCCTTTCCTCAAGGTAAAGCCTTGAAGAGCCCTGCTGAAGCGGAACGTGGAGAAGTTTCCTTGAGACATGAGTTGCAGTTCTCCTTTCTTTTAACATTAGTACGCTTTTCAAGACACCTAGGATCTCGCCTGGGCACCCTATTCCGTGCAAGAACACTGAGTACCGGCAGGCTCCACTGGGTTGCTAAGAAACATCCAGGCCCGGATACCTTTCCCAGTCACTCTGTGTATGCTAAGTGTAGGGCAACACACTGCACTCTTCCTTGGGAGAGCTACATTTCCTCAGCACTCCAACAGCTCCAGGTAATCTGTTTTCTCACGTCCTACATGCCATGCAAATTGCCTCAATGCCCTAGGCTGAGCGGCACTGAGAAATCAAAACTGCTTCGCATTCCTTCTACAAAGTCATACCTTAAGACCCCATACTTAGAGGAGAAACTCGGCTTGCGTTCCTCCTGTAACCAAAGCACAGTTCTTCCTCTTACACTGCAGGGTTTTAGAAGAGCCTAAGCCCCGATAGCGTTACCAAAGCGTTCCTTGGGAGACGCAGTTCACTACATGCAGAACTCCATGCCAAGAAAACATTCTTCAGGGAAGGGACCATTGTGTAGTTTGAGGGAATATTTACTTGGTAGACATCACAACGGGGTAGGCTGCGTGTTCCCTGGAAACGGAGACCTGATGGCACAAGGCTTGCTTTCCCATTTTGAAAGCTCCATTCATGCTGCCTTGAAGCTACCTAAATACCAGTGTTTTGGACGGGTCTCTAGTCACTGTAGGCAGGGCTGTGGGAAGGGAACGAGTTTTCTCTAAATCAACAGGGTGCTTTCGTAGCCTGGGTGGGAGCTCCAACTGAGACGCTCTAGAGCTCAAAGGAAACTTGACGTGAGTCGTTTCCTCAAGGTAAAGCCTTGAAGGGCCCTGCTGAAGCCGAAGCGTGGGGCAGTTTCCTGGAGACATGAGTTGCAGTTCTGCTTTCTTTGAACGTTAGTACGCTTATGAAGACACCTAGTAACTCTCGTGGGCACCCTATTCCCTGCAAGAACACCGAGGACCGGCATGCTCAACTGGGAAGCTCAGAAACATCCAGGCCCGGAAACCTTTCCCAGTCACTCTCAATATGCTAAGGGTAGGGCAACACACTGCACGCCTCCTTGGGAGAGCTAGATTTCCTCAGCACTCCAACAGCTCCAGGCAATCTGTTGTCTCACGTCTACATGTCATGCATATCTGCCTCAATGCCCTAGGCTGAGCCCCACTGAGAAACCAATACTCTTTCACATTCCTTCTACAAAGTCATACCTTAAGACCCCAAACTTACAGGAGAAAGTTGCCTTGCGTTCCTGCTGTAACCAAAGCACAGTTCTTCCTCTTACACTGCAGGGTTTTAGAAGAGGCTAAACCCCTATAGCGTACCTAGAGCATTCCTTGGGAGAGGCAGTTCGCTGCATGCAGAACTCCGTGCCAAGAACACGTTATTCAGGGAAGGGACCAGTGTGTCGCTAGAATGTATATTAACTTGGTAGAAATCACAGGGAGGTAGGCTGCGTGTTCACTGGAAATGGGGACCTGATGGCACAAGGCTTGCTTTCCCATTTTGAAAGCTCCATTCATGCCGCCTTGAACCTACCTAAATACCAGTGTTTTGGACGAGTTTCTAGTCACTGTAGGCAGGGCTCTGGGAAGGGAACGAGTTTTCTCGAAATCAACAGGGTGCTTTCATAGCCTGGGTGGGAGCTCCTCCTGAGACGCTCTAGAGCTACAAGGAAACTTGACGTGAGTCCTTTCCTCAAGGTAAAGCCTTGAAGAGCCCTGCTGAAGCGGAACGTGGAGAAGTTTCCTTGAGACATGAGTTGCAGTTCTCCTTTCTTTTAACGTTACTACGCTTTTCAAGACACCTAGGATCTCGCCTGGGCACCCTATTCCGTGCAAGAACACCGAGTACCGGCAGGCTCCACTGGGTTGCTAAGAAACATCCAGGCCCGGATACCTTTCCCAGTCACTCTGTGTATGCTAAGTGTAGGGCAACACACTGCACTCTTCCTTGGGAGAGCTACATTTCCTCAGCACTCCAACAGCTCCAGGTAATCTGTTCTCTCACGTCCTACATGTCATGCAAATTGCCTCAATGCCCTAGGCTGAGCGGCACTGAGAAATCAAAACTGCTTCGCATTCCTTCTACAAAGTCATACCTTAAGACCCCATACTTACAGGAGAAACTCGGCTTGCGTTCCTCCTGTAACCAAAGCACAGTTCTTCCTCTTACACTGCAGGGTTTTAGAAGAGCCTAAGCCCCGATAGCGTTACCAAAGCGTTCCTTGGGAGAGGCAGTTCGCTACATGCAGAACTCCGTGCCAAGAAAACATTCTTCAGGGAAGGGACCATTGTGTAGTTTGAGGGAATATTTACTTGGTAGACATCACAACGGGGTAGGCTGCGTGTTCCCTGGAAACGGAGACCTGATGGCACAAGGCTTGCTTTCCCATTTTGAAAGCTCCATTCATGCTGCCTTGAAGCTACCTAAATACCAGTGTTTTGGACGGGTCTCTAGTCACTGTAGGCAGGGCTGTGGGAAGGGAACGAGTTTTCTCTAAATCAACAGGGTGCTTTCGTAGCCTGGGTGGGAGCTCCAACTGAGACGCTCTAGAGCTGAAAGGAAACTTGACGTGAGTCGTTTCCTCAAGGTAAAGCCTTGAAGGGCCCTGCTGAAGCCGAAGCGTGGGGCAGTTTCCTGGAGACATGAGTTGCAGTTCTGCTTTCTTTGAACGTTAGTACGCTTATGAAGACACCTAGTAACTCTCGTGGGCACCCTATTCCCTGCAAGAACACCGAGGACCGGCATGCTCAACTGGGAAGCTCAGAAACATCCAGGCCCGGAAACCTTTCCCAGTCACTCTCAATATGCTAAGGGTAGGGCAACACACTGCACGCCTCCTTGGGAGAGCTAGATTTCCTCAGCACTTCAACAGCTCCAGGCAATCTGTTGTCTCACGTCTACATGTCATGCATATCTGCCTCAATGCCCTAGGATGAGCCCCACTGAGAAACCAATACTCTTTCACATTCCTTCTACAAAGTCATACCTTAAGACCCCAAACTTACAGGAGAAAGTTGCCTTGCGTTCCTGCTGTAACCAAAGCACAGTTCTTCCTCTTACACTGCAGGGTTTTAGAAGAGGCTAAACCCCTATAGCGTACCTAGAGCATTCCTTGGGAGAGGCAGTTCGCTACATGCAGAACTCCGTGCCAAGAACACGTTATTCAGGGAAGGGACCAGTGTGTCGCTAGAATGTATATTAACTTGGTAGAAATCACAGGGAGGTAGGCTGCGTGTTCACTGGAAATGGGGACCTGATGGCACAAGGCTTGCTTTCCCATTTTGAAAGCTCCATTCATGCCGCCTTGAACCTACCTAAATACCAGTGTTTTGGACGAGTTTCTAGTCACTGTAGGCAGGGCTCTGGGAAGGGAACGAGTTTTCTCTAAATCAACAGGGTGCTTTCATAGCCTGGGTGGGAGCTCCTCCTGAGACGCTCTAGAGCTACAAGGAAACTTGACGTGAGTCCTTTCCTCAAGGTAAAGCCTTGAAGAGCCCTGCTGAAGCGGAACGTGGAGAAGTTTCCTTGAGACATGAGTTGCAGTTCTCCTTTCTTTTAACGTTACTACGCTTTTCAAGACACCTAGAATCTCGCTTGGGCACCCTATTCCGTGCAAGAACACCGAGTTCCGGCAGGCTCCACTGGGTTGCTAAGAAACATCCAGGCCCGGATACCTTTCCCAGTCACTCTGTGTATGCTAAGTGTAGGGCAACACACTGCACTCTTCCTTGTGAGAGCTGCATTTCCTCAGCACTCCAACAGCTCCAGGTAATCTGTTCTCTCACGTCCTACATGTCATGCAAATTGCCTCAATGCCCTAGGCTGAGCGGCACTGAGAAATCAAAACTGCTTCGCATTCCTTCTACAAAGTCATACCTTAAGACCCCATACTTACAGGAGAAACTCGGCTTGCGTTCCTCCTGTAACCAAAGCACAGTTCTTCCTCTTACACTGCAGGGTTTTAGAAGAGCCTAAGCCCCGATAGCGTTACCAAAGCGTTCCTTGGGAGAGGCAGTTCGCTACATGCAGAACTCCGTGCCAAGAAAACATTCTTCAGGGAAGGGACCATTGTGTAGTTTGAGGGAATATTTACTTGGTAGACATCACAAGGGGGTAGGCTGCGTGTTCCCTGGAAACGGAGACCTGATGGCACAAGGCTTGCTTTCCCATTTTGAAAGCTCCATTCATGCTGCCTTGAAGCTACCTAAATACCAGTGTTTTGGACGGGTCTCTAGTCACTGTAGGCAGGGCTGTGGGAAGGGAACGAGTTTTCTCTAAATCAACAGGGTGCTTTCGTAGCCTGGGTGGGAGCTCCAACTGAGACGCTCTAGAGCTCAAAGGAAACTTGACGTGAGTCGTTTCCTCAAGGTAAAGCCTTGAAGGGCCCTGCTGAAGCCGAAGCGTGGAGAAGTTTCCTGGAGACATGAGTTGCAGTTCTGCTTTCTTTGAACGTTAGTACGCTTATGAAGACACCTAGTAACTCTCGTGGGCACCCTATTCCCTGCAAGAACACCGAGGACCGGCATGCTCGACTGGGAAGCTCAGAAACATCCAGGCCCGGAAACCTTTCCCAGTCACTCTCAATATGCTAAGGGTAGGGCAACACACTGCACGCCTCCTTGGGAGAGCTAGATTTCCTCAGCACTCCAACAGCTCCAGGCAATCTGTTGTCTCACGTCTACATGTCATGCATATCTGCCTCAGTGCCCTAGGCTGAGCGGCACTGAGAAACCAATACTCTTTCACATTCCTTCTACAAAGTCATACCTTAAGACCCCATACTTACAGGAGAAAGTTGCCTTGCGTTCCTGTTGTAACCAAAGCACAGTTCTTCCTCTTACACTGCAGGGTTTTAGAAGAGGCTAAGCCCCTATAGCGTACCTAGAGCATTCCTTGGGAGAGGCAGTTCGCTACATGCAGAACTCCGTGCCAAGAACACGTTATTCAGGGAAGGGACCAGTGTGTCGCTAGAATGTATATTAACTTGGTAGAAATCACAGGGAGGTAGGCTGCGTGTTCACTGGGAACGGGGACCTGATGGCACAAGGCTTGCTTTCCCATTTTGAAAGCTCCATTCATGCCGCCTTGAACCTACCTAAATACCAGAGTTTTGGACGAGTTTCTAGTCACTGTAGGCAGGGCTCTGGGAAGGGAACGAGTTTTCTCTAAATCAACAGGGTACTTTCATAGCCTGGGTGGGAGCTCCTCCTGAGACGCTCTAGAGCCTCAAGGAAACTTGACGTGAGTCCTTTCCTCAAGGTAAAGCCTTGAAGAGCCCTGCTGAAGCGGAACGTGGAGAAGTTTCCTTGAGACATGAGTTGCAGTTCTCCTTTCTTTTAACATTACTACGCTTTTCAAGACACCTAGGATCTCGCCTGGGCACCCTATTCCGTGCAAGAACACTGAGTACCGGCAGGCTCCACTGGGTTGCTAAGAAACATCCAGGCCCGGATACCTTTCCCAGTCACTCTGTGTATGCTAAGTGTAGGGCAACACACTGCACTCTTCCTTGGGAGAGCTACATTTCCTCAGCACTCCAACAGCTCCAGGTAATCTGTTCTCTCACGTCCTACATGCCATGCAAATTGCCTCAATGCCCTAGGCTGAGCGGCACTGAGAAATCAAAACTGCTTCGCATTCCTTCTACAAAGTCATACCTTAAGACCCCATACTTAGAGGAGAAACTCGGCTTGCGTTCCTCCTGTAACCAAAGCACAGTTCTTCCTCTTACACTGCAGGGTTTTAGAAAAGCCTAAGCCCCGATAGCGTTACCAAAGCGTTCCTTGGGAGAGGCAGTTCGCTACATGCAGAACTCCGTGCCAAGAAAACATTCTTCAGGGAAGGGACCATTGTGTAGTTTGAGGGAATATTTACTTGGTAGACATCACAAGGGGGTAGGCTGCGTGTTCCCTGGAAACGGAGACCTGATGGCACAAGGCTTGCTTTCCCATTTTGAAAGCTCCATTCATGCTGCCTTGAAGCTACCTAAATACCAGTGTTTTGGACGGGTCTCTAGTCACTGTAGGCAGGGCTGTGGGAAGGGAACGAGTTTTCTCTAAATCAACAGGGTGCTTTCGTAGCCTGGGTGGGAGCTCCAACTGAGACGCTCTAGAGCTCAAAGGAAACTTGACGTGAGTCGTTTCCTCAAGGTAAAGCCTTGAAGGGCCCTGCTGAAGCCGAAGCGTGGGGCAGTTTCCTGGAGACATGAGTTGCAGTTCTGCTTTCTTTGAACGTTAGTACGCTTATGAAGACACCTAGTAACTCTCGTGGGCACCCTATTCCCTGCAAGAACACCGAGGACCGGCATGCTCGACTGGGAAGCTCAGAAACATCCAGGCCCGGAAACCTTTCCCAGTCACTCTCAATATGCTAAGGGTAGGGCAACACACTGCACGCCTCCTTGGGAGAGCTAGATTTCCTCAGCACTCCAACAGCTCCAGGCAATCTGTTGTCTCACGTCTACATGTCATGCATATCTGCCTCAATGCCCTAGGCTGAGCCCCACTGAGAAACCAATACTCTTTCACATTCCTTCTACAAAGTCATACCTTAAGACCCCAAACTTACAGGAGAAAGTTGCCTTGCGTTCCTGCTGTAACCAAAGCACAGTTCTTCCTCTTACACTGCAGGGTTTTAGAAGAGGCTAAACCCCTATAGCGTACCTAGAGCATTCCTTGGGAGAGGCAGTTCGCTACATGCAGAACTCCGTGCCAAGAACACGTTATTCAGGGAAGGGACCAGTGTGTCGCTAGAATGTATATTAACTTGGTAGAAATCACAGGGAGGTAGGCTGCGTGTTCACTGGAAATGGGGACCTGATGGCACAAGTCTTGCTTTCCCATTTTGAAAGCTCCATTCATGCCGCCTTGAACCTACCTAAATACCAGTGTTTTGGACGAGTTTCTAGTCACTGTAGGCAGGGCTCTGGGAAGGGAACGAGTTTTCTCTAAATCAACAGGGTGCTTTCATAGCCTGGGTGGGAGCTCCTCCTGAGACGCTCTAGAGCTACAAGGAAACTTGACGTGAGTCCTTTCCTCAAGGTAAAGCCTTGAAGAGCCCTGCTGAAGCGGCACGTGGAGAAGTTTCCTTGAGACATGAGTTGCAGTTCTCCTTTCTTTTAACGTTACTACGCTTTTCAAGACACCTGGGATCTCGCCTGGGCACCCTATTCCGTGCAAGAACACCGAGTACCGGCAGGCTCTACTGGGTTGCTAAGAAACATCCAGGCCCGGATACCTTTCCCAGTCACTCTGTGTATGCTAAGTGTAGGGCAACACACTGCACTCTTCCTTGGGAGAGCTACATTTCCTCAGCACTCCAACAGCTCCAGGTAATCTGTTCTCTCACGTCCTACATGTCATGCAAATTGCCTCAATGCCCTAGGCTGAGCGGCACTGAGAAATCAAAACTGCTTCGCATTCCTTCTACAAAGTCATACCTTAAGACCCCATACTTACAGGAGAAACTCGGTTTGCGTTCCTCCTGTAACCAAAGCACAGTTCTTCCTCTTACACTGCAGGGTTTTAGAAGAGCCTAAGCCCCGATAGCGTTACCAAAGCGTTCCTTGGGAGAAGCAGTTCGCTACATGCAGAACTCCGTGCCAAGAAAACATTCTTCAGGGAAGGGACCATTGTGTAGTTTGAGGGAATATTTACTTGGTAGACATCACAAGGGGGTAGCCTGCGTGTTCCCTGGAAACGGAGACCTGATGGCACAAGGCTTGCTTTCCCATTTTGAAAGCTCCATTCATGCTGCCTTGAAGCTACCTAAATACCAGTGTTTTGGACGGGTCTCTAGTCACTGTAGGCAGGGCTGTGGGAAGGGAACGAGTTTTCTCGAAATCAACAGGGTGCTTTCGTAGCCTGGGTGGGAGCTCCAACTGAGACGCTCTAGAGCTCAAAGGAAACTTGACGTAAGTCGTTTCCTCAAGGTAAAGCCTTGAAGGGCCCTGCTGAAGCAGAAGCGTGGGGCAGTTTCCTGGAGACATGAGTTGCAGTTCTGCTTTCTTTGAACGTTAGTACGCTTATGAAGACACCTAGTAACTCTCGTGGGCACCCTATTCCCTGCAAGAACACCGAGGACCGGCATGCTCGACTGGGAAGCTCAGAAACATCCAGGCCCGGAAACCTTTCCCAGTCACTCTCAATATGCTAAGGGTAGGGCAACACACTGCACGCCTCCTTGGGAGAGCTAGATTTCCTCAGCACTCCAACAGCTCCAGGCAATCTGTTGTCTCACGTCTACATGTCATGCATATCTGCCTCAGTGCCCTAGGCTGAGCGGCACTGAGAAACCAATACTCTTTCACATTCCTTCTACAAAGTCATACCTTAAGACCCCATACTTACAGGAGAAAGTTGCCTTGCGTTCCTGCTGTAACCAAAGCACAGTTCTTCCTCTTACACTGCAGGGTTTTAGAAGAGGCTAAGCCCCTATAGCGTACCTAGAGCATTCCTTGGGAGAGGCAGTTCGCTACATGCAGAACTCCGTGCCAAGAACACGTTATTCAGGGAAGGGACCAGTGTGTCGCTAGAATGTATATTAACTTGGTAGAAATCACAGGGAGGTAGGCTGCGTGTTCACTGGGAACGGGGACCTGATGGCACAAGGCTTGCTTTCCCATTTTGAAAGCTCCATTCATGCCGCCTTGAACCTACCTAAATACCAGAGTTTTGGACGAGTTTCTAGTCACTGTAGGCAGGGCTCTGGGAAGGGAACGAGTTTTCTCTAAATCAACAGGGTGCTTTCATAGCCTGGGTGGGAGCTCCTCCTGAGACGCTCTAGAGCCTCAAGGAAACTTGACGTGAGTCCTTTCCTCAAGGTAAAGCCTTGAAGAGCCCTGCTGAAGCGGAACGTGGAGAAGTTTCCTTGAGACATGAGTTGCAGTTCTCCTTTCTTTTAACATTAGTACGCTTTTCAAGACACCTAGGATCTCGCCTGGGCACCCTATTCCGTGCAAGAACACTGAGTACCGGCAGGCTCCACTGGGTTGCTAAGAAACATCCAGGCCCGGATACCTTTCCCAGTCACTCTGTGTATGCTAAGTGTAGGGCAACACACTGCACTCTTCCTTGGGAGAGCTACATTTCCTCAGCACTCCAACAGCTCCAGGTAATCTGTTTTCTCACGTCCTACATGCCATGCAAATTGCCTCAATGCCCTAGGCTGAGCGGCACTGAGAAATCAAAACTGCTTCGCATTCCTTCTACAAAGTCATACCTTAAGACCCCATACTTAGAGGAGAAACTCGGCTTGCGTTCCTCCTGTAACCAAAGCACAGTTCTTCCTCTTACACTGCAGGGTTTTAGAAGAGCCTAAGCCCCGATAGCGTTACCAAAGCGTTCCTTGGGAGACGCAGTTCACTACATGCAGAACTCCATGCCAAGAAAACATTCTTCAGGGAAGGGACCATTGTGTAGTTTGAGGGAATATTTACTTGGTAGACATCACAACGGGGTAGGCTGCGTGTTCCCTGGAAACGGAGACCTGATGGCACAAGGCTTGCTTTCCCATTTTGAAAGCTCCATTCATGCTGCCTTGAAGCTACCTAAATACCAGTGTTTTGGACGGGTCTCTAGTCACTGTAGGCAGGGCTGTGGGAAGGGAACGAGTTTTCTCTAAATCAACAGGGTGCTTTCGTAGCCTGGGTGGGAGCTCCAACTGAGACGCTCTAGAGCTCAAAGGAAACTTGACGTGAGTCGTTTCCTCAAGGTAAAGCCTTGAAGGGCCCTGCTGAAGCCGAAGCGTGGGGCAGTTTCCTGGAGACATGAGTTGCAGTTCTGCTTTCTTTGAACGTTAGTACGCTTATGAAGACACCTAGTAACTCTCGTGGGCACCCTATTCCCTGCAAGAACACCGAGGACCGGCATGCTCAACTGGGAAGCTCAGAAACATCCAGGCCCGGAAACCTTTCCCAGTCACTCTCAATATGCTAAGGGTAGGGCAACACACTGCACGCCTCCTTGGGAGAGCTAGATTTCCTCAGCACTCCAACAGCTCCAGGCAATCTGTTGTCTCACGTCTACATGTCATGCATATCTGCCTCAATGCCCTAGGCTGAGCCCCACTGAGAAACCAATACTCTTTCACATTCCTTCTACAAAGTCATACCTTAAGACCCCAAACTTACAGGAGAAAGTTGCCTTGCGTTCCTGCTGTAACCAAAGCACAGTTCTTCCTCTTACACTGCAGGGTTTTAGAAGAGGCTAAACCCCTATAGCGTACCTAGAGCATTCCTTGGGAGAGGCAGTTCGCTGCATGCAGAACTCCGTGCCAAGAACACGTTATTCAGGGAAGGGACCAGTGTGTCGCTAGAATGTATATTAACTTGGTAGAAATCACAGGGAGGTAGGCTGCGTGTTCACTGGAAATGGGGACCTGATGGCACAAGGCTTGCTTTCCCATTTTGAAAGCTCCATTCATGCCGCCTTGAACCTACCTAAATACCAGTGTTTTGGACGAGTTTCTAGTCACTGTAGGCAGGGCTCTGGGAAGGGAACGAGTTTTCTCGAAATCAACAGGGTGCTTTCATAGCCTGGGTGGGAGCTCCTCCTGAGACGCTCTAGAGCTACAAGGAAACTTGACGTGAGTCCTTTCCTCAAGGTAAAGCCTTGAAGAGCCCTGCTGAAGCGGCACGTGGAGAAGTTTCCTTGAGACATGAGTTGCAGTTCTCCTTTCTTTTAACGTTACTACGCTTTTCAAGACACCTAGGATCTCGCCTGGGCACCCTATTCCGTGCAAGAACACCGAGTACCGGCAGGCTCCACTGGGTTGCTAAGAAACATCCAGGCCCGGATACCTTTCCCAGTCACTCTGTGTATGCTAAGTGTAGGGCAACACACTGCACTCTTCCTTGGGAGAGCTACATTTCCTCAGCACTCCAACAGCTCCAGGTAATCTGTTCTCTCACGTCCTACATGTCATGCAAATTGCCTCAATGCCCTAGGCTGAGCGGCACTGAGAAATCAAAACTGCTTCGCATTCCTTCTACAAAGTCATACCTTAAGACCCCATACTTACAGGAGAAACTCGGCTTGCGTTCCTCCTGTAACCAAAGCACAGTTCTTCCTCTTACACTGCAGGGTTTTAGAAGAGCCTAAGCCCCGATAGCGTTACCAAAGCGTTCCTTGGGAGAGGCAGTTCGCTACATGCAGAACTCCGTGCCAAGAAAACATTCTTCAGGGAAGGGACCATTGTGTAGTTTGAGGGAATATTTACTTGGTAGACATCACAACGGGGTAGGCTGCGTGTTCCCTGGAAACGGAGACCTGATGGCACAAGGCTTGCTTTCCCATTTTGAAAGCTCCATTCATGCTGCCTTGAAGCTACCTAAATACCAGTGTTTTGGACGGGTCTCTAGTCACTGTAGGCAGGGCTCTGGGAAGGGAACGAGTTTTCTCTAAATCAACAGGGTGCTTTCGTAGCCTGGGTGGGAGCTCCAACTGAGACGCTCTAGAGCTGAAAGGAAACTTGACGTGAGTCGTTTCCTCAAGGTAAAGCCTTGAAGGGCCCTGCTGAAGCCGAAGCGTGGGGCAGTTTCCTGGAGACATGAGTTGCAGTTCTGCTTTCTTTGAACGTTAGTACGCTTATGAAGACACCTAGTAACTCTCGTGGGCACCCTATTCCCTGCAAGAACACCGAGGACCGGCATGCTCAACTGGGAAGCTCAGAAACATCCAGGCCCGGAAACCTTTCCCAGTCACTCTCAATATGCTAAGGGTAGGGCAACACACTGCACGCCTCCTTGGGAGAGCTAGATTTCCTCAGCACTTCAACAGCTCCAGGCAATCTGTTGTCTCACGTCTACATGTCATGCATATCTGCCTCAATGCCCTAGGATGAGCCCCACTGAGAAACCAATACTCTTTCACATTCCTTCTACAAAGTCATACCTTAAGACCCCAAACTTACAGGAGAAAGTTGCCTTGCGTTCCTGCTGTAACCAAAGCACAGTTCTTCCTCTTACACTGCAGGGTTTTAGAAGAGGCTAAACCCCTATAGCGTACCTAGAGCATTCCTTGGGAGAGGCAGTTCGCTACATGCAGAACTCCGTGCCAAGAACACGTTATTCAGGGAAGGGACCAGTGTGTCGCTAGAATGTATATTAACTTGGTAGAAATCACAGGGAGGTAGGCTGCGTGTTCACTGGAAATGGGGACCTGATGGCACAAGGCTTGCTTTCCCATTTTGAAAGCTCCATTCATGCCGCCTTGAACCTACCTAAATACCAGTGTTTTGGACGAGTTTCTAGTCACTGTAGGCAGGGCTCTGGGAAGGGAACGAGTTTTCTCTAAATCAACAGGGTGCTTTCATAGCCTGGGTGGGAGCTCCTCCTGAGACGCTCTAGAGCTACAAGGAAACTTGACGTGAGTCCTTTCCTCAAGGTAAAGCCTTGAAGAGCCCTGCTGAAGCGGAACGTGGAGAAGTTTCCTTGAGACATGAGTTGCAGTTCTCCTTTCTTTTAACGTTACTACGCTTTTCAAGACACCTAGAATCTCGCTTGGGCACCCTATTCCGTGCAAGAACACCGAGTTCCGGCAGGCTCCACTGGGTTGCTAAGAAACATCCAGGCCCGGATACCTTTCCCAGTCACTCTGTGTATGCTAAGTGTAGGGCAACACACTGCACTCTTCCTTGTGAGAGCTGCATTTCCTCAGCACTCCAACAGCTCCAGGTAATCTGTTCTCTCACGTCCTACATGTCATGCAAATTGCCTCAATGCCCTAGGCTGAGCGGCACTGAGAAATCAAAACTGCTTCGCATTCCTTCTACAAAGTCATACCTTAAGACCCCATACTTACAGGAGAAACTCGGCTTGCGTTCCTCCTGTAACCAAAGCACAGTTCTTCCTCTTACACTGCAGGGTTTTAGAAGAGCCTAAGCCCCGATAGCGTTACCAAAGCGTTCCTTGGGAGAGGCAGTTCGCTACATGCAGAACTCCGTGCCAAGAAAACATTCTTCAGGGAAGGGACCATTGTGTAGTTTGAGGGAATATTTACTTGGTAGACATCACAAGGGGGTAGGCTGCGTGTTCCCTGGAAACGGAGACCTGATGGCACAAGGCTTGCTTTCCCATTTTGAAAGCTCCATTCATGCTGCCTTGAAGCTACCTAAATACCAGTGTTTTGGACGGGTCTCTAGTCACTGTAGGCAGGGCTGTGGGAAGGGAACGAGTTTTCTCTAAATCAACAGGGTGCTTTCGTAGCCTGGGTGGGAGCTCCAACTGAGACGCTCTAGAGCTCAAAGGAAACTTGACGTGAGTCGTTTCCTCAAGGTAAAGCCTTGAAGGGCCCTGCTGAAGCCGAAGCGTGGAGAAGTTTCCTGGAGACATGAGTTGCAGTTCTGCTTTCTTTGAACGTTAGTACGCTTATGAAGACACCTAGTAACTCTCGTGGGCACCCTATTCCCTGCAAGAACACCGAGGACCGGCATGCTCGACTGGGAAGCTCAGAAACATCCAGGCCCGGAAACCTTTCCCAGTCACTCTCAATATGCTAAGGGTAGGGCAACACACTGCACGCCTCCTTGGGAGAGCTAGATTTCCTCAGCACTCCAACAGCTCCAGGCAATCTGTTGTCTCACGTCTACATGTCATGCATATCTGCCTCAGTGCCCTAGGCTGAGCGGCACTGAGAAACCAATACTCTTTCACATTCCTTCTACAAAGTCATACCTTAAGACCCCATACTTACAGGAGAAAGTTGCCTTGCGTTCCTGTTGTAACCAAAGCACAGTTCTTCCTCTTACACTGCAGGGTTTTAGAAGAGGCTAAGCCCCTATAGCGTACCTAGAGCATTCCTTGGGAGAGGCAGTTCGCTACATGCAGAACTCCGTGCCAAGAACACGTTATTCAGGGAAGGGACCAGTGTGTCGCTAGAATGTATATTAACTTGGTAGAAATCACAGGGAGGTAGGCTGCGTGTTCACTGGGAACGGGGACCTGATGGCACAAGGCTTGCTTTCCCATTTTGAAAGCTCCATTCATGCCGCCTTGAACCTACCTAAATACCAGAGTTTTGGACGAGTTTCTAGTCACTGTAGGCAGGGCTCTGGGAAGGGAACGAGTTTTCTCTAAATCAACAGGGTGCTTTCATAGCCTGGGTGGGAGCTCCTCCTGAGACGCTCTAGAGCCTCAAGGAAACTTGACGTGAGTCCTTTCCTCAAGGTAAAGCCTTGAAGAGCCCTGCTGAAGCGGAACGTGGAGAAGTTTCCTTGAGACATGAGTTGCAGTTCTCCTTTCTTTTAACATTACTACGCTTTTCAAGACACCTAGGATCTCGCCTGGGCACCCTATTCCGTGCAAGAACACTGAGTACCGGCAGGCTCCACTGGGTTGCTAAGAAACATCCAGGCCCGGATACCTTTCCCAGTCACTCTGTGTATGCTAAGTGTAGGGCAACACACTGCACTCTTCCTTGGGAGAGCTACATTTCCTCAGCACTCCAACAGCTCCAGGTAATCTGTTCTCTCACGTCCTACATGCCATGCAAATTGCCTCAATGCCCTAGGCTGAGCGGCACTGAGAAATCAAAACTGCTTCGCATTCCTTCTACAAAGTCATACCTTAAGACCCCATACTTAGAGGAGAAACTCGGCTTGCGTTCCTCCTGTAACCAAAGCACAGTTCTTCCTCTTACACTGCAGGGTTTTAGAAAAGCCTAAGCCCCGATAGCGTTACCAAAGCGTTCCTTGGGAGAGGCAGTTCGCTACATGCAGAACTCCGTGCCAAGAAAACATTCTTCAGGGAAGGGACCATTGTGTAGTTTGAGGGAATATTTACTTGGTAGACATCACAAGGGGGTAGGCTGCGTGTTCCCTGGAAACGGAGACCTGATGGCACAAGGCTTGCTTTCCCATTTTGAAAGCTCCATTCATGCTGCCTTGAAGCTACCTAAATACCAGTGTTTTGGACGGGTCTCTAGTCACTGTAGGCAGGGCTGTGGGAAGGGAACGAGTTTTCTCTAAATCAACAGGGTGCTTTCGTAGCCTGGGTGGGAGCTCCAACTGAGATGCTCTAGAGCTCAAAGGAAACTTGACGTGAGTCGTTTCCTCAAGGTAAAGCCTTGAAGGGCCCTGCTGAAGCCGAAGCGTAGAGAAGTTTCCTTGAGACATGAGTTGCAGTTCTCCTTTCTTTTAACGTTACTACGCTTTTCAAGACACCTAGGATCTCGCCTGGGCACCCTATTCCATGCAAGAACACCGAGTACCGGCAGGCTCCACTGGGTTGCTAAGAAACATCCAGGCCCGTATACCTTTCCCAGTCACTCTGTGTATGCTAAGTGTAGGGCAACACACTGCACTCTTCCTTGGGAGAGCTACATTTCCTCAGCACTCCAACAGCTCCAGGTAATCTGTTCTCTCAAGTCCTACATGTCAGGCAAATTGCCTCAATGCCCTAGGCTGAGCGGCACTGAGAAATCAAAACTGCTTCGCATTCCTTCTACAAAGTCATACCTTAAGACCCCATACTTACAGGAGAAACTCGGCTTGCGTTCCTCCTGTAACCAAAGCACAGTTCTTCCTCTTACACTGCAGGGATTTAGAAGAGCCTAAGCCCCGATAGGGTACCTAGAGCATTCCTTGGGAGAGGCAGTTCGCTACATGCAGAACTCCGTGCCAAGAACACGTTATTCAGGGAAGGGACCAGTGTGTCGCTAGAATGTATATTAACTTGGTAGAAATCACAGGGAGGTAGGCTGCGTGTTCACTGGAAACAGGGACCTGATGGCACAAGGCTTGCTTTCCCATTTTGAAAGCTCCATTCATGCCGCCTTGAACCTACCTAAATACAAGTGTTTTGGACGAGTTTCTAGTCACTGTAGGCAGGGCTCTGGGAAGGGAACGAGTTTTCTCTAAATCAACAGGGTGCTTTCATAGCCTGGGTGGGAGCTCCTCCTGAGACGCTCTAGAGCTACAAGGAAACTTGACGTGAGTCCTTTCCTCAAGGTAAAGCCTTGAAGAGCCCTGCTGAAGCGGCACGTGGAGAAGTTTCCTTGAGACATGAGTTGCAGTTCTCCTTTCTTTTAACGTTACTATGCTTTTCAAGACACCTAGGATCTCGCCTGGGCACCCTATTCCGTGCAAGAACACCGAGTACCGGCAGGCTCCACTGGGTTGCTAAGAAACATCCAGGCCCGGATACTTTTCCCAGTCACTCTGTGTATGCTAAGTGTAGGGCAACACACTGCACTCTTCCTTGGGAGAGCTACATTTCCTCAGCACTCCAACAGCTCCAAGTAATCTGTTCTCTCATGTCCTACATGTCATGCAAATTCCCTCAATGCCCTAGGCTGAGCGGCACTGAGAAATCAAAACTGCTTCGCATTCCTTCTACAAAGTCATACCTTAAGACCCCATACTTACAGGAGAAAGTTGGCTTGCATTCCTCCTGTAACCAAAGCACAGTTCTTCCTCTTACACTGCAGGGTTTTAGAAGAGCCTAAGCACTGAAAGCGTTACCAAAGCGTTCCTTGGGAGAGGCAGTTCGCTACATGCAGAACTCCGTGCCAAGAAAACATTCTTCAGGGAAGGGACCATTGTGTAGTTTGAGGGAATATTTACTTGGTAGACATCACAAGGGGGTAGGCTGCGTGCTCACTGGAAACGGAGACCTGATGGCACAAGTCTTGCTGTCCCATTTTGAAAGCTCCATTCATGCCGCATTGAACCTACCTAAATACCAGAGTTTTGGACGAGTTTCTAGTCACTGTAGGCAGGGCTCTGGGAAGGGAACGAGTTTTCTCTAAATCAACAGGGTGCTTTCGTAGCCTGGGTGGGAGCTCCTCCTGAGACGCTCTAGAGCCTCAAGGAAACTTGACGTGAGTCCTTTCCTCAAGGTAAAGCCTTGAAGAGCCCTGCTGAAGCGGAACGTGGAGAAGTTTCCTTGAGACAGGAGTTGCAGTTCTCCTTTCTTTTAACATTAGTACGGTTTTCAAGACACCTAGGATCTCGCCTGGGCACCCTATTCCGTGCAAGAACACTGAGTACCGGCAGGCTCCACTGGGTTGCTAAGAAACATCCAGGCCCGGATACCTTTCCCAGTCACTCTGTGTATGCTAAGTGTAGGGCAACACACTGCACTCTTCCTTGGGAGAGCTACATTTCCTCAGCACTCCAACAGCTCCAGGTAATCTGTTCTCTCACGTCCTACATGTCATGCAAATTGCCTCAATGCCCTAGGCTGAGCGGCACTGAGAAATCAAAACTGCTTCGCATTCCTTCTACAAAGTCATACTTTAAGACCCCATACTTACAGGAGAAACTCGGCTTGCGTTCCTCCTGTAACCAAAGCACAGTTCTTCCTCTTACACTGCAGGGTTTTAGAAGAGCCTAAGCCCCGATAGCGTTACCAAAGCGTTCCTTGGGAGAGGCAGTTCGCTACATGCAGAACTCCGTGCCAAGAAAACATTCTTCAGGGAAGGGACCATTGTGTAGTTTGAAGGAATATTTACTTGGTAGACATCACAAGGGTGTAGGCTGCGTGTTCCCTGGAAACGGAGACCTGATGGCACGAGGCTTGCTTTCCCATTTTGAAAGCTCCATTCATGCTGCCTTGAAGCTTCCTAAATACCACTGTTTTGGACGGGTCTCTAGTCACTGTAGGCAGGGCTGTGGGAAGGGAACGAGTTTTCTCTAAATCAACAGGGTGCTTTCGTAGCCTGGGTGGGAGCTCCAACTGAGACGCTCTAGAGCTCAAAGGAAACTTGACGTGAGTCGTTTCCTCAACGTAAAGCCTTGAAGGGCCCTGCTGAAGCCGAAGCGTGGGGCAGTTTCCTGGAGACATGAGTTGCAGTTCTGCTTTCTTTGAACGTTAGTACGCTTATGAAGACACCTAGTAACTCTCGTGGGCACCCTATTCCCTGCAAGAACACCGAGGACCGGCATGCTCAACTGGGAAGCTCAGAAACATCCAGGCCCGGAAACCTTTCCCAGTCACTCTCAATATGCTAAGGGTAGGGCAACACACTGCACGCCTCCTTGGGAGAGCTAGATTTCCTCAGCACTCCAACAGCTCCAGGCAATCTGTTGTCTCACGTCTACATGTCATGCATATCTGCCTCAGTGCCCTAGGCTGAGCGGCACTGAGAAACCAATACTCTTTCACATTCCTTCTACAAAGTCATACCTTAAGACCCCAAACTTACAGGAGAAAGTTGCCTTGCGTTCCTGCTGTAACCAAAGCACAGTTCTTCCTCTTACACTGCAGGGTTTTAGAAGAGGCTAAGCCCCTATAGCGTACCTAGAGCATTCCTTGGGAGAGGCAGTTCGCTACATGCAGAACTCCGTGCCAAAAACACGTTATTCAGGGAAGGGACCAGTGTGTCACTAGAGTGTATATTAACTTGGTAGAAATCACAAGGAGGTAGGCTGCGTGTTCACTGGAAACGGGGACCTGATGGCACAAGGCTTGCTTTCCCATTTTGAAAGCTCCATTCATGCCGCCTTGAACCTACCTAAATACCAGTGTTTTGGACGAGTTTCTAGTCACTGTAGGCAGGGCTCTGGGAAGGGAACGAGTTTTCTCTAAATCAACAGGGTGCTTTCGTAGCCTGGGTGGGAGCTCCTCCTGAGACGCTCTAGAGCTACAAGAAAACTTGACGTGAGTCCTTTCCTCAAGGTAAAGCCTTGAAGAGCCCTGCTGAAGCGGCACGTGGAGAAGTTTCCTTGAGACAGGAGTTGCAGTTCTCCTTTCTTTTAACGTTACTACGCTTTTCAAGACACCTAGGATCTCGCCTGGGCACCCTATTCCGTGCAAGAACACCGAGTACCGGCAGGCTCCACTGGGTTGCTAAGAAACATCCAGGCCCGGATACCTTTCCCAGTCACTCTGTGTATGCTAAGTGTAGGGCAACACACTGCACTCTTCCTTGGGAGAGCTACATTTCCTCAGCACTCCAACAGCTCCAGGTAATCTGTTCTCTCACGTCCTACATGTCATGCAAATTGCCTCAATGCCCTAGGCTGAGCGGCACTGAGAAATCAAAACTGCTTCGCATTCCTTCTACAAAGTCATACCTTAAGACCCCATACTTACAGGAGAAACTCGGCTTGCGTTCCTCCTGTAACCAAAGCACAGTTCTTCCTCTTACACTGCAGGGTTTTAGAAGAGCCTAAGCCCCGATAGCGTTACCAAAGCGTTCCTTGGGAGAGGCAGTTCACTACATGCAGAACTCCGTGCCAAGAAAACATTCTTCAGGGAAGGGACCATTGTGTAGTTTGAGGGAATATTTACTTGGTAGACATCACAAGGGGGTAGGCTGCGTGTTCCCTGGAAACGGAGCCCTGATGGCACAAGGCTTGCTTTCCCATTTTGAAAGCTCCATTCATGCTGCCTTGAAGCTACCTAAATACCAGTGTTTTGGACGGGTCTCTAGTCACTGTAGGCAGGGCTGTGGGAAGGGAACGAGTTTTCTCTAAATCAACAGGGTGCTTTCGTAGCCTGGGTGGGAGCTCCAACTGAGACGCTCTAGAGCTCAAAGGAAACTTGACGTGAGTCGTTTCCTCAAGGTAAAGGCTTGAAGGGCCCTGCTGAAGCCGAAGCGTAGAGAAGTTTCCTTGAGACATGAGTTGCAGTTCTCCTTTCTTTTAACGTTACTACGCTTTTCAAGACACCTAGGATCTCGCCTGGGCACCCTATTCCGTGCAAGAACACCGAGTACCGGCAGGCTCCACTGGGTTGCTAAGAAACATCCAGGCCCGGATACCTTTCCCAGTCACTCTGTGTATGCTAAGTGTAGGGCAACACACTGCACTCTTCCTTGGGAGAGCTACATTTCCTCAGCACTCCAACAGCTCCAGGTAATCTGTTCTCTCACGTCCTACATGTCATGCAAATTGCCTCAATGCCCTAGGCTGAGCGGCACTGAGAAATCAAAACTGCTTCGCATTCCTTCTACAAAGTCATACCTTAAGACCCCATACTTACAGGAGAAACTCGGCTTGCGTTCCTCCTGTAACCAAAGCACAGTTCTTCCTCTTACACTGCAGGGTTTTAGAAGAGCCTAAGCCCCGATAGCGTTACCAAAGCGTTCCTTGGGAGAGGCAGTTCGCTACATGCAGAACTCCGTGCCAAGAAAACATTCTTCAGGGAAGGGACCATTGTGTAGTTTGAGGGAATATTTACTTGGTAGACATCACAACGGGGTAGGCTGCGTGTTCCCTGGAAACGGAGACCTGATGGCACAAGGCTTGCTTTCCCATTTTGAAAGCTCCATTCATGCTGCCTTGAAGCTACCTAAATACCAGTGTTTTGGACGGGTCTCTAGTCATGTAGGCAGGGCTGTGGGAAGGGAACGAGTTTTCTCTAAATCAACAGGGTGCTTTCGTAGCCTGGGTGGGAGCTCCAACTGAGACGCTCTAGAGCTCAAAGGAAACTTGACGTGAGTCGTTTCCTCAACGTAAAGCCTTGAAGGGCCCTGCTGAAGCCGAAGCGTGGGGCAGTTTCCTGGAGACATGAGTTGCAGTTCTGCTTTCTTTGAACGTTAGTACGCTTATGAAGACACCTAGTAACTCTCGTGGGCACCCTATTCCCTGCAAGAACACCGAGGACCGGCATGCTCGACTGGGAAGCTCAGAAACATCCAGGCCCGGAAACCTTTCCCAGTCACTCTCAATATGCTAAGGGTAGGGCAACACACTGCACGCCTCCTTGGGAGAGCTAGATTTCCTCAGCACTCCAACAGCTCCAGGCAATCTGTTGTCTCACGTCTACATGTCATGCATATCTGCCTCAGTGCCCTAGGCTGAGCGGCACTGAGAAACCAATACTCTTTCACATTCCTTCTACAAAGTCATACCTTAAGACCCCATACTTACAGGAGAAAGTTGGCTTGCGTTCCTGCTGTAACCAAAGCACAGTTCTTCCTCTTACACTGCAGGGTTTTAGAAGAGGCTAAGCCCCTATAGCGTACCTAGAGCATTCCTTGGGAGAGGCAGTTCGCTACATGCAGAACTCCGTGCCAAAAACACGTTATTCAGGGAAGGGACCAGTGTGTCACTAGAGTGTATATTAACTTGGTAGAAATCACAAGGAGGTAGGCTGCGTGTTCACTGGAAACGGGGACCTGATGGCACAAGGCTTGCTTTCCCATTTTGAAAGCTCCATTCATGCCGCCTTGAACCTACCTAAATACCAGTGTTTTGGACGAGTTTCTAGTCACTGTAGGCAGGGCTCTGGGAAGGGAACGAGTTTTCTCGAAATCAACAGGGTGCTTTCGTAGCCTGGGTGGGAGCTCCTCCTGAGACGCTCTAGAGCTACAAGGAAACTTGACGTGAGTCCTTTCCTCAAGGTAAAGCCTTGAAGAGCCCTGCTGAAGCGGCACGTGGAGAAGTTTCCTTGAGACAGGAGTTGCAGTTCTCCTTTCTTTTAACGTTACTACGCTTTTCAAGACACCTAGGATCTCGCCTGGGCACCCTATTCCGTGCAAGAACACCGAGTACCGGCAGGCTCCACTGGGTTGCTAAGAAACATCCAGGCCCGGATACCTTTCCCAGTCACTCTGTGTATGCTAAGTGTAGGGCAACACACTGCACTCTTCCTTGGGAGAGCTACATTTCCTCAGCACTCCAACAGCTCCAGGTAATCTGTTCTCTCACGTCCTACATGTCATGCAAATTGCCTCAATGCCCTAGGCTGAGCGGCACTGAGAAATCAAAACTGCTTCGCATTCCTTCTACAAAGTCATACCTTAAGACCCCATACTTACAGGAGAAACTCGGCTTGCGTTCCTCCTGTAACCAAAGCACAGTTCTTCCTCTTACACTGCAGGGTTTTAGAAGAGCCTAAGCCCCGATAGCGTTACCAAAGCGTTCCTTGGGAGAGGCAGTTCACTACATGCAGAACTCCGTGCCAAGAAAACATTCTTCAGGGAAGGGACCATTGTGTAGTTTGAGGGAATATTTACTTGGTAGACATCACAAGGGGGTAGGCTGCGTGTTCCCTGGAAACGGAGCCCTGATGGCACAAGGCTTGCTTTCCCATTTTGAAAGCTCCATTCATGCTGCCTTGAAGCTACCTAAATACCAGTGTTTTGGACGGGTCTCTAGTCACTGTAGGCAGGGCTGTGGGAAGGGAACGAGTTTTCTCTAAATCAACAGGGTGCTTTCGTAGCCTGGGTGGGAGCTCCAACTGAGACGCTCTAGAGCTCAAAGGAAACTTGACGTGTGTCGTTTCCTCAAGGTAAAGCCTTGAAGGGCCCTGCTGAAGCCGAAGCGTAGAGAAGTTTCCTTGAGACATGAGTTGCAGTTCTCCTTTCTTTTAACGTTACTACGCTTTTCAAGACACCTAGGATCTCGCCTGGGCACCCTATTCCGTGCAAGAACACCGAGTACCGGCAGGCTCCACTGGGTTGCTAAGAAACATCCAGGCCCGGATACCTTTCCCAGTCACTCTGTGTATGCTAAGTGTAGGGCAACACACTGCACTCTTCCTTGGGAGAGCTACATTTCCTCAGCACTCCAACAGCTCCAGGTAATCTGTTCTCTCACGTCCTACATGTCATGCAAATTGCCTCAATGCCCTAGGCTGAGCGGCACTGAGAAATCAAAACTGCTTCGCATTCCTTCTACAAAGTCATACCTTAAGACCCCATACTTACAGGAGAAACTCGGCTTGCGTTCCTCCTGTAACCAAAGCACAGTTCTTCCTCTTACACTGCAGGGTTTTAGAAGAGCCTAAGCCCCGATAGCGTTACCAAAGCGTTCCTTGGGAGAGGCAGTTCGCTACATGCAGAACTCCGTGCCAAGAAAACATTCTTCAGGGAAGGGACCATTGTGTAGTTTGAGGGAATATTTACTTGGTAGACATCACAAGGGGGTAGGCTGCGTGTTCCCTGGAAACGGAGACCTGATGGCACAAGGCTTGCTTTCCCATTTTGAAAGCTCCATTCATGCTGCCTTGAAGCTACCTAAATACCAGTGTTTTGGACGGGTCTCTAGTCACTGTAGGCAGGGCTGTGGGAAGGGAACGAGTTTTCTCTAAATCAACAGGGTGCTTTCGTAGCCTGGGTGGGAGCTCCAACTGAGACGCTCTAGAGCTCAAAGGAAACTTGACGTGAGTCGTTTGCTCAAGGTAAAGCCTTGAAGGGCCCTGCTGAAGCCGAAGCGTGGAGCAGTTTCCTGGAGACATGAGTTGCAGTTCTGCTTTCTTTGAACGTTAGTACGCTTATGAAGACACCTAGTAACTCTCGTGGGCACCCTATTCCCTGCAAGAACACCGAGGACCGGCATGCTCGACTGGGAAGCTCAGAAACATCCAGGCCCGGAAACCTTTCCCAGTCACTCTCAATATGCTAAGGGTAGGGCAACACACTGCACGCCTCCTTGGGAGAGCTAGATTTCCTCAGCACTCCAACAGCTCCAGGCAATCTGTTGTCTCACGTCTACATGTCATGCATATCTGCCTCAATGCCCTAGGCTGAGCCGCACTGAGAAACCAATACTCTTTCACATTCCTTCTACAAAGTCATACCTTAAGACCCCATACTTACAGGAGAAAGTTGTCTTGCGTTCCTGCTGTAACCAAAGCACAGTTCTTCCTCTTACACTGCAGAGTTTTAGAAGAGGCTAAGCCCCTATAGCGTACCTAGAGCATTCCTTGGGAGAGGCAGTTCGCTACATGCAGAACTCCGTGCCAAGAACACGTTATTCAGGGAAGGGACCAGTGTGTCGCTAGAATGTATATTAACTTGGTAGAAATCACAGGGAGGTAGGCTGCGTGTTCACTGGAAACGGGGACCTGATGGCACAAGGCTTGCTTTCCCATTTTGAAAGCTCCATTCATGCCGCCTTGAACCTACCTAAATACCAGTGTTTTGGACGAGTTTCTAGTCACTGTAGGCAGGGCTCTGGGAAGGGAACGAGTTTTCTCGAAATCAACAGGGTGCTTTCGTAGCCTGGGTGGGAGCTCCTCCTGAGACGCTCTAGAGCTACAAGGAAACTTGACGTGAGTCCTTTCCTCAAGGTAAAGCCTTGAAGAGCCCTGCTGAAGCGGCACGTGGAGAAGTTTCCTTGAGACAGGAGTTGCAGTTCTCCTTTCTTTTAACGTTACTACGCTTTTCAAGACACCTAGGATCTCGCCTGGGCACCCTATTCCGTGCAAGAACACCGAGTACCGGCAGGCTCCACTGGGTTGCTAAGAAACATCCAGGCCCGGATACCTTTCCCAGTCACTCTGTGTATGCTAAGTGTAGGGCAACACACTGCACTCTTCCTTGGGAGAGCTACATTTCCTCAGCACTCCAACAGCTCCAGGTAATCTGTTCTCTCACGTCCTACATGTCATGCAAATTGCCTCAATGCCCTAGGCTGAGCGGCACTGAGAAATCAAAACTGCTTCGCATTCCTTCTACAAAGTCATACCTTAAGACCCCATACTTACAGGAGAAACTCGGCTTGCGTTCCTTCTGTAACCAAAGCACAGTTCTTCCTCTTACACTGCAGGGTTTTAGAAGAGCCTAAGCCCCGATAGCGTTACCAAAGCGTTCCTTGGGAGAGGCAGTTCGCTACATGCAGAACTCCGTGCCAAGAAAACATTCTTCAGGGAAGGGACCATTGTGTAGTTTGAGGGAATATTTACTTGGTAGACATCACAAGGGGGTAGGCTGCGTGTTCCCTGGAAACGGAGACCTGATGGCACAAGGCTTGCTTTCCCATTTTGAAAGCTCCATTCATGCTGCCTTGAAGCTACCTAAATACCAGTGTTTTGGACGGGTCTCTAGTCACTGTAGGCAGGGCTGTGGGAAGGGAACGAGTTTTCTCTAAATCAACAGGGTGCTTTCGTAGCCTGGGTGGGAGCTCCAACTGAGACGCTCTAGAGCTCAAAGGAAACTTGACGTGTGTCGTTTCCTCAAGGTAAAGCCTTGAAGGGCCCTGCTGAAGCCGAAGCGTAGAGAAGTTTCCTTGAGACATGAGTTGCAGTTCTCCTTTCTTTTAACGTTACTACGCTTTTCAAGACACCTAGGATCTCGCCTGGGCACCCTATTCCGTGCAAGAACACCGAGTACCGGCAGGCTCCACTGGGTTGCTAAGAAACATCCAGGCCCGGATACCTTTCCCAGTCACTCTGTGTATGCTAAGTGTAGGGCAACACACTGCACTCTTCCTTGGGAGAGCTACATTTCCTCAGCACTCCAACAGCTCCAGGTAATCTGTTCTCTCACGTCCTACATGTCATGCAAATTGCCTCAATGCCCTAGGCTGAGCGGCACTGAGAAATCAAAACTGCTTCGCATTCCTTCTACAAAGTCATACCTTAAGACCCCATACTTACAGGAGAAACTCGGCTTGCGTTCCTCCTGTAACCAAAGCACAGTTCTTCCTCTTACACTGCAGGGTTTTAGAAGAGCCTAAGCCCCGATAGCGTTACCAAAGCGTTCCTTGGGAGAGGCAGTTCGCTACATGCAGAACTCCGTGCCAAGAAAACATTCTTCAGGGAAGGGACCATTGTGTAGTTTGAGGGAATATTTACTTGGTAGACATCACAAGGGGGTAGGCTGCGTGTTCCCTGGAAACGGAGACCTGATGGCACAAGGCTTGCTTTCCCATTTTGAAAGCTCCATTCATGCTGCCTTGAAGCTACCTAAATACCAGTGTTTTGGACGGGTCTCTAGTCACTGTAGGCAGGGCTGTGGGAAGGGAACGAGTTTTCTCTAAATCAACAGGGTGCTTTCGTAGCCTGGGTGGGAGCTCCAACTGAGACGCTCTAGAGCTCAAAGGAAACTTGACGTGAGTCGTTTGCTCAAGGTAAAGCCTTGAAGGGCCCTGCTGAAGCCGAAGCGTGGAGCAGTTTCCTGGAGACATGAGTTGCAGTTCTGCTTTCTTTGAACGTTAGTACGCTTATGAAGACACCTAGTAACTCTCGTGGGCACCCTATTCCCTGCAAGAACACCGAGGACCGGCATGCTCGACTGGGAAGCTCAGAAACATCCAGGCCCGGAAACCTTTCCCAGTCACTCTCAATATGCTAAGGGTAGGGCAACACACTGCACGCCTCCTTGGGAGAGCTAGATTTCCTCAGCACTCCAACAGCTCCAGGCAATCTGTTGTCTCACGTCTACATGTCATGCATATCTGCCTCAATGCCCTAGGCTGAGCCGCACTGAGAAACCAATACTCTTTCACATTCCTTCTACAAAGTCATACCTTAAGACCCCATACTTACAGGAGAAAGTTGTCTTGCGTTCCTGCTGTAACCAAAGCACAGTTCTTCCTCTTACACTGCAGAGTTTTAAAAGAGGCTAAGCCCCTATAGCGTACCTAGAGCATTCCTTGGGAGAGGCAGTTCGCTACATGCAGAACTCCGTGCCAAGAACACGTTATTCAGGGAAGGGACCAGTGTGTCGCTAGAATGTATATTAACTTGGTAGAAATCACAGGGAGGTAGGCTGCGTGTTCACTGGAAATGGGGACCTGATGGCACAAGGCTTGCTTTCCCATTTTGAAAGCTCCATTCATGCCGCCTTGAACCTACCTAAATACCAGTGTTTTGGACGAGTTTCTAGTCACTGTAGGCAGGGCTCTGGGAAGGGAACGAGTTTTCTCGAAATCAACAGGGTGCTTTCGTAGCCTGGGTGGGAGCTCCTCCTGAGACGCTCTAGAGCTACAAGGAAACTTGACGTGAGTCCTTTCCTCAAGGTAAAGCCTTGAAGAGCCCTGCTGAAGCGGCACGTGGAGAAGTTTCCTTGAGACAGGAGTTGCAGTTCTCCTTTCTTTTAACGTTACTACGCTTTTCAAGACACCTAGGATCTCGCCTGGGCACCCTATTCCGTGCAAGAACACCGAGTACCGGCAGGCTCCACTGGGTTGCTAAGAAACATCCAGGCCCGGATACCTTTCCCAGTCACTCTGTGTATGCTAAGTGTAGGGCAACACACTGCACTCTTCCTTGGGAGAGCTACATTTCCTCAGCACTCCAACAGCTCCAGGTAATCTGTTCTCTCACGTCCTACATGTCATGCAAATTGCCTCAATGCCCTAGGCTGAGCGGCACTGAGAAATCAAAACTGCTTCGCATTCCTTCTACAAAGTCATACCTTAAGACCCCATACTTACAGGAGAAACTCGGCTTGCGTTCCTTCTGTAACCAAAGCACAGTTCTTCCTCTTACACTGCAGGGTTTTAGAAGAGCCTAAGCCCCGATAGCGTTACCAAAGCGTTCCTTGGGAGAGGCAGTTCACTACATGCAGAACTCCGTGCCAAGAAAACATTCTTCAGGGAAGGGACAATTGTGTAGTTTGAGGGAATATTTACTTGGTAGACATCACAAGGGGGTAGGCTGCGTGTTCCCTGGAAACGGAGCCCTGATGGCACAAGGCTTGCTTTCCCATTTTGAAAGCTCCATTCATGCTGCCTTGAAGCTACCTAAATACCAGTGTTTTGGACGGGTCTCTAGTCACTGTAGGCAGGGCTGTGGGAAGGGAACGAGTTTTCTCTAAATCAACAGGGTGCTTTCGTAGCCTGGGTGGGAGCTCGAACTGAGACGCTCTAGAGCTCAAAGGAAACTTGACGTGAGTCGTTTCCTCAAGGTAAAGCCTTGAAGGGCCCTGCTGAAGCCGAAGCGTAGAGAAGTTTCCTTGAGACATGAGTTGCAGTTCTCCTTTCTTTTAACGTTACTACGCTTTTCAAGACACCTAGGATCTCGCCTGGGCACCCTATTCCGTGCAAGAACACCGAGTACCGGCAGGCTCCACTGGGTTGCTAAGAAACATCCAGGCCCGGATACCTTTCCCAGTCACTCTGTGTATGCTAAGTGTAGGGCAACACACTGCACTCTTCCTTGGGAGAGCTACATTTCCTCAGCACTCCAACAGCTCCAGGTAATCTGTTCTCTCACGTCCTACATGTCATGCAAATTGCCTCAATGCCCTAGGCTGAGCGGCACTGAGAAATCAAAACTGCTTCGCATTCCTTCTACAAAGTCATACCTTAAGACCCCATACTTACAGGAGAAACTCGGCTTGCGTTCCTCCTGTAACCAAAGCACAGTTCTTCCTCTTACACTGCAGGGTTTTAGAAGAGCCTAAGCCCCGATAGCGTTACCAAAGCGTTCCTTGGGAGAGGCAGTTCGCTACATGCAGAACTCCGTGCCAAGAAAACATTCTTCAGGGAAGGGACCATTGTGTAGTTTGAGGGAATATTTACTTGGTAGACATCACAAGGGGGTAGGCTGCGTGTTCCCTGGAAACGGAGACCTGATGGCACAAGGCTTGCTTTCCCATTTTGAAAGCTCCATTCATGCTGCCTTGAAGCTACCTAAATACCAGTGTTTTGGACGGGTCTCTAGTCACTGTAGGCAGGGCTGTGGGAAGGGAACGAGTTTTCTCTAAATCAACAGGGTGCTTTCGTAGCCTGGGTGGGAGCTCCAACTGAGACGCTCTAGAGCTCAAAGGAAACTTGACGTGAGTCGTTTGCTCAAGGTAAAGCCTTGAAGGGCCCTGCTGAAGCCGAAGCGTGGAGCAGTTTCCTGGAGACATGAGTTGCAGTTCTGCTTTCTTTGAACGTTAGTACGCTTATGAAGACACCTAGTAACTCTCGTGGGCACCCTATTCCCTGCAAGAACACCGAGGACCGGCATGCTCGACTGGGAAGCTCAAAAACATCCAGGCCCGGAAACCTTTCCCAGTCACTCTCAATATGCTAAGGGTAGGGCAACACACTGCACGCCTCCTTGGGAGAGCTAGATTTCCTCAGCACTCCAACAGCTCCAGGCAATCTGTTGTCTCACGTCTACATGTCATGCATATCTGCCTCAATGCCCTAGGCTGAGCCGCACTGAGAAACCAATACTCTTTCACATTCCTTCTACAAAGTCATACCTTAAGACCCCATACTTACAGGAGAAAGTTGTCTTGCGTTCCTGCTGTAACCAAAGCACAGTTCTTCCTCTTACACTGCAGAGTTTTAGAAGAGGCTAAGCCCCTATAGCGTACCTAGAGCATTCCTTGGGAGAGGCAGTTCGCTACATGCAGAACTCCGTGCCAAGAACACGTTATTCAGGGAAGGGACCAGTGTGTCGCTAGAATGTATATTAACTTGGTAGAAATCACAGGGAGGTAGGCTGCGTGTTCACTGGAAACGGGGACCTGATGGCACAAGGCTTGCTTTCCCATTTTGAAAGCTCCATTCATGCCGCCTTGAACCTACCTAAATACCAGTGTTTTGGACGAGTTTCTAGTCACTGTAGGCAGGGCTCTGGGAAGGGAACGAGTTTTCTCGAAATCAACAGGGTGCTTTCGTAGCCTGGGTGGGAGCTCCTCCTGAGACGCTCTAGAGCTACAAGGAAACTTGACGTGAGTCCTTTCCTCAAGGTAAAGCCTTGAAGAGCCCTGCTGAAGCGGCACGTGGAGAAGTTTCCTTGAGACAGGAGTTGCAGTTCTCCTTTCTTTTAACGTTACTACGCTTTTCAAGACACCTAGGATCTCGCCTGGGCACCCTATTCCGTGCAAGAACACCGAGTACCGGCAGGCTCCACTGGGTTGCTAAGAAACATCCAGGCCCGGATACCTTTCCCAGTCACTCTGTGTATGCTAAGTGTAGGGCAACACACTGCACTCTTCCTTGGGAGAGCTACATTTCCTCAGCACTCCAACAGCTCCAGGTAATCTGTTCTCTCACGTCCTACATGTCATGCAAATTGCCTCAATGCCCTAGGCTGAGCGGCACTGAGAAATCAAAACTGCTTCGCATTCCTTCTACAAAGTCATACCTTAAGACCCCATACTTACAGGAGAAACTCGGCTTGCGTTCCTTCTGTAACCAAAGCACAGTTCTTCCTCTTACACTGCAGGGTTTTAGAAGAGCCTAAGCCCCGATAGCGTTACCAAAGCGTTCCTTGGGAGAGGCAGTTCGCTACATGCAGAACTCCGTGCCAAGAAAACATTCTTCAGGGAAGGGACCATTGTGTAGTTTGAGGGAATATTTACTTGGTAGACATCACAAGGGGGTAGGCTGCGTGTTCCCTGGAAACGGAGACCTGATGGCACAAGGCTTGCTTTCCCATTTTGAAAGCTCCATTCATGCTGCCTTGAAGCTACCTAAATACCAGTGTTTTGGACGGGTCTCTAGTCACTGTAGGCAGAGCTGTGGGAAGGGAACGAGTTTTCTCTAAATCAACAGGGTGCTTTCGTAGCCTGGGTGGGAGCTCCAACTGAGACGCTCTAGAGCTCAAAGGAAACTTGACGTGTGTCGTTTCCTCAAGGTAAAGCCTTGAAGGGCCCTGCTGAAGCCGAAGCGTAGAGAAGTTTCCTTGAGACATGAGTTGCAGTTCTCCTTTCTTTTAACGTTACTACGCTTTTCAAGACACCTAGGATCTCGCCTGGGCACCCTATTCCGTGCAAGAACACCGAGTACCGGCAGGCTCCACTGGGTTGCTAAGAAACATCCAGGCCCGGATACCTTTCCCAGTCACTCTGTGTATGCTAAGTGTAGGGCAACACACTGCACTCTTCCTTGGGAGAGCTACATTTCCTCAGCACTCCAACAGCTCCAGGTAATCTGTTCTCTCACGTCCTACATGTCATGCAAATTGCCTCAATGCCCTAGGCTGAGCGGCACTGAGAAATCAAAACTGCTTCGCATTCCTTCTACAAAGTCATACCTTAAGACCCCATACTTACAGGAGAAACTCGGCTTGCGTTCCTCCTGTAACCAAAGCACAGTTCTTCCTCTTACACTGCAGGGTTTTAGAAGAGCCTAAGCCCCGATAGCGTAACCAAAGCGTTCCTTGGGAGAGGCAGTTCGCTACATGCAGAACTCCGTGCCAAGAAAACATTCTTCAGGGAAGGGACCATTGTGTAGTTTGAGGGAATATTTACTTGGTAGACATCACAAGGGGGTAGGCTGCGTGTTCCCTGGAAACGGAGACCTGATGGCACAAGGCTTGCTTTCCCATTTTGAAAGCTCCATTCATGCTGCCTTGAAGCTACCTAAATACCAGTGTTTTGGACGGGTCTCTAGTCACTGTAGGCAGGGCTGTGGGAAGGGAACGAGTTTTCTCTAAATCAACAGGGTGCTTTCGTAGCCTGGGTGGGAGCTCCAACTGAGACGCTCTAGAGCTCAAAGGAAACTTGACGTGAGTCGTTTGCTCAAGGTAAAGCCTTGAAGGGCCCTGCTGAAGCCGAAGCGTGGAGCAGTTTCCTGGAGACATGAGTTGCAGTTCTGCTTTCTTTGAACGTTAGTACGCTTATGAAGACACCTAGTAACTCTCGTGGGCACCCTATTCCCTGCAAGAACACCGAGGACCGGCATGCTCGACTGGGAAGCTCAGAAACATCCAGGCCCGGAAACCTTTCCCAGTCACTCTCAATATGCTAAGGGTAGGGCAACACACTGCACGCCTCCTTGGGAGAGCTAGATTTCCTCAGCACTCCAACAGCTCCAGGCAATCTGTTGTCTCACGTCTACATGTCATGCATATCTGCCTCAATGCCCTAGGCTGAGCCGCACTGAGAAACCAATACTCTTTCACATTCCTTCTACAAAGTCATACCTTAAGACCCCATACTTACAGGAGAAAGTTGTCTTGCGTTCCTGCTGTAACCAAAGCACAGTTCTTCCTCTTACACTGCAGAGTTTTAGAAGAGGCTAAGCCCCTATAGCGTACCTAGAGCATTCCTTGGGAGAGGCAGTTCGCTACATGCAGAACTCCGTGCCAAGAACACGTTATTCAGGGAAGGGACCAGTGTGTCGCTAGAATGTATATTAACTTGGTAGAAATCACAGGGAGGTAGGCTGCGTGTTCACTGGAAACGGGGACCTGATGGCACAAGGCTTGCTTTCCCATTTTGAAAGCTCCATTCATGCCGCCTTGAACCTACCTAAATACCAGTGTTTTGGACGAGTTTCTAGTCACTGTAGGCAGGGCTCTGGGAAGGGAACGAGTTTTCTCGAAATCAACAGGGTGCTTTCGTAGCCTGGGTGGGAGCTCCTCCTGAGACGCTCTAGAGCTACAAGGAAACTTGACGTGAGTCCTTTCCTCAAGGTAAAGCCTTGAAGAGCCCTGCTGAAGCGGCACGTGGAGAAGTTTCCTTGAGACAGGAGTTGCAGTTCTCCTTTCTTTTAACGTTAGTACGCTTTTCAAGACACCTAGGATCTCGCCTGGGCACCCTATTCCATGCAAGAACACCGAGTACCGGCAGGCTCCACTGGGTTGCTAAGAAACATCCAGGCCCGGATACCTTTCCCAGTCACTCTGTGTATGCTAAGTGTAGGGCAACACACTGCACTCTTCCTTGGGAGAGCTACATTTCCTCAGCACTCCAACAGCTCCAGGTAATCTGTTCTCTCACGTCCTACATGTCATGCAAATTGCCTCAATGCCCTAGGCTGAGCGGCACTGAGAAATCAAAACTGCTTCGCATTCCTTCTACAAAGTCATACCTTAAGACCCCATACTTACAGGAGAAACTCGGCTTGCGTTCCTTCTGTAACCAAAGCACAGTTCTTCCTCTTACACTGCAGGGTTTTAGAAGAGCCTAAGCCCCGATAGCGTTACCAAAGCGTTCCTTGGGAGAGGCAGTTCGCTACATGCAGAACTCCGTGCCAAGAAAACATTCTTCAGGGAAGGGACCATTGTGTAGTTTGAGGGAATATTTACTTGGTAGACATCACAAGGGGGTAGGCTGCGTGTTCCCTGGAAACGGAGACCTGATGGCACAAGGCTTGCTTTCCCATTTTGAAAGCTCCATTCATGCTGCCTTGAAGCTACCTAAATACCAGTGTTTTGGACGGGTCTCTAGTCACTGTAGGCAGGGCTGTGGGAAGGGAACGAGTTTTCTCTAAATCAACAGGGTGCTTTCGTAGCCTGGGTGGGAGCTCCAACTGAGACGCTCTAGAGCTCAAAGGAAACTTGACGTGTGTCGTTTCCTCAAGGTAAAGCCTTGAAGGGCCCTGCTGAAGCCGAAGCGTAGAGAAGTTTCCTTGAGACATGAGTTGCAGTTCTCCTTTCTTTTAACGTTACTACGCTTTTCAAGACACCTAGGATCTCGCCTGGGCACCCTATTCCGTGCAAGAACACCGAGTACCGGCAGGCTCCACTGGGTTGCTAAGAAACATCCAGGCCCGGATACCTTTCCCAGTCACTCTGTGTATGCTAAGTGTAGGGCAACACACTGCACTCTTCCTTGGGAGAGCTACATTTCCTCAGCACTCCAACAGCTCCAGGTAATCTGTTCTCTCACGTCCTACATGTCATGCAAATTGCCTCAATGCCCTAGGCTGAGCGGCACTGAGAAATCAAAACTGCTTCGCATTCCTTCTACAAAGTCATACCTTAAGACCCCATACTTACAGGAGAAACTCGGCTTGCGTTCCTCCTGTAACCAAAGCACAGTTCTTCCTCTTACACTGCAGGGTTTTAGAAGAGCCTAAGCCCCGATAGCGTTACCAAAGCGTTCCTTGGGAGAGGCAGTTCGCTACATGCAGAACTCCGTGCCAAGAAAACATTCTTCAGGGAAGGGACCATTGTGTAGTTTGAGGGAATATTTACTTGGTAGACATCACAAGGGGGTAGGCTGCGTGTTCCCTGGAAACGGAGACCTGATGGCACAAGGCTTGCTTTCCCATTTTGAAAGCTCCATTCATGCTGCCTTGAAGCTACCTAAATACCAGTGTTTTGGACGGGTCTCTAGTCACTGTAGGCAGGGCTGTGGGAAGGGAACGAGTTTTCTCTAAATCAACAGGGTGCTTTCGTAGCCTGGGTGGGAGCTCCAACTGAGACGCTCTAGAGCTCAAAGGAAACTTGACGTGAGTCGTTTGCTCAAGGTAAAGCCTTGAAGGGCCCTGCTGAAGCCGAAGCGTGGAGCAGTTTCCTGGAGACATGAGTTGCAGTTCTGCTTTCTTTGAACGTTAGTACGCTTATGAAGACACCTAGTAACTCTCGTGGGCACCCTATTCCCTGCAAGAACACCGAGGACCGGCATGCTCGACTGGGAAGCTCAGAAACATCCAGGCCCGGAAACCTTTCCCAGTCACTCTCAATATGCTAAGGGTAGGGCAACACACTGCACGCCTCCTTGGGAGAGCTAGATTTCCTCAGCACTCCAACAGCTCCAGGCAATCTGTTGTCTCACGTCTACATGTCATGCATATCTGCCTCAATGCCCTAGGCTGAGCCGCACTGAGAAACCAATACTCTTTCACATTCCTTCTACAAAGTCATACCTTAAGACCCCATACTTACAGGAGAAAGTTGTCTTGCGTTCCTGCTGTAACCAAAGCACAGTTCTTCCTCTTACACTGCAGAGTTTTAGAAGAGGCTAAGCCCCTATAGCGTACCTAGAGCATTCCTTGGGAGAGGCAGTTCGCTACATGCAGAACTCCGTGCCAAGAACACGTTATTCAGGGAAGGGACCAGTGTGTCGCTAGAATGTATATTAACTTGGTAGAAATCACAGGGAGGTAGGCTGCGTGTTCACTGGAAACGGGGACCTGATGGCACAAGGCTTGCTTTCCCATTTTGAAAGCTCCATTCATGCCGCCTTGAACCTACCTAAATACCAGTGTTTTGGACGAGTTTCTAGTCACTGTAGGCAGGGCTCTGGGAAGGGAACGAGTTTTCTCGAAATCAACAGGGTGCTTTCGTAGCCTGGGTGGGAGCTCCTCCTGAGACGCTCTAGAGCTACAAGGAAACTTGACGTGAGTCCTTTCCTCAAGGTAAAGCCTTGAAGAGCCCTGCTGAAGCGGCACGTGGAGAAGTTTCCTTGAGACAGGAGTTGCAGTTCTCCTTTCTTTTAACGTTACTACGCTTTTCAAGACACCTAGGATCTCGCCTGGGCACCCTATTCCGTGCAAGAACACCGAGTACCGGCAGGCTCCACTGGGTTGCTAAGAAACATCCAGGCCCGGATACCTTTCCCAGTCACTCTGTGTATGCTAAGTGTAGGGCAACACACTGCACTCTTCCTTGGGAGAGCTACATTTCCTCAGCACTCCAACAGCTCCAGGTAATCTGTTCTCTCACGTCCTACATGTCATGCAAATTGCCTCAATGCCCTAGGCTGAGCGGCACTGAGAAATCAAAACTGCTTCGCATTCCTTCTACAAAGTCATACCTTAAGACCCCATACTTACAGGAGAAACTCGGCTTGCGTTCCTTCTGTAACCAAAGCACAGTTCTCCCTCTTACACTGCAGGGTTTTAGAAGAGCCTAAGCCCCGATAGCGTTACCAAAGCGTTCCTTGGGAGAGGCAGTTCACTACATGCAGAACTCCGTGCCAAGAAAACATTCTTCAGGGAAGGGACAATTGTGTAGTTTGAGGGAATATTTACTTGGTAGACATCACAAGGGGGTAGGCTGCGTGTTCCCTGGAAACGGAGCCCTGATGGCACAAGGCTTGCTTTCCCATTTTGAAAGCTCCATTCATGCTGCCTTGAAGCTACCTAAATACCAGTGTTTTGGACGGGTCTCTAGTCACTGTAGGCAGGGCTGTGGGAAGGGAACGAGTTTTCTCTAAATCAACAGGGTGCTTTCGTAGCCTGGGTGGGAGCTCGAACTGAGACGCTCTAGAGCTCAAAGGAAACTTGACGTGAGTCGTTTCCTCAAGGTAAAGCCTTGAAGGGCCCTGCTGAAGCCGAAGCGTAGAGAAGTTTCCTTGAGACATGAGTTGCAGTTCTCCTTTCTTTTAACGTTACTACGCTTTTCAAGACACCTAGGATCTCGCCTGGGCACCCTATTCCGTGCAAGAACACCGAGTACCGGCAGGCTCCACTGGGTTGCTAAGAAACATCCAGGCCCGGATACCTTTCCCAGTCACTCTGTGTATGCTAAGTGTAGGGCAACACACTGCACTCTTCCTTGGGAGAGCTACATTTCCTCAGCACTCCAACAGCTCCAGGTAATCTGTTCTCTCACGTCCTACATGTCATGCAAATTGCCTCAATGCCCTAGGCTGAGCGGCACTGAGAAATCAAAACTGCTTCGCATTCCTTCTACAAAGTCATACCTTAAGACCCCATACTTACAGGAGAAACTCGGCTTGCGTTCCTCCTGTAACCAAAGCACAGTTCTTCCTCTTACACTGCAGGGTTTTAGAAGAGCCTAAGCCCCGATAGCGTTACCAAAGCGTTCCTTGGGAGAGGCAGTTCGCTACATGCAGAACTCCGTGCCAAGAAAACATTCTTCAGGGAAGGGACCATTGTGTAGTTTGAGGGAATATTTACTTGGTAGACATCACAAGGGGGTAGGCTGCGTGTTCCCTGGAAACGGAGACCTGATGGCACAAGGCTTGCTTTCCCATTTTGAAAGCTCCATTCATGCTGCCTTGAAGCTACCTAAATACCAGTGTTTTGGACGGGTCTCTAGTCACTGTAGGCAGGGCTGTGGGAAGGGAACGAGTTTTCTCTAAATCAACAGGGTGCTTTCGTAGCCTGGGTGGGAGCTCCAACTGAGACGCTCTAGAGCTCAAAGGAAACTTGACGTGAGTCGTTTCCTCAAGGTAAAGCCTTGAAGGGCCCTGCTGAAGCCGAAGCGTGGAGCAGTTTCCTGGAGACATGAGTTGCAGTTCTGCTTTCTTTGAACGTTAGTACGCTTATGAAGACACCTAGTAACTCTCGTGGGCACCCTATTCCCTGCAAGAACACCGAGGACCGGCATGCTCGACTGGGAAGCTCAGAAACATCCAGGCCCGGAAACCTTTCCCAGTCACTCTCAATATGCTAAGGGTAGGGCAACACACTGCACGCCTCCTTGGGAGAGCTAGATTTCCTCAGCACTCCAACAGCTCCAGGCAATCTGTTGTCTCACGTCTACATGTCATGCATATCTGCCTCAATGCCCTAGGCTGAGCCGCACTGAGAAACCAATACTCTTTCACATTCCTTCTACAAACTCATACCTTAAGACCCCATACTTACAGGAGAAAGTTGTCTTGCGTTCCTGCTGTAACCAAAGCACAGTTCTTCCTCTTACACTGCAGGGTTTTAGAAGAGGCTAAGCCCCTATAGCGTACCTAGAGCATTCCTTGGGAGAGGCAGTTCGCTACATGCAGAACTCCGTGCCAAGAACACGTTATTCAGGGAAGGGACCAGTGTGTCGCTAGAATGTATATTAACTTGGTAGAAATCACAGGGAGGTAGGCTGCGTGTTCACTGGAAACGGGGACCTGATGGCACAAGGCTTGCTTTCCCATTTTGAAAGCTCCATTCATGCCGCCTTGAACCTACCTAAATACCAGTGTTTTGGACGGGTCTCTAGTCACTGTAGGCAGGGCTCTGGGAAGGGAACGAGTTTTCTCGAAATCAACAGGGTGCTTTCATAGCCTGGGTGGGAGCTCCTCCTGAGACGCTCTAGAGCTACAAGGAAACTTGACGTGAGTCCTTTCCTCAAGGTAAAGCCTTGAAGAGCCCTGCTGAAGCGGAACGTGGAGAAGTTTCCTTGAGACATGAGTTGCAGTTCTCCTTTCTTTTAACGTTAGTACGCTTTTCAAGACACCTAGGATCTCGCCTGGGCACCCTATTCCGTGCAAGAACACTGAGTACCGGCAGGCTCCACTGGGTTGCTAAGAAACATCCAGGCCCGGATACCTTTCCCAGTCACTCTGTGTATGCTAAGTGTAGGGCAACACACTGCACTCTTCCTTGGGAGAGCTACATTTCCTCAGCACTCCAACAGCTCCAGGTAATCTGTTCTCTCACGTCCTACATGTCATGCAAATTGCCTCAATGCCCTAGGCTGAGCGGCACTGAGAAATCAAAACTGCTTCGCATTCCTTCTACAAAGTCATACCTTAAGACCCCATACTTACAGGAGAAACTCGGCTTGCGTTCCTCCTGTAACCAAAGCACAGTTCTTCCTCTTACACTGCAGGGTTTTAGAAGAGCCTAAGCCCCGATAGCGTTACCAAAGCGTTCCTTGGGAGAGGCAGTTCGCTACATGCAGAACTCCGTGCCAAGAAAACATTCTTCAGGGAAGGGACCATTGTGTAGTTTGAGGGAATATTTACTTGGTAGACATCACAAGGGGGTAGGCTGCGTGTTCCCTGGAAACGGAGACCTGATGGCACAAGGCTTGCTTTCCCATTTTGAAAGCTCCATTCATGCTGCCTTGAAGCTACCTAAATACCAGTGTTTTGGACGGGTCTCTAGTCACTGTAGGCAGGGCTGTGGGAAGGGAACGAGTTTTCTCTAAATCAACAGGGTGCTTTCGTAGCCTGGGTGGGAGCTCCAACTGAGACGCTCTAGAGCTCAAAGGAAACTTGACGTGAGTCGTTTCCTCAAGGTAAAGCCTTGAAGAGCCCTGCTGAAGCGGCACGTGGAGCAGTTTCCTGGAGACACGAGTTGCAGTTCTGCTTTCTTTGAACGTTAGTACGCTTATGAAGACACCTAGTAACTCTCGTGGACACCCTATTCCCTGCAAGAACACCGAGGACCGGCATGCTCGACTGGGAAGCTCAGAAACATCCAGGCCCGGAAACCTTTCCCAGTCACTCTCAATATGCTAAGGGTAGGGCAACACACTGCACGCCTCCTTGGGAGAGCTAGATTTCCTCAGCACTCCAACAGCTCCAGGCAATCTGTTGTCTCACGTCTACATGTCATGCATATCTGCCTCAATGCCCTAGGCTGAGCGGCACTGAGTAACCAATACTGTTTCACATTCCTTCTACAAAGTCATACCATAAGACCCCATACTTACAGGAGAAAGTTGGCTTGCATTCCTCCTGTAACCAAAGCACAGTTCTTCCTCTTACACTGCAGGGTTTTAGAAGAGCCTAAGCACCGAAAGCGTTACCAAAGCGTTCCTTGGGAGAGGCAGTTCGCTACATGCAGAACTCCGTGCCAAGAAAACATTCTTCAGGGAAGGGACCATTGTGTAGTTTGAGGGAATATTTACTTGGTAGACATCACAAGGGGGTAGGCTGCGTGCTCACTGGAAACGGAGACCTGATGGCACAAGTCTTGCTTTCCCATTTTGAAAGCTCCATTCATGCCGCCTTGAACCTACCTAAATACCAGAGTTTTGGACGAGTTTCTAGTCACTGTAGGCAGGGCTCTGGGAAGGGAACGAGTTTTCTCTAAATCAACAGGGTGCTTTCATAGCCTGTGTGGGAGCTCCTCCTGAGACGCTCTAGAGCCTCAAGGAAACTTGACGTGAGTCCTTTCCTCAAGGTAAAGCCTTGAAGAGCCCTGCTGAAGCGGAACGTGGAGAAGTTTCCTTGAGACATGAGTTGCAGTTCTCCTTTCTTTTAACGTTACTACGCTTTTCAAGACACCTAGGATCTCGCCTGGGCACCCTATTCCGTGCAAGAACACCGAGTACCGGCAGGCTCCACTGGGTTGCTAAGAAACATCCAGGCCCGGATACCTTTCCCAGTCACTCTGTGTATGCTAAGTGTAGGGCAACACACTGCACTCTTCCTTGGGAGAGCTACATTTCCTCAGCACTCCAACAGCTCCAGGTAATCTGTTCTCTCACGTCCTACATGTCATGCAAATTGCCTCAATGCCCTAGGCTGAGCGGCACTGAGAAATCAAAACTGCTTCGCATTCCTTCTACAAAGTCATACCTTAAGACCCCATACTTACAGGAGAAACTCGGCTTGCGTTCCTCCTGTAACCAAAGCACAGTTCTTCCTCTTACACTGCAGGGTTTTAGAAGAGCCTAAGCCCCGATAGCGTTACCAAAGCGTTCCTTGGGAGAGGCAGTTCGCTACATGCAGAACTCCGTGCCAAGAAAACATTCTTCAGGGAAGGGACCATTGTGTAGTTTGAGGGAATATTTACTTGGTAGACATCACAAGGGGGTAGGCTGCGTGTTCCCTGGAAACGGAGACCTGATGGCACAAGGCTTGCTTTCCCATTTTGAAAGCTCCATTCATGCTGGCTTGAAGCTACGTAAATACCAGTGTTTTGGACGGGTCTCTAGTCACTGTAGGCAGGGCTGTGGGAAGGGAACGAGTTTTCTCTAAATCAACAGGGTGCTTTCGTAGCCTGGGTGGGAGCTCCAACTGAGACGCTCTAGAGCTCAAAGGAAACTTGACGTGAGTCGTTTCCTCAAGGTAAAGCCTAGAAGGGCCCTGCTGAAGCCGAAGCGTGGAGCAGCTTCCTGGAGATATGAGTTGTAGTTCTGCTTTCTTTGAACGTTAGTACGCTTATGAAGACACCTAGTAACTCTCGTGGGCACCCTATTCCCTGCAAGAACACCGAGGACCGGCATGCTCGACTGGGAAGCTCAGAAACATCCAGGCCCGGAAACCTTTCCCAGTCACTCTCAATATGCTAAGTGTAAGGCAACACACTGCACGCCTCCTTGGGAGAGCTAGATTTCCTCAGCACTCCAACAGCTCCAGGCAATCTGTTGTCTCACGTCTACATGTCATGCATATCTGCCTCAATGCCCTAGGCTGAGTGGCACTGAGTAACGAATACTGTTTCACATTCCTTCTACAAAGTCATACCTTAAGACCCCATACTTACAGGAGAAAGTTGCCTTGCGTTCCTGCTGTAACCAAAGCACAGTTCTTCCTCTTACACTGCAGGGTTTTAGAAGAGGCTAAGCCCCTATAGCGTACCTAGAGCATTCCTTGGGAGAGGCAGTTTGCTACATGCAGAACTCCGTGCCAAGAACACGTTATTCAGGGAAGGGACCAGTGTGTCTCTAGAGTGTATATTAACTTGGTAGAAATCACAAGGAGGTAGGCTGCGTGTTCACTGGAAACGGGGACCTGATGGCACAAGGCTTGCTTTCCCATTTTGAAAGCTCCATTCATGCCGCCTTGAACCTACCTAAATACCAGTGTTTTGGACGAGTTTCTAGTCACTGTAGGCAGGGCTCTGGGAAGGGAACGAGTTTTCTCTAAATCAACAGGGTGCTTTCATAGCCTGGGTGGGAGCTCCTCCTGAGACGCTCTAGAGCTACAAGGAAACTTGACGTGAGTCCTTTCCTCAAGGTAAAGCCTTGAAGAGCCCTGCTGAAGCGGCACGTGGAGAAGTTTCCTTGAGACAGGAGTTGCAGTTCTCCTTTGTTTTAACGTTACTACGCATTTCAAGACACCTAGGATCTCGCCTGGGCACCCTATTCCGTGCAAGAACACCGAGTACCGGCAGGCTCCACTGGGTTGCTAAGAAACATCCAGGCCCGGATACCTTTCCCAGTCACTCTGTGTATGCTAAGTGTAGGGCAACACACTGCACTCTTCCTTGGGAGAGCTACATTTCCTCAGCACTCCAACAGCTCCAGGTAATCTGTTCTCTCACATCCTACATGTCATGCAAATTGCCTCAATGCCCTAGGCTGAGCGGCACTGAGAAATCAAAACTGCTTCGCATTCCTTCTACAAAGTCATACCTTAAGACCCCATACTTAGAGGAGAAACTCGGCTTGCGTTCCTCCTGTAAACAAAGCACAGTTCTTCCTCTTACACTGCAGGGTTTTAGAAGAGCCTAAGCCCCGATAGCGTTACCAAAGCGTTCCTTGGGAGAGGCAGTTCGCTACATGCAGAACTCCGTGCCAAGAAAACATTCTTCAGGGAAGGGACCATTGTGTAGTTTGAGGGAATATTTACTTGGTAGACATCACAAGGGGGTAGGCTGCGTGTTCCCTGGAAACGGAGACCTGATGGCACAAGGCTTGCTTTCCCATTTTGAAAGCTCCATTCATGCTGCCTTGAAGCTACCTAAATACCAGTGTTTTGGACGGGTCTCTAGTCACTGTAGGCAGGGCTGTGGGAAGGGAACGAGTTTTCTCTAAATCAACAGGGTGCTTTCGTAGCCTGGGTGGGAGCTCCAACTGAGACGCTCTAGAGCTCAAAGGAAACTTGACGTGAGTCGTTTCCTCAAGGTAAAGCCTTGAAGGGCCCTGCTGAAGCCGAAGCGTGGAGAAGTTTCCTTGAGACATGAGTTGCAGTTCTCCTTTCTTTTAACGTTACTACGCTTTTCAAGACACCTAGGATCTCGCCTGGGCACCCTATTCCGTGCAAGAACACTGAGTACCGGCAGGCTCCACTGGGTTGCTAAGAAACATCCAGGCCCGGATACCTTTCCCAGTCACTCTGTGTATGCTAAGTGTAGGGCAACACACTGCACTCTTCCTTGGGAGAGCTACATTTCCTCAGCACTCCAACAGCTCCAGGTAATCTGTTCTCTCACGTCCTACATGTCATGCAAATTGCCTCAATGCCCTAGGCTGAGCGGCACTGAGAAATCAAAACTGCTTCGCATTCCTTCTACAAAGTCATACCTTAAGACCCCATACTTACAGGAGAAACTCGGCTTGCGTTCCTCCTGTAACCAAAGCACAGTTCTTCCTCTTACACTGCAGGGTTTTAGAAGAGCCTAAGCCCCGATAGCGTTACCAAAGCGTTCCTTGGGAGAGGCAGTTCGCTACATGCAGAACTCCGTGCCAAGAAAACACTCTTCAGGGAAGGGACCATTGTGTAGTTTGAGGGAATATTTACTTGGTAGACATCACAAGGGGGTAGGCTGCGTGTTCACTGGAAACGGGGACCTGATGGCACAAGGCTTGCTTTCCCATTTTGAAAGCTCCATTCATGCCGCCTTGAACCTACCTAAATACCAGTGTTTTGGACGAGTTTCTAGTCACTGTAGGCAGGGCTCTGGGAAGGGAACGAGTTTTCTCTAAATCAACAGGGTGCTTTCATAGCCTGGGTGGGAGCTCCTCCTGAGACGCTCTAGAGCTACAAGGAAACTTGACGTGAGTCCTTTCCTCAAGGTAAAGCCTTGAAGAGCCCTGCTGAAGCGGCACGTGGAGCAGTTTCCTGGAGACACGAGTTGCAGTTCTGCTTTCTTTGAACGTTAGTACGCTTATGAAGACACCTAGTAACTCTCGTGGGCACCCTATTCCCTGCAAGAACACCGAGGACCGGCATGCTCGACTGGGAAGCTCAGAAACATCCAGGCCCGGAAACCTTTCCCAGTCACTCTCAATATGCTAAGGGTAGGGCAACACACTGCACGCCTCCTTGGGAGAGCTGGATTTCCTGAGCACTCCAACAGCTCCAGGCAATCTGTTGTCTCACGTCTACATGTCATGCATATCTGCCTCAATGCCCTAGGCTGAGCGGCACTGAGTAACCAATACTGTTTCACATTCCTTCTACAAAGTCATACCTTAAGACCCCATACTTACAGGAGAAAGTTGGCTTGCATTCCTCCTGTAACCAAAGCACAGTTCTTCCTCTTACACTGCAGGGTTTTAGAAGAGCCTAAGCACCGAAAGCGTTACCAAAGCGTTCCTTGGGAGAGGCAGTTCGCTACATGCAGAACTCCGTGCCAAGAAAACATTCTTCAGGGAAGGGACCATTGTGTAGTTTGAGGGAATATTTACTTGGTAGACATCACAAGGGGGTAGGCTGCGTGCTCACTGGAAACGGAGACCTGATGGCACAAGTCTTGCTTTCCCATTTTGAAAGCTCCATTCATGCCGCCTTGAACCTACCTAAATACCAGAGTTTTGGACGAGTTTCTAGTCACTGTAGGCAGGGCTCTGGGAAGGGAACGAGTTTTCTCTAAATCAACAGGGTGTTTTCATAGCCTGGGTGGGAGCTCCTCCTGAGACGCTCTAGAGCCTCAAGGAAACTTGACGTGAGTCCTTTCCTCAAGGTAAAGCCTTGAAGAGCCCTGCTGAAGCGGCACGTGGAGAAGTTTCCTTGAGACATGAGTTGCAGTTCTCCTTTCTTTTAACATTAGTACGCTTTTCAAGACACCTAGGATCTCGCCTGGGCACCCTATTCCATGCAAGAACACCGAGTACCGGCAGGCTCCACTGGGTTGCTAAGAAACATCCAGGCCCGGATACCTTTCCCAGTCACTCTGTGTATGCTAAGTGTAGGGCAACACACTGCACTCTTCCTTGGGAGAGCTACATTTCCTCAGCACTCCAAGAGCTCCAGGTAATCTGTTCTCTCACGTCCTACATGTCATGCAAATTGCCTCAATGCCCTAGGCTGAGCGGCACTGAGAAATCAAAACTGCTTCGCATTCCTTCTACAAAGTCATACCTTAAGACCCCATACTTACAGGAGAAACTCGGCTTGCGTTCCTCCTGTAACCAAAGCACAGTTCTTCCTCTTACACTGCAGGGTTTTAGAAGAGCCTAAGCCCCGATAGCGTTACCAAAGCGTTCCTTGGGAGAGGCAGTTCGCTACATGCAGAACTCCGTGCCAAGAAAACATTCTTCAGGGAAGGGACCATTGTGTAGTTTGAGGGAATATTTACTTGGTAGACATCACAAGGGGGTAGGCTGCGTGTTCCCTGGAAACGGAGACCTGATGGCACAAGGCTTGCTTTCCCATTTTGAAAGCTCCATTCATGCTGCCTTGAAGCTACCTAAATACCAGTGTTTTGGACGGGTCTCTAGTCACTGTAGGCAGGGCTCTGGGAAGGGAACGAGTTTTCTCTAAATCAACAGGGTGCTTTCGTAGCCTGTGTGGGAGATCCAACTGAGACGCTCTAGAGCTCAAAGGAAACTTGATGTGAGTCGTTTCCTCAAGGTAAAGCCTTGAAGGGCCCTGTTGAAGCCGAAGCGTGGAGCAGTTTCCTGGAGACATGAGTTGCAGTTCTGCTTTCTTTGAACGTTAGTACGCTTATGAAGACACCTAGTAACTCTCGTGGGCACCCTATTCCCTGCAAGAACACCGAGGACCGGCATGCTCGACTGGGAAGCTCAGAAACATCCAGGCCCGGAAACCTTTCCCAGTCACTCTCAATATGCTAAGGGTAGGGCAACACACTGCACGCCTCCTTGGGAGAGCTAGATTTCCTCAGCACTCCAACAGCTCCAGGCAATCTGTTGTCTCACGTCTACATGTCATGCATATCTGCCTCAATGCCCTAGGCTGAGCCGCACTGAGAAACCAATACTCTTTCACATTCCTTCTACAAAGTCATACCTTAAGACCCCATACTTACAGGAGAAAGTTGGCTTGCGTTCCTGCTGTAACCAAAGCACAGTTCTTCCTCTTACACTGCAGGGTTTTAGAAGAGGCTAAGCCCCTATAGCGCACCTAGAGCATTCCTTGGGAGAGGCAGTTCGCTACATGCAGAACTCCGTGCCAAGAACACGTTATTCAGGGAAGGGACCAGTGTGTCGCTAGAATGTATATTAACTTGGTAGAACTCACAGGGAGGTAGGCTGCGTGTTCACTGGAAACGGGGACCTGATGGCACAAGGCTTGCTTTCCCATTTTGAAAGCTCCATTCATGCCGCCTTGAACCTACCTAAATACCAGTGTTTTGGACGAGTTTCTAGTCACTGTAGGCAGGGCTCTGGGAAGGGAACGAGTTTTCTCTAAATCAACAGGGTGCTTTCATAGCCTGGGTGGGAGCTCCTCCTGAGACGCTCTAGAGCTACAAGGAAACTTGACGTGAGTCCTTTCCTCAAGGTAAAGCCTTGAAGAGCCCTGCTGAAGCGGCACGTGGAGAAGTTTCCTTGAGACAGGAGTTGCAGTTCTCCTTTGTTTTAACGTTACTACGCATTTCAAGACACCTAGGATCTCGCCTGGGCACCCTATTCCGTGCAAGAACACCGAGTACCGGCAGGCTCCACTGGGTTGCTAAGAAACATCCAGGCCCGGATACCTTTCCCAGTCACTCTGTGTATGCTAAGTGTAGGGCAACACACTGCACTCTTCCTTGGGAGAGCTACATTTCCTCAGCACTCCAACAGCTCCAGGTAATCTGTTCTCTCACATCCTACATGTCATGCAAATTGCCTCAATGCCCTAGGCTGAGCGGCACTGAGAAATCAAAACTGCTTCGCATTCCTTCTACAAAGTCATACCTTAAGACCCCATACTTAGAGGAGAAACTCGGCTTGCGTTCCTCCTGTAAACAAAGCACAGTTCTTCCTCTTACACTGCAGGGTTTTAGAAGAGCCTAAGCCCCGATAGCGTTACCAAAGCGTTCCTTGGGAGAGGCAGTTCGCTACATGCAGAACTCCGTGCCAAGAAAACATTCTTCAGGGAAGGGACCATTGTGTAGTTTGAGGGAATATTTACTTGGTAGACATCACAAGGGGGTAGGCTGCGTGTTCCCTGGAAACGGAGACCTGATGGCACAAGGCTTGCTTTCCCATTTTGAAAGCTCCATTCATGCTGCCTTGAAGCTACCTAAATACCAGTGTTTTGGACGGGTCTCTAGTCACTGTAGGCAGGGCTGTGGGAAGGGAACGAGTTTTCTCTAAATCAACAGGGTGCTTTCGTAGCCTGGGTGGGAGCTCCAACTGAGACGCTCTAGAGCTCAAAGGAAACTTGACGTGAGTCGTTTCCTCAAGGTAAAGCCTTGAAGGGCCCTGCTGAAGCCGAAGCGTGGAGAAGTTTCCTTGAGACATGAGTTGCAGTTCTCCTTTCTTTTAACGTTACTACGCTTTTCAAGACACCTAGGATCTCGCCTGGGCACCCTATTCCGTGCAAGAACACTGAGTACCGGCAGGCTCCACTGGGTTGCTAAGAAACATCCAGGCCCGGATACCTTTCCCAGTCACTCTGTGTATGCTAAGTGTAGGGCAACACACTGCACTCTTCCTTGGGAGAGCTACATTTCCTCAGCACTCCAACAGCTCCAGGTAATCTGTTCTCTCACGTCCTACATGTCATGCAAATTGCCTCAATGCCCTAGGCTGAGCGGCACTGAGAAATCAAAACTGCTTCGCATTCCTTCTACAAAGTCATACCTTAAGACCCCATACTTACAGGAGAAACTCGGCTTGCGTTCCTCCTGTAACCAAAGCACAGTTCTTCCTCTTACACTGCAGGGTTTTAGAAGAGCCTAAGCCCCGATAGCGTTACCAAAGCGTTCCTTGGGAGAGGCAGTTCGCTACATGCAGAACTCCGTGCCAAGAAAACACTCTTCAGGGAAGGGACCATTGTGTAGTTTGAGGGAATATTTACTTGGTAGACATCACAAGGGGGTAGGCTGCGTGTTCACTGGAAACGGGGACCTGATGGCACAAGGCTTGCTTTCCCATTTTGAAAGCTCCATTCATGCCGCCTTGAACCTACCTAAATACCAGTGTTTTGGACGAGTTTCTAGTCACTGTAGGCAGGGCTCTGGGAAGGGAACGAGTTTTCTCTAAATCAACAGGGTGCTTTCATAGCCTGGGTGGGAGCTCCTCCTGAGACGCTCTAGAGCTACAAGGAAACTTGACGTGAGTCCTTTCCTCAAGGTAAAGCCTTGAAGAGCCCTGCTGAAGCGGCACGTGGAGCAGTTTCCTGGAGACACGAGTTGCAGTTCTGCTTTCTTTGAACGTTAGTACGCTTATGAAGACACCTAGTAACTCTCGTGGGCACCCTATTCCCTGCAAGAACACCGAGGACCGGCATGCTCGACTGGGAAGCTCAGAAACATCCAGGCCCGGAAACCTTTCCCAGTCACTCTCAATATGCTAAGGGTAGGGCAACACACTGCACGCCTCCTTGGGAGAGCTAGATTTCCTCAGCACTCCAACAGCTCCAGGCAATCTGTTGTCTCACGTCTACATGTCATGCATATCTGCCTCAATGCCCTAGGCTGAGCGGCACTGAGTAACCAATACTGTTTCACATTCCTTCTACAAAGTCATACCTTAAGACCCCATACTTACAGGAGAAAGTTGGCTTGCATTCCTCCTGTAACCAAAGCACAGTTCTTCCTCTTACACTGCAGGGTTTTAGAAGAGCCTAAGCACCGAAAGCGTTACCAAAGCGTTCCTTGGGAGAGGCAGTTCGCTACATGCAGAACTCCGTGCCAAGAAAACATTCTTCAGGGAAGGGACCATTGTGTAGTTTGAGGGAATATTTACTTGGTAGACATCACAAGGGGGTAGGCTGCGTGCTCACTGGAAACGGAGACCTGATGGCACAAGTCTTGCTTTCCCATTTTGAAAGCTCCATTCATGCCGCCTTGAACCTACCTAAATACCAGAGTTTTGGACGAGTTTCTAGTCACTGTAGGCAGGGCTCTGGGAAGGGAACGAGTTTTCTCTAAATCAACAGGGTGTTTTCATAGCCTGGGTGGGAGCTCCTCCTGAGACGCTCTAGAGCCTCAAGGAAACTTGACGTGAGTCCTTTCCTCAAGGTAAAGCCTTGAAGAGCCCTGCTGAAGCGGCACGTGGAGAAGTTTCCTTGAGACATGAGTTGCAGTTCTCCTTTCTTTTAACATTAGTACGCTTTTCAAGACACCTAGGATCTCGCCTGGGCACCCTATTCCATGCAAGAACACCGAGTACCGGCAGGCTCCACTGGGTTGCTAAGAAACATCCAGGCCCGGATACCTTTCCCAGTCACTCTGTGTATGCTAAGTGTAGGGCAACACACTGCACTCTTCCTTGGGAGAGCTACATTTCCTCAGCACTCCAAGAGCTCCAGGTAATCTGTTCTCTCACGTCCTACATGTCATGCAAATTGCCTCAATGCCCTAGGCTGAGCGGCACTGAGAAATCAAAACTGCTTCGCATTCCTTCTACAAAGTCATACCTTAAGACCCCATACTTACAGGAGAAACTCGGCTTGCGTTCCTCCTGTAACCAAAGCACAGTTCTTCCTCTTACACTGCAGGGTTTTAGAAGAGCCTAAGCCCCGATAGCGTTACCAAAGCGTTCCTTGGGAGAGGCAGTTCGCTACATGCAGAACTCCGTGCCAAGAAAACATTCTTCAGGGAAGGGACCATTGTGTAGTTTGAGGGAATATTTACTTGGTAGACATCACAAGGGGGTAGGCTGCGTGTTCCCTGGAAACGGAGACCTGATGGCACAAGGCTTGCTTTCCCATTTTGAAAGCTCCATTCATGCTGCCTTGAAGCTACCTAAATACCAGTGTTTTGGACGGGTCTCTAGTCACTGTAGGCAGGGCTCTGGGAAGGGAACGAGTTTTCTCTAAATCAACAGGGTGCTTTCGTAGCCTGTGTGGGAGATCCAACTGAGACGCTCTAGAGCTCAAAGGAAACTTGATGTGAGTCGTTTCCTCAAGGTAAAGCCTTGAAGGGCCCTGTTGAAGCCGAAGCGTGGAGCAGTTTCCTGGAGACATGAGTTGCAGTTCTGCTTTCTTTGAACGTTAGTACGCTTATGAAGACACCTAGTAACTCTCGTGGGCACCCTATTCCCTGCAAGAACACCGAGGACCGGCATGCTCGACTGGGAAGCTCAGAAACATCCAGGCCCGGAAACCTTTCCCAGTCACTCTCAATATGCTAAGGGTAGGGCAACACACTGCACGCCTCCTTGGGAGAGCTAGATTTCCTCAGCACTCCAACAGCTCCAGGCAATCTGTTGTCTCACGTCTACATGTCATGCATATCTGCCTCAATGCCCTAGGCTGAGCCGCACTGAGAAACCAATACTCTTTCACATTCCTTCTACAAAGTCATACCTTAAGACCCCATACTTACAGGAGAAAGTTGGCTTGCGTTCCTGCTGTAACCAAAGCACAGTTCTTCCTCTTACACTGCAGGGTTTTAGAAGAGGCTAAGCCCCTATAGCGCACCTAGAGCATTCCTTGGGAGAGGCAGTTCGCTACATGCAGAACTCCGTGCCAAGAACACGTTATTCAGGGAAGGGACCAGTGTGTCGCTAGAATGTATATTAACTTGGTAGAACTCACAGGGAGGTAGGCTGCGTGTTCACTGGAAACGGGGACCTGATGGCACAAGGCTTGCTTTCCCATTTTGAAAGCTCCATTCATGCCGCCTTGAACCTACCTAAATACCAGTGTTTTGGACGAGTTTCTAGTCACTGTAGGCAGGGCTCTGGGAAGGGAACGAGTTTTCTCGAAATCAACAGGGTGCTTTCATAGCCTGGGTGGGAGCTCCTCCTGAGACGCTCTAGAGCTACAAGGAAACTTGACGTGAGTCCTTTCCTCAAGGTAAAGCCTTGAAGAGCCCTGCTGAAGCGGCACGTGGAGCAGTTTCCTGGAGACACGAGTTGCAGTTCTGCTTTCTTTGAACGTTAGTACGCTTATGAAGACACCTAGTAACTCTCGTGGGCACCCTATTCCCTGCAAGAACACCGAGGACCGGCATGCTCGACTGGGAAGCTCAGAAACATCCAGGCCCGGAAACCTTTCCCAGTCACTCTCAATATGCTAAGGGTAGGGCAACACACTGCACGCCTCCTTGGGAGAGCTAGATTTCCTCAGCACTCCAACAGCTCCAGGCAATCTGTTGTCTCACGTCTACATGTCATGCATATCTGCCTCAATGCCCTAGGCTGAGCGGCACTGAGTAACCAATACTGTTTCACATTCCTTCTACAAAGTCAAACCTTAAGACCCCATACTTACAGGAGAAAGTTGGCTTCCATTCCTCCTGTAACCAAAGCACAGTTCTTCCTCTTACACTGCAGGGTTTTAGAAGAGCTTAAGCACCAAAAGCGTTACCAAAGCGTTCCTTGGGAGAGGCAGTTCGCTACATGCAGAACTCCGTGCCAAGAAAACATTCTTCAGGGAAGGGACCATTGTGTAGTTTGAGGGAATATTTACTTGGTAGACATCACAAGGGGGTAGGCTGCGTGCTCACTGGAAACGGAGACCTGATGGCACAAGTCTTGCTTTCCCATTTTGAAAGCTCCATTCATGCCGCCTTGAACCTACCTAAATACCAGAGTTTTGGACGAGTTTCTAGTCACTGTAGGCAGGGCTCTGGGAAGGGAACGAGTTTTCTCTAAATCAACAGGGTGCTTTCATAGCCTGGGTGGGAGCTCCTCCTGAGACGCTCTAGAGCCTCAAGGAAACTTGACGTGAGTCCTTTCCTCAAGGTAAAGCCTTGAAGAGCCCTGCTGAAGCGGAACGTGGAGAAGTTTCCTTGAGACATGAGTTGCAGTTCTCCTTTCTTTTAACGTTACTACGCTTTTCAAGACACCTAGGATCTCGCCTGGGCACCCTATTCCGTGCAAGAACACCGAGTACCGGCAGGCTCCACTGGGTTGCTAAGAAACATCCAGGCCCGGATACCTTTCCCAGTCACTCTGTGTATGCTAAGTGTAGGGCAACACACTGCACTCTTCCTTGGGAGAGCTACATTTCCTCAGCACTCCAACAGCTCCAGGTAATCTGTTCTCTCACGTCCTACATGTCATGCAAATTGCCTCAATGCCCTAGGCTGAGCGGCACTGAGAAATCAAAACTGCTTCGCATTCCTTCTACAAAGTCATACCTTAAGACCCCATACTTACAGGAGAAACTCGGCTTGCGTTCCTCCTGTAACCAAAGCACAGTTCTTCCTCTTACACTGCAGGGTTTTAGAAGAGCCTAAGCCCCGATAGCGTTACCAAAGCGTTCCTTGGGAGAGGCAGTTCGCTACATGCAGAACTCCGTGCCAAGAAAACATTCTTCAGGGAAGGGACCATTGTGTAGTTTGAGGGAATATTTACTTGGTAGACATCACAAGGGGGTAGGCTGCGTGTTCCCTGGAAACGGAGACCTGATGGCACAAGGCTTGCTTTCCCATTTTGAAAGCTCCATTCATGCTGGCTTGAAGCTACGTAAATACCAGTGTTTTGGACGGGTCTCTAGTCACTGTAGGCAGGGCTGTGGGAAGGGAACGAGTTTTCTCTAAATCAACAGGGTGCTTTCGTAGCCTGGGTGGGAGCTCCAACTGAGACGCTCTAGAGCTCAAAGGAAACTTGACGTGAGTCGTTTCCTCAAGGTAAAGCCTTGAAGGGCCCTGCTGAAGCCGAAGCGTGGAGCAGTTTCCTGTAGACATGAGTTGCAGTTCTGCTTTCTTTGAACGTTAGTACGCTTATGAAGACACCTAGTAACTCTCGTGGGCACCCTATTCCCTGCAAGAACACCGAGGACCGGCATGCTCGACTGGGAAGCTCAGAAACATCCAGGCCCGGAAACCTTTCCCAGTCACTCTCAATATGCTAAGGGTAGGGCAACACCCTGCACGCCTCCTTGGGAGAGCTAGATTTCCTCAGCACTCCAACAGCTCCAGGCAATCTGTTGTCTCAAGTCTACATGTCATGCATATCTGCCTCAATGCCCTAGGCTGAGCCACACTGAGAAACCAATACTCTTTCACATTCCTTCTACAAAGTCATACCTTAAGACCCCATACTTACAGGAGAAAGTTGCCTTGCGTTCCTGCTGTAACCAAAGCACAGTTCTTCCTCTTACACTGCAGGGTTTTAGAAGAGGCTAAGCCCCTATAGCGTACCTAGAGCATTCCTTGGGAGAGGCAGTTCGCTACATGCAGAACTCCGTGCCAAGAACACGTTATTCAGGGAAGGGACCAGTGTGTCGCTAGAATGTATATTAACTTGGTAGAACTCACAGGGAGGTAGGCTGCGTGTTCACTGGAAACGGGGACCTGATGGCACAAGGCTTGCTTTCCCATTTTGAAAGCTCCATTCATGCCGCCTTGAACCTACCTAAATACCAGTGTTTTGGACGAGTTTCTAGTCACTGTAGGCAGGGCTCTGGGTAGGGAACGAGTTTTCTCGAAATCAACAGGGTGCTTTCATAGCCTGGGTGGGAGCTCCTCCTGAGACGCTCTAGAGCTACAAGGAAACTTGACGTGAGTCCTTTCCTCAAGGTAAAGCCTTGAAGGGCCCTGCTGAAGTGGCACGTGGAGAAGTTTCCTTGAGACAGGAGTTGCAGTTCTCCTTTTTTTAACGTTACTACGCTTTTCAAGACACCTAGGATCTCGCCTGGGCACCCTATTCCGTGCAAGAACACCGAGTACCGGCAGGCTCCACTGGGTTGCTAAGAAACATCCAGGCCCGGATACCTTTCCCAGTCACTCTGTGTATGCTAAGTGTAGGGCAACACACTGCACTCTTCCTTGGGAGAGCTACATTTCCTCAGCACTCCAACAGCTCCAGGTAATCTGTTCTCTCACGTCCTACATGTCATGCAAATTGCCTCAATGCCCTAGGCTGAGCGGCACTGAGAAATCAAAACTGCTTCGCATTCCTTCTACAAAGTCATACCTTAAGACCCCATACTTACAGGAGAAACTCGGCTTGCGTTCCTCCTGTAACCAAAGCACAGTTCTTCCTCTTACACTGCAGGGTTTTAGAAGAGCCTAAGCCCCGATAGCGTTACCAAAGCGTTCCTTGGGAGAGGCAGTTCGCTACATGCAGAACTCCGTGCCAAGAAAACATTCTTCAGGGAAGGGACCATTGTGTAGTTTGAGGGAATATTTACTTGGTAGACATCACAAGGGGGTAGGCTGCGTGTTCCCTGGAAACGGAGACCTGATGGCACAAGGCTTGCTTTCCCATTTTGAAAGCTCCATTCATGCTGCCTTGAAGCTACCTAAATACCAGTGTTTTGGACGGGTCTCTAGTCACTGTAGGCAGGGCTGTGGGAAGGGAACGAGTTTTCTCTAAATCAACAGGGTGCTTTCGTAGCCTGGGTGGGAGCTCCAACTGAGACGCTCTAGAGCTCAAAGGAAACTTGACGTGAGTCGTTTCCTCAAGGTAAAGCCTTGAAGGGCCCTGCTGAAGCCGAAGCGTGGAGAAGTTTCCTGGAGACATGAGTTGCAGTTCTGCTTTCTTTGAACGTTAGTACGCTTATGAAGACACCTAGTAACTCTCGTGGGCACCCTATTCCCTGCAAGAACACCGAGGACCGGCATGCTCGACTGGGAAGCTCAGAAACATCCAGGCCCGGAAACCTTTCCCAGTCACTCTCAATATGCTAAGGGTAGGGCAACACACTGCACGCCTCCTTGGGAGAGCTAGATTTCCTCAGCACTCCAACAGCTCCAGGCAATCTGTTGTCTCACGTCTACATGTCATGCATATCTGCCTCAGTGCCCTAGGCTGAGCGGCACTGAGAAACCAATACTCTTTCACATTCCTTCTACAAAGTCATACCTTACGACCCCATACTTACAGGAGAATGTTGGCTTGCGTTCCTGCTGTAACCAAAGCACAGTTCTTCCTCTTACACTGCAGGGTTTTAGAAGAGGCTAAGCCCCTATAGCGTACCTAGAGCATTCCTTGGGAGAGGCAGTTCGCTACATGCTGAACTCCGTGACAAGAACACGTTATTCAGGGAAGGGACCAGTGTGTCTCTAGAGTGTATATTAACTTGGTAGAAATCACAAGGAGGTAGGCTGCGTGTTCACTGGAAACGGGGACCTGATGGCACAAGGCTTGCTTTCCCATTTTGAAAGCTCCATTCATGCCGCCTTGAACCTACCTAAATACCAGTGTTTTGGACGAGTTTCTAGTCACTGTAGGCAGGGCTCTGGGAAGGGAACGAGTTTTCTCTAAATCAACAGGGTGCTTTCATAGCCTGGGTGGGAGCTCCTCCTGAGACGCTCTAGAGCCTCAAGGAAACTTCACGTGAGTCCTTTCCTCAAGGTAAAGCCTTGAAGAGCCCTGCTGAAGCGGAACGTGGAGAAGTTTCCTTGAGACATGAGTTGCAGTTCTCCTTTCTTTTAACGTTACTACGCTTTTCAAGACACCTAGGATCTCGCCTGGGCACCCTATTCCGTGCAAGAACACCGAGTACCGGCAGGCTCCACTGGGTTGCTAAGAAACATCCAGGCCCGGAAACCTTTCCCAGTCACTCTCAATATGCTAAGTGTAGGGCAATACACTGCACGCCTCCTTGGGAGACCTAGATTTCCTCAGCACTCCAACAGCTCCAGGCAATCTGTTGTCTCACGTCTACATGTCATGCATATCTGCCTCAATGCCCTAGGCTGAGCGGCACTGAGTAACCAATACTGTTTCACATTCCTTCTACAAAGTCATACATTACGACCCCATACTTACAGGAGAAAGTTGGCTTGCGTTCCTGCTGTAACCAAAGCACAGTTCTTCCTCTTACACTGCAGGGTTTTAGAAGAGGCTAAGCCCCTATAGCGTACCTAGAGCATTCCTTGGGAGAGGCAGTTCGCTACATGCAGAACTCCGTGCCAAGAACACGTTATTCAGGGAAGGGACCAGTGTGTCGCTAGAGTGTATATTAACTTGGTAGAACTCACAGGGAGGTAGGCTGCGTGTTCACTGGAAACGGGGACCTGATGGCACAAGGCTTGCTTTCCCATTTTGAAAGCTCCATTCATGCCGCCTTGAACCTACCTAAATACCAGTGTTTTGGACGAGTTTCTAGTCACTGTAGGCAGGGCTCTGGGAAGGGAACGAGTTTTCTCGAAATCAACAGGGTGCTTTCATAGCCTGGGTGGGAGCTCCTCCTGAGACGCTCTAGAGCTACAAGGAAACTTGACGTGAGTCCTTTCCTCAAGGTAAAGCCTTGAAGAGCCCTGCTGAAGCGGCACGTGGAGCAGTTTCCTGGAGACACGAGTTGCAGTTCTGCTTTCTTTGAACGTTAGTACGCTTATGAAGACACCTAGTAACTCTCGTGGACACCCTATTCCCTGCAAGAACACCGAGGACCGGCATGCTCGACTGGGAAGCTCAGAAACATCCAGGCCCGGAAACCTTTCCCAGTCACTCTCAATATGCTAAGGGTAGGGCAACACACTGCACGCCTCCTTGGGAGAGCTAGATTTCCTCAGCACTCCAACAGCTCCAGGCAATCTGTTGTCTCACGTCTACATGTCATGCATATCTGCCTCAATGCCCTAGGCTGAGCGGCACTGAGTAACCAATACTGTTTCACATTCCTTCTACAAAGTCATACCTTAAGACCCCATACTTACAGGAGAAAGTTGGCTTGCATTCCTCCTGTAACCAAAGCACAGTTCTTCCTCTTACACTGCAGGGTTTTAGAAGAGCCTAAGCACCGAAAGCGTTACCAAAGCGTTCCTTGGGAGAGGCAGTTCGCTACATGCAGAACTCCGTGCCAAGAAAACATTCTTCAGGGAAGGGACCATTGTGTAGTTTGAGGGAATATTTACTTGGTAGACATCACAAGGGGGTAGGCTGCGTGCTCACTGGAAACGGAGACCTGATGGCACAAGTCTTGCTTTCCCATTTTGAAAGCTCCATTCATGCCGCCTTGAACCTACCTAAATACCAGAGTTTTGGACGAGTTTCTAGTCACTGTAGGCAGGGCTCTGGGAAGGGAACGAGTTTTCTCTAAATCAACAGGGTGCTTTCATAGCCTGGGTGGGAGCTCCTCCTGAGACGCTCTAGAGCCTCAAGGAAACTTGACGTGAGTCCTTTCCTCAAGGTAAAGCCTTGAAGAGCCCTGCTGAAGCGGAACGTGGAGAAGTTTCCTTGAGACATGAGTTGCAGTTCTCCTTTCTTTTAACGTTACTACGCTTTTCAAGACACCTAGGATCTCGCCTGGGCACCCTATTCCGTGCAAGAACACCGAGTACCGGCAGGCTCCACTGGGTTGCTAAGAAACATCCAGGCCCGGATACCTTTCCCAGTCACTCTGTGTATGCTAAGTGTAGGGCAACACACTGCACTCTTCCTTGGGAGAGCTACATTTCCTCAGCACTCCAACAGCTCCAGGTAATCTGTTCTCTCACGTCCTACATGTCATGCAAATTGCCTCAATGCCCTAGGCTGAGCGGCACTGAGAAATCAAAACTGCTTCGCATTCCTTCTACAAAGTCATACCTTAAGACCCCATACTTACAGGAGAAACTCGGCTTGCGTTCCTCCTGTAACCAAAGCACAGTTCTTCCTCTTACACTGCAGGGATTTAGAAGAGCCTAAGCCCCGATAGCGTTACCAAAGCGTTCCTTGGGAGAGGCAGTTCGCTACATGCAGAACTCCGTGCCAAGAAAACATTCTTCAGGGAAGGGACCATTGTGTAGTTTGAGGGAATATTTACTTGGTAGACATCACAAGGGGGTAGGCTGCGTGTTCCCTGGAAACGGAGACCTGATGGCACAAGGCTTGCTTTCCCATTTTGAAAGCTCCATTCATGCTGGCTTGAAGCTACGTAAATACCAGTGTTTTGGACGGGTCTCTAGTCACTGTAGGCAGGGCTGTGGGAATGGAACGAGTTTTCTCTAAATCAACACGGTGCTTTCGTAGCCTGGGTGGGAGCTCCAACTGAGACGCTCTAGAGCTCAAAGGAAACTTGACGTGAGTCGTTTCCTCAAGGTAAAGCCTTGAAGGGCCCTGCTGAAGCCGAAGCGTGGAGCAGTTTCCTGTAGACATGAGTTGCAGTTCTGCTTTCTTTGAACGTTAGTACGCTTATGAAGACACCTAGTAACTCTCGTGGGCACCCTATTCCCTGCAAGAACACCGAGGACCGGCATGCTCGACTGGGAAGCTCAGAAACATCCAGGCCCGGAAACCTTTCCCAGTCACTCTCAATATGCTAAGGGTAGGGCAACACCCTGCACGCCTCCTTGGGAGAGCTAGATTTCCTCAGCACTCCAACAGCTCCAGGCAATCTGTTGTCTCACGTCTACATGTCATGCATATCTGCCTCAATGCCCTAGGCTGAGCCGCACTGAGAAACCAATACTCTTTCACATTCCTTCTACAAAGTCATACCTTAAGACCCCATACTTACAGGAGAAAGTTGCCTTGCGTTCCTGCTGTAACCAAAGCACAGTTCTTCCTCTTACACTGCAGGGTTTTAGAAGAGGCTAAGCCCCTATAGCGTACCTAGAGCATTCCTTGGGAGAGGCAGTTCGCTACATGCAGAACTCCGTGCCAAGAACACGTTATTCAGGGAAGGGACCAGTGTGTCGCTAGAATGTATATTAACTTGGTAGAACTCACAGGGAGGTAGGCTGCGTGTTCACTGGAAACGGGGACCTGATGGCACAAGGCTTGCTTTCCCATTTTGAAAGCTCCATTCATGCCGCCTTGAACCTACCTAAATACCAGTGTTTTGGACGAGTTTCTAGTCACTGTAGGCAGGGCTCTGGGTAGGGAACGAGTTTTCTCGAAATCAACAGGGTGCTTTCATAGCCTGGGTGGGAGCTCCTCCTGAGACGCTCTAGAGCTACAAGGAAACTTGACGTGAGTCCTTTCCTCAAGGTAAGGCCTTGAAGAGCCCTGCTGAAGTGGCACGTGGAGAAGTTTCCTTGAGACAGGAGTTGCAGTTCTCCTTTCTTTTAACGTTACTACGCTTTTCAAGACACCTAGGATCTCGCCTGGGCACCCTATTCCGTGCAAGAACACCGAGTACCGGCAGGCTCCACTGGGTTGCTAAGAAACATCCAGGCCCGGATACCTTTCCCAGTCACTCTGTGTATGCTAAGTGTAGGGCAACACACTGCACTCTTCCTTGGGAGAGCTACATTTCCTCAGCACTCCAACAGCTCCAAGTAATCTGTTCTCTCATGTCCTACATGTCATGCAAATTCCCTCAATGCCCTAGGCTGAGCGGCACTGAGAAATCAAAACTGCTTCACATTCCTTCTACAAAGTCATACCTTAAGACCACATACTTACAGGAGAAACTCGGCTTGCGTTCCTCCTGTAACCAAAGCACAGTTCTTCCTCTTACACTGCAGGGTTTTAGAAGAGTCTAAGCCCCGATAGCGTTACCAAAGCGTTCCTTGGGAGAGGCAGTTCGCTACATGCAGAACTCCGTGCCAAGAAAACATTCTTCAGGGAAGGGACCATTGTGTAGTTTGAGGGAATATTTACTTGGTAGAAATCACAAGGGGGTAGGCTGCGTGCTCACTGGAAATGGAGACCTGATGGCACAAGGCTTGCTTTCCCATTTTTAAAGCTCCATTCATGCTACTTGAAGCTACCTAAATACCAGTGTTTTGGACGGGTCTCTAGTCACTGTAGGCAGGGCTGTGGGAAGGGAACGAGTTTTCTCTAAATCAACAGGGTGCTTTCGTAGCCTGGGTGGGAGCTCCAACTGAGACGCTCTAGAGCTCAAAGGAAACTTGACGTGAGTCGTTTCCTCAAGGTAAAGCCTTGAAGGGCCCTGCTGAAGCCGAAGCGTGGAGCAGTTTCCTGGAGACATGAGTTGCAGTTCTGCTTTCTTTGAACGTTAGTACGCTTATGAAGACACCTAGTAACTCTCGTGGGCACCCTATTCCCTGCAAGAACACCGAGGACCGGCATGCTCGACTGGGAAGCTCAGAAACATCCAGGCCCGGAAACCTTTCCCAGTCACTCTCAATATGCTAAGTGTAGGGCAACACACTGCACGCCTCCTTGGAGACCTAGATTTCCTCAGCACTCCAACAGCTCCAGGCAATCTGTTGTCTCACATCTACATGTCATGCATATCTGCCTCAGTGCCCTAGGCTGAGCGGCACTGAGAAACCAATACTCTTTCACATTCCTTCTACAAAGTCAAACCTTACGACCCCATACTTACAGGAGAAAGTTGGCTTGCGTTCCGGCTGTAACCAAAGCACAGTTCTTCCTCTTACACTGCAGGGTTTTAGAAGAGGCTAAGCCCCTATAGCGTACCTAGAGCATTCCTTGGGAGAGGCAGTTCGCTACATGCAGAACTCCGTGCCAAGAACACGTTATTCAGGGAAGGGACCAGTGTGTCTCTAGAGTGTATATTAACTTGGTAGAAATCACAAGGAGGTAGGCTGCGTGTTCACTGGAAACGGGGACCTGATGGCACAAGGCTTGCTTTCCCATTTTGAAAGCTCCATTCATGCCGCCTTGAACCTACCTAAATACCAGTGTTTTGGACGAGTTTGTAGTCACTGTAGGCAGGGCTCTGGGAAGGGAACGAGTTTTCTCTAAATCAACAGGGTGCTTTCGTAGCCTGGGTGGGAAGTCCTCCTGAGACGCTCTAGAGCTACAAGGAAACTTGACGTGAGTCCTTTCCTCAAGGTAAAGCCTTGAAGAGCCCTGCTGAAGCGGCACGTGGAGAAGTTTCCTTGAGACATGAGTTGCAGTTCTCCTTTTTTTAACGTTACTACGCTTTTCAAGACACCTAGGATCTCGCCTGGGCACCCTATTCCGTGCAAGAACACCGAGTACCGGCAGGCTCCACTGGGTTGCTAAGAAACATCCAGGCCCGGATACCTTTCCCAGTCACTCTGTGTATGCTAAGTGTAGGGCAACAGACTGCACTCTTCCTTGGGAGAGCTACATTTCCTCAGCACTCCAACAGCTCCAGGTAATCTGTTCTCTCACGTCCTACATGTCATGCAAATTGCCTCAATGCCCTAGGCTGAGCGGCACTGAGAAATCAAAACTGCTTCGCATTCCTTCTACAAAGTCATACCTTAAGACCCCATACTTACAGGAGAAACTCGGCTTGCGTTCCTCCTGTAACCAAAGCACAGTTCTTCCTCTTACACTGCAGGGTTTTAGAAGAGCCTAAGCCCCGATAGCGTTACCAAAGCGTTCCTTGGGAGAGGCAGTTCGCTACATGCAGAACTCCGTGCCAAGAAAACATTCTTCAGGGAAGGGACCATTGTGTAGTTTGAGGGAATATTTACTTGGTAGACATCACAAGGGGGTAGGCTGCGTGTTCCCTGGAAACGGAGACCTGATGGCACAAGGCTTGCTTTCCCATTTTGAAAGCTCCATTCATGCTGCCTTGAAGCTACCTAAATACCAGTGTTTTGGACGGGTCTCTAGTCACTGTAGGCAGGGCTGTGGGAAGGGAACGAGTTTTCTCTAAATCAACAGGGTGCTTTCGTAGCCTGGGTGGGAGCTCCAACTGAGACGCTCTAGAGCTCAAAGGAAACTTGACGTGAGTCCTTTCCTCAAGGTAAAGCCTTGAAGGGCCCTGCTGAAGCCGAAGCGTGGAGCAGTTTCCTGGAGACATGAGTTGCAGTTCTGCTTTCTTTGATAGTTAGTACGCTTATGAAGACACCTAGTAACTCTCGTGGGCACCCTATTCCCTGCAAGAACACCGAGGACCGGCATGCTCGCCTGGGAAGCTCAGAAACATCCAGGCCCGAAAACCTTTCCCAGTCACTCTCAATATGCTAAGTGTAGGGCAATACACTGCACGCCTCCTGGGGAGACCTAGATTTCCTCAGCACTCCAACAGCTCCAGGCAATCTGTTGTCTCACATCTACATGTCATGCATATCTGCCTCAGTGCCCTAGGCTGAGCGGCACTGAGAAACCAATACTCTTTCACATTCCTTCTACAAAGTCATACCTTACGACCCCATACTTACAGGAGAATGTTGGCTTGCGTTCTTGCTGTAACCAAAGCACAGTTCTTCCTCTTACACTGCAGGGTTTTAGAAGAGGCTAAGCCCCTATAGCGTACCTAGGGCATTCCTTGGGAGAGGCAGTTCGCTACATGCTGAACTCCGTGACAAGAACACGTTATTCAGGGAAGGGACCAGTGTGTCTCTAGAGTGTATATTAACTTGGTAGAAATCACAAGGAGGTAGGCTGCGTGTTCACTGGAAACGGGGACCTGATGGCACAAGGCTTGCTTTCCCATTTTGAAAGCTCCATTCATGCCGCCTTGAACCTACCTAAATACCAGTGTTTTGGACGAGTTTGTAGTCACTGTAGGCAGGGCTCTGGGAAGGGAACGAGTTTTCTCTAAATCAACAGGGTGCTTTCGTAGCCTGGGTGGGAGCTCCTCCTGAGACGCTCTAGAGCTACAAGGAAGCTTGACGTGAGTCCTTTCCTCAAGGTAAAGCCTTGAAGAGCCCTGCTGAAGCGGCACGTGGAGAAGTTTCCTTGAGACATGAGTTGCAGTTCTCCTTTTTTTAACGTTACTACGCTTTTCAAGACACCTAGGATCTCGCCTGGGCACCCTATTCCGTGCAAGAACACCGAGTACCGGCAGGCTCCACTGGGTTGCTAAGAAACATCCAGGCCCGGATACCTTTCCCAGTCACTCTGTGTATGCTAAGTGTAGGGCAACACACTGCACTCTTCCTTGGGAGAGCTACATTTCCTCAGCACTCCAACAGCTCAAGGCAATCTGTTGTCTCACATCTACATGTCATGCATATCTGCCTCAGTGCCCTAGGCTGAGCAGCACTGAGAAACCAATACACTTTCACATTCCTTCTACAAAGTCATACCTTACGACCCCATACTTACAGGAGAAAGTTGGCTTGCGTTCCTCCTGTAACCAAAGCACAGTTCTTCCTCTTACACTGCAGGGTTTTAGAAGAGCCTAAGCCCCGATAGCGTTACCAAAGCGTTCCTTGGGAGAGGCAGTTCGCTACATGCAGAACTCCGTGCCAAGAAAACATTCTTCAGGGAAGGGACCATTGTGTAGTTTGAGGGAATATTTACTTGGTAGACATCACAAGGGGGTAGGCTGCGTGTTCCCTGGAAACGGAGACCTGATGGCACAAGGCTTGCTTTCCCATTTTGAAAGCTCCATTCATGCTGGCTTGAAGCTACGTAAATACCAGTGTTTTGGACGGGTCTCTAGTCACTGTAGGCAGGGCTGTGGGAAGGGAACGAGTTTTCTCTAAATCAACAGGGTGCTTTCGTAGCCTGGGTGGGAGCTCCAACTGAGACGCTCTAGAGCTCAAAGGAAACTTGACGTGAGTCGTTTCCTCAAGGTAAAGCCTTGAAGGGCCCTGCTGAAGCCAAAGCGTGGAGCAGTTTCCTAGAGACATGAGTTGCAGTTCTGCTTTCTTTGAACGTTAGTACGCTTATGAAGACACCTAGTAACTCTCGTGGGCACCCTATTCCCTGCAAGAACACCGAGGACCGGCATGCTCGACTGGGAAGCTCAGAAACATCCAGGCCCGGAAACCTTTCCCAGTCACTCTCAATATGCTAAGGGTAGGGCAACACACTGCACGCCTCCTTGGGAGAGCTAGATTTCCTCAGCACTCCAACAGCTCCAGGCAATCTGTTGTCTCACGTCTACATGTCATGCATATCTGCCTCAATGCCCTAGGCTGAGCCGCACTGAGAAACCAATACTCTTTCACATTCCTTCTACAAAGTCATACCTTAAGACCCCATACTTACAGGAGAAAGTTGGCTTGCGTTCCTGCTGTAACCAAAGCACAGTTCTTCCTCTTACACTGCAGGGTTTTAGAAGAGGCTAAGCCCCTATAGCGTACCTAGAGCATTCCTTGGGAGAGGCAGTTCGCTACATGCAGAACTCCGTGCCAAGAACACGTTATTCAGGGAAGGGACCAGTGTGTCGCTAGAATGTATATTAACTTGGTAGAAATCACAGGGAGGTAGGCTGCTTGTTCACTGGAAACGGGGACCTGATGGCACAAGGCTTGCTTTCCCATTTTGAAAGCTCCATTCATGCCGCCTTGAACCTACCTAAATACCAGTGTTTTGGACGAGTTTCTAATCACTGTAGGCAGGGCTCTGGGAAGGGAACGAGTTTTCTCTAAATCAACAGGGTGATTTCATAGCCTGGGTGGGAGCTCCTCCTGAGACGCTCTAGAGCTACAAGGAAACTTGACGTGAGTCCTTTCCTCAAGGTAAAGCCTTGAAGAGCCCTGCTGAAGCGGCACGTGGAGAAGTTTCCTTGAGACATGAGTTGCAGTTCTCCTTTATTTTAACGTTACTACGCTTTTCAAGACACCTAGGATCTCGCCTGGGCACCCTATTCCGTGCAAGAACACCGAGTACCGGCAGGCTCCACTGTGTTGCTAAGAAACATCCAGGCCCGGATACCTTTCCCAGTCACTCTGTGTATGCTAAGTGTAGGGCAACACACTGCACTCTTCCTTGGGAGAGCTACATTTCCTCAGCACTCCAACAGCTCCAAGTAATCTGTTCTCTCATGTCCTACATGTCATGCAAATTGCCTCAATGCCCTAGGCTGAGCGGCACTGAGAAATCAAAACTGCTTCGCATTCCTTCTACAAAGTCATACCTTAAGACCCCATACTTACAGGAGAAACTCGGCTTGCGTTCCTCCTGTAACCAAAGCACAGTTCTTCCTCTTACACTGCAGGGTTTTAGAAGAGCCTAAGCCCCGATAGCGTTACCAAAGCGTTCCTTGGGAGAGGCAGTTCGCTACATGCAGAACTCCGTGCCAAGAAAACATTCTTCAGGGAAGGGACCATTGTGTAGTTTGAGGGAATATTTACTTGGTAGAAATCACAAGGGGGTAGGCTGCGTGCTCACTGGAAACGGAGACCTGATGGCACAAGGCTTGCTTTCCCATTTTGAAAGCTCCATTCATGCTGCCTTGAAGCTACCTAAATACCAGTGTTTTGGACGGGTCTCTAGTCACTGTAGGCAGGGCTCTGGGAAGGGAACGAGTTTTCTCTAAATCAACAGGGTGCTTTCGTAGCCTGGGTGGGAGCTCCACCTGAGACGCTCTAGAGCTCAAAGGAAACTTGACGTGAGTCGTTTCCTCAAGGTAAAGCCTTGAAGAGCCCTGCTGAATCCGAAGGGTGGAGCAGCTTCCTGGAGACATGAGTTGCAGTTCTGCTTTCTTTGAACGTTAGTACGCTTATGAAGACACCTAGTAACTCTCGTGGGCACCCTATTCCCTGCACGAACACCGAGGACTGGCATGCTCGACTGGGAAGCTCAGAAACATCCAGGCCCGGATACCTTTCCCAGTCACTCTCAATATGCTAAGTGTAAGGCAACACACTGCACGCCTCCTTGGAAGAGCTAGATTTCCTCAGCACTCCAACAGCTCCAGGCAATCTGTTGTCTCACGTCTACATGTCATGCATATCTGCCTCAGTGCCCTAGGCTGAGCGGCACTGAGAAACCAATACTCTTTCACATTCCTTCTACAAAGTCATACCTTAAGACCCCATACTTACAGGAGAATGTTGGCTTGCGTTCCTGCTGTAACCAAAGCACAGTTCTTCCTCTTACACTGCAGGGTTTTAGAAGAGGCTAAGCCCCTATAGCGTACCTAGAGCATTCCTTGGGAGAGGCAGTTCGCTACATGCAGAACTCCGTGCCAAGAACACGTTATTCAGGGAAGGGACCAGTGTGTCACTAGAGTGTATATTAACTTGGTAGAAATCACAAGGAGGTAGGCTGCGTGTTCACTGGAAATGGGGACCTGATGGCACAAGGCTTGCTTTCCCATTTTGAAAGCTCCATTCATGCCGCCTTGAACCTACCTAAATACCAGTGTTTTGGACGAGTTTCTAGTCACTGTAGGCAGGGCTCTGGGAAGGGAACGAGTTTTCTCGAAATCAACAGGGTGCTTTCGTAGCCTGGGTGGGAGCTCCTCCTGAGATGCTCTAGAGCTACAAGGAAACTTGACGTGAGTCCTTTCCTCAAGGTAAAGCCTTGAAGAGCCCTGCTGAAGCGGCACGTGGAGAAGTTTCCTTGAGACAGGAGTTGCAGTTCTCCTTTCTTTTAACGTTACTACGCTTTTCAAGACACCTAGGATCTCGCCTGGGCACCCTATTCCGTGCAAGAACACCGAGTACCGGCAGGCTCCACTGGGTTGCTAAGAAACATCCAGGCCCGGATACCTTTCCCAGTCACTCTGGGTATTCTAAGTGTAGGGCAACACACTGCACTCTTCCTTGGGAGAGCTACATTTCCTCAGCACTCCAACAGCTCCAGGTAATCTGTTCTCTCACGTCCTACATGTCATGCAAATTGCCTCAATGCCCTAGGCTGAGCGGCACTGAGAAATCAAAACTGCTTCGCATTCCTTCTACAAAGTCATACCTTAAGACCCCATACTTACAGGAGAAACTCGGCTTGCGTTCCTCCTGTAACCAAAGCACAGTTCTTCCTCTTACACTGCAGGGTTTTAGAAGAGCCTAAGCCCCGATAGCGTTACCAAAGCGTTCCTTGGGAGAGGCAGTTCGCTACATGCAGAACTCCGTGCCAAGAAAACATTCTTCAGGGAAGGGACCATTGTGTAGTTTGAGGGAATATTTACTTGGTAGAAATCACAAGGGGGTAGGCTGCGTGCTCACTGGAAACGGAGACCTGATGGCACAAGGCTTGCTTTCCCATTTTGAAAGCTCCATTCATGCTGCCTTGAAGCTACCTAAATACCAGTGTTTTGGACGGGTCTCTAGTCACTGTAGGCAGGGCTCTGGGAAGGGAACGAGTTTTCTCTAAATCAACAGGGTGCTTTCGTAGCCTGGGTGGGAGCTCCACCTGAGACGCTCTAGAGCTCAAAGGAAACTTGACGTGAGTCGTTTCCTCAAGGTAAAGCCTTGAAGAGCCCTGCTGAATCCGAAGGGTGGAGCAGCTTCCTGGAGACATGAGTTGCAGTTCTGCTTTCTTTGAACGTTAGTACGCTTATGAAGACACCTAGTAACTCTCGTGGGCACCCTATTCCCTGCACGAACACCGAGGACCGGCATGCTCGACTGGGAAGCTCAGAAACATCCAGGCCCGGATACCTTTCCCAGTCACTCTCAATATGCTAAGTGTAAGGCAACACACTGCACGCCTCCTTGGAAGAGCTAGATTTCCTCAGCACTCCAACAGCTCCAGGCAATCTGTTGTCTCACGTCTACATGTCATGCATATCTGCCTCAGTGCCCTAGGCTGAGCGGCACTGAGAAACCAATACTCTTTCACATTCCTTCTACAAAGTCATACCTTAAGACCCCATACTTACAGGAGAAAGTTGCCTTGCGTTCCTGCTGTAACCAAAGCACAGTTCTTCCTCTTACACTGCAGGGTTTTAGAAGAGCCTAAGCCCCGATAGCGTTACCAAAGCGTTCCTTGGGAGAGGCAGTTCGCTACATGCAGAACTCCGTGCCAAGAAAACATTCTTCAGGGAAGGGACCATTGTGTAGTTTGAGGGAATATTTACTTGGTAGACATCACAAGGGGGTAGGCTGCGTGTTCCCTGGAAACGGAGACCTGATGGCACAAGGCTTGCTTTCCCATTTTGAAAGCTCCATTCATGCTGCCTTGAAGCTACCTAAATACCAGTGTTTTGGACGGGTCTCTAGTCACTGTAGGCAGGGCTCTGGGAAGGGAACGAGTTTTCTCTAAATCAACAGGGTGCTTTCGTAGCCTGGGTGGGAGCTCCACCTGAGACGCTCTAGAGCTCAAAGGAAACTTGACGTGAGTCGTTTCCTCAAGGTAAAGCCTTGAAGAGCCCTGCTGAAGCCGAAGCGTGGAGCAGTTTCCTGGAGACATGAGTTGCAGTTCTGCTTTCTTTGAACGTTAGTACGCTTATGAAGACACCTAGTAACTCCCGTGGGCACCCTATTCCCTGCACGAACACCGAGGACCGGCATGCTCGACTGGGAAGCTCAGAAACATCCAGGCCCGGAAACCTTTCCCAGTCACTCTCAATATGCTAAGTGTAGGGCAACACACTGCACGCCTCCTTGGGAGAGCTAGATTTCCTCAGCACTCCAACAGCTCAAGGCAATCTGTTGTCTCACATCTACATGTCATGCATATCTGTCTCAGTGCCCTAGGCTGAGCGGCACTGAGAAACCAATACTCTTTCACATTCCTTCTACAAAGTCATACCTTACGACCCCATACTTACAGGAGAAAGTTGGCTTGCGTTCCTGCTGTAACCAAAGCACAGTTCTTCCTCTTACACTGCAGGGTTTTAGAAGAGGCTAAGCCCCTATAGCGTACCTAGAGCATTCCTTGGGAGAGGCAGTTCGCTACATGCAGAACTCCGTGCCAAGAACACGTTATTCAGGGAAGGGACCAGTGTGTCACTAGAGTGTATATTAACTTGGTAGAAATCACAAGGAGGTAGGCTGCGTGTTCACTGGAAACGGGGACCTGATGGCACAAGGCTTGCTTTCCCATTTTGAAAGCTCCATTCATGCCGCCTTGAACCTACCTAAATACCAGTGTTTTGGACGAGTTTCTAGTCACTGTAGGCAGGGCTCTGGGAAGGGAACGAGTTTTCTCGAAATCAACAGGGTGCTTTCGTAGCCTGGGTGGGAGCTCCTCCTGAGATGCTCTAGAGCTACAAGGAAACTTGACGTGAGTCCTTTCCTCAAGGTAAAGCCTTGAAGAGCCCTGCTGAAGCGGCACGTGGAGAAGTTTCCTTGAGACAGGAGTTGCAGTTCTCCTTTCTTTTAACGTTACTACGCTTTTCAAGACACCTAGGATCTCGCCTGGGCACCCTATTCCGTGCAAGAACACCGAGTACCGGCAGGCTCCACTGGGTTGCTAAGAAACATCCAGGCCCGGATACCTTTCCCAGTCACTCTGGGTATTCTAAGTGTAGGGCAACACACTGCACTCTTCCTTGGGAGAGCTACATTTCCTCAGCACTCCAACAGCTCCAGGTAATCTGTTCTCTCACGTCCTACATGTCATGCAAATTGCCTCAATGCCCTAGGCTGAGCGGCACTGAGAAATCAAAACTGCTTCGCATTCCTTCTACAAAGTCATACCTTAAGACCCCATACTTACAGGAGAAACTCGGCTTGCGTTCCTCCTGTAACCAAAGCACAGTTCTTCCTCTTACACTGCAGGGTTTTAGAAGAGCCTAAGCCCCGATAGCGTTACCAAAGCGTTCCTTGGGAGAGGCAGTTCGCTACATGCAGAACTCCGTGCCAAGAAAACATTCTTCAGGGAAAGGACCATTGTGTAGTTTGAGGGAATATTTACTTGGTAGACATCACAAGGGGGTAGGCTGCGTGTTCCCTGGAAACGGAGACCTGATGGCACAAGGCTTGCTTTCCCATTTTGAAAGCTCCATTCATGCTGCCTTGAAGCTACCTAAATACCAGTGTTTTGGACGGGTCTCTAGTCACTGTAGGCAGGGCTGTGGGAAGGGAACGAGTTTTCTCTAAATCAACAGGGTGCTTTCGTAGCCTGGGTGGGAGCTCCAACTGAGACGCTCTAGAGCTCAAAGGAAACTTGACGTGAGTCGTTTCCTCAAGGTAAAGCCTTGAAGGGCCCTGCTGAAGCCGAAGCGTGGAGCAGTTTCCTGGAGACATGAGTTGCAGTTCTGCTTTCTTTGATTGTTAGTACGCTTATGAAGACACCTAGTAACTCTCGTGGGCACCCTATTCCCTGCAAGAACACCGAGGACCGGCATGCTCGACTGGGAAGCTCAGAAACATCCACGCCCGAAAACCTTTCCCAGTCACTCTCAATATGCTAAGTGTAGGGCAATACACTGCACGCCTCCTGGGGAGACCTAGATTTCCTCAGCACTCCAACAGCTCCAGGCAATCTGTTGTCTCACATCTACATGTCATGCATATCTGCCTCAGTGCCCTAGGCTGAGCGGCACTGAGAAACCAATACTCTTTCACATTCCTTCTACAAAGTCATACCTTACGACCCCATACTTACAGGAGAATGTTGGCTTGCGTTCCTGCTGTAACCAAAGCACAGTTCTTCCTCTTACACTGCAGGGTTTTAGAAGAGGCTAAGCCCCTATAGCGTACCTAGAGCATTCCTTGGGAGAGGCAGTTCGCTACATGCTGAACTCCGTGACAAGAACACGTTATTCAGGGAAGGGACCAGTGTGTCTCTAGAGTGTATATTAACTTGGTAGAAATCACAAGGAGGTAGGCTGCGTGTTCACTGGAAACGGGGACCTGATGGCACAAGGCTTGCTTTCCCATTTTGAAAGCTCCATTCATGCCGCCTTGAACCTACCTAAATACCAGTGTTTTGGACGAGTTTGTAGTCACTGTAGGCAGGGCTCTGGGAAGGGAACGAGTTTTCTCTAAATCAACAGGGTGCTTTCGTAGCCTGGGTGGGAGCTCCTCCTGAGACGCTCTAGAGCTACAAGGAAGCTTGACGTGAGTCCTTTCCTCAAGGTAAAGCCTTGAAGAGCCCTGCTGAAGCGGCACGTGGAGAAGTTTCCTTGAGACATGAGTTGCAGTTCTCCTTTTTTTAACGTTACTACGCTTTTCAAGACACCTAGGATCTCGCCTGGGCACCCTATTCCGTGCAAGAACACCGAGTACCGGCAGGCTCCACTGGGTTGCTAAGAAACATCCAGGCCCGGATACCTTTCCCAGTCACTCTGTGTATGCTAAGTGTAGGGCAACACACTGCACTCTTCCTTGGGAGAGCTACATTTCCTCAGCACTCCAACAGCTCAAGGCAATCTGTTGTCTCACATCTACATGTCATGCATATCTGCCTCAGTGCCCTAGGCTGAGCAGCACTGAGAAACCAATACACTTTCACATTCCTTCTACAAAGTCATACCTTACGACCCCATACTTACAGGAGAAAGTTGGCTTGCGTTCCTCCTGTAACCAAAGCACAGTTTTTCCTCTTACACTGCAGGGTTTTAGAAGAGCCTAAGCCCCGATAGCGTTACCAAAGCGTTCCTTGGGAGAGGCAGTTCGCTACATGCAGAACTCCGTGCCAAGAAAACATTCTTCAGGGAAGGGACCATTGTGTAGTTTGAGGGAATATTTACTTGGTAGACATCACAAGGGGGTAGGCTGCGTGTTCCCTGGAAACGGAGACCTGATGGCACAAGGCTTGCTTTCCCATTTTGAAAGCTCCATTCATGCTGGCTTGAAGCTACGTAAATACCAGTGTTTTGGACGGGTCTCTAGTCACTGTAGGCAGGGCTGTGGGAAGGGAACGAGTTTTCTCTAAATCAACAGGGTGCTTTCGTAGCCTGGGTGGGAGCTCCAACTGAGACGCTCTAGAGCTCAAAGGAAACTTGACGTGAGTCGTTTCCTCAAGGTAAAGCCTTGAAGGGCCCTGCTGAAGCCGAAGCGTGGAGCAGTTTCCTAGAGACATGAGTTGCAGTTCTGCTTTCTTTGAACGTTAGTACGCTTATGAAGACACCTAGTAACTCTCGTGGGCACCCTATTCCCTGCAAGAACACCGAGGACCGGCATGCTCGACTGGGAAGCTCAGAAACATCCAGGCCCGGAAACCTTTCCCAGTCACTCTCAATATGCTAAGGGTAGGGCAACACACTGCACGCCTCCTTGGGAGAGCTAGATTTCCTCAGCACTCCAACAGCTCCAGGCAATCTGTTGTCTCACGTCTACATGTCATGCATATCTGTCTCAATGCCCTAGGCTGAGCCGCACTGAGAAACCAATACTCTTTCACATTCCTTCTACAAAGTCATACCTTAAGACCCCATACTTACAGGAGAAAGTTGGCTTGCGTTCCTGCTGTAACCAAAGCACAGTTCTTCCTCTTACACTGCAGGGTTTTAGAAGAGGCTAAGCCCCTATAGCGTACCTAGAGCATTCCTTCGGAGAGGCAGTTCGCTACATGCAGAACTCCGTGCCAAGAACACGTTATTCAGGGAAGGGACCAGTGTGTCGCTAGAATGTATATTAACTTGGTAGAAATCACAGGGAGGTAGGCTGCGTGTTCACTGGAAACGGGGACCTGATGGCACAAGGCTTGCTTTCCCATTTTGAAAGCTCCATTCATGCCGCCTTGAACCTACCTAAATACCAGTGTTTTGGACGAGTTTCTAATCACTGTAGGTAGGGCTCTGGGAAGGGAACGAGTTTTCTCTAAATCAACAGGGTGATTTCATAGCCTGGGTGGGAGCTCCTCCTGAGACGCTCTAGAGCTACAAGGAAACTTGACGTGAGTCCTTTCCTCAAGGTAAAGCCTTGAAGAGCCCTGCTGAAGCGGCACGTGGAGAAGTTTCCTTGAGACATGAGTTGCAGTTCTCCTTTATTTTAACGTTACTACGCTTTTCAAGACACCTAGGATCTCGCCTGGGCACCCTATTCCGTGCAAGAACACCGAGTACCGGCAGGCTCCACTGGGTTGCTAAGAAACATCCAGGCCCGGATACCTTTCCCAGTCACTCTGTGTATGCTAAGTTTAGGGCAACACACTGCACTCTTCCTTGGGAGAGCTACATTTCCTCAGCACTCCAACAGCTCCAAGTAATCTGTTCTCTCATGTCCTACATGTCATGCAAATTCCCTCAATGCCCTAGGCTGAGCGGCACTGAGAAATCAAAACTGCTTCGCATTCCTTCTACAAAGTCATACCTTAAGACCCCATACTTACAGGAGAAACTCGGCTTGCGTTCCTCCTGTAACCAAAGCACAGTTCTTCCTCTTACACTGCAGGGTTTTAGAAGAGCCTAAGCCCCGATAGCGTTACCAAAGCGTTCCTTGGGAGAGGCAGTTCGCTACATGCAGAACTCCGTGCCAAGAAAACATTCTTCAGGGAAGGGACCATTGTGTAGTTTGAGGGAATATTTACTTGGTAGACATCACAAGGGGGTAGGCTGCGTGTTCCCTGGAAACGGAGACCTGATGGCACAAGGCTTGCTTTCCCATTTTGAAAGCTCCATTCATGCTGCCTTGAAGCTACCTAAATACCAGTGTTTTGGACGGGTCTCTAGTCACTGTAGGCAGGGCTCTGGGAAGGGAACGAGTTTTCTCTAAATCAACAGGGTGCTTTCGTAGCCTGGGTGGGAGCTCCACCTGAGACGCTCTAGAGCTCAAAGGAAACTTGACGTGAGTCGTTTCCTCAAGGTAAAGCCTTGAAGAGCCCTGCTGAATCCGAAGGGTGGAGCAGCTTCCTGGAGACATGAGTTGCAGTTCTGCTTTCTTTGAACGTTAGTACGCTTATGAAGACACCTAGTAACTCTCGTGGGCACCCTATTCCCTGCACGAACACCGAGGACCGGCATGCTCGACTGGGAAGCTCAGAAACATCCAGGCCCGGATACCTTTCCCAGTCACTCTCAATATGCTAAGTGTAAGGCAACACACTGCACGCCTCCTTGGAAGAGCTAGATTTCCTCAGCACTCCAACAGCTCCAGGCAATCTGTTGTCTCACGTCTACATGTCATGCATATCTGTCTCAATGCCCTAGGCTGAGCCGCACTGAGAAACCAATACTCTTTCACATTCCTTCTACAAAGTCATACCTTAAGACCCCATACTTACAGGAGAAAGTTGGCTTGCGTTCCTGCTGTAACCAAAGCACAGTTCTTCCTCTTACACTGCAGGGTTTTAGAAGAGGCTAAGCCCCTATAGCGTACCTAGAGCATTCCTTGGGAGAGGCAGTTCGCTACATGCAGAACTCCGTGCCAAGAACACGTTATTCAGGGAAGGGACCAGTGTGTCGCTAGAATGTATATTAACTTGGTAGAAATCACAGGGAGGTAGGCTGCGTGTTCACTGGAAACGGGGACCTGATGGCACAAGGCTTGCTTTCCCATTTTGAAAGCTCCATTCATGCCGCCTTGAACCTACCTAAATACCAGTGTTTTGGACGAGTTTCTAATCACTGTAGGTAGGGCTCTGGGAAGGGAACGAGTTTTCTCTAAATCAACAGGGTGATTTCATAGCCTGGGTGGGAGCTCCTCCTGAGACGCTCTAGAGCTACAAGGAAACTTGACGTGAGTCCTTTCCTCAAGGTAAAGCCTTGAAGAGCCCTGCTGAAGCGGCACGTGGAGAAGTTTCCTTGAGACATGAGTTGCAGTTCTCCTTTATTTTAACGTTACTACGCTTTTCAAGACACCTAGGATCTCGCCTGGGCACCCTATTCCGTGCAAGAACACCGAGTACCGGCAGGCTCCACTGTGTTGCTAAGAAACATCCAGGCCCGGATACCTTTCCCAGTCACTCTGTGTATGCTAAGTTTAGGGCAACACACTGCACTCTTCCTTGGGAGAGCTACATTTCCTCAGCACTCCAACAGCTCCAAGTAATCTGTTCTCTCATGTCCTACATGTCATGCAAATTCCCTCAATGCCCTAGGCTGAGCGGCACTGAGAAATCAAAACTGCTTCGCATTCCTTCTACAAAGTCATACCTTAAGACCCCATACTTACAGGAGAAACTCGGCTTGCGTTCCTCCTGTAACCAAAGCACAGTTCTTCCTCTTACACTGCAGGGTTTTAGAAGAGCCTAAGCCCCGATAGCGTTACCAAAGCGTTCCTTGGGAGAGGCAGTTCGCTACATGCAGAACTCCGTGCCAAGAAAACATTCTTCAGGGAAGGGACCATTGTGTAGTTTGAGGGAATATTTACTTGGTAGACATCACAAGGGGGTAGGCTGCGTGTTCCCTGGAAACGGAGACCTGATGGCACAAGGCTTGCTTTCCCATTTTGAAAGCTCCATTCATGCTGCCTTGAAGCTACCTAAATACCAGTGTTTTGGACGGGTCTCTAGTCACTGTAGGCAGGGCTCTGGGAAGGGAACGAGTTTTCTCTAAATCAACAGGGTGCTTTCGTAGCCTGGGTGGGAGCTCCACCTGAGACGCTCTAGAGCTCAAAGGAAACTTGACGTGAGTCGTTTCCTCAAGGTAAAGCCTTGAAGAGCCCTGCTGAATCCGAAGGGTGGAGCAGCTTCCTGGAGACATGAGTTGCAGTTCTGCTTTCTTTGAACGTTAGTACGCTTATGAAGACACCTAGTAACTCTCGTGGGCACCCTATTCCCTGCACGAACACCGAGGACCGGCATGCTCGACTGGGAAGCTCAGAAACATCCAGGCCCGGATACCTTTCCCAGTCACTCTCAATATGCTAAGTGTAAGGCAACACACTGCACGCCTCCTTGGAAGAGCTAGATTTCCTCAGCACTCCAACAGCTCCAGGCAATCTGTTGTCTCACGTCTACATGTCATGCATATCTGCCTCAGTGCCCTAGGCTGAGCGGCACTGAGAAACCAATACTCTTTCACATTCCTTCTACAAAGTCATACCTTAAGACCCCATACTTACAGGAGAAAGTTGGCTTGCGTTCCTGCTGTAACCAAAGCACAGTTCTTCCTCTTACACTGCAGGGTTTTAGAAGAGGCTAAGCCCCTATAGCGTACCTAGAGCATTCCTTGGGAGAGGCAGTTCGCTACATGCAGAACTCCGTGCCAAGAACACGTTATTCAGGGAAGGGACCAGTGTGTCACTAGAGTGTATATTAACTTGGTAGAAATCACAAGGAGGTAGGCTGCGTGTTCACTGGAAACGGGGACCTGATGGCACAAGGCTTGCTTTCCCATTTTGAAAGCTCCATTCATGCCGCCTTGAACCTACCTAAATACCAGTGTTTTGGACGAGTTTCTAGTCACTGTAGGCAGGGCTCTGGGAAGGGAACGAGTTTTCTCGAAATCAACAGGGTGCTTTCGTAGCCTGGGTGGGAGCTCCTCCTGAGATGCTCTAGAGCTACAAGGAAACTTGACGTGAGTCCTTTCCTCAAGGTAAAGCCTTGAAGAGCCCTGCTGAAGCGGCACGTGGAGAAGTTTCCTTGAGACAGGAGTTGCAGTTCTCCTTTCTTTTAACGTTACTACGCTTTTCAAGACACCTAGGGTCTCGCCTGGGCACCCTATTCCATGCAAGAACACCGAGTACCGGCAGGCTCCACTGGGTTGCTAAGAAACATCCAGGCCCGGATACCTTTCCCAGTCACTCTGTGTATTCTAAGTGTAGGGCAACACACTGCACTCTTCCTTGGGAGAGCTACATTTCCTCAGCACTCCAACAGCTCCAGGTAATCTGTTCTCTCACGTCCTACATGTCATGCAAATTGCCTCAATGCCCTAGGCTGAGCGGCACTGAGAAATCAAAACTGCTTCGCATTCCTTCTACAAAGTCATACCTTAAGACCCCATACTTACAGGAGAAACTCGGCTTGCGTTCCTCCTGTAACCAAAGCACAGTTCTTCCTCTTACACTGCAGGGTTATAGAAGAGCCTAAGCCCCGATAGCGTTACCAAAGCGTTCCTTGGGAGAGGCAGTTCGCTACATGCAGAACTCCGTGCCAAGAACACGTTATTCAGGGAAGGGACCAGTGTGTCTCTAGAGTGTATATTAACTTGGTAGAAATCACAAGGAGGTAGGCTGCGTGTTCACTGGAAACGGGGACCTGATGGCACAAGGCTTGCTTTCCCATTTTGAAAGCTCCATTCATGCCGCCTTGAACCTACCTAAATACCAGTGTTTTGGACGAGTTTCTAGTCACTGTAGGCAGGGCTCTGGGAAGGGAACGAGTTTTCTCTAAATCAACAGGGTGCTTTCGTAGCCTGGGTGGGAGCTCCTCCTGAGACGCTCTAGAGCTACAAGGAAACTTGACGTGAGTCCTTTCCTCAAGGTAAAGCCTTGAAGAGCCCTGCTGAAGCGGCACGTGGAGAAGTTTCCTTGAGACATGAGTTGCAGTTCTCCTTTCTTTTAACGTTACTACGCTTTTCAAGACACCTAGGATCTCGCCTGGGCACCCTATTCCGTGCAAGAACACCGAGTACCGGCAGGCTCCACTGGGTTGCTAAGAAACATCCAGGCCCTGATACCTTTCCCAGTCACTCTGTGTATGCTAAGTGTAGGGCAACACACTGCACTCTTCCTTGGGAGAGCTACATTTCCTCAGCACTCCAACAGCTCCAGGTAATCTGTTCTCTCACGTCCTACATGTCATGCAAATTGCCTCAATGCCCTAGGCTGAGCGGCACTGAGAAATCAAAACTGCTTTGCATTCCTTCTACAAAGTCATACCTTAAGACCCCATACTTAGAGGAGAAACTCGGCTTGCGTTCCTCCTGTAACCAAAGCACAGTTCTTCCTCTTACACTGCAGGGTTGTAGAAGAGCCTAAGCCCCGATAGCGTTACCAAAGCGTTCCTTGGGAGAGGCAGTTCGCTACATGCAGAACTCCGTGCCAAGAAAACATTCTTCAGGGAAGGGACCATTGTGTAGTTTGAGGGAATATTTACTTGGTAGACATCACAAGGGGGTAGGCTGCGTGTTACCTGGAAACGGAGGCCTGATGGCACAAGGCTTGCTTTCCCATTTTGAAAGCTCCATTCATGCTGCCTTGAAGCTACCTAAATACCAGTGTTTTGGACGGGTCTCTAGTCACTGTAGGCAGAGCTGTGGGAAGGGAACGAGTTTTCTCTAAATCAACAGGGTGCTTTCGTAGCCTGGTGGGAGCTCCACCTAGAAGCTCTAGAGCTCAAAGGAAACTTGACGTGAGTCGTTTCCTCAACGTAAAGCCTTGAAGAGCCCTGCTGAAGCCAAAGCGTGGAGCAGTTTCCTGGAGACACGAGTTGCAGTTCTGCTTTCTTTGAACGTTAGTACGCTTATGAAGACACCTAGTAACTCCCGTGGGCACCCTATTCCCTGCAAGAACACCGAGGACCGGCATGCTCGACTGGGAAGCTCAGAAACATCAAGGCCCGGAAACCTTTCCCAGTCACTCTGTGTATGCTAAGTGTAGGGCAACACACTGCACGCCTCCTTGGGAGAGCTAGATTTCCTCAGCACTCCAACAGCTCCAGGCAATCTGTTGTCTCACGTCTACATGTCATGCATATCTGCCTCAATGCCCTAGGCTGAGCGGCACTGAGTAACCAATACTGTTTCACAGTCCTTCTACAAAGTCATACCTTAAGACCCCATACTTACAGGAGAAAGTTGGCTTGCATTCCTCCTGTAACCAAAGCACAGTTCTTCCTCTTACACTGCAGGGTTTTAGAAGAGCCTAAGCACCGAAAGCGTTACCAAAGCGTTCCTTGGGAGAGGCAGTTCGCTACATGCAGAACTCCGTGCCAAGAAAACATTCTTCAGGGAAGGGACCATTGTGTAGTTTGAGGGAATATTTACTTGGTAGACATCACAAGGGGGTAGGCTGCGTGCTCACTGGAAACGGAGACCTGATGGCACAAGTCTTGCTTTCCCATTTTGAAAGCTCCATTCATGCCGCCTTGAACCTACCTAAATACCAGAGTTTTGGACGAGTTTCTAGTCACTGTAGGCAGGGCTCTGGGAAGGGAACGAGTTTTCTCTAAATCAACAGGGTGCTTTCATAGCCTGGGTGGGAGCTCCTCCTGAGACGCTCTAGAGCCTCAAGGAAACTTGACGTGAGTCCTTTCCTCAAGGTAAAGCCTTGAAGAGCCCTGCTGAAGCGGAACGTGGAGAAGTTTCCTTGAGACATGAGTTGCAGTTCTCCTTTCTTTTAACATTAGTACGCTTTTCAAGACACCTAGGATCTCGCCTGGGCACCCTATTCCGTGCAAGAACACCGAGTACCGGCAGGCTCCACTGGGTTGCTAAGAAACATCCAGGCCCGGATACCTTTCCCAGTCACTCTGTGTATGCTAAGTGTAGGGCAACACACTGCACTCTTCCTTGGGAGAGCTACATTTCCTCAGCACTCCAACAGCTCCAGGTAATCTGTTCTCTCACGTCCTACATGTCATGCAAATTGCCTCAATGCCCTAGGCTGAGCGGCACTGAGAAATCAAAACTGCTTCGCATTCCTTCTACAAAGTCATACCTTAAGACCCCATACTTAGAGGAGAAACTCGGCTTGCGTTCCTCCTGTAACCAAAGCACAGTTCTTCCTCTTACACTGCAGGGTTTTAGAAGAGCCTAAGCCCCGATAGCGTTACCAAAGCGTTCCTTGGGAGAGGCAGTTCGCTACATGCAGAACTCCGTGCCAAGAAAACATTCTTCAGGGAAGGGACCATTGTGTAGTTTGAGGGAATATTTACTTGGTAGACATCACAAGGGGGTAGGCTGCGTGTTCCCTGGAAACGGAGACCTGATGGCACAAGGCTTGCTTTCCCATTTTGAAAGCTCCATTCATGCTGCCTTGAAGCTACCTAAATACCAGTGTTTTGGACGGGTCTCTAGTCACTGTAGGCAGGGCTCTGGGAAGGGAACGAGTTTTCTCTAAATCAACAGGGTGCTTTCGTAGCCTGGGTGGGAGCTCCACCTGAGACGCTCTAGAGCTCAAAGGAAACTTGACGTGAGTCCTTTCCTCAAGGTAAAGCCTTGAAGAGCCCTGCTGAAGCCGAAGCGTGGAGCAGTTTCCTGGAGACATGAGTTGCAGTTCTGCTTTCTTTGAACGTTAGTACGCTTATGAAGACACCTAGTAACTCTCCTGGGCACCCTATTCCCTGCAAGAACACCGAGGACCGGCATGCTCGACTGGGAAGCTCAGAAACATCCAGGCCCGGAAACCTTTCCCAGTCACTCTCAATATGCTAAGTGTAGGGCAACACACTGCACGCCTCCTTGGGAGAGCTAGATTTCCTCAGCACTCCAACAGCTCCAGGCAATCTGTTGTCTCACGTCTACATGTCATGCATATCTGCCTCAATGCCCTAGGCTGAGTGGCACTGAGTAACCAATACTCTTTCACATTCCTTCTACAAAGTCATACCTTAAGACCCCATACTTACAGGAGAAAGTTGCCTTGCGTTCCTGCTGTAACCAAAGCACAGTTCTTCCTCTTACACTGCAGGGTTTTAGAAGAGGCTAAGCCCCTATAGCGTACCTAGAGCATTCCTTGAGAGAGGCAGTTCGCTACATGCAGAACTCCGTGCCAAGAACACGTTATTCAGGGAAGGGACCAGTGTGTCACTAGAGTGTATATTAACTTGGTAGAAATCACAAGGAGGTAGGCTGCGTGTTCACTGGAAACGGGGACCTGATGGCACAAGGCTTGCTTTCCCATTTTCAAAGCTCCATTCATGCCGCCTTGAACCTACCTAAATACCAGTGTTTTGGACGAGTTTCTAGTCACTGTAGGCAGGGCTGTGGGAAGGGAACGAGTTTTCTCGAAATCAACAGGGTGCTTTCCTAGCCTGGGTGGGAGCTCCTCCTGAGACGCTCTAGAGCTACAAGGAAACTTGACGTGAGTCCTTTCCTCAAGGTAAAGCCTTGAAGAGCCCTGCTGAAGCGGAACGTGGAGAAGTTTCCTTGAGACAGGAGTTGCAGTTCTCCTTTCTTTTAACGTTACTACGCTTTTCAAGACACCTAGGATCTCGCCTGGGCACCCTATTCCGTGCAAGAACACCGAGTACCGGCAGGCTCCACTGGGTTGCTAAGAAACATCCAGGCCCGGATACCTTTCCCAGTCACTCTGTGTATGCTAAGTGTAGGGCAACACACTGCACTCTTCCTTGGGAGAGCTACATTTCCTCAGCACTCCAACAGCTCCAGGTAATCTGTTCTCTCACGTCCTACATGTCATGCAAATTGCCTCAATGCCCTAGGATGAGCGGCACTGAGAAATCAAAACTGCTTCGCATTCCTTCTACAAAGTCATACCTTAAGACCCCATACTTACAGGAGAAACTCGGCTTGCGTTCCTCCTGTAACCAAAGCACAGTTCTTCCTCTTACACTGCAGGGTTTTAGAAGAGCCTAAGCCCCGATAGCGTTACCAAAGCGTTCCTTGGGAGAGGCAGTTCGCTACATGCAGAACTCCGTGCCAAGAAAACATTCTTCAGGGAAGGGACCATTGTGTAGTTTGAGGGAATATTTACTTGGTAGACATCACAAGGGGGTAGGCTGCGTGTTACCTGGAAACGGAGACCTGATGGCACAAGGCATGCTTTCCCATTTTGAAAGCGCCATTCATGCTGCCTTGAAGCTACCTAAATACCAGTATTTTGGACGGGTCTCTAGTCACTGTAGGCAGGGCTGTGGGAAGGGAACGAGTTTTCTCTAAATCAACAGGGTGCTTTCGTAGCCTGGTGGGAGCTCCACCTAGAAGCTCTAGAGCTCAAAGGAAACTTGACGTGAGTCGTTTCCTCAAGGTAAAGCCTTGAAGAGCCCTGCTGAAGCCAAAGCGTGGAGCAGTTTCCTGGAGACATGAGTTGCAGTTCTGCTTTCTTTGAACGTTAGTACGCTTATGAAGTCACCTAGTAACTCCCGTGGGCACCCTATTCCCTGCAAGAACACCGAGGACCGGCATGCTCGAATGGGAAGCTCAGAAACATCAAGGCCCGGAAACCTTTCCCAGTCACTCTGTGTATGCTAAGTGTAGGGCAACACACTGCACGCCTCCTTGGGAGAGCTAGATTTCCTCAGCACTCCAACAGCTCCAGGCAATCTGTTGTCTCACGTCTACATGTCATGCATATCTGCCTCAAAGCCCTAGGCTGAGCGGCACTGAGTAACCAATACTGTTTCACAGTCCTTCTACAAAGTCATACCTTAAGACCCCATACTTACAGGAGAAAGTTGGCTTGCATTCCTCCTGTAACCAAAGCACAGTTCTTCCTCTTACACTGCAGGGTTTTAGAAGAGCCTAAGCACCGAAAGCGTTACCAAAGCGTTCCTTGGGAGAGGCAGTTCACTACATGCAAAACTCCGTGCCAAGAAAACATTCTTCAGGGAAGGGACCATTGTGTAGTTTGAGGGAATATTTACTTGGTAGACATCACAAGGGGGTAGGCTGCGTGCTCACTGGAAACGGAGACCTGATGGCACAAGTCTTGCTTTCCCATTTTGAAAGCTCCATTCATGCCGCCTTGAACCTACCTAAATACCAGAGTTTTGGACGAGTTTCTAGTCACTGTAGGCAGGGCTCTGGGAAGGGAACGAGTTTTCTCTAAATCAACAGGGTGCTTTCATAGCCTGGGTGGGAGCTCCTCCTGAGACGCTCTAGAGCCTCAAGGAAACTTGACGTGAGTCCTTTCCTCAAGGTAAAGCCTTGAAGAGCCCTGCTGAAGCGGAACGTGGAGAAGTTTCCTTGAGACATGAGTTGCAGTTCTCCTTTCTTTTAACATTAGTACGCTTTTCAAGACACCTAGGATCTCGCCTGGGCACCCTATTCCGTGCAAGAACACCGAGTACCGGCAGGCTCCACTGGGTTGCTAAGAAACATCCAGGCCCGGATACCTTTCCCAGTCACTCTGTGTATGCTAAGTGTAGGGCAACACACTGCACTCTTCCTTGGGAGAGCTACATTTCCTCAGCACTCCAACAGCTCCAGGTAATCTGTTCTCTCACGTCCTACATGTCATGCAAATTGCCTCAATGCCCTAGGCTGAGCGGCACTGAGAAATCAAAACTGCTTTGCATTCCTTCTACAAAGTCATACCTTAAGACCCCATACGTACAGGAGAAACTCGGCTTGCGTTCCTCCTGTAACCAAAGCACAGTTCTTCCTCTTACACTGCAGGGTTTTAGAAGAGCCTAAGCCCCGATAGCGTTACCAAAGCGTTCCTTGGGAGAGGCAGTTCGCTACATGCAGAACTCCGTGCCAAGAAAACATTCTTCAGGGAAGGAACCATTGTGTAGTTTGAGGGAATATTTACTTGGTACACATCACAAGGGGGTAGGCTGCGTGCTCACTGGAAACGGAGACCTGATGGCACAAGGCTTGCTTTCCCATTTTGAAAGCTCCATTCATGCTGCCTTGAAGCTACCTAAATACCAGTGTTTTGGACGGGTCTCTAGTCACTGTAGGCAGGGCTCTGGGAAGGGAACGAGTTTTCTCTAAATCAACAGGGTGCTTTCGTAGCCTGGGTGGGAGCTCCAACTGAGACGCTCTAGAGCTCAAAGGAAACTTGACGTGAGTCGTTTCCTCAAGGTAAAGCCTTGAAGAGCCCTGCTGAAGCCGAAGCGTGGAGCAGTTTCCTGGAGACACGAGTTGCAGTTCTGCTTTCTTTGAACGTTAGTACGCTTATGAAGACACCTAGTAACTCCCGTGGGCACCCTATTCCCTGCAAGAACACCGAGGACCGGCATGCTCGACTGGGAAGCTCAGAAACATCAAGGCCCGGAAACCTTTCCCAGTCACTCTCAATATGCTAAGTGTAGGGCAACACACTGCACGCCTCCTTGGGAGAGCTAGATTTCCTCAGCACTCCAACAGCTCAAGGCAATCTGTTGTCTCACATCTACATGTCATGCATATCTGCCTCAGTGCCCTAGGCTGAGCGGCACTGAGTAACCAATACTGTTTCACAGTCCTTCTACAAGTTCATACCTTAAGACCCCATACTTACAGGAGAAAGTTGGCTTGCATTCCTCCTGTAACCAAAGCACAGTTCTTCCTCTTACAGTGCAGGGTTTTAGAAGAGCCTAAGCACCGAAAGCGTTACCAAAGCGTTCCTTGGGAGAGGCAGTTCGCTACATGCAGAACTCCGTGCCAAGAAAACATTCTTCAGGGAAGGGACCATTGTGTAGTTTGAGGGAATATTTACTTGGTAGACATCACAAGGGGGTAGGCTGCGTGCTCACTGGAAACGGAGACCTGATGGCACAAGTCTTGCTTTCCCATTTTGAAAGCTCCATTCATGCCGCCTTGAACCTACCTAAATACCAGAGTTTTGGACGAGTTTCTAGTCACTGTAGGCAGGGCTCTGGGAAGGGAACGAGTTTTCTCTAAATCAACAGGGTGCTTTCATAGCCTGGGTGGGAGCTCCTCCTGAGACGCTCTAGAGCCTCAAGGAAACTTGACGTGAGTCCTTTCCTCAAGGTAAAGCCTTGAAGAGCCCTGCTGAAGCGGAACGTGGAGAAGTTTCCTTGAGACATGAGTTGCAGTTCTCCTTTCTTTTAACATTAGTACGCTTTTCAAGACACCTAGGTTCTCGCCTGGGCACCCTATTCCGTGCAAGAACACTGAGTACCGGCAGGCTCCACTGGGTTGCTAAGAAACATCCAGGCCCAGATACCTTTCCCAGTCACTCTGTGTATGCTAAGTGTAGGGCAACACACTGCACTCTTCCTTGGGAGAGCTACATTTCCTCAGCACTCCAACAGCTCCAGGTAATCTGTTCTCTCACGTCCTACATGTCATGCAAATTGCCTCAATGCCCTAGGCTGAGCGGCACTGACAAATCAAAACTGCTTTGCATTCCTTCTACAAAGTCATACCTTAAGACCCCATACTTAGAGGAGAAACTCGGCTTGCGTTCCTCCTGTAACCAAAGCACAGTTCTTCCTCTTACACTGCAGGGTTTTAGAAGAGCCTAAGCCCCGATAGCGTTACCAAAGCGTTCCTTGGGAGAGGCAGTTCGCTACATGCAGAACTCCGTGCCAAGAAAACATTCTTCAGGGAAGGGACCATTGTGTAGTTTGAGGGAATATTTACTTGGTAGACATCACAAGGGGGTAGGCTTTGTGTTCCCTGGAAACGGAGACCTGATGGCACAAGGCTTGCTTTCCCATTTTGAAAGCTCCATTCATGCTGCCTTGAAGCTACCTAAATACCAGTGTTTTGGACGGGTCTCTAGTCACTGTAGGCAGGGCTGTGGGAAGGGAACGAGTTTTCTCTAAATCAACAGGGTGCTTTCGTAGCCTGGGTGGGAACTCCACCTGAGACGCTCTAGAGCTCAAAGGAAACTTGACGTGAGTCGTTTCCTCAAGGTAAAGCCTTGAAGAGCCCTGCTGAAGCCGAAGCGTGGAGCAGTTTCCTGGAGACATGAGTTGCAGTTCTGCTTTCTTTGAACGTTAGTACGCTTATGAAGACACCTAGTAACTCCCGTGGGCACCCTATTCCCTGCAAGAACACCGAGGACCGGCATGCTCGACTGGGAAGCTCAGAAACATCCAGGCCCGGAAACCTTTCCCAGTCACTCTCAATATGCTAAGTGTAGGGCAACACACTGCACGCCTCCTTGGGAGAGCTAGATTTCCTCAGCACTCCAACAGCTCAAGGCAATCTGTTGTCTCACATCGACATGTCATGCATATCTGCCTCAGTGCCATAGGCTGAGCGGCACTGAGAAACCAATACTCTTTCACATTCCTTCTACAAAGTCATACCTTACGACCCCATACTTACAGGAGAAAGTTGGCTTGCGTTCCTGCTGTAACCAAAGCACAGTTCTTCCTCTTACACTGCAGGGTTTTAGAAGAGGCTAAGCCCCTATAGCGTACCTAGAGCATTCCTTGGGAGAGGCAGTTCGCTACATGCAGAACTCCGTGCCAAGAACACTTTATTCAGGGAAGGGACCAGTGTGTCACTAGAGTGTATATTAACTTGGTAGAAATCACAAGGAGGTAGGCTGCGTGTTCACTGGAAACGGGGACCTGATGGCACAAGGCTTGCTTTCCCATTTTGAAAGCTCCATTCATGCCGCCTTGAACCTACCTAAATACCAGTGTTTTGGACGAGTTTCTAGCCACTGTAGGCAGGGCTCTGGGAAGGGAACGAGTTTTCTCGAAATCAACAGGGTGCTTTCGTAGCCTGGGTGGGAGCTCCTCCTGAGACGCTCTAGAGCCTCAAGGAAACTTGACGTGAGTCCTTTCCTCAAGGTAAAGCCTTGAAGAGCCCTGCTGAAGCGGCACGTGGAGAAGTTTCCTTGAGACAGGAGTTGCAGTTCTCCTTTCTTTTAACGTTACTACGCTTTTCAAGACACCTAGGATCTCGCCTGGGCACCCTATTCCGTGCAAGAACACCGAGTACCGGCAGGCTCCACTGGGTTGCTAAGAAACATCCAGGCCCGGATACCTTTCCCAGTCACTCTGTGTATGCTAAGTGTAGGGCAACACACTGCACTCTTCCTTGGGAGAGCTACATTTCCTCAGCACTCCAACAGCTCCAGGTAATCTGTTCTCTCACGTCCTACATGTCATGCAAATTGCCTCAATGCCCTAGGCTGAGCGGCACTGAGAAATCAAAACTGCTTCGCATTCCTTCTACAAAGTCATACCTTAATACCGCATAGTTAGAGGAGAAACTCGGCTTGCGTTCCTCCTGTAACCAAAGCACAGTTCTTCCTCTTACACTGCAGGGTTTTAGAAGAGCCTAAGCCCCGATAGCGTTACCAAAGCGTTCCTTGGGAGAGGCAGTTCGCTACATGCAGAACTCCGTGCCAAGAAAACATTCTTCAGGGAAGGGACCATTGTGTAGTTTGAGGGAATATTTACTTGGTAGACATCACAAGGGGGTAGGCTGCGTGTTCCCTGGAAACGGAGACCTGATGGCACAAGGCTTGCTTTCCCATTTTGAAAGCTCCATTCATGCTGCCTTGAAGCTACCTAAATACCAGTGTTTTGGACGGGTCTCTAGTCACTGTAGGCAGGGCTCTGGGAAGGGAACGAGTTTTCTCTAAATCAACAGGGTGCTTTCGTAGCCTGGGTGGGAGCTCCAACTGAGACGCTCTAGAGCTGAAAGGAAACTTGACGTGAGTCGTTTCCTCAAGGTAAAGCCTTGAAGGGCCCTGCTGAAGCCGAAGCGTGGAGCAGTTTGCTGGAGACATGAGTTGCAGTTCTGCTTTCTTTGATTGTTAGTACGCTTATGAAGACACCTAGTAACTCTCGTGGGCACCCTATTCCCTGCACGAACACCGAGGACCGGCATGCTCGACTGGGAAGCTCAGAAACATCCAGGCCCGGATACCTTTCCCAGTCACTCTCAATATGCTAAGTGTAAGGCAACACACTGCACGCCTCCTTGGAAGAGCTAGATTTCCTCAGCACTCCAACAGCTCCAGGCAATCTGTTGTCTCACGTCTACATGTCATGCATATCTGCCTCAGTGCCCTAGGCTGAGCGGCACTGAGAAACCAATACTCTTTCACATTCCTTCTACAAAGTCATACCTTAAGACCCCATACTTACAGGAGAAAGTTGCCTTGCGTTCCTGCTGTAACCAAAGCACAGTTCTTCCTCTTACACTGCAGGGTTTTAGAAGAGCCTAAGCCCCGATAGCGTTACCAAAGCGTTCCTTGGGAGAGGCAGTTCGCTACATGCAGAACTCCGTGCCAAGAAAACATTCTTCAGGGAAGGGACCATTGTGTAGTTTGAGGGAATATTTACTTGGTAGACATCACAAGGGGGTAGGCTGCGTGTTCCCTGGAAACGGAGACCTGATGGCACAAGGCTTGCTTTCCCATTTTGAAAGCTCCATTCATGCTGCCTTGAAGCTACCTAAATACCAGTGTTTTGGACGGGTCTCTAGTCACTGTAGGCAGGGCTGTGGGAAGGGAACGAGTTTTCTCTAAATCAACAGGGTGCTTTCGTAGCCTGGGTGGGAGCTCCAACTGAGACGCTCTAGAGCTCAAAGGAAACTTGACGTGAGTCGTTTCCTCAAGGTAAAGCCTTGAAGGGCCCTGCTGAAGCCGAAGCGTGGAGCAGTTTCCTGGAGACATGAGTTGCAGTTCTGCTTTCTTTGAACGTTAGTACGCTTATGAAGACACCTAGTAACTCTCGTGGGCACCCTATTCCCTGCAAGAACACCGAGGACCGGCATGCTCGACTGGGAAGCTCAGAAACATCCAGGCCCGGAAACCTTTCCCAGTCACTCTCAATATGCTAAGGGTAGGGCAACACACTGCACGCCTCCTTGGGAGAGCTAGATTTCCTCAGCACTCCAACAGCTCCAGGCAATCTGTTGTCTCACGTCTACATGTCATGCATATCTGCCTCAATGCCCTAGGCTGAGCCGCACTGAGAAACCAATACTCTTTCACATTCCTTCTACAAAGTCATACCTTACGACCCCATACTTACAGGAGAAAGTTGGCTTGCGTTCCTGCTGTAACCAAAGCACAGTTCTTCCTCTTACACTGCAGGGTTTTAGAAGAGGCTAAGCCCCTATAGCGTACCTAGAGCATTCCTTGGGAGAGGCAGTTCGCTACATGCAGAACTCCGTGCCAAGAACACGTTATTCAGGGAAGGGACCAGTGTGTCACTAGAGTGTATATTAACTTGGTAGAAATCACAAGGAGGTAGGCTGCGTGTTCACTGGAAACGGGGACCTGATGGCACAAGGCTTGCTTTCCCATTTTGAAAGCTCCATTCATGCCGCCTTGAACCTACCTAAATACCAGTGTTTTGGACGAGTTTCTAGTCACTGTAGGCAGGGCTCTGGGAAGGGAACGAGTTTTCTCGAAATCAACAGGGTGCTTTCGTAGCCTGGGTGGGAGCTCCTCCTGAGATGCTCTAGAGCTACAAGGAAACTTGACGTGAGTCCTTTCCTCAAGGTAAAGCCTTGAAGAGCCCTGCTGAAGCGGCACGTGGAGAAGTTTCCTTGAGACAGGAGTTGCAGTTCTCCTTTCTTTTAACGTTACTACGCTTTTCAAGACACCTAGGATCTCGCCTGGGCACCCTATTCCGTGCAAGAACACCGAGTACCGGCAGGCTCCACTGGGTTGCTAAGAAACATCCAGGCCCGGATACCTTTCCCAGTCACTCTGGGTATTCTAAGTGTAGGGCAACACACTGCACTCTTCCTTGGGAGAGCTACATTTCCTCAGCACTCCAACAGCTCCAGGTAATCTGTTCTCTCACGTCCTACATGTCATGCAAATTGCCTCAATGCCCTAGGCTGAGCGGCACTGAGAAATCAAAACTGCTTCGCATTCCTTCTACAAAGTCATACCTTAAGACCCCATACTTACAGGAGAAACTCGGCTTGCGTTCCTCCTGTAACCAAAGCACAGTTCTTCCTCTTACACTGCAGGGTTTTAGAAGAGCCTAAGCCCCGATAGCGTTACCAAAGCGTTCCTTGGGAGAGGCAGTTCGCTACATGCAGAACTCCGTGCCAAGAACACGTTATTCAGGGAAGGGACCAGTGTGTCTCTAGAGTGTATATTAACTTGGTAGAAATCACAAGGAGGTAGGCTGCGTGTTCACTGGAAACGGGGACCTGATGGCACAAGGCTTGCTTTCCCATTTTGAAAGCTCCATTCATGCCGCCTTGAACCTACCTAAATACCAGTGTTTTGGACGAGTTTCTAGTCACTGTAGGCAGGCCTCTGGGAAGGGAACGAGTTTTCTCGAAATCAACAGGGTGCTTTCGTAGCCTGGGTGGGAGCTCCTCCTGAGACGCTCTAGAGCCTCAAGGAAACTTGACGTGAGTCCTTTCCTCAAGGTAAACCTTGAAGAGCCCTGCTGAAGCCAAAGCGTGGAGCAGTTTCCTGGAGACACGAGTTGCAGTTCTGCTTTCTTTGAACGTTAGTACGCTTATGAAGACACCTAGTAACTCCCGTGGGCACCCTATTCCCTGCAAGAACACCGAGGACCGGCATGCTCGACTGGGAAGCTCAGAAACATCAAGGCCCGGAAACCTTTCCCAGTCACTCTGTGTATGCTAAGTGTAGGGCAACACACTGCACGCCTCCTTGGGAGAGCTAGATTTCCTCAGCACTCCAACAGCTCCAGGCAATCTGTTGTCTCACGTCTACATGTCATGCATATCTGCCTCAATGCCCTAGGCTGAGCGGCACTGAGTAATCAATACTGTTTCACAGTCCTTCTACAAAGTCATACCTTAAGACCCCATACTTACAGGAGAAAGTTGGCTTGCATTCCTCCTGTAACCAAAGCACAGTTCTTCCTCTTACACTGCAGGGTTTTAGAAGAGCCTAAGCACCGAAAGCGTTACCAAAGCGTTCCTTGGGAGAGGCAGTTCGCTACATGCAGAACTCCGTGCCAAGAAAACATTCTTCAGGGAAGGGACCATTGTGTAGTTTGAGGGAATATTTACTTGGTAGACATCACAAGGGGGTAGGCTGCGTGCTCACTGGAAACGGAGACCTGATGGCACAAGTCTTGCTTTCCCATTTTGAAAGCTCCATTCATGCCGCCTTGAACCTACCTAAATACCAGAGTTTTGGACGAGTTTCTAGTCACTGTAGGCAGGGCTCTGGGAAGGGAACGAGTTTTCTCTAAATCAACAGGGTGCTTTCATAGCCTGGGTGGGAGCTCCTCCTGAGACGCTCTAGAGCCTCAAGGAAACTTGACGTGAGTCCTTTCCTCAAGGTAAAGCCTTGAAGAGCCCTGCTGAAGCGGAACGTGGAGAAGTTTCCTTGAGACATGAGTTGCAGTTCTCCTTTCTTTTAACATTAGTACGCTTTTCAAGACACCTAGGATCTCGCCTGGGCACCTTATTCCGTGCAAGAACACAGAGTACCGGCAGGCTCCACTGGGTTGCTAAGAAACATCCAGGCCCGGATACCTTTCCCAGTCACTCTGTGTATGCTAAGTGTAGGGCAACACACTGCACTCTTCCTTGGGAGAGCTACATTTCCTCAGCACTCCAACAGCTCCAGGTAATCTGTTCTCTCACGTCCTACATGCCATGCAAATTGCCTCAATGCCCTAGGCTGAGCGGCACTGAGAAATCAAAACTGCTTCGCATTCCTTCTACAAAGTCATACCTTAAGACCGCATAGTTAGAGGAGAAACTCGGCTTGCGTTCCTCCTGTAACCAAAGCACAGTTCTTCCTCTTACACTGCAGGGTTTTAGAAGAGCCTAAGCCCCGATAGCGTTACCAAAGCGTTCCTTGGGAGAGGCAGTTCGCTACATGCAGAACTCCGTGCCAAGAAAACATTCTTCAGGGAAGGGACCATTGTGTAGTTTGAGGGAATATTTACTTGGTAGACATCACAAGGGGGTAGGCTGCGTGTTCCCTGGAAACGGAGACCTGATGGCACAAGGCTTGCTTTCCCATTTTGAAAGCTCCATTCATGCTGCCTTGAAGCTACCTAAATACCAGTGTTTTGGACGGGTCTCTAGTCACTGTAGGCAGGGCTCTGGGAAGGGAACGAGTTTTCTCTAAATCAACAGGGTGCTTTCGTAGCCTGGGTGGGAGCTCCACCTGAGACGCTCTAGAGCTCAAAGGAAACTTGACGTGAGTCGTTTCCTCAAGGTAAAGCCTTGAAGAGCCCTGCTGAAGCCGAAGCGTGGAGCAGTTTCCTGGAGACATGAGTTGCAGTTCTGCTTTCTTTGAACGTTAGTACGCTTATGAAGACACCTAGTAACTCTCCTGGGCACCCTATTCCCTGCAAGAACACCGAGGACCGGCATGCTCGACTGGGAAGCTCAGAAACATCCAGGCCCGGAAACCTTTCCCAGTGACTCTCAATATGCTAAAGGTAGGGCAACACACTGCACGCCTCCTTGGGAGAGCTAGATTTCCTCAGCACTCCAACAGCTCCAGGCAATCTGTTGTCTCACGTCTACATGTCATGCATATCTGCCTCAATGCCCTAGGCTGAGTGGCACTGAGTAACCAATACTCTTTCACATTCCTTCTACAAAGTCATACCTTAAGACCCCATACTTACAGGAGAAAGTTGCCTTGCGTTCCTGCTGTAACCAAAGCACAGTTCTTCCTCTTACACTGCAGGGTTTTAGAAGAGGCTAAGCCCCTATAGCGTACCTAGAGCATTCCTTGAGAGAGGCAGTTCGCTACATGCAGAACTCCGTGCCAAGAACACGTTATTCAGGGAAGGGACCAGTGTGTCTCTAGAGTGTATATTAACTTGGTAGAAATCACAAGGAGGTAGGCTGCGTGTTCACTGGAAACGGGGACCTGATGGCACAAGGCTTGCTTTCCCATTTTGAAAGCTCCATTCATGCCGCCTTGAACCTACCTAAATACCAGTGTTTTGGACGAGTTTCTAGTCACTGTAGGCAGGGCTCTGGGAAGGGAACGAGTTTTCTCGAAATCAACAGGGTGCTTTCGTAGCCTGGGTGGGAGCTCCTCCTGAGACGCTCTAGAGCTACAAGGAAACTTGACGTGAGTCCTTTCCTCAAGGTAAAGCCTTGAAGAGCCCTGCTGAAGCGGCACGTGGAGAAGTTTCCTTGAGACAGGAGTTGCAGTTTTCCTTTCTTTTAACGTTACTACGCTTTTCAAGACACCTAGGATCTCGCCTGGGCACCCTATTCCGTGCAAGAACACCGAGTACCGGCAGGCTCCACTGGGTTGCTAAGAAACATCCAGGCCCGGATAATTTTCCCAGTCACTCTGTGTATGCTAAGTGTAGGGCAACACACTGCACTCTTCCTTGGGAGAGCTACATTTCCTCAGCACTCCAACAGCTCCAGGTAATCTGTTCTCTCACGTCCTACATGTCATGCAAATTGCCTCAATGCCCTAGGCTGAGCGGCACTGAGAAATCAAAACTGCTTCGCATTCCTTCTACAAAGTCATACCTTAAGACCCCATACTTACAGGAGAAACTCGGCTTGCGTTCCTCCTGTAACCATGGCACAGTTCTTCCTCTTACACTGCAGGGTTTTAGAAGAGCCTAAGCCCCGATAGCGTTACCAAAGCGTTCCTTGGGAGAGGCAGTTCGCTACATGCAGAACTCCGTGCCAAGAAAACATTCTTCAGGGAAGGGACCATTGTGTAGTTTGAGGGAATATTTACTTGGTAGACATCACAAGGGGGTAGGCTGCGTGTTCCCTGGAAACGGAGACCTGATGGCACAAGGCTTGCTTTCCCATTTTGAAAGCGCCATTCATGCTGCCTTGAAGCTACCTAAATACCAGTATTTTGGACGGGTCTCTAGTCACTGTAGGCAGGGCTGTGGGAAGGGAACGAGTTTTCTCTAAATCAACAGGGTGCTTTCGTAGCCTGGTGGGAGCTCCACCTAGAAGCTCTAGAGCTCAAAGGAAACTTGACGTGAGTCGTTTCCTCAAGGTAAAGCCTTGAAGAGCCCTGCTGAAGCCAAAGCGTGGAGCAGTTTCCTGGAGACATGAGTTGCAGTTCTGCTTTCTTTGAACGTTAGTACGCTTATGAAGACACCTAGTAACTCCCGTGGGCACCCTATTCCCTGCAAGAACACCGAGGACCGGCATGCTCGAATGGGAAGCTCAAAAACATCAAGGCCCGGAAACCTTTCCCAGTCACTCTGTGTATGCTAAGTGTAGGGCAACACACTGCACGCCTCCTTGGGAGAGCTAGATTTCCTCAGCACTCCAACAGCTCCAGGCAATCTGTTGTCTCACGTCAACATGTCATGCATATCTGCCTCAATGCCCTAGGCTGAGCGGCACTGAGTAACCAATACTGTTTCACAGTCCTTCTACAAAGTCATACCTTAAGACCCCATACTTACAGGAGAAAGTTGGCTTGCATTCCTCCTGTAACCAAAGCACAGTTCTTCCTCTTACACTGCAGGGTTTTAGAAGAGCCTAAGCACCGAAAGCGTTACCAAAGCGTTCCTTGGGAGAGGCAGTTCGCTACATGCAGAACTCCGTGCCAAGAAAACATTCTTCAGGGAAGGGACCATTGTGTAGTTTGAGGGAATATTTACTTGGTAGACATCACAAGGGGGTAGGCTGCGTGCTCACTGGAAACGGAGACCTGATGGCACAAGTCTTGCTTTCCCATTTTGAAAGCTCCATTCATGCCGCCTTGAACCTACCTAAATACCAGAGTTTTGGACGAGTTTCTAGTCACTGTAGGCAGGGCTCTGGGAAGGGATCGAGTTTTCTCTAAATCAACAGGGTGCTTTCATAGCCTGGGTGGGAGCTCCTCCTGAGACGCTCTAGAGCCTCAAGGAAACTTGACGTGAGTCCTTTCCTCAAGGTAAAGCCTTGAAGAGCCCTGCTGAAGCGGAACGTGGAGAAGTTTCCTTGAGACATGAGTTGCAGTTCTCCTTTCTTTTAACATTAGTACGCTTTTCAAGACACCTAGGATCTCGCCTGGGCACCCTATTCCGTGCAAGAACACCGAGTACCGGCAGGCTCCACTGGGTTGCTAAGAAACATCCAGGCCCGGATACCTTTCCCAGTCACTCTGTGTATGCTAAGTGTAGGGCAACACACTGCACTCTTCCTTGGGAGAGCTACATTTCCTCAGCACTCCAACAGCTCCAGGTAATCTGTTCTCTCACGTCCTACATGTCATGCAAATTGCCTCAATGCCCTAGGCTGAGCGGCACTGAGAAATCAAAACTGCTTCGCATTCCTTCTACAAAGTCATACCTTAAGACCGCATAGTTAGAGGAGAAACTCGGCTTGCGTTCCTCCTGTAACCAAAGCACAGTTCTTCCTCTTACACTGCAGGGTTTTAGAAGAGCCTAAGCCCCGATAGCGTTACCAAAGCGTTCCTTGGGAGAGGCAGTTCGCTACATGCAGAACTCCGTGCCAAGAAAACATTCTTCAGGGAAGGGACCATTGTGTAGTTTGAGGGAATATTTACTTGGTAGACATCACAAGGGGGTAGGCTGCGTGTTCCCTGGAAACGGAGACCTGATGGCACAAGGCTTGCTTTCCCATTTTGAAAGCTCCATTCATGCTGCCTTGAAGCTACCTAAATACCAGTGTTTTGGACGGGTCTCTAGTCACTGTAGGCAGGGCTCTGGGAAGGGAACGAGTTTTCTCTAAATCAACAGGGTGCTTTCGTAGCCTGGGTGGGAGCTCCACCTGAGACGCTCTAGAGCTCAAAGGAAACTTGACGTGAGTCGTTTCCTCAAGGTAAAGCCTTGAAGAGCCCTGCTGAAGCCGAAGCGTGGAGCAGTTTCCTGGAGACATGAGTTGCAGTTCTGCTTTCTTTGAACGTTAGTACGCTTATGAAGACACCTAGTAACTCTCCTGGGCACCCTATTCCCTGCAAGAACACCGAGGACCGGCATGCTCGACTGGGAAGCTCAGAAACATCCAGGCCCGGAAACCTTTCCCAGTGACTCTCAATATGCTAAAGGTAGGGCAACACACTGCACGCCTCCTTGGGAGAGCTAGATTTCCTCAGCACTCCAACAGCTCCAGGCAATCTGTTGTCTCACGTCTACATGTCATGCATATCTGCCTCAATGCCCTAGGCTGAGTGGCACTGAGTAACCAATACTCTTTCACATTCCTTCTACAAAGTCATACCTTAAGACCCCATACTTACAGGAGAAAGTTGCCTTGCGTTCCTGCTGTAACCAAAGCACAGTTCTTCCTCTTACACTGCAGGGTTTTAGAAGAGGCTAAGCCCCTATAGCGTACCTAGAGCATTCCTTGAGAGAGGCAGTTCGCTACATGCAGAACTCCGTGCCAAGAACACGTTATTCAGGGAAGGGACCAGTGTGTCTCTAGAGTGTATATTAACTTGGTAGAAATCACAAGGAGGTAGGCTGCGTGTTCACTGGAAACGGGGACCTGATGGCACAAGGCTTGCTTTCCCATTTTGAAAGCTCCATTCATGCCGCCTTGAACCTACCTAAATACCAGTGTTTTGGACGAGTTTCTAGTCACTGTAGGCAGGGCTCTGGGAAGGGAACGAGTTTTCTCGAAATCAACAGGGTGCTTTCGTAGCCTGGGTGGGAGCTCCTCCTGAGACGCTCTAGAGCTACAAGGAAACTTGACGTGAGTCCTTTCCTCAAGGTAAAGCCTTGAAGAGCCCTGCTGAAGCGGCACGTGGAGAAGTTTCCTTGAGACAGGAGTTGCAGTTTTCCTTTCTTTTAACGTTACTACGCTTTTCAAGACACCTAGGATCTCGCCTGGGCACCCTATTCCGTGCAAGAACACCGAGTACCGGCAGGCTCCACTGGGTTGCTAAGAAACATCCAGGCCCGGATAATTTTCCCAGTCACTCTGTGTATGCTAAGTGTAGGGCAACACACTGCACTCTTCCTTGGGAGAGCTACATTTCCTCAGCACTCCAACAGCTCCAGGTAATCTGTTCTCTCACGTCCTACATGTCATGCAAATTGCCTCAATGCCCTAGGCTGAGCGGCACTGAGAAATCAAAACTGCTTCGCATTCCTTCTACAAAGTCATACCTTAAGACCCCATACTTACAGGAGAAACTCGGCTTGCGTTCCTCCTGTAACCAAAGCACAGTTCTTCCTCTTACACTGCAGGGTTTTAGAAGAGCCTAAGCCCCGATAGCGTTACCAAAGCGTTCCTTGGGAGAGGCAGTTCGCTACATGCAGAACTCCGTGCCAAGAAAACATTCTTCAGGGAAGGGACCATTGTGTAGTTTGAGGGAATATTTACTTGGTAGACATCACAAGGGGGTAGGCTGCGTGTTACCTGGAAACGGAGACCTGATGGCACAAGGCTTGCTTTCCCATTTTGAAAGCGCCATTCATGCTGCCTTGAAGCTACCTAAATACCAGTATTTTGGACGGGTCTCTAGTCACTGTAGGCAGGGCTGTGGGAAGGGAACGAGTTTTCTCTAAATCAACAGGGTGCTTTCGTAGCCTGGTGGGAGCTCCACCTAGAAGCTCTAGAGCTCAAAGGAAACTTGACGTGAGTCGTTTCCTCAAGGTAAAGCCTTGAAGAGCCCTGCTGAAGCCAAAGCGTGGAGCAGTTTCCTGGAGACATGAGTTGCAGTTCTGCTTTCTTTGAACGTTAGTACGCTTATGAAGACACCTAGTAACTCCCGTGGGCACCCTATTCCCTGCAAGAACACCGAGGACCGGCATGCTCGAATGGGAAGCTCAGAAACATCAAGGCCCGGAAACCTTTCCCAGTCACTCTGTGTATGCTAAGTGTAGGGCAACACACTGCACGCCTCCTTGGGAGAGCTAGATTTCCTCAGCACTCCAACAGCTCCAGGCAATCTGTTGTCTCACGTCTACATGTCATGCATATCTGCCTCAATGCCCTAGGCTGAGCGGCACTGAGTAACCAATACTGTTTCACAGTCCTTCTACAAAGTCATACCTTAAGACCCCATACTTACAGGAGAAAGTTGGCTTGCATTCCTCCTGTAACCAAAGCACAGTTCTTCCTCTTACACTGCAGGGTTTTAGAAGAGCCTAAGCACCGAAAGCGTTACCAAAGCGTTCCTTGGGAGAGGCAGTTCGCTACATGCAGAACTCCGTGCCAAGAAAACATTCTTCAGGGAAGGGACCATTGTGTAGTTTGAGGGAATATTTACTTGGTAGACATCACAAGGGGGTAGGCTGCGTGCTCACTGGAAACGGAGACCTGATGGCACAAGTCTTGCTTTCCCATTTTGAAAGCTCCATTCATGCCGCCTTGAACCTACCTAAATACCAGAGTTTTGGACGAGTTTCTAGTCACTGTAGGCAGGGCTCTGGGAAGGGATCGAGTTTTCTCTAAATCAACAGGGTGCTTTCATAGCCTGGGTGGGAGCTCCTCCTGAGACGCTCTAGAGCCTCAAGGAAACTTGACGTGAGTCCTTTCCTCAAGGTAAAGCCTTGAAGAGCCCTGCTGAAGCGGAACGTGGAGAAGTTTCCTTGAGACATGAGTTGCAGTTCTCCTTTCTTTTAACATTAGTACGCTTTTCAAGACACCTAGGATCTCGCCTGGGCACCCTATTCCGTGCAAGAACACCGAGTACCGGCAGGCTCCACTGGGTTGCTAAGAAACATCCAGGCCCGGATACCTTTCCCAGTCACTCTGTGTATGCTAAGTGTAGGGCAACACACTGCACTCTTCCTTGGGAGAGCTACATTTCCTCAGCACTCCAACAGCTCCAGGTAATCTGTTCTCTCACGTCCTACATGTCATGCAAATTGCCTCAATGCCCTAGGCTGAGCGGCACTGAGAAATCAAAACTGCTTTGCATTCCTTCTACAAAGTCATACCTTAAGACCCCATACTTACAGGAGAAACTCGGCTTGCGTTCCTCCTGTAACCAAAGCACAGTTCTTCCTCTTACACTGCAGGGTTTTAGAAGAGCCTAAGCCCCGATAGCGTTACCAAAGCGTTCCTTGGGAGAGGCAGTTCGCTACATGCAGAACTCCGTGCCAAGAAAACATTCTTCAGGGAAGGAACCATTGTGTAGTTTGAGGGAATATTTACTTGGTACACATCACAAGGGGGTAGGCTGCGTGCTCACTGGAAACGGAGACCTGATGGCACAAGGCTTGCTTTCCCATTTTGAAAGCTCCATTCATGCTGCCTTGAAGCTACCTAAATACCAGTGTTTTGGACGGGTCTCTAGTAACTGTAGGCAGGGCTCTGGGAAGGGAACGAGTTTTCTCTAAATCAACAGGGTGCTTTCGTAGCCTGGGTGGGAGCTCCACCTGAGACGCTCTAGAGCTCAAAGGAAACTTGACGTGAGTCGTTTCCTCAAGGTAAAGCCTTGAAGAGCCCTGCTGAAGCCGAAGCGTGGAGCAGTTTCCTGGAGACACGAGTTGCAGTTCTGCTTTCTTTGAACGTTAGTACGCTTATGAAGACACCTAGTAACTCCCGTGGGCACCCTATTCCCTGCAAGAACACCGAGGACCGGCATGCTCGACTGGGAAGCTCAGAAACATCAAGGCCCGGAAACCTTTCCCAGTCACTCTCAATATGCTAAGTGTAGGGCAACACACTGCACGCCTCCTTGGGAGAGCTAGATTTCCTCAGCACTCCAACAGCTCAAGGCAATCTGTTGTCTCACATCTACATGTCATGCATATCTGCCTCAGTGCCCTAGGCTGAGCGGCACTGAGTAACCAATACTGTTTCACAGTCCTTCTACAAAGTCATACCTTAAGACCCCATACTTACAGGAGAAAGTTGGCTTGCATTCCTCCTGTAACCAAAGCACAGTTCTTCCTCTTACACTGCAGGGTTTTAGAAGAGCCTAAGCACCGAAAGCGTTACCAAAGCGTTCCTTGGGAGAGGCAGTTCGCTACATGCAGAACTCCGTGCCAAGAACACGTTATTCAGGGAAGGGACCAGTGTGTCGCTAGAGTGTATATTAACTTGGTAGAAATCACAAGGAGGTAGGCTGCGTGTTCACTGGAAACGGGGACCTGATGGCACAAGGCTTGCTTTCCCATTTTGAAAGCTCCATTCATGCCGCCTTGAACCTACCTAAATACCAGTGTTTTGGACGAGTTTCTAGTCACTGTAGGCAGGGCTCTGGGAAGGGAACGAGTTTTCTCGAAATCAACAGGGTGCTTTCATAGCCTGGGTGGGAGCTCCTCCTGAGACGCTCTAGAGCTACAAGGAAACTTGACGTGAGTCCTTTCCTCAAGGTAAAGCCTTGAAGAGCCCTGCTGAAGCGGCACGTGGAGAAGTTTCCTTGAGACAGGAGTTGCAGTTCTCCTTTCTTTTAACGTTACTACGCTTTTCAAGACACCTAGGATCTCGCCTGGGCACCCTATTCCGTGCAAGAACACCGAGTACCGGCAGGCTCCACTGGGTTGCTAAGAAACATCCAGGCCCGGATACCTTTCCCAGTCACTCTGTGTATGCTAAGTGTAGGGCAACACACTGCACTCTTCCTTGGGAGAGCTACATTTCCTCAGCACTCCAACAGCTCCAGGTAATCTGTTCTCTCACGTCCTACATGTCATGCAAATTGCCTCAATGCCCTAGGCTGAGCGGCACTGAGAAATCAAAACTGCTTCGCATTCCTTCTACAAAGTCATACCTTAAGACCGCATAGTTAGAGGAGAAACTCGGCTTGCGTTCCTCCTGTAACCAAAGCACAGTTCTTCCTCTTACACTGCAGGGTTTTAGAAGAGCCTAAGCCCCGATAGCGTTACCAAAGCGTTCCTTGGGAGAGGCAGTTCGCTACATGCAGAACTCCGTGCCAAGAAAACATTCTTCAGGGAAGGAACCATTGTGTAGTTTGAGGGAATATTTACTTGGTACACATCACAAGGGGGTAGGCTGCGTGTTCCCTGGAAACGGAGACCTGATGGCACAAGGCTTGCTTTCCCATTTTGAAAGCTCCATTCATGCTGCCTTGAAGCTACCTAAATACCAGTGTTTTGGACGGGTCTCTAGTCACTGTAGGCAGGGCTCTGGGAAGGGAACGAGTTTTCTCTAAATCAACAGGGTGCTTTCGTAGCCTGGGTGGGAGCTCCACCTGAGACGCTCTAGAGCTCAAAGGAAACTTGACGTGAGTCGTTTCCTCAAGGTAAAGCCTTGAAGAGCCCTGCTGAAGCCGAAGCGTGGAGCAGTTTCCTGGAGACACGAGTTGCAGTTCTGCTTTCTTTGAACGTTAGTACGCTTTTGAAGACACCTAGTAACTCCCGTGGGCACCCTATTCCCTGCAAGAACACCGAGGACCGGCATGCTCGACTGGGAAGCTCAGAAACATCCAGGCCCGGAAACCTTTCCCAGTCACTCTCAATATGCTAAGTGTAGGGCAACACACTGCACGCCTCCTTGGGAGAGCTAGATTTCCTCAGCACTCCAACAGCTCAAGGCAATCTGTTGTCTCACATCTACATGTCATGCATATCTGCCTCAGTGCCCTAGGCTGAGCGGCACTGAGAAACCAATACTCTTTCACATTCCTTCTACAAAGTCATACCTTACGACCCCATACTTACAGGAGAAAGTTGGCTTGCGTTCCTGCTGTAACCAAAGCACAGTTCTTCCTCTTACACTGCAGGGTTTTAGAAGAGGCTAAGCCCCTATAGCGTACCTAGAGCATTCCTTGGGAGAGGCAGTTCGCTACATGCAGAACTCCGTGCCAAGAACACGTTATTCAGGGAAGGGACCAGTGTGTCACTAGAGTGTATATTAACTTGGTAGAAATCACAAGGAGGTAGGCTGCGTGTTCACTGGAAACGGGGACCTGATGGCACAAGGCTTGCTTTCCCATTTTGAAAGCTCCATTCATGCCGCCTTGAACCTACCTAAATACCAGTGTTTTGGACGAGTTTCTAGTCACTGTAGGCAGGGCTCTGGGAAGGGAACGAGTTATCTCGAAATCAACAGGGTGCTTTCGTAGCCTGGGTGGGAGCTCCTCCTGAGATGCTCTAGAGCTACAAGGAAACTTGACGTGAGTCCTTTCCTCAAGGTAAAGCCTTGAAGAGCCCTGCTGAAGCGGCACGTGGAGAAGTTTCCTTGAGACAGGAGTTGCAGTTCTCCTTTCTTTTAACGTTACTACGCTTTTCAAGACACCTAGGATCTCGCCTGGGCACCCTATTCCGTGCAAGAACACCGAGTACCGGCAGGCTCCACTGGGTTGCTAAGAAACATCCAGGCCCGGATACCTTTCCCAGTCACTCTGGGTATTCTAAGTGTAGGGCAACACACTGCACTCTTCCTTGGGAGAGCTACATTTCCTCAGCACTCCAACAGCTCCAGGTAATCTGTTCTCTCACGTCCTACATGTCATGCAAATTGCCTCAATGCCCTAGGCTGAGCGGCACTGAGAAATCAAAACTGCTTCGCATTCCTTCTACAAAGTCATACCTTAAGACCCCATACTTACAGGAGAAACTCGGCTTGCGTTCCTCCTGTAACCAAAGCACAGTTCTTCCTCTTACACTGCAGGGTTTTAGAAGAGCCTAAGCCCCGATAGCGTTACCAAAGCGTTCCTTGGGAGAGGCAGTTCGCTACATGCAGAACTCCGTGCCAAGAACACGTTATTCAGGGAAGGGACCAGTGTGTCTCTAGAGTGTATATTAACTTGGTAGAAATCACAAGGAGGTAGGCTGCGTGTTCACTGGAAACGGGGACCTGATGGCACAAGGCTTGCTTTCCCATTTTGAAAGCTCCATTCATGCCGCCTTGAACCTACCTAAATACCAGTGTTTTGGACGAGTTTCTAGTCACTGTAGGCAGGCCTCTGGGAAGGGAACGAGTTTTCTCGAAATCAACAGGGTGCTTTCGTAGCCTGGGTGGGAGCTCCTCCTGAGACGCTCTAGAGCTACAAGGAAACTTGACGTGAGTCCTTTCCTCAAGGTAAAGCCTTGAAGAGCCCTGCTGAAGCGGCACGTGGAGAAGTTTCCTTGAGACATGAGTTGCAGTTCTCCTTTCTTTTAACGTTACTACGCTTTTCAAGACACCTAGGATCTCGCCTGGGCACCCTATTCCGTGCAAGAACACCGAGTACCGGCAGGCTCCACTGGGTTGCTAAGAAACATCCAGGCCCGGATACCTTTCCCAGTCACTCTGTGTATGCTAAGTGTAGGGCAACACACTGCACTCTTCCTTGGGAGAGCTACATTTCCTCAGCACTCCAACAGCTCCAGGTAATCTGTTCTCTCACGTCCTACATGTCATGCAAATTGCCTCAATGCCCTAGGCTGAGTGGCACTGAGAAATCAAAACTGCTTTGCATTCCTTCTACAAAGTCATACCTTAAGACCCCATACTTAGAGGAGAAACTCGGCTTGCGTTCCTCCTGTAACCAAAGCACAGTTCTTCCTCTTACACTGCAGGGTTGTAGAAGAGCCTAAGCCCCGATAGCGTTACCAAAGCGTTCCTTGGGAGAGGCAGTTCGCTACATGCAGAACTCCGTGCCAAGAAAACATTCTTCAGGGAAGGGACCATTGTGTAGTTTGAGGGAATATTTACTTGGTAGACATCACAAGGGGGTAGGCTGCGTGTTACCTGGAAACGGAGACCTGATGGCACAAGGCTTGCTTTCCCATTTTGAAAGCTCCATTCATGCTGCCTTGAAGCTACCTAAATACCAGTGTTTTGGACGGGTCTCTAGTTACTGTAGGCAGAGCTGTGGGAAGGGAACGAGTTTTCTCTAAATCAACAGGGTGCTTTCGTAGCCTGGTGGGAGCTCCACCTAGAAGCTCTAGAGCTCAAAGGAAACTTGACGTGAGTCGTTTCCTCAAGGTAAAGCCTTGAAGAGCCCTGCTGAAGCCAAAGCGTGGAGCAGTTTCCTGGAGACACGAGTTGCAGTTCTGCTTTCTTTGAACGTTAGTACGCTTATGAAGACACCTAGTAACTCCCGTGGGCACCCTATTCCCTGCAAGAACACCGAGGACCGGCATGCTCGACTGGGAAGCTCAGAAACATCAAGGCCCGGAAACCTTTCCCAGTCACTCTGTGTATGCTAAGTGTAGGGCAACACACTGCACGCCTCCTTGGGAGAGCTAGATTTCCTCAGCACTCCAACAGCTCCAGGCAATCTGTTGTCTCACGTCTACATGTCATGCATATCTGCCTCAATGCCCTAGGCTGAGCGGCACTGAGTAATCAATACTGTTTCACAGTCCTTCTACAAAGTCATACCTTAAGACCCCATACTTACAGGAGAAAGTTGGCTTGCATTCCTCCTGTAACCAAAGCACAGTTCTTCCTCTTACACTGCAGGGTTTTAGAAGAGCCTAAGCACCGAAAGCGTTACCAAAGCGTTCCTTGGGAGAGGCAGTTCGCTACATGCAGAACTCCGTGCCAAGAAAACATTCTTCAGGGAAGGGACCATTGTGTAGTTTGAGGGAATATTTACTTGGTAGACATCACAAGGGGGTAGGCTGCGTGCTCACTGGAAACGGAGACCTGATGGCACAAGTCTTGCTTTCCCATTTTGAAAGCTCCATTCATGCCGCCTTGAACCTACCTAAATACCAGAGTTTTGGACGAGTTTCTAGTCACTGTAGGCAGGGCTCTGGGAAGGGAACGAGTTTTCTCTAAATCAACAGGGTGCTTTCATAGCCTGGGTGGGAGCTCCTCCTGAGACGCTCTAGAGCCTCAAGGAAACTTGACGTGAGTCCTTTCCTCAAGGTAAAGCCTTGAAGAGCCCTGCTGAAGCGGAACGTGGAGAAGTTTCCTTGAGACATAAGTTGCAGTTCTCCTTTCTTTTAACATTAGTACGCTTTTCAAGACACCTAGGATCTCGCCTGGGCACCTTATTCCGTGCAAGAACACAGAGAACCGGCAGGCTCCACTGGGTTGCTAAGAAACATCCAGGCCCGGATACCTTTCCCAGTCACTCTGTGTATGCTAAGTGTAGGGCAACACACTGCACTCTTCCTTGGGAGAGCTACATTTCCTCAGCACTCCAACAGCTCCAGGTAATCTGTTCTCTCACGTCCTACATGCCATGCAAATTGCCTCAATGCCCTAGGCTGAGGGGCACTGAGAAATCAAAACTGCTTCGCATTCCTTCTACAAAGTCATACATTAAGACCGCATAGTTAGAGGAGAAACTCGGCTTGCGTTCCTCCTGTAACCAAAGCACAGTTCTTCCTCTTACACTGCAGGGTTTTAGAAGAGCCTAAGCCCCGATAGCGTTACCAAAGCGTTCCTTGGGAGAGGCAGTTCGCTACATGCAGAACTCCGTGCCAAGAAAACATTCTTCAGGGAAGGGACCATTGTGTAGTTTGAGGGAATATTTACTTGGTAGACATCACAAGGGGGTAGGCTGCGTGTTCCCTGGAAACGGAGACCTGATGGCACAAGGCTTGCTTTCCCATTTTGAAAGCTCCATTCATGCTGCCTTGAAGCTACCTAAATACCAGTGTTTTGGACGGGTCTCTAGTCACTGTAGGCAGGGCTCTGGGAAGGGAACGAGTTTTCTCTAAATCAACAGGGTGCTTTCGTAGCCTGGGTGGGAGCTCCACCTGAGACGCTCTAGAGCTCAAAGGAAACTTGACGTGAGTCGTTTCCTCAAGGTAAAGCCTTGAAGAGCCCTGCTGAAGCCGAAGCGTGGAGCAGTTTCCTGGAGACATGAGTTGCAGTTCTGCTTTCTTTGAACGTTAGTACGCTTATGAAGACACCTAGTAACTCTCCTGGGCACCCTATTCCCTGCAAGAACACCGAGGACCGGCATGCTCGACTGGGAAGCTCAGAAACATCCAGGCCCGGAAACCTTTCCCAGTGACTCTCAATATGCTAAAGGTAGGGCAACACACTGCACGCCTCCTTGGGAGAGCTAGATTTCCTCAGCACTCCAACAGCTCCAGGCAATCTGTTGTCTCACGTCTACATGTCATGCATATCTGCCTCAATGCCCTAGGCTGAGTGGCACTGAGTAACCAATACTCTTTCACATTCCTTCTACAAAGTCATACCTTAAGACCCCATACTTACAGGAGAAAGTTGCCTTGTGTTCCTGCTGTAACCAAAGCACAGTTCTTCCTCTTACACTGCAGGGTTTTAGAAGAGGCTAAGCCCCTATAGCGTACCTAGAGCATTCCTTGAGAGAGGCAGTTCGCTACATGCAGAACTCCGTGCCAAGAACACGTTATTCAGGGAAGGGACCAGTGTGTCTCTAGAGTGTATATTAACTTGGTAGAAATCACAAGGAGGTAGGCTGCGTGTTCACTGGAAACGGGGACCTGATGGCACAAGGCTTGCTTTCCCATTTTGAAAGCTCCATTCATGCCGCCTTGAACCTACCTAAATACCAGTGTTTTGGACGAGTTTCTAGTCACTGTAGGCAGGGCTCTGGGAAGGGAACGAGTTTTCTCGAAATCAACAGGGTGCTTTCGTAGCCTGGGTGGGAGCTCCTCCTGAGACGCTCTAGAGCTACAAGGAAACTTGACGTGAGTCCTTTCCTCAAGGTAAAGCCTTGAAGAGCCCTGCTGAAGCGGCACGTGGAGAAGTTTCCTTGAGACAGGAGTTGCAGTTTTCCTTTCTTTTAACGTTACTACGCTTTTCAAGACACCTAGGATCTCGCCTGGGCACCCTATTCCGTGCAAGAACACCGAGTACCGGCAGGCTCCACTGGGTTGCTAAGAAACATCCAGGCCCGGATACCTTTCCCAGTCACTCTGTGTATGCTAAGTGTAGGGCAACACACTGCACTCTTCCTTGGGAGAGCTACATTTCCTCAGCACTCCAACAGCTCCAGGCAATCTGTTGTCTCACGTCTACATGTCATGCATATCTGCCTCAATGCCCTAGGCTGAGCGGCACTGAGTAATCAATACTGTTTCACAGTCCTTCTACAAAGTCATACCTTAAGACCCCATACTTACAGGAGAAAGTTGGCTTGCATTCCTCCTGTAACCAAAGCACAGTTCTTCCTCTTACACTGCAGGGTTTTAGAAGAGCCTAAGCCCCGATAGCGTTACCAAAGCGTTCCTTGGGAGAGGCAGTTCGCTACATGCAGAACTCCGTGCCAAGAAAACATTCTTCAGGGAAGGGACCATTGTGTAGTTTGAGGGAATATTTACTTGGTAGACATCATAAGGGGGTAGGCTGCATGTTACCTGGAAACGGAGACCTGATGGCACAAGGCTTGCTTTCCCATTTTGAAAGCTCCATTCATGCTGCCTTGAAGCTACCTAAATACCAGTGTTTTGGACGGGTCTCTAGTTACTGTAGGCAGAGCTGTGGGAAGGGAACGAGTTTTCTCTAAATCAACAGGGTGCTTTCGTAGCCTGGTGGGAGCTCCACCTAGAAGCTCTAGAGCTCAAAGGAAACTTGACGTGAGTCGTTTCCTCAAGGTAAAGCCTTGAAGAGCCCTGCTGAAGCCAAAGCGTGGAGCAGTTTCCTGGAGACACGAGTTGCAGTTCTGCTTTCTTTGAACGTTAGTACGCTTATGAAGACACCTAGTAACTCCCGTGGGCACCCTATTCCCTGCAAGAACACCGAGGACCGGCATGCTCGACTGGGAAGCTCAGAAACATCAAGGCCCGGAAACCTTTCCCAGTCACTCTCAATATGCTAAGTGTAGGGCAACACACTGCACGCCTCCTTGGGAGAGCTAGATTTCCTCAGCACTCCAACAGCTCCAGGCAATCTGTTGTCTCACGTCTACATGTCATGCATATCTGCCTCAATGCCCTAGGCTGAGCGGCACTGAGTAATCAATACTGTTTCACAGTCCTTCTACAAAGTCATACCTTAAGACCCCATACTTACAGGAGAAAGTTGGCTTGCATTCCTCCTGTAACCAAAGCACAGTTCTTCCTCTTACACTGCAGGGTTTTAGAAGAGCCTAAGCACCGAAAGCGTTACCAAAGCGTTCCTTGGGAGAGGCAGTTCGCTACATGCAGAACTCCGTGCCAAGAAAACATTCTTCAGGGAAGGGACCATTGTGTAGTTTGAGGGAATATTTACTTGGTAGACATCACAAGGGGGTAGGCTGCGTGCTCACTGGAAACGGAGACCTGATGGCACAAGTCTTGCTTTCCCATTTTGAAAGCTCCATTCATGCCGCCTTGAACCTACCTAAATACCAGAGTTTTGGACGAGTTTCTAGTCACTGTAGGCAGGGCTCTGGGAAGGGAACGAGTTTTCTCTAAATCAACAGGGTGCTTTCATAGCCTGGGTGGGAGCTCCTCCTGAGACGCTCTAGAGCCTCAAGGAAACTTGACGTGAGTCCTTTCCTCAAGGTAAAGCCTTGAAGAGCCCTGCTGAAGCGGAACGTGGAGAAGTTTCCTTGAGACATGAGTTGCAGTTCTCCTTTCTTTTAACATTAGTACGCTTTTCAAGACACCTAGGATCTCGCCTGGGCACCTTATTCCGTGCAAGAACACAGAGTACCGGCAGGCTCCACTGGGTTGCTAAGAAACATCCAGGCCCGGATACCTTTCCCAGTCACTCTGTGTATGCTAAGTGTAGGGCAACACACTGCACTCTTCCTTGGGAGAGCTACATTTCCTCAGCACTCCAACAGCTCCAGGTAATCTGTTCTCTCACATCCTACATGCCATGCAAATTGCCTCAATGCCTTAGGCTGAGCGGCACTGAGAAATCAAAACTGCTTCGCATTCCTTCTACAAAGTCATACTTTAAGACCGCATAGTTAGAGGAGAAACTCGGCTTGCGTTCCTCCTGTAACCAAAGCACAGTTCTTCCTCTTACACTGCAGGGTTTTAGAAGAGCCTAAGCCCCGATAGCGTTACCAAAGCGTTCCTTGGGAGAGGCAGTTCGCTACATGCAGAACTCCGTGCCAAGAAAACATTCTTCAGGGAAGGGACCATTGTGTAGTTTGAGGGAATATTTACTTGGTAGACATCACAAGGGGGTAGGCTGCATGTTACCTGGAAACGGAGACCTGATGGCACAAGGCTTGCTTTCCCATTTTGAAAGCTCCATTCATGCTGCCTTGAAGCTACCTAAATACCAGTGTTTTGGACGGGTCTCTAGTTACTGTAGGCAGAGCTGTGGGAAGGGAACGAGTTTTCTCTAAATCAACAGGGTGCTTTCGTAGCCTGGTGGGAGCTCCACCTAGAAGCTCTAGAGCTCAAAGGAAACTTGACGTGAGTCGTTTCCTCAAGGTAAAGCCTTGAAGAGCCCTGCTGAAGCCAAAGCGTGGAGCAGTTTCCTGGAGACACGAGTTGCAGTTCTGCTTTCTTTGAACGTTAGTACGCTTATGAAGACACCTAGTAACTCCCGTGGGCACCCTATTCCCTGCAAGAACACCGAGGACCGGCATGCTCGACTGGGAAGCTCAGAAACATCAAGGCCCGGAAACCTTTCCCAGTCACTCTGTGTATGCTAAGTGTAGGGCAACACACTGCACGCCTCCTTGGGAGAGCTAGATTTCCTCAGCACTCCAACAGCTCCAGGCAATCTGTTGTCTCACGTCTACATGTCATGCATATCTGCCTCAATGCCCTAGGCTGAGCGGCACTGAGTAATCAATACTGTTTCACAGTCCTTCTACAAAGTCATACCTTAAGACCCCATACTTACAGGAGAAAGTTGGCTTGCATTCCTCCTGTAACCAAAGCACAGTTCTTCCTC